>NC_089493.1:79440326-80664076 GCF_036850765.1 Saccopteryx bilineata | reverse complement strand
TTTAGCATGGGATGCCTAGGACCCAGGTTTGAAACCTGAGGTTGCTGGCTTGAGTGTGGGATCACAGATATGACCCCATGGTCACTGGCTTGAGCCCAAAGTCACTGGCTTGAGCAAGGGATCACTGGCTCAGCTGGAGCCCCTCCTCTCCATCAAGGCACATACGAGAAAGCAATCAATGAACAACTAAGGTGCTGCAACTATGAGTTGATGCTTCTGATCTCTTTTCCTTTTTGTCTGTCTGTCCCTGTCTCTCTCTAGCTTGCTAAAAAGAAAAATAAATAAATAAAAGTAAAAACAGTAATATCCTGGTGCTGGCAAAGATATACAGAAATAGACTATCAAAAATTACTGTTGAAAGTATACATTGCTACCATTTTATAGGAAAATAATTAGTCATGTCTATTAATATTTAAAATATATATAACTGATCCAACAATCCCTTTTGGGGAATACATAACTACAGAAAGAAGAGTACCAGTTTGCAATGGTATAGATCCAGGGATATTGATTGCAACATAATTTGTGGTAGGAAAAAATGAACTAGAGCTGAATGCTCATCAACAGGAAAATGATGATTAAATTATGGATCAGCCATGAAAGGGAATATTATGCAGTTACTACAATGAGTTAGAGCTCTATCTGTTGACTCAGTGGAATGCTCATGAAATGTGGGTTTTTTTATTTGTTTGTTTTTTTACAGGGACAGAGAGAGAGTCAGAGAGAGGGATAGATAGGGACCGACAGACAGGAACGGAGAGAGATGAGAAGTATCAATCATCAGTTTTTCATTGCAACACCTTAGTTCATTGATTGCTTTCTCATATGTGCCTTGACTGTGGGGCTACAGCAGACCAAGTATCCCCTTGCTCGAGCCAGCGACCTTGGGTCCAAGCTGGCGAGCTTTGCTCAAACCAGATGAACCCGCGCTCAAGCCAGTGACCTCAGGGACTCGAACCTGGGTCCTCTGCAGGTTCCGGAGCATCCCCCGTCCGATGCTCTATCCACTGTGCCACCGCCTAGTCAGGCACTCATGAAATGTTAAGTGAGTAAAGTATGTTCTGAATTAACATGCACACACATATATACAATATGAAGTCTTTTTTTTTGCAGAGACAGAATCAGAGAGAGGGACAGACAGACAGGAAGGGAGAGAGATGAGAAACATCAGTTCTTTGCTGCGGTTCCTTAGTTGTTCATTGACTGCTTTCTCATATGTGCCTTGACGGGAGGGGGGGAGGGCTACAGCAGACCGAGTGACCCCTTGCTCAAGCCAGCAACCTTGGGCTCAAGCTGGTGAGCCTTGCTCAAACCCGATGAGCCCGTGCTCAAGCTGGCGACCTCAGGGTCTCGAACCTGGGTCCTCTGTGTTCCAGTCCAACGCTCTATCCACTGCGCCACCGCCTGGTCAGGCATGAAGTCTTTTTTTTTTTTTTTTAAAGATTTTATTTTCTGTTGATTTTTTTTTTTTTTAATTTTTTTAATTTTTTTTGCATTTTTCTGAAGCTAGAAACAGGGAGAGACAGTCAGACAGACTCCCGCATGCGCCCGACCGGGATCCACCCGGCACGCCCACCAGGGGGCGATGCTCTGCCCATCCTGGGCGTCGCCATGTTGCGACCCTCCTGGGTGTCGCCATGTTGCGACCAGAGCCACTCTAGCGCCTGGGGCAGAGGCCACAGAGCCATCCCCAGCGCCCGGGCCATCTTTGCTCCAATGGAGCCTTGGCTGCGGGAGGGGAAGAGAGAGACAGAGAGGAAGGCGCGGCGGAGGGGTGGAGAAGCAAATGTGCACTTCTCCTGTGTGCCCTGGCCGGGAATCGAACCCGGGTCCTCCGCACGCTAGGCCGACGCTCTACCGCTGAGCCAACCGGCCAGGGCTCTGTTGATTTTTAGAGGGAGGAGAGACAGAAAGAGAGAGAGAGAGAGAGAGAGAGAGAGAGAGAGAGAGAAAGGTGGGGGCGGGAGGAGTGGGAAGCATCAAGTCACAGTTGCCCCTCATATGTGCCTTGACCAGGCAGCCCAGGGCTTTGAATTGGTGACCTTAGCATTCCAGGTCGATGCTCCATCCACTGTGCCACCACAAGTCAGGCAATATGAAGTCATTTTTGTAAAGATTGACAGAACAACCCTATTCTATTATAAGCATGGAGAATGATGTTAACTTTAGTTTTCTCTGTTGAGAATGACAGCTTTGAGAAGAGAGTCATTAACTTTTTCTTTATACATTTTTGCACTGATTTTTTGCATAGAATAAGCATATAATTTGAAAAGATTTTAATAAGGGAAATATAATTCAAACAGGAGCATTCCTGAAGGTTATTGTGAAGATTGAGATCATATTAGATTAAGTCCTTGACATGATGCTTCATATAGAGAAAGTACTCAGTAACCATTAGCTACTATTTTTCGTTTTTTTTTGTTTGTTTGTTTGTTTGTTTTTAAGAGAGAGACAGGCCCTGGCCGGTTGGCTCAGTGGTAGAGCGTCGGCCTGGCGTGCAGAAGTCCCGGGTTCGATTCCCGGCCAGGGCACACAGGAGAAGCACCCATCTGCTTGTCCACCCCTCTCCCTCTCCTTCCTCTCTGTCTCTCTCTTCCTCTCCCGCAGCCAAGGCTCCATTGGAGCAAAGATGGCCTGGGCACTGGGGATGGCTCCTTGGCCTCTGCCCCAGGCACTAGAGTAGCTCTGGTCGCAACAGACCGACGCCCCAGAGGGGCAGAGCGTCACCCCCTGGTGGGCAGAGCGTCACCCCCTGGTGGGCGTGCTAGGTGGATCCCGGTCGGGCTCATGCAGGAGTCTGTCCGATTGTCTCTCCCCGTTTCCAGCTTCAGAAAAAAAAAAGAGAGACAGACAGACAGACAGGGACAGACAGGCAGGAAGGGAGAGAGGTGAGAAGCATCAATTCTTCATTGTGGCATCTTAGTTGTTCACTGATTGCTTTCTCATATGTGCCTTGACTGGGGGGCTCCAGCAGAGCTAGTGACCCTTGCTCAAGCCAGTGTCTATGCTCAAGCCAGTGGCTGCGCTCAAGTCAGGTGAGCCTGTGCTCAAGCCGGCGAGCTCAGGGTTTCGAACCTTGGTCCTCAGCATCCCGGGCCTACACTCTATCCACTGTGCTACCATCTGGTCAGGCTGTTGTTCATTTTTTATCCAGAAGTCTGGGATACCCCTCCCCATCTTTCTGAATGTACTGAAGATCTGTTGAGCAGAGGGAAAAGACTTTTGCTTAGTGGACTTCTCAAAATGAGGTGCAGGAAGTCTCAGCTGAGGGTTAGGTAGGATCCTGTATATGTTTCAGAGTTCCCTTGGGATTGTATTCAGTTTTATGTGTATATATGGATTTCAGGGAAGAAAAGCTTTGGCTTTCATCAGGTTGTAAAGAGGTCTGTGATTCAAGAAAAGGATCTAACCTTCTTTTGTCCTGACAGCATTGACTTGGGCAAGACAAATGAACCCAACCATGTGGAGCTAGGACGCAAGGATGATGCCAAAGTTCACAAGATGTTCCTGGACCATACTGGTATGTGGTGATGGTGGTCTGAGGTGGGAGGGGGCTGAGGTTAAGCCACTGCCTGGGTGGGTGGGATCTAAGGGTGGAGGGGCAAGGAGGAGGAGGAGGGTGGGGATGGCAGCATCCTCTAGGATGCCATGCTCTCCCCCACTCCAGGCTCTCACCTGCTAATTGCTCTGAACAGCACTGAGGTCCTCTATGTGAACCGTAATGGACAGAAGGTGCGGCCACTGGCGCGCTGGAAAGGACAGCTGGTGGAGAGTGTGGGCTGGAACAAGGCACTGGGCACTGAGAGCAGCACAGGCCCCATCCTGGTTGGCACTGCCCAAGGCCAGATCTTTGAAGCAGAGCTCTCAGCCAGCGAGGGTGGGCTTTTCGGCCCTGCCCCAGATCTCTACTTGCGTTTATTGTACACTCTAAATGAAGAAGGGGGTCCAGCACCTGTTTGCTCTCTTGAGGCTGAACGGGGCCCTGATGGACGTACGTTTGTTATTGCCACAACTCGGCAGCGCCTCTTCCAGTTCATAGGCCGAGCAGCAGAGGGGGCTGAGGCACAAGGCTTCTTGGGGCTCTTTGCTGCCTACACTGACCACCCACCCCCATTCCGTGAGTTCCCCAGCAGTCTGGGCTACAGTGAGTTGGCCTTCTATACCCCCAAATTGCGCTCTGCGCCGCGGGCCTTCGCCTGGATGATGGGGGATGGCGTGTTGTACGGAGCATTGGACAATGGGCGTCCCGACTCCCTGCTGAGCGAGGAGCGAGTCTGGGAATACCCAGAGGGGGTAGGTCCTGGAGCCAATCCACCCCTGGCCATTGTCCTGACCCAGTTCCACTTCCTGCTGCTGCTGGCAGACCGGGTGGAGGCAGTGTGCACACTGACAGGGCAGGTGGTGCTACGGGATCACTTCCTGGAGAAGTTCGGGCTACTGAAGCACATGGTGAAAGACTCCTCTACAGGCCACCTGTGGGCTTACACTGAGAGGGCTGTCTTTCGCTACCACGTGCAGCGGGAGGCCCGAGATGTCTGGCGTACCTACCTGGACATGAACCGCTTTGACCTGGCCAAAGAGTATTGTCGAGAGCGGCCCGATTGCCTGGACACTGTCCTGGCTCGGGAGGCCGATTTCTGCTTTCGTCAGTGTCGTTACCTGGAAAGTGCCCGCTGCTATGCCCTGACTCAGAGCTACTTTGAGGAGATTGCCCTCAAGTTCTTGGAGGCCCGACAGGAGGAGGCTCTGGCTGAGTTCTTGCAGCGAAAACTGGCCAGTTTGAAGCCAACTGAGCGTACCCAGGCCATACTGCTGACCACCTGGCTGACAGAGCTCTACCTGAGCCGGCTTGGGGCGCTGCAGGGTGACCCAGAAGCTCTGAACCTCTACTGGGAAACACGGGAGCGCTTCCGTGCCTTCCTCAGCAGCCCCCGCCACAAGGAGTGGCTTTTCACCAGCAGGGCCTCCATCCACGAGCTGCTCGCCAGCCATGGGGACACGGAACACATGGTGTACTTTGCTGTGATCATGCAGGACTACGAGCGGGTGGTGGCCTACCACTGCCAGCACGAGGCCTATGAGGAGGCGCTGGCCGTGCTTGCCCGCCACCGGGACCCCCAGCTCTTCTACAAGTTCTCGCCCGTCCTCATCCGTCACATCCCCAGCCAGCTGGTGGATGCCTGGATTGAGCTGGGCAGCCGGCTGGATGCCCGGCAGCTCATCCCTGCTCTGGTGAACTATAGCCAGGGTGGTGAGGCCCAGCAGGTGAGCCAGGCCATCCGCTACATGGAGTTCTGTGTGAACGTGCTGGGTGAGACTGAGCAGGCCATTCATAATTACCTGCTGTCTCTGTATGCCCGAGGCCAGCCAGACTCACTGCTGGCCTACCTTGAGCAAGCTGGGGTCAGCCCACATCGTGTGCATTATGACCTCAAGTATGCACTGCGGCTCTGCGCCGAGCACGGCCACCACCGTGCTTGTGTCCATGTCTACAAGGTCTTGGAGCTGTATGAGGAGGCTGTGGACCTTGCCCTGCAGGTGAGCCAATGAGTCTTGATGCCATCTAAGAGGGGTCTGGAGAGCAGTAACTTCAGTGCTGAAGGGTTGGAGAGGTGGCTGTGTCTGGGGTGTGCTGGCTTCACTCGCAGAGAGCTGCTGTAGTATAGAGGTTAAGAACAGGGGCTCCAAAGTCAGGAATTCTGATTCTGCCACTTTCTAAGCTGTGAAATCTCTGTGCCTCAGATTATTCACCCAGACTCTGGGGGTAATATTATAGTACTTCCCTCATAAAGTACTGTATATAAAAAGCACTCAGAATGCTTAGTTAAGTTCTGCATACATGCTATCTCTTGTATTATGGTCACAGTTGTAGAAGATGCTGAGTGACATTTCTGAAATCATGAATTATTACCTAAAGGACTTACTGAATTAGAATGTATACAGGTGGGGCTCTAAAATTATGTCCTCCCCTCATGATTTTTAAATTCACTAAAATTGAAGTCCTACCATCATAAGTAGCTTTTACATAGCTGTGACAGAGACAGGCCCACCACTGCGACAGAGCCTATCCTGGCCCTGGGAAGCTCTCGATCGCTGCTGGGAGCGGTGGGAATGCCACCTTGGGCCTCCCCTCAGGTCCCATCTCCCTGGGCATGTTTCTCCCACGGGCTCTATTTTGGGTGAGGAGGAGGCTTGACCCTTAACACTCCTGGTTACCCCACAGGTGGATGTGGATCTGGCCAAGCAGTGTGCTGATTTGCCCGAGGAAGATGAGGAACTTCGCAAGAAGCTGTGGCTGAAGATTGCACGGCACGTGGTGCAGGAGGAGGAAGATGTGCAGACAGCTATGGCCTGCCTGGCCAGCTGCCCCCTACTCAAGATTGAGGATGTGCTGCCCTTCTTCCCTGACTTCGTCACCATTGACCACTTTAAGGAGGCAATCTGCAGCTCACTGAAGGCCTACAACCACCATATCCAGGAACTACAGCGAGAGATGGAGGAGGCCACAGCCAGTGCCCAGCGCATCCGGCGAGACCTGCAAGAGCTACGGGGCCGCTATGGCACTGTGGAGCCCCAGGACAAATGTGCTGCCTGTGACTTTCCCCTGCTCAACCGCCCTTTTTACCTCTTCCTGTGCGGCCACATGTTCCATGCCGATTGCCTGCTGCAGGCTGTGCGGCCTGGCCTGCCAGCCTACAAGCAGGCCCGGCTGGAGGAGCTGCAGCGAAAGCTGGGGGCCGCTCCACCCCCCACCAAGGGCTCTGGCCGGGTGAAGGAGGCTGAGGGGGGCGCTGCCCCTGGAGGGCCGAGCCGGGAACAGCTCAAGGCTGACCTAGATGAACTGGTGGCGGCTGAGTGTGTGTACTGTGGGGAGCTGATGATTCGCTCTATCGACCGGCCCTTCATTGACCCCCAGTGCTACGAGGACGAGCACCTCAGTTGGCTGTAGGAGGGCGTTGCCCCTGATATGTGGGCAAGCAGTCAAGGACAGCTATTTGCCCAGTCTTGGGAAGGCCACATGGTAGTGTGTGCTTAGTCATCTGGAGACTGCTGGGCTATGGCTGGAGGCGGGCATGGAATTACAGCTGTTGCCCATGGCGTGTCAGCTCTGAGTGCACCTGCCCGCTGCTCATGCTGTTCTTCAGAGCTGCCTTAGAGCCACTGTTACACCAGGCCATCAGCCTGCCTCCCAGTAGAGGGCATTAGTTGGAGACGTCCCAGTTCTGATCGCCTTCCCGTCCCCTCTGCATCTAACAGCTCGTTTTTCCTTTTTACTCTCTACACACATCCTGTTCACCTAGACTAAGAGTACCCGCTTGCTTTTCACTCTGTGCCTCTTCTCCCTCAGAGGAAACCCTCTCTTCTCTCTGGCCCCCGGCTCCAAAAGTAAAAAGACAGCCCCTCCAACTCCTGGGCATGGGGGGTGGGAAAGGTGGTGCTGATGGCAGATGTGCTCTTGTGCACGCTGGGGCTCCACTGTGAGGGGTGCCCTGGGCAGAGGGCCTCATGGAAGACTGTGGGAGCTGGTGATGGGGTGGAGAGCATTAAACTGCCTTCCTCGCACTGGTGGCTCTGGAGCTGATGGCTTTGTGTTGACGCTGGGTGAGTGGGGTGTGAGTGATCTCCAGGAGAGGCTGGGTGCCGCAGGGAGGTTGCCAGGGGCCTTCATGCTTTCAAGTCTTGGCCCTGCTTCTTCACCTGGAGGTGTGACAGGACAAATTTCCCATTTCATGCTTGCTTCTCTTCCTCCACCCGATCCTCTCACTCCAGGCTTCAGATGGAAATTACTGTCCACCATCCTGTCTTGGAGCAGGGATTGTTCTTCCCTTTGGCCAGCAGGCGGTGCTACTCCCCACAGAATCCTTTGCACTCCAGCAGCTGGATTGCTCGAGTCTTTTGCTCCACTAGTGCTTCCTCAGTCTGTTCCTTCCCTGGTTGTCCTGTGAATTCTCTGGATGTCTGCACTACCTAACCATGAATCTAAGTCCGTTATTCCTCCTCCCTCCACTAGCCCATACACATGCTAGATTTTACTTGTCCTTCTCTTTGCTAGGCTGGATCACTGTTTTTCCAGGTTCTGCTCAGCTTTGATAATGCCCTACCACTGTCTAGCATTTAACCACAATGTTGAGGTCCAACATGGAGGTGAGAATGCCACTGCCACCATTCATGGCATTTGGCAGATAGGTTTTTATTTTTTCATCTAGCTCTTGTAACCTCCCCCTCCCCCCAGATTACACTTCTTTAGTTGTGGCTGATGGCTAAACCACAACTAAAGATTCTTAGAGTGGGACCTTCCTGTGACATCAGCTGAGCACCCTTTGCTCCGAGCACTGGTGACCACAGTCCACTGCCCAGCTCTATGGGTGTGGTGTGTCAGCTGCCAGACTGAAATAAAATAACAAATGGTTGTTCCTGGAATCAGGCTGGGGTGAGGGCACCTGGTTGGTGTCTGCATGCTTTTTTCTTTCTTCCCTGCAGCCAAATCCTCTGCCGAGACTTATCTCCCACAGACTTGGTGGAATCTTGCCCTGCTGAGTGGCCCAGCCACTAGAACAACAGAGTCTCTTCAGAGCCTCTGCTGACTTAAAGGGCTAGAAGCTACTCATCTCTGATGAACTTCAGACTCCCTGTTTTCCCCCAGAAACAAGAGTGGGAGTAAATGTGTGTGTGGGAGGGTCTCATTTGGTAAGTAGAGGACATGATAATCCTCCCCCCCCATTCCAGGAAGATTTGGAGGGCTCCTGCTCCCTCTCCCTATGTGGCCTAAGGCTCTCCTCACACCTAGACGTGCCCAGGGGAGGACTCAGGTTCTGTTCCCCCCATCAGTGAGTATTAGGTATAAACCTTTGCCTGCAACTGGCGTGTTCCCTTGCTTACTTAGAATAGTTTGGGGCATCTGTCTTTGCACATTACGGGTGCCTAATATATGTTAGTAAACACTGCCCTGTTGCTCCCTCCTCCCAGAGGACTTGGCTAAGACAGCCTGGGATGCCCTTGCCCCTGCTGTCCTCTTCTAAGCCTGCCCATCTGGTCCTAGGCTGCTTCCTCTTTCCTGGAAAAAGGCCCCTGGCTTCCCTGGCACTGACAGAATGGGGTTCCGTTGAGTCAGGGCAACAGGAAGCCACAGCTCTTAGATCCCTGGAAACCAAGGCCTGGAATGAAGGGGGAGAGAAGGCCCTTAGGGCCTTGGCCATAAGCCTGGGGGAGGGCCAGAAGGAGGTGGGGTGGCGGAGCAGCTGCGTGGGCAGGGGCCAAGATGAATGAGCTGCTCTTGGAGCCGTCACTGGAAATAGCAGGAGTGGCCACAGGCAGTGACGTTGGGATCAGGGCAGGAGGCCTGTAAACAAGGAAGCCACCTGGGGGAGACTGGGCGGCCCCTGGTCCTGGGGAGCAGGTGCTTCCTGAGGCCCGCCCTTGAGAGGGCCCTGGGGGGCCGCTTGGTCCACTCATAGTAACACTAGGGGACGCTGTCTGCTAGCTTCCCAAGCCCACCGGCTCCCTTCCACAGCCCCTGGGGGAGTGGCCACTGGAGGGTGTGCCAGCCCAGTGTCTGAAGCCTAGTTTACCCGCCCAACCACCCTCCCTTTCTTGTCCCCAAGGCAGACTGGCCAAGGGCACCAGCCCTGGCAGGGAGAGTGCAGGACTCAGAGCCTGGGCATCCTGGGTATGAATGAGCTTATTCCCCTGGGACCACCAATTCTCACAGTTCCTGTGCTTGCCTCCAGGGCTTGCTTCGAAAGCTAAGAGGCCCCCAGGCTCCAGGCTGCCCTGGGAGCTGCCCCTCTGGTGCCAGGGAAACTAAAGGTTAGGGGCCCAGAGGGAGTTATCTGGCCCCACTGGGGGGGAGGGGGCAAGGAGGGCACACCTCTTCCCCACTCCCGCAGCTCTGCAGATTCTTCGAGACACTTTCACAGACGGAAATTCCCAGAGGTCAGAGGAGGGAAACGGTTAATTCCTTTTATTCAATGGGTCCCCCCTACATGCCTCCCCCTAACTTCCTCCCTCCACTTCCCGCCCCCCCCTGTGTGAACAGGAAGTGGAGAGGAAAAGGCTCTGAGCAGAGCAGCTGGGAGCAGGAGGCAGGGAGTGGGCGGCAGGCTTGGTGCCAGCCCTGCCCCTCATGGTTACTTGCTGGAGGGCCAGGCCCACTGTGGCCTGGGAAAGATCCTGCAGCCCTGCTGGCGAGTGGCAGGGGAGCTGGAAACAGCCTAGTGTCTGAGCCCCCTTCCCCAGCCTGGCCCTGGGGCACAGGCTGCTGCACTGACACTGGCACTTGCAAACCAGCTGCCCTTGCCACCGCAGCCCCACCCCCACTGCAGGCTGGGCATCCGAGGCTGGCAGGCATCTCTTCAGGCAGCCACCAGTCCTGGCACTGACTCCAGCCACTCAGCCCCTCAGCCCTGCCAGTCCTTTGAAGCTCATGCAGTGCTTCCTGTTTGGGGCGGGCAATGCCAGTGCCCCTCCCCCACCATTGTTCTGTAGAGACCATAGGTCCATCTGTTGCCCCATGGTGGGGCCCCTAGGCAATGCCACAAGGGAGCAGCACCACAAAGGACCCTGCTGGCAGCTTTGCTTATGTGGCGTGAGGCTGCAGCAGGTTGAGGGTGAATGGTGGTCAGAGGCAGGTCTAGGGTGAGCAGTGGGATAGAAACAGGATGCTAGATCTAGTTCTTGGGCCCTGGCTGGATTGCTTGACTGGTTAAAGCATCGTCCCGAAGCACAGAGGTTGCCAGCTCGGTCCCTGGTCGGGCACATACAGGAAGAGATGTACCTGTCTCTCTCCTGCTCTCTCCCTTCCTCTCTCTAAAATCAACAAAGTAAACATTTTTTTAAAAAAATCATCAAAGAACTTAGATCTAGTTCTTGGGCCGCTGGCGCCCTCGGCTTTCTCCTCCACCTGGAACGTGGAGATGATTATAGGATGAAGACACCAGGAGAAGAAAACCATTCTTACGCCCAGATTTCAAAGGGGAAACTGATGCAGAAGGGGAAACTTTGGTCTAGGATGGCTGGTAAAGGGGCATAAAGGAGGCTTTTCTTTCAAGGGGATTATTAGCCGTTGCTTGCTGGATGCCCCTTGAATGGTGCTTTCCTCTCCCTCAGCAACTTTGCCTTTGCCCAGCTTTTGCCTTGAAGTAGCCCTTGAACTGGGCAGTCAGGAACCATGAGGTCATGGGAGATTAAGGTGGCCGTAGGTTGGTAACCAGCAACTGATATCCATGGAGAACAAGCCCAGTCTGGCAGAAGAAGAGAAAGGGGCACTGGTCTGGCCCAGGAAGTGGGTGTTGCTCCTGGTTCCCAGGCTGCCCACTGTGGCCAAAGGTCTGTCTGTGTTTCCCAGGTGTAGAGGCAGGTGCTGTGTATCTGCAGCATGCCTCCTCTGCCGTAGCCTCGTCTCACAGCTCTGATCTTGACCTGTTTCCCCCCAGGGCTAGAAGGCGAGACATGGTCTAGCCCACTTCCCTTGGCAGATTCTCTGGCTTCTCTTTACAGCTCAAGACCTGAACTGCCCAGATCACGGCTCCCATGTCAGAGCTGCAGAGACCTCAGATAGATGCCATGGGGTGATGTGGGACCTTTATTCAGATAATAACTTCCATGGATGTCTGATACCTGAAATTCGTATACTAAGCTTCCCTGGTGGAAATTGAATGGGGTGGGAGGAGTATACCTTTATTCGCTGTTCTTCCCTCCCCCAATATCTAAGGGATGCAAGATGCCCAGGAACCCAGTTTGAACATCACTGAGCTGCCATTCCCACCGTCTGGTTTTACAGATGCTGAATCTCAGGAGAAATTGGTGGTTGGTTCTAGACTCCATCTAGGATCCTGCCCCTTCTCCATGAGACTGAGCATCAGCCAGCAGTGATTGTATACCCACTGGGAGCCACACACTGTCCCAGGCCCTTCACCGTGCTCTTTCTTCACCTCCCGCCAAAGTGGGTTGGTTGCACTGAGGGACAGGGAGATGATCTGGAAAGAGCAAGTACAAGTCCCTGCTCTGCCATTTACCAGCTGTCTTGGAACCTCAATTTCTTCACCTGTAAAATGTGAGTAAATATAACAGACCTTGAGAGGCTTGGGTGAAGCTTAGATAAGAGAAGTGCAGCATCTGCCCAGTTAGCCCAGGGCCTGGCACCTGAGCAATGCCTGCTGGCTTGCTTTCCCTTCTGTTTTACTCTGCGCCTCATTCCTCTAGGGCTGGCACCCTATGGTCCCTCTCATGGCTCTTCCCTTAGAAACCCCAGTGTGGGAGTCAGACTGGAATTGGAAGAAAGAGGCTTGCTTGAAAAGGTTTTCTGTGCCCTGGCCCGTGGCTCAGATAGAGCGTCGGCCCAGCGTATGGACATCCCAGGTTTGATTCCAGGTCAGGGAACACACAAGAAGCAACCATCCACTTCTCCCCACCTCCCTTCTCTACTTCTTCTCCTCCCAAAGCCAGTGGCTCAATTGGTTTGGCCCCTGGGAGCTGAGGGCAGGTTGGTTGGTCTGAGCCCCTTAGCCTCAGATGCTAAAAAAAATAGCTCGGTACTCAAGCATTGGCCATGGATTCAGGTCGGGGCGCATGCGGGAGTCTGCCTCACTATCTCCCCTCCCCTCACTTAAAGGAAAAGAAAAGGTTTTTCTGGTTTCTCGAAACCAGAAAGAAATTCAGGACGAGTATGAGAAAGTAAGACCTCAAGCAGATAAGAACATGGCCACTGAGGTGGGACAGAAGTGCTGCTACCTTGGGGGACAGGGTTCTGGTCTCCTGGAGGAGAGGGCACAACTCCAGCTCCAGGGGATAGAGAGGATGCGCTGAGGAGGCTGAGCCAGGCACAGCTCCTCTGCCAGCCTGTCCTCATGGTCCAGCCCAGAGCTTGCACAACAGCCTGGCTGACTGGCTAGCTGGCACTCCCCTGGGAGCCTCAGGAAGTCCCCCTTGTCCCCCCCCCCCGCCCTGACCTTTGATCCCTTTGGCCTGCTACAAGCCAGAATTCCAGGCAGCAGTCCTCTCTTTTACCTTCTGTTCCTGGCCATTTCCCTTTAAGGCTGAGACTCAGAGATGCCCCGAACCCCACCTTTCAGCTCATCCTCTCACACACTCCTCAGGAGAGACCAGCTGGAGCCTCCCCTGGGGCAGCTCCCTATTTGAGCCATTGGGGACCCTTGGCCACAAGCCAGCACGACCCTTGGAGTCTAGCTGTCTGAAGGACCCAAGCCTTACAAGAAAGCCCCCCAAGAAGTGCTCCTAAACCACCAGATATCCTCCCAGGTGCCCTGTGTGGCTCCATCCTTGTCCTAAAGCCCAGCAGGTAAAACCAGGAACAGCAGACAGAGCCTCCTTCTCTCCCGCCAACCTCTGAGCAGTCAAAGTCCGAAGAACTCTTGATATCGTTCCACACTAAACCATGCTGTGCCTCACGGCACTTAGTTTCACAATTAAATAATTCCCTTTGGTTTTCTAGCGGAATTTTTGCTTTAATTTTGTTAGAGTTTCTAGGCCTTTCTTTTTTAAGTTATCAGTCTAAATTTGTCATCGCACATCCCCTGTTTCCGCCCCTCAGGGCCTCCTTTTCATCCCCTGGAATCTGGAAACCATATGTGTGGGCAGAAACCCCCAACATCTCCCACAGCACCGTGGCCCAGCCTGGCCTCCGCGGGGGAGCCTGTTAACTGGGGAAGAGCCCACACTCCAAGCTGGGGCTGGAAAGGGAGTTTCTCTTTGGACCTTCCCAGCTTAAGCCATGGAGAAGCCGTGTGGTCTAGTGGTTAGGACTGGAACACATGAGTCTGTCCCCAGCAATCTCTTTGACTAACGCCAGCAACCCGGGAAACTCCCCTTGGAACCCAAGGGACTCAGTTTCCCCACTGGCTGAGGGACTCACAGTTTCACCAGCTAGCTTATCTCCTACCTGCCTTAGTAAAAAGAATTTTTGATCCAAAATTTTTATTTTGTCACTTACAAGCTGTGTGACTTTAACAAATGGCTTAATCTTTCAGAATTTTAATTTCCTCATCTATAAACTAGAGGTCATTCTTGTACCTATCTCCTGCTTGTTAGGGTTAAATAAGATATATTCTCAAGGGCCTAGTGCCATGTGTGCTGTAAAAGCTCAGTGAACAGTAGTTGTTTTTGTTAATAGTAAGTATACATGAGACGGGAGGTGGTGTTCTCAGTGCTCACTGCGCTGAGGCCTGGCCTGCCTGCCCTGCCTCTCCTACACAGGCTGCCCTGTCCTGACCTTCCTTGAGCCTCCTCTAGTCCAGAAGGAGCAGGGATGTCTCAGGAGGTGTGGATCAGGGCTGAGGCCCTGCTGCTCCTCTTTGTCTCCATGACGACCCCAACCCCTCCCCTCCTTCCTTCCTCAGGAGCTTTCTGTTTACTGTAAACAGCTGCCCCAGCTCAGCCCAGGCTGATCCTGCCCAGGGCCAGCCAGACCCTCTCTGAACTGGGGACTGGCTTGATTTGTGAAGGTCTGGGCACAGCGTCCTGGGCTGCATGTGGCCTTGAAGAGGCTCTGCTTTGCCACCTAGACTGGAGGGGAGGGGAGAAGGAGAGGGGAAAGGCCTGTCACCTCAAACCAGGGCAGCCAGGGCCTCAGAGACAGAGAGCAGATGGAATGTAATTGAGGAGGACCATGCTGAGAGCCTGCTAGAGAGATCTATGGCTCGGCCTTAGACTGACCTGGGTTCAAATCCTGGCCTAGATTTACTCACTCTGTGACCTCAGGCTGGGCATTTAACTTCTCTAAGCTTTTCTCAATTTATTGATTTGTAAAATAGAGATAATAACACCTTCCTCAGAGGATTGGTTGCTGTGTAGTTGGTGATAATGCATGTACATTCATGGCATGTCACAGCCTGCACTGATAGTGGCTGGATTTATTTATTTATTTATGATTTTACTTACTGATTTTTAGAGAGGAAGGAAGAGAACAAGAAGGCTCAACTCATTTTTGCTTCACTTTAGTTGTTCATTGATTTTTTTCTCGTGTGTGTCTTGATGAGGCAAGCCTAAGGTTTCAAACCAGCGACCTCAGCATTCCAGGTCGATGCTCTATCCACTCTGGATGGCTGGATTTATTATTTCACCTCTCAGATTCTCTCCTGCTTAGGGACCTTGCATGAGTCCCTGCCTATTCCTTAACTTGGCATGCCTCCATCACACAAACCTACAGCATATGTACTTGTGCATGAAGCATATATGCACGTGCACGCAGCAAATACAAGTCAGCTAAACTCAGACACTGAAACTCACAAGTGTCTGAGGCACAGGACAATCTCCATGAAGGTGAAGTAAGAGTCTAGCTGTTTCCTAAGCCTGTACCTGGGCCCAAGTGGGCTGACATTGAAGCTGGGACATCTGTGTGTACCGCCATCACCAGGTCACCACAACTATCTATCTCTCCTTCCAGGCAGCCCCCAGGATTTCACCCACCCTCCCTGCCCAGCTGACCACAGTGCAGAAATACTGGGAATGCTTTCAGGGTATGGCTCTACTTTCCTGGGTCAAGCTTTCAGAACAAGGTCTCTGGGTTGTGAGGCTCTTGGCTGCCAGCTCCCAAAGGGCTGACATTGGCTCCTTTTGACTTTCCAGTGTCCGTAGACATGCCAGCCTGTTAGGAGACTCTTAAAGGGTGAGATTTAGACCTGCCATTCCCCTGGCCATCAGAACCAGGGCAGACTGGGGTTAGGCAGGGGCATTCATCAATTTGAGTCATTCCCCACAGACCCATGAGTAAGTGTGGCTCTGGATTTCCAGCCCGTGCTCCTCACCGAGACGCCCATCGGGGTCTTCCAGAGCTGGATCCCTTTTGGTACAGCCATGGGTTTCTGTCCTAAACTCAGCTCCCCGCAGAGCACTGAGGAGCAGCTTGTGGCTTGTGGGCTTTGCTGACTCTGATGCCCTCAAGCGCACTTGCCAACTACCAGGTCTAACCCTGGAGCTTCTTTCTTTTCTTCTTTTAAAGATTTTATTTATTGATTTACAGAGAGAGGAGAGGGGGGAGAGCAAGAAATATCAACTCATAGTTGCTTCACTTTAGTTGTTCATTGATTGCTTGTTCTATGTGCCTTGACCAGGCAAGCCTAAGGTTTTGAACCGGCAGCCTCAGTGTTCCAGGTCAACGCTCTATCCACTGCGCCACCACAGACCAGGCAAACTCTGGAGTTTTTGTCCTTACCCAGGCCTGGGCTGCATGGGAAAGGAGAGGAGCCCCCAGGACTGAAGTTAGCACAGTGGACAGGGCTGGAAATCCCCCACTTCTTACCTTGGCCAGTTGAGGAAACAGCCTCCTGGCAGAGGGCCGCCTCCCGCCAGGGACTTTTCTCCTGGGGGTGACACAGCACACAGGGCAGCTACTGGGACCCCAGCTACACTTCCGCCAGCCTGAGGGTGAGGGGAGAATCATACAGGACCACGGTCCTCCTTGCAGGAAGCATGGCAGCCAAAGATCCCAGAACCCACTTGGGGCTTGAGCAGGCCCTAGATTGGGCAGGGAGAAGGGTAGGTATGAGGGGGGAGGGGGCCTGGGGGGGCAGTGGTGGCCAGAAAGGTCCATACTGTTGGTGATGTTAGGTGGTGTGACCAGGCCCAAACGGTTCTGCACCCAGACCTCACTACCCCTCCTCCACACTCCCTTCCCTCACGCAGCACCCAATCTGAACAGTCTTCTGATAGGCTATGAAGCCCTAACTAATCTCCTAGGATGGTGGTGTCCAAACTTTTTTGATTATGAGTATTTGTGTATAGATTATGTGCTATAGTCAATACACATGTTAAATATTAAAGTTCAATTTATTATTTTTATTTTTTATTTTTATTTTTTGTATTTTTCTGAAGTTGGAAATGGGGAGGCAGTCAGACAGACTCCCGCATGTGCCCGACCAGGATCCACCCGGCACGCCCACCAGGGGGCGATGCTCTGCCCATCTGGGGAGTTGCTCTGTTGCAACCAGAGCCATTCTAGCGCCTGAGGCAGAGGCGCTTAGGGACCTCTGCTTAGGGACCTTGCATGGTTGGTACACACAGATGTCCTAGCTTCAATGTCAGCCCACTTGGGCCCAGGTACAGGCTTAGGAAACAGCTAGACTCTTACTTCACCTTCATGGAGATTGTCCTGTGCCTCAGACACTTTGAGTTTCAGTGTCTGAGTTTAGCTGACTTGTATTTGCTGCGTGCACGTGCATATATGCTTCATGCACAAGTACATATGCTGTAGGTTTGTGTGATGGAGGCATGCCAAGTTAAGGAATAGGCAGGGACTCATGCAAGGTCCCTAAGCAGGAGAGAATGGCCGTGGAGCCATCCTCAGCGCCCGGGCCAACTTTGCTCCAATGGAGCCTCGGCTGCGGGAGGGGAAGAGAGAGACAGAGAGGAAGGAGAGGGGGAGGGGTGGAGAAGCAGATGGGCGCTTCTCCTGTGTGCCCTGGCCGGGAATCAAACCCGGGACTTCTGCACGCCAGGCCAACGCTCTACCACTGAGCCAACCAGCCAGGGGAGTTCAATTTGTTTTTTATCTATAAAATAAGTTTATATAGAAGTCCTCTTATCCCGCCCCCCACAGATGACCTTGCTCACTTCTACACACAGCCCCCTAGGAGCCTGCCACACTGATAGATAAGGCAGGAGAGCCCTTCTCACAGCAGACCAGCCACCTTGCAGGAGGGAACAGGGCATGGGGACAGGGCTAGTTTTCTTAATACATTGCAAACCACAAACAACTGTGTAACCCACATCTGAAGCCCTTCTACCTGGTGCTGGCAACTTGAAAAAAAACTTGGTCATTTCAGACAAGACTCTATTGCTGCAGCGGTGGTCATGCAGCTCCCATCCTGAGCACCACAGCGTCCCAATGCAGAAATCAAACTTCTGACAAGGAAGAATGCAGAGGGCTCCGTGTGTGTGCGCGTGTGCCTGGGCTGTGCCATTTAAACAGAACTTTCTCAGTGACAGCCTGTTTTCTTGTCTGCTGGTTGTAGGGACCTCATGCAGATCACACAGGTATTGAAACACCTGTCATTAACCCTTATGACATGAGTCATAAGAACCCTTGACATTGAATCAGATACTTTATCTTATCTGCGTCCTCACAACATAACCGTTTAGGTAGGTAAAGCCTGTATCAATATGTCCATGTTGGAGGTGAGGAACCCGAGGCACAGGGAGGTGAGAGAATTGCCTTAAGTCACACAGTTTGGCACATCTGGGTCTGTTTGCTCCCCCTCTTCCCAGCACGTCTCCCCTCACATCCTGCCACCCTGCAGCTGTGGGGTACCTGCTGTTGCTGCCCCACTGGAGGGAAGGCAAGCCCAGGGCCCTCTCCCTGTCCTTGGAAACATGGCTCAGCCCATGGGTCAGCCCTGTTAACAGGGAGCAGGGTCCCCACAGGCGGAGGGCAGGGGTCTTTCCTGTCAAAGCCAGAGTTGCCCCTGCTTCATTTGCCTGCCCGGCTGAGGGGCCAGGGCTTTTTTCTCCATTTGAAGGCTCAGCCCTGTGAGAGTGGCAGGAGGGGAGGGTGAAGGGAGGGCTCAACCTCCAATCCCCTCCCCCCTCACTGACAGACAGCTGTAATCTGCTTGGGAAAATCTCTTTTTTTCCGTACAGGAAAAAATATTAGTTGTCCCGATAACAAGGAAAACAAAATCCAGCGCAGGGCATCAGAGACTTCCTGAGGCGGGAAACAATGTCCAGGGAGCTCAGTGAGAAGCCCGAGCTTGGAGGCTGAGGGGGAGCAGAGAGAGAGGACACTGGTCCAGGCCTATCCGACCGGCGGGGGAGGGGGTGACAGATCGAGGAACTTGGAAAAAAGATTTCCCCCCTGCCAAAACCTTGAAGTCTGGGCTGTTAAGCTATATCCGGGAAATGATTCAGGACCAGCACACGTCCCTGTCCCTGAACGGGGGCAGGCCCCTGCGTCTCAGGTGCTCTGAGTCCACCACTCTTCCATCCTGGTCCCAGCCCGGTCTCCTGGGCAGGCGCTGTTCCCCGTGGGCACCCTTCCCCAGGCTTCTGGCCTTGTCTGCCCACAGCTGCTTTCCTGGGTAACTTTCCACTGGAGTTTAGGAGGTCAAGAAGTAAAAGGCTTCTCCAAAGCCCCACCTGCAGGTCTAGGAGACTGGTGCCCATTTCCCTTGCTGCCCAGTGAGGGTGGCCTCTGAGCACTGTGGGCTCCAGGGAGGAGCAGGTGACAGCCTGCAATTTAAGGCAGGGCTTTGAGCTCCCAGTAAGCAGTAGTTCTCAAACCTGACTGTGTATTGTGAGCTTTCGGAAAATACCAGTGCCTCCCAGGCCTCATCCCAAACCAGTTATATCAGAATCTCTAGGGAGCTGCTCAGGTGATTCCAGTGTGTAGTCAGGGTTAACAACCTCTGCTCTATGAACCTGCAATCTTCTGGTCACTTGCTGGCTGGTCCCCTTCACCTCTCTCACCAGCACTATCCCCTCAGTTCCAGATGGGAGCCCCTCAGAAATGACCACCTATCTGGTGGCCTCCAGAGGTGCCTGCAGAGTTCTCTGCCCAGCTGGAGGCTGGCTGACCAACCCAACAGCAGGTTCTGGGTTACCCTGCCCCTTCCCTCTGCTCTTCCTCCTCCTTCTCCTTCTCCCTGGTCAGTGATGCCTGGGTCTTTGTTCTCAGTCAACAGGAGTGTCACCAGAAACCTATCCACAGCTTAATTACAGTTCTATTCACTGGCCATAGCCTGGCCACCATCCACACTTAATCTGTCCAGCTCTCCTGCTCAGCATCCCCCACGTCCCAGGCAAGCCCAGCTCAGCTCCTCCCCACATCCCAGTATCAACAGCTTCATTCTCAGGAGGACCAAGGTTCCTTCCCCCACAGTGCCCTCAGCCCTTACTCTGCACAAAACCTAGGTCCCTCAGGGAGGTCTGGGCTCTGACCACAGAAGCTGTCCTTCCCCTCCCCCCGGGGTTGGGACTCCCCACCAGTGTGCTTCTGTGCTATGCCAAATACTGGACTTCTATGGTAACTTCTTTGAAGTCAGAAACAATTTCTTGTTCATTTTTGATGGTTTATAAGCATTTATCAGAAACCTAGGTGCTAGGTCTTTGGGGGAAACCCCCATGGAACGAGCCACAGTCCTTTATCTCAAGGTCTTCTCAAGACAGAGGGAAGGGCTGGCTGTCATGAGCTATCACAAGGTAGCACCATTTGAATTCCCTGAAACCTTTCCAGAACTCCTCATCAGCACAGTATAGAAAGAATTGCAACTGCTACATAAATGTTTGTTGACTGAATATTTGTTTCTCTCTATATATCTTTTTTATCTTTTTCTTTTTCTTTTTCTTTCTTTTCTTTTTTTTTTTTTTTGAGGGAGAGAGATGAGAAGCATCAACTTGTAGTTATGGCTCTTTACTTGTTGGTTGATTGCTTCTCATATGTGCTTTGACCAGGGGGCTGCAGCTGAGCCAGTGACCCCTTACTCAAGCCAGTGGCCTTGGGCTCAAGCCAGCAACCATGGGGTCATGTCTATGATCCCACCCTCAAGCCCACGCTCAAGCTGGTGAACTTGCACTCAAGCTGGGGATCTTGGAGTTTCAAACTTGGGATCTCAGCATCCCAGGTCGACGCTCTATCTGCTGCACCACAGCCAGTTGGGCAATATTTGTTTCTTAAGTAGACCATAGTATTTCCCTCCCCTAACTACAAATAAAAGAAGATATTTCAGGGGTCAGGGACAAGGTGGGGTTCCAATTGCATCAAATGGGAAGGGAGAGGACAGCATGAGCTGGGGCCTGCAGCCTTACTCAAGCAAACTCACTAGAGTTCCTTTTGGCTCCCAACAAGGCTTTCACTAATGAGGGGCTTGCAGGTCTCCAAGGTCTGACCAGGGGGCCTGTGGTTTACCACCCTTCTCTGCCCAAGTGGTCTTTCTACCTGGAGAATCATCAGTGTACCTGAGAGGTAGGGCCACAGAACAGGCTCTTCCCTTCTCTTAAGGGGGCCTTCTTGGCCTGGAATTCTCAGGAGTCTCCCCTTCCTTTTCTCTGGAGGAGCCCAGCCCAGCTCCTAGCTGCTATCCTAGCATTTTCCAAACAGGTGGAAGATGCTATGGACAAGTGGCCACCTGGCTGGAGGAGAGGGGAAGCCCCAGCGCATGTCCCTGGGGTTTCAATCTCCCCAGAGGGAAACAGTTGGCCGAGGAGCAACGGCCTGGTCCCCAGAAGCTTAGGCTCTGACCTTTGGCCTGGGCAGTGGGCAGCAGGCTTCAGGAGCTTGGAGTAAGGGGGCTTAGAAGGGAGGGGCTCCAATCCCAGCTGCCTAGCTCTGGGTACTAACAGGCCACGAAGGGGCAGCTGAGATTGGGGGGGGCACCACCACCTGCTTTTCCTTGTTTTGTTTTCAGGGCACTAATTACTGTGCTGAGCTCCAAGCTGCCTAATGAGGCCGTTTGGATTTCCTGTTGTTCTGGCTTCCCAAGACCCTTAAAGGGCCAGCATCACACTAGGAGTGGGTCTGAGTGGTACACCGACCACTCTAGTGAGAGGAGCACAGAAGGGCTATCCCTATGCTCAGCCTGAATGCCAAGGGCAGTGATGAGGGGCTGGTCCAGTATTTCCTGGGTGCTCTCAATGCCCTTCAAGAGGGCCCACTCTGAGCTGTTCGCACGGGAAGCAGGAGCTTCAGGACTGTGTGGCCTAGTCAGAGCATGGAGTGAAGGGGAGGAGGAGGTGAGGAGGCCAGAGCTGAGGAGGAAAGGCTGGTGATGTCACCAGTGCCCAGACTGTGAGAACCACTGCAGCACCAGGCAGGAGGGAAACGCCATGACGTCCTGTTCACGCTGCCCCCCCCCCCCCGGAAAATAAACACTTGTTGTCCAAGAAGCCAGCTCCACTTCCGAAGGGGCAGGCTGGCCAGGCTAGGGGCCAGAAACAGGCCTGGGCCCAGCTTTGAGCAAAGGTTTTTGCCCAAGTTGGATGCAGAAAGGCCGGCGGTCAGGCTGCCCCTAACTCAGCCCCTCTGTGGCACACCATCCAATGGGGCTTACGGGACGCACCCATCCCTTCCACACCTTTCGCTCATCTTGGCACTCGGAGGAGCTGAGAATAGTTGAGGATGCCAGGGAGCCCCTTCTAACACTTGATGTAGGCTGCAAGTGGACTGGCAGGCCAGGTGGGGGGCACCCGTCTGCTTCCTGAGTTTCCCTCAGATTTGAGGCACAGCCTCAGCCCTAGGACCTGTCCTAAGTGCCCCCCAGGTGCCCCAGACTGTGGGTCCCTTGGGCCCCAGAAGGCCTGGCCTGGCCTATAACGCCCTCCCCCACAGACGGGGTGACGACATTGTTGTTCTTATACGGGGCCTTCCGCCTGGAGTTCCGGCTCCGTTAAATGGTGGGAATGAGGGTCCCAGGGACAAAGCCAGCCTGGTTCCCGCAGCCACCTCAGAATGGACGGAATCCCCATTGTATGCGGGCGTCTTGTGCCCTCCCTCCCCTTGCCCTAGCCGGACATGCCAACAAACAGCTCATTGAGCCCAGGGGAGGGGCCGGGAGACAACAATGTCCTCCAGAGGGCCAGAGCAGTGAGCTCAGCTGGGGGTGGGGGCTGCCATGGGGGCTGGAGGGTGATGATCTCAGCTTAGGGTGGGTTGGCCCTTTTGACAGACTGACCAGTGCCTGGACTCCCCAATGAGGCTGAGAAGGCTGCCCAGGGCTGGCCTCACTCCGGCTGCCCCACCCCCAAGGGCTGAGCTGGGAACGGATTTCTCACGCTTAAACTGCCCCAGCCCAGGGCGCCAAGCAGACGCAGCAGGGGGGCCCACAGGACCCAGCACAGCCACCCAGACCTAAGAGGCTGGTGGACCTTCCCTCTGGCAGTGCCACTGCACAAGCCCCTCAGTGAGGCTCACCCCAGACAGAGCTCTCCCATACTACCAGCTCACACTGACTACAGCAGGACTTTCAGATCAACAAGATGTACTTTCTATAACCAGAACCATTTCAAGAGCAGAGATCAGCCTGGGGAGGGTGTAAGGGTCCTGTTTCTGGAGGTATTCAAGCCCTTGACTATAGAATATGGGGTTGGTCTAAATGCCCCTGAGAGTTTCCCTCGCCCTGAGCTTCTAGATATAGGGCCCTAGCTCAGTCCCTACAGACACCTCTGGACTCCCTTTGTGGGTTCCAGGTTTGAGGTTGAATGAACTACATCCTGAGCCAATCCTTTATCCTCTTCCAGGCAAGTCTGGGCTGCCAAGCAGGGCCTCAGGCCTCTGAGCAGAAAGGGAGAGGGATGGCTGGGAGAGCAGTATGCCAAAGTGGCCCCCACTTTCAGTGGAGAAGCCGGGAAGCCCTGCACCTGGTCATTTCTGCAGGGCTTTCCCTGGGAAGCAGGGGGAGGGGAGAATAGCTGCTGGCAAGGACAGCGTGGAGACTGTCCCAGCCATCCATCAGGGCCTGGTGTGCTCAGGTGCCCTGCCATCGCAGGGACAGGACCCAGGCATCAGTCCATACCTGGCCCCTAGCGACAGATGCTCCCAGCTCTGCCTCTGGCTTTCCCTCTGCACCCCCATGCTCCAGACCACCCTGTCCACCACTGCCAGGTGGTGGCTGAACACTCTCCTCTGCACAAAATCCAGATTCCCTCAGGCGTCTCAGTCATCTGAATTCATTTGTCAGGTGGATCTCCATACCCTAGCTCTCTGCCCTCCCGTCCAACCCCCTCCACGTATGACACCCCCTCCAGGTGTCCCCACTTCATTTCTACCCTGATCCTTTTCCTCTCCCCGTTTCCCCTGCCGGGAAACCCCTTTTCTTTTCCTTTCTTTTCTTTTTCTTTTCTTTTCCTTTCCTTTCCTTTCTTTTCTTTTCTCTTCCCTTTTCTTCTCTTTTCTGTTTCTTTCATGTGTGAGAGATAAAGGAAAGGGGAGAGATGAGAAGCATCAACTCGTAGTTGCGGCACTTTAGTTGTTCATTGACTGCTCCTCATACGCGCCTCGACCAGGGGACTCCAGTCCAGCTAGTGATCCCTTGCTCAAACCAGCAACCTTGGGATCAAGCGAGAGACCATAGGGTCATGTCAATAACCCCGCACTCAAGCTGAAGATCCCAGGCTCAAGATAGCGGCCTCAGGGCTTTGAACCTGGGACCTCAGTATCCCAAGTCAATGCTCTATCCTGTGTGCTACCACCAGTCAGGCTCTTTTCTTTTTATCTAAGTTCTGCTCTATTTTTCAGGCCTGGTACAGTCTCCCTCTCCCGCAGAGGCTTCTTTGACCCTTGGGGCCCTATCCCGCTCTGAACCCTGGTTTTGTAAGTCATTACACTCCTTTTCATCGCCCTAGATATCACCTGCACATCCTATAGGCTTCAGAAGTTGAATTCAATATTCCCTTTGGCCTCACTGACCTTATCTCAGTACTGGGCACATAGTAGACCTCATCTACAACTGGTTGACTGATGAAGCCAAACGGTGTATGCAGGTGGGCACACCCACAGGCACTGGGAAAACTCATCATGGGGTACACAGCACCATGCCCCATACATGTCTTTTGCCTGAATTCTCTTCTTCTTCTTTTTTTTAGAGAAAGGAGAGAGGGAGAGAGAGAAAGTGGGTAGGGGAAGTGGGAAGCATCAACTCATAGTAGTTGCTTCCCATATATGCCTTGACCAAGCAAGCCTGGGGTTTTGAACCAGCAACCTCAGCATTCTAGGTTGATGATTTATCCACTGTGACACCACAGGGCAGGCAAGCATTCTCTCTCTTTTTTTTTAAATTTATTTTTAATTATTTATTCATTTTAGAGGAGAGAGAGAGAGAGAAGGAGGGAAGAGCAGGAAGCCTCAACTTCCACATGTGCCTTGACCTGGCAAGCCCAGGGTTTTGAACTGGCGACCTCAGCATTCCAGGTCGACGCTTTATCCACTGCGCCACTACAGGTCAGGCGCATTCTCTTCTTTTGATGGCAGTTTAATGGACTTGTCCCAGTTCTCTCCAGCTTCCTCCTTACTTGGAGAACTATGGTAATGAGGGTAGGGGATTAGGCCACATAGGAGAGAAGGGGAAGCAACAGAGAAGGGAGTTGGCCATGAGGCAACACAGGAATTTCAGTGGCAGAATAGCTTCGACAAAAAGTGTTTATGCTGCCCAAGCAAGATTCGTGAGACTGGGGTGAGTGAGCACAAAAGAGGATTCAAGCCCGCCTGTTTCTTTTTTTAAGATTTTATCTAATCATTTCAGAGAGAGAGAGAGAGAGAGAAAGAGGGTGGAGCAGGAAGCATCAAGTCCCATATGTGCCTTGACCAGGCAAACCCTGGGTTTCGAACCTCTGACCTCAGCATTCCAGGTCAACGCTTTATCCACCATGCCACCACCAGTCGGGCAGCCTCCTGTCTGTTTCTAAATGTATAGAGTTAGCTAAGGCTGTTACTGAAACCCCTGATGTTGGAGAACCTGAGTGCTCACTGTTGCCCTGGAAATTCATTATAGGCTGGACAGTTCCAGCGGGCTTGTTTTCCTGAGAGCAGCAGCCAGAGGGCTGGGGGCAAGAGAGGCGAAGTGGCATTAGCTCAAAGTGGCCTAACACTGTCCAAAAATCCCCTTGGGGCTGAGAGGAGACCTACATCTTGGTGCCTCCCAGGTCTTTCCGAACTTCTTTACTGGTGACAGTCTAGATGCAAGAATTCTCTGGGCTGGAGGTTCTTTGCTGATCACAGGCAAGGCATCATTAGCAAGCAACAACATGAAATTCTCATCAACTCCAGGGGAGACTTTAACCTGGATTAACAACTGGGATACATAGTATAGATGCTGTCACAGGAAGTTCTCCTATATGTCTAACCTAAATCCTTCCTGCCACCATTGAAGCCTGTTTCCTCTTATTCTGATTGTGGTGGGAGAAGGAGACAGCCAGTCACCATCCTTTGCTTAAGACCCATTACCTACTTGACCAAGGCAGTCAGATTCCTCCTCAGCTTTCTCTAGGGAACAGTGACCTGCCTATTCAGGCAGCTGTTCACAGATTTGGCACCTGTCCTTGGTTTCTTTCTCTGAGTATGAGAGTATTTGAAACAGTACTTCCTGGTTCAGGCCTGACCCTTCCTTCCAGGGAGGCTTCAGGGAACTGTGGCCTGTCTGAGTAACACCCCCTCCAGGTTCCTAGAGCTACAGAGAAAGAGAGATGTGACCCCATCCCCCATCTCTTCTTGCTTCAAGTCCTGGGTGGCACTTGGAATCAGAGAGCAGAGGTTGTGTAAAGAAATGAGGAGAGGTCAGAGTTTCTTTCAGGCGATGAGTTGTTGGTCAGTGGAGGAAGGTGAAGGCACACAAGGACCCAGGGACACTAAGGAGTTAGGAACAATGCTGGACCTGGATGCTAATAGAAGACCAGAAAAGGGGAGTGAGCGCTGAGGGGGAGGGTAGGCTGGGGAGAGCTTTCCACCTGTCAAAGTTGACAGAGAAGAGCAATTTCAGAGACAGGACAGCTGTACACTGGGAGGGGACCAGAGAAGAGAACAGTGAAGGCTAGCACAGCCAGGACTGAGTAGGAACGGGTGAGGGGGCTTCTACAGGGGAATAGGAACCTCTGGGTGGGAAATCAACCCAAGACATAGGGCTGAGGGGATGACTGGGCCTTTGCTTTCAACTCCAGCTCTGCTCCCACACCCACCTACCCACTGTCCTTCAGCACAAGTGGGCAGAAGGCTCTCTTTTGGCCCCATCACTCTATGCAATGCCTGCACCCTTGCCTTCCGTTCTCTGGCCCTGTAAGCCCCCCTCAGAGTCCTCTGTGCCCTGAGGGATATGGTAGGAGGCAAGGGCACACGGGAGCCAGGCCTGAGCCTGAGGGTCTCCATGCAGAGGCCTCCCTGAACCTTCCCTCCCTTCCCCAGAGCTACTTGCTAACCTGGGGTGGAGACAGGAAAGAGCTAGGGAAGGGGAAGCCGGGGGCTCTGGGAAAGTTGCTGTGGAGTCTGCCCTAAACCCCGGACTACTCTATGGCTGGAAATACCCACTGCATGGCTCCTGGCCCTAGCTTTCCAGGCATCCCCTGAGTTTGGCAAATGAAGCTGGGGCAGTTGCCAGGTCACCGCCAATGAGGGCCCTTGCCTCCAGCCAGCTGGTCTCCACCCTGCCCCTCCTCTTTCTCCTTGCCTCCTGACAGGCACACAGGAGGCCTGGGGAGAGCTTTCTTCCTACAGAATTAAAAGGGGCTTCTCAGTTCAGGGGTCCTCAGCTTCTCCTCTCTTGGGCCCATTGTCTCTGCAGGACAAAGCTGTTCTCATTGGGAAGAGAGGGCCCAGTCCACACCAGCTACCACCTGCACTGGGGTTTGGAGAAGGCAAAGAAATCAGAGTATGGTGCTAGCCTGAGCTCTCAGGATCCTGGGAACCTGGGAGAGAGAAGGTGGGAGGCCTTTCTGGTCTCATAAGGAATCAGAGGAGGCACTCTGACTCATGTGTAATGGTCTCACCCACTTGGACATCCTTTCCTTGGGACATTTGGGTCATCAGTCATGAGCCATTAGTCAGTGGACAGTCCAGCTCAGTCTATGTGCCCTTTGGGGGTGTGGGGAGGGCTGAGCCTCAGTGACCAGAACAGTTCCAAGTTGACTTTTTCCTCCTCTACACCTCTGCCCTGAAACACCACTAGAAAGGAGGGTTGTCAGCCTAAGACCTACAATTGGCCCTGGCCAGAGAGTCATCTTTGGAAGTCCAAGGCCATAGGCAATTGGTTCTTCCAAACCTTTATCTCTTCTCCAAACACATTCTCAAAACTCCAGTCTTCTCCCTTCAGACAAGAACCTGTCGCATCCTCTTCCCACAAAAGGCCCTCACACTTGAGGTTTTCCACAGGGTCCGTCTCCTTTTTATGCCCCTCCTGGCTTTCTTCTCTCTCTTCCTTTCTTTTTTAAAAATCACCTTTTCCTCCTCTTGCCTTGGCCCTTATGATTATTTTCAGCCTCCTTTTTCCTTCCTTTCCTCCCGGAACTCATTTGCTGTCAGGGACCTCCCCTCTACTCCAAGTCTGGCCCTGGCAGTCAGGATGCTGCCTGTGAAAAAGGAAATTTATGTTGTTTGGGACCTGCAAACACATAATTAGATATAGTCCCTCAGTCACCTTCCCAGGCCACTATTATTATTATCCCCATTGTTCAAATGAGAAAACTGAGGTGTAGGGTTATAGTTAAAATACAAGGTGAAGACCACATAGTTGGGAAGTGCCAAGAGCCAGGTGGATGTCATGTTTACTCAGCAGACTCAACCAGAAGTTGGGGAGAGGCCCAATTCCACCTCAACCCCCTGAATCTCCACCATGAAGATTCTTCAGGACTCAGTGTCTCTCAGTGCCCATGCCCTTCCTCCTTCTCACAGGGGTTTTCACATATTATCATCAGACACTGCATTCTTCACCCCTGCCACCCCTCCCCCCACAAACACTGTGAAGCCCTCAAAGGAGTCCTCAAGGCCACCACCAAGTCATCACCTTCCTCTCCCCTCCACCAGCCCCAGGCCTGTCCTATGGGGAACCCACTCTGTCCCGCGGGAAAGACCCAGAGCAGGCAGTTCCTTGTAGTGACTCCAGAGAAAAGCAAAGGAGGCCCCGTGGGGAGCTACTCGCCGAGCGGGAATCCCGGCTCTAACCGCTGGCGCCCCTCAGGGGAGGGGCGAGGGCGGGAGGTGGTTCTGCGGCGGCATCTGTCCCAGGCTGGCGGGAAGCTGCTGCATTAAATTGTAAAATCGATTTATTGACCGGCAGGTGCGAGCAGCGGCAGATGGAGAGTAGCGCTGCCGGGCCGCATCTGCGGGGAGCGGCGGCATCGATCCTGACCCCCCTGTGAAACCCGTTGGTTCTGGTCTTTTCTCGTCGGCTTGCTTCCATTTGCAGGGCCAAGGTCCGCAGAACTGCGGCGCCTGAGTGACTACGGTAACTCGGCTCGGTCCCCTTTCCCCCTTCTGGCCCCAAAGCCCAGGCTGCACCCCCACGGCTGGCAAGCTCTGCCAGCCCCACTGCCCCAGTTGGCACGCGGCGGGCCGGGCTGACGCGTGGCAGCGCCCTGCGGCAGATGAGGCACGCGCCGGCCTCATTTCAATGTGAATGGATCGAATGGAGCAGCCATGTGGCAGCAACAGTTTGCAAATCTCCCCGCCTTCTGTGCTGCTCCTGGCCGCCGCTCCCTGCACGTGGCCTCTTCTCTGCAGAGACCGCAGAGGCACCCTCGGGGCTTACGTGCCCCGCCCAAGCCAGGCAGTTCCTCCGCCTCCGGCCTGCCCTGAGGGTGCCTGCCCCCACTGCACTCCTACCTGGGTACAGCTTGCTCTGAGGGGAATGCTGTCCGGGAGGTGTGTGTGTGGGGGGGGGGGGGGTCCCGAGGTTCTACGCAGCCCCCGGCCCACCCAGGGTCAATTTGAGGGCCCGGCTGGAAGATAACCTTGGCCATTCTCGCCAGAGTGCGGGTTTTGCCTGCTGGGGGCTTTGTGCAGCTGGCAAGCAGAGACGAGAGCAGAAGCAGAAGGCCCCTGGGGAGGAGGCTGTGGAATCTTGCGTGAAGCTGGATTTTCTCCCGCTCAGGACTCTGGATAGTGTGGGGGGGTGCCGGTTGGGGGTGAGGAATTGTGAACTATCAAACTGGGGCAGTCCAGGTCTGTGGGAAGGGCGTCTACATGGCAGGGTCAGCAGACGTCCACTCGAGTCCAACACCACTGTGATTCGTGGCCTTCCATCATCTCATGGCCTCCTGTTCTGGGGAGCCCCCAGAACACATGCTGGGTCTTCTGTCCACAAGTCTCCAGTGGGGGAAAAAAGGGAGGGGCCCCAGCTGTGGAGGCTTCCCATTTCGGTTCCCTGAGGGGCAGTCTGACCCTCTCCTGCTCAGCAAAAGTGAGCCAAGCTGGACCCAGATGATTGGAACTCAAGTGGGTACTCAGGGCCGAGGGTGGAGCCCTATTGGGATAATAAACTTCAAATAGGTTCTTCATAAATTACTTTTGATGATGATGCCTTTTTTCCTCAGGTCAGAGGCTTTCTAGATTTCTGGGATCCCTTGCATTTTGTGTCTGAGGAAAATGATGGTAATTACTTTTTTAAAAAATGTTTATTTTATTGATTTTAGAGAGAGCGAGGAAGGGAGGGAGGGATACACACACACAGGAACATCGATTTGTATGTGCCCTGACAGGGGATCGAACCTGGCAACCTCTGCACTTTGGGATGACCCTCTAACCAACTGAGCTATCCAGTCAGGGCACTATGGTACTTACTTTGTTTGGTCCTTGACTGTGTGTGCGCAAACTGCTTTTGGACATATTAGTCTGGATTTGTTTGAGGGGTAGAGAGTGTTCCAGATCTACCAGTATTAAGCAAATGCCTCCTGTAGAACTGGATATTTCCCTTGACAGTCAGGCAAATGCCAGCGCCAGAAAAGAACCAAGTTTTTATAAACTCCAAGGTCAGGATTTAGGGGGAAGCAGACAGGAACTAGGTAGGGTTGGATGTCAGCTCAGAGGAGTGAAGGGCACTTTTTGGCACCCTAGACTGGTGGTGTAAGGACCCGTAGAGTAGAGAAGAGAGAGGATGGGAAACTCACTTATCAGGATCACTGGGAGGCATGCCCTGGGCTCCTCCTCCCTAGGGCCTGGGGACTCCGCCTGCCCATAACCTACATTAACTCTGGAGCGCAGCCTGGGCCCATCTGCCGGCCCCCGCCCCACCTCGGTTCCCCACGCCAACCCGCTCGCGCCAGATGGTAGCTGGGGAGGGGTGGCCGTGCGTGGGGGACCCCGGAGCCTGTCTCTTCACCTCGCCCCTCCCCCAACCCACGCTCCCAACCTCTTGTTTCTCTCTCCCCTCCATCCTTCACCACCACCCCCAAGTCAAAAAACCAGACCATGCTCGGCATAGGCAGCTGTTGGGCTCCGTTCCGCCCCCCCCCCCCGGCTCCCCCGGGCCCGCGCCGCGTCCCTGCTCCCCTGGCGCTGATCTTATCGCCCGACGACAGCCATCGCGGTGAAGGCGGGCTGACAGCTGAAGCCCCAGGGCCCCCGCTGCCCTCAGCGTCGCAGTGAGAGAGCTCTCCGGCACTCCCTGAGACTTGGAGAAGCCGGCCCTCCCCGATCTAAGGCCTCCGGGGATCACGCTGGGTTCCGGGAAAGCAGCTGCCCTGTCGCCGCTCGGAGAAGTGGGGCCACCGGGGGAGCTTCGAAGGAGAGATGGGTGTGTGTAGTCTCCTGAAACTAAAACGAGTCCGAGCGTTTCCAGTTCCACTCTACATCTTGCCCCATGAGGAAAGGACCCGGGTCGGCCCGGCCTCAGCCCTTCATCTCGACTCTCCAGTGACTTGAGCCAACTCTGAAGCCAGAAGAGTTCCTCTGCGCCCCAGCAGAGCGTCAGGACGCGGGAGGGGCTTGGGACTGCTAGGGTGCGGGGGGGAGGTGGTGGGCGCTGGAACAGAAGCTGAACCCAGGTGAGGGGAGGCGCTGGGGGTGGGGCCAGACCCTTATTACCATACAGCTGATGTCCGCCCATCCTCTACCTCTGGGACCACGCCCCCTCCCCCATCTCCCGGACCACTTGTCTGGCCGGCACGCGCCGATCGCAAGCTGGGGGGCAGCAGGGAACAAGTACGCGCTGGACACACCCCACCCCTCCGCAGCAAGGGAGGGAGACGCCCACCAGGTGGAGGGAGGGAGCTCCGAGCCTTAGACGCTTGGCCCTTCTCCTTGCCGCAAATAGCTGCAGAAAAGGGTCAATGCGTCCGCTGGCGTCCCTGCTGCGCCGCGGAGGCGTGGTGGGTGGGCTTTCACAGATTGAGGCCCGACCAGGCGAGGGCTCCAGAAGCTCCGTGAAGGAGCGGGAAATCCGAGTCCTTTAGCGCTGGTTTCGCTTTCCGGACATAAGTTCTTTTTACCTGCTGCAGGTAACTAGTGCTGGCTGCCGACGCTAGGTGCCGGGTGACTCCCCAGTGACTCCGCCCCCACAACTATCCTGGAACCGTTCGCTCACCTCCCGTCCCATTCTTCCCGGTCCTCTCCTTATTCTCCCACTGCCGGGGTCTCCGCGTGTAACCCCGCGACTGGGGAGGTCTGGTTGTCTCGGCACTCGCAGAACTGGGGGACCCAGGGGCTGAGAGCTGCGCGGATGGGCGGGGACCTGTGCCTGACTGGCTGGCTGGGAGGGGGTTGGCGGGGGCGGAGGCCCCCTCCCGGCAGCGCTGAGGCTGTAGCAGTTAGAGGCCCGGAGGGGAGGGGAGGGGAGAGTGACAGGCAGAGAGGAGAGAAGCCAATATATATAAGGAAGGCTCCGGAGCGCGCAGGTTTCAGAAGCGGCGCTGAGCGCAGGCTGGGAACACGAGGGCAAGAGCCGCGCTCAAGCAGCCTCAGTGCAGTGTGCCCGGGCGCTAGCCGGTTTGCAGTCCCAGGATTAGCCCGAGGACACGTCCTCAGAGCAGCCGCCGCCGAGCCTCCCTCACCTGGATTACCTACCGCGGCAACTTGAGCGGAGCTAGCAAGAAGGCCAGCGGGAGAAAAGCCGCGAGCGGAGCCTGGTTTTTCAGAGACTCCTTCCACGGGTGGACGCACGGGGAAGCGGCGTCCCGAACCGAGCCAGCTTCAGGGCGGGCGGGTGGAGAGAGCGACGCCCCAGGGAATGGCAGCCGTGTCCCGTAGCGCCTCTGGTTGGGCGCTACTGTTGCTGGTGGCACTTTGTCAGCAGGTAACGTCCCGCGCCCCCTCCGACCCATCCCACCGCGCTCTGGGCCTGAGCCCCAGTGTCCACCGAGCTGACGGCTCCCCTCCCTCCTTCCCTGGTCCCTGTGCAATAGCGCGCGGCCGGCTCCGGAATCTTCCAGCTGCAGCTGCGGGAGTTTGCCAACGAGCGCGGCGTACTGGCCAGCGGGCGGCCGTGCGAACCCAGCTGCCGGACGTTCTTCCGTGTCTGTCTTAAGCACTTCCAGGCGGTCGTCTCGCCCGGGCCCTGCACCTTCGGCAGCGTCTCCACACCTGTGTTGGGCACTAACTCCTTCGCCATCACGGACGACAGCAGCGGCGGGGGACGCAACCCTCTCCAATTGCCTTTTAATTTCACCTGGCCGGTGAGCACAGCCTAGGCGTACTGGGAAGTCACGAAAGCCAAGAGAAGGGGGCTCCTTGAGACCCCAGATTTCCTCGCTACCCTCAAAACAAGGGGCATTCTCTTCTGATCCTTTCTTTGGACTCTCTCCTGGGACCTTATCCTCTGGAAGGCTCTACCTAGTCTCCCTTTCCTAATTCTATGCCCTCTCTTCTGCCAGCTCTTGGGATGTTATTTTCATCGTCCCGGAGCGTCCCCTACTTCCGACTGGTTCTCGCGTACATTCCCCCATCCCTCAGTCCTCCTCCCGCCCGGGGTTCTCCTCTCGCCTTTCGTGCTCGCGCGCGATGCTGCGCACAGACCCGTTAGGGTGACCCGGGCGCAGTAATTGTATCCTGCTATTAGATTAATTAACCCGGCTGCCGCAAGGCACCCCCACCATCCCTCTGCACATCTCACTCCCTCTCTGTTTCCCCCCGCCCCCTCCTTCCGCTTCCCAGGGCACCTTCTCACTCATCATCGAAGCTTGGCACGCGCCGGGAGAGGACCTACGGCCAGGTGAGTGGCTCGCTCCGCCTCCACAGGGGGGCGACAGGGCGCAGTGCCGAAAGAGTTAACCTGTAATAATAGGAGGGGGAAGTGCGGGCTGGGGGGTGGGAGGCCGGACGCTTAGCTCGGCCCGGAGTTGCGCCCCGCTCTGGCCGCTCGGATTCCGCCCGCTGCCTGGACTCTGAGCACAATTGCGTTTCCTGCGGGTTATTTTTGGCGTGGGAACGCGGGGAGCACGGCGGTGAGAAAGGCCGAAGCTGCCAGCGCCGCTGACGGGCCCCTTCCTGTATTTTACACCTTTCGCGAATTCCGCTCCTTTGGAAAGGGAATAATGGCTTTGGGATGTTGTTCTGACACAGAGGAAAAGGATATTTCAGCAGCACAACAATTCTCACTTTGAAAAGGAAAAAGAAAAGCATTACCCACCTCTGAGGGCAGAACCCCTGAATGGGCACCTGAGGGGCCCTTGCCCAGGGTCCTCCCAGCATAGAGAGCTTTTCTTTTTCTCATTTCTCTCTGTCTTTTGTTTTTGTTTTTTCATTATGACTTTTCCTCTTTCCCCTGCCTATCTGCTTACAGAACACTGGGATATCTTAACATCCTTCTATTGTCCCCCTTTTGAATGGCATCATGCCCCCTGCACATGCACACACACAGGGCAGCTAAGAAGTGGGACCCTTGGGTTCCTCTGGCCTGTGCTTGCTGGCAGGTGGGGGTCATCTGGACAACTGGTTTGATCCAGCAGTTGCTGGCACCCTTGGGGACAGGCTGCCCTTCCTTGACCTGGCCCTCTGCCCCTTCAGAGGCCATGCCACCAAACGCGCTCATCAGCAAGATCACCATCCAGGGCTCCCTAGCTGTGGGTCAGAACTGGTTATTGGATGAGCAGACCGGCCCTCTCCCAACAAGGCTGCGCTACTCTTACCGGGTCATCTGCAGTGACAACTACTATGGGGACAGCTGCTCACGCCTTTGCAAGAAGCGCAATGACCACTTCGGCCACTACGTGTGCCAGCCAGATGGCAGCTTGTCCTGTCTGCCCGGCTGGACTGGGGAGTACTGCGAACAGCGTAAGCAGCCAAGCTCTTTTCTGCCTGCCTGGAGTGGGGGGGGGGGTCCCCTGAGCAAAAACAAAAAGCCAAACCAGTGGCTTCTCACAGCCTGCCTCCCTTGCAGAGCAGGTCTGAACTGCCCACTAGCTGGGCTTCAGGAACAGCTGGGGATGCTTAGGACAGGTTTGGGCTCAGAACTCTCTCTTCTGAGTGCTCCTCCCCATTGTGCCAGAGCCCACAAGGACCCCAGTATTGCATTCCATCCAGTCTGGATTCTCCCTCCCTGAACCACCGGTTCCCTTTAAGACACCTATGGCTCCTCTGGGAGGCCAGGGGTGGGACGTGAGCCCAGGAGAGCTGGGAGCACCCTCGAGGCCAGGAGAGGAAGTAGGCGTCAGAGTCATTGGCATCCCAACCTCACGCAGCTCTGTTTTCTTTCCTCAGCTGTCTGTCTTTCTGGCTGTCATGAACAGAATGGCTACTGCAGCAAGCCAGCAGAGTGCATGTGAGTAGGAGACAGGAAGCAGGAAGGGGGCATCTCCTGGCCAAGCTCTCAGCTCAACCTCAGCCTCCCTTTTGTTTCACAGCTGCCGCCCAGGCTGGCAGGGCCGCCTTTGCAATGAATGCATCCCCCACAATGGCTGTCGCCATGGCACTTGCAGTATCCCCTGGGAGTGTACCTGTGATGAGGGCTGGGGAGGCCTATTCTGTGACCAAGGTGAGTGAGGCCAAAGAAAATACAGAGGAGGTGGGAGAGATGCACAAGGGGTGGGAACCAGAGTTATTGCCTGGACTCTTCTCACTTAGTGACTGCTGAGCTGGCTTTCCCATTATCCTTCAAGGAGCATGGGGCTTTCAAGGATCTTTACAACTGGACTAGAATAAGATGGTGGGTGCTTCTTTCTCTGGTGCTGGGGAGGCAGGATGGCTGGATAGGCCAGGAGGGAGACAAATTGGTAGCCTGGAGGTTGCACTCATAAATTCCAGTGAGGCTAGGGAGAGAGAGGGATGCTGGGCTCAGTTCCTCCTACTTCATAGTTAGCTATTAACCCCCTAAGTGTTTGCTTACCTGCCAGAGCTGTTTGAGCAGTTCTCCCCTAAACAGCTGTCTGGTGGGGTGTGCCCACCCGCTGCCTGGAGGCTGTGTGAGCTGGGGCACTGGGTGGAGTGATATCTAACTGACTTTTTGGTGTGGGCATAAGCAATCTCCCTTATTCACCCCCCCCCCACACACACACCCATTGTACTTGCCAGGCAGCTGCCTGATTCCATAGTCTCTTCTTCTTGGTGTTTGGCGGGGCTGGTCACTCCTCTGGCTACACAGGGGTCCGCCAGCCCCAACTGTGGAGGAGGGATCCTTTATCTCTTTCATCTTGGGAGCCAGCTGCAGCATGTGTCTCCCATTTTCAGGGTCAAATGGGTGGCTGCTGCCATGGAAACACCAGCACAAGCCTGGGTAGGATGGGCAGAGGGCTTGCCAGGATAGAAGCAACTTGCCTATGCCCTGACTTGCTGGCAACAAGGGGCTTGGAACTCAGCCCTGTATATGTGTGTGTGTGTGTGTGTGTGTGTGTTGCTTTCTTCCCCTCCCCCTTAAATACACACACACACACCTGGTTCCTGCCCATTCTCTTTCTTCTGCTCACATTTACTCCCAGGTGACACAGTCATATACTCATCACATACAAACACAGCCCTCACAGTCCCTATTTTGCTGTGTCTGGTTCTCCCTCCCTATGCTTCCCAAATACAAAAACAAACACAGGCAGTCCCTGGGTTATGAATGAGATAGGTTCTGTAGGCTTATTCTTTTTTTTTTTTTTTTTTTTTTTTTTTTTTTTTTTTTTTTTCATTTTTCTGAAGCTGGAAACAGGGAGAGACAGTCAGACAGACTCCCGCATGCGCCCGACCGGGATCCACCCGGCACGCCCACCATGGGGCGAGGCTCTGCCCACCAGGGGGCGATGCTCTGCCCATCCTGGGCGTCGCCATGTTGCGACTAGAGCCACTCTAGCGCCTGAGGCAGAGGCCACAGAGCCATCCCCAGCGCCCGGGCCATCTTTGCTCCAGTGGAGCCTTGGCTGCGGGAGGGGAAGAGAGAGACAGAGAGGAAAGTGCGGCGGAGGGGTGGAGAAGCAAATGGGCGCTTCTCCTGTGTGCCCTGGCCGGGAATCGAACCCGGGTCCTCCACACGCTAGGCCGATGCTCTACCGCTGAGCCAACCGGCCAGGGCTGTAGGCTTATTCTTAAGTTAAATTTGTATATAAGTTGGAACAGGTACATTTACCTATTAAATGCAACTTAGATGTTTGTCTTAACATAGCATTTATTTTTACCTTTCTGTGCATATAAATACTTAAACATTTTCGAGACTACAGAACCTATCCCGTTCATAACCCAGGACTACTTGTACTTACATTTCAAAATACCCTTGTAATGAATTCCCCTTAAAAAAATGCCTGGTCACTACCTTTGGTGGATCTCGCCTCCCCTCTATCATTTCCACATGTTAAAATTTTATCCCTCCTTCCAGGCTTATCTCAACCACCCCTCCTCTATGAAGCCTTTTCTGACTTCTTCCTCAACACATGGCCATGCTGTCCACTCCTCCTCCTTACCTTCATTCTATCCCGCCTGCCTGTCTTTGTGAGCTTACCTGGCAGGCAATTGTCGATTTGTTTTTCAACTTTGATTGCACTGGTCAGGTGTGAGTCAAGGTGCTTCAATATACATGATTTCACTGGGGGAAGAAGAAGGGAATTTGGGCCTGGAAGACTGAATTGAAGCCTCTGGGCCAAACATGGGCAGTCAATTTACACTATAAGGAACCTGAATGTGGGGATGATTCTCTGGCTCTGCTCAGCTGGTTGGTTCCTGTCTCTGCAGATCTCAACTATTGCACCCATCACTCCCCATGCAAGAATGGGGCAACGTGCTCTAACAGTGGGCAGCGGAGCTACACCTGCACCTGTCGCCCAGGCTACACTGGTGTGGACTGTGAGCTGAAGCTCAGCGAGTGTGACAGCAACCCCTGTCGCAATGGAGGCAGCTGTAAGGTGAGGCCCAGGCCAGTGTAGGAAGGCACAGGTCTGGCCAGGTAATGCCCAGGCATCTTCACCCTAGGTGGCCAAGGACAGGCATTGTGGACATGTGGGGCCTAACCCCCAGCCATGCCTCCCTGCCTCCAGGGTCTAATTTTGGCTCCTTTCTTTCTGATCTCTCTCCAGGACCAGGAGGATGGCTATCACTGCCTGTGTCCCCCGGGCTACTATGGCCTGCACTGTGAACACAGTACCTTGAGCTGTGCCAACTCCCCTTGCTTCAACGGGGGCTCCTGCCAGGAGCGCAACCAGGGGACCAGCTATGCCTGTGAATGTCCTCCCAACTTCACTGGCTCCAACTGCGAGAAGAAAGTGGACAGGTGTACCAGCAACCCGTGTGCCAATGGTGCGTCTTGTTGCTTGCTAACCCAGTGTACCAACCCTGGGGAGAAGAGAACCATCTGGTGAAGGAGGGTCAGGAGAGGAGAGAGGCCTTGTCTGTCACTCTGGGCAGGCTGAGATGGGTCCCCATCTGCTTTGGATGACGAAGAGCTTGCTTGATCAGCTGGGTAGCTTTGAAAGAGGAGCAGGTTAGCAGTGGGTGCAGGCCTTAGGAGAAGGAGTGGTGTACCCTGAGTGGCTTTTATTCCTATTCCCATGTCAGAACCCTGTCCCTGCTGGGGTGGCCTCTGACGCTCCCCAGGAAGTCCTAGGCTAAAGAGAGGGACGTTGGGGGCCTCTTGGTCCCTTCAAGGGAGGCTGGCATGGTCAGGGCCCTGCTCCTGAAGGCCTCACCTTGGCCTATGGCGACATGGAGCTTGGTATGGCCATGGTATCTAGAATGTTCAACATCTTTGGGACACACAGCATGCTGGTTATCCTTGTCTCTTCGGCCTCCTGGTGACTTGCCGTGACACAGGTGGACAGCACTGTGCAGGAGAGAAGCCTTAGGAGCTGGAAAGGGGTTGGAGGGCTGAAATGGAGGCTGCTCCCTGGCTAATCACTTGGTTAACTCCCTGGAGCCATAGTCTCTTCGTCACTGAGGGGGAAATAGAATACCTGTCCTCTGTCTTTCATGTGAAGATTAGATGGAAAATGATCATTGCATTTATTTGAACATTTACTATATATCAGGCGTGCGTGACTGCCCTCATGCAGCATCACGCCTTACCCTCAGAGATCTCCTGTGGAAGGGATAGCATTACATTCGAATTTAACAAATGAGGAAACTGAAGCTTAGCAGTAAGGTAAAGCAACAGGTGCCAAATCCGCAGCTAGAGACAAGAGAGTCAAACCCAAGCATATTTGTCTGGCTCTACCATAAAGCTCTGTGAGATGCAGGCAGTATTTTAACATGAACCAATGGAGGCATAGCAACCAGGGTCACCTCAGCTTTTGGTCTGCAGACTCTTTGTGCCGTGCTCTTTGTAGTGGGACCTGTAAATGCTGGCTGTGCTCAGGGAGGCAGAAGGCCCAAGCTCGTTCCTGGGATGGAGTACTTGCCCTCCGCACCAGAGGGCTTCCCGGTGATTGCTGACTGTGCTCTGTGTACCTATAGGGGGCCAGTGTCTGAACCGAGGTCCAAACCGCATATGCCGCTGCCGTCCCGGATTCATGGGTACCCACTGCGAACTCCACATCAGCGACTGTGCCCGCAGCCCTTGTGCCCATGGTGGCACCTGCCATGACTTGGAGAATGGACTCGTGTGCACCTGCCCTGCTGGCTTCTCTGGCAGGCGCTGTGAGTTGCGGACACCCAGCGACGCCTGTGCCTCAGGACCCTGCTTCAATGGGGCCACCTGCTACAATGGCCACTCTCCTGACAACTTCGCCTGCAACTGCCCTTATGGCTTTGTGGGCAGCCGCTGCGAGTTCCCTGTGAGCATGCCACCCAGCTTCCCCTGGGTGGCTGTCTCCCTGGGTGTGGGGTTGGTGGTGGTGCTGGTGTTGCTGGGCATGGTGGCAGTGGCTGTGCGGCAGCTGCGGCTTCGGCGGCCGGACGACAGAAGCAGGGAGACCATGAACAACTTGTCAGACTTCCAGAAGGACAACCTGATCCCCGCTGCCCAGCTGAAGAACACAAACCAGAAGAAGGAGCTGGAAGTTGACTGTGGCCTGGACAAGTCCAATTGTGGCAAACAGCAGAACCACACATTGGACTATAATCTGGCCCCAGGACCGCTGGGGCGGGGGACCATGCTAGGGAAGTATTCCCACAGCGACAAGAGCTTAGGAGAGAAGGCACCACTGCGGTTACACAGGTGAGCAGCACCTGGAGTCCCGGGGCTGGCCACGGACCCTACGTGGTACTGCCTGGGCTCCCCCAAGGCACGTGGGAGGCTAGCACCAGGGGCCTTGACTGCTTTTAAGTAAACGGGGGGTTTTGCTGCTGATCTTCCAACAAGAGTTCCGCCAGGGGTCTTTTGTCTTTTTCTCTCTCATACTCACTCATTCATTCATTCATTCACAAATGTCAAGTGTCCATTTCGTGTCTCTTGTGAATTCCATCTTTCTATGGCATGGCTTGCCTCTCATGGCAAGGCTGGCTTTTGCCAGGCCTGAGGCCCTCTAGTAAGGTTGGAGGTACTATGGCACTCTTAGGGGCCTGTTTCTGCCTGTACCCCAGGTTAGCATTGGGCATCCCCATTCCCTGCGTCTTCTCCCAGAACCACTTCTGCCAGTGCCCTCTGACTCTCCAGGATCCAAGTTAGTGCCCCCACCCTTCCCCCAGCCCTCTCCCCACACCTCCCTCAGCGGCCTGTCTTGTGTCCCTTTAGTGAGAAGCCAGGGTGTCGGATATCAGCGATCTGCTCCCCCAGGGACTCCATGTACCAGTCTGTGTGTTTGATATCAGAGGAGAGGAATGAGTGTGTCATTGCCACAGAGGTGAGTGCTGGGCTTGCCTGCCTTTCTAGCATGTTCCTGCTTGCCTTTTGGGGATGGGATAGTGGCCTGTTACTCCTGACCCAAGGGACCACTCTGGGGTAGGTCAGGACAATTCCTTGGCAGGCCAGGCTCAGTGGCTCTTGGGTCGCTGCTGGCCTCGTTGCCACAGAGGGTGTGAAACAGGAGCCGTGCTGCTGAGCCCGGCCCAGTCTCTTCCTGCTGGGTTAGTGCCGGGCTGGGCAGCCGTGGCACCTGGCCAGCTCCCAGGCACTGCTTCCCAGCTGCTGGTGGGTGAGGGTAGTTGCCTTGTGCCCCTCCTGCCCCTTCTCCCTGGCTTCCTCCTTTGGCCCACCTATGAGCATGGGCTGCCAGGCATGCATGTGTGCTGGGACAGAAGACCAGGGAGGGCTGCCCTACCCTTCCTGCAGCTCACCTGCTCCAGTGGCTTCTACCAGGGAGACCCAGGGCAGTCATGGAGGGAGGGCTTTGTACTCCAGGGGAACTTACTCCCCACTTTGCACATGCTCCTCAGGTATAAGGCAGAAGCCTCCCAGGACATCCCAGCTTTGCCCCGCAGCTGGACCTTCCTTCTGCATTGTTTACATTGCATCCTGGATGGGACGTTTTTAATATGCAACGTGCTGCTCTCAGGAGGAAGAGGGAATGGCATGAACTGGACAGACTGTGAACTCGCCAAGAGATGCAGTAACTTCCACACCTTTGGGTGTCTGTCCGGCATCAGCTTGGCAGCCGCACCAGCCAGGGGAACAGAGGAGAGGAGTAGTGCCACTTGGACCTGCTCTGCCAGTGGTGGCCTTCAGAGGGCTCCTTTGGAGCTCCGGCCTGTTTTTCAGAGGGAGTGGCAGTGGCCCTGTAGGATCTGGAGCTGTGGCCTCCACTGGCATCTGTGTTTCCAAAAGTGCCTTTGGCCCAGGCTCCATGGTGACAGCTGGGTCCAAATCAGAGAGGAAAGAGAAGGCCAGTTAGGGCAGGGCCATCTGTGGGCCAGGAAACCACCAGGTGTGGTGGCTGTTGGCAGGAGTTTCCCTGTAGATGAGGTGAGCACACGATGTGGGAAGAGCACTTTCTGCCCACATGGCTCCAACTACTGCGTGTGGGCCTTGCTCATAACGCTGCCCTGCCTCTCCCTGGCGCAGGCCCTTGGGGCAAGAATGTTGGTAAGCATTACCTGGCTCTACAGCTTCCAGCCTTGGCTCTGAGCTCCTGTGAACAGAGAGGTGGAGGGCGAGCCAGCAGTGCCAGGCCTAACTGGGGAGCTCAGGGCAGTGACATTGGAAATTCCAGTGAGGGAGAAATTGGGTGTTGTCATCACCTAGGCTGTTTCCTCCCTCAAGCCTTGAGTCTGAGCTCTGCCCATGCCCACCACTGCCCCTAGTTGATCTTCAGAAATCAATAATATGAGTTTTTATTTTGTTTGTTTTTTGTAGTTTATTTTGGAGTCTAGTATTTCAATAATTTAAGAATCAGAAGCACTGACCTTTCTACATTTTATAACATTATTTTGTATATAATGTGTATTTATAATATGGAACAGATGTGTATAGGAGTTTATTACTTCTTGGGTCCTGTGTTTGTGATGGCCGAGTGGGAATCCTCTCCCTACCCTCTCTGACCCCCCTTCTCATGCCGTTGCCAGCTGCTCCACACAAACCTCTGGGGCCTGTGCATGCACTTGGGTTTGGCCTGCTGTGCTCCAGGCTCTTCTCCCCTTCCAGGCCTCAGGGAGCCTGGCCTCACCCATCCAGTCCCCAACTTGGGCCAGCCTTCCTTGCCTGATGGTTGGAGGCTGGTTGTGGCTCCCTGTCCTCCTTGTGCTCTCACCATTCCTTGGGAGATATGCCCCCTGACATGAATCTATCCCCCTTTTCTCTGCTCAAGTTTGAAAACGCTCATGGGCTCCAAAGCCAGCCTGGGGGATATCGGAATTTGGGGGAAGGGAATAATCCTGCCTGTTTTCTTCTTTTCAAAAGAGATTCTCTCATTGGAGAATGGAGTTTCTGAACCACGATGACATCTGGGTCCCTCCTCCTGCCAATGCAGGGTTTCACCCTACTCTTTTTTACAGTCCAAGTGGGGTACTGGGATTGGGGGAAGTGGGGCTTTGCCTTGGGTTTGCCCTCCTTGCAGCTGGACAAGAGAGCTGAGTCTGGACAACTGGTCTGTGGGGAGGCGAGGAAGAGGAGAGGGTGGGCTTTCGTGAGTCCAGGTTTCTTTGGTTGAGACACTAATGGGGGAGTTTCCAGTCTCAGTTTCATGCCTAGCTTCCTCTAAGATACAGAATGGTCCTAGGCTGCCACAGTCCTCTTTTATAGCCAGAGACATACCCCATGGAAAGCAAATGAAAAAAAAAAAAATGAGCCACTGATAAAAGCTGAGCAGATGCTACCATTTCTCAGCCTATCCACAATAAGGCTAAGTAAACCCACTAGATGCTCCCAATGGAGTTCGAGTATATGCAGTGCTTGCTATCTGCCTCCCTTTTCCTCTTTTTCCCCAGCACACATACACACAGCATGCCTGCCCCGATCTGGTTGCCTATGCCAGAGACATGGGAGCCAGAGACCTAGGCTCATCACACACCCTGCACGCACAGGCTCCATGCCTTGCTCGTTGGTCCCTGTTCCCTCATTGCACACACAGGGTATCAAACAGGAAAGCATTCAGGGAACTGTTCCCACAGCCCGAGCCGGCAGCAGAGGGAAGAACAACACGACCTCACTCTTCCTGCCCAAAATGAAACAGGAAAGCAGCTCCCGGACCCTGGGGGGCAGGGGAAACTGGGTTGGGACATGCAGGCCAGATGACGAGGCTCCCATGTGGAGGACAGGTAGGGCACCCGCAGGCCTGCACGTCCACACCACCAGGCTGTGCTGGATTATTGCTCTGGCTGCCAGCCCCTCAGAACAAGCTGGCTGGCTAAACCCACTCACTGGCTCTGATACCCTAAACATGGAGCTGGGAGAACCCACCATGCCTGCTTTCTGGGGAAAGAGGGGATCTCTGTGTGGACTTAGTCTAGACAGTTCCAACCTGTAGCTCATGCCAGGTTCCACCTCTAATGACCGGGCAGAAAGTGGGCCAGGCACTTGCGGTGTGTGTGAACAAGCCACAGTGGAATCCCTAGGATTTCCAGATCACTTCCTGAGAATCCAACCCCTTCTTATAGGTAAGGTACCCCAAAACTTTTCTGACGGGAAGTCAGGTACATAGTAGAGGTCCCAGACTTGGCAGAAATGAGGCCAGATTATAGCTCCAGAATCACTGTGGAGTGCTTACCATTGCTTAGTAAATGCCCATGTTTAATCTGCATGGTATTTCACAAGAGAATTCAGAGTTGAGCAGTTCCTTAACAGCAGGGAGGCAGTGCCCTGCCTACAGGATAAGTCTGACCCCACAGTGACCTCCAGCTCTGAGGACAGTTGCTTTTACAAGGCCCAGTGGCTGGGAAACACCTGGATATCACTGTGGGGAGTGAGTCACGGAGAGGCTGTGAAGAAGGAAGGAAGGAATGTCTATCCTGCTCTCTCAGCCAGGTCCACTGTGCTGCCTCAGGACCATGATCAAACTGATCAGGGGATAGAAAACGATAGTGGCTCCTACCTCCCTCTCTGCCGCTAGTTAAGGTCACTAAACTCATGCAGTATTTATGTTTCACTCCTGATGGGGACCCACAGGGCTGTCCCCTCCTTGCAGCTCTGTCTCACTGCGTGTGTCTCCAGGATCTTCGGACCCAGTCCCCCCGCCCTCCCCCGCCATGGTCTGCTGCATTCCGGGAAAGGGATGGAAGTGATTCAGGGTATTATGACTGTCCCTTCCCGGGGAGAGGATGCGCCTGGTAGGTCCCAGCGGCCTTCCCAGGGCGGCCGCGCCCTCCTTCGTGCTTAGGACGCACGGTCGGACCCCGCGGCCCAGCCGGATCTCTTTGAGACGGGAGGCTCGAACAGCCGCGGAAGAAGGAGGTGCGGTGTGATGGCCCAGTCAGCCGTCCACCTGCTGTGGCCGCCGGGCGCCCCGGAGGTCCTGGGCTCCCCAACCCCCTCGCTCTTTGTTAAAGCTCGACTTCCTGTTTGCGGACGCCGACCCGGGCTCACTTCCCGGGCCGGGAAGCCGCCGAAGGCCGCGAGTTTCTCGCAGACTACCCCCACCCTCGCCCGCTCGGCCCCGCCTCTCGCACCCCTGGATCCCGCCCCCACTCTGGGAGCCCACTGGCCCGGCTGCCCGGCACAAGAGGGCGCTGCGCGGTCGTCGGGGCTGAGCACGTCCGGGCTGAAGGTCAGCGCTTCTCTGTCCTTGGCCCATGGAACCAGCCCGGAGAAGGGCAGCTGGACACAAATTCAGTTTTTGTCCTTTTCCCGCAGAGTTCCCTCGAACCCTTAGCCGAGGGAGTAAACTGGAGAGAGCTCAGTGCACCCTTTCCCCTAAATATGACTCAAGGTGTTCAGAGAGGCAGGGCCCTCTCGCATTCTCTGAGCAGGCACAGCAGCCAGCTTCCTTCCCACCTCCTCCTCCGCAGTCCTCTGGCCATCTCCCCCAGCCAGCAACTTGAAAGGAAAGGAATGGGTTGGAAAGGGTACCCGGTTTGAGTCCGAGGCTGAAGCTCCCTGCCAGCACCACCTTTTATTGTCCGGTGACCTGGTACATGTCCAACTATTCCACACTGTTTGAACCCCCTTTATATGCCAGGCATTGGCGATAAAACATGGTCATTGCCCAAGAATACTAATCCTCTACTGAGTCTAGTTAATTATCTTTAACCTCTCAGAGGATGATCATATCTCTTGTACATTACTATGAGATTGAAATGAGTTAGGGTATTAAAATATTTGTGAACTAGAATCTATGTAAACACAATAAATTAAAATTAATAATAAAAATATATATTTATAATATATATATATAATATATATATTTGTGAGCAATGAGTTCCTCACTGGTTAAGTCTTTTCAAGCTATACTAGCAAACCATAGGATGGGTGTAGGCTAAAGAGGAGTTTGGACTCTTGGTTGGATGGATCCAGCATTCACCCTAGGATCAAGGAGGTAGTTGAGATCCTGGGGTACCTCCACCATTGCTTGCTTTGTGTATGTCTTTAAGGAACACCATCAGTCTAGGTCAGGGGTCCGGAACCTATGGCTCGCGAGCCAGATGTGACTCTTTTGATGGCTGCATCTGGCTCGCAGACAAATCTTTAATAAAAAATATAATAACATTAAAAATATAAAACAGCCTGACCAGGCAGTGACACAGTGGATAGAGCGTCAGACTGGGATGCAGAGGACCCAGGTTCGAGACCCCGAGGTCGCCAGCTTGAGTGCGGGCTCATCTGTTTTGAGCAAAGCTCACCAGCTTGGACCCAAGGTCACTGGCTCGAGCAAGGGCTCACTCAGTCTGCTGAAGGCCCGCGGTCAAAGCACATATGAGAAAGCAATCAATGAACAACTAAGGTGTCGCAACACGCAACGAAAACTAATGATTGATGCTTCTCATCTCTCCGTTCCTGTCTGTCTGTCCCTGTCTATCCCTCTCTCTAACTCTCTCTGTCTCTGTAAAAAAAACAAAGCAAGGCCCTGGCCGGTTGGCTCAGTGGTAGAGCGTCGGCCTGGCGTGCAGAAGTCCCGGGTTCGATTCCTGGCCAGGGCACATAGGAGAAGCGACCATCTGCTTCTCCACCCCTCCCCCTCTCCTTTCTCTCTGTCTCTCTCTTCCCCTCCGGCAGCAAGGCTCCACTGGAGCAAAGATCGCCCAGGCGCTGGAGTGGCTCTGGTCACAATAGAGCAACGTCCCAGAGGGGCAGAGCATCGCCCCCTGGTGGGCAGAGCGTCGCCCCCTGGTGGGCGTGCCGGGTGGATCCCGGTCCGGCGCATGTGGGAGTCTGTCTGACTGTCTCTCCCCGTTTCCAGCTTCAGAAAAATACACCCCCCCCAAAAAAACCCCCAAAAAAACCCATTTTCATGTGTTACAATCCATTCATTTCCTACCACTCATGTTCATGGTTGCGGGTGGCTGGAGCCAATCACAGCTGTCCTCCGGGACAACACCAAATTTTAATTGGATAATGCCTAATGTACACGGGTCTTTATATGGCTTTCACGGAATTACGTTTTAAAATATGTGGTGTTCATGGCTCTCTCAGCCAAAAAGGTTCCCGACCCCTGGTCTAGGTCAACCTCCTGTGATGTGAGGAGTAGTAGAAGGGAGACCCTGGCTGTGGGGAGGAACAGCAAGATCCCAAGTCCTCAAGAGTCTCCTTTCTTGCCTGACCAGGTGGTGGCATAGTGGATAGAGCATGGACCTGGGATGCTGAGGGCCTAGGCTGAGACCCCAAGTTTGAAACCCTGAGGTTGCTGCAGGCTCACCAGCTTGAGCACAGGATCATCGGCTTCAGATCCTCATGACTCCGTGGTTGCTGGCTTGAGCCCAAAGGTCGCTGGCTTGAAACCCAGGGTCACTGACTTGAACAAAGGGTCACTGGCTCAGCTGTAGCCTCTGCCTGCCCCAGTCAAGGCATATATGAGAAAGCAATCAATGAACCATCAAAGTGCTACAACTACGGGTTGATGCTTCTCATCTCTCTCCCTTCCTGCCTGTCTGCCTGACTGTCTGACTGCCCCTCTCTCTGTTTCTCTCTTTAAAAAAAAAGTCTGGATTTAGCAACAGGTCAGCTCTGAGCACAAGCCATCCTGCGTCATGGCAGGGCTTTGCCAGACAGGGCCAGCCTGTCTGTCTCCAGTGATCCTGTCTCCTGGCTCAGGATGGAGGCACAGCAAGCCCTGGGGGTTAGCAGAAAGGCATGTGCCACTTAGTTTGTCCAAGGATTGATGTCCCTTTTCCACAGCAGCAGACATCTGGGTCAGGACCATCATACCAGTGCTGGTCTATTCAGTTTCACCTCCACCAGTGACTCTCTTGACTCAGTGCTTCTTCTTCTATTTCTCTGGTCTGGTAAAAGATCTAAAATGCTCTGGGATCTCCTTTTCATTCTCAGTAGCCTTTGGAGGATGGTGTCCCAGCTGCTTGAAGTGAAAGGGGCTTCTCTTTCTTGGCTCTTTGTGGGCCACAGGGTCTGCCTCCACAGTCAGGCTCCTTTTAAGCAGTCATAGTTCTCCACATGGGCTGTTTTCTTAAAATTCTCTTCTAAAGTCAGGTCCTGCCATACTGTAGCATTCTGTGGGTCTGCTATTCAACTCTGACCCTATGAGTATCCTCTCCACACTATCCCTGTCACTCTACTGAAATGCTCCCTACTGCTGCTCTCCTTAGCCCAGTAGCCAACCGCTTCCTGCTCCCACAAATTGCACCTTCCTCTCTCCTTGGAATTGGGAACAAGGCCTCACCATCCCAACCTGTTGTTGGAGCCATGGCCCCGCCCCTTCCAGGTAGTCCAGGCAGGAGGTCTGAATAACTGGAACCCTAGCCATCCCAGTGTTCTTGGTCAGCAGCATCTTCCTCCCTCCTTGGAAGTAGAATTGGGCACAGAACCAGGTTTTCCCACCATCCCATGAACCCTTTGCCAGGACATGGGCAGATCCTTACAATCCCTGCTTTTGTGGACAGGGGAACCAAATAGTCTTAGCCCCTTGACCATGGAGTCAGCTGGCATAAGCAGCAGAGCATGTCTTCTCCTCTCTCTCTTCTGAAGTGGACTGTATTGAGCGATTCAGCTAGTCTCTCTTCCCATCCTTTTGCCAGAATATTGGTGGGACCTATCTCCTTCTTGCACATGGGCCACGAACCCAAGGACACACTTATCTCTCAGAGGGCTGTGGGAAGTGTAGCCCCTCACAGACTGCGGGTTATTTATTCTATTAATTAATGAATTAGAGCGCCCCCTCCACCGAAGCATACACATAAAATATCTCTCTTTGCTCAAAGAGCTATTCAATTTATAGTGTTCTTAGGGCAGACTATCATGCATTCTGTCTTTTAAAAAACATTTTCTTTAGTACCCTATCTGCTGGAACAATCTGGAAATTATATGGCAAGAACGAAGGGTGAGATAGCTAGAGATTTCCCTCATGGAATCAAAAATACTTACCCTGATCACTTTCCTGACCCACCTAGTTCTTCTGAGCTGTGCCAGACTCAGAAGTAGGGTGAAGAAAAACACTCTTCCTGTGCAGCTCATCTACTCTCAGATGTGGCAGAGCTACTATAGCAGGTCTTCAACTCGTCGTTTTGTTCAATGTTGTTTTGTTGTAACATTGTTGAGGGGGGAAAAATTAATTCCCAGTGGGGGCCACTGTCTGTGTGGTTTCCATGTTCTCCCCACATCTGTGTGGATTTTCCTGGGTACTCTGGTTCCTCTCACATCTCAAAGATGTACTTTTGAGGGGAATTGGTGCATCTAAATTGTTCAAGTTTGAGCGTGTACATGTGTGTGTATGCATGAGTGCTCAAGTGATGGAAGGGGTGTCCTATCCAGGGTTGGGTCCCCTTGTATCCTGACATGTCAGAATTGGCTCTGGCCACCTGTGACCCTGAACTAGAATAAGCAGACTGGAAAACCATCATTTTACTTATTATTCATCTTTCTTTTTTTAATACAGAGACAAAGAGAGAGTCAGAGAGAGGGATACACAGGGACAGACAGACAGGAACGGAGTGCTGAGAAGCATCAATCATTAGTTTTCCATTGCGACACCTTAGTTGTTCATTGATTGTTTTCTCATATGTGCTTTGACCATGGGCCTTCAGCAGACTGAGTAACCCCTTGCTCAAGCTAGCAACCATGGGTCCAAGCTGGTGAGCTTTTGCTCAAACCAGATGAGCCCACGTTCAAGCTGGCGACCTCGGGGTCTCGAACCTGGGTCCTCCGCATCCCAGCTCGATGCTTCATCCACTGCGCCACCACTTGGTCAGGCTATCTTTCTTTTTTTTTTTCATTTTTTATTTTATTTTATTTTATTATTTTTTTAACAGAGGCAGAGATAGACAGGGACAGACAGACAGGAACGGATAGAGATGAGAAGCATCAATCATCAGTTTCTCGTTGCGCATTGTTACTTCTTAGTTGTTCATTGATTGCTTTCTCATATGTGCCTTTACCGCGGGCCTTCAGCAGACCGAGTAACCCCCTGCTGGAGCCAGCGACCTTGGGTCCAAGCTGGTGAGCTCTTTGCTCAACCCAGATGAGCCCGCACTCAAGCTGGCGACCTCGGGGTCTCGAACCTGGGTCCTTCCGCATCCCAGTCCGACACTCTATCCACTGCGCCACCACCACCTAGTCAGGTCAGGCTATCTTTCTTAAATGTAAGTATAGCTTACACTTATTTCAATGCTTAATATTAGGTGTGTGGCCTGACTAGGTGGTGACGCAGTGGATAGAGCGTCGGACTGGGATGCGGAGGACCTGGGTTCGAGACCCTGAGGTCGCCAGCTTGAGTGCGGGATCATCTGGTTTGAGGAAAAGCTCACCAGCTTGGACCCAAGGTCGCTGGCTCCAGCACGGGGTTACTCGGTCTGCTGAAGGCCCACGGTCAAGGCACATATGAGAAAACAATCAATGAACAACTAAGGGGTTGCAATGCGCAATGAAAAACTAATGACTGATGCTTCTCATTTCTCTCCGTTCCTGTCTGTCTGTCCCTGTCTATCCCTCTCTCTCACCCACTCTCTGTCTCTGTAAAATAAATAAATAAATAAATGTTTTTAAAAAAATATTAGGTGTGTGTGGAGTCTTTATTTAGTGTAGTGATGTTTTTGTGACCAGAAATATGCTATAGTAACTTAACTCTTGCTTATGTCAGTTAGCCTACGGTAAAGTTGGTTTTGTTATATGTCGTTTTGTTTAAAGTTGCCATTTCCAAGAACTTATCAGTAATGTTAAGTGAGTACTTATACACACTACTTCACTTCTGACACAGACATGTGGGTTTTCCACACATCAAACAATTCTGCGACACCATCTGGGTGTCCTATAATTTAACTAAATTCTGACACTCTCTGCCTAGAGATAGCATCATATCCAGCAGATTAGGGCTCAATCTCACAAGACCCTCTTCAGATGCCAACTGCAAGTCCAGGTTGTTACCTGAGCTTCTTACTGACTGGCGATAGATTGGAGGTTCCTCAAACCCCCAGCTTGGGTTTAATTAATTTACTAGAGAGGATCATAGAATTTAAGGAAATAGTTTACTTATATCTATAGATTACAATTTTCTTTTTTTCCCCATTTCTTTTTTTTTTTTAATTACAAAAAATTCCCCTCAGCCTGACCAGGTGGTGGTGCAGTGGACAGAGTGTCACATTGGGACACAGAAGACCCAAGTTTGAAACCCGAGGTTGCCAGCTTGAGCACGAGCTCACCAGCTTGAGCATGGGATCATAGACATGACTCCATGGTTGCTGGCTTGAGCCCAAAGGTCTCTGGCTTGAAGCCCAAGGCTGCTGGCTTGAGCCCAAGGCTGCTGGCTTGAAGCCCAAGGTCACTGGCTTGAGCCCAAGGTTGCTGGCTTGAGCCCAAGGTTGCTGGCTTGAGCAAGGGGTCACTCGCTCTGCTGGAGGCTCCCAGTCAAGGCACATATGAGAAAGTAATCAATGAACAACTAAGGTGCTGCAACAAAAAATTGATGCTTCTCATGTCCCTTCCTGTCTGTTCCTATCTGTCCCTCTCTCTTTCTCTCTCTCTCTCTGTCATAAAAATCCCCCCCCATTTATTTGAGGGGGAAGAGAACGAGAGAGAGAGAAGCATCACCTTGTTCCACTTAGTTGTTCCATTTTGTTGTGCACTCACTGATTGCCTCTCATAAGTGCTCTGACCAGGGGTGGAACGGCAACCTCAGTGCGTTGGGATGACACTCTATCCACTGAACAGCCCAGCCAGGGCTAGACTACCAGTTCATTATAAACGGATATAACTCAAATACAGTCAGATGAAAGAGATGTAGGACGAGGTGTATGGGAAGAGATTCTAAGTTTTCGTATCCTCTCTGGGCACACCACCCTCCCAACATCTTCACATGTTCACCAACCTGAAAGCTCTCTGAACCTTGTCCTGTTGGGTTTTTATAAAGGCTTCATTGCATAGGCATGATTGATTAATCATTGGCAATTGGTGATTGAACTTAATATCTAGTCTTCCTCTCAGGAGGTTGGAGGTCTGGAGGTAGAACTGAAACCTCCAGTCCTCTAACCATACATTTCGTTCCCCTGGCAACCATCCTCCCGCTTCTGTGTGTGTGTGTGTGTGTGTGAGAGAGAGAGAGAGAGAGAGAGAGAGAGACAGAGAGAGAGAGACAGAGAGAGAGACAGAGAGGGTCAGATAGACAGGAAGAGAGAGATGAGAGCATCAATTCTTTGTTGCGGCATCTTAGTTGTTCATTGATTGTTTTCTCATACGTGCCTTGACGGGGGCGGGGGGGGGTGCTGGTGAGCCTTGCTCAAACCAGATGAGCTCGTGCTCACGCCAGCGACTTCGGTGTTTTGAATCTGGGTCCTCTGGTCCCAGTCTGACGCTCTATCCACTGCACCACCACCTGGTCAGGCCCATCCTCCATCCTTAGTGACTTCTAAAAAGTTCCCTCACTTGACCCATGGTAGTGTAGTGAATAGAGCATCGACCCAGAATGCTGAGGCACCCAATATGAAACCTCAAGGTTGGCAGTTTGAATGTGGCTTGAGCATGGGATCACCAATTCCTAAGGTTGCTGCCTTGAGCCCAACATTGCTGGCTTGAGCAAGGGGTCAGTGGCTTGGCTTGGGTTTCCTGGTCAAGGCACATATGAGAAGTGATCAATAAACAACTAAAGTGAAGTAACTATGAGTTGATGTGTGTGTGTTTTTTTTTAATTTAGAGAGACAGAGAGAGTAATGAGAGAGGGACAGATAGGGACAGAAAGACAGGAAGGGAGAGAGATGAGAAACATCAATTCTTCGTTGCGGTTTCTTAGTTGTTCATTGATTGATTTCTCACCTGGTCAGGGGAGTTGATGTTTCTTATCAGTCTCCTCTCTCTGTCTCTCCCTTTATGTCTTTTTCTCTCTCAAATCAATTTTTTTAAAAAAGTTTCCTCATTTATACTGCTCACAAAAATAAGGGGATTGCCTGACCAGGCAGTGGCACAGTAGATAGAGCGTCGGACTGGGATGCAGAGGACCCAGGTTTGAGACCCTGAGGTTGCCAGCTTGAGCTCGGGCGCATCTGGTTTGAGCAAAATGCCCACCAGCTTGAACCCAAGGTTGCTGGCTCCAGCAAGGGGTTACTCAGTCTGCTGAAGGCCCGCGGTCAAGGCACATATGAGAAAGCAATCAGTGAACAACTAAGGTGTTGCAACACGCAATGAAAAACTAATGATTGATGCTTCTTATCTCTCTCCGTTCCTGTCTGTCTGTCCCTGTGTATCCCTCTCTCTGACTCACTCTCTGTCTCTGTAAAAAATAAAATAAAATAAATAAAAATAAGGGGATATTTCAAAATGAATATGAAGCTATAAAATATCCCCTAATTTTTGTGAGTAGTGTAGATAAACTAAGGTGTGTTGGTAGAAGTTTGTTATGAGTAAGGAAAGACACCTTTATCATTTCTATCACTTAGGAATTCCCAAGGGTTTTAAAAGCTCTGTGGCAAGAAGAGGACAAAGACCAAATATATATTTTATATTATAAATCATAATACCTATGGCTCTACCCTAAATGAAATGGAAAGTGAAAAGTGTAACGTAAGGTCCTGGACAGGTAGCTTAGTTGGTTATAGCAGCAGAGGTGGATATAACAGTGGGCACACAGGGTGCGTGCCCTGGGCCCCAACTTCAGAAGGGCCCCACAAAACCCCAACTTTACACTTTGTGTGTGTGTGTGTGTGTGTGTGTGTGTGTATATATATATATATTTTTTTTTTTTTTCTAAAGTGAGAATCAAGGAGGCAGAGAGACAGACTCCTGCATGCACCCAACCAGGATCCATCCGGCAAGGCCACTAGGAGACGATGCTCTGCCCATCTGGGTGTTGCTCCATTGCAACCGGAGCCATTCTAGTGCTTGTGGTGGAGGCCATGGAGCCAGCCCCAGCGCTCGGGCCAATTTTGCTCCAATGGAGCCTTGGCTACAAGAAGGGGAGAGAGAGAGAGAGAAAGAAGAACAAGAAGGATGGAGAAGCAGATGGGTGCTTCTCCTGTGTGCCCTGGCAGAGGATCAAACCTGGGACTTCCACACGCCGGGCCAACGCTCTACCACTGACTGAGCCAACCGGCCAGGACCTACGCTTTTTTCCTTTCTTTCTTTCTTTTTTTTTTTTAAGATGTTATTTATTTATTTATTTATTCATTTTAGAGAGGAGAGGGAGAGACAGAGAGAGAGAGAGAGGAGAGACAGAGAGAGAGAAGGGGGGAGGAGCTGGAAGCATCAACTTCCATATGTGCCTTGACTAGGTGAGCCCAGGGTTTTGAACTGGCAACCTCAGCATCCTATGCTTTTTTTCTAATGACACCAAGTTTGGTTTCATATGTGAAAATTTAACATTAATAGTACATATTATTTTTTATTTATTTAAAAATATGGTTAACATGTATTTTTATTTTCACTCTCTCTCTTTTTTTTAAGGGGCCCAATATTTTCTTCTGTGCCCAGGGCCTCAACCAACCTTAATCTGCCTCTATAGAGTGCCGTCCTAACATACCAAAGTTCTAGGTCCCGTCCCCTGTCCAGGCTCATATAAGAACCAACCATGGGCCTGACCAGGCGGTGGCGCAGTGGATAGAGCATCAGACTGGGATGCGGAGGACTCAGGTTCAAGACCTCGGGTCGCCAGCTTGAGCGTGGGCTCATCTGGTTTGAGCAAAGCTCACCAGCTTGGACCCAAGGTTGCTGGCTCGAGCAAAGGGTTACTCGTTTTGCTGTAGCCCCACGGTCAAGGCACATATGAGAAAGCAATCAATGAACAACTAAGGTGTTGCAACAAAAAACTAGTGATTGATGCTTCTTCTTTTTTAAAAATATATTTTATTGATTGATTTTTAGAGAGAGGGGAGAGAGAAAGAGAAGGGGGAGGAGCAGGAAGCATCAACTCCCATATGTGCTTTGACCAGGCAAGCCCAAGGTTTCGAACCGGCAACCTCAGTGTTCCAGGTCTACGCTTTATCCCAATATGCCACCACAGGTCAGGCCTGATTGATGCTTTTTTTTTTTTGTATTTTTCTGAAGCTAGAAACTGGGAGAGAAAGTCAGACAGACTCCCACATGCGCCCGACCGGGATCCACCCGGCTCTGCCCACCAGGGGGCGATGCTCTGCCCCTCCGGGGCGTCGCTCTGCCGCAACCAGAGCCACTCTAGCACCTGGGGCAGAGGCGAAGGAGCCATCCCCAGCGCCCGGGCCATCTTTGCTCCAATGGAGCCTCGCTGCGGGAGGGGAAGAGAGAGACAGAGAGGAAGGAGAGGGGGAGGGGTGGAGAAGCAGATGGGTGCCTCTCCTGTGTGCCCTGGCCGGGAATCGAACTCGGGACTTCTACACGCCAGGCCGACGCTCTACCACTGAGCCAACCGGCCAGGGCCCTGATTGATGCTTCTTATCTCTCTCTGTTCCTATCTGTCTGTCCCTATCTATCCCTCTCTCTGACTCTCTCTCTCTGTCTCTGTAAAAAAAAAAAAGAAAAGAAAAAAAGAAATAAAAAGAACCAACCATGGCCTGGCCAATGGCTCAGTGGATAGAGCGTCAGCCCAGGACATGGACATCCCAGGTTGATTCCTGTTCAGGATACATAGAAGAAGCAACTATCTGCTTCTCCCCTCTTCCCTCTCCCCCTTGTCTTCCTCTTCCCCTCCCACAGCCAGTGGCTTGATTGGTTTGAGTGTGACCCCAATGGAACTGAGGATAGCTCCATTGGAGCACATTAGCCTCAGGCACTAAAAAATAGGTCAGTACTCGAGTGTTGGCCCCAGATGAGGTTGCTGGGTAGATCCTGATTTGGGCGCATGCAGGAATCTGCCTCACTATGTTCTCTAAAAAAAACCCCACAAGAATCAACCAATGACTGAATGAAAGAGTAGAGCAATGAATTGATGTTTCTTTTCTTTTTCTTTGTCTTTTTCATTTTTCCGAAGCTGGAAACGGGAGGTAGTCAGACAGACTTCCGCATGCGCCCGATCGGGATCCACCCGGCATGCCCACCAGGGGGCGATGCTCTGCTCCTCTAGGGTGTCACTCTGTTGCATCCAGAGCCATTCTAGCACCTGAGGCAGAGGCCACAGAGCCATCCTCAGCGCGCGGGCCATCCTAATGGAGCCTCGGCTGCGGGAGGGGAAGAGAGAGACAGAGAGGAAGGAGAGGGGGCGAGGGGGAGGGGTGGAGAAGTAGATGGGCGCTTCTCCTGTGTGCCCTGGCCGGGAATTGAACCCGGGACTCCTACACGCCAGGCCGACATTCTACCGCTGAGCCAACCGGCCAGGGCCTTGATGTTTCTTTATTTCCCTCTGTCTCTCTCCCTTCCTTTCTCTCTAAATCGGTGTTTCCCAACGTGGGCCCATGCCCCACAGGGGGGCAATTCGATAGTTAAGGGGGGCAATTTGAAAATGGACTCAACACGACTTTAACTCTTTTGCCCCGGGCCATTTAAATGCAATGCTAGATATCAGTGCCAAATTTAACAAAAAATGCAATTCTTAAATAATTGCGGTAAATAATTATTAAGTATAATTTTGTTTGACGAGACCAAAATATCAACTGGGTGATTGGCGTCAAGTAAACTTCGTCCTGGGTTCACCGTGGAGTGCGCCGTCTGCCGCGGGGAACCCCGGACATTTTAAAAACTCGCTAAACAACGCAGTTATTCTCACCTAATTGGCCCATCGCAACTTCTGTAGTGTTTCACATCATTCAGTTGGTGTTAATTTGAAATAAGTGTCAGTCAAAACTGTTGTAAAAGCTCGTTGATTTTGTGTGTGTGTGTGTGTGTTTTTCTGAAGCTGGAAACGGGGAGAGACAGTCAGACAGACTCCTGCATGCGCCCGACCAGGATCCACCCGGCACACCCACCAGGGGCAACGCTCTGCCCACCAGGGGGCGGCGATGCTCTGCCCCTCCGGGGCATTGCTCTGCCGCGACCAGAGGCACTCTAGCGCCTGGAGCAGAGGCCAAGGAGCCATCCCCAGCGCCTGGGCCATCCTTGCTCCAATGGAGCCTTGGCTGCGGGAGGGGAAGAGAGAAACAGAGAGGAAGGAGGGGGTGGGGGGTGGAGAAGCAAATGGGCGCTTCTCCTATGTGCCCTGGCCGGGAATCGAACCCGGGACTTCCGCACGCCAGGCTGACGCTCTACCGCTGAGCCAGCCGGCCAGGGCCTCGTTGATTTAATAAATATACATATATATATTGTATAGATATAATTGGTATTTGATTTTATTTTTATCAATATTAAACTCTTTATTAAGTACTTCTTGCATCGGGGCTAGAAAGCAATAATATTTTATAAATATTATTGGGGCTATAATAGTGCATGCACGACAATTTTAATTTTAGAAGCATAACTTTCCAGAAAATTTTGTCAAGTGGAAAAAATATAGATACCTTTTGATTTGCGGTGTTAGTGTAGTAAATGTGTTATATACATTTAAATAAATATGAATTTTTAGTATACGTTTACTCTATGTCACATTGAATATATTTTAACACATTTTAATATTAGTTTTTAATTGATCTTATTTTTATTTCTTATAGCCCATAGTAAAATGAGTGGTGCAAGCAAGAAAAAAACTCATCAATATTCGGAGGAATATTTAAAATTTGGGTTCATACCCGCTGTTCACGATGAGCGGATTCCTTTTTGTCTTTTATGCCAGCAATGCTTGACCAACGAATCAATGAAACGAGGTCGTCTTGAGGCGCATTTGAAGGCGAAACATAGTGCTCATATTAATTCAGATTTGAGTTACTTTAAAACTTTAAAGAAAAATTTTGAAAAAAGAACAACATTAAAGTCTCTATTTACTGCTCATACTTCAACTAATAATCGTGTTCTTGAGGCTAGTTATCAAATTTCTTTATTCATCGCTAAAACTGGAGAAAATCACACTATAGGAGAGAATTTAATAAAACCATCAATATCAGCATTTCTTAAAACGGTTCTTGAAAAAGATGACAAAGATGTAAAAGCTATGCCACTCAGTGACAATACTGTTAGCAGAAGAATAGACGAAATGAGTGAGGATATTGAAAAACAACTTATTGAAAAGCTGAAAACAAGAAAATTCTCCTTGCAAATGGATGAATCAACTTGGAGAGACAGCGAGGTAGTATTGATAACTTACATAAGATATATTGATAAAGGACATTTTGCTGAAGAAATGTTGTTCTGTAAAAGATTAGAAAGCACCACTACCTCCAAAGATATATATAATAAGCTAAAAAACTACTTAGATGTCAATGATATACCAATGAAAAATATAACATCTTGTGCTGCAGATGGTGCTCCCAATATGATGGGCAAGAAAAATGGCTGCTTAAAATTGATGAAAGAGCCTGACCTGTGGTGGTGCAGTGGATAAAGCATCAACCTGGAAATGCTGAGGTCGCCGGTTCAAAACCCTGGGCTTGCCTGGTCAAGGCACATATGGGAGTTGATGTTTCCAGCTCCTCCCACCCTTCCCTCTCTCTGTCTCTCCTCTCTTTCTTTCTCTCTCTCTCTCTGTCTCTCCCTCTCCTCTGTAAAATGAATAAATAAAAAAAAATTAAAAAAAATTGATGAAAGATGCGAATCCAGAAATGATTCTTGTGCATTGTGTTATTCATAAGGAAAACTTGGTAGCTAAAAGCATCTCGCCTGTTCTGAATGAAGTATTACATACAGTAATAAAGTGCGTTAATGCTATTAAAGCTAGTGCCAAATGTGAGCGTCTTTTCAAGCTATTTTGTGAAGAACAAAATGAAGACCATGTGAGACTTTTACTTCATACTGAAGTAAGATGGCTATCTAAAGGAAACTGTTTGAAAAGATTTATGGAACTGTTTGATACTCTTAGTGATTTTTTAAGCGACAAACCTGAAATGAAGTATCTGTTAACAATAGATGGTAAAGCATTTGTGAGTTATTTAGCCGATATCTTTGGAAAACTAAATATATTAAATAAGCAACTTCAAGGAACCAATAAAACTCTTGTCGATGCAAAAGCAAAGATATTTGGTTTCATTACCAATATTGAGTTATGTCAGAAACATAGTAACAACAAAAACTTTAAACAGTTTCATTGGCTCCAAAAATGTGAAGTAACTGATACCGCTTTACTTGTTTTGTCAATCATTTGAATATTCTATTGGCTGATTTAAAAGAAAGATTTTCTGATTTAAAACAAATTGATTTCCCAACATGGATGATGCAGCCAATGTTAGTGGATTTGTCTGATATATCAAATATGCAGTATCAAGAAGAACTCGCAGAATTGCAAAATGATGAGTCAGTTAAAGCTTTATTTAATATCAAAGGAGCGATGGCATGGCTTTGTGAGGAAACAGAAATCAAATACCCAAATTCAACCAAATGTGCAAGAAAACTATCACTACCGTTTCCATCTTCATTTTTAGCTGAATGTGGATTTAGTGTTGTAAATGATTTACTGGTAAAAAAAAGAAATCGGCTGGATATAACACAACGTGGAGACTTGAGACTAAAGCTAACCAAATTGGAACCTAATATAAAATCTCTGTGCAGCAAGCATCAAGCGCAAGGATCACACTAAATTAAAATAATAAATTAATATAGAAAAATCTGTATTAAAATTATTTGGAATTTAAATTTCTGTTTTTCATTATATGTTTTGAAATTTTACTTACTGTGTTTTGTTAACAATTTCATAGTGATTTCTTCCTAGAACTTACCATTTATGTATTTATTAAGTGAACAAATCAATTTTTTAATGTTAAAAATTATGTATGTTACATAGGGGGGACATAAAAATTTTAGAAAGGTTAAGGTGGGGCATGGCACAAAAAAGGTTGGGAAACACTGCTCTAAATATCAATGAATTAAAAAAAAAAAAAGTCTGTCAATGTAAGAGACATCCACACCTGTAAGAATTTTTATGAGTTTATTAGAGCCAAACTGTCGACAATTTCCAGAAAGCAAAATTTCAATGGATTGAGAAAATACCCTGGAAAATGGCAGTTTCACCACTTATTTTATTATACATCAGAATCAAAGGGGCCTGACCAGGTGGTGGTGCAGTGGATAGAGCATCGGATCCCGAGGTCGCTAGCTTGAGCGCGGGCTTATCTGGTTTCAGCAAAATCTCACCAGCTTGGACCCAAGGTCACTGGCTCGAGCAAGGGGTTACTCTGTCGGTCTGCTGAAGGCCCGCAGTAAAGGCACATACGAAAAGGCAATCAATGAACAACTAAGGTGTCGCAATGCGCAATGAAAAACTAATAATGATTGATGCTTCTCATCTCTCCGTTCCTGTCTGTCTGTCCCTGTCTATCTCTCTCTCTGTCTCTGTAAAAAAAAAAAAAAAGAATCAAAGGTAAACATGTAAGGCAGTAATATGAAAGCCACTGGTGATAGATTAAGGAGGTGGGAGAAAGCAAAAGGTGGGAGGAATCTTTGGGATTGGATCAAAAGTAAACCATATACAGTGTGTCCGTAAAGTCATGGTGCACTTTTGACCGGTCACAGGAAAGCAACAAAAGATGATAGAAATGTGAAATCTGCACCAAATGAAAGGAAAACCCTCCCAGTTTCTGTAGGATGATGTGGCAGCATGTGCACATGCACAGATGATGACATAATACCGTGTATACAGCAGAGCAGCCCACGGCCATGCCAGTCGAGATGTGGATGGTACAGAGGAAAGTTCAGTGTGTTCTGTGGCTCGCTAAATTTGAATCCATGACCAAAGTGCAACGTGAATATCAGTGTGTTTATAACGAAGCGCCACCACATAGGAATAACATTACTTGGTGGGTGGGATAAGCAGTTGAAGGAAACTGGCAGTTTGGTGGAGAAACCCTGTTCTGGTAGGCCAACAGTCAGTGACGAGTCTGTAGAGGCTATATGGGATAGCTACCTAAGGAGCCCTAAAAAATCTGTGTGTGAGCCCACATTGAACTACACTGAATAAGTATGAAACTGGGAGAGTTTTCCTTTTATTCGGTGCAGATTTCACATTTCTATCATCTTTTGTTGCTTTCCTGTGACCGGTCAAAAGTGCACCATGACTTTACAGACACACTGTATATACATACTTTTTTTAAACATAGACAGGTATAAATAATTAACAGTTAATAATGAACATGCTAATAAAAACAATGAGGGGATTTGCAGTTTCTGCTCTAGTTGGGGGGTTTTGCCCTGAGGGGGCTGGAAAAGAAGACTAGTCTTACATTTTAAAGGTATGTTATCAGATATGTTATTGTAGATGCAAAAAGACAACAGATAGGTTCAATTAAGGTAAGCAAGGACCTTTGTTAGAGAAAAATACCTCCCTAGGACAAGACTACTTGCCTTGAATTGCTTTTGCTTAGAAAGTTTTAATTTCAAACCATCCTGTGTGGTTATTTTAGGTCTCTGAGTCTGCAAGGCCACCATGCAGGCCTCTCCTGAGCTTGTCAGGTTCAGCATGTGGTCTTTTTTTCTACAAGTCTAAAACAAAAATAATAAAGAGCCAATAAGTATTGAATGCTCCTGTATAGCAGGTGCTTGCTAAGGTGTTGTTTCTTTCAACCTGTTAGGTTGAAGCTGAGGGTGGCCAGTCCACTGGGAAGGGGAAAGCTTCATTTTAGCTTCTTTTGGTAACTGGCAGGTTGGTTGTAAAGTCAGTAGCCATGGCCACCATCACAGCCACCTGGCCCATGCAAGTTCACATTTGATTCAGACACATGGTAATGAAACAACAGAGCCAAGGACTGGTGGGCCATTACCTTTAATCCTAGCTTGCTCCCAGCAAGCAAGTAAATACACACAGCAGGAAAACACTTCCCTTTCCCTTCAGGGCTCCTAAAGCCGCTGACTCATCCAAGTACTCCTAGAATCAAAGGCCCCACCAGCCTTATTCACCTCTGTTCCCCATCTCCTTCTCTTTGTACAAACTCTGCACAAACTGGCTTCTCCTTCAGCACCCATTAGCATAACCAAGCCCCTTCCCAAGCAGGAAGGTAATTAATATGATCACCTAGGCGATGGCCATTCACATGGGCGGCTTTAACAATCAAAGTGAGCAAAACCAGAAAATACAGATGTGGGTCAAATAAGTTTGCAAATATGATATATATGTTTGCTTGTTTATACTCTGCATTGGGTGTGGGGGACAGGCTGTAAGCAGGCAAGGTCCTTCCTTATAGCCTAAGCCTTAGTTTTAAGACTAAGCTGTTCCCACTCTTTTAATACTAAGATCTTCTCAACAACAAGCTTTTCCCCACACCCTTGACTGTTGCATAATGGGGGGTGGTGCACTCTTATGAGGAATCCCATTTATGCCTCAGATAAGTGACTTTGTATCAGAGACTTCCTTATCTGTATATTGGCTTAAAGGTTTTGATTTCTACACTATAAAATGGGTCAGACCAGGGGCTCTCTCTTAGTTCCTGAAATTAGCATTGCAGCAGAGAGGCAGCCAAGATGGTGAAGTGCAGAAGGAGAAGCCAGTTTGTGTGGAATTTGTGTAGAGAGAAGGAGATGGGGAACAGAGGTGAATAAGGCTGGTGAGGTAGAAACCTTTGATTCTAGGAATACTCAGATGAGTCAGTGGCTTTGGGAGCCCTGAATGGAAAGGCAAGTGTTTTCCCACTGTATTTCTTGCCCGCCGGGTGCAAGCTAGGATTAAAGCTAATGGCCCACCAGTTCTTGGCTCCGTTGTTTCATTACTGTCTGTCCAAATCAAATGCGAACCTGCATGGCCCAGGTGGCTCTGATGGTGGCCGTGGCTACTGGCTTTACAACAGACTTTACAACTCATTTGTCCAACGTTGGTATAAACCCCTGATTAGGTCTGACCTGGACAAAACTCCAGCAAACTGCCTTATCCCGTATGAGATAGCTGACAGGCTGTATGGCTAGTAGCCACGGCCACCATCACAGCAGCCTGGTCCATGCAGGTTCATGTCTGATTCGGACAGACGGTAATGAAACAACAGAGCCAAGAACTGGTGGGTCATTAGCTTTAATCCTAGCTTGCACCCAGCGGGCAAAAAATACACACAGTGGGAAAACACTTCCCTTTCCATTCAGGGCTCCCAAAGCCACTGACTTATCTGAGTTTCCTAGAATCAAAGTTTTCTACCTCACCAGCCTTATTCACCTCTGTTCCCCATCTCCTTGTTTGCTCGTTTATAGTTTGCATTGGGTGTGGGGGACAGGCTCTAAGCAGGCAGGGTCTAAGGCTTAGTTTTAAGACTAAGCCTTTCCCACCCTAAGTGACTTTGTATCAGAGACTTCCTTGTTTGTATATTGGATTAAAGGTTTTGATTTCTACACTATAAAATGGGACAGACCAGGAGCTTGCTCTCTTTCGGTTCCTGAAATCAGCATTGGAGGAGAGAACAGAGAAAGGCCACGTGGAGGAGAGGAGAAGCAGCCAAGATGGCGAATGCTGAAGGAGAAGCCAGTTTGTGCAGAGAGAAGGAGATGGGGAACAGAGGTGAATAAGGCTGGTGAGGTAGAAAACTTTGATTCTAGGAAACTCAGATAAGTCAGTGGCTTTGGGAGCCCTGAATGGAAAGGGAAGTGTTTTCCCACTATATTTCTTGCCTGCCAGGTGCAAGCTAGGATTAAAGGTAATGGCCCACCAGTTCTTGGCTCCGTTGTTTCATTACCATTGTCCAAATCAAACATGAACCTGTATGGGTCAGGCGGCTGTGATGGTGGCTGCAGCTACTGGCCTTACACCAATACAGGCTAAACCTCTTCCTGGGTCTATGGGTAGGTATTGGGGAGAGCTGAACTGAGAACACAAGGCTGGTATATTCCAAAAGGATTGTTTATTTAAAACACCTCGGTGCAAGATACGGAGACAGGTGCAAGTACAGAGAGAGACCCAAATGCCGTGTCGGCAGAGGGAGGGTTGGAGGAAGGTATTTATAGTTTAGTTAGGGGTCTTGGAAAAAGCAGCTGACATCACTGCCTCTACTGGTACAAAGCAATACTTTTTTGTATGTGGATTGGAGAGGCGCCACAGTTTCTACAAATTGTTTATCTCCTGGCTCAACTGTCTAAAGGAAGCCTGTGCTAGTTCAAAAGGTCCCTGGCCGGCCTGGCTGGCCTGGCTGCTGAAGCTTCAAGCAAGCAAGTGCCCCCTCCTCCCACTGGTTTGTACTGCCCTTGGAATGGTGGGGGGAGGAATGGAAGCTAGGGGTGAAGCTAATGGCCCACCAGTTCTTGGCTCCATTGTTTCATTACCGTCTGTCCAAATCAAAAGCAAACCTGCATGGGCCAGGCTGCTGTGGTGGTGGCCATAGATACTGGCTTTACAAACCCCAAGGTCACTGGCTTGAGCGCAGGCTCATTTGGTTTGAGTGCAGGCTCACCAGCTTGAGCGTGGGGTCCCTGGCTTGAGCGTGAGATCATAGACATGACCCCCATGGTTGCTAGCTTGAAGCCCAAGGTCGCTGGTTTGAGCAAGGGGTCACTCACTCTGCTGTAGCCCCCACCACCACCACATCAAGGCACATATGAGAAAGCAATCAATGAACAACTAAGGTGACACAATAAAGGATTCATGCTTCTCATCTCTCTACCTTTCTGTCGGTCTGTCCCTATCTGTCCCTCTCTGTCTCTTTTATCTCTCTCTCTCTCTCTCTCTCTCTCTCTCACACACACACACACACACACACACAAAAGAAGAAGACTGCTATCAGAAGATAGTGCCTCTGGACCTGAAGCCTGGCTTTTACTGTGATTTAAACTCTAATTGTCAGGTCCCTTCCCAATGTAAGCTTTATTGCAAAGAGAAACTTTTTTTTTTTTTTTTTTTTTTTTTTTACAGAGTCAGAGAGAGGGACAGATAAGGACAGACAGCAATGGAGAGAGATGAAAAGCATCAATCATCAGTTTTTTGTTGTGACTTCTTAGTTGTTCATTGATTGCTTTCTCATATGTGCCTTGACCGTGGGGCTACAGCAGACTGAGTAGCCCCTTGCTCAAGCCAGGGATCTTGGGTCCAAGCTGGTGAGCTCTGCTCAAACCAGATGAGCCACGCGTTCAAGCTGGAGAGCTCGGGGTCTTTTTTTTTTTTAATTTTTTTACAGGGGGGGAGAGAGAGAGAGAGTCAGGTAGAGGGATAGATAGGGACGGACAGAGATGAGAAGCATCAATCATCAGTTTTTTGTTGCGACACCTTAGTTGTTCATTGATTGCTTTCTCATATGTGCTATGACCGCGGGCCTTCAGCAGACTGAGTAACCCCCTGCTCGAGCCAGTGACCTTGGGTCCATGCTAATGAGCCTTTTGCTCAAGCCAGATGAGCCCACGCTCAAGCTGGCAACCCCCGGGGTCTCGAACCTGGGTCCTTCCTCATCCCAGTCTGACGCTCTATCCACTGCGCCACCACCTGGTCAGGCGCAAAGGTAAACTTTTTGCTATATTTCAAAGTGAAGGCCAGGAAGCCATTAAGCAAGAGAAGAGTGTTGTAAAGTACCGTACAGCAAATGTTGTAAAGTACTGTACCTCACTTCTGTGGGTTTATGTAGAGACACCAAGTCCAGATGAATTTTGAAGGAGTTTTATTAAAAGGAGAAGATTTATTAATATGCCAGTCGCATATGACTGACATGAGGCATATCTGACCTAAATTGTGCAGCCCCAAATACATCTCAGAAGCCGGTTATATACAGGTTGGGGGGAGCATGACAGCATGACACAATCATTAATAAGATTATAACATTTGTCTAGGGCCATGATGGTGAACCTTTTTTTTTTTTTTACAGAGACAGAGAGAGAGTCAGAGAGAGGGATAGATAGGGACAGACAGACAGGAACAGAGAGAGATGAGAAGCATCAATCAGCAGTTTTTCGTTGCAACACCTTAGTTGTTCATTGATTGCTTTCTCATATGTGCCCTGACTGTGGGCCTTCAGCAGACCGAGTAACTCCTTGCTTGAACCAGTGACCTTGAATTGAGTCCAAGCTGGTGAGCTTTTGCTCAAACCAGATGAGCCTGTGCTCAAGCTGGTGACCTTGGGGTCCTCGAACCTGGGTATTTCGCATCCCAGTCCGACAGCGACAGCGGAGCAACCAAACAATGCCACAATTGGCGCACCGTGAAAGCTAGAATGCCCACTAGTGGGCAGGAGCGACCAGGTTGACCAGCACTGCAAAAGTGGGTGATTTTTATAAAAAGGTTCGCCATCACAGGTCTAAGGAATTAAAAAAAAAACCTTAAAATTTTCAAGGTAACACAATGGTGATGTCATTTTACATATCAAAATACAATCATAAACCTTTTAGTGTCTATCTCTCTGCCTTTGCCTAGAGGTACACATTAATCTCAGGATTCTAGGAAGGGAGGGAGAGCTAAAATCAGTGTAGGGTGGTATGTAAACTTTGTCTTTTATTGAAAGGGAAAGGAAGTTCTTCAGATAACCTTAATCCTTTCAGAGAACTAAAATTAAATGACCCAGTTGTCCTTGTAAATCAGGAGATTTCTATATCCCTTTTCCTCCATTTTCCAAAGAAAGGACAGGACAGAAAGCCTGACTTTTCCTCTTTAAAATGGTGCCGCCAGACCTGACCTGTGGTGGTGCAGTGGATAAAACGTTGACCTGGAAATGCTGAGGTCGCCGGTTCGAAACCCTGGGCTTGCCTGGTCAAGGCACATATGGGAATTGATGCTTCCAGCTCCTCCCCCCTTCTCTCTCTCCCTCTGTCTCTCCTTCTCCTCTCTAAAATCAATAAATAAAAAAAATAAAAAATAAAAAAAAATGGTGCCGCCAATAATAAGTTTTACAGTTCTCTGGCACCTTACCACAATAGCAAGCCAATTAACTACAACCTCACAGTGGGGGTGGAAAATGTGCTGCTTTGAGCCAGGGTAAGATATTGGGTGAGGAGAATTTTAGTTTTAAAGGGGTCTTTGGTTTTAAAGTTGCCCTGAACCCAAACCTTACACAATCCTCATCAGCAGCTATAAGGTAGATACTATTATTTCCCATTTCACAGTTGAGAAAACCAAGGACCAGGAAGAGTGTGCCTGGGTCATTCAGATGGTCAGTGATGGAGTAATGCTCAAATCTGGGCAAGCTGAACTTAGAGCCCATGTCTGGGAGGGATTTTCATCCTTCTGGAATCAGCAGCTTTATAAAGCAACTTCATCATTTAGCCTAATACCTTAGCATGATTTCTTAGCTTCTAAAACACATTGTTCCATTGTTTCAGATAACACTAGGAATTAATTGCAGTGACTGGAATGAGAAGTGAGAAGGAACAGGTCATAAGGAAATGAGAAGTGACTGCCTGAATGGGAACAATAAGGAAAGATTAATTTGGGAAATGTCCAAAAGAGGAAGTCACCATGTGTGATCACATGCAAATCATGTGCAAGTCTTCAAGGCGGAGATGATGGCTCTCTCATCACCTTTTACGAGTTGGTACCTCTGTGGGCATGTCATCCGCAGCCCTTCCCTGAGAGAATTTTATGTGAAAAGATGGAATGGTTACTGCAGATATTAGAGAGGAACCAGCTGAGTGGGTAGTTTACTGCCTGGGAGTGTCCCACTGGGAGGGAAAGAGACAGATGTTGTTGCTAAGTGTAATGCTGGTAGTTGAGGCCAGGCAGGTTCACATCAGATTCGGGCAGATGGTAGAGAAACTGCAGAGCCAGAAAGCGTTGGGCCATTCTCGTTTAACAGAGTCTCGGCAGAAGATGATACAGGGCAGGGAGAACTGCTTGTCAGGCAAACGAACAGCAACATGGCTCCTCACAGTGGCGGGCAAGTGATCCGCAATCTGCCCTGAGGGCAAGCACCTGTAGCCTTACATAGACTATACACACGTGGTGCTGCCACATGCTCACACACTAATCAGGCAAAGCACAAACAAGCAAGCCTATCAACAGTTGTTTTCCTAATAGTAAGGATAAGCAAGGAATGGGAACAAGACATATTCCTGGGAAGGCGGCCAAGACTCCCAGGCCAACTTTTGCGGGGATTCTTATTTTGGGAGGGTCATGGTTGAATCTGTGTCTTACAGGATTCCTCCTCTTCTGAAACCCCAGGTGCCCTGGGTTTTTTTGTTTGTTTGTTTGTTATCATATGTGCCTTGACCATGGGCCTTCAGCAGATCGAGTAACCTCTTGAGCAAGGTTGCTCAAGCCAGCGACCTTGGGTCCAAGCTGGTGAGCTTTGCTCAAGCCAGATGAGCCCGCGCTCAAGCTGGTGACCTCGGGGTCTTGAACCTGGGTCTTCTGCATCCCACTCCGACGCTCTATCCACTATACCACCGCCTGGTCAGGCTGCCCTGGCGTTTTTTTATTATTATTATTAAAAAAAAATTTTTTTTTTCCTGAAGTTGGAAACGGGGAGGTAGTCAGACAGACTCCCACATGCGCCTGACCGGGATCCACCCGGCACGCCCACCAGGGGGCGATGCTCTGCCCATCTGGGGCATCGCTCTGTTGCAACCAGAGCCATTCTAGTGCCTGAGGTAGAGGCCACAGAGCCATCCTCAGCACCCGGGCCAACTTTTGCTCCAATGGAGCCTTGGTTGCAGGAGGGGAAGAGAGAGACAGAGAGGAAGGAGAGGGGGAGGGGTGGAGAAGCAGATGGGCACTTCTCCTGTGTGCCCTGGCCGGGAATCAAACCTAGGATTCCTACACGCCAGGCCGATGCTCTACCACTGAGCCAACCAGCCAGGGTCTGCCCTAGGTTTTTTATTTTATTTTATTTTATTTTATTTTTGTATTTTTCTGAAGCTGGAAACGGGGAGAGACAGTCAGACAGACTCCTGCATGCGCCCGACCGGGATCCACCTGGCATGCCCAGCAGGGGGCGACGCTCTGCCCACCAGGGGGTGATGCTCTGCCCCTCCAGGGTGTCGCTCTGTCGCGACCAGAGCCACTCTAGCGCCTGAGGCAGAGGCCAAGGAGCCATCCCCAGTGCCCGGGCCACCTTTGCTCCAATGGAGCCTTGGCTGCGGGAGGGGAAGAGAGAGACAGAGAGGAAGAAGAGGGGGAGGGGTGGAGAAGCAGATGGGCACTTCTCCTATGTGCCCTGGCTGGGAATCGAACCCAGGACTTCTGCACGCCAGGCTGATGCTCTACCACTGAGCCAACCAACCAGGGCCTTGCCCTGGGTTTTTTAAAGTAAGAGCTTCCCTTCTACCAAGGAGAACCTTCCATAAGCCAGCACTGTGTTCCTTCACCTGGGCCTCTGCTCTCAAGGAGCTCTCAGGTTCACTAGACGCAGAATGTCAAATGCTCATTGCAAGGCTGTCTGGGGTTGGATTGTCTGTCTTCAGTCCCAGGCTTCACCAGTTGTGTGTCACTGTGAGTGGATCACCTAACTTTTCTGTGTTCCAGCTTTCCCAGATGTGAAATTATATTTTTCTCACAAAGTAGTGCAGTTTGTAATCAGAATAAATGTAAAAGCATTTAACAAAACTGCCTAGCTTGTGGTAAACTTGAGATAAATGACTGTTTCTGTTGTAAGTCTGAGGTGGTGGGAACAAAAATATAAACAGAAGTGAGGTACGGGGCTGTAGAAGCACAGAGGAGGCGGTGCCTAACTCTGCCTGAGTAGGAGCTCACCGAGAGTTACTAAAACCCGGGGTTTCGGTCTTAGTGGGAGGAGTTCTCAGAATGGGTATCTTGCATATGTTCCCCAGGTGGTTCTGCTATGCTATCTGCCCCTTAGCTACCAGAAAACCGTTAATTACTCTTCTTTAAAGGAAACATTTTATTATTAAAAAGTACACTTCATACACCTTGGAAAATAGAGAAAAGAATCACCCATAATCCCAATACTCCAACATGTTCATCATTAGTATATGGTGTCCCTCCATTTTTCCTAATCATCCTGTTTTTGCTGTCTTAAGAGGTTTTTTTTTGTTTTGTTTTGTTTTTGTGTGGCAGAGACAGAGTCAGAGAGAGGAACAGGTAGGGACAGACAGGAAGGGAGAGAGATGAGAAACATCAATTCTTTGTTGTGGCTCCTTATTCATTGATTTCTCATATGTGCCTTGATTGGGGGGCTGCAGCAGACTGAGTGACTCCTTGTTCAAGCCAGCAACCTTGGGCTCAAGCTGGTGAGCCTTGCTCAAACCAGATGAGCCTGCGCTCAAGCTAGCGACCTCAGGGTCTTGAACCTGGGTCCTCCACATCCCAGTCCAACACTCTATCCACTGCGCCACTGCCTGGTCAGGCTGTTTTAAGAGTTTTAATCGTAGCACAAGTGATATCACACTTTGCATTTTTGCCTTACTATGCAATCATAGACATTATTAGTATGTTGTTTTCATAATGGAGTTTTATTTTAACTGTTGCCCTGGCTAAATAACTCAGTTAGCTGGAGCTTCGTCCCGAAGCACAGAGTTGCCAGTTTGATCTCCAATTAGGGCACATACAGGAACAGCTCTATGTTCCTGTCTCTCTCCCTCCTTTCATTCTCTCAAATATCAATTAAAATTTTTTAAATGAAAAAAAATAATTTTAACTCTTTTGTTTCTAAATAGAAGTGGTTTTTGTTTTCTTTTAAAAAAAATCCCAGACAGCTCTAGCCAGTGCTGTGGATAGAGTGTTGTCCTGGAGCATGAGATCACAGACTTCACCCCAGGGTCGCTGGATGGATTTCGGGGTCACTGGCTCAATCCCAAGGGTGCCAGCTTGAAACCGAGGTCACTGGTTCGAGCCCCGGTCAGGGCACCTATGAGGAGCAATCACTGGGTGCATAAATAAGTGGAACAACAAATTGTTACTTCTCTCCCCCCTTCCCCAACCTTCCCCTCAAAATCAATGAAAAAAAAAATCCTAATCTGAAGAGGTATAAAAAAGGAAGTACAAATCTCATATAATCCTACTACTTAGATTTAACCACTACCATGTTTATGTGTCCTTCCAGATTATTTTTCTAAGCAAAGAAATACAAACAGCCCTGGCCAGCTAGCTTGGTTAGTTGGAGCATCCTCCTGAAGTGCAGAAGTTGCGATTTGGCACATAGAGGTGCCGGTGTGGCACCTTCCTGGTCAGGGCACAAACAGGAGCAGATCAATGTTCCTGTCTCTCTCTCTCTCTCCCCCCCTTTCTCTCTCTCTAAAGTCAATAAAGAAAAAAGAAAGACATACAGACTTTTTAAATTTAAAGTTATATTAGGTTATTTTATAACTTGCTTTTTCACTTATATATCAAAGATAATTTTCTAATGACTGCATAGATTTAATTTTGTTTATATAAAATTTATGTAACTAATCACCTATTGTTGGATATTTGTGGGTTTTTTGTATGTGTGTGTGCCTGTGTGTGTTTGCATATTTCTCTACCATGCGGATTGACCATAATTTACTTAAACATTGAGTTATTTCTGGATATTTAAGTGGTTTTCTTCTTTTGTTTTTGCTATAATAAATAACAATGCATTGAAAAATCTTCAGGCTTATGGCTTTCCCCATTTTTAAAAACAATTTCCTGGAGTGGAAGTATTGGGTCAAAGGGCAGGGACATTTTATGATTCTTGATTTGTATCACCAAGCTGTTTTTTCAAAGGGTTGTTTGTGCCAATTCAGTAATGTGCTGGTACTAGTTTCCTGCCTGCCACCCCACTACCCAAAGGTGGTAGGTGGAGGGGGGTATTCTCCCTAAGAAGCCAGCAGCAAGGGAGGTGTCATATAGACTAAAGGGGACAGGATGGAGAAGAGAGAAGGGGAGAGAGTGAATATGGGAAATGGAGGGAAAGAGAAAGAAATGACTCGAAAAAAAAATTTTGTTTGCATTTTTTTCCAGTTGAAAAACTAATTCATGCTTTTTGTAAAAAACTGCAGGAGGAAAAGGGGGTAGGGAGAGGTTGAGGAGGATAGGGGGGATAGTTGGTGATGGAAACTTGACTTAAGGTGGTCAACACACTACAGTATAGAGATGAAGGGTTGTAGAATTGTGCACCTGAACCCTGTTTCATTTTATTAACCAATGTCACCTCAATAAATTCAATATAAAAAATTTTAAAAGCCCAGCCTGACCTGTGGTGGTGCAGTGGATAAAGCATCGACCTGGAAATGCTGAGGTTGCCGGTTCGAAACCCTGGGCTTGCCTGGTCAAGGCACATATGGGAGTTGATGCTTCCAGCTCCTCCCCCCCTTCTCTCTCTCTGCTTCTCTCTCTTCCTCTCTCTCTCTTCTCTAAAAATGAATAAATAAAATTTAAAAAAAGGTTAAAAAAATTTTTAAAGCCCAAACTTTTCCATAAATGTTTGCATTTTATATTGAAAGTTCTCCTCTGCTGACAAGTTCTGCTGACAATTTAGGTATATTCTTGCATATTATTATTATTTACAAACATTAATATATGACTTGCTTTGGTTTTTTTGTTTGTTTGTTTTTGTATTTTTTTTTTGTATTTTTCTGAAGTTGGAAATGGGGAGACAGACTCCCGCATGCACCCGACTGGGGTCCACCTGGCATGCCCACCAGGGAGCAATGCTCCGCCCATCTGGGCTGCTGCTCCGTTGCATCCAGAGCCACTCTAGTGCCTGAGGCAGAGGCCACAGAGCCATCCTCAGCACCCGGGGCCAACTTTGCTCCAACAGAGCCTTGGCTGCGGGAGGGGAAGAGAGAGACAGAGAGGAAGGAGAGGGGGAGGGGTGGAGAAGCAGATGGGTGCTTCTCCTGTGTGCCCTGGCTGGGAATCGAACCCAGGACTCCTGCACGCCAGGCCGACGCTCTACCACTGAGCCAACCAGCCAGGGCTGACTTGCTTTGTTTTTAAAGAACTAGCTTCAGCCCTAGCCAGGTGGCTTAGTTGGTTGGAGCATCCTCCTGATGTACCAAAGCTGCAGGTTCGATCCCTGGTCAGGGCACATACAAATAAAAAAAAAGAACTAGCTCCATACTGCACACACCATAGTACAACATTCCTACTGGAGAATATATCAATATCTTAGACACTTTTGGAATGATTACCAGTACTTTAAATGTGCAGATAAATTTAGTTTAGCCTGACCAGGCATTGGTGCAGTGGATAGAGCAGGAGTCCTCAAACTACAGCCCGTGAGGCCAATTATCTGGACCCTGCTGCACTTCCAGAAGGGGAACCTCTTTCATTGGTGGTCAGTGAGAGGAGCACATTGACCATCTCATTAGCCAAAAGCAGGCCCATAGTTCCCATTGAAACAAGTCAATTTGTTGATTTAAATTTACTTGTTCTTTCTTTTAAATATTGTATTTGTTCCCGTTTTGTTTTTTTACTTTAAAATAAGATATATGCACTGTGCACAGGGATTTGTTCATAGTTTTTTTATAGTCTGGCCCTCCAATGGTCTGAGGGACAGTGAACTGGCCCCCTGTATAAAAGTTTGGGGACCCCTGGGATAGAGCGTCGGGCTAGGATGCAAAGAACCCAGGTTCAAGACCCCGAGGTCTCCAGCTTGAGCGCGGGCTCATCTGGTTTGAGCAAAAGCTCACCAACTTGGACCCAAGGTCGCTGGCTTGAGCAAGAGGTTACTCGATCTGCTGTAGCCCCGGTCAAGACACATATGAGAAAGCAATCGGCCCTGGCCAATTGGCTCAGTGGTAGAGCGTCGGCCTGGTGTGCAGGAGTCCCGGGTTTGATTCCCAGCCAGGGCACACAGGAAAAGTGCCCATCTGCTTCTCCACCCCTCCCCCTCTCCTTCCTCTCTGTCTCTCTCTTCCCCTCCTGCAGCCAAGGCTCCATTGGAATAAAGTTGGCCCCGGAGCTGAGGATGGCTCTGTAGCCTCTGCCTCAGGCGCTAGAATGGTTCTGGTTGCAACAGAGCAACGCACCAGATGGGCAGAGCATTGCCCCCTGGTGGGCATGCCGGGTGGACCCCAGTTGGGCGCATGCGGGAGTCTGTCTGACTGCCTCCCTGTTTCCAACTTCAGAAAACAAACAAACAAACATAAATTAAAAAAAGAAAAAAAAGAAAGCAATCAATGAACAACTAAGGTGTCGCAACAAAAAACTAATGATTGATGCTTCTCATCTCTCTCCTTTGCTGTCTGTCCCTATCTATCCCTCTCTCTGACTCTGTCTCTGTAAAAAAAAAAAAAGTTAGTTTAAATATCTAATTAGAATAGAATGAGAAGCAACATTGTTCATTTCCCCTGCCAGAGAGCTCACCTCAAACCTCTCAGCACTCCCCTTTGAAGGATAGGCCTTCTGCTGTCTCTGTTGCTCTTTTCCAGCCAAAGGTGTCCCCAAGGGGACAGCCCCTTGCAGATGCTTAGAGGGTCAACCCCAAGTGGCCTGAGGATCCTCTCAGTCAGTTGGGAGGTCAGTAGCCAAGGGAGAAGGTCATATATGCTAATTTCAGCTCTTCTTGTTAGTGACTCCAGGAATCTCCTTGTTAAGGATTAATCCAACATTGCTGCAAAAGTCTCACTTCCAGGCAGAACTAAACCTGCTATCTCAGGGCAGAACTGGCCTGGCTTTCCTGTCGTTATGGTCTCTCTCCTCAGGTCCGGTCAACAAGGCAGAGCTATGATTGGCTCTTCCCCAGCCTACGTGAGCTCAGGGGGTCCCACTCCTGGCTCAAGGTGTAGCCCTCACGTGAGGCCCTCAAGGTTCGGACTCCCGGCCTGACTCAGCCTCTGTAGAACCCCTTGTTAGCCCCGTGACTCAGTTTCTTCCTTTGCTCACGCGGGCTTACGGCGTGAAACACCTGTGTGGAATGCGGAGGGGGCCTCCAACAGCTTCTCCAGAATGCGTGCTCCTAGGCGGAGCCCCAGAGACGGGGATTTACAGCGCCCCGAGCGCTCCTTCTGGCCCTGTCCTGGACTGGCCCTGGCGAGTCCATGCTGCCTGGGGTGGCAGTGCAACACCAGGTGAGGTTCACCGGCAGGACTGCCGGGGAGATACCCGCCTGGGACCCGCCCGCTCAGGTTCTTGAAAGGCCCAGGCCATGAAGAGGCTGCGGGGCATACGGCCAATGCCCATGTCTGTGCCCACTGCCTGACGCAATCCGAGACGCCCTTGCTGCATGCCAGAGCTGGGGAAACCTCCCCCGCGGTTGCATCACTCCTGACAGGTTTGCTACAGAGGTGCAGCCGAACCAATCAGCGGGCGCGGTGGGCTGGGAGCAGGCCGCTCAATTACCCACTCACAGGGCGGAGCGGTTAAGCGGATACCAAAATCCAAACGTAATTGGTTTAGAGGGGATTTGCCCCGCCCCAATCACCGCAGCAGCTGGACGAGGTGGGCGGTGCCTGCCAGCCCGAGGGTTTTAAAAGGGCCTTGTCAGGGGCTGCGCAGCTGGAGCGACTAAGTGGTGCCAGGCAGGTGTGCGTGTCCGTCAGTCCCTCGATACCTGCGCCGGACAGCTGCCCGGAAGGCCGCCCGGGCCGGTCCCTGTGCCCGGCACCATGAAGCAGGAGTCTGCAACTCAAAACACCTCGCCTGCCTCGCCGCCCGCGCAGCACCCCCGGGACGACGGCGACCCTCAAGCGCTGTGGATTTTCGGGTACGGCTCTCTAGTGTGGAGGCCCGACTTCGCCTATAGCGATAGCCGTGTGGGCTTCGTACGCGGCTACAGCCGCCGGTTCTGGCAGGGAGACACCTTCCATCGGGGCAGCGACAAGATGGTGAGCATACGACCGTGCCCCAGGGAATACGGATGGGTTGGGTTGGGGGATAGAAGAGGCGGGATAGTGGGCTGTCCAGGGTTTTCTGGGCAGACTCCTTGCTGATGGGGGAAATAGGTAAACCAGTGCCCAGGGTTTGTTACTTAAATATGTGTGCCCAGCAGATCATTGTGTGATGGCTGGAGTCTGGTCCTATGGTTAACCGTGTTGATGAATATTTCTGATTATCAATCCGGGCTACTGCCATGTGTCTATTTCTCCTGCATCCATGCATCACTCCCACCTCTCTCTCCTGGATGAGTGGGGATCTCTGAGGCCTGTGCTAGCAGGGTTGCTAAATCTCTGGCTCTGATGGCACAGCTGATTGCTAACTTGTCTTTCTCAAAATCTTTCTTCCTTTCCTAGCCTGGCCGTGTGGTGACCCTTCTTGAAGATCATGAGGTAAGTGCCTGAGTGAAGAGAGAGGCCCTGGGGCTGAGCTTGGAGGGGTGCCAACAGACAGAGTTTGTGGGTCCTTGGCTGCAGATTAGATGTCCCTCTGGCAGAAGGAAAGGGTGGTCTAGTTTGGTGCTTCTCACAAGAATTTCCTGAGAATCTTATTAAAGCCCGAAACACATTCCTGACATGTTTACAAGTGATGCTACTTAGACCACACTGTGAATAGTAATCCTCTTCACCCTGGGGCTAGACCACCTTGTTACCTTGTTAAGAAAGGGAGGAGGGCTTGATGTATTGCTTTTAATTAGATGGCTCATCAGCTCTCCTCTCATCTTTCTTAGATAGCAGAGTCCTGGGGTGGGACCAGCAAAGAGCTGTGGTGACTTCGTGACTGACCCCTGTACCCATGTTTCCTCCTAGGGCTGCACTTGGGGCGTGGCATACCAGGTGCGAGATGAACAGGTGAGCGAGGCTCTCAAGTACCTAAACGTGCGGGAAGCAGTGCTCGGTGGCTATGATACCAAGGAGGTCACCTTCTACCCTCAAGATACCCCTGACCAACCACTCAAGGCACTGGCTTATGTGGCCACCCCACAGAACCCTGGCTACTTGGGCCCTGCACCTGAGAAGGCCATTGCTACGCAGATCCTGGCCTGCCATGGCTCCTCCGGCCACAACCTCGAGTACTTGCTACGCCTGGCGGACTTCATGCAGCTCTGTGGGCCCCAAGCACAGGACGAGCACCTGGCAGCCATTGTGGATGCTGTGGGCACAATGCTGCCCTGCTTCTGCCCCACCGAGCAGGCTTTGGCACTGGTCTGAGGGGTTGAGCCCCTGCAGCGAGTGCTTGCATGAATATGGTGGCCAAATCTCCACTCCTGTGCGTACAGACAGACTCGATACAACTGGAGCTCACTAAGAAGACTCAGTGGGCAGTGGTGGCTCCTCTCCTTAAGCCTCTGCCTGTCCATCAGTCTCTAGCTGTGTCCTGCCTGACACTGACTTACTACTTGAAACTATTTATTGTACCATGTTAGTGTGGTAGGCGGGGTGGGGGGCTTCCCTGGACACATGGGCCCTGCTGAGCAGTGCCCACCCCAGGTGCCTGGTGCCTGACCAGATTCCCTTCAGTGCTGCTGCTAACCCCACATCACCCAGGCCTCCACCTCCCGAGGGAGCCTCCAAGAGCCTTGACCCTCTAACCCCTTAACCCCAGTGTAACCATTCTGTAGTCCCAGAAATACCACCTTTGAAAGGTCTCAGCCTACTGCCGAGAGATAGGAGGGATTGAGGAGAGGGGGCCCTACAGGAACTAAGGCCCCTGTCAGCCCTGCTCATCCCCCAGGTCCCCAGGGAAAAGCTAGATCTGAGCCCAGGCACAGCTGCTGAGGCTGGGCCAGGGCCTCTGATCCATTTGGCTTGTTTCCCTGTCCTGTATGTCTGTGCCAATCCTATCTGTTTATCTATTCCTGGAGAACCCATCGCTGTAGGTCCTGGCACCATCCCAGTCTGTCTATACTATTACCCATAAACTGATCTCTTTTTATCTGTGCTGTGCTAGAATGTGGTTCTTTTTTCAGATGGGAGCATTGGGGGCAAGTGAGGTGCTAAAGCCCTAGAAATCTCATAAAAGAGGAAGGGCACCCTCTTTGTCTCATCTCTCTCCCAGGGAGCAGGCAGGACTGCCAGTTACACCACTCCCATGGGCACTGTTCATGTTTTCGTGCATGAAGAATACCACCGAGTCATGCAGATTTCAGCCTGTGCAGCTGTACTTGGCAGCTCTGTGAGAAGTATTTTTACCACTGACCTGGTGCCTTTGTCTCCTTCCCCAAGGAACCGGGCAGATTTGGAGCTCAGACCAGGTCTTTCTCCTGGGCCAGTGTCTGCCTCTTTTTGATGGTGAAGCTCAATCTCAGGTGTCCTGCTAGAGGAGCATGTGGGTTAGGGTTGGATCTTGACAAGTTCTGGATGATGCTGACAGTGAAGACCTGTGGCCTGAAGGACCTAGTGGCCCTTTGACTGCTGAGGTCTGGGTGCTCACTTTCTTCCTCTGGGGTATGGATTGTGCCTTGCTTTTACCCTGACCTGCCAGGACTTTCTCAATGGAATGAGTTGCTGGGATGCCCTCTGGGAAACTGCTTGTTCACCAGTGCCTGCCCTTGGCTACTCCTTCCCACCCTGAACCCCAGGTGCAAATCCTTGGTTCTAGGATCTCGGCCAGACCCTGAGCTCCACACTGGGAATGGCCCCTCACTGGGCTCAGCCTCTGCTCCTGGACCTCCAAGAGTGGGTGTGGGACCCAGACAATAGGCTTTAATAGCAGAAGAGCTTCGCTCCAACCCAGCCCCTTTCCTCACTTGCCCAGTGACCTCCAGAAAAGTAGCCCTCTGAGCATTAGTTTGCACTAAGATGTGTGCTGTGTGTTGCTGCTGCTCTTGTGGCTGTGTCCTGGATTGGTCTGAGTGTCCCCAGCAGGGTTAGCTCCAACCATGTTGGGTGGTGTTGTGCCTGGGGAGTGTGCCCATGTGTTGACAGCCTCATGTCTTGGCTACTACTACACGTGGCATCTACTCAGGTTCTTCTGGGAACTCAGGGCGGTGCAGTTGTCCCTCGCCATATTGCAGTTCACTTTTTGTGGTCTCACTGTATCGTTAATTTTAAAATTGTATTTATCTAATTTTGTACCACAGATTTTTTGCTATGTTGCGGGATTTTCCGGTATCTAGGTTTTTGTTTGTTTTTTTCCCAGAGACAGAGAGTCAGAGAGAGGGATAGATAGGGACAGACAGACAGGAAGGGAGAGAGACGAGAAGCATCAATCATCAGTTTTTATTTATTTATTTGTTTGTTTGTTTATTTTTAATTTATTAATTTTTAGAGAGGAAAGAGAGAGATAGAGAGAAGGGGGGAGGAGCTGGAAGCATCAACTCCCATATGTGCCTTGACCAGGTAAGCCCAGGGTTTTGAACCGGTGACCTCAGCATTTCTAGGTCGACGCTTTATCCACTGCACCACCACAGGTCAGGCGTCAATCATTAGTTTTTTGTTGTGACGCCTTAGTTGTTCATTGATTGCTTTCTCATATGTGCCTTGTCTGCAGGCCTTTAGCAGACCGAGTAACCCCTTGCTCGAGCCAGCGACCTTGGGTCCAAGCTGGTGAATTTTGCTCAAACCAGATGAGCCTGCGCTCAAGCTGGTGACCTCGGGGTCTCAAACCTGGGTCCTCCACATCCCAGTCCGTCACTCTATTCACTGCACCACTGCCTGGTCAGGCTATAGGTATTTTTATATATTAATTATTTTTGTGGTTAAATAAGCATTTTCTAGAATATAGAATGTGTTTAAGAGCATAGGAAGTATTGATAAGAGTGTGGGAAAGGTTTATAAGGGTGCGGGGGTTTATAAAGCCTTAAAATATATATAAATAATAAGTATAAGGTCGCTACTTCACAGATTTTCGCTTATCGTTGGGGGTTCTGGAACCTAACCCCCGCAATTGACAAGAGACCACTGTATTTCCTAAGCTGCTATAGGCCAGGCCCTGATCTAGGCACTGGGGATACAGCAGTCAAAAAATCCTCCTTGTGCCTGACCATGTAGTGGTGCAGTGGATAGAGCGTTGACCTGGGATGCTGAGGACCCAGGTTCGAAACCTCAAGGTCATCGGCTTGAGTGTGGGGTCGCTGGCTTGAGCGTGGGATCATAAACATGACCCCATGGTCACTGGCTTGAAGTCCAAGGTCGCTGGCTTGAAGCCCAAGGTTGCTAGTCTGAGCAAGGGGTCACTGGCTTGAGCAAGAGGTCACTGGCTCAGCAGGAGCCCCCTGGTAAAGGCACATGAGGAAACAATCAATGAACAACTAAAGTGCCACAGCAAAAAGTTGATTCTTCTCATCTCTCTCCTTCCTGTCTGTCCTTCTCACTCTCTCTCTCTCTAAAAAAGAGTGGGGAATCATCCTCCTTAAGGGACTCAATGTCTGGAAACTGAATGGTGACTATTCAGAAAATGTGCTGTGATGGGAAGAGAATAGGGCACTTAGCTTAGAAAGGGCTCCTTGCCTGGACATGGTGGGAATGATTGTTCCGAGTCCCAAGCCTGAGAATGGATTTTCAGTGAACAGAGGCAGTGAATAGCTTGTGCTAGAGAGGGGAAGCAAGGTCAGACCAGCTGGGACAGAGTGACATGGCAGAGGGTCCATGGGCTGGGCACGTGGCAGGACTACCTCCTGTATCCTGCTGGCCAGCCTGGTGCTGTGGAGGGGGCATTCCTCCTAGGTCGACAGGGCCTTCGTGGGTTCTGGGCAGGGAAGAGACTGCTCTAGAAGCAACACTGGCTGCTCTGTCAGTTGAAGGAGGAAGGCCAAAAGGAGGCCAGGAAGAGGTAAAGGTGGCCTGAGCTGGGTTTGGCAGTGGGCATGGACAGGAGGGTGGATTTGAGAGCAGGTTTAGGGATGAGGTCAGCAGGGCTTGGTGTGGCTGGTGATGAGAGTGAGGGAGAGGGGAGAGAAGAGCAAGCTAAGGTTCAGAGTCAGAATGGGCAGGGTGGTAGAGTGCTTGAGTTGGGGGTGCCAGTGTGGGGCAGTGTCATCCAGGTGGACTTGTAGGAGGCAGCTGAATATAGATAGGGACTCGGGAGAGAAATCTGGGCTGGAGTTAAGAGATTTGGAGACATACATGTTGAGGTGGTGCTTGAAGCCAAAGACAGAGCTGAGGAATCAGTGGAGGGGGTGGGGAACGTGGACAGCTCTCAAGAAATTTGACTGCTAACAGGAGAGAAGCAGAGGGGTTATGGAGGGCATGGGGAAGGTGTATGGGTCTCAGGACCCCTTTACAAATTAAAAATTATTGAGGACCCCAAGAGCTTTTGTTTATGTGGGATAGAGCTATTGATAACATGTAGTGAATTAGAAATTGAGAAGTTAAAAATATATTTATTAAACTAGAAAGAGCCTGATGAGGCGGTTGCACAATGGATAGAGCATCAGACTGGGAGGCAGAGGACCCAGGTTCAAAACTCGGAGGTTACCTGATCAGGCAGTGGTGCAGTGGATAGAGCATCGGACTGGGATGCAGAGGACCCAGGTTCGAAACCCCGAGATCGTAGGCTTGAGCGCAGGCTCAGCAGCTTGAGCACAGGGTTGCTGGCTTGAAACCCAAGGTCACTGGCTTGAGCAAGGGGTCACTTGCTCTGCTGTAGTCTGCTCCTCTCACCCCAGTCAAGGCACATATGAGAAAACAGTCAATGTACAACTAAGGTGCCACAATGAAGAACTGATGCTTTTCATTTCTCTCCCTTCTTGTCTATCCCTATCTGTCCCTCTCTCTGTCTCTATTACAAAAAAACAAAACAAAACAAAAAACCCCGGAAGTTGCCAGCTTGAGCGTGGGCTCATCCAGCTTGAACACGGGGTCACTGGCTTGAGCGTGGTATCATAGACATGACCCCATGGTGTGGCTTGAGCCCAAGATCGCTGACTTCAGCAAAGGGTCACTCGCTCTGCTGTAGCCCCCTAGTCAAGGGACATATGAGGAAGCAGTCAATGAACAACTAAGGTGCTGCAACAAAGAATTGATGCTTCTCATCTCTCTCCCTTCCTGTCTTTCCTTATCTGTCCCTCTCTGAATCTTTGTCTCTTTAAAAAAAAAGTAAGAAAAAGAAAAAATTTATTGCATGTTACCATATTAAAAAAAAAAATGATCCTATTTTCCAAAACAAAATATTTAGTGAAAAGAGTGGCATTGTTTTATACAAATATTTATTTATTTATTTATTTATTGTTTATTTTTTTAGGTGAGAGGAGGGGAGATAGAGAGATAGACTCCTCCATGTGTCCTGACCTGGATCTACCTGGCAATCCCCCCACGCCTGTCTAGGGTCAATGCTCAAGTACCGAGCTATTTTTTAGTGCCTGAAGCTGACTCACTTGGACCAACTGAGCAATCCTCAGCACCAATTGGTCACGCTTGAACTAACTGAGCCACTGGCTGTGGGAAGGGGAGAGGCAGGGAGAGAGAAGCAGATGGTTGCTTCTCTTGTGTGCTCTGACTGAGAATCAACCTGGAAAGTCCATAAGCCAGGTTGATGCTCTATCCACTGAGCCACCGACCAGGGCCATTGCTTATTTTAAAATTTTTATTTATTGGTTTTAGAGAGAGAGGGAGGGAGAGGGAGAGAGAGGGAGAGATACAGAAACATTGATTTGTTCCTGTATGTGTCCTGACTGAGGATCAAACGGACAACCTTTGTGTTTCAGGATGATGCTCTAACCAATTGAAATGTCCAGCCATGGTTTTTTGTTTTTTGTTTTTGTTTCTTTTTTCTACAGAGACAGAGAGAGACAGAGACAGAGAGGGATAGATAGGGACAGACAGGAATGGAGAGAGATGAGAAGCATCAATAATCAGTTTTTCGTTGCGGCACCTTAGTTGTTCATTGATTGCTTTCTCCTATGTGCCTTGACCGCGGGCCTTCAGCAGACCGAGTAACCCCTTGCTCAAGCCAACGACCTTGGGTCCAAGCTGGTGAGCTTTTGCTCAAATCAGATGAGCCCGCGCTCAAGCTGGAGATCTCGAGGTCTTGAACCTGGGTCCTCTGCATCCCAGTCCGACACTCTATCCACTGCGCCACCACCTGGTCAGGCCAGCCATGGTTTGTTATATTTTTTTAATGTCTGACAGTGGAAGCAGCTGGATTCTCATCTCTTCTGCATTCAATCTTTTGCAAATCTAGCTCTGAAAACTCCATTGTACGCTTATGAGGAAATGACAGTTAAAAGGCAAATAACCTCTTAGTATTATTATGAAAATATTTATGACCTTGTAGACTTCCTCAGAGGGTTTTGGGGACCCTCAGGGTTTCCTAGGCCATTTTTTGAGGACTTCTGGTATAAGATCATTAAAAAAATTTTTTTTGGTTTATTTTTTACTTGGAGGAATTCAAGCAGGGTGATGGGTGAACACCCAACATGAGACTGCAGCATTAAGGAATTTCAGAGTTAGCAAAGACCTCAGGATCCACCTGCTCATCCCTTGAGGGCATCCTGGAGAACCAGGACTGAGCAGAAAAAACCAGCTAATGTAATCCCTGTTTATTTATTTAATTATTTATTTGGTGAGAGAGAGAGGAAGGACGGGAAAGGAGAGATAAGAAACATCAATTTTTCATTGCAGCACCTTAGTTGTTCATTGATTGCTTCCTCATATGTGCCTTGACCGGGGGCTTCAGCAGAATGAGTGACCCTTTGCTCAAGCCAGCAACCATGGGGTCATTTCTATGATCCCACACTCCAGCCAGTGACCCTGCGCTCCAGCTGGTGAGCCTGTGCTTAAGCTTGCGACCTTGGGGTTTCGAATATGGATTCTCTGCGTCCCAGTCTGATGTGCCACTGTGTCAGGCCCAATCCCTCTTTATTGGGTCTACAAAGGCAACAGAGGCCTGGACCTCCAGCTGTGGGATATAGTCAAACACAGAATCCCCCTCGCACCTGATCTGGGGTGAGGGCCACTCCAGGAGCTCCGGGGAATGGAGTAGAGGCGGTCAGGTGTGGGAAGGACTCAAGCCTCAGGAACCCTCCAGCTGGAGAGGGAAGGCATTCTAGGTGTGTGGGGATAGCTCCAGCAAATGAGGGAGCTACAGGACTTTGGCAAAAAGCTGTGTAAAGGGAGCCTTTTGGTTTGGGGGGCCAGGCTGAAAACTACTTTGGAGTCAGTTCATGAAGGAAGTTGTAGTCTTTATCTTGTAAGGAAATTGAACTCTGTGATAATGTTTTTGATTTTTCCTCCCTTGGAAGGGTCTTTGTTTTTGTTCTTTTGTCTGTTTGTGAAGCAGGCGTTTTGTTCAGGCCTGGGTTAAAGGAGGCTTGAGCCTAGGGCAGGGAAAAGGTGGCTGAGGGCTGCACAACCTGAGAGCGCCTGTTGTAACCTTCGAGGAAGGTTCTGGGGATGGCTGAACTAAACCAAGACCCCAGAATGTGGGGACATCTGCAGCCTGTGGCAAAGGGGGACCAAGTGGGAGGGAGAAGACTAGGGGTCAGGGTTTTGCTGAGAGGGGGCATGGACGATGCAGGGGGACGTGGGTGGACACTGGCCTCCATGCACCCTTCCAGGGCCGTCAGGCTCCTAAGGGTTCTCCAGGTTGCTTGCCACGGGCCCCAAGAAGGAACACAAACTTCTAGGGTCTGTCGTTGCCCTGAAGACAGTGGTGGCAGCCATGTCAGTCATCAGAGAAGCAGAGGGTGTGTGGAGATGGACTCGAATGAAGAAGACCTCCCCTTTCCCCAGGCCTGGCTCTGAGGAGGGTTGGGTGCTCCAAATTCAGTTCCCCGGCACGGGTTAGGGGAGGCAGCAGTCACAGGGAGAGTGTCTCTGAGGACCATGAGCAGAGCACAAGGGCCAGCCTCCCACCTCCTGGCTAGGGTGGCCACATGCCCCAGTGTGCTCAAAACATGCCTAATTTACTCCTGTTGTCTAGAGTAATTATTGCTTTCATTCTCAAAAGCATCTAGGTTTGGACAGTAAATTGCATGGTGGCTGTGGAAATTGGGACCAAGCAAGTTTGCTTTATCAGGTGGCAGTCAGAGGGGGTTGACCAAAGCCCCTGACCAGTCCTGTCCTTTGTCCTCACCCCCACCCAGCCCAGCGGCCCAGGGAGGCCACTCTTTTCTGTCCTTCTCTGGTCGCCTGGAAGAGCCCACACCAGGTCCTCTCTTCCTGGTTCAGTTCTGCCCCCTGCCTCAGGCATTTCCTTGGGTTTGAGAGAAAGCTGGTCACACCCTGAGGACTCAGTGACAGAGCTGCTGTCTGGTCACTGGCCCTTCCCCCTCAGGAGGGAGAGGGCACCATCTGAACCCACGACTTTCGCTCTTGCCCTGTGTCTGCTGCTCCTTGGTCTGGGAGCCACCAGTGCACACTCTCCCTCACTTGGGGCTTCAGTCCCTTCCTTGTCTCTGTGCTGGAGCCTGCCTCTCCCTGGACTACCCCCTACCAGTAAGGAGAGCCCAGGCTGAGCCCGCCCCTCTCACCCACGATGGTGGTGGGACCCAGCCTTCTTCCTCACATCTCCACGCATGCTGCTTCCTGTATGCCCCCTACCACCCTGGCCCTAATACTCCTCTTTCCTAGGATGATTATTAGGCCCTCCAACTGACCCACCTTCCCCAGTAGTACCCTCCCTGGATATTCATTCTCCATATAATGTAGAATGCAGCTCTGGCCACGACCCTCCACACTGACAGACTCTGGCTGCACTCACAGCCTTCGGATGAACTGCCTGGCCCCTTGCGCTACTTTCCAGCCTCAGCCCCCCTGGGGCCCTCCGTGCCTCCCCCCCCACCGTGTCCGTACCGCCTGCTGTCTTCTCCCACCTCATGCTATTTCTGGCCACCAAACCTTTGCTCCAAACTGCTTTCCCCACCTGACAACGTTTTTTGTTTTTTTTTTTTAATTTTTTAAGTGAAAGGAGGGGATATAGACTCCCACATGTGCCAAGACCAGGATCCAACCGGCATCCCCCACCGACGCTTGAACCAGTCAAGACACTGGCTGCGAGAGGAAGAGAAGGATAAAGGGGGGAGAGAAGCAGATGGTTGCTTCTCCTGTGGTGTATGTGCTGACCAGGGCCTGAGCCTAAGGCATCTGCATGCCAGACCGATGCTCTATCCACTGAGCCAACTGGCCAGGGTCCCACCCAACAACTTTGCCCAACCCTCTTATCCTTCAGTAAGTACTCAGGACTGGCATCATCCCCCCATAAGCTGCTGCTGACCCTCAGCTGCCAGGGCCCCTCTTGCCCACCCCCTCTGTTTTTGTCCAGCACGTTGTTTTGGTGTGATCTGCTTGCAAGTCTGTCCCCACTAAACTGACCCTTCCCTCCCTGTTCCCAGGGCAGGAACTGTGTGTATTCTAACATGTAACACAATTCTGGGGCCTCATATAGCAGCTCAGAGGACCTATGGGAAATAGCGTTTAATGAGACACCCTTCTGAACACAATGTCACATGTCCTCTTGGAGGGTCAGACCCTGTGAAAACTTCACTCACAGCCAAGGGAGAATGCCAAGCTGCCTACCCAGGCTAATCTTCAATCTGAATGTTTATGTGCACAGCCCAGGAATGTGGGACTGGGAGCCACTGGGCAAGGGCAGAGCAGCTGGGCATGGGGAGCCCAGTGCATGCCTCACTGGGGCAGCATTGACCTGGGCTGCCATCCTGGGCTGGCCCCTCTCTATCTCCGTCAGTCAAGAGAGGCCAAGCCCTAAGCACACACTGAGGGAAGGGCTGCCCATTGGAGGGCATATCGGGGCAGAGTCCATTCCCTCGCTAGTCCTCCCTACTCCTGGCAACGAGCTGGAGGGCTGTGTGTGCCTCTCTCAGGTGGTGATGCTCCCTGTCCCCACAGGAGGGGGGCTTGGCCTTCACAGCCTAAGGGCGTTTGTGACTAGGGGAGGAAGGGGCCAGTATGTACCCACCTGTGACTTCCCCCTACCATCAGTCAAAGCCTCCAGCCAGGTGCAGCTCCTCCTGGGCCTAGTCCTGTCTGTGCCAGGTCAGGAGGGTGGCAGGAAATGGGGAGTGCCAGAGGCAGGTGGCTCTGGCGGGAAAGGAGGTGACTCCACGGGGGTAAAAGCTGATGACAAGCGGCTCACTCAGGTGGAGTGCGTGAGTCATCTGTCCACCAGAGTAGGCCCCCGCCCATGGGGGTTTCCATAGGAAGGGAGACCCAGTTCCTGCTCACAGGCCACTTGCAGCCCTGAGAGGCACGACACACACTGAACAGCTGGATGGGAGCTGACCTGGCAGCAGCCTGCCACCAGCCTGCCACGTGCAGGATGCCTTCTTACCTTGACCTGCTTCTTTTAGTCTCCTATCCTTCAGTCTCTTCCCTGCTGGCTCTAACCTGGCTAATTTGTCACTTAGATTTCAGGGCTCAGTTGAGATGCCACCTCCTCTAGGAAGTCTCCCTGAGCCTCCTCTACCTGACCACCAAGGCCCAACTTCAGACCCTGCCATACATCTCTGACACCCGTGCTTTGCAGTTTTGACAGCACTGTGTTGCTAGCATTTGTTGAATGAACGCCCACTCAGTCAGCAAGAAGAAGGCACTGGTGAGGGAAGGATGGGGCTGTCTCTCCTCATGAGGGACTATGCAGGGGGGGGGTATGGGAGTAGGCTGGCGGGGGGGGGGGGGGTCAGGGAAGGGGAGGAGCCAGACTTACCATCACCACCCCCACCCTAAATCTGCCAGGGCCTCATAAACTGGTCAGGGCACTGATCTGCTGTTCAGTTGAGAGGAAAGAGCACTGGGCTGAGATCCAGAGGGTCCAGTCTCTGTTTTAATCTCCTGGCACTTTCCCTCTCTCTAGGCTTCCGTCTCCTCAAGTTTAACATGAAGAGCTGCACCAAAAATCAGTTCTCACACAGTTCCAGTGGTTCCTCTTTTTCAGGAAGGACATGGGCTGGAGGTCAGAGGGACTAGGTTTGAGAACCAGGGCTCCAAGTACCCTGTGAATCCTTGGTCAGGTTATTTAATACAGTGTGTTTGTAAAGTCATGGTGCACTTTTGACCGGTCACAGGAAAGCAACAAAAGATGATAGAAATGTGAAATCTACACCAAATAAAAGGAAAACCCTCTCGGCCTGACCTGTGGTGGCGCAGTGGGATAAAGCGTCGACCTGGAAGTGCTGAGGTCGCCGGTTCAAAACCCTAGGCTGGCCTGGTCAAGGCACATATGGGAGTTGATGCTTCCAGCTCCTCCCCCCCTTCTCTCTCTCTGTCTCTCCCTCTCCTCTCTAAAATAAAAAAAAAAAAAAAAAAAGGAAAACCCTCTCAGTTTCTATAGGATGATGTGGCAGCATGTGTGCATGCGCAGATCATGATGTAATACCGTGTATATAGCAGAGCAGCCCACGGCCATGCCAGTCGAGATGGGACGGTACAGAGAAAGTTCAGTGTGTTCTGTGGTTCGCTAAATTTGAATCCATGACCAAAGTGCAATGTGAATATCGGACCGTTTATAACGAAGCACCACCACATAGGAATAACATTACTTGGTGGGTGGGATAAGCAGTTGAAGGAAACCGGCAGTTTGGTGGAGAAACCCCGTTCTGGTAGGCCATCAGTCAGTGACGAGTCTGTAGAGGCTATATGGGATAGCTACCTAAGGAGCCCTAAAAAATCTGTGCGTGAGCCCACATTGAACTGCACTGAATAGGTATGAACCTGGGAGAGTTTTCCTTTTATTTGGTGCAGATTTCACTTTTCTATCGTCTTTTGTTGCTTTCCTGTGGCTGGTCAAAAGTGCAGCATGACTTTACGGACACACTGTATACCTGACCAACAATTTCCTCATCTTTAAAGCAGGACTGATAGTCATAACTAAATCTCAGATTCTTGGGTGCTATTGGTGAAAACTCTATATGCTTTGAAGTTCTACGTGGATGTTGGTTGTGATTATTACTTAACACTATGATTTCTCACCAACACTACTTAGTTACTTGAATATCTCAAACCTCACTAGAGTCTTAGCTCCACGAGAGCCAGAACCAGCTCCTCCCTCTTCATTGCTGTCTCCTAGGTGCTCAGCACAGAGCACAGCTTATCTCGGCCCTCAAAAAATATTTGCTAGACAAGCAAGTGGATAAAGGAGTTGACTTGGATGAGGGACTACATGATGAGCTCCACTCACTTAGCAGAGCACTGAGAACAAATCCAGTTAACTGGAGTGAAGGGAGAAAGGGAAATGGAGGAGGCACAGGAGGAGGTAATCTTCCTTGGGCTGCCCAGGAACTGCCGTGTTGGGGAAGGTGGGCAAGAAAAGCAAGAGGGGAAATGACAGGAAACAAATGTGGGGCAGTGAAAGGAGGCCTCTTTAGAACCTTCTGGGGCAGAGTGTCTCACAGGTGGCCCTCTGTGGTCAGGGCCTTCTTCTGCCTTGCAGAGATAGCTTCTGTCCTGCCAGCAAGCTGGAGAGAGGGAGGAGGAAGGAGGGCTGGCCGAAGCCAGGCCCTTCTGGTTAGTTTACCAACAGCACAGTCCTCGTGGGTCACAGTGTCAGCAGCATCTGACCCAGCTAGATATATCTCCTCTGCTGGCTGGGACCACGCAGCGGGCCCCGAAGGCCAGAGACCACCTGCTCATCCATTTGGGTTGTGCGCTGGGCTTCCTCCTGACCCCAGGGCCCTGTGTCCTCAGGGAGCCCAGGGCCAATCAGGGTATAAACCAAAAGCAATCCCTGGCTGAACCCAAGCAGAAAGCTTCACTGAGACAGAGTCACAAGACTGAAAGGGGGAAAACACTTATTGTCCAGCAGTAGGACTACCAAAGGGCTTATCTCCCTTCAGTGGCGTGTTTGCAGTCATGAACGTTCAAAGTTAGGGAAACACTTTGCTCTCTCTACAGTATTCTCTCTCTCTGTCTTTTTTTAAAAATTATATAAAAAAAGACTTTATTCATTTTAGAGAGGAGAGAGAGAGAAGCGGGAGAGGAGCAAGAAGTATCAACTTCCATATGTGCCTTGACCAGGCAAGCCCAGGGTTTTGAACAGGTGACCTCAGCATTCCAGGTCAACGCTTTATCCACTGCACCACCACAGGTCAGGCCTATAGTACTCTCTTAACATTACTACATAATGTTAAGTGGGAAAAAGTGCATACAAAATTAGATTGTAGTATGAATAAAATCATGTATTTTAAAAGCATAGCAATATGTCTGGAAGAAATCACCAGAAACTGTCAACATAATTTGCCTCCTAGGAAGGAATTGGGGGCCAGGGGATGAGGTGGGAGAGAGACTTTTTCTTCTTATACCCTTTTGTATGTTTTTTATTTTGAACTGTCTGAATTTACTACTTATTTATAAGCAAATAAGTCAAATATATAATAAAATGAAATGCAGATCTGCAAAAGAAAAGGTTTATGCACAAAGGGGCACTAGAAATAACCCTCAGAGGTAAAAAGCACTTATTTGGGTGATGGGCCATGTAGGAGGCTCCCTTTTCTATCCAGAGGAAAACCAGCCCTCTGCCCAGGTAAACCAGAATGTCGGCTTTGCAAACTGGAGCAGGGGTCTATCAATGCTCAGAATCAAACCTGAGCCTGACCAGGCAGTGGCACAGTGGATAGAGCATCCGACTGGGACGCAGAGGACCCAGGTTCAAAACCCAGAGGTCGCCAGCTTGAGCCTGGGTTCATCTGGTTTGAGCAAGGCTCACCAGCTTGAGACCAGGGTCGCTGGCTTGAGCAAGGGTCACTCAGTCTGCTATAACCCCCCCCCCCCCCCCCCCCCCCCCGTCAAGCCATATGTGGGAGGATAATCAATGAACAACGAAGGTGCTCCAGCCAGGAGTTGATCCTTCTCATCTCTCTAACTTCCTATCTGTCCCTCTTTCTGTCTCTGTCAGACACCAAAAAAAGAAAGAATCAAACCTGAGGCATGAAAAAGAGACATACCTACCTTAAAATATCTCTCCATAGTGTCTGAAATCCCAGCACTTGCCTTTGCCTGAAGTACAGCTTCTCTAAAGTCCCCATGAAAACATCAAGGTGAGGGGGTTGTTTTCATGTTGTCATTTTACCACATGAACTGAATTAGAATAGGGAGACAGACTGTAAGGAAGCTTTGATTGTGGGAAATATCTTACTGTCTTCTTTGCCTTTGAGGTTTTTTTTTTTTTAATTTCCCTTAAAAACATATACTTGTTCATCAATAGTGTTTATTATATATAAAATAACATGCTCATAGTAGAAGTTTTGGAAAATACTGAATGGTTTAAAGAATTAAAAATTCATTTGACATTTCACCATTCAGGAAAGTTTACTTCCTTTTTATTCTACCTCTTACAACTCTATTAAAAAACATATGTACATACAGCCCTGGCCAGATAGCTCGGTTGGTTAGAACGTCATCCCAAAGTGCAGAGGTTGCCAGTTTCATCCCTGGTCAGGACACATACAGGAACAGATCTATGTTCCTCTCTCTCTCTCTCAAAAAAAAAAAAAAAGAACCTGACCCGTGGTGGCGCAGTGGATAAAGCGTCAATCTGGAAATGCTGAGGTCGCCGGTTCGAAACCCTGGGCTTGCCTAGTCAAGGCACATATGGGAGTTGATGCTTCCAGTTCCTCCCCCTTCTCTCTCTCTGTTTCTCTCTCTCCCTCTCTCTCTCCTCTCTAAAAAAAAAAAAAAAAGAATGAAAGAAAGAAAGAAAAAAAGAAAGAAAGAAAGAAAGAAAGAAGATTAAATTGTGAGCCATTTCCTGTGTCATCAAATATTCTTGAAAATTTGTTTTTGTTTTTGTTTTGGGAGAGAGAGAAATGGGAAGGGGGAGAGATGAGAAGCATTAACTTGTAGTTGTGTCACTTTAGTTGTTCATCGATTGCTTCTCATACGTGCCCTGACCAGGGGCCTCAAGCCGAGCCAGTGACCACGAGGTCATAGCTATGATCCCATGCTCAAGGTGGCGACCCTGCACTCAAGCTGGTGAGCCTACACTCAAGCCTGAGGAGCCCGTGTTCAAGCCGGTGACCTTGGGTTTTTTGTTTTTTTATGAAGTTAGAAACGGGGAGGCAGTCAAACAGACTCCCGCATGCGCCGGACCGGGATCCACCCAGCACGCCCCTCTGGGGGTGATGCTCTGCCCATCTGGGGCGTCGCTCTGCCGCAATCAGAGCCATTCTAGTGCCTGAGGCAGAGGCCACAGAGCCATCCTCAGCGCCCAGACCAACTTTGCTCCAGTGGAGCCTTCGCTGCGGGAGGGGAAGAGAAAGACAGAGAGGAAGGAGAGGGGGAGGGGTGGAGAAGTAGATGGGTGCTTCTCCAGTGTGCCCTGGCCGGGAATCAAACCCAGGACTCCTGCACGCCAGGCCGATGCTCTACCACTGAGCCAACTGGCCAGGGCACCTTGGGGTTTTGAATCTGGGTACTCAGTGTCCCAGGACCTCCTCACACCGACTAAATAGGATTCTGCCATTTAGTAAGAGCCCCACTTAGGAGATTATGCATTAAAGTTAGCAGCCCTATTTTACTTGATTATTCTCCGAAAATAGATCTCTATTAAGTTAGTGGCTGGGTCAGAGGTCATGTATATTTCTAAAATTCTTGACATGTAACATTAAATTGTCCTATATGAAGCTAAATCACTTTATAGTCCCACCCTGGGATCTGGGTGTGTGAGGCCTAGAACTTAGGCAATTTGGGAGAGTCCTCTTTAGGAAGAAGATACAAAAGTAAATATAAAAGCTAATATTTAGAAAAACAAGCAGGAAATCTGACAAATACTTCAAAAATCATAAAATAACATTATGTTTAATTATCAATAGGTTGAAACATATGAAACTGCCATATTTTTAGGATAAAAAAGTCACATATGGTTAAAAGCAATTTCATGGTGTTCAGCCTACCACTTTCCCCTCTGCATTTTTGCCTGCATCTTTTTTTTAAGTTGATTTTTTACTTTATTATTTTTTAGATTTTATTTATTGTTTTAGAGAGAGGATAGAGGAGAGAGAAAGGGCTAGAGGAGTAGGAAGCATCAACTTGTAGTAGTTGCTTCTCGTATGTACCTTGACCTGGCAAGCCTGGGGTTTCAAACAGCCATCCCAGTGTTCCAGGTCAATGCCTTATCCACTGTGCCTCCACAAGTCAGGTAGGTGACATTTTTTTTCTTTTCCAAGTAAAAGGAGGGGAGATAGAGAGACAGAGTCCCACATGTGCCCCAACAGGGATGCACCTGGCAACCTTTGTCTAGGGTCAATGCTCTGGCCATATGGGGCCATGCTCCAATGAGCTATTTTTAGCGCCTGAGACAGAGGCTCCACGGAGCTGTCCTCAGCACCCCAGCTGATGCTCTCGAACCAATCAATCCATGGCTGCGGCACAGGGAGGGGGGGAGGGGAGGGAGAGAGAGAGAGAGAAAGGGGAGGGAGGTGGAGAAGCCAGGGCAATTTTTTTTGTGTGTGTATTTTTCTGAAGCTGGAAATGGGGAGGCAGTCAGACAGACTCCCACTTGCGCCCGACCGGGATCCACCTGGCATGCCCACCAGGGGGCGATGCTCTGCCCTCCAGGGGGCAATGCTCTGCCCCTCCGGGGGCGTCGCTCTGTTGCGACCAGAGCCACTCTAGCGCCTGGGGCAGAGGCCAAGGAGCCATCCCCAGCGCCCGGGCCATCTTTGCTCCAATGGAGCCTTGGCTGCGGGAGGGGAAGAGAGAGACAGAGAGGAATGAGAGGAGGAGGGGTGGAGAAGCAGATGGGTGCTTCTCCTGTGTGCCCTGGCTGGGAATCGAACCCAGGACCTCCGCACGCCAGGCCAACGCTCTACCACTGAGCCAATCGGCCAGGGCCAATTGTTTTTTTTTAAACAACTTTATTAGAAATACAATTCACATACCACACAATTCATCCTTTAAAGTATACAATTCAGTAACTTTTACTATATATTTATAGTTATGCAACTATTACCACAATCAATTTTATAACATTTTTATTAGCTCAAAATGAAACCTCACACCCCTTTTTTATTACCCCCCCTCAAACTCCCAGACCTAGACCACTACAAATGTGTTTTCTGTCTCTATAAATTTAACTGTTTTGGACATTTCATGATACCTGATTTTATGTGTTTGGATTATTTCACTTAACATAATGTTTTCAAGTTTTATCCACATTGTAGTAGTATCAACATGTCATTCCATTTTATTGCTGAATAATATTGCTTTGTATGAATACACCACATTTTATTTATTCATTCATCAATTGATGGACATTGGGTTGTTTCTATTTTTTGGCTATTATGAACAATGCTTCTGTGAACATTTGTGTGTACAGGTTCTGTGTAAATGTGTTTTCATTTCTCTTGGGGATATACCTAGGAAGGAAATGATATTATTATTATTTATATATATTTATATATTATTATAATATATTCATCAGGGGTTTTCAGAGATACAGAACCAATAGGATAGATAGATAGATAGATAGATAGATAGATAGATAGATAGATAGATAGATAGAATATAATTGGCTTGTGTGATTATGGAAGCTGAAAAGTTCCAAGATCAGTCAGCAAACTAAAGACACAGGTTAGCCAATGGTATAGTTTAGGCTGAAGGCTAGCAGAGTTACTGTTTCAATTCTAGTCTGAAGACAGGAGAAAGGCAATGTTCCCTTTCAGAGGCAGTCAGGCAGAAGGGATTCTCTCCTAATGGAGGAAGGGTCAACCTCATTCTATTGAAGTTTTCAGTTTATTAGATGAGGTCCACCGCATTATGGAGGGCAATCTGCTTTACTCAGTCTACTGACTTAAATATTAATTTTATTCAAAAAAACCTCACAGCAATACCCAGAATAATGTTTAACCAAATGTCTGGGTAATCTGTGGTCCAGTCAATGTGTACATAAAATTAACCATCATAGTAACTTTTGTTTACTCTTTAAATTTTTTCGGGGGCTGCCAAGCTGTTTTCCAACTTACCTGCAGCATTTTACATTACCACAAGTAATAAGTGATTCCAGTTCTCCACATCCTCATCAACACTTGTCTTTAATTTTTTTTTCTTTTTTCTTTAGAGAGAAAGTCAGAGAGAGGAATATATAGGGACAGACAGACAGGAACAGAGAAAGATGAGAAGCATCAATCATCAGTTTTTCGTTGCGACACCTTAGTTGTCCATTGATTGCTTTCTCATATGTGCCTTGACTGTGGGGCTACAGCAGACCAAGTAACCCCTTGCTCAAGCCAGCGATCTTGGGTCCAAGCTGGTGAGCTTTGCTCAAACCAGATGAGCCCGCGCTCAAGCTAGTGACCTCGGGGTCTCGAACCTGGGTCCTCTGCATCCCAGTCGATGCTCTATTCACTGAGCCACCACCTGGTCAGGCTAAAAAATTTTTTTTTAATTTATTGATTTTAGAGAGAGAAAGGGAGAAAGAAGAGAAACATTGACTTGTTTCACTTACAATGTGTCTGTAAAGTCATGGTGCACTTTTGACTGGTCACAGGAAAGCAACAAAAGACGATAGAAAAGTGAAATCTGCACCAAATAAAAGGAAAACTCTCCCAGGTTCATACCTATTCAGTGCAGTTCAATGTGGGCTCACGCACAGATTTTTTAGGGCTCCTTAGGTAGCTATCCCGTATAGCCTCTACAGACTCGTCACTGACTGATGGCCTACCAGAACGGGGTTTCTCCACCAAACTGCCGGTTTCCTTCAACTGCTTATCCCACCCACCAAGTAATGTTATTCCTATGTGGTGGCGCTTCATTATAAACGCGCCGATATTCATGTTGCACTTTGGTCATGGATTCAAATTTAGCGAGCCACAGAACACACTGAACTTTCCTCTATACCGTCCACATCTCGACTGGCATGGCCGTGGGCTGCTCCGCTGAATACATGGTGTTACGTCATCATCTGCGCATGCACACATGCTGCCACATCATCCTACAGAAACTGGAAGGATTTTCCTTTTATTTGGTGTAGATTTCACATTTCTATCATCTTTTGTTGCTTTCCTGTGACCGGTCAAAAGTGCACCATGACTTTACAGACACTATTTTTTTAAAAGACTTTATTTATTGATTTTCACTTTTTAGAGAGAGGAGAGAGAAGGAAGAGAGGGGAGGATCAGGAAGAACCAACTCATAGCAGTTGCTTCTTGTATATGCCTTGACCAAGTAAGTCCAGGGCCTTGAACGGACAACCCCAGCATTCCAGGTGGACACTTTATCCACTGAGCCACCACACGTCATCAGGCTTGTTCCATTTATTTATGCACTTATGCATTGGTTGATTCTTTTATGTGTCCTGACCGAAGATTGAACCCAAAACCTTGGAATATTGGGACAGTGCTCTAACCAACTGAGCTAGTACATGGTCAGGGCCAACATTTGTCTTTTTCATTATAGCCGTCCTAGTGGGTGTGAAAAGCTGCATATTCTTTGCCTTTTCAAGCAAAAATAATATTACAGTTTCACTTTCTATAAAAGAATAAGAAGAAAATGTCTTTTTAAAATTTATTTGAGAGAGAGAGAAACATCGATTTGCTGCCCCGCCTATCTGTGCATTCATTGGTTGACTCTTCTATGTGCTCTGACAAGGACTGAACCTGCAATCTTGGTGTATCAAGATGACAGTAACCAATTGAGCTACCTGACCATGGTGAAAATGTCTTTTTAAACCATGTTTCATATTCATTTTTTGTTATTGAGAGTTTTGTAAAGTATTCTCTGTAACTTCGTCAGAGATGCCTGCTCAGGCTTGGCCTTGCTCACTGATCTCAGTAAGCAAGTTTCCCTTGATGAGCTGGTACCCTCAACTCTGCCAGTACTTGGGGGACTTCTTGGCCATAGAGCCTGGGTCAAGATGAAACAGTGTCTTGTTCAGATCATTCTCTGTAAGGTTGACAGTGGGGTCTGGATACTTGATGAGGGCCACCAAGGGCAGATTACCACTGGGGGTCGAGGAATAGCCCCAGGATCACCTTTTCCAAGGCATAAACGGAGTCCTCTAGGCTGCAGCAGCATTCCATGCCATCTGTGCAGAGAGGGCCCATGCAAAGTGAGGCGTCCTAAAGCTTAAACTCCAATGTTTCACGGTAAATCAGCATCTGATTCCACAAGACATTTGTGATAAAGCCCTTCTCCTTGTTCTTCCCCCAACTCTGGCTCTTGTCATTTAACAATAAATCTCAGCCAATCTGATAAGAAAAGCTTAGAATTTCATTGTTGCTTTATTTTGCCCATCTTTGATTATTAATGAGGTTGAACATTTCTTCATAAGATTAGTACCATTTGCATGTGTGTGTGCACACATTTTCTATTCATGTACAGGGTCTAGCACATAAGAAGGTGCTTAATAAATAAATCTTGAATAAATATATTTTCTAATTTTCCTTTGGGATGCTTTGTCTAATAGCTGTTCATTTATTTATTTATTTTTAATTTATTTTTTATTTTTTTTATTTATTCATTTTAGAGAGGAGAGGGAGAGACAGAGAGAGAGAAGGGGGGGAGGAGCTGGAAGCATCAACTCCCATATGTGCCTTGACCAGGCAAGCCCAGGGTTTCGAACCAGCGACCTCAGCATTTCCAGGTCGACGCTTTATCCACTGCGCCACCACAGGTTAGGCAATAGCTGTTCATTTAAATCTGTTGTTTTCTTCCATATGGTAGCCTCCTTTGCGGTTAAGTGGGTCTTTGGGTCTAACTGAAGCTTTCTCTGATAGAATATGAGCCAAAGTACTGTGAGCCATTTAACAGTCTACCTCTTAAGAGAGCAGGTGAACCTTCTCCACAGTTTTCCCCTTCCTATAAGACATTCCTACAGCCCTGGCCAGATGGCTGGTTGGTTAGAGCATCATCTGGATATGGAGAGGTTGCCAGTTCCAGCCCTGATCAGGGGAGACAGGTCAATGGTTCTGTCTCTCTCTCCACTCCCTTCCTCTCTCTTTTTTTTTTTTTTTTTTTTTGCATTTTTTTTCTGAAGCTGGAAACGGGAAGGCAGTCAGACAGACTCCCGCATGCACCTGACCGGGATCCACCCGGCACGCCCACCAAGGGGCGATGCTCTGCCCATTTGGGGCGTCACTCTGTTGCAACCAGAGCCACTCTAGTGCCTGGGGCAGAGGCCACAGAGCCATCCTCAGCGCCCAGGCCAACTTTGCTCCAATGGAGCCTTGGCTGCGGGAGGGGAAGAAAGAGACAGAGAGGAAGGAGAGGGGGAGGGGTGGAGAAGCAGGTGGGCACTTCTCCTGTGGTTGGCTCAGTGGTAGAGCATCGGCCTGGCATGTGGAAGTCCCGGGTCCCTTCCTCTCTTTTTAAAATTAAAAAAGAAAAAAGAAAAGAAAAGATGTTTCTACAAACCAGTATTGACCATGCAGATAAGGACAAGCATGGAGATGGCAGAGAAACAAGATGAAAAGAACCTGGAACCTTAAATGATTGTGTAGAACAGATACAAATTCAAACTCACTTAAGTGAGAGAGATGGATTTATATCTTATTTGAACCATCGCATTTAGGGTCTCTGTTACATCAGTGTATGCTGTTCTAACCAATGTAAGCAGTAATATCATTTGTTAAGAGGATTTATGGCCCAACCAGTGTGAGAAAGCGGAGTTTGGGCCCTGGCTTAGATAATATCATGTGGCCAGAAAGCCAAGTTGAGACTAGGAGGTCAGAAGGAACTAAGGCAAAATGTCATCAGCGTTCCACTCCCCACTCAAAAATGCAGAGGTAGCTGAGTTTATCTCCCTTTTAATTGCCTGCTTAAACGAAAGGCTTGCACGTGCAGTAGATCAAGCTTTGACCCTTGTAAGAGCTTTTCTAAGGTGGAGGTAATGAGCAGTCTATCATCGTGGCCCCACAGTGCAGGTGCAAACATAGTTACCAAGCAACACAGCTGGAAAAGGAAGTCACCCCACTCTGAAATGGAGAATTCATCAAGCCCACCTTTTCCAAAAAAGCCCGCCGGAGCCCTGGCTGGGTAACTGTTGGTCAGAGCATGTCTCAATAACCAAGTTTGCATGTTTGATCCCCAGTCAGGGCACATAAAAGAGTCAACCAATGAATGCATTAAGTGTTAAAAGAAATTGATGTTTCTCTTTCTCTCCTCCTCCCTCTATCTAAAAAGAAAAAAAAAGGCCTGCCTTTTCACACAAGCCTGCTTTGTCCTAGCTTATAAAATCACCCAAACAGCCCTGCTAGTTGGCTAAGTGGCTAGAGCATTAGCCTGGCATGCAGACATCCTGGGTTTGATCCCCAGTCAGAGAACACATGAGAAGTGACCATCTGCTTCTCTTCCCTTCCCTCTCTCCCTTCTCTTTCTTTTCCCCTTTTGCAGCCAGTCAGCCCTGGGCACTGAGGAGAGCTTTGTTAATCCCAGCATTGGCCTCAGGCACTGAGGATAGCTCCATTGATTCAAGCATTGGCCTCGACGGAAGTTGCTGGGTGGATCCTGGTCAGGGCACATGCAGAAATCTGTCTCTTTATCTCCCCTCCTCTCACTTAAAAAAAGAAACAAACAAACAAACAAACAAAAAAGAGCCAAGTAGCGCCAGACTGGTGGTGGAACAGTGGAGAGAGCATTTTCCTGGGACACTGAGGTCCCAGGTTCAAAACATCAAGCTCACCAGTTTTTTTTTAAGTGAGAAGAGGGGAGATAGTGAGACAAACTCCGCATGTACTCCAACTGGGTTCCACCCACAACCCTGTCTGGGGCTGAAGCTTGAACCAATTGAGCCATTGCCTGTGGGAGGGGATGAGGGCGAGAAGGGTGAGAGAGAAGGGGAGAGAAGCAGATGGTCACTTCTCTTGTGTGCCCTGACCAGGAATTGAACCCGGGACATCCATACACTGGGCTGACATTCTATCCACTTAGCCATCCGGCCAGGGCTCCGAGTTCACTAGCTTGAGTGTGGTTCATCTAGCTTGAGCACAGGCTCAACAGCTTGAGTGCAGGATCATAAACATAATCCCAAAGTTGCTGCTTGAAGCCCAAGGTCGCTGACTTGAGCAAAGCTTCACTGGCTCAGCTTGAGCCCCGGTCAAGGCACCTATGAGAAGCAATCAATGAACAACTAAAAAGAGACGAAACTATGAGTTGATGCCTCTCATCTCTCTCCTGCTGGGGGGGGGGGGAAGCAAGCAGAACCCACCCCCCACACAGATCAGAGGACCTTCCTTTCCTCTGTGCTGCCTCCCTTGTGCTTGTGCATAAGCTTAATAGAATCTGTCTGAAAATTCCTCTGAGGTTTTCTTTCTTTCTTTCTTTCTTTAATGATTGTATATATTGATTTTACAGAGAGAGAGGTGAGGCAGAGATGGGGGGAATGAGAAGTATCAACTCATAGTTGCTTCACTATAGTTGTTCATTGCTTGCTTGTCATACGTGCCTTGACTGGGCAAGCCCAGGGTTTTGAACCAGTGACCTCAGCATTCCAAGTCAGTGCTCTATCCTCTGTGCCACTATAGGTCAGTCTGGGGTTTCCTTTTGATTTCTATCTTGGGGTACACAAGAACCTCAATGTGGGTAACAAGTGGTCCCTAAGGGTGACCAACCTGTTCCCATAAAGATAAAGCATGAAGGAGGGGAGATCAGGAGATCAGTTTCAATGACACTGGCCTTTGAGATCACCCATTTCATTGTCCTTTCTCTCACTAAACGTGAATGATGGACTACATTTGCGTACATTGCCTTCAGTCTGCCTTCCATTAGAGGGCATGCAACAATCTATTGCCTAGACCCTTAGCAGACATGTTCCTAGGTATTTAAGTGTATCAATACAGAGAAAGAGGCGGGGGGAATCAACAAGATTTAGTGAACTGGTTCAAACCAGAACATGCCTATTTAAAACACTTGGCTTTTCTAGAACATTAAGGTGCTGGAGCCCAGAGGAGGATCAGATGGCAGGCCAGACAGAAGGTGGGCACTGAGCCCAATTACTTTATTCCTAGGAGATCCCACAATTTCTCCTTCAGCATACCTTTCATTGGTTCAGAAGTTTCAAATTAGGTAAAATGGTTTCTAAGACCCCAAGAATTTGGGAAAGGTAAGTTAGAAAAAGGAGGGTTGCCTCCTATCAGCATAAAAACACTGAAGTTGCACAGATCCTATTCAAAGCAGACTTAATCGCACCAGTGTAGCTGTCAGTATCATTTAGTGTTGGACACAAGGCAGCCCCATTGCAGTGAACCTGAGTGCCAGACACTTACACGAGCCAGCTCCTCTGGAAAGAATATGTTCAGTATGGTTTGTTTAAACCAGGGGTCCTCAAACTATGGCCCGCGGGCCGCATACGGCCCCCTGAGACCATTTATCTGGCCCCCCCGCTGCACTTCCGGAAGAGGTACCTCTTTCATTGGTGGTCAGTGAGAGGAGCACATTGACCATCTCATTAGCCAAAAGCAGGCCCATAGTTCCCATTGAAATACTGGTCAGTTTGTTGATTTAAATTTACTTGTTCTTTATTTTAAATATTGTATTTGTTCCTGTTTTGTTTTTTTACTTTAAAATAAGATATGTGCAGTGTGCATAGGGATTTGTTCATAGTTTTTTTTATAGTCTGGCCCTCCAATGGTCTGAGGGACAGTGAACTGGCCCCCTATGTAAAAAGTTTGAGAACCCCTGATTTAAACAGTGATGGCCCTGGCTGGTTGGCTCAGCAGTATAACTTCGGCCTAGTGTGTGGATGTCCTGGGTTCGATTCGCAGTAAGGGCACATAGGAGAGGTGACCATCTGATTCTCCACCCTTCCCTTTCCCCTTCTCTCTCTCTCTTCTCCTCCCGCAGCCATGGCTTGATTGATTTGAGCAAGTAGGCCCCAGACGCTGAGGATAGCTCTCTGGAGCCTCCGCCTCAGGTGCTAAAAATAGCTCAGTGTGAGCATGGTCCCAGATGGGCAGAGCATTGGCCCCAGATGGGGTCACCAGGTGGATCCCGGTCGGGGCACATGCAGGAGTCTGTCTCTCTATCTTCCCTACTCTCACTTAAAAAAAAATAATAAAAATAAACAGTGATATCCAAAAAATCTCTTAGCTTGACCAGGTGGTGGCGCAGTGGATAGAGCGTTGACCTGGGACACTGAGGACCCAAGTTCGCGAACCCTGAGGTCACCAGCTTGAGTGCAGGGTCGGTAGCTTGAGTGCAGGGTCAGTGGCTTGAGTGTGGGATCATATACATGACTCCATGGTCACTGGCTCAAGCCCAAAGATTGTTGGCTTAAAGTCCAAGGTCTGTAGTTTGAACTCAAGATCGCTGGCTGGAGTAAGGTGTCACTGGCTCATTTGGAGCCCCCTGGTCAAGGCACATATGAGAAAACAATCAGTGAATGTTGGGCAAATAAGTTTGTGGAATTTGTGTTGTTTGGTTTTGCTTACTTTTATTAGAAATGGCACTGCCCACGTGGGGCAGCTGATTGCCTTCATGCTTGGGAAGGGGGTTGGTTATGCTAATGTGTGCTGGGGAGGGCTTTCATACCTGAAAGTTTTAAAAGGAGGAGCTAGGAGGGCATTTTGAGAGAGAGAGGCCACGTGGTTTCAGAGGAGGCAGGGAGCAAGATGGAGGCATGCAGAGGGGGCTAAGTGAGGCCTCTGATCCTAGGAAAAAACCAGAGAGAGTCAGTGGCTTTGGGAGCCCTGAATAGAAAGGGAAGTGTTTTCCTGCTGTGTGTATTTTCTCATCCGCCAGTTGAGAGCAGAAATAAAGGATGGCCCACCAGTTCTTGGCTCCGTTGATTCATTACGATCTGCCCAAATTAAATGGGAACCTGCAAGAGTCAGGCGACTGTGATGGTGGCCGCGGCTACTGGCTTTACAGTGAACAACTAAAAGTGCCACAAGCTGATGCTTCTCATCTCTCTCCCTTCCTGTCTGTCTGTCTTTGTCTGTCCCTCTCTCTCTATCTCCCTCACTAAACCAACCAACCAAACAAACAAACTCTTAAAGTTCTAGCCAAGATAAATCCTGGTTCTCCAAAGAATTAAATGTCAGCTCTCTGAAAGATTTAGCTAATCTGAAAGATTCTGGTTAACAGTTTATGCTGCCTTTTCCAAATCCACTGGGCTGAAGTCAAACTGAGACCACTGCACTACACGGCCCTCCAAATCCCTGCCCTTTCTCAAAAACTGCTCTCCTCAGATGTTCCCAGGCAAGTAGCTTTTCATGAATTTTCAAAGGTGTGTCTACAAAAATTGCCAACCTGAGGTGAAGAAACAGGAGAGATTTTATTCAGCTGCATAGTTTGCAAACTTGGGAAGCATAGCCTCAGGTGGAAACTGAAAGTTGTGCTCCACCAAGACAAAGGGAAGGCTGCCTTCTTCTTTTTTTTTTTTTTAAATAAATAAATTTTTATTAATTTTAATGGGGTGACATCAAGAAATCAGGGTACATATATTCAAAGGAAACATGTCCAGGTTATCTTGTCATTCAATTATGTTGCATACACATCACCCTAAGTCAGATTGTCCTCCGTCACCTTCTATCTAGTTTTTTTGTCCCTCCCCCTCCCCCTCCCCTTCTTTTTTTTTTTAATATTGATTTTTAGAGAGAATGGAGAGAGGGAGAGAAAAGGAGGAAAGGAGGAGTGGGGAGCATCAACTCATAGTGGTTGCTTACTATGTGTGCCTTCACCAGGCAAGCCCAGGGTTTTGAACCAGTGACCTCAGTGTTCCAGGTCTACAATCTATCCACTGTGCCACCACAAGTTTTTTATTTTTTATTTTTGAGAGTAAATTTATTAAAGCTGGGGACAGTAAAACAAGAAAGGGCCTAGAAAAGAAGAAGCAATAAGAGAGCCTAGGCGGGCTGCCTTGGCTCACTGGGAAGTCAGAGAAAAGGGGGCCTTGGAGACAGGATCACGGTGTTAGCCCCGGAGGAGCTGCTATTGCTGCCATTGCGAACTGCTCCCCTGGTGCAAGTCTTCGAGGACACACTTGGGAGGGAATAAGGGGCGGGAAGGGAGAGGTGCAGGCACGCTCCAGAAGGGAGAGAGCTGAGGCTGCCTTTTACAGAGGAAATTCCTGCCCTGATTCCTAAGTGGTCCAGTTTTATGCAAATGAAGTATCTACATTTGTAGAGTTCTCATTGGTCCAAGTTGTGCAGTTACGATTTGTTGGCATCTTAAATTCTGATGGGTCATTATGGAATAGTTCTGATTAGCTGGCATAGATGCAAATGAGGATATAGTTGCATGATTCTGATTGGATAGGCAAGTCTCAGTAGAAAGATGAAACTGGGACAAGGGCTGACTCAGGTGGTGGGAAGTTGAAAGCTCAGTCTACGGCTTTTCTGGGAACTGCAGGCTGCAGGAGAGGCCTGTTAGCAGTGGCTGCTAGACTCCGGTTATAAATTTGAGCCCAGTTAACCAAGAGGAGCCCCTCTCAGTAGATAGAGTCTCTCTCAAGGCTCACAGGTGCAAGGAGTGGACCTGCCTGGAAGTCTTCCAGGACTTCTCCCCTGGGAAGTGTTAAGGGAGATCCTTCTCTCTTCTCTGCTGGCAGGAACAGCCACAGGTGGGCCTGATTCTGGGTGGTGTTTGTGGATGGATGCTGGTGGCAGTGGAGGGGGTGAAACATTCTTCCGGAGAGCTGCTCTTAGGCTGGAGGTGCTTAGAAGACTCCCCACTGGCTCCTTTGATTCTGTGTCCCTGCTTCTTTTTTTCCTTCAGAGGCTACTGTAGCCTAATCCTGGTCCAGGTGAGAACCAGAGAGGCCATGCTAGCCCTTGGCACTAGGCCAGTGGTTCTCAAACTTTTTTTTTTCAGGGTACAAATGATGTTTTATTGAGTGGCACCCCAATAAATTCAATTTAAAAATAAATATTTTAAAAAAAGAAACTTTCTGGGGTGATGGAAATGTTCCCAAACTGGATTGTAGTGACAGCTGCACAACCATAAACTTACTGAAACAAACAAAAAAATTCATTGTACACTTACAATGAGTAAATATTATGCTATGTAAATCATATCTTAATAAAGTTGTTAAAAAGGACTTAAAGGCTAAAATTCTTCTGAAGAGATAACAATTCAGACAGTGCTATACACACTTAATGATTGACTTTTGTTGGGAATTATATTACATTTGTGCTGTCCTACAAAAACTTGAGAGCTGTGATTGCTGTCACTCTTAGGGACTCTCCAGGGAGCCCACATATGGGGATTTTTTTTTTTTTGGTTCTCAAACTTTTTGAAGTCGGGCACATTTAAAATCCTACAAATAATTGTAAGCACACTATATACTAATTTCTGAGAAATATGTTATAATAAGTCAAATATTAAAGAAAAAAACAAAGTCCGGCCCTGGCTGGTTGGCTCAGTGGTAGAGCGTCGGCCTGGCATGCAGAAGTCCCAGGTTCGATTCCTGGCCAGGGCACACAGGAGAGGCGCCCATCTGCTTCTCCACCCCTCCCCCTCTCCTTCCTCTCTGTCTCTCTCTTCCCCTCCCGCAGCGAGGCTCCATTGGAGCAAAGATGGCCCGGGCGCTGAGGATGGCTCCTTGGCCTCTGCCCCAGGCGCTAGAGTGGCTCTGGTCGCAACAGAGCGACGCCCCTGAGGGGCAGAGCATCGCCCCCTGGTGGGCAGAGCATCGTACCCTGGTGGGTGTGCCGGGTGGATCCTGGTCGGGCGCATGCGGGAGTCTGTCTGACTGTCTCTCCCTGTTTCCAGCTTCAGAAAAAAAAAAAAAAAAAAAAGTCCAAGCATGCTTTTATGGTAAATAAACAAAATAAATATGACAAAATTAAATTTATTCTGACATTAAAGAACATTTTTATGTTACACTTTTTGTTATGCTTTTAGAATTCGTAAAAAAGGGATTAAAAAAATAAAAAAACGACAAAAAAGTTATCTTTTTATATATATAGATAGATACATTCTTAGTAAGATTTAGTAAATTCGGCAGGTCCTGGTGCTAATGTATTAAGTTTTTTCATTCTTGTGTTTATGAGAAACATGAGCCTGATGTGTCCTAGTGATTTCTTCAATGTTTGGGCATATATTAGAAAGGCAAACTCTCACTTCCTCATCAATACATTGAAGAATTCCTCTCTTTTTACTCTTAATTGTGTTGAGTACCGAAAACTCCCACCATGCATATCATCTTAACTTTACACCAAACAAAGGATAGAAGAAACTTGCCTCCAGTCTTTTCAGGGAACATGGGGGGTAGTGTAAACAATCCAGCACCACAGCTTAACAGCCTTTTGCAACCTAATCAGGCAAGTGAGATGGGGGATTGGGCAGACTGTCAGCTTATAGCCAATACCCTACACCTCTGTCCCCCAAAAAATCTAAACTCCATAAACCCTGTTGGTATTTTTGTCCCCAACAGGCACATATTTCTCTGGAATACCATAGGGCACACCTGGAAATCTTTTAGGGCACTCCAGTGCGCCCTGGCACACACTTTGAGAAACACTGGCGTATGCTCAAGCTGGTGACCTCAGGGTTTCAATCCTGGGTCCTCAGCGGCCCAGGCCAACACTCTATCCACGGAGCCACCCCCTGGTCAGGCAATTGACAGATGTTGGGCAAACAAGTGTGTTAGGCTTGCTTGCTTGTGCTTTGCCTGATTTGTGCATGAGCTTGGGGCAGCACCATGTGTGTATAATTTATGTAAGGCTGCAGGTGCTTCCCTCAGGGCGGCAGATTGTAGATTGTGGATTGCCTACTGCCATTAAGAGGGGCCATTTTTTGCTATTGTTTGCCAGAGAAGGGTCCCCCCTGCCTGCCCTCCCAGGCTGTTTGCTCGGCAGTCCTGAGAGAGAAGTGGTTATCCCTGACTGCTTGCTCATCCATCATTGCGAGACTCCAATAAACAAAATGGCCCACCATTTTCCAGCTCCACAGTTCCTTTACCATCTACCCGAATCCAATGTGAACCTACATGGCCACGGACACTGGCCTTATAACAGACTTAAAAAAAAACAAATTTTGGCCTTGGCCGGTTGGCTCAGCGGTAGAGCATTGGCCCAATGTGTGGAAGTCCAGGGTTTGATTCCCAGGAGAGCACACAGGAGAAGCACCCATCTGCTTCTCCACCCTTCCCCCTCTCCTCTCTGTCTCTCTCTTCCCCTCCTGCAGCCAAGGCTCCATTGGAGCAAAGTTGGCTGGGGCACTGAGGATGGCTCCATGGCCTCCGCCTCAGGCACTAGAATGGCTCCGACCCCAACGGAGCAACGCCCCAGATAGGCAGAGCATCGCCACCTGGTGGGCATGCCAGGTGGATCCTAGTTGGGCACATACGGGAGTCTGACTGCCTTGCCACCTCTAACTAAGGAAAAATACAAAAAAAATTTTTTTTTAATGTGTTTACCATATTTCCCCATGTATAAGACAATCCCATGTATAAGACACACCTTAATTTTGGGGCCCAAAATTTGAAAAAAAATGTATTCCATAATGTTATTGAACTCAAGTGTTTTTTTTTTTAATTTATTTATTCATTTTAGAAAGGAGAGAGAGAAGGGGGAGGAGCAGGAAACATCAACTCCCATATGTGCCTTGACCAGGCAAGCCCAGGGTTTCGAACCGGCGACCTCAGCATTTCCAGGTCGACGCTTTATCTACTGCGCCACCACAGGTCAGGCTCTCAAGTGTTTTTTTTTTTTTTTTTTTTTTTTTTCCTTAGTTTTTTTGTTGTTGCTTTTTGGGTTTTTTTTTTATTTATTTATTTATTCATTTTTTAGAGAGGAGAGGGAAAGACAGAGAGAGAGAAGGAGGGGAGGAGCTGGAAGCATCAACTCCCATATGTGCCTTGACCAGGCAAGCCCAGGGTTTCGAACCGGCGACCTCAGCATTTCCAGGTCGACGCTTTATCCACTGCGCCACCACAGGTCAGGCTCAAGTGTTTTTTTTTTTATAATTTTTTTTTTAACAGAGATAGAGAGAGAGTCAGAGAGAGGGATAGATAGGGACAGACAGACAGGAATGGAGAGAGATGAGAAGCATCAATCATCAGTTTTTCATTGCAACACCTTAGTTGTTCATTGATTGCTTTCTCATATGTGCCTTGACCGTGGGCCTTCAGCAGACCGAGTAACCCCTTGCTTGAGCCAGCGACCTTGGGTCCAAGCTGGTGAGCTTTCTGCTAAAGCCAGATGAGCCTGCGCTCAAGCTGGTGACCTTGGGGTCTCGAACCTGGGTCTTCCGCATCCCAGTCCAATGCTCTATCCACTGCGCCACCGCCTGGTTAGGCAGAACTCAAGTTTTATTCATCATAAAATTCATACAACTTTCCAACAAGCATAAAAAAGTGGGTAATGGAGGTTAAAAAAATCTACCACCACTGTATAACATGCACATAGTTTTTATTTATTTATTTATTTTCATTTTTCCGAAGCTGGAAACGGGGAGGCAGACTCCCGCATGCGCCCGACCGGGATCCACCTGGCATGCCCACCAGGGGGTGATGCTCTGCCCCTCTGGGGCGTTGCTCTGTTGCGTCCAGAGCCATTCCGGCGCCTGAGGCAGAGGCCACAGAGCCATCCTCAGCGCCCGGGCCATCTTTGCTCCAATGGAGCCTCGGCTGTGGGAGGGGAAGAGAGAGAAAGAGAGGAAGGAGAGGGGGAGGGGTGGAGAAGCAAATGGGCGCCTCTCCTGTGTGCCCTGGCCAGGAATCGAACCCAAACGCACATAGTTTTTAGATCCCAAATTTTTTTGAAAAAAGGTGCATCTTATACATGGGGAAATACGGTATTTGAGCCAAACTGATTGTGGGGTAGCTGTGTTAGGCTTTCTCGCTGGTGTACCAGCTGTAAGCACTTTACCTGATTAATGCGTGAGCACGTGGCAGAGGCACGTGTGCATAGCCTATGTAAGGCTATGGGTGCTTGTGCTTGAGAGAGATTAGAGATGGGGGATTGTGGATGGCAGGTTGCCTGCCCGCCACTGTGAGGGGCCATTTTGCTGTTTGTTTGCCTGAGTGATGGTTTCCCCTGCTTGTGTGCTTGTCTGCCATTGTGAGACTATTAAACGGAATGGCCCAACCCTTTCTGGCTCCACAGTTTTTCTACTGTCTTCCCGAATCCAATGTGAACCTGCCTGGCCTCGGTCACCAGCATTACACTAGCTCTCACATGGGAGATGGGCAAGTCTTCAGAAAGTGGGTAAACAGGATATGCATCATAGCTTTCAGACTGGACTCAAGTTGTAAATGAGTTTGAAACCTCCACTTTTAAGATTCAAGTCCTACCCCTCCACCCTGAGGTAAGGGAGGGACAGGTGAGGAGGAACATTAAGGCTGTTAGCTGTTTCTTCAGGGATTGGACTGAAAATGAGTCAAAGGGGAGTACTGTAGTATGTTTGGAGACAGAGAAGGATGGAGGGCTCAGATCCAAAATTCCCAGGAGAGAGCACTAGCTTATCTACGTCTGGGCAAAGCTGTGCAAGGATCTGATACCAAGGCAGTCATGCTGACCTTGGCAAGGCTCTGGCAGTAAGGTCACCGGGTTCCTTGCTGAGTAATAACTGGAGAGGACCCAACAAGTGGGCTTGTTGACCAGAGGTCAGTGGTGACAACAGGGCAAGGTTAATTGAGAAACTGACACTGGTTTGTTTTGTATGAAACCCTGGTCATTTACAAGACCCAGCGTATCTGACTGTGCTACCTGAGATAAAATGAAAAGGCTGAATCTTGTGACTGGGTGTAATGCTGGTGGCCAAGGCCAGGCAGGTTCACATAGGATTTGGGCAGATGGTAGAGGAACTGCGGAGCTGGAAAGTACTGGGCCATTTTGTTTAATAAAGTCTGACGATGGACAAGCACACAGGCAGGGGAAACTGCCTCTCAGGCAAACAAACAGCAAAATGGCCCCTCACAGTGGCGGGCAGGCAATCCGCCATCCGCAATCCCCCTGATCACAAGCACCCATAGCCTTTTATAGGCCATGCACATTTGCCTTTGCTACGTGCTCACACACTAATCAGACAAAAGGCTTATACCTGGTAACCCCTTCAGCAAGCCTAGCACAGCTGCCCCACATTCCACCCCGTTAGGGTTGCTTGCTTCACAATCTACATGACATCAGAGACAACGGCAACAGCAAAAGTTACACAATAATAACAAAGGTGTCCTTCACAATGTCTTCCTGAGCACTTTGCCCAAGGTGCAAACTGGAGGCCTTTCTCTAGCCCCCTACTCCATGGTAGTGGGAGGGCCTGTATATTCCAGGGCTGTGTTCATGGAAACCTTAAAGTGTCCTTGGTGCATCTCTGCAGGATGAGAGCAGCTTCCCAGTGCAGGAGGACGTCCACTTGGAGCTGCCTCCCCATCAGAATCTTTCATAGAACTGTCCACAAGTGACGTGTTCATCCATCAAGGGAGCCGGTGCCCCCTCTGGTCACAGTCCAAGAGTCAGTCCACTATAGACAGCCCAGCTGTCTGTGCAAATCACCAAGGTAAAGGTCCATTACAGGTAACTAGCCATACAGCTCTGTATTAACGGACCTCAGCACCTTTCCACAGTGTGCTGTCCATTGCCACAAGCCCCATCCAAACCCCTCAACAAGCTCACAGGGCCTGGTGGGGTCAAATGCATTCAAGGGCTGTGTCACCTTAACAGTTTTCTTAGCTGCTGCTGCTGCTGCTGCTGTAAAAAAAAAAAGCACCTATTACCTTCTAATGCCAACACCTGCTGCACATTAGAAGGGGACCAGTGGATGGCCAATTTCACATGGGGCCTCTGGCCCCCACCTGTCCCTGTTGGACGGGTCCCTCGCCCTCCCCCCTGTTCAAACTGGAACTGAGGGTCTTGGGGATCCTGTAACCTGAATGCCAGCCATTTTCCTGGCAGATGCTGGGTCACCCGCTTCCCCTGCTTTTTCAGCAGCTGGAACCTCTGTTCTGACTCAAGCTGCCACCAAAGCGCCAACAAGACTTTATTAGGCTTGCCATCTAATTTCTCTCTATCTGCCCCGGCCACAATCAGCCCTACCCACATCTGTGTTTGGGTAACTTTCACAGCTCGTTCGTTTCTTGTTAGTTGGTGGGGGTGGGGGTGAAGTGGGGGGCGGCAGCATGGCCAGCAGCCCTCAGAGCCTTACGATCCACCTCTGCTCCAGACAACATGATGCCATCCACCCCCTGTCCCGCAGCCACACCAAGCAGGCTGCCAGGGGCTCAGTGGGTTTCTGCCTGAATTTCACCCCCAACTCCATCAGCTGTGCCTGGGTGTAGGGCCAGACCACAGAGTGCTCCACTACCTGGGGAGGGGGCTGCTGCTGCTGGGTTTTTACCTTCTTGGTGACCACCAGCCAGGCTCTGAGTTTGCGGACAGCAGTTGCAGCCTGAGCCTTCCCCTCCGAAGAGTAGTCAGAAACACCTGCTATCGCCAACTCAGAGCCCCTCTGTTGGCACGAATGCAGCTCCATCTTCCACGCCTGCTTTGGCTCCTGAGGCTGCCAGCTCTCAGCCTGAAGCTGACTCTCAAGCTCCTGAAAAAACAGTAGTTTCTCCAACAGCCAACATTCACCTTCCAGGGCAAACTGCAACTCGCAAACCCATAACTCTGTCCAGAGACTGCTCCGGTTCCAGGAGCCATTGGGGCTCATCCTGCACCTCACACTGCAACTCCTGGTCAGCCTTCTCCAGCACTTGCTCCAGTTCATATCGTTGTTGGCGCTCAGTATGCGCTGATCCTGGAGCTTTCGACCTCGCTCAGCTTCTCGCACAGAGCTCTCAGTTTCTTCTCGCAAGATAGTAAAAAATACCCAGCCCACAGTCCCCACCAGGAGGGCCACTGGGAACAGCCACTCCTCTATTCCACCCCTCAAGGGTGTCAGTGGCTCCAAACCAATCTGCTTTGAACCCTGCCCACTATACCAGATGTAATGCCGATGGCTGAGGCCAGGCAGGATTCAAACAGACTGTAGAGAAACTGTGGAGCCAGAAAGGGTTGGGCCATTTCTTTTTTTATTTTTATTTTTTGGGGGGGCATTCTTTTAATAGTCTCACAACGGCCTGACCAGGCAGTGGCGCAGTGGATACAGCATCAGACTGGGATGCAGAGGACCCAGGTTTGAGACCCTGAGGTTGTCAGCTTGAGCGCAGGCTCATCTGGTTTGAGCAAGGCTCACCAGTTTGGACCCAAGGTTGCTGGCTTGAGCAAGGGGTCACTCACTTTGCTGTAGCCCCCAGTCAAGGCACATATGAGAGAGCAATCAATGAACAACTAGGGTGCGGCAACAAAGAATTGATGCTTCTCATCTCTCTCCCTTCCTGTCTGTCCCTATTTGTCCCTCTGTCTGTCTCTGTCTCATACACACACACACACACACAAAAACCTGTCTCAAAATGGCAGACAAGCACACAGGCAAGGGCAACTGCCTCTCAGAGAAACACAATGGCCCCTCACAGTGGTGGGCAGGCAACCCACGCATCTGTACATTTGCAGTCCCCGAGTGCAAGCAACCATAGCCTTATATAGGCCATATACACATGACGCTGCTACGTGCTCACGCACTAATTAGGCCAAGTGCTTACACCTGGTAATCCTGTGAGCAAGCCTAACACAGCTGCCCCACACTGAGTGAGCAGCAGTGCCCAAGAGCCAGCCCACCCTGATCAAGGGTGCACATGGTGAATCAAGGCTTGTGAGACCATGCTTCCAGCAAACTTGGGAACAACATGAGCCCTGCGCAGAGGTGATGCTAAGAGCGTATCAGTGTTTTAGCTCAGAGAAACACCAACTGCCAGTCCAGGTTGGGAACTCGCTTTTCACTGCTTTCTCTCATGATTCTTACAGGTACAGCTAAGTCTGAGAATAGTGAGTTCCTTTCACAGTACAGCAGGTCCTCAAACGTTGTTCATTTTTAACACTGAGAATGAAAAAAGAAAAGGATTCCCGGCTGGGGCCAGTCTGTGTGGTTTGCGTGTTCTACCTGGTCTGCGGGGTGTCTGCGGGGTACTCTGGCTTCCTTCCCCACCCCAAAGAGCACACAGAAGGTGAAGTGGCAGTCTGAGCTGCTCCAGTCTGAGTGAGTGTGCCCTTTGATGGAAGGGTGTCCTGTCCAGGGTTGGGTCCCTCTCGCACCCTTAGCTACCAGGAGAGGCCCCAGCCACCAAAGACCCTAAACTGGAATAAGTTGGTCGAAAAATAATTACCTTACTTGTTTTTACTCATCTTTATTAAATGTATAGCTCACATTTATTCCAATGTTTAACATAAAAAATGTTTTGGGTCTCTATTTAAAAGTTTGATGATGTTTTCTGGCCACAGATATGCTATAAGAACTTCACTCTTCTTTATCTCAATTAGCATACGGTAAAGTTGCTTTTCTGAATTCTCATGTTGCTTAGTTTCAGTTCCCAAGAACCTATCAAAGATGTTTGAAGACTTACTATATTCCCATACTTATTGCAGCATTGTTTACAATAGCCAAGATCTGGAAACAGTCCAAGTGTCCATCAGTAGACGAGTGGATTAAAAAGCTGTGGTGCAGTGACCGGTGGTGGCGCAGTGGATAAAAAGCTGTGGTGCATATACACAATGGAATACTACGTGGCCATGAAAATGGAAATGTTACCTTTTGCAATGGCATAGATGGACCTGGAGATTATTATGCTAAGTGAAATAAGCCAGGCAGAGAAAGACAAATATCATATGATCTCACTTATATGTGGAATCTAATGAACAAAGTGAACTGTGGAATGGAATAGAGGCAGAGGCGGGGTCACAGGGAGCAGAGGGACAGCTGTCAGAGGGAAGGGGGGTGAGGAGATGGGATCAGAGAAGGTGAAGGGATTAGTGAAATTATATACATATATACATAACACATAGATACAGGTAACAGGACAGCAAATCCCAGAGGGAAGGGGGGAAGGAAATTAGGAGGAGGGGGACTAAAGGGGTGCAATGGGGGACAAAGGGGTGGGGGTGAGGGAGTTATATTGAGTGGGACACTTGAATCCATGTTCACACAATAAATTAAAATTAATAAAAATTAAAAAAAAAAAAAGACTTACTATATTCCCACTGGCTTAACTGATCCAGACAGTGTGTACTGGGACTTCAAATGGGCTGGTTTCTGGTGTTTATGCACATGTATTTGGACACATATCACCGTTTCAGAAATTGAAACCATGAAGTTCTTGTTAGTTGGAGATTTACATAGCATTGCACACAACCAGGATAACCTGTCACTTGTGGATAGGAGAAAGAACCCATCAGTATTACCTCTATGTAATTGCCTGATCGTGGACTAGCCAAGCTACCCACACCTAAGTCCTGGAGTCTAGGTCCTGAGTCACAGTGAGCCCACGCCCAGAGGACCTTGGCCTTGGCCTACCAGGCAAATTCCTAAACCCCATTACAGACTGCCACTGAGGAAGCACCACAGAAACATCCTTGTCCTACGGACTACCCATCTTCTCTGGCCACAGGAGTGATGTTGGAGGCTGTCTCCCCTTTATCCTGCCACACACCCCAAGAGCCCAAATGCCTTCAAGGAGAGGTAGCTGCAAAGACCACACACACACCAATTTACATAAAATTATCTCACTCCATTTTATTTAAGATTTTTTTCTCCAGTTAGTAAAAGAAAGATGTGTCTCTCTTTATACATATGTACAAGTTCAGTTATAAAAATAGACAGCACATTCAAAGAGAAAAAAAGCTTGGCATTTTTCTGATTCCCTCTAAATAGCATCTGTACACAGGAGTCTGGGTTTGGCAGGAGAATCTTAATGATTTAAATTAAATGATTCCCCTACCACCCCTACTCCGAAAGAAGTTTTAAAAATCAATCTATCTAAACTCAATTCCGCGATTTTCAGGTGTGCAAATTAGAGGCTGGCTTGCCTGGAAGCACCTGCTCCACCATGAACATCAGGCTGGGGGCAGGCAGAAACACCTTCCATGCAAATACCACCCCTCTGCCTCTCTTGGAGGGAAGCAAGCTCAGGCTGCCGGGGCCAGGGCCAGGAGAGTCAGCGCTGAGCTGCCCTCTCCATCCTCTCCTCCTCACTCCTGCTGTCCCTTCCTTTCTCAGTGCAATACAGACAGTGCATACAGCCAAGCAGGGGGCTGAAGGGCAAGGGTGGGGAGACTGTGCATTCAGGAAGGGTAAGGAGAGACTGTAGGAGGGGCAGTGAAGATGTCCTGCTGATTGAGGTGGCTCCTGGTCTCTTTACTGGCTTCTGAGAGTCCCAAGGTGGGAGCTGCTGCTACTGTTGCTGGTGGAACCTGAAGATTCTCTGGTGTGAACCATGCAAGACATGGGAGGAAATGCTAGGAAAACAGCCTCTAGGCATGGTTACTCTAGCCATCTGTCACCCTCACAAGCTGCTACCTTCTTTGCACTCACTGCTCTCTTCAATGGTGACACTCTGACAATAGGGTTTGGAGACCTGGGGAGCTGCCCAAAGATGGGATGCCAGATACATGATTTCCTCCCTTCCTAGCCCTGTAAGAAATCCCAGCCCTAAAGGAAGTTCCCACCATGGAAGGCTTCACAGCACTTGTGGAGCCTTTGCAAAGGACATGACCAGAACTGAAGAGTGGAATGGGGATGGGGACAGTGTGCCTGGGCATCTATAGGGGATCTATGTCAGGCCCTCCCCAGTATGAGGTTTAGGACGTGGCTATGAAGTTCATCTGAGATGCTGGGGGTGGATCCCTGCCCTTGGGCCTTCTTCCTGTGGGCAAACCCAAAGCACTCCTCTTGAGACACAGGTGGTAAAAGTGCTCACAGTAACCACCTGCCTGTCTTTCACTTGCTACGACTGGTCATCTCAGCCCTCTGACCTGGGATGCAAGATGCTGCACTGGGCAAGTCATCCAAAGACCATCTGCAGGCCGGAACTCTAGCCCGTGGTTTGGCTGAAGGAAGTTGGAGGGCCCAGGTAGTTACCGTCCTCCAGAGGGGTTGGCGCCTTTGCCCTGTTTCCGGACTAGAGAGTCTGGGGCTAGGCTGCTTGTCAAGTGGAGGTTCTTGGGAGTCCCAGGAACATTATTTCCTTTGCTCAAAGGGGAACTCAAGGGAGAAGAGGCGCTTGAAGGTCCAAAGTCAGCAAGGCCAGGAGGCCGAACCATAGATGTCTGCAGAGGACTGCTGGCAGAGATTCCTGTGGGGATGGAGAAGACAACAGCATGAGCACCATCCTGTCTGAGCGCCTCAAAGCCGGACCTTTTTTACTGGAGCCTGGGCTGGAGGAGAGGTCATACCAATCTCCCTGCCAATCTCTTATTAACATATTTGCTTGTTCTCTCTTTTTTATTGCGACAGAGGTAGAGAGAGACAGAGAGAGACAGAGAGAGGAACAGACAAACAGGAAGGGAGATGAGAAGCATTACTTCTTCAATGCAGCTCCTTTAGTCTCCTTCGTTGTTCATTAATTGCTTTCTCATACATGCCTTGACCGGGGGCTATAGCAGAGTGAATGAACCCTTGCTCAAGCCAGCGACCTTGGGCTTCAAGCCAGTGCCCATGGGGTCATGTCTATGATCCCATGCTCAAGCTGGTGACCCTGTGCTCAAGCTGGTGAGCCCACACTCAATCTGGATGAGCCCATGCTCAAGCCAGTGATCTCGGGGTTTTGAACCTGGGTCCTCTGCGTCCCAGTCTGATGCTCTCCACTGCACCACTGCCTAGTCAGGCTTTTTTTCCAGTAAGAGGGATGTATTTTTAAGAGAAGTAGGACACCTACCCAGCCATCTCTACATTACTTCCACAACAGGGAGTAAGATATCACCTTGGTGCTCAAGGATAGAGCACACATTACACAATGTGGGGAAACCAAGGGTGAGGGATGAGCTTTAACTTCCTCTTCCCACACCACTTGGGACACCACTTGTGATGAGGTGCTTCTTCATGTCAGGGGATGTTCCTCACTCCCCAGTCTGACTAGAGGGCGCAAGTTTGCCCACTCATCCTTGCCCTGTTCTCCAAGCACTGCCACTTCAAGGACCCAGTTCAAATCTCCCATCTTCAGTGACAGCTTCTTGGGCAACAGTGAACTCCCTTTTCATCTTGTATGGGGTAAATCCACTTATATATAACACACTGTCATTTTTTCTCCTTCTTTTCCCAAATGAGAGGAGGGGAGATAGACTTCCACATGTGCCCTGACCGGGATCCACCTGGAGACTCCCATCTGGGCCAATGCTCTGCCCACCTGGGGCCATGCTCCCAACAGAGTTAATTTTAGTGACTGAGGCAGAGGCTCCACAGAGCCATATTCAGAGCCTGGGACTGATACACTCAAACCAATCAAGTCACGACTGTGGGAGGAGAAGAGAGAGAGAGAGAGAGAGAGAGAGCAAAGTGGGAGAGGAAGCTGTGGAGAAGCACATGGTCGCTTCTCCTGTGTGCCGACTGGGAATTGAACCTAGGACTTCCACATGCTGGGCCAACGCTCTACCATTAAGTGAACTGGCCAGGGCTGATAAGACATCTAATATGATGCTTCAACTGTTTTTCATGTACTGGATTTACTTTCCTAAAAAGAACTCAAAGTACTTGCTGGGCTGACATACGTCTTTCATTCGGAGGAACTGCAGGTGATCTCTGAGGCAGCCCTTTCCCTTGATGTCCATTCCTAGTTATCAAGCACTGTTGAATTTTCTTGCAACACTGTGCCCCTTGTTGCCTCTTTTGCCCCTACTGCCCCCTTCTCAGGTTGGCTCTCTAGAAGAAAGCCTGATGAGTACCATGCTCTGCCCACTGTGGGTGAGACCCTGCCACCGCAGCCTTGACTACTAGCAAGACTGTTTCCCAAAAATGTGATAAGAGTTAAGACACACTGGCCTAAACTATTATCTTCACATGTGTTGAGTGAACAAATAAATGAAAGCTGACATCTCTGCAACAGGAGGAAGGGGAGGTGACCACCACTTATTGAACACTCTTAATTCATTAATGCCCTTATTTGCTACAAAAATCCTATGAGCTAAATAGTAAGCCCATGTTTTAAACGGAGAGAGGTCTGTAAATGGGAGCTCACCTTCTACCATCTTGGATGTCCTACGTTCCATTGCTACAACCATTCTCCACTTGTCATGGTCACAACAACCACTTCCTTCTCCAACTTTCCAGAGGCCCTCGTTATACCCCTGATAAACTCTTGCCCATCAGGTCTTGCCATGTGTTGCCAACCTTGACTCCTGCTGCTCCCACTGTTCCTTTGAGAGCCTAACTGACTTGTTCTCAGTGAACCCTGATACACCTTGGTCATTGGCAACTCTCTGTAGCCAATCCAAATCATCATCTTCCTTCTCTTCTCTGGATTACAGTCTGGCCACTCGTAATCAGGTCCATGGTTCCTCCTGATCTCACCACAATTAAGGCCTCTCTCCCTCGTTTTCTGTTCAGTACATGTATTTATATATTGCTGTTCAACCTAGTCCGCATACAGCTTCCCCTTCTTACTCTTATTATACACTCATGAGTAGGGTCCATAATGTTATACTGTTATGCACACAGCAGGTGCTTAATACGTACAGTAACGGATCACATTTCAAGGTAAATGTTAACTATGCTGGCCTGGACTACTTAAATGTAATTACTGAAATATGGGTCTCAGGAAAAACATCAGTTTTTAAAGCAGGAAAAATTCTGTTTAGCCTGACCAGGTGGTGGTGCAGAGCAATGGCTTGGGATGCTGAGGAACCAGGTTTGAAACCCCAAGGTCACTGGCTTGACTGTGGGCTCAGGTGACTTGAGCGTGGGATCATAGACATAACCTCATGGTCGCTGGCTTGAGTCCAAGCTCGCTGGCTTGAGCAAGGGGTCACTGACTTAGCTGAAACACCCTGGTCAAGGCACATATGAGAAGCAATCAATGGACAACTAAAGTGCCGCAACTATGAATAGATGCTTCTCATCTCTCCCTTTATGTCTGTCTGTCTCTCTCATTTTAAAAAAGTTCTTTTTAAAGTAGAATAGTCTAGAAATTCAGCTCTTTTCAGAACTATTCCACCTTGAAAACAGCACTGCACTAAGTCACAAGGACAAGGGAGAATCAGGACTCTTCAACGCAGAAGCAGACCCAATACAAGCTCTGGGAAGAAGCATCTGGCCTGGGGGTGTCCTACCTGCTCTGCCTGGCAGAGTGCTCAATAGACCCTCCAGATTGCCCCGGTTCAGAATGGAGCCTGCCCCTGCCCTGGGCCTCCATACCTTTAGACACGTTGTACCCATATGCAGCATAAGCAGCCGCGGAGGCCGCCGCAGCCCCTGCTTTGGCTCCTGCCATTGCAGCAGCACTGCCTGCAGTGGACTTCCTGCTCCGGCCTTTCCCTGTTGCTTTGGCTGTGCTTCCTGAACCTTTGGGGCGGCCTCGGCTTCGGGCTGAGTGACCGCGTCCTGCTGTTGGCATTTCCTGAATGGAAATTCCTGTGGAGATAAATGGGTCAAAAAGAAAAAATATCAATCTCTTCATATGTTAACAGACTCTTCCCCTAACCAGGAAGACTGGCTCACAGGGTATTTGTGCTTCAGGGCTTCCACAGGAGTCTATGTCCTCATTTGATGGCTGGGCCATCAAGTCACACAGAGTTGGTAAGGATTCTAAACAGCTAAAACAGGCTGACTTCTCAAGAGTGGTTCCTTTGCTCCTGAATCTCTTCTCTAAATGAGCTAATTACTAAATGAACTCCAGGAACTGGCTACCTGAGATCCACCTGCATGCTCCAGCATGCTCCTGCTTCAGAGTCACCTTTTACTCCCAAGTTTTAAACCTGGAGCTCCTCGTGGAACACCAGCAATGCTGGGCCCACAAAATAACGTGAGGAAAGGCCCAGAGAAGCTAACTCAACTAGCAAAAATAAGAGTGAATTATGAAAGACTGGGATGACTACAAAGAATTTTGAAATCTTTATGTTCTTATTTTGCTTTCCCTAAACCTTCTCTTTCTCCCTTTCTCTTCACAGTGCTAATGAAAGAATGAGACTACACATTCCTCTAGCTCCATTCCACTCTTCTTTAAAGAAAGTAGAAAACGACATTATCTTAGAAGTAATCGGACCTCATCCCACAACTAAAGCAATGCCTTCCTTGAGGCAGTGGACAGGCCCAAGTGGTAATGGGCAGAAGTATCACTTACCATTCACGGTATCCGAAACAGAGCCTGTTATAGAAGCAGGAGAGTTGGTGGCTCGAGACTGAGGTGCTGAAGAGGCTGGGTCATCCACAATGACCAGCATGTCACTGCTGCTCTCATCGGGGGGAATGGAGCCGGTGTGCAGCTCACTGCTGATAGAGATCTAGAAGAGGAAAGGTAGCGTCGCCACTATTTTTTGCGCCCACAGCCCACGGCCCTTGTATGTATGTGAGGATGTGCTCCTCAGGTCTTGCCACTATTTCCCTCTCCTGCCTGACTTTACTCCTGAGGGTTAAATCCCTTGCTTTGACTCCAGAGAAGCCAGCCTGTCCTCATTTGCTTTTTTTCCTTATGGATTCCATGTGCAATCCCTTCTAAAATTCAGGAGGACTCCAGGCGAAGCAAAGGCTACCGGGTCAGGACAGTCCCCCTGCTGCGATGCAGGCATCTAAAAGGAGCCTCACCTCACTAAACGGGCTGGGCATGGCTGAGTCCACGCTAATGAAGGAGTCGTCTCCGTCAGCAGAGAGGTTGGAATTATCAGCCGAGGGAACAAATGGAATCACCAAGTTCACACTCTCCTTTCTCCTTTTCCCATCCAATTCATCTTCCTTCTTCTTCTGGGAACATAAAACAAGAAATATGGACAAAGATGAGTACAAGCATCAAAAGCAAAGTGGAGTCAGGGAAGAAAGTGATGATAGAAATTTGACTTAGTAAATGTCTAGGTTTCATTTTTTTTAGTGGTTTTTTCTTGTTTGTTTTTTTGCATTTTTCCGAAGCTGGAAACAGGGAGGCAGTCAGACAGACTCCCGCATGCGCTTGACAGGGATCCACCCGGCATGCCCACCAGGGGGCGATGCTCTGCCCCTCTGGGGCGTGGCTCTGTTGCATCCAGAGCCATCCTAGCGCCTGAGGCAGAGGCCACAGAGCCATCCTCAGTGCCCAGGGCCATCTTTGCTCCAATGGAGCCTAGGCTGCGGGAAGGGAAAGGAGGGGAAGAGAGAGGCAGAGAGTAAGGAGAGGGGGAGGGGTGGAGAAGCAGATGGGCGCTTCTCCTGTGTGCCCTGGCCGGGAATCAAACCCAAGACTCCTGCACGCCAGGCTGATGCTCTACCACTGAGCCAACTGGCCAGGGCCTGCTTTTTTTTATTACAGAGACAGAGAGAGAGTCAGAGAGAGAGGGATAGATAGGGACAGACAGACAGGAACGGAGAGAGATGAGAAGCATCAATCATCAGTTTTTCCTTGCGACACCTTAGTTGTTCATTGATTGCTTTCTCATATGTGCCTTGACTGTGGGGCTACAGCAGACCGAGTGATCCCTTGCTCAAGCCAGCAAACTTGGGTCCAAGCTGGTGAGCTTTGCTCAAGCCAGATGAGCCCGCGCTCAAGCTGGCAACCTCGGGGTCTCGAACCTGGGTCCTCCACATCCCAGTCCAACGCTCTATCCACTGTGCCACTGCCTGGTCAGGCTAGTTAGTATATTTTTAAGGGAAAAACCTCTTAAGAAAGGAGAAAGGGGTGGGTTAATAAGTTATGTATATTCTACCATAACACAGAGGTGAAAGGGCAGCTGCGTGGGACAACGCGGCGCCCAGGTGTCCTCAGTGGTACGTGTGCAGACTGCTCAGGGGTCGAGCTGATGCAGTCCGACAAGAGGGAGGCCTAATGCCTATTGTATATTTTCTGCACATCTTTTTTATTTTGCCTTCTTTTTAAATATGCATAAGGAAAATGAAGATTCTTATCATACCCAAGGAATAATAGTATTTGTCAAAACTTTTTCAGTCATTATTTCCTCAATTTATATATAAAAATTTAAGGGTTGCGTGACTAAACTACAATAGCAGTTCTAGAACCAAGTTCAGTAGGGCTTGGTCACAGATTAGGGACCTGGAATCCATCATACAATGTGCTTGGAAAATTCTGGGAATCATACCCACCTACTTACCTAACTGCCTTTGTTGCTATACCTTCATTAGGATTAATATGGTATATCTTTGTGTAGTTTATATATATTATCACTGGATATTTATCTGAAAGTTCTATGCTCAAAGTAGGGATGACATCTGATACAAACCCAGTAAACCCTACAGTCTCCTGTATGAGAAAACTGTGGTATTGTTTCTGAATGTTAAAGCTATTTTAATTCTAAAAAGTACTAAATAATGGGAGAGATTTGATGATGGAGTCTTAAAGGAGAATCTGAGGTACTGGGTAGCCCAGGAGGAACATGGTTCTTCATTACTGGGGCTTTTCAGGTTTATAACTATAGTAACTATCAGGGGCATCCTTCAGGCTGGAAACAGTTTTGCTAAGCAGAAGGTACAATCGAGGGTATGAATTTTACAGTAGAAAGAGCTAGTGTCTGAACTGGAAGATCATATAATATACACAGGCAACTAGGCTGCTGATCATGAAGGCTATACGGCCTATTTGACACAAGGTCCAATACAAGCATGGGTAAGAGGAAGAAACGGATCTCCACTTAAAACAACCAACTTTAACATGTGGTCAGACAATCAATATGATGTAGATAAACCAAAGAGTCCAAGGAAACGAGGCACATGCAATAGTCAGACTCGAGGGCTCAAGAGCTATAGAGATGCCTGGAGATCATATGGCTGCCTTGTTCAAGAGCAGGGGCCAAACCAGAGTTGGGGAAGATGAGGAGAGCAGTATAAACCAAAGATAAGCTAAGCTCACTAGAAAAAATATCTTTCTATAAGGTAGTAAAGTGGTTCCAAACCAACAATCCTCGGACATTTAGTAGTCTGGGAAACTAGCTGGAACTAATGACTAACTCCTGAAATAAGGACAAGTCCTGAAGGCCTCACTTCGATTTACAAATCAATGAGGGCCAGGGATAAGAATGACTGACCTAATACTTTAAGTGAGAGGAGGGGAGATAGAGAGACAGACTTCTGCATGTGCCCTGACTGGGATCCACTCTGCAACCCCTGTCTGGGGCCAATGCTTGAATCAACCCAGCTATCCTCAGTGCCTGAGGCTGATGCTCGAACCAATTGAGCCACTGGCTATGAGACGGAAAGAGAACGAGAAGGGGAGAGAAAGGGGAAAAGAAGCAGATGGTCGCTTCTCATACATGGCTGGACTGGGGATGGGACGTGGGATGTCCCATCGTCCATTGGGACGATGAGACATTCACTGAGCCAATTGGCCAAGGCCCTGATATAAACTTTAGTAGAAACAGCAACATAGGGAGAAATGTAGGGGAACTACATCCCACTTGCAGTTAGCCTGGGTGGCTCAAGCAACAATGTCAGAACGGAGACAAAAAAAAAAAAACCCAGCTCAAATTCTTGGTGTAAATTAAAGTGAAAGAGATGTACAGACTAGACTGGTCAGAGATTTATTTTTCCAATGGAAAAATAGAAGGTATTCTTCTAGCAGAATCATGGGAGAAGGATTGGATCTAATGGCCTCTTAAAGCCCTTTCTAAGAGTCTATGGACTCTAATAATATAAGTGACATCCATTCTACCTACAATAGCCTTATGATTTATAACATCCCAACAAATGGTTTCCATAATTAGGCATGACTACAGACAGGGTGGGTTTGTGTGGGAAGGACAGGTTTGCCAAGGCTGCATTTCTCTTCATCCAATGTCAGTAAGCATAGACAGCCATGCTATTACACACAGCTGCAGCTGGATAACCAGCCAGTAACCACAATGACAAACTATGTGTTCTGAAGCCTTTTATGTAAGCACCACCCCACCAGTCCGTCAGCCACCCCAAGTTTGACATACCTTCTCTGCGTACTTTTCCCGCTTGCGCTTGCGCTCTTTGACTCGGTTTGTTTCTTCCTGCTGGCGTTTCTCTTCTTGTCGCAATCTTACTACCCCCCCAAAAAAAAATCTGATGAAGTACCTGAGGCAATCATAATCTTCATTCTTAAAAATTAGAGCAGGCATATCCTTTGATATTTATATTCCAAAGTATTACTTCTATCTGTCCAACATAGATAACTGGTGGTTTTTCCATCTTGGGGAAGGAACAGAGTTCTTGGAATCTTAATAGTTTTTGGTTCAAACCATGGTTCAATCTAATTACTATGAGCCTCTCCTTGTTTTTATTCTTTTTAACTTTTACTTATTCACTTTAGAGAGAGAAAGACAGAAGGAGGAGAGGAGCAGGATGCATCAACTCTTATATGTGCCTTGACCAGGCAAGCCTAGGGTTTTGAACTAGTGACTTCAGTGTTCCAGGTTGGCACTTTATCTACTGCACCATCACGGGTCAGGCCTCTTTTTATTTTCTTTTCAGCCTTTCAATATTTCTGCACTGCATAGATCAAGTGTGGGTGTAGAATCCCAAAAGATCTTTATTTATTTGAGGGGGGGGGAGAGAGAGACAGACAGGGAGAGAGATAAGAAGCATCAACTCATAGTTGCAGCCCTTTAGTTGTTCACTGACTGCTTCTCATATGTGCTTTTATTGAGAGGGGAGGGGTTTCCAGCCAAGCCAGTAACCCCTTGCTCAAGCCAAACACCTTTGGACTCAAGTCAGCAATCACAGGATCACTTATATCAGGAGTCCCCAAACTTTTTACACAGGGGGCCAGTTCACTGTCCCTTAGACCGTTAGAGGGCCGGACTATAAAAAAACTATGAACAAATCCCTATGCACACTGCACAGATCTTATTTTAAAGTAAAAAAACAAAACGGGAACAAATATAATATTTAAAATAAAAAACAAGTAAATTTAAATCAAGAAACTGACCAGTATTTCAATGGGAACTATGGGCCTGCTTTTGGCTAATGAGATGGTCAATGTGCTCCTTTCATTGACCACCAATGAAAGAGGTGCCCCTTCCGGAAGTGCAGCGGGGGCCGGATAAATGGCCTCAGGGGGCCGCATGTGGCCCGCGGGCCGTAGTTTGGGGACCCCTGATTTATATGATCCCATGCTCCAGGTGGTGACCCCATGCTTCAGTTTGTGAACCTGCACAAGCCAGTGATCTCAGGGTTTTGCACCTGAGTCCTCAGCGTCTCAGGTCGACACTTTATGCACTGCACACCACCATTGGTCAGGCCTAGAAGGTCTTTAGACAGCTGTGGCAAATGTGAACACATAAGAAAGGAGCTTTGTCTATTTTTTTTCCTTCTTTTCCAAGTAAGAGGAGGGGAGATAGAGAGACAGACTCCTGTATGTGCCCTGACCAGGATCCACCTAGCAAGCCCCATCTAGGGCTGTTGCTCTGCCTATCTGGGGCCATGCTCACAACCGAGCTATTTTTAGAGCCTGAGGCAGAGGCACCATGGAGCCATCCTCAGCGCCCAGGGCCAATGCACTGGAACCAATCAAGCCATAGCTATGGGTGGGGAAGAGAGTGAGAGAGAGAGAGAGAGAGAGAGGAAAGAGAGAGAAAAGAGGGGGGAAGGGTGGAAAAGCAGATGGTTGCTTCTCCTGTGTACCCTGACTAGGAATTGAACCCGGGACATCCACATGCTGGGCTGGCAGTCTACCACTGAGCCAACTGGCCAGGGCCTCATCTATTTTCTGAGGTGAGGCTGTGGAAGTCCTCAGAAGCTCACAAAGGAAGCCTAAAACCTATTTTTTTCTTTTTTTAATTATATATATTTTTTCCCTTTTCTTCTTTTTCCAAGTGAGAATAAGGGAGGTAAGAGAGTCAGACTCCCTTCATGCTCCCCAACTGGGATCCACCCAGCAACCCCCACCTGGGGCTACGTCTGTAACTGAGCTATTTCTAGAGCCTGAGGTGGAGGCTTCATGGAGCTGTCCTCAGGTGTAGGGACAATGCACTCGAACCAAAGGAGTGATGGCTTCAGGAGGAGAACAGGAAAGAGGGGGAGAGAGAGAGAGAGAGAGAGAGAGAGAGAGAGAGAGAGAGAGGAGGGAGGGGGAGGGGTAGAAAAGCAGACGGTTGCTTCTCATGTGTGCCCTGAATAGGAATCAAACTGGGACATCTACATACTGGGCCAACACTCTACCACTGAGCCAACCACCCAGGACTGTTTTCAAAAGCCAAAAATACATAAGAGAACGGTTTCTATGTGATGACAGCATGTTTCTATATCTTCTCCAGAAAAAGATTCCTCTGGGCAGAGTAAATTTATTACCACTGAGGAGTCTAAGATATAGCCTTCCTGGTGCAAATTTATTTGAAGTCATATTACTTTAAACATTTATATAAATTTTACCTTCTACTCCATAACACATCTTTTTTTTTTTTTTAAAGCCTACAGTTGTAATGACCTCTCAGGACCTCCCCGTGTTGCAGGATCAACATAGGCATCCACTTCATTTTTATTTATTTATTTTATTTATTCATTTTTTAGAGAGGAGAGACAGAGAGAGAAAAGGGGGTAGGAGCTGGAAGCATCAACTCCCATATGTGCCTTGACCAGGCAAGCCCAGGGTTTCGAACCGGCGACCTCAGCATTTCCAGGTCGACGCTTTATCCACCGCGCCACCACAGGTCAGGCTCCATAACACATCTTTATTTTTGTTTTAATATAAAATACTAACATTAAAGTGTTTTTTCCCCAAATAGTCTTTGGCTTTGTCTACCCTTGGCACTCAGCCGAGGGTGACTTCCATTTTCAGATGTGTGGGGCCAGAAAAACATTTTATTGTAGGGAGGAGAGAGCATTAATAAGACATTTAGAGTACATACGTTTCTTCTCTAATTCTTCATCGTCTAGAAGAAGACTAACCACCTCTTTGGGTTTCAAGGTATCTGGTTTGAAGTTCCCTCCAGAAATCACCATCCGCTGAATCTATACAAAGCAGATTAAAATGTCACAATGAGGCACATCCATTCCATTATGGCAAATCTTCAAAAGAGAGAAACATCTTCCTCACTCTTTCAGAGAGGCTCCCAGATTCCCTATTTCTTTTCATTCAGATTATTCCATTATTCTAGCTCATCCAGATTATTCCCTTTCCAAAAGAAAGGACAGTAAGAACTTCTTTGCTTGAGGCAACTAACTGATAGCTAGAAGATCCACAGTACTAAATCAAGATAAAAAAAAACAAACAAATCCTGGCCTGACCAGCAGCGGCACAGTGGATTGAGTGTGATCCTGGGATGCTGACAACCCTGGTTAGAAATCCCAGGTCTTGGGCTAGAGCACCACCCCCCAAGGTACATATGAGAAGCAATCAACAAAAGAAACAACTAAAGTGAAGCAACTATGAGTTGATGCTTCTCATCTCTCTCTCCCTAAAAAAAATAATTTCTTTGAAAATTAGCATATTTGTCATATAATTCAGAGACAGATCAAACTGAGAGTAAAAGCCAGTGCAGCAGAGATTACGTATAGAACCTGGTTTTCCTTTCTTTTTTATTTTATTTTCTATCAGAAGAAATTTAGCCCCTTCAGACTAACAAAAGGCAAGAGTATCTTAGTCTTGTCAATGTGGTTGGACTTCCTGTTTTCTCCACCAGTAAAGTACTTCTTTTGCCTCATGCTTACCTCACTCTTCTCCTTGGCTCTCTGTAGAATGCGTTCTTCAATGGTGCCTTTACAGATAAGCCGGTATACAGTGACCTGCTTTGTCTGCCCCAAGCGGTGGGCTCGGTCCATGGCCTGCTGGTCCACAGTGGGGTTCCAGTCGCTATCATAAAAAATCACCTGCAGAGGCAGGACAACAATATAGCAAAGACTGAGGCAATCTCAGGCAAAACCAGGAATTCTGAGAGCAACCCAACCACTCATCTCTTTGCAATAGTTTGATGTCAAATTTTTTTCTAAGACATTAAGATGAGCAGGTTTCCATTTATAAAACCAAGCCAGGCCCCAGCCAGTGGCTCAGTGGATAGAGCATCAGCCCAGTGTATAGACGTCCCAGATTCAATTCCTGGTCAGGATACACAAGAGAAGTGACCATCTGCTTCTGCCTCACACCCTCTCCCCCTTCTCTCCTTCTTCCCTTCCTGCAGCCAGTGGCTCGATTGGTTCTAGTGTGGCCCTAGGCACTGAGGATAGCTCTGTTGGAGCCCATCATCCTCAGGCACTAAAATTAACTCAGTACTCAAGCATCGGCCCCAGATGGGGTTGCCAGGTGGATCCCAGTTGGGGTGCATGCAGGAGGCTGCCTATTTCCCTTCCTCTCACCTAAAAAAAAAAATCCAAGCCAGTCCTTCACTTGTCCTGGGCAAGAGACATACTCTGGGATTTTAAAGAGGGGGAATGGCAATAATATTAATAGTTAACACTTAGTGCTTATTATTTGCTAATCATCGTTCTAGGTGTTTTATGTGTATTCACTCACATCCCATAATCACTATAATTTAGGTACTACTACATTAAAACCCCTTTTATAATAAGGAAACCGAGGCACAGAGGAATTAGAGAATTTGTCCAAGATTATACAGTCTAAGTAAGCTGTAAGCCTGAGATGTGAGGAATGTGAAAGCCTTCTCTTTAACATTAGGCCTACCTTGCTAAGAGAGACTTGGCTTTCCTGGCATTCCAGGCTTCCATCAACTGGGTCATTTCCTATCCTGAATCCCAGGGAAGAAATGTTTAGTAGTTCCCTGGAAGCTACTTCTAGTTTGCTAAACAACAAACACAAACAACAGTAAAATGTACCGCCCCTTCCCCATCCTACAAATGATTCTAAAACCAAGATTCCTGGGTCTTCAGCAGACCTGAAGATTCCTGAACCTCCTAATACAGCAGACTCCCTGAAAGAAAGCCAGTTCAGAATGGCCCTCATCTCTCATTCATCCTCCTGTATATTTAATCAAGTCACCAAATCCAGCCAGAGCTACTTCAGAACCTATCCTTTCTTACAGTCTCACTGTACCTATCCTAGACCAAGTTTCTACTTAATCACTGCCTATCTTCTATGGGTGCTCAATTATTTCATGTATATTATTTAAAATATCCTTCCATCTAGTCTTATTTGAGGACAAACTCCATCCGTGTAAATAAGAATCCCATAGATACTAGCTGATTGACACTAGACAGAGCCTAAAAATGTAAACTGAAGAGTGATTTATCTCTCTTGAAACAGTTTTTCTATGATGTTTTTCTTATTGCTTAACACTATTCCTGTTTTCTCATTTAAAAATAGAGGCAATTCTTCTGCCATTCTCTGCAGAATTCAGACTTTGGATGAAGATGAACAAAACGCTCGTGCCTCTCCTAATAACAACCGTTACAGATACTCCCTTTGTCTTGCTTTTTATATTCCCTCAATTTTTAGTATAGGTTAGAATTCCTGGGGAGAAAATTATAAACTGCCTGCCCAAAAAATAAGTCACTGTGAAAGCTTAAGGTTAATCCACAGTGTCCACAAACCTAGGATTTACAAGTGCACACTGTGTCACTTGGAGAGGACCATAGCAAACCTGACCATAGGACATTTTGGAGCTTCAATAAGATATGCAAAATTCTAGAAAATCCAGTTTAAATTTTCAAGAGGAAGAAAAGACAAAGTTAACGAAGAGGAGACTGCCAATTGGACTGGGGGGGGGGATGACGACAGTACTTGCCTAGCTTACCTAAAATGACTACTTATGTGGGAAAGAGAGCTGATGTCACACCCAATATATAGTACTTTTAGTTGTCCACGCCTGAGACAATGGTTCAGTATGAGTTCACAGTGGGAAGTTCTATATTATGAATCATTTTATAGGTGCTTCCTTAACATTTACATTTTTCCTGGAAGTCTCAGTAACAACCAAATCCGCTTCAGCTTGGGTTCTTTTGAACTCATAAACAGTAAGAAGATTAAAGCCTACGGAGACAAGCTTGCATTTAACTTGAACCTCCCCACTCCCCCTGCCAAATTTAGTGGCTATATATCATTTAAATGGATTAAAAGAGGTGATAAATTTGGGAGGAAGAGAAGAAAATTCTATGTAGAAAAATACTTGCCCAGGGAAAAAGAATGTGAAATTTGCATAAGTTAGTTAAAAGAAAAATGAGAACTAAAAACCAAGCTAGACATATGGTAATTATCTAATTTGACAATAAAATGAACACTGAATCAACCATGACAGGAAGTTGGGATGGAGATGGGGGCGGGGAATCGAGGAGACAATGCCCATCTCAGTGGAACAAAGAAGCACCTGTATTTGGTAATCAGGTTCATAGAACTCAGCGAGACATTCTAGAGAAAAACAACAACAAAAGGATTAGAATAACTGACTCAATTAGGAAAGGTTAAAGCAAGTCAATCCACAAAGCGTGGCCCAGCGATGACTAAGGGGAAATATATTAATAGCACCTTCATGGGTTGTAAACACCACGCTGGACAGGAATGACAGAGGAGGTAAGAGTTGAGATGAGGTGAAGCACCTAGCTATCTACATATAGGTCAGTAAGAAGTAGTTTCAGGGGATAAGAAACTGAAATGGAAAAAAGGAAAATTTTAAGAGGGACCAGAAAAAGATGGATTAGTACAACTCTTTTTTTCCCCCAAGAGAAAGGGTGGAAGTTTAGCCCCTTGGGAGAGCTGAAAGCTGTTCCATGTTGTCTCACGGGACACAGGACTTCTCACACTGCTACCAAGAGACAGAGCTCCTTGTTCTCTTTCTACATGTAAATATTTAAAACAAGTCTGACATAGAAACAGGGCAGATTATAACAACCCCTCACTAAACAGAGTCAAATGCAAAGAGTTCCTTACTTCAGGAAGAATGCACAAAGAACAACACAGAGTAACGGGCAGCTGCCATTAATCACATGCTAAAACCATGTTTTTACTAACAGAGTGGGCCAGAGTCCCACTATTTATAAATACATGTTTTATATGCATTCTCAATCACAAGAGATTGAATTTTTCCTGACATTTTAGGCTGACTAACCTCTTCCTTGTCCATAAATGGTTCTGGGGATCTTCCAAAGCTAAATAAATCTCAGGACAAAGGGAAAATGCCAGGCAAGCAGTTAAGCCTATTGTTTCTCTAATAATACACACATACAGAGTATAACCTGACTTCACACAAAGCATAACCTAGGAATTCATTTCAATCTGTGGTCTCATTTTTCTGAGGAGCAGTCCAGAAGGTTTTAATTTACAAGTGACTAAGCCCCTCCCTGCTTCAAAAGTAAATGTAAATAATTTTTGAATTGGGAACTCAGATATTCAGAGCTTCTCTAGCCCCAGGAAGAAAAGGGAATTCCTATTTCTATTACTCTAGCTATGAGTTACGGGCTGATTTTGGTTCTTTGTTGTGGCTGGCAGGAGCTCTTACCCACACAAGGCAAACTATATGAACATGGAAAGCATGATGCAGACCCCAACCCCATATCTGCTTTTTTTTTTTTTTTTTTTTTACAGAAACAGAGAGAGAGAGTCAGAAAGACGGATAGACAGGGACAGACAGAAACGGAGAGAGACAAGAAGCATCAATCATCAGTTTTTTGTTGCGAGACCTTAGTTGTTCACTGATTGCTTTCTCATATGTGCCTTGACTGCGGGCCTTCAGCAGACCGAGTAACCCCTTGCTTGAGCCAGCGACCTTGGGTCCAAGCTGGTGAGCTTTTGCTCAAACTAGGTGAACCCGCGCTCAAGTTGGTGACCTCGGGGTCTCGAACCTGGGTCCTCTGCATCCCAGTCTAACGCTCTATCCACTGCGCCACTCCTGATCAGGCTGCTTATTTTTTTGACATTTGAATGAATAGGGGAACCATTCCTTAAGAAACCACAGACCAAAGTGAAATAGGCTGCAAAGGAACATACATTTTGATCAAAGGAACTTACCCAGCCTCATAGTCTTAAATGATCATCTCTGACTTGATTCCAAAATACATTTTCAGCCTTAATCTTCTGAACTCCAAACCCAGTTGCCTGGGTGACATAGCCACTTAGAACTGGCTAAGATTCTTGAACTTAACGCACCCCAAAACATACTTTTCAGTCTCCCAATCAAACCAGTCCCCATCCCCCCAGTATTCCCCTTAATCAGTACTGGTATCTGCATCATTCCAGTTGCTCAGCTCAAATAGCTTGGAGTTCTCTTTCACACTGCATGCCCCACATCCAATCTAGCAGCAAACCACACTGGCTGTACTTTCAAAATACATGCAGATTCCAATTATTTCTCACCACTGTCACTGCTTCAAACCTTGTCCAAGTCACCATCCTCTGTGTCTAAATACTAACTGAACTTTTTGCCTCTACCTTTCTCTTTATAGTTTTCCCCACTCCTACCACAACCCCAAGCCAGAGGGTCACATTTAAAGCCTAAGCCAAATCATGTTAGACCTCTGTTCTAATTCTTTCAGTGGGTTTCCATCTCAAAATTCTTACCATGCCCTAAGTCCTACATAATCTGTTCCTCAACACTTACCTCACACCACTCTCCCCCCTCATTCATTCTGTTCCACTTACACAGGGCTGCTTGCGGTTGCTTGATTGTGCCAAGCATGTTCTCACCTCGGGGCTTTGCATTTATCTCCTCTGACTGGAATGCCCTTCTTTCTGCCAGATATATGTTTGGCTTGCTTCCTCACCTTCTTCATTTGATCTCGACTCAAATGTCACCTTACCAGAGAAGCTTTACCAGCCCATATAACACAACAATCCCTGATCAAAAATGCGGTTTTGAAGTTTACCAGGTGGAAGAAGAATGATCTATGCTGAGAGAACAGTTGATGCAACAGTGTGATACAATAGTGGTTTTCAATCTTTTCATACTTGGGAACCGGTGAAAATAGGATTATTTTGGGGACTGCTAAGGCAAAAATCAGCCGGAGTAAAAGCAAATTCGACTAAGATCATTGGGTCTATAATCTTCATACAACATCAAGGTGGTTAACTTTTTTGTTTTTAAGATTTTATTTATTCATTTTAGAGAGGACAGGGGCGGAGGGAGAAGGGGAGGAGGAGCAGGAAGCATCAATTCCCATATGTGCCCTTGCCCTTGACTGGGCAAGCCCAGGGTTACAAACCGGCAACCTTAGCATTCCAGGTCGATGCTTTATCTACTGTACAGCCCAGGCTGGGTGGTTAACTTTTTTGTGGGCCTGCATGAAGTTTCTGGTGGGCTGGTCTGCAGACTGGCGGTTGAAAAAACTCTGTGATACAGGATGGTGTGTTCAGGAAAACTACAAGTCAATCATTATTTCTATAACATAAATTTTAGAAGGGGAATTAGTTTGGAAAGGAAGATAAAGGCCACAAAATGAGGGCTTTTTATGGCACATAAAGGATACTTTATCTTGTAGATGATGGAGACTTCCTGAAGAGTTTTAAGCAAGAGAGCAGCATGGTTAGTGAAGAAGGATATTCACAGGATATGGGGCCTGTCCTGGGGGCTAAGACTGGAGTCCAAAAGATCAGCTAGGGAAGGTGATGACTCTTGTACTTACATTGAGAGTATGACAAAGTTGGGACTCTATGAAATGCTTACACAGAAGTAAGGGGCAAAGAGAAAGCCAACTTTCTGCCATCCAACAGGGCACCAAATGAGCCACCACATCAGAAAACTCATAAGAACAGCACCTACCAACAATGACAGCTTTCCTTTAAGGTGCCTGAGGCTGATGATGTGCATGCACATAAGACAGAGAATCTACCTAGCTATGGAACAGCGGTTCTCAGGCCCTGGAGCCATGTCCCAGCACAATTAACTGCCTGAAGAAGTTTAGATGCCAAAGAAGGTATACCTGAATACTATGGCTGATATTCTACTTAGTGATATTATAGAATCTGTTTTTCATTCTTGAAAGTAGGCAATTCTAGGCCCTGGCCGGTTGGCTCAGTGATAGAGCGTTGGCCTGGCGTGCAGGAGTCCTGGGTTCGATTCCCGGCCAGGGCACACAGGAGAAGCGCCCATCTGCTTCTCCACCCCTCCCTCTCTCCTTCCTCTCTGTCTCTCTCTTCCCCTCCCGCAGCCGAGGCTCCATTGGAGCAAAGTTGGTCCGGGCGCTGAGGATGGCTTTGTGGCCTCTGCCTCAGGCACTAGAATGGCTCTGGTTGCAACAGAGTGACACCCCAGATGGGCAGAGCATTGCCCCCTGGTGGGCATGCCGGGTGGATCCCGGTCGTGCGCATGCGTGAGTCTGTCTGCCTCCCCATTTCCAACTTCAGAAAGATACAAAAAAAGAAAAAAAAGAAAGTAGGCAATTCTATGGTATAGTAGTGAATAAGGAGAAAAGATGGAACAGCCTAGGAGTGGAGACTGTGAAATATAAGATCTAGTTCCAGCTCTGCTGCTGTGAGTCTATTATGGCATCCACACCCTTGTACTTCATTTGTTCATGACCCTCCAGGCTTTGTATCCTCATATTAGTAGGAATTTTGATGTTCTGTATTTCAGAGAGATGCACCACAATAGCCAATTAAAATGACATTTTTAGCCTGACCTGTGGTGGCGCAGTGGATGGAGCGCCAACCTGGAGTGCTGAGGTCACTGGTTTGAAGCCCTGGGCTCGCTTGGTCACGGCACATATGACAAGCAACCAATGGACAGCTAGAGTGAAGCAACTACTTCATGTCCCCACCCTAACCCCTGGGGAAATTAATAGATAAAATCTTTAAAAAAAAGAAAAAAATGACATTTTTAGAAGCATGGCTTCTACAAAACAATTCTTCATTTATGCATTTTTATGTCTCAAGATTACTGGAAATCCTCTCTTGGTTCCTGGGATGATTAGCATGAGAGAGCAGAAGGAGCAGAGCAGAGAGCAAAAAGAGGCCATGTGACCAGGAGAAGCAGCCAAGATGGTGGAGTGCTGAGTGAGATACCAGTTTGTGCAGAGTTTGTATCTGGGATAAGGAAGGAGATGGGGAACTGAGGAGAATAAGGCTGGTGAGCTAGAAACCTTTGATTCTAGGAAACTCGGATAAGTCAGTGGCTTTGTGAGCCCTGAATGTGAGTGGGTTTTGGAGCCCAGTGTGTGTTTTTACTTGCCTGCCGGGTGCAAGCTAGAATTAAAGACTATGGCCCACCAAAAAAAAAAAAAAAAGATTACTGGAATTGCCTGACCTGTGGTGGTGCAGTGGATAAAGTGTTGACCTGGAAATGCTGAGGTTGCCGGTTCGAAACCCTGGGCTTGCCTGGTCAAGGCACATATGAGAGTTGATGCTTCCAGCTCCTCCCCCCTTCTCTCTCTCTCTATCTCTCCTCTCTCTCTCCTCTCTAAAAATGAATAAGTAAAGTTTAAAAAAATGAAAAAAAAAAAGATTACTGGAATTGTTATTAAATATATTTGAATCCTGGAAATACTCATGAGATTCAAAAGAAATGTTTTCTTCTCCCTTTCAGATAGTAAAATATTCCTCCAAGGAGATTGGGTATGAAAGGATAGATCATTTGATGAAATGCCTTATTTTATTTTATTAAAAAAAATTTTTAATTTATTGATTTCAGCAAGATAGGAAGGGGGAGAGAGAGAGAGAGATAGGTACATCGAGTTGTTCCTGTATGTGCCCTGACTGGGGATCAAACCAGCAACCTCTGTGCTTTGGGACAATGCTCTAACCAAGCTATCCAGCCAGTACTATTTTATTTTTTTATATTACCAATTTTGGCCCTGGCCAGTTGGCTCAGAGGTAGAGCATCGACCCGGTGTATGGAAGTCCTGGGTTTGATTCCCCGTCAGGGTACACAGGGGAAGTGACCATCACCTTCTCCACAGCTCCTCCTTCGCTTTTTCTCTCTCTTCTCCTCCCACAGCCATGGCTTGATTGATTTGAGTGCACTGGTCCTGGGTGCTGAGGATGGCTCCATGGAGCCTTCACCTCAGGAGCTAAAAATAGCTTGGTCACAAGCATGGCCCCAGATGGGCAGAATATCAGCCCCAGACAGGGGTTGCCAGATAGATCCTGGTTGGGACACATATGGGAGTCTGTCTCTCTATCTCCGCTCCTTTCACTTAAATTTAAAAAGTGAAAAAGAAATAAATAAAAAAATGAAACCAATTTTGCCTGGTCTATGCGCAGCAGATACAGTGTCGACGTGGAATGCTGAAGTTGCTGGTTCGAAACCCTGGGTGTGCCTGGTTAAGGCACATACAACAAGCAAAGAATGAACAACTTAAGTGAAGCAACCACGAGTTGATACTTCTCGCTCCATCCCATCCTCTCTCTCTCTCTCTCTCTCTGTAAAATCAATAAATTAAATCTTAAAACAAACATAAAAACCCCTTCCTGAATTGTTCAGTTATCACTCCTGGTTGGAATGACTAATTTTCTTCAATCTGTTTATTCACTGACATATTCCAAGTGTTTAGAATAGTGTCACATACACAGTAAGTACTCACTAACTATTTGCTGAGTGAGTGTATAAGACATTTATTTCAACAGAATGGATAGAAAAGTCCAAAAGAAAGCTAAAATGTTCCAGTTCTAGGCAAAGCACAACCACTCTCATTACATAACTGAAGGCAAAGAAATAAATGTTTCTGACACAAAGCAAAGGTTAATACAAACAGAGTAATATATTCATACTAGAAAACCTGCATATCTGTTGTACTATGCTCTCATGACTTACCGTATCTGCAGCAGTGAGATTGATACCCAGTCCTCCAGCTCGTGTGCTTAACAGGAACACAAAGATGTCATTTCTGCAGAAGAGGAAGAGATATGTTAAGAGGAAAAGCTGGAAAAGAAAAATGGCATGTGGCACGAGAGGAATCTTTGAATACAGAACACATCTAGGGCTAGAAAGAGATTTCACCAGGCCTGATCTAACATTTCTTTGACACTTTGCTAAGATCAAACCAGGGTTATCATCTTCCAATTTGAAGATATATTTTTGCTGCTTACTAATACCAACTGATAGGCATTATATAATATAATTATAAACATGTAGCAAATACATATAATAGAAAAGTATGGTATCATGGAAGTAGAGGCTTTTCTTTGTATTTAAGTCATATTTTTAACAAGTCAAACCATTTGTAGTTCACACAAAGGAGACAAATAAATCAGTATTTTCTGGTGCTTCCCCCGGAACATAACTTCCAGTAATTTGAGTATTAATTATAATTCCAAAGCACTCGTTTTCAGATGAAGTAAGTCAGTCTCAGAAAAATGAGCCAAGATCCCAGGACTAAGAGATAATTTAAAGAAAGAAATAGAACAGATTAGAAAATATTATAATACATCATCCCAGGTCATAAGGAGAAGTATTACTTTCTGAAATATCAGATATGGTATACAGGTACTAAATCCCGATGTAAAATTAATTTTATTCTGTGGATTCAAGTAAAAAAAAATAGAAAAGCACGCTGACATCAGGATGCTTTTATCCTTGATACCATCACTTGACTGCTGAAGGTCTATTTCCTGGATATAAAATAGAAATGTTTTGCATGCAGCTGAAGTGACTTAAGTGATGACATCAACAGCAAACATGAATATCAGAGAAGAAGCTATTCTGAAATAAGCATCCTGGTTAATCACTAAGCTGGACAGGTCCTAGTAGAAATCTGTTCATTATCTGCATTTAATTAGACACAGCTTTCCTAGAAGCACGTGTGGATAACGAAGCATGTTTGGAGGTGTCTTGTAGGACATGATTCCAGAAACTCTGTACTCTTATGGAAGTTTTACTGTTTGTCCTTTAATTTTATCATGATGTTTATATTTCATAATTTTATTTATATAATTTATAAGATGTCATTTTCATGATTAAATCATACAGGGCAAACCAAAAAGTTAAAAGGCATCTATCTTTCAGTTTATAAACAACATTTTCCCATAGATGTGGGATGATATAAACGGAAGCTTCATTCCTCACAGCCCAAAGGAGAATACTTAACCACAATTAACTCTTCAAATAAAAATTGAGCTTTCTAGGCTGTACTAATCTTTCCAGAATAACCTTTCCCACTCCTGCCCTGAGAAGATTGCTCTTTCCCATACATCTCTCCCTCTCTTGGTGAGTACAAAGGTGAGGTCAGGGGTCAAAGGCTTCTCTCCCTGACTTGTGTGAGAACTGACGAGTCACCCAATAGCTAGAACTTTTTTGGTAATTCCAGAAAAAGTCCAGCTTGGGTGGGGGCTGGGGAACAAGGAGAGACAGGGAAGGAGGTAGAAGGCAGTTGGTAACTACAATAAAAGAAAAGGTAGAGGCAAAAAAATGAGTCATTTCCATAGTCTGGACAGCCAGACAGATAAGACCCCAGAGGTGGTAACCACTTATAAATAGGGACTATACACAGGAAAGAAACAAAACAAAACAAATAAAACCATTAGTGAACAGAGCTAGGTAAAAATAAATTAGCAAAACTTAAGGCATGATGGTTTGGGTGCCCTCTAAGGGGCTGAAAAGGAATCTCAACTCAGGGTCTGTGATGCAAGAGGCCTTAGAGAACAGGCTTCCAGGTAGTCTACAAAATCATGTTGTAAAGAAATGTCTAAGTCATACACTTACTCTTCTGGAGTTAATCACCCACTAAAGCTACTTTGCACCAAAATACCCAAATAGTACTGAGCATGCAGCTGACTGCAGTAAATAAAGACTTGCTGGGCCAGCATGAAAGACGACACTGGAAATCTACAACACTCTCACTAAGAAAGAAAAATCCACAGCACACTCATTTTTTCCTCATGTTTTTCCAAGGCCCACCCTGAGTGGTTAGATAATTGGGGATCCATTTGGTAAATACCATGGGGTAGGAAGAAGTGAAGCTAAGGCAAAGGCACCCCAGAGCAAAGACCTTGTGAATGGCTTCTAAGATCATGCACTGGTCACATGTTCTGAATGTTGCCCAGTCAGGACATCCTGGCAAACAGTCTTTAGTCTCAGTCAGACTCTTTCCTGGAAGGATCCCTAATAAATAAATATTGTATGAAGGGAACGCAAATGGCTTTTTATAACAGGAGTTCTTCTTTACTCTGGCTGACCTTTGAGCCACGAGCTTTCTAGGTGAAACTACAATTTTTTCTTTTGATGTCTTTTCATTAACAATAATGAAAATATTTGGCAAAGCATGCTTTTTATGTTTTCAAAAGCAGCTGTCTATTTCTCTATATATTGGCCTACTGTAGCCACTCAGAACCTCCCCCCATCTCAAGGAGTCTGGTCAGCACAGGCACAGTTCATTTCTTCACACGAGATATAGGAAATTAGTTCTTAGCCATAATCCCAACTCTAATCATTTAGCTCATAATGTAGGCAGGAAAGGAGATGTTAGTTTGACTAATATTAGATGCAGGGTATTAAAGTAATGGTTATTCAGATGTTGACTCTAAAAACTAAAAAACACTGCTCCCTAAGTAATTCTCAGGTGTAGGGTTGAAAGGTCAAGTGAGGTTTCCCAGAGAAGCTGTGTAAAATAAGGTATTCACTACATAAAGAGTATTACAATTCAATGGTAAAAATATTCTACTCTTTTGGAGCTAAGCTTTTAAAAACTATTGTGTGCTGCTGGGATTACCCAAATTACTGCTTCACAAGTTAAATAAAAGATTTTCGGAGAACACTGGCCAGGTAGGTCAGTTGGTTAGAGCAGTGTCCATGCCAAAGTTGTGGACCTGATCTCTGATCAGGGTGCACACAAGCAAATGGTGAATGCATGAATGGGCAGAGCAACAAACGGTGTTTCTCTCCCCCTCTATAAAAATCAATAAATAAAAATTAAAAGAAATATACTGTTAAAAAAAAGATTTTAGGAACTATTAATTAGATATAGCTACTGATTTTTTTCCCACTAAAGGGTCACTAAAATATACTGAGCTCTGCATCTCATAGTCCAGTTTTCTGGGAAGTGGGTCAACCAGAAAACAGCTATAGCTCTACAACTCAGAAACTCAAATCACTAGAAGTTTCTACAAAGCAACCTGACAATATGCACAGTCTTAAATGTTCATATCCCTTCACTCAGTGTGATTTACCTTGTTTGAATCTATATTAATAATCTAAGATGCTGACAAAAGCTTTATAAACAAAGATATTCACTCACACAAAATGTTTATGATATAGTAAGTAGAAGAAATCAGGACACACAATCATATCTATAACATGGTATCAACATGTAAATATAACCACACACATACACATTAAAGATTAGAGGGCCTTGACTTGTGGTGGCACAGTGGATAGAGTGTTGGCCTGGAATGCTGAGGTCGTGGGTTCAAAACCCTGGGCTTGCCTGGTTAAAGCACATATGAGAAGTAACAACTATGAAACCCTGAGGTCGCCAGCTTGAGCATGGGCTAATTTGGCTTCAGCACAGATTCACCAGCTTGAGCTTGGGATCAGAGACCCCATGGTCGCTGGCTTAGCTGGAACCCCCCAGTAAAGGCACATATGAGAAAGCAATCAATGAGCAACTGAAGTGCTGCAATGAAGAATTGATGCTTCTCATCTCTCTCCCTTCCTGTCTGTCCCTGTCTGTCTGTCTGTCTCTTGCTAAAAAAACAAAACAAAACTAGACGGATACTCTAAAATGTTACTAGTAATGGGATTGTGGGTGAATTTTATTTTCTTCATTAAATATTTCTCAAATTTTCCTCAATAGGTATTTTATTATAACATTATGATGCCAGTTATTACCAGAAAAAAATAATTTTGTTAATGAGATCCTCAAAGGTATAATATCAAACATATTAGTGGAAAATAAATGCAAATAGTAGCAGGTGAAATACCCATTATTTAATGGCATTTCTTTTAACAACTCATGCCACTTCATACCAGTGTGCCCACTTCACAGAGGTGCTGGCATGCCTGTTTCCTTGGGAAAAACAAAGTTTATAGATGTTGTACATAAGATTCATTTTTTAGTGAGAGAGAAAGAGAAAGGCAGGAAAGGAGAGAGATGAGAAACATCAACTCATAGTTGTGGCACTTTAGTTGTTCATTGATTGCTTTCTCATATGTACCTTGACCAGGGCGCTTCAACTGAGTCAGTGACCCCTGCTGAAGCCAGAAACCTTAGGCTTCAAACCAGCAACCTTTGGGCTCAAGGCAGCAATCACAGGATGTTGAAGATCCCACAGTCAAGCCAGAGATACCATGCTCAAGCCAGCAACCTCTGGGTTTTGAACCTGGGATCTTAGCATCCCAGGTTGACACTCTATCCACTGTGCCACCAGTGGTCAGGCTATATGTAAGATTCTTTTTTTTTTTTTTTTGTATTTTTCTGAAGCTGGAAACGGGGAGAGACAGTCAAGACAGACTCCCGCATGCGCCCAACCGGGATCCACCCGGCACGCCCACCAGGGGCGACGCTCTGCCCACCAGGGGGCGATGCTCTGCCCCTCCGGGGCGTCACTCTGCCGCGACCAGAGCCACTCTGCCGCGACCAGAGCCACTCTAGCGCCTGGGGCAGAGGCCAAGGAGCCATCCCCAGCGCCCGGGCCATCTTTGCTCCAATGGAGCCTTGGCTGCGGGAGGGGAAGAGAGAGACAGAGAGGAAGGAGGGGGTGGGGGTGGAGAAGCAAATGGGCGCTTCTCCTATGTGCCCTGGCCGGGAATCAAACCCGGGTCCCCCGCACGCCAGGCCGACGCTCTACCGCTGAGCCAACTGGCCAGGGCCTGTAAGATTCTTGTCTGTTAGTGCTTTTAGGCTGGAGTAGGTAAGGACACAGTAGATATGTTTCATTTGATTTCAGAATCATCTGTGATTCATCAGAATCATGAAAAGATGAAGATCAGCTAGTAGACTTTTTTTGGGAGGGCAAACAACGTGGTGGGGCTAGGAGGCTTATACATGTCTCAAATAATCAATTTAAAAATCTGCGGACAGGCCCTGGCCAGTTGGCTCAATGGTAGAGCTTCGGCCTGGCATGTGGATGTCCTGAGTTTGATTCCTGGTCAGGGCACACAGAAGTGATCATCTGCTTTTCCACCCCTCCCGTTCCTCCTTCTCTCTGTCTTCCCCTCCCATAGCCATGCTTCAGTTAGTTCCAGCAAGTTGGCCCAGGGCACTGAGGATGGCTCCCTGGAGCCTCGCGTCAGGGGCTAAAAATAGTGCGGTTGCCCCGCAATGGCCCTAGATGGGCAGAGCATCACCTGTAGGGGGCTTGTCTGGTGGATCTCCGTCAGGGCACATGTGGGAGTCTGTCTCTCTGTCTCCAGTCCTCTCACTTAAAAAATAAATAAATAAAAATCTGCTAATAGCTTCTGCTAGGTGAAAATCTAAGGCTATGTACACAGTTGATGCAAGGTTACAAACTGAAATAGGTCCAAAGCAGATCTTCCCCTCCACTGTTGGTCAAATAGCCACCTAAATTCAGATGTATAGTTTCAGCTAAGAAGTTACTGTCCTGAATATACACTGTTAACCAAAATGTCAGGAAATATTTCCTTACCTGTGCTCTATTGTAAAGGATTGTGCAATAGCAAAAAAAAAAAAAATGTCATAGAGGACATTTTTTTTTTTTTTTTAATAATTTATTTTCTTTTTTTTTTTTTTTTTTTTTTTAAATATTTTATTGATTGATTTTTTTTAGAGAGAGAGGAGTGAGAGAGAGAGACAGAGAGAGAGAGAGAAGGGGGAGGAGCAGGAAGCATCAACTCCCATATGTGCCTTGACCAGGCAAGCCCAAGGTTTCGAACCGGCGACCTCAGTGTTCCAGGTCGACGCTTTATCCCACTGCGCCACCACAGGTCAGGCTCATAGAGGACATTTTATGTTGAACTATGGATTTGTTTTATACTAAATTATTTTACATTTGAAGTAAGCTATGCATTAAAACTAAAAAAAAAATTTTTTTAAATTGTAACCTAAGTACAATAGCTATGTGCTTAATTTTCTTCCCAAGAACTCTAAAGTAAATATTAACGGATTATGCAATTAAAGGCCAAAAATTCAGAATGTTCAGATTTCTAGAACATTAAGATCTACTCTATTCCTTAGTTCTCCAGGTTTAAGGAAGAAAATAAAGAGTGGAATTTAGCAGACCTGTCACTAGCAAAGCTTGGCTTTCTCCTTGGAGAGAGCAGTAACCCGACTCTGCTTATTACACTGAGAACCTGCACTTAGGATAATTATGGCCCCGTAAGCCATCAGTATCTAGCAGGCAGTATTTGAAATTTCATAGGCTCATTATCAGGTAGGAGTACTGTAACTGAGAGCTGCCAACTAACTAGATTGCACACGACTACAAGTTGTCACGCTGCACTGTATACTATAGCGCTGAAGCAAAAGCAGGAAAAAGGAAGGTATTTTTAAAAAACTCATACAAAGTGAAACACATAAGCAAAAACAAACTAAAATCAAGTATAAAAGTTAAGACCCAGAGGCAGGCACTGTTAACATTTAGGAATATCGCCTTGTGAACTTTTTCTACATATATATTATTCACATAGAGGAGGGTTTTACTCCATACTCAGAAATCATTACTTCTATCGCCCAAAGAAATTAGCACCAATTAGGTAAGAAAGCAGATTTGAAACACAATAATTACCAAGTATTCATTTCTTCTCTCTCACAAAGATCTGAGCTGCTATAAGCAGATTTAGCTACTTCTTAAAATGGCAGGAACTACTATGATCACTTAATCTTAAAAGTATTGGTATTTCTTTTAAACTCACTATCTCAAGCACTAGAGAAAAACCAAAATGAGGATTTTTGTTAATTCCTATTAAAATTACCTGTTCTGAAAATCAGCAACCATGTCCCGCCTCTCCGAGATCTTTGATGAGCCATCAAGCCTCATATAGGTATGCTTCCTGTAAACCATATATTCCTGCCAATCAAGAGTAAATAATCAGTCTGATGCAAATAACTGTATTCCAGTTCCCACAAGCATCTACCCACCTTCTGCCTCATCCATACAGCAGGCAAGTCATTACATCCAGAATGAGGAGAAAGCAATCTCAAAAGTACAGGAATTTAATTTGTAAATGGGTGTGCTGCCAGTGTGGAAAAATTGAGGGTAATCTGAAGACTACAACCACCCTCAATTTCAACTTGGAAACTAATCTTATTTCTGTAGATATCTATAGGTTTCAGAAAAAACAAAAAACAAACAAATAAACAAAATGAAATCTCCAAACCAAAATGGCTTTTCAGTCACCAGCCAGATGTTTCTCACAGATAGACTATCTAGTTTTCTTTCAGTAAAAAGCACTTGCCCAGAGGGTTTCTCCCAGCAAACCCTTGCTGACTAAAGTCCTTGAATTTACAGCCTAAACTTCCTTTTCCAGCAGAAAATGCATCACTGTTGAGGCCGAAGCATCAGAGTGAAGAGAAGACAAGGTAACTTTCTATAGCAGAGAATGTTCCTAATATCATGTGTAAGACGAATCACAGCTTTTAAGTATAGAGAAGAGACTTCAAGAGATACAATGGAAGAGGGCCTATCTGCATTCTTAGAAATTGCAATTATTCTTACAGATGACATCCAAATGAGCACTGATTTCCTCTTTCTTTACTCCTGATTACTGGATTACAATTCAAGAAGTCCATTTGTACAGAAACTATTATAAAAATTCAACACAGATGCCTACTTACAAGAAACACCATAAAACAGTCATTTTGGTTCTAAAGTAACTTCTCCTTATTGAAAAAAACTAACCATTTCTACATTTGGGAGATGTATATGTTAATTACTTTTCTGTGGTCAAATGTTCTTTTATGACCAGATTCTCATACACAGCTCCTTAGAGCTGGCTGGGTTTTTCAGCACACAAGGCTGCTACCGTTTGGCACAGCTGGTGCAGTTATGTGGCAGCCTACTCTTAGAGCTCCTTCATGTCTTGGCAGAGGTCTCTGGCTAGGGTAACTGTGAAGTGGAGCTGGTAGACAATGTTCATTAAGGTACACCTCTTCACTCTGTTTTATCTATGTATAAATATATATATATTTTTACTATTTCTTTCTGTCTTCAGCTAGTTCTCTAAGGACTCTGATAATCAAAGAGGGGCAAAAAATATTCATGTTCACATTTAGAGGTATAACCCTATAATGGAATGGGGTTAAGGACAGACAAGTAGGGGGGTTTTAGATAAGGTGAAATTCAGGAAAGAAAATAAAAAATGATGAAGGCGGGGAATGCTGCCATCCAGACCAACAAAGTAATGAGACTACACAGACAGACATCCTACAAACTGGGACTTTAACCAAAAGGTGGGCTTCTTGTAAGACACTGTTTTGCCTTTTAAACCAGAACTTCTAACCTCAGTGAGAACACTGAATGAATGAGTCTTCTGTAGATCTTGCTGTTCACATCATTTATATATCAAGGTTAGCACAATGCCAGAGATATATATTAATCCTAGACCATAATCAAACCAACACTGATTATAGACAGCCTGTTACTAAGGCAACAAAAGCGAATCTTTTCTGCTTACTGCTTAAGCCTGTGCTTTCCCACTCAGGAGAGTAGTGGGATTTCAGATTTAAATGAGTTTAGATCCTATTTCAGCAGATAGCTTCAAAACAAGTAAATGGACATGGAAAAAGAAATTAAAAGCAGAATAGAGGAATGTCTACATTCTCATGCCAAGCCACAGAAAAACAGCTAAAAAGATAAAGACTGAGCTAAAAAAGCAATTTAATATTTCTTTCATTCACAAATTCTGGTTATACCAAAGTTATTCTAGCTGTCTCTCAAAGTTTAGACTGTTTAGAAAAGATACTTAATCAAATGTTTATCTGAAAAGAAATACCTAATTTCTTCTGTAAATTTTAAAAACCTGTGCCTATTTTTTTTTTTTTAATTTATTGATTTCAGCAACAGAGGAAGGGAGAGAGAGAGAGACAGAGAGGGACAGGAACATTGTACTGTTCCTGTATGTGCCCTGACCAGGGATTGAACCAGCAACCTCTGCACTTTGGGATAATGCTCTAACCAATTTTGCTATCTGGCCAGGGCCCTGTGCCTATTCTTATTCCTAGTTCAGTTTTCCTATAATCCTAAAAACATCTAATGACTTAGCACACAATTCAATTCTATTTTGTTAAAATAAAAACACAAATTCTAACAAATGATTTGATAGTTCTCAATGTACTTTTGAAAATGTATTTTAAAAATTGATCTAAAAATATCTACCTTAATAAAAACATCAAAAGGTTTTCTAAGATTCAACTTTAAGAGTCTTGCTTAACATATATATATACACATATTTTTTAAAGTGAGATGAGGAGAGATAGTGAGACAGACTCCTGCATGTGCCCCGACTGGGATCCACCCGGCAACTCCCATCTTGGACCAACCGAGCCACTGGCTGCCTGAGACAAAGAGGGAGAGAAGGGGGAGAGGGCAGGAGAGAGAAGCAGATGTCTCTTCTCCTGTGTGCCCTGACCAGGGATCGAACCTGGGACGTCCATACGCCAGGCCGACGCTCTATCTACTGAACCAGCCACCCAGGGCAATACATTCTTTTCACAGCCAGCAACTGAGTCTGGTTAGTTAGAAAATAAGATAGCACAATGTTCCCAGTCATTCCTCAACTCACTGTGGTACATTCACATGTCTGAGGACCACTGCTGGATGGTTACCACTTGCTGGTTGACTTTACTGTGGTTTATAGGAACTGTGTTATGCTTATTACTCCTGTACATTAATGAGGGCTGATGGGACAGAAAGACCAACCATTATCCAGTCCTTCCTTACATTAGGTACCCTGCAGAAACCAAGGGTATCTCTCACTCAAGTCCGCTTTTGAGAGGCTTAGAAAATAATCACCAGAATAATTAAATTTCCTGGAGTCTTGTCCCAAGAATTCCTTTAGCTCCACTTAGAGTAGCAAAGAGAGACACCAAATGTAGACTTTCTTCCTCTCCCAGAGGTCTCATAATTTAGTATCCTCCTTAAAAAAGCAACAACCAGTACTCCCAAGTGGATTCATGTGGATCAATAACTACAGTAATCTCTAATACAATTAAACTAATAAAATAAAAATTATGGCTTTTAACATTTAAGAAGTCTTGAGACCTATAGTCTAGTAGATACTATTTTTTAAAAAATCACTGAAGAAGTCAAAGGGGTTGTGGACAAGTGTACTCTTGGCATTTGAGTGGTGGTTCTCAACCAGGATTAAAAATACCTGTGCATAGACCCACCCCAGGGATTCTGTCGGTCTGGGCTAGGGCCTGGACCAGTTTATTGTTGAAAAGCTCCAAAGATGACTACAATAGATACCTTGCATCTGCAGTTAAGAACAAGCACTACAGAGAAAAGGCAAAGCAGGGTCTGTTAGAATCTTACTATTTCAAGGATGGCCCTCAGATGAGCAGCACTGGCAACACCTGAAGTTTGTTAGAAATGCAGAATAGAGGGGTAACATCCATAACCTAGTGAATCAGAATTTGCATTTTAACATGTGTGCCTTGTAAGTACATTTAAGTTTGAGAAACACTGTTGTATAACATATTCTTATGCTATTTTTAAAGCACTGAAACATTATTTTCAAGCAAAATCTTATAGGAAAGCCCTCTAATATAAAATAGATAAGAAGCATTACTATTCTGGTTGGTGAAGAAGGGTAGGGAGTTCAGGTCCCCACCTGCTTAATTTCTATTTAGGTCTCCTACCCTCTAACCTACTCCACCAGTTTGAAAACCACCACCGTAGACTACAAGTTGAGAAGACAGCTCAGTTCTGGACCACATCCATAAGTCCTACTTTTTATAGCAGTGGCAAGGAAACAGAAGTGTTAGGATAACTCAAAATATAGGTTAAGCAAGTGCCTCTAACTCCTTAAAAGATACCAAATAAAAGCAAACATTCACATACTCAATGGTGTAATACAGAGGGACTAGGTTCATCTTGAAGTAGTAGTGATAATGATGATGGCCAGCATTTATTGAACATTTACTAAGTGACAATCATTATTCTATGTATTTTACCTGAGTTTGCCTATCTAATCCTCACCATAGCCTTCAAAGGTAGGTGTTATTACTGTTACTCCAATTTTACAGATGTTAAGTAAGGTCTGTAAAGTGACAAAGGCAGTAATGGAGCTAGGATTGGAACTCAGGTAGACTGGTTCCAGAGTCTTTGGCTTAACCCCTCTATTGCTTCTCAAATGAAACAGAAGCACACCAACACTAGGGAATAAAAGAGGGTGGGATGGGGAGAGAAGCCTCATAAGGTTCTTAATATATTCTGTCCATAACCTTCATCCATTGTCAAATAAAGAAAGGATAATTGGGCACTTGAAAAAATAAAAGAAAATGTTTATATGTCTATAACATGAACTTCCATTCTGAGACTTCCTTTTCATTTTAAAGTTGCCTCTGACATTCGCTTTAATGCAATTTCACTTTCATAAACCATTTTTTGGGGAAAGACTCAGTATGATCCACAAACCTGCAGATGTGGCATAACTATTTTCCTAGACATGCCCTTTTCCATTGTTGGGATCGAACTCCACCAAAAAGTGAGACTCCTCTCAACATCTATTACAACCTCTCTGTTGTCCAGGTAAGTTGCACCAAGTGAATGAAATATGGCAGCCATCCCTCCTATATCTAACACAGAGTCCTTTGAAGTGAGAACTAATCACAAGGCATTCATGGGCCCACCATAATCTGACTTCAAACTACTTGTGTTATTTCTTTTCCTCCTAAACCACTTGCTGCAGTCACACCTCCCTCAAATGTCTTCTACTTCCTCATCCCTGCCTTTTTACATCTGGCTTCCTTAGTCTGGAATGCCCTCCTCCTTGATGGCTGAAATTCTATTTAAGTTCAGTTCTATTTAAGTTAAGTTCACTGACTACGTAAAACCTTCCTCAAGTGACCCCTTTAGAAATAAATGTATCCCTCCTGCTATGTTCAGCAGTTTATGCTTCATTTTTTGCATCAGTATCAGGGTACACTTGACAGTTATTTGAGTTTGTAATAAACATACACACACACTAGATACAGTCCTTGCAGTCAAAGACCACATTGAACTGATAGTTACATCTGCCTAGCACAATGCCTTACTCATAGTTGGCATGAAAAAGAAATCAGCTAAACAGAATATAGGATGACTGTAACACATGTCCTTTATTCTTAAGACCTAATGAAATGTTAGTCAACAGTGACTCCAATTTGCTTTACATTCCATGGGACAATTTTAGAATATCCAGCTTTCCAGTGTGTTCAGAATCACAGTTCCCAAAGGTAACTTGAAGTTACATTTATGAGAAGCCAGCTCATAAACAATAGAACGTCTGGCCAGGATGAATCCTTCCCTAGTAATGTACCTGCTGACTGGGCAAGTTATACAACCCAGTCTCTCAAATGTCATTATTAGCTATGGATTATCTGGATTTAGTTCTGAGTTGTACTGTTTTCATATGTTGGTGTAATTCAAGATTTGTCTGGGTTTTAGTACTTAACAATCACACCACATACAGCACCAGTTGGCTGACCCTTTCCAAGTACTTCTATTGTATTGCATAGAAAATACTGAGGCTTATTTCCTTAAACTACAGACTCAGTTGCTTGATGCAATAGGAATGAGTCTCAAAAGAGACGACCCAGAGATAATGTAAGTCACATGTATGGAGTTAAAAAGCTCTCTGCAAAATCCCAAACTAGAATGAAAATGATGGTGGTAGGAAAAGTTTTTCTGACATCCAGTTGAACACCACCATCCCCATTGCACATGGGCTGTATCTGTTTCCATAGTACCCTTACCAGCCAAGATCCTATAGATGACTTAGCAAATATAAACCCATAATATTACATTTAGTGATCTATCATATCCTCCTCTATTTATGTTCTTAACTTCTGCCCGTGGCACACTGAAAATTCTTGGCTTTGGATATTAAGCAGTCTCTTTTTTATCCCTATCCAGAAATACTATTATGGATACCATGGGAAAGGAGACAACATTTCAGAATACAGAATTCTATTTGGAAGAAGATCTGATATATTCACAAGAAATTTAAATTGAAGTCAGATTTTTGCCTAAGTGAAGGAGGTTATCAATCACTTTAGAAAATACTGAGCAAATGCTAAGTGCCCAGAACTAGTATTTCTCAAAAAATGGAAATTTCTGTGAATTACTGTCTTCTAGTTCTTCTGAGTCTCAAGAAACAGTCAGATGGCCAAAGCTATAAAGCACACACACACAGTGCCCCTGCCAAAGGCTACTGCATGAAAGACAATGCTGACACGCTCCACAGGACAGCTTCAAGGCCTGGAGAGTTTCTCACTCTGACCCTACTGAAAGCTTTTCTTTCCCTCCCTGACACACAGGGTACAGGAAGTCAAAGGAAAAAAAAAACCCCAAAAGAAATGTTAAAAAAGAAAATCTAACACACAAATAAAAATCACAACATTTTGTAAATAAAGAAGCAAGGCAAGAGTCAAGGTATTTCTTTAAAGAAAAGGTTAAGTGTACTTAAGGAAAAGCACCTATACAGAAGAGCTCTTCTATAACATGATCTTTAGGGTACATGCACCAGGTCATGCTTTAAAGCTGAATGGCTCTAATGGATGTTTACAGTGAAAGATCCCATTATGAAATGACTGAAAAATCTCCAAATACACTTTGAAAAGATAAAGAAATGAAATGATTAGATATATACTAAGACTATGCTCTTTGAATACAGGATGTGATTTATTTGGGTAAATAACATTAAATAGCCAAAAATCCCAACAAAAGAAAAAACAAAGTTTTAGGAAATTTATTGTTGAAAAAGACTAGAATAGTATTAAGAAACACACAACAGTTTCATTTTAGTTTTTCAGTAAAACATAAAAACAGCTGGAACATTTTTGGCTTTAGTATCCTAGATGCATGTTATACATATGGATAAAGAATGTTAACAGTTGTGAAATTCAGGCTTTGAATCTGCTTTCCCCTAATTCAGAATTCCCCATAGACATATGCAACTATACTTAGAGAAGGTTTTCAAGCTGCCTTGTTTGCAAACTACCCGCAAAGTCCAACCTCCCCCTCCACCTTGTCCAAAAACCCTACTGGATTAGAGAGATAGGAAGCGACTGCGGTAGGTAAGGATTATAGCACTCATCCTGAAAAAAACTTCATGTTCACACTTTGATTTACTTATTTTAGTAATGTTTATGTACTTAGAAGTGTGCAATATACAGGGTGAGGAACTGAAACATAGGACACTATCAAATTTAAATCATCCACACTCACCTTCTTCTACTAGAGTTAGCTTCTTTTTTGGTGGTTTGTCCACTTTCCCTTGGAACTTTCCTTTAATATGAATCAACTTTTAGGACTCTATTACTCTTATATAACCTTAGAAAAGAAAGATCATCACCTCCCTTACAAAATCCTTAATATATTGCTTTTTCTGTAATTCTTAGCAATGTAAGATCACTATTTCATCTATACTTCCCTGACTCTTTGGGACAAGCAAGTGCACGTCATCTAAAAAGAGTCCCGCTGGCCTGACCTGTGGTGGCGCAGTGGATAAGGCGTAGACATAGAACGCTGAGGTTGCTGGTTTGAAACCCTGGGCTTGCCTAGTCAAGGCACACATGACAACCAATCAATGAATAACTAAAGTGAAACAACTATGAGTTGATACTTCTTGCCCCACCCCATAAAATAAAAAAATAAAATCTTTAAATAAAAAGAGTCCTACTGCCTTGGCCGGTTGGCTTAGCGGTAGAGCGTCGGCCTGGTGTGCAGGAGTCCCGGGTTCGATTCCCGGCCAGAGCACACAGGAGAAGCGCCCATCTGCTTCTCCACCCCTCCCCCTCTCCTTCCTCTCTGTCTCTCTCTTCCCCTCTGGCAGCCGAGGCTCCATTGGAGCAAAGATGGCCTGGGCACTGGGGATGGCTCTGTGGCCTCTGCCTCAGGCGCTAGAATGGCTCTGGATGCAACAGAGCGAAGCCCCAGAGGGGCAGAACATCGCCCCCTGGCGGGCATGCTGGGTAGATCCCGGTCGGGCACATGTGGGAGTCTGTCTGACTGCCTCCCCATTTCCAGCTTCGGAAAAATGAAAAAGAAAAAAAGAGTCCTACTGAAGGAGAGTTAATTCATGGTTTTGGCTGCTGGCATCACCTGCTTTAACAGAACATTAAAGATGCAGGCTGTCCTTTTGTTTTAAATTATCACTATTAGGACCTTGAACCCAGTCAAGATTTTTATCAAATACAATGGCTTAACCACCTCTCTTACAGTGACTTACAGTCACTGCTAAGCAAGCATTCTCCATCATTTAAAAATAAGTAACCTACTTATAATACAAAGCAGAAAGTGTGGCCTGTTGGTAGCATTCTGGGGCTAAATACTACATAAAACATAAGACTTAGTGATTAAACTAACCTCAAATATTATTTATGTCTTTTGCTAAAAAAAGTTTCCCAATTATTTAAAGAAGAGCCTGCCACCAAATTCAAATAAACTCATTGCAAAGTTCAACAAGCCAGCCTTGGCTTCCAAAAAAACCTAAAAATCCTTCCCTACTGCTACCCTTTATTTCTGCTGTACTGATATGATCCCTACTCCCTTATTCCTAGATAGGGATAATCATGGTTCAATTTCCACTCATTACCAACTATTCCTTGGAGTAGTAGGGTTAGAATAGGAAACCTTAGATATATAAAACCCACAGGAAAACATAAGAATATTTATACACTACTGATATCCAGGAGTTTTAGCTTCTTTCCAAGTGGCTTCCCAACCTTCTTGCACTCAAGTTTACTCTAGTGGTTGGTGATTATTCATCCTCACTTTCACTCTCCTGTTTCGATGTCCATGACTTCCTCTCCCTCAAGTAAGAAGTAACTACTCAGACAACAAGAAAGCAGAGAGAATGTCATCAGAAAAGCTGCCTGTACAGTAAGACTGCTGTATCCTTCATTATAACCCAGTGGTTGTCAATTTTGGTTGCAAACTAGAATTACCTTAGGAGCTTTTAAATATCCTATGCCTAGATCTCATTCCAAATTTACTAAATAAGAATCTCTGAGGATGAGAACAGACATCAATATTTGGTAAAGTTACCCCATGAGACTGCAATATGTAGTCAAGTTGAAACTATTACATCAACTCAGGATGAATAGCTGTTTTCTGATTTTTTACAGAGAAGTAACCCCAAACCTTGTATTCCATATACTATTTCAGAGGACTTTTCAAGAAATTCTTAGGCTCTGATCTATACTTTATTATTTTTTTTCCCATTGTTTTCAAGTGAGAGGAGAGGAGATAGAGATGCATCCCAACTGGGATCCATCCAGCAACCCCCGTCTGGGGCCTATGATCAGCCCATCTGGGGTCATGCCAGCTATTTTTAGCACCTGAGGCAGAGGCTCCACGGAGCTATCCTCAGTGCCCAGGGCTGATGCACTTGAACCAATGGAGCCATGGCTGCAGGAGGGGAAGAGAGGTGGGGGAAGGGATGAAGAAGTAGATAATTGCTTCTCCTGTGTGACCTGACTGGGAATTGAACCTAGACATCCACACTCCAGGCCAACACTCTACCACTGAGCCAACCAGCCAAGGCCCTGATCTACTTTAATTTTAGGGAATTTCTTTCCTAGTAAAGAAAGGGAGTAGGGGTGTTTTACTTCACTGATATAAGAAGAAGGCAGAAATCCTTTGCATACTCTCACATCTGCCAGCGCCGCTTCTCTTCCTTTACAGACAGTAAAATCACAAAGAGGTTTTGAGTTCTCATTAGGCAGGACAGATATTAGTCATAAACATCTGATTCCTATAAGTTAAATATCAAGGTATCCTAGGTCCCAAGGTTCCTTCTCCTACCTCCAGTAGGTCTATCATCCTGGTCATCTGGGAGTAGATAAGGACCCTATGTCCTTGAGACTTGAGCCGAGTTAGCAGGACATCAAGGGCATACAGCTTTCCACTGTCAGTGATGAGGCTCTCCTTGCCTAGGGAGAAGAAAAGGGGGAAGGGGAAAACTGTATTTAATTGAAGCAGCAAAATCACTCACTGCAAAGCTGTATGCAGCCAAAATCACTACAACCAGGATGCTTATCATCATGGGAAGAGGAAAGTACTTTAGAGAAGAATGCAAAGCACTGTTAAATTCTGATCCAATAGTGCTCTGGGAAGATATATCCTGAAAGTGGGATGTGTAGGTTCCTTCTCAGTTGACAATTCTCAATCAGACACAGGCATCTGCCACTTTTCTGCTCTAATTCTTACTCAGAAGACAGCAGGTACACATCTAAGTGACCTGTAAGTAACCTGAGAAACCTTTTGTTTCTGTGTCCATATTACGTCTGGATATCTGTTTCTGCTAGTTCTGTGACTAAGTGGTTTCCTTTCTGGAAGCACAAGAATGTGAAGAAACAAGGCCTGCTCCTGCCTGTCCCTAGAGACACTTACACATCAAGAAATGCAACTAAACATACCCTCTTCTGCCTTTTTTTTTATAAACCAAAAACTCCTACTGAATGATTTCAAATAGGTGGGCTGGTAAAGCTGTAATTCAATAAAAGGTCTATAGCAGGGGTCCCCAAACTTTTTACACAGGGGGCCAGTTCACTGTTCCTCAGACCGTTTGAGGGCCGGACTATAAAAAAAACTATGAACAAATCCCTATGCACACTGCACATATCTTATTTTAAAGTAAAAAAACAAAACGGGAACAAATACAATATTTAAAATAAAGAACAAGTGAATTTAAATCAACAAACCGACCAGTATTTCAATGGGAACTATGCTCCTCTCACTGACCACCAATGAAAGAGGTGCCCCTTCCGGAAGTGCAGCGGGGGCCAGATAAATGGCCTCAGGGGGCCGCATGCGGCCCGCGGGCTGTAGTTTGGGGACCCCTGGTCTATAGGGTTTGTTCAGCTTTTCAAAAAGATTGACTTTGGGTTTCTGTGAAATGGAAGCTGTTTTCACTCACTCACTTGTGCTGTCTCCTTCCTCCTCCCATTAAAAAAAAACCAAAACAATCTTTCAGTCAAAGATCTTTTAAGAATACTTAACTCACAAATTTTCATCTTATCCATTCAGCATCATTCAACTCCCATCACATTTCAGGAAGTAGAGTTTCCTGTTTGCAGACTGGTCCATAAACATGCCCTGAACAATTGCTGTTATTAAGAGGGGAAGAGATGAGGGTTATGGGGCTGGGAGATTTAAGAGTATATGTGGAAGTGACTGTGGAACAAAAAAAAAGGGAGAGCGAAAGGCTAGAGATATTACACAACTAACCATAAAAGCAAAAAAGAAAATTGTTAAGAAAATGATACTGTCTATCCTTAGCTTCTGGGTTTGAACCTATGGTTTTTCCTTAGAACTGCAGAGCAATCCAAGAGTTCTCAATGGTCATGTCTCAGTTCTTGCCACTATTTGCCAAGTGCACAATTATTGTATAAACTGAACAAGAACGGATGTGCTGACAGCACCATAACAAATCATCAGCCACTGTGTTTGCTACTAAGCCACAGGTCCTGGATGTTTACTCCTCTGCACTGCAGCCTGCCTTTTCCCACCTTCGGAATGCTGCCAGGCCACATCTCTCCCTCCACCACCCCTCCCTGAGGCTGTGGCACACACCTTTGTTCAGCCTCTTTGTTTGGTCCTGTTTAGATTATTGCAATGCTCTTCTTTTTGTTGGTCTCCTTACCAACACAATCAAATGACTGCAGCTGGGACAGAACCGATTGCTAAGCCCTCTCTCTGGCACCAGACAAGGAGTCCTGTATAAATTCCAAGTCTGATGAGGCAGAAACACTTTCATAACAACTTCAAGGTTTTCTTCTGTCACAATTGCCCTTCTCCTTTAAGTGGATCCTCTATGGTCCTTCAATTTGGATAGCTCCTACACATTCCCCATAGAGCTACCAATTTTAGAAAATAAATTTTTTTTTCTCATTAAAAGCACAGGAAGGTGAAAAAAAAAAAGGCCTATATATTTTCCAGTCACTGAGCAAGAGTGGGCAAGCTAAACTCACCAAATTTCAGCAGTTTGCTTCTCTCTCCATTTGCATATACTCCCTCAACACAAATATATAAGCATATATAAATCTGTCTTGTGCCTGAAAAATTTTTTTTCTGAAAGTATGTTCATTAAAGGTGGGGACAGTGAAACAAGGAAGCACTTAGGATAGAAGAAGCAACCAGAGAGCCTAGCAGGCCTGCTATGGCCCACTGGGAAGTCAGAGAAAGGGGGCCTTGGAGACAGGTTCGGGGCTAGTCCAGGAGGAGCTGCTGCTGCCCCTTGCTCCCCTGCTTGCAAGTCTCAAAGGGAGCCTTAGAATACAGGAGGTGCATACTTGAGAAGGAAAAAAAGTATAGGCATGCTCCTGGGAGGGAGCGCATACCTCTTGTGTCTGAATTTTTAGACATTTCAATTCATCTCAGAGTCATGATTCAATGTTTTCCACACATTCCTCCTTCCCACATCTACTTTATTTAACTAACCAGAATGAACTGAGGCTAAGATTCAGAAAGCTCAGAAATGATGATGGGCATATACCTGGATGGGTACAACTCTGATGCACTGAGAGAAGTAAGAAGTGGTACCTGTTGCTAGCCGTTCTTGTGTAGGTGGGGGAAGTGGAAGTGAGCAGAGTGGATTTCTTTGGACTGCCCTTAAGGAAAGGCCTAAGAAGAAAGAGACTTCAGCAATAGCCTTAAAACACATAAGCAATAAGCAGTATTTCTGTTTCTCTGGTAAGCATACTAGACAGAAGTAGTAAGCTTCCAGTATTTGTCCTTAGAAAGAAATACAGAAAAATTGGTTTCTTTCTCTGTACATACCAATGTCTTCTGGGTCTGGCATCCATGACCCAATTTTTTAGGAGCTACCCAAGTTGCACTGGACAACAGCACAACCTATTGCTAAGCAGGGCACAGAGCCAAGAAGAGCACAATTTCCTAGATATTAGGCTGATTCTGCCAAGCCAAACCCTTGTCCAGCCCCTTCTTTAAAAATAGGAGCTCCAAAAAATGTTGAAGGAAACAGACCTACTTTCTTGCAATCTTCCCCATAATTCTATGGTACAGTCTTATAGTATTTTCACTTAGATATAGGTTCTTACTAATCACAGTGTAAGATCCTGCTCAGAGACAAAATGAATGTATCCCATAGTAGTAAAACCAGGTAACATAGTACACAATATCTCCTTTTACCAAGGAGAAGAGATTAGACTTTTGAAGGGACTGCAGATCCTTCTCCCAGTGAAACATGGAGATGTGTTCAATGTGTGAAATCAAGATTTTGGTTAGTCTCTCAAGGAATGTAATGGAACCAATTCAAGGAAAAAGAAAATGAAAAAGTACAGAGTAAAGAGAGAGAAAATATAGGTTCCAGTGACCTACCCCCCACCCTTGCTGCCATGTCCCAGCCAGTCTGCAGAGCACAATAGGGTCAGTGAGGAGCTGGTTGGTTCTCACAGTAAACAGCCCATGAGGCTGGTGCTTTTTATCGATGCGAAAAGAACTCAGACACTTCCTGCTATTTAAACAAAGTCCATTTTTCTTTCAAAGAACAGGAAAAGCCACAAGAGATTCCCACAGCGCCAGCAATAAGCCTTCTACTGCTGTACTGGGAACTAAGCAGCCAGAATGAAAAGGGAGAAATGAAGAAATAAGGTGTCATCTTGCTTCTTTTAATACCTATGGTTAATCTTCTGCCTAGAAGTCTGTGGTTTCCATACCTGCTGGATTCTATCCCTCTATTTGCACCAATATTCAGGCATTCTTTATACTTAGGGTTTTCCTTTATTTTCCAACAATATATCTCCATTCACTGCTTTACATGTTCTAAGTCAGCTATGAGGCCATTTACAACACTATTCTCATATACCCAAAATGGTACCTTCCAGTTCAAAGCACCCCAAAGCCACTAGAGCAAGTTGAACTGAAGTCTCTTGACACTTGACAAAGTTCACACTAAAATGGAAAAGCCAGGCCTTACATCCTGAATCCAGTTATCTCTTAGAAACAGCAGATTTTCTCTTTAGTGCTTAGCTCTAGTTTACTTCCACTACATGCCAATAAGATGAATACAAGCAAAGTATCAGAGAATTTGGACAACCAAAAACTAACATGGTCGCTTTCAGCTACTGCTCCAGTCTGCCAGCAGGTGTAAGCAAAAAATATGAGCCTATGAACCCTGTGTTCAATTTCCTTAAAAGTAGTCTCACTGAAGCAAAGATGAAAACTTAGTTTCTTTCCAACCCATGACCATGACCCTGTAGGTCTGGGAATCTGCTAGCACTTTGGCACAAAACCCACTGTTTTTCTTCTGGTTATCATTCAAATCTCTAGTGCTTCGTGCAGGACACTGTTTATGCTACTTAAACTAGGCTTTCTATGAGTGATGACATTCTTATTCATTCCAGTGGCAATGGCACAAGACAACTGTACTCATTCGAGTTGGAGCCTCTCCTACCAAGTTTATTTCTGTCTCCTCCCTTTTGTAAGATGGCATTCCTTTCTCAGCTATAAGCTTGTCAAAGGACAGTATTTAAGCTCAAGTCCAGAACACATTTCTCTCTACTCAAGTGTACTTATATATACTTACCTATAAGTTTATAATCCAGAAGAAGCAGAAATAGCCAAAACTTTTGGGTTACAAATACCTGAAACCACTATATGCAGCATCTCCCTGGTTCTCCCCTTGCAAAAGTGGGGAACAGATTTCAAGAAAACGGAGTACTCACCTGGAATCCTGATGAAAGACCAGCCATTCTGAGGCCTGATGCTCCACAGTCCTCCAACTGGCTCTGGGAAGAACTGGGACCGTCGATTTAGCCAGTCTGCTGCCAGTTCAGGGGCCCCATTCAACAAACACTGCTTGGCTGCTGGACTCCCTCCTTCCTTCAGCACTTGCCGCTCATATTCTGCACTTCGGTCATTGCAGTAAGAATCCAATGGCACTGCAGTGACCTGCAGTCAAAGAGTCAAATGAGATGTGTTTTTTTTTCACATTTTCCACACCCACTAAGGTTTTTTAAAAATAATTTAGTGAGCCTTCCTAGGTAAAAGGCCAACCTCTTATAACATGAACCTACAACAAAACTAAGGCTCCAAAGAGTTGCTGGAGTTTGGAAATAAACTAGGATACCAGGTTAGGAATAATTCTCTCTCTCTCTCTCTCTCTCTCTCTCTCTCTCTCTCACACACACACACAGACACACACACACACTGCCTTGCACCTCCGTTCACTGCTGGATGTTGCTTTTGGCAAAGTTCTATTTGCCATACATAAGATTGTGAGGTCAGAAAGGGAGCTGGAGCTAGGAAGCCATCATTAAAGTGCAGAGTACTGCTTGGTACACTTGAAACTATTTTTAATGATTCTAGGGCAAAGATCCCATGTTTATTAACACTTCTTTCTCCTCTTCCTTGACCTAGCTGCTGATTGGCAAACCTTTTGGAAAATAAAAGAATCTTTCTTTCAGGGCATAAGCTGAGAATGGGGAAAACAACTGTGAGAAGTAGATTCATTTCTTTCTTTTTTTCTATAACTTTAAAAAAATTGATTTTAGAGAGAAAAAAGAATGAGAAAGAGTAATATCAATTTGTTCTCCCACTTATTTATGCATTCAGTGGTTGATTCTTATATGTGCACTGACTGGTGATTGAACCCACAACCTTGGTGTTTTGAGATGACACTCTAACCAAGCTACCTAGGCCAGGGCAGATTCATTCCTTGGCTAGGGTAGACACTATGCACAAATTCTTATCTCATTACTAGGTGCAACAACACTCAAATGCTCTCTCTTCCAATAGAACAGAAGGTTCCTGTCAACACAAAAACACAGGCTTTATTCTTCTTCATTTATCTCTGGATGTATTCCCATCTTAATAAGCAGCTGTGTATTCAGATGGGAGAAGCCAAAAGATGTAGATTTTTAACAAGCATCCCAGCATCTTACACTGAACCTTGAAAAAAAATGCTATGGCACACATAAACAGTCAGTTAGCTTACTATGGAGCTGCAGGTGCCTCTGCTGGGGACTAGAAAATACCAAAACCAGAGAAAGAGCATTATTTATCAATAACCAGAGAATATGATACTCTGTCTTACAGATGAAGCTGACCTGAGTTTGCTAGGGTGCAGTGCCATCTATGGTCCAGAGGCCAAACTACAGAGGGTCACAGCAAGCTGGGTCCCTAGAGGTCTAAAATCCAGTCACACAGAAATTGGTTTAAACAGACATTACTAGGAGGTATTGGTAATAACATATTACCTCTACCCTCTACCCTCTCCAAAAGGAGTTTGTTCTCATTTCCAAGTTTTCATTTTCTCCCACGACAAAGGCAAAGAAACTAAAATACAAAGTAGGCGGATAAAAATTGGGTCTCTCTCTGCTATGGTTTGTCCTGGCAGTGGCCCAGCAGATACTGAATCAGAGCAGACATCTACCATCTAGGGCAGGGGTCCCCAAACTTTTTACACAGGGGGCCAGTTCACTGTCCCTCAGACCGTTGGAGGGCCGGACTATAAAAAAAACTATGAACAAATCCCTATGCACACTGCACATATCTTATTTTAAAGTAAAAAAATAAAATGGGAACAAATACAATATTTAAAATAAAGAACAAGTAAATTTAAATCAACAAACTGACCAGTATTTCAATGGGAACTATGCTCCTCTCGCTGACCACCAATGAGAGGTGCCCCTTCCGGAAGTGCAGTGGGGGCCAGATAAACGGCCTTAGGGGGCTGCATGCGGCCCGCGGGCCATAGTTTGGGGACCCCTGATCTAGGGTATGAGTTCCAGAACCTTACAATCAACAGCTGCTAATTCCATAAAAATGGTTAGAGAAGCAGTGATCTGGACTACAGAAGTATGTATCTCAAATAGTATGCACACTCTTGGATGAGTAAAGTTTAGGTTTATGAGAGAGTCATACTAGCCAATTTTATACTCCAGGATAATAGCTTTTGAGTTTTTTGTTTGTTTCTTTGCTTACTTTGTAGAGCAGAACTTACATTGGAATTATACAGTATAAAAACTGGGTCCACAGTTAAGATGAAAAATCAAAACCAGAAATTCAGCCTGAAGGAAGAGGGTGAAGAGTGGCAAGGCTATTTTAATAGTTTAAATATAGGCCTTGGCCAGTTGGTTCAGTGGTAGAGTGTTGGCCCGGTGTGTGATGCCCTGGGTTCAATTCCCAGTCGGCACACAGGAGAAGCAACCATCTGCTTCTTCCTTTTCCCCCTCTTGCTTCTCTCTCTCTTTTCCTCCTGCAGCCATGGCTTGATAGGTTTGAGTGCATCGGCCCAGAGCACTGAGGATGGCTCCGTGGAACCTCTGCCTCAGGCATTAAAAATAGCTCAGTTGCAAGCATGGCCCCAGACGGGCAGAGCATCAGGCCCAGATGGGGGTTGCTAGGTGGATCCCAGTCGGGACACATGCGGGAGTCTGTCTCTATCTCCCCTTCTCTCACTTGGAAAAGAAGAAAAAAAAAGTTTAAAAACCAACCAACTTGGCCCTGGCTGGTGGTTCAGTAGACCAAACGCTGGCCTAGTATATGGACATCTGGGTTTGATTCCCAGTCAGGGCACACACACGAGGTAACCATGTGCTTCTCTTTTCCTCCTCCTCTTCTTTTTCCCCTCCTGTAAGCAGTGGGCTTGATTGGTTCAAGTGTGGCCCCTGGCACTGAGGATAGCTCAGTTGGTCTGAGCATCAGCCTCAAGCACTAAAACTACTTTGGTTGATTCAAGCATTGGCCCCAGATGGGTTTTCTGGATGGATCCTGGTTGGCGTGCATGTGGGAGTCTGTCTCACTTTCTCCCCTCCTCTCACTTAAAAAAAAAACAAAAACCCCAACATTTTCCAGTTATAAATTTCCACCTATTTTCCAATTTTCATTTTGCTGATATCTTTCCAAGTCCAGGATTGAAACTGGGAGGTTTGCAAGGCATAGTTCTTAGTGAAATGTTTTTTTAATGTTTTGATAAGCTTCTTTGGCAGGAGCCCTGTATCAAGATATATGCAGAATCATAGAATGTCATCTTGTAAATACGTAAGCAGCAAATGCAGGAGGTCCCAAAGGGGGGCAAATAAGTCCATTTCTACTTAAACCCTGCTTTCCAAGTCAGCTCTATCCAAGACAGCCTCCGGCCAAGTGGCCTTCCTGAACCGGGAGATGAAGAACAACCAGTCTCCCCCTCCCCTCAAATGGAAATGCAGTACCTTCAGTGCCACGTAAGCTAATCTCTGTCTCTTGCTTCATTAACTTCCTAAGCTATAATATTTTCAGGGGCTGCCTCCTCTAGCATAAATCAGCGCGTCCTTCCTGAGGACATGTATATTCCTGCTCTAGCTCTAGGAAGCGTAACTGCTCCAAGCGCTACAGTATTTTCTGTAAGATGAATTCCCAGGGTCTTAGTTGAAGACCACTGCAGAATTATTTTCTTGGCTAATGAGAAAACAGCTCCTATAATTCCTTCCTTAATGGCACAGTTCTTCCTCAAGTTTTTATAGCATGTGCCAAGAAAATTACTTTGTCTTAACTCAAGACAAAGGTTGAGGCTTCAAAGGAAATCAAGTTTCTGTGCATCACAGATGGGTGAGAAATCATATAATTAAGGTATCTCATGAAATGTTGCCTTACTTACAACCAAGCCCTGATCTGAAAGGTAAGAATTTGTGTATGTACGTACAAATTATCCAGACATGTTTAAAACTTTTTCCTGTCCTCATAACCACGGGGTAATCACTCCCATTTTCTAGTTTAGAACATGCTGTGTGAAGAAACCCTACAAATAAATATGGGAGGAGGGGCTGAGTAGGATGTTAAAAAGGAGTCCTTCAGTCAAATGATAAAAGCTTTCTCCTATTTGCTGACTGACACATCTTTATACACTATTATAGTCTTCTTCAAGCTACTGTGTATTGTTCTTTAGGGAAATAGCAGCATCGCACATCTAGCTCTTCAGAAAACAACACTCTAAAGTACAGTAGGAGAGCGTGTGTGTGAATATGTTTGGGAGTGGGGCTGTTCTTCAGAGTGGTTGGTTATAAGGCTTGAAATGGACAAGGAATTTTTATGTCCATAAATACAATTACAATTTAAGGCAGTTCACTTTTTATTAGCTCTATAAAGTACTGGGAATATGAGAAGTACAAATGTTTTGACATATTGCTTTCAAACATCTAGACTTCCTCTTATCAGCCTCTTGGTACACACATCATTTTAGGAGAATGAGAAGTAAACAAACCACACAACCATGAAGCCTGAAGGCTAATTTCTATGGAAGCACTTGGCTTCAGATGTTTCCCAGAAAAAGTGCCTTTTTCTGCATCAACTTAAACTTCAAAGACCAAGTATGCTTTGAAGAGTTGGATACATACAAAATCTAAATTCTTTCTGAATAGTCAATGTAAATCAAATGAAGATGACAGTGGCAAGGACATCAAATTCATGTAACAAAGGCCCAGCAGAAAGGACTTAATGGGACTCAATACTATCATCTTTCTTTAGACCCTCTGCCAGATTCTTATCTTTGATAATAAAGTAAGGATGTAAGCTGATGTAAATAATGGTAGAAAGATATCATAAAGGAGGATTCAAAAGGCTCTACTTTCTTTGTATAGTACTATGACAATAGTAAACTTGCTGCGATGAGTGGAGGAAACAAAATAACACAGAAAGGTCAGAAATGTCAGCCTCTTAGTCTGGTGTTTTTTCACCTTCCGGGCTAACTGTAAGTTGCCCCTTAAAGCAAAAGGAAACAAGATGAAAAGACAGATACTTGATTTTTGCTCAACCCAGAGTCTGGCCACATCTCTATTCTGCCTCCCTTCCCTTCATGTACTTCTTTGAGGTTGCAAGAGAGCTTCTGACTAGCACTGATCAGTAAGGACTAGAAAGAAGAAGATGTAAGCAAATGACTGCAGTGTGCCAAGGGCAGCCTTTGCGGCAATACTGTCAACAATCACCACAGTGCCCTCTTTTGATAAACAGGGTATAGGAAGAATCCAACAGCTGCTCAAAGCCGAAACCGCAATAGAAATTACCCTCATCCTATAAATAAGGCGAGACTGCTAAATGGCAAGTCCTGCGCAACAGTAACTTTTCAGAGGGAACATACTAGTGAACCACAATTCAGGCAGCACTACTGAAGAAACTGAGAAAACGCCAGACTAAGAAGTTTCTTGATGCCAGTGTGTTGTTTCCTTTTGTTATTTGGAGACTATACTGAGGTGATAAGGCCAGATCAAATCTCTCTACCAGCTTGACCTGTGGTGTGATACAGTGGATAAAGCACTGACCTGGAATGCTGAAGTTGCCAGTTCAAATCCTTGGGCTTGCCCGGTCAAGGCACAGACAGGAAGCAAAGACTACGAGTAAATGCTTCTTGATTCTCCCCACCTCTTTCTCACTCTCCCCAAAAATCAATAAATAAAATGTAAAAAAAAAATTTTCCTGCCAATTTGGTCCCCTCCTCTGAGAAAGCCTCAAAAACCTCAATGCAGGTGACAAATGGCTCCCTTTCCTTCTTGAACATTCCACTGTCCCTGACCCTGCTGTCGTGTGATAATCTACCTGACTGATGCTTGATTAGACACCCTGACTAAATGAGAGGAACTACAGAGGAGAAAGCAGGTCAGGGTAGAAAAACCACTCCTCCCTACTGTACAACGATACTTAAACCAACCCAGTTCAAAGTGAGAAGTGCTGTCTGGGGAAGCCAGGACTGTGGCATGGCTGTCCTTTCTAAATACTAAAGATTTATATGTTTCTCAAGGATCAAACACGCTAAAACAGTTGTTTAAGAAATGAATCCCTTGAAAACTGGTTTATTTCTTCAAATAACATCTGTTTTGTCTCCTCCCTCCTGTGGCACTTACTCGTGGACAGGCCACACATAAAAAAGATGGCAGATCAGTGAGCAGGCAGCAACGAAGTGAGGAGGTAGCTGATCTCCGCTGATGGATGACCTGATCTGAGTAGCCACTCACTGCTTCACAGTGGCTGCTGAATACCAGAGACTATAAAACAAAAAGTCAAATTAGTGCCATTGATAATTATATTTAATGTAATCAAAATGGGGAAAATGTCACATAGTAAACATCCGACTTAAAAATATTCTTACAAAAACAACAACAAAACCCAAACAATTCTTCCTAGTGAATATTATTCCTTTTTTTGGTGAATATTATTAATTCTAATAAAACGATTTAGAACCAAATGTATAATATAGACAAAGTCCATACTGGTCTTTGAAACCACATTTCAAAATGTGGTTTTATTAATGGACCCTAAGGAAGTATCATTTCTAATTCTACCTTTTTCTGGAAGAGACACTGTTAAATAAATGCTAATAGCAAAACCTTTATTAGACAAAACACTATGTATGTATGTAGGGGAAAGTTTGGTTCATTTTTATACCATGGATACAAATTCATATCTTGAGTTAAAAAATAAAGAGGACTAACAATATTTCCTTCTAAATTTTTCTTTGAGGGAAATCTGTTTAGCATCACGTGTGTAGACTAACATAATGCGGTGTAGTTCTAGCAAGGTTAGCTAGTTTATTTATTGGGTGACATCAGTACAAGTGGCCAGAAAGAGGAAACAATATCTCCTTAGTTCCCTCTACCTGACCACCACTTTAACGATAAATTCTTCATTTACATTACTGTATCAAAAATACATTTTCATAGACTTCATAGCTCATGTTAAAACTTCAGTTTACAGCCATTCCTATGAAAGATTTAAAGTATGGAATATTCACATACAAAGAATTTGTCAGTGTTACTAATAGTGCTCTACATTGCAGGGGAAGTTCTTCCTTCAGTGTTAGATGTTATATTGTTGGATCTTCATTCTTGATAACTTTACTTGTGTTTTACTGGTTTCTTAAATAAGGCAGATTGATAACTTAAACAACCATATAGATGACATTAATATACAATGTAGTCAAATTTATGCACTGTTGTAGTTAAGATGAACAGTAACTCACATCCTTTGCTAAAGAACAATAGTTACAATCCAGTACCAAATCTCTTCAAGGCTTCTCTCTTCGGTACATATCTTCTCCTAAAGTGAGTTCTTCAGGATCATAGTTTGAGAAAAGTCACCTCAAATTGTGTATCCTAATCTGCTTCCATGGAACAGTCAGCATCTTCTAAATACTGGTCATGAAGAAAATGGAAAGGCTTTAACTGTTTCCAGTAGAGTTGGGCTGTCTCCAGTGGTTTCTAATCAAACCATAGGCAAGTCTTCACACTTTAGTACAATGGTGGGTCCATGTAGCTTTGATGTGTTTGACCTTTGTCTATAGATGTTGAGGTTCTTGTTATTACCCATGAAAGAGTTTTAAGCTTCTGATAGTTTTTCAACATTATCTGTGTATTCATCTTTATGTTGGCTAGCATCTACACTGAAGTCCACCCATCTTTCTACATGTTTATGTCCATTATCGCCTGAGTGTCTAGTGTGAGGATAATTATGAAGATTATTAGACTGAGTGTCATCTAATTCTTTGAATACTGAATAGCAAGGAATATTACATAAAAACCTTATTAATTATGTACAGATAAAAGTAAAAAAATGTAGCCAACTTTCATTTTCTGAAAGTGCAATTTTGATTAGCAGCAGCAGCTCCTCTTGCCCCTCCCTAGAGGGGGAGAGAAGAGATGACAAAAGTCTAGCAACCCCTGCTCGTGCCATCCAACTCCAGTCCTAGTAGCACAGGGCTGCTAGTTAGCATGTCCACTGCCACCCAGCTGGCTGAGGTAGCAGCAGTAGCTGACCTAAGGACTTCTGAATTCTTTAATAATTTCCAAAGAAAAATAACTAAACAATGACTCTGTCAGGGATCTCTTAAAGTTACCCTCACATTAAGTATTCTCAGAAGGCAAAAACCAATAGAAACCTGTTTTTTACTTTACTCATATAGTATAAAATAAAGGTAAAAGATGAAAGAACAAATATTTCCTTTAATTAATTTTCTCAACAAACACAGTTATTAATAAAAAGGGATACAATTTTCACTGTAGGAAGTTCTTTTAACACAGTATGTCATTGGGGATACCTTTTTGGAGAAAGTCCAACAGCTCTATTTCCAGAGGTGGTCATTCCTAAATTAGGACATGTTCACTTGTCCCGTACGAGCTAGGTTAAGACAGTGGTCTCACTGGAAGTCACTAAGTCAGGGTGATTCATACTCTTCTAGTCCAGATTTAAAAACAAAATAATTCAGGCCTGCCTTCCTTGGGGCATGCTCACTCGAATCTCCTTTTCAAGTGAATTTTCTTTCTCCTAAACTCTAAAGGTCCCCACAAAACTTGCAACCAGGGAGTACTGGGCAGCGGCAGCTCGTCTCAATCTAACCCCCTGAACCTGTGTCTAAGGCCGATTTTCCTATGACTTTCCAGTGACTGACAGCACCCGTTTCGGCTCACTTCTTTTCCCCACCGTTTCCAGGGAGCCAAAGCAGCCCCGCGGAGGCTCTTCTGCTGCTGCTTCTTTCCAAGGCCCTTCCTTGCTTTACTGTTTCCAGCATTAACAAACATACCCTCAAAAAACATAAAATAATAATTCACTAGCTAAAAACATTCAACATTCATAGCCTTAGCTTTAGAGAAACCCAACAACCCCCAGCGAATTTTACTCAACATATATTTTTCTAGATTATTTTCTTTTAACATTGGTTCCATCAAACCTTTCTTAGTATAGTTAATCCTTGGTTCTACACTACCCACCTTCCCTTCACATAAATGACATGAACTGCTAGACAAAGAAAAATCCAACATGTCACAAAGAACATAAAGGACACTGTAAACACCATTATGTAGGGTGCTTAAGGGGACAAGACAGAAAAAAAGATTCATTACTACCCTGGTCAGTTGGCTCAGTAGTATAGCGTCGGCCCAGCATGTGGAAATCATGGGTTCGATTCCCGGTCAGGGCACACAAGAGAGGCACCCATCTGCTTCTCTACCCTTCCCCCTCTCCTTCTTCTCTGTCTCTCTCTTCCCTTCCTGCAGCCAAAGCTCCAATGGAGCAAAGTTGGCCTGGGCGCTTAGGACAGCTCTATGGCCTCCACCTCAGGCGCTAGAATGGCTCCAGCTGCAACAGAGCAATGCCCCAGATGGGCAGAGCATCACCCCCTGGTGGGCATGCCAGGTGGTTCCCCGTTGAACACATGTGGGAGTCTGTCTGTCTGCCTCCCCGCTTCTAACTTCAAAAAAAATACCAAAAATAAAAATAAAAAAAGTAATTAAAAAAAACCTGATTCATTTCATTACTCCTTTAATCTATTTTGTCCTAAAACTAATTAGGAAAAAAGAAACAATGTCACACTATAAGAGATGTGACTTGGTTAAAATGTGGTCACAGGTGTTGCTATTTGTTGTCCCTTCCTTATGTTCTTGAACGTCTTGGTATACTGTACACACCAGTAGCAGTATGCATCTTGCTGTCAGCACCACCATATGTACATAGCAGTGAAGTCAAGCTTTTTTTGTAGGATCTTTGGCCTCATGTAAAAGCCTTAAATGAAAATAAATAGGACAGAATGATAGGCCCACAGCCGTGCAATTCTTGCCAGATTACAGCATAAAAAACAGATACAGATCTGTTTCCTCATCAGATACAGACTTACCCATTTAAGAAGGGTCCACACTTTGCTCTCCATGTCTTGTTTAAAATCAAAAAGAATACTATGTTAACATTAGGTCTTTGCTATTTAGAAATAGATTATTTTTCTTCTTAAATGACACATCAAATTTTGATGTAGAGAAAAGGTCTCACTTTAAATGAAAGGGCGTAATGTCGTAATGTTTATAGATCAACTGCTACACTATATCAATTTTTATTTTCACAGATATTCTAAGTGACCAAACAAAGCAGGGAAAATAAGAAAAACCCTGAACACAATGGGTTCCCAGAGCTTTCTACAAAGGGTGTTGGGAGGTCTCATGATCTAAGGAAATGATGACAGATAGACACTATAGTTGCAAATTAACATTTAGCAAAAGTTTCTGAAAACTTCCTGTTTGGAGGATTCTTTATCACTAGTCAGTCAAAGCTCTGTAAGCATTTAATAGAGAACAGTGTTAAGAACTTAAACACATTCCACTTTTTCAAAAAAGTTATTTTTAGATCCTTTTGTGTATTTTAAATAGCAAAATCTGAAATGCCCCCAATTTCATGAGCAAGTTGGCTTACTAGAGTTGTAGAGTATATAAGCTTCCAACACATATGACACCTAAGTAGGCCATTACCATGACAGACCCCCACTTGAACCCCAACTGGGATCCACCCGGAAACCCTGTCTGGGGCCAATGCTCGTATTGAGATATTTGTAGCACCCAAGGCTGATGCACTCGAACCAACCAAGGCATCCTCACTCAGTTCTGGGGCCATGCTCGAACCAATAGAGCCACTGGCTGTGAGAGGGGAAGAGGGAGAAAACGGGGAGAGGGAGGGGAAGATAAGCAGATGGTCATTTCTCCTGTGTGCCCTGAACAGAAATTGAACCCAGGACGTCCATACACCAGGCTGACGCTCTCTATCCACTGAGCCACTGGCCAGGCCAGGGCCATGACAACAGTTTCATTGGGACTAAGGAGATAGAATCAGTGCTGGTATCTGTTTGTCAATTACCATTCTTTTTTATTAATTTTTTCTTCTTTTCCAAGTGAGAGGAGGGGAGATAGTGAGACAGACTCCCACATACACCCTGACCAGGATCAACCTGGCAACCCCTGTCTGGGGCTGATGCTCTGCCTATCTGTGATCATGCTAACAACCACGCTATTTTCAGCACCTGAAGTGGAGGCTCCAGGGAGCCATCCTTAGTGCCCCAGGCCGATGCACTCAAACTAATTGAGCCATGGCTGTGGGAGGAGAAGAGAGAGAAAAAGAGAAGAAGGGGAAGGGTGGAGAAGCAGATGGACACTTCTCCTGTGTACCCTAACTGGGAATCAAACCCAGGACATACACATACTGGCTGACACTTTGCCACTGAGCCAACGGGCCAGGGTTGTCATTCTTTTTTCTTTTTTAAGTGAAAAGAAGGGGGATAGTGAGACAGATTCCTGCATGTGCCTCAACCAGGATCCACCCAGCAAGCCCTGTCTGGGGCCAATGCTTGAACTAATTGAGCCACTGGCTGTGATAAGGAAAGAGAGAAAGAAAGGGGAGAGAAACAGATGACAGATGGTCACTTCTCATGTCTGCCCTGACCAGGGATCGAACTAACCTGGGACATCCACATGCCAAGCCGATGCTTTATCCACTAATCCCTTGGTCAGCAAACTGTGGCTTGTGAGCCACATGTGGCTCTTTGGCCCTTGAGTGTGGCTCTTCCACAAAATACCACGTGCGGGTGCTACCTTGGTAAGGTATAAGTTTAAACTTAAACTACCTCTATATAGTTTAAGTTTAAAAAATTTGGCTCTCAAAAGAAATTTCAATCGTTGTCCTATTGATATTTGGCTCTGTTGACTAATGAGTTTGCCAAACACTGCACTAACCTAATCAGCCAGGGCCCAATTATCATTCTTAATGTAAAATTTATCCAGTTATAGTATAAAATCTGTTCTTCCCTCCCAAAAGATGGCCAAATGGTATATTTCCTACAGATTCTGGTCTTTGTCTTTATTCTTCTCAAAATAAGATTAAAAATAAAAAGGATTCATATGTGTAAGACTTGCATTCTTTTTTTTTTTTTTTTTTGTATTTTTCTGAAGTGAGAAGTGGGGAGGCAAAGAGACAGACTCTCGCATGTGCCAGACCAGGATCCACCTGGCAAGCCCACTAGGAGGGCAATGCTTTGCCCATCTGGGGCGTTGCTCCGTTGCAACTGGAGCCATTCTAGTGCCTGAAGTGGAAGCCATAGAGCCATCCTCAGCGCCCGGGGCCAACTTTGCTCCAATGGAGCTTTGGCTGCGGGAGGGGAAGAGAGAGATAGAGAGAAAGTAGAGGGGGAAGGGTGGAGAAGCAGATGGGCATTTCTCCTGTGTTCCCTGGCCGGGAATCGAACTCAGGACTTCCACACGCCAGACCAACGCTCTACCACTGAGCAAACCGCCAGGGCCAAGACTTGCGTTCTTTATTCCCTGCAAAACTGTACAAGAAAAGAGTTCTGGCCAAAGGCCACAATGGGGAGGGAGGTGTGTGAGAATAAATTTATGAAAGTTTTGAACTAAATAAATACTATTCCTTCTTGAAATTCTCATCAACAAAGCAGGGTGGAGCACAATGAAATTATGTAGAACATAGCATCACAAGAGAAGAAAATACTAGATAATCATACTTATCAAGTAAGAGACTTTTAAAAGCCCTAAACTTTGTTCAAAACAACCCAAACGGTTATCTAATTTATGTCCTTAGCCTAGTTCTTAGTTCCTTGATGAAGACTAGTACTTCCTTAAACTCTGTGACATCAAATTCAAATTTAATATTCACTGCTGGGTGAGAACAAGGGTTTTATAGCAATATTTGGGGCAAGGGGGTGGGGGAGAGCAGGAAGAGGAGAGGTTCTCACTGTCCAGATTCATTACATCCATTAGGGGAAGGAAGACGTCAGGATTGCGTTAGACTGCTGAATATGATCTCAAGTAGTATCTGACCTGAGATAGTTTACCAAAAACAAGACAACGCATAGCTAAGTCAACACTCACTATCTGTCTTCAGAGGAAAAAGAACAAAGTCTTCACTTTGTTTTGATGATAGGAAGCTGTATTTAGGAGAGAGGCTGGTGAAACAATGCCTACTAATTATAAAACAAATGAAGGCACCAAAAGGAAGAGAATGAAGGATTTTCTGTCTTAAGAGGATAATGCTGAGTATGGAGAAATTAATTCAAAGCTAATTTGGTAGAGCTAAAAGAATTTTATTCAAAATTATTACTTGAATAATACCAGAGAAAGATCCCTGACACTTGCTTCTGATTTTAGCATTTCTCCTGTCTCTTTTTCCAGGTCTATCTGCTTGACAATAACCTCAAATTTTACTTTAAAGACTGATCTTGAACACGGAATCTGGATTCAACTCACATGTTCTTCCATCAAAACTATGAAACATAATTTGTGTTTATTTTGCATATTAACACAAGGGCACTCCACTTCCTTGTACCACAAAAGAAAGCAAAACAGAGAATGGAAAAACAGCATCTCTTCAGCATTATATTTATGAATAATAAAAGTTATATAATCAGAACTAAACTGGTTTTATCCAATTAAAATGCAAAATACCGAATAGAACAGAGCTTGCTAGGAAAAGTTTTGCTCCCCTGGAGTTAGACCTTATGAACAATGAATTCCCGTTGAAGATGAAAGCCAGGCACTGTACTGTATTTAATGTAAAAACAGCTGACATTTGCTCTGGTTAACAAAACTGTACACAGATGGGTGACCTGGAGAGCAGAGAGACATACCAACATCTTTTCCAGTTTAAGAACTTTCATGATGTCACAGTCAGAACTTGTCTATAGCTAAGCCAAAATTTCAGGACAGCGAATACCAAAACAATTTTTAAAATGAAGTAACTAATATAAATGTATCAGTCCAGCAGTAGGGTCCTTTTGAGATATGTCCACAAATATTTTGAAACCTCTCTCTTCAAAAGGTAGAGCCTACACCCCTCCCCCCCCTGGGCTGAGAGTAAGACTTAATGACTCGCAAAAACTAGCTTATAAGACACTGGCTCCTCCTTGCTCTCTCTTTCCCTTGAGTCCCTCACTCTGGGGGAAGCCAGCTGCCATGTCATGAGGACACTCAAGCAGCTTCATGAAAAAGTCCACACAGCAAGGAACTGAAGCCTCCAGTCAACAGCCAACACCAACTTGCCAGGCATGAAAATTAGCTACCCTAGAAGCAGATCCTATGGCTCTGGTCAATCTCACAGATACCTGTAACCCTAGCTGATATCTTGACTTTATAAGAGCTTAGAACCACCTACCTGATCTGGTCCCAAGTTCCTGACCAACAGAAACTGTGAGATATTAAATGTTTATTGTTTTAAGCTGCTAGGTTTTAGGGTAATTTGGTACGTAGGTATAGATTACTACAGGGGCTAACATTCACAATTAATTCTTTTTGCAATTACTCTTGAGATTTCTATACATTAACTTCTCCTGCTGATATTCCTCAGTGCCAAGAAAAATGCATCTAGTTCTCAGCTCAAATGCAGGACAAAAATAACTGATATATATATTTAAAATATCAAGAAATGACTAAACAAGCTACGCATATTTCCCAACCCATAAGGAAAAGTTAGAACTCTTCACAAATTCTATTTTAAATACTGAGTAAGAAGATACTTTTAATTTTAGGCTGCAGGACATTCCCTGAGATGAAAAGTATACCACCAAGTTGTAAAGGAAAAAGCATCAATAATACAATAAACCAACACTCACTAAGTCATTCAGCAAACATTTATGTAACTTATAGGTACAAGGTGCCTAAAATAAGCAGACCACAAAGTCAAGAAAGACTATAAAAAATGCTAAAACATCTATCTCTGACTCTGTCTCTGAGGAAAAAAAAGAAAAGCTCAAACATCTATATTGCATTCTCACTTGTGGGAGAAAATGGAATGAAGAATAAAAAAGACAACTGCTAACAGTGCCCTTTTCTTCATGTTAATTAAGCTTAGTTTGCCTCTCTGGACATTATAAAACATTTGCTATGTTAGAGAAGTATCTTTTTGTTAATTATAGAGCTCTTACTAATATTCGCTAGATTTTTCTACCACATAAATTGGGTAATTAAACACTACTTTAGCATCTCTGTCAATTGACTTTTTTATGTTCAAGTTCCCTCTTGCTGCCTTCTTCCTTTTCAGTTTTCAAATCTGAGTTTCCTCCCTCTTACAAACTCAACTTTGACTTAAACTCAACTATCCTTCCTGAAATACCTTCCGATTCTTTTTCTTCTTCTTTTTTTTTAGAGAGAGAGAGAGACAGGAAGGAAGAGAGATGAGAAGCATCAACTCAAAGCTGCATCACCTTAGCTATTCATTGATTGCTTCCCATATGTGCCTTGACCAGAGAGCTCTAGGGGAGCCAGTGACCCCTCCTTGCTCAAGCCAGCAACCTTGGGCTTCAAGCTAGCAACCTTTGAGGTCAAGCCAGTGACCATGGTGTAATATTGATGGTCCCATGCTCAAGCAGGAGAAGCTGTGCTCAACTTGGTAACCTTGGGGTTTCGAACTGGGGACCTCAGTGTCCCAGGCTAATGTGCTATCCACTGCACCGCCACCGGTCAGGCTTCCTATTCTTCTTCTTTTTAAAGATTTATTTATTCATTTTAGAGAGAGAGAGAGAGAGGAGAGAGAGAGAGAGAGAGAAGGGGTGGAGGGAGGAGCAGGAAACATCAACTCGTAGTTGCTTCTAGTATGTGCTTTGATCAGCAAACCCAGGGTTTCGAACTGGCAACATCAGCATTCCAGGTTGTGCTTTATACATTGCACCACCACAGGTCAGGCCCTATTTTTCTTTTTGTCATACTTCACTATCTACTCTCTACACTTTCAAGTCAGTATTTCTCCCTGTGAATCCCTGTACCTGGGCCTTTGTTTTTTTTCTGCACTCCTACCATCAAAGAGCTCCTAATCTCATGCCAAAGTATTATCTTTAAAGTTGACATAGAATTTACCACTCCTTCTTGATCCATTCTTGAACTCTAGGTTTTAGTAGTGATTCCTCCACCACCAGTGCTCATCCATATCCAACTTAATTGGAGTCCCTTGACACTTTTTTTTTTTTTTAGAGAGAGACAGACAGAAAGGGAGAGAGATGAGAAGCATCAACTTATAGTTGTGGCATCTCAGTTGTTCATTGATTGCTTTCTCATACGTGTCTTGACTGGGGGGCTCCAGTGACCTCTTGCTCAAGCCAGTGACCTTGACTTCCACACGCCATGCTGATGCTCTACCACTGAGCCAACCGGCCAGGACTAGCAGCACTATTTTGTAGTATCAAAAACTAGAAGTAACTAAAATATTTGCCTACAGTAACTTTTGGGGAGGGTACTTGAGAGGAACAGTGAATGGAAATGGGCACAAAGGAGCCTCTAGAGTAGAGTTCTGAAAGTGTTTTGTGAAGTCATTAAGCTGTATTTATACTTATGACTTATGTAATTCTGTGTGTGTGTATGTGTGTGGTGTGTGTGTGTGTGTGTGGTGTGTGTGTGTGTGTGTGTAAGACAGAGACAGATAGGGACAAATAGACCAGAAGGGAGAGAGGTGAGAAGCATCAATTCCTTGTTGTGGCTCCTTAGTTGTTCATTGATTGCTTTCTCATATGTGCCTTGATGGGTGGGAAGAGCTACAGCAGAGTGAGTGACCCCTTGTTCAAGCCAGTGACCTTGGGCTCAAGCAAGAGACCATGGGATCATATCTATGATCCCACGCTCAAGCCAGTGACACTGTGCTTAAGCAAGCTGGTGAGCCTGCGCTCAAGCCAGATAATCCCACGTTCAAGCTGGCGACCTCAGGGTTTTGAACCTGGGTCGTCTGCGTCCCAGTCTGATGCTCTATCCACTGCGCCACTGCCTGGTCAGGCCTTATGCACTTTCTTATATGCATGTTAATATCTCAAGGACAGCCCAGGCAACAAGAAAAAAGGCTTAACAATTTTAATATATTATACCTACTCCTCCTCGTCTCTCTACTTGACCTGTTATTTACTAAAGTAAAACAAATGGTCATCTTTTCAGAATCAAGTTATGGTTATTGGAACCATGAGTTCAAATAGTTATTAATTAGGCCCTGGCCGGTTGGCTCAGTGGTAGAGAGTTGGCCTGGCGTGCAGGAGTCCCGGGTTCGATTCCCAGCCAGGGCACACAGGAGAAGCGCCCATCTGCTTCTCCACCCCTCCCCCTCTCCTTCCTCTCTGTCTCTCTCTTCCCCTCCCACAGCCAAGGCTTCATTGGAACAAAGTTTGCCCAGATGCTGAGGATGGCTCTATGGCCTCTTCCTCAGGCGCTAGAATGGCTCTGATTGCGGCAGAGCGATGCCCCAAGATGTCAGAGCATAGCCCCCTAGTGGGCGTGCCGGGTGGATCCCGGTCGGGCGCATGCGCGAGTCTGTCTGCCTGCCTCCGCGTTTCCAACTTCAGAAAAATACAAAACAAAAACAAAAACCAAATAGTTACTAATTAATTTTGTCAGAAAAAAAAATTTAAACTGCTCCAGTAACTTAGGGTACTTGGTTATCATCTCCAAGTTTCTCACCCCCTCAAGCTTTAAAGATAGACCCCACATTTATACATTGACCCTTTCCTAATCTTTCAAGACGTTTCTTGTTTTCTGAGTTTCTAGCTCACCTTATGAATTATAGCAAATACTTCTCAAGTCATATTTTCAGGATACTTGCTGAAAATAGTAAGCATAAGTTTGTTTTTTGTGAAAAAAATTTTTCTCTCTGATGTCACAGTAGTAGGACTCCTATTTAAGCAAAGGGGTCTTTCATAGGATTTATAAATTGTACAAACAATGGCTAACGTATTTTTGTAGACCTCAACGACAGCAAACAAGTCATTTCAGGACTGAAAGGCACAAAGCACATGCGTCATAAATTTACCCCACACAAAGCAACAAACAAAAAGAACTCAAGATCTTGTATTTAAAACCAAGCAACAAATTAAAACATTAGCAAAACAGATAAGTATTACATTTAAGTCTCAGCACTGCTGTCAATATTTGATGAATTAATTTTTAATAGACTAATTTTTATTAATTTTTTTTAAAAAAATTAAAAACTTGGCCCTGGCCAGTTGGCTCAGCAGTAGTTCATCAGCCTGGCATGTGGAAGTCCCAGGTTCGATTCCCAGCCAGGGCACACAAGAGAAGTGAACATCTGTGTCTCCATCCCTCCCCCTTCTCTCTCTCTCTTTCCCCTTCTCCCAGAGCCATGGATCAAAAGGTTTAAGCAAGTTGGCTCCAGGTGCTGAGGATGGCTCCATGGCCTCATCTCAGGTGCTAAAATAGCTCAGTTGCCAAGCAATAGAGCAGTGGCCTCAGATGGGCAGAGTATTTATTGCCTTGTAGAAGGGCTTGCCAGGTGGCTCCCAGTTGGGGTACATGTGGGTGTTTATCTGTCTGCCTCCCTGCCTTTCACTTAATAAAAAAAATAAAAATTGCCTGACCTGTGGTGGCGCAGTGGATAAAGCGTCAACCTGGAAATGCTGAGGTTACCGGTTCGAAACCCTGGGCTTGCCTGGTCAAGGCACATATGGGAGTTGATGCTTCCAGCTCCTCCCCTACTTCTCTCTCTCTCTCTGTCTCTCCCTCCCTCTCCTCTCTAAAATGAATAAATAAATAAAAAAAATTTAAAAAAAATAAAAATAAAAAAAAATAAAAATTAAAAACCTATAAAATTAGACTATGCAATTTAGAAGTGTCGTTTTGATGTGTGAATGTATGCTAAAATATCATGCATCTTAAATTTTAACTTTTATACTCTTAACTAATAAATTTTGGAAATTTGTTCTAAAGGATTAGGTGTTCAAAATGTCCTTATCTACTCTTCTTTGAAAAGCAAACAAAACCAATGTTCTTGAATAAGAAATTGGGCCCTGGCCGGTTGGCTCAGCGGTAGAGCGTTGGCCTAGCGTGCGGAGGACCCGGGTTCGATTCCCGGCCAGGGCACACAGGAGAAGCGCCCATTTGCTTCTCTACCCCTCCGCCGCGCCTTCCTCTCTCTCTCTTCCCCTCCCGCAGCCAAGGCTCCATTGGAGCAGAGATGGCCCGGGCGCTGGGGATGGCTCTGTGGCCTCTGCCTCAGGCGCTAGAGTGGCTCTGGTCGCAACATGGCAACGCCCAGGATGGGCAGAGCATTGCCCCCTGGTGGGCAGAGCGTTGCCCCATGGTGGGCATGCCGGGTGGATCCCGGTCGGGCGCATGCGGGAGTCTGTCTGACTGTCTCTCCCTGTTTCCAGCTTCAGAAAAATGCAAAAAAAAAAAAAAAAGAAGAATAAGAAATTGAATGTTCCTTGAATTAGAAAACTTCAGTTCAAAAGAAACCAGTATAAGAAACAGCACAGTAATGGTAATAGATATTTCTAACAAGGCCATTCTTGGGGGAAATAGTTCCTATAATAAACTACTTTGTTCAAATGTAAATCAGTTGGTACTTTAAAAGTTACTTATTTTTATTTATACAATCTTGGAATATCAGGGATATAATAGATATATACTAGAATATATTGACACAGATGAGCTTGACCAGAGGTGGCACAGTGGATAGAGCGTTGACCTAGGATGATGAAGTCCCAGGTTCAATACCCTTAGGTCCCTGGCCTGAATGAGAGCTCATCTGGCTTGAGTGCAGGCTTGCCAGTTTGAGCGCTAGGTTAATGGCTTGAGCCCAAAGGTCGCTGACTTAAGCAAGGGGTCACTGGCTCAGCTAACATCCTCTGGTCAAGGCACGTACGAGAAGCAATCAATGAACAACTAAAGTGACGTTATTATGAGTTGATGCTTCTCATCTTTTTCTGGGAGAAAGAAAAGAAAAGACAAAGGCAGACCTTGATCACTTGCTACATGTCAGGGTAACTGGAATGAAATATGCATACTGCTTTCTGAGCAACTTCTAGTCTTCTTTCACATTCAGAAAGTGAGACTCATCTGTAAGGTTCAAAATGTCAGTTTCTTTCTTTTCCCGCTATTACAAGAATGATCCAGAATCTTCTACATAGTGACCCCCATTGCAGGCTTTACGGTACTTGCTGCAGTACTATTAAAATTAGGTGGTTATGGAATATTATGAATTACAATACTTAATCCACTAACAAATGACATAGCATATCCCTTCAAAATACTATCTCTATGGGGTATAATTAAAACAAGTTCAATCTATTTATGTCAAACAGATCTAAAATCACTCAATGTGTACTCGTCAGTGAGTCATATGGCTCTAGTAATTGTAGCAATCCTTATCCAATCTCCATAAAGCAACTGCCCTAATAACTGCACATGGCCTAACTTCCTCAGTACTATTCTGTCTAGCTAACTACAACTACAAATGAATCCACAGCTGAACCATAATTTTAGCATGAGGTTTATAAACAATTTTACCCCTTATAGCCTCCTGATGACTCCTAGCAAGTCTTACTAACCTAGCCCTACCATCCACCATAAACTTAATTGGAGAACTATTTGTAGTAATAGCAACATTTTCTTGATCAAACCTGTGCATTATTCTCATAGGACTTAATATCATCATTATTACCACACTATACTCCCTCTACATACTAATTATGACCCAGCGAGGCAAACATACACACCATATCAATTAAACCAAACTTTACACGAGAAAACACACTCATGGCTATTCATATGATTCTTCTCCTATCAATCAATCAAAAAATGATTTTGGGAACTTTATATTGTAAATATAGTTTAACAAAAACACTAAATTGTGAATTTAGCAATAGAGTCTAAAACCTCCTATTTACTGAAGGAGTATGCAAGAACTGCTAACTTATGCAACCATATCTAAAAATGCAGCTTTTTCAAACTTTTAAAGGATAGAAGTTATCCATTGGGCTTAGGAACAAAAAATTGGTACAACTCCAAATAAAAGTAATAAATCTATTTGTCAATCATACTCTCATTACTCATATTAATCATACCAATCATAGCAACAGCATTTAATCTAGACAAACAACCTGCTTATCCAAACTATGTCAAAACTATCTATCTCTTACTCTTTTATGGCAAGCCTTATTCCAACATGCTCTTTATCAACTCCGGTCAAGAAACAGTAATCTCAAATTGACACTGAATTACAATTCAAACTAAAATTATCCCTCAGCTTCAAATTTGATTACTTTTCAATACCTTTTATGCCTATAGGACTATTTGTTACATGGTCCACTATAGAGTTCCATATGATATATACACTCAGACCCCAACATCAACTGATTCTTTAAGTATTGACTGATATTCTGTCTGTGACCCCCTCAAGCTGGTGACCCCACACTCAAATTGGTGAGCCTGTGCTCAAGCCGGTGATCTCAGGGTTTCGAACCCGGGTCCTCAGTGTCCCAGGCCAATACTCTATCCACTGCGCCATTGTTTGGTCAGGCAATATCCTTTTTTTTTTTTTTTTTTGTATTTTTTTTTTCTGAAGCTGGAAACGGGGAGAGACAGTCAGACAGACTCCTGCATGCGCCCGACTGGGATCCACCCAGCACACCCACCAGGGGCGACGCTCTGCCCACCAGGGGGCGATGCTCTGCCCCTCTGGGGCGTCACTCTGCCGTGACCAGTGCCACTCTAGCGCCTGGGGCAGAGGCCAAGGAGCCATCCCCAGCGCCCGGGCCATCTTTGCTCCAATGGAGCCTTGGCTGCAGGAGGGGAAGAGAGAGATAGGAAGGAGGGGGGGGGGTGGAGAAGCAAATGGGCGCTTCTCCTATGTGCCCTGGCTGGAAATCGAACCTGGGTCCCCCGCACGCCAGGCCGACGCTCTACCGCTGAGCCAGCCGGCCAGGGCCTGGTCAGGCAATATTCTTAATTACAATATTAATCTTAGTTACTGCTAGTAATCTGTTCCAACTCTTCATCAGTTGAGAAGGGGTAGGAATCATATCTTTTCTGCTCATTGGCTGATCATACGGCCACGCAGATATAAACACCAATGCCCTCCAAGCAATTTTATATAATCGCATTAGAGACAATGGCTTTATTATATCTATAGCATGATTTATAACTAATGTTAACACATGAGAACTTCAACAAATCTTCCTATTAAAACCTAAATAATACCTATTTTCCACTAATAGCTCTGTTCCTCACTACCACTGGAACATGGGCCCAATTTGGACTGCACTCATGCCCTCCTTCTGCCATAGAAGGCCCAACCCCTGTCTCTGCCCTATTCCACTCAAGCACTATAGTCCTAGCAGGTGTTATACTCTTAATCCAATTCCACCCCACAACAGAAAACAAACTGGCGCAAACCATAATCCTATGTCTAAGGGAAATTACCACCCTGTTCACAGCAATCTGCACACTCACCCAAAATGACATAAAAATCGTCACCTTCTCCACCTCTAGTCAATTAGGCCTGATAATAGTAACTATTGGAATTAACCAACCCCACCTTGCATTCCTCCACATCTGTACATACACATTCTTTAAAGCAGTATTATCTAGGTCAATTATTCACAGCTTAAGCGACAAACAGGATATGTGAAAAATGGGAGGATTATTAAAACTCTACCCTTTACCACTACTGCACTAATTACTGGAAGCCTCACCCTGACAGGAATCCATTTCTGACAGGCTTTTATTCCAAAGAACTAATTATCGAAGCCAACAACACATCATATACCAACACCCGAGCCCTACTCATCACCCTCATAGCAACCTCCCTCACAGCCATCTATAGCACCCGAATTATCTTTTCCACATTACTAGGACAGCCACGATTTCCCACCCTAATCCTAATCAATGAAAACAACCCCCTTCTAATAAACTCCATTAAACATCTTTTAATCAGAAGTATTTTCACAGGTTTCCTAATCTCAAACAACATTCCCCCAACCAACATCCCACAAATAACCATGCTATCCTATCTAAAACTCATGGCCCTTGGCGTAACCTTGCTAGGTTTCATCATGGCCCTAGAGTTAAGCCAGATCACACAAAACCTGAAGTTTAATAAACCATCAAACCTATTCAAGTTCTCCAGTCTTACTGGCTATTGTCCAACCATCATGTACCATCTCCAACCACTTATAAGCCTCACAACCAGCCAAAAAACCCACCTCTCTCCTGCTGGCCCAAATGTGATTAGAAATGCTACTACCAAAATCAATCTCACAAATTCAAACGAAAACTTCCACAACAGTCACAAATCAAAAAGGCCTAGTTAAACTATATTTCCTTTCATTTCTTATCACCCTAGCCCTCAATATAATAATATTTAATTTCCACAAGTAATCTCCATAAATCACTACAACTCCAATAAGCAATGACCACCCTGTAACTACCACTAATCAAGTCATCATAGCTATATAAACTCAGCAATACCCATGGCCTCTTTACCAAAAAACCCAGTCACCAGTATCATAAATTACCCAATCTCCCATGCCATTAAATTTTAAAACTACTTCCACTTCTATATTTTCATTCTTGAGCACATTAAAAATCAACCCTGCTTCCATAGTTAACCCAGTTATTTTTTTTTTATATTTTATTTATTGATTTTTAGAGAGAGGGGATAGAGAGAAAGAGAGAGAGAGAGAAGAGGGAGGAGCAGGAAGCATCAACTCCCATATGTGCCTTGACCAGGCAAGCCCAGGTTTTGAACCAGCAACCTCAGTGTTCCAGGTGTACGCTTTATCCCACTGCGCCACCACAGGTCAGGCCCATAGTTAACCCAGTTATAAGAGACCCCAAAACTGTTTTATTAGAAACCTATACCTCAGGATACTGCTTGGTTGCTATTGCCATTGTATAACCAAAAACTACCAACATTCCCCCCAAATAAATTAAAAATACTGTAAGACCTAAAAAAGGCCTGTCAAAACTAAGTACAATACCACATTCAACCCCTCCTCTTACAATGAACCCCAACCCCCGACAGATCAGCAAAGATTTAGAAGAAAGCCCTACAGTATCAATTATAAAAATCACACTTATAATAAATGCAATGTATGTCATCATAATTCCTACATGACCTCTATCCATGACCAATGACATGAAAAATCATGGTTATATTTCAACTCTAAGAATAAATGACCAATATCCAAAAATCTCACCCACTTTTCAAAATTATTAATGACTCATTCGTTGACCTCCCCGCTCCCTCAAGCATTTCCTCCTGATGATATTTTGGTTCCATCCTAGGAGTTTGTCTAGCAGTGCAAATTCTAACAGGCCTATATCTTGCCATGCACTACACTTCAGATACCACAGCATTCAACTCTGTAACACATCTGTCAAGACGTGAATTATGGCTAATGACTTCGTTATCTCCATGCAAATGGAGCCTCTATATTCTTTATCTGCCTGTATCTTCATGTAGCACGAGGCTTCTTCTAGGAATCCTACACCTTCACAGAAACAAGAAATGTGGGTATCCTCCTACTAGCTGCAGTTATAGCAATGGCCTTTATAGGATATGTTCTACCATGAGGACAGATATCTTTCTGAGGTGCCACAGTCATCATGAATCTACTCTCCACTATCCCTTACACTGGAACAAATCTAGTAAAATGAATCTGAGGTGGTTTCTCAGTAGATAAAGCCACTTTAACCCGATTTTTGGCCTTCCACTTTCTCCTTCCATTCACCATCGCAGCCTTAGTTATAGTACACTTATTATTCCTTCATGAGACAAATTCCAACAACCCAACAGGCATCCCCTCTAATACAGACATAATCCCTTTCTACCCCTAATATACAATCAAGGACAACTTAGGGTTCCTAATAATACTAACAGCCTTCCTAGCATTAGTCCTATTTGCCCCTGACTTACTAGGAGACCCAGATAACATCCCTGTCAAACCACTAAACACTCCCCCACACATCAAGCCAGAATGATATTTCCTATTTGCCTACACCATCCTATGATCTATCCCCAACAATCTAGGAGTGTTAGTCTTAGTCTTATCCATTCTAATCCTTGCCATCGTCCCAATACTGCACACCTCAAAATAACGCAGCATTACATTCTGCCCACTCAGTCCATGCCTGTTCTGGCTGCTAGTCACAGACCTAATGGCACTAACATAAATCAGAGGACAGCCAGTAGAATACCCCTATAGCATCACTGGCCAACTGGCATCAATCTTCTACTTCTCCATTATTCTAGCTAGCTATTCTAATATTGTGCAGTCATCTAATGCTGTATTTTTCAAACTGCGAGTAGTGATAGTCATATAATTTTTTAGTAGGTTCCCATTATCATTTAAAAAAAGAATAAAAAATAACCAGGGTGTATTGTATATATGGGTATTGTTTTGTAAATATTTTAAAAACTGTGTATGTATATCTGGTATATCTACATGCATACCAGTAGCAATATAAAATATTTTGTGTGTGTGTGTGTGTGTGTGTGTGTGTGTTAGTTAGCCATCCCCAGGCCTGGCCTCTAAGACCCTTGAAGGGTCCCCCATCCTATTTCTTCCCTCTCTTGCTGGCCTTCTGCAGAGAACCAAGAGGTCTGCCAGGCCCTAGAGAATGGCAGAACTTTTTTATTTTTTTGTATTTTTCTGAAGCTGGAAACGGGGAGAGACAGTCAGACAAACTCCCGCATGCGCCCACCGGGATCCACCCGGCACGCCCACCAGGGGGCGACGCTCTGCCCACCAGGGGGCGATGCTCTGCCCCTCCAAGGCGTCGCTCTGTTGCAAGCAGAGCCACTCCAGCGCCTGGGGCAGAGGCCAAGGAGCCATCCCCAGCGCCCGGGCCATCTTTGCTCCAATGGAGCCTCGCTGCGGGAGGGGAAGAGAGAGACAGAGAGGAAGGAGGGGGGGAGGGGTGCAGAAGCAGATGGGTGCTTCTCCTGTATGCCCTGGCCGGGAATCGAACCTGGGACTTCTGCACACCAGGCCGACGCTTTACCACTGAGCCAACCGGCCAGGGCTAAAATATTCTTTTTAAAAATTTTTATTTATTTATTTTTAGAGAGAAAGAAAGAGAGAGAGATAGAAACATCTGTTCCTCTGTTCCTGAATGTGCCCAGACCAGGGATCAAACACACAATTTTTGCACAATGGATGGTGCTCTAACCAACCAAGTTATCCAGCCAAAGCAAAACATTCTTGAATTGAGTCATGATCACACTTCAATAGCCACAGATATAATAGGCTTTATTATATTTTTAATAATTGTTACACATGAAGCTTCAACAACATAATTCTTTTTTCAGAACGTAGGCTAACATTTTAGGCTAGGTACCATGTAAAGATCATTCTTAGTGGATAAAGTGTTGACCTGGAACACTGACATCGCCAGTTCAAAACCCTGGGCTTGCCTGGTCAACACACCTAAGAGAAGCAACTACTAGGAGTGGATGCTTCCCACTTCGCTGCACCAAAAATCAATAAATAAAATCTTAAAAAAAAAAAGATCATTCTGCTTATTTGAAAGCAGAGATCTCTTAGAATAGATATATCAACAAACTTCAAAATACACTGCATGGTTGGTAATTTCAGTATATGTATGTTGGAGATCAAAAGCTGAAGAGTGTTTTTACACTTATATAATTAGCTTTCAGCTACCTGTAACTCAGTGTATATTTAAAGCCACTACAAGAGCAAATTACTATTTACAGTAGAAAATAAAATTTAAAAAGAGGAAATGGAAGTGAATCTAACTTCAATTAGAAAAACTTGCAGATTTCACTATCGATTTCCCATAAAGCATGTTGCCCACATCTGGATTTCTCAGGAAATTCATTGATATAAAGGCCTCACTGAACAGGTGCTCTGAACACACTACTATATTTTCATAAAACATAAATATACAAATAACTGATGCATATCTTTGAGTGTTAAATAAGATGCAGGTGTCTACATAAAAGGGTATAATAAACCTTTGGGAGGATGGTGCTTTCTGTAGCAAAAGTAAAACTAGTAAGTTTTAATAACTGTAGTGTTATATACAATGTGTCCGTAAAGTCATAGTGCACTTTTGATCGGTCACAGGAAAGGAACAAAAGACGATAGAAATGTGAAATCTGCACCAAATAAAAGGAAAACTCTCCCAGTTTCATACCTATTCAGTGCAGTTCGATGTGGGCTCACACACAGATTTTTTAGGGCTCCTTAGGTAGCTATCCCGTATAGCCTCTACAGACTTGTCACTGACTGATGGCCTACCATAACGGGGTTTCTCCATCAAACTGCTGGTTTCCTTCAACTGCTTATCCCACCGAGTAATGTTATTCCTATGTGGTGGTGCTTCGTTATAAACGTGCCGATATTCACGTTGCACTTTGGTCATGGATTTGAATTTAGCGAGCCACAGAACACACTGAACTTTCCTTTGTACCGTCCACATCTCGACTGGCATGGCCGTGGACTGCTTCGCTGTATACATGGTGTTATGTCATCATCTGAGCATGCGCACATACTGCCACATCATCCTACAGAAACTGGGAGGGTTTTCCTTCTATTTGGTGCAGATTTCACATTTCTGTCGTCTTTTGTTGTTTTCCTGTGACTGGTCAAAAGTGCACTATGACTTTACGGACACACTGTATATTACCCAATGTCTAAGGACCAATTCATCAGACATATTAATATTGCACTAGTAGGAAGTCATTCTGTTACCACTGACATTATTCCAAACAGGCTAGAGCCCAATACCATTCCCTTTTTGCACTACTGATCTTATCCCCAGAGTCCAAATAAGTACATGGAGCAATGCTTGAGAATCCAACTGAAAAAACAGAAGAGAAAGAAATCAGCCTGACCAGATGGTGGCACAGTGGATAGAGTGTTGGATTGGGATGCAGAGGACCCAGGTTCAAGATCCTGAGGTCGCCAGCTTAAGTGCAGGCTCATCTGGTTTAAGCAAAAGCTCACCAGCTTGGACCCAAGGTTGCTGGCTTGAGCAAGGGGTTACTTGGTCTGCTATAACACCACGGTCAAGGCACATATGAGAAAGCAATGTGTCCGTAACACAATGTGTCAATGAACAACTAAAGTGCCACAACGAAAAACTGATGATTGATGCTTCTCATCTCTCTGCGTTCCTGTTTGTCCCCCCCCCTTGCTCTGTCTCTGTAAAAAAAAAAAAAAAAAAAAAAAATCATATGGGTTCTCCAATGTACAGGGTACACACCAGATCAAGCCAAAGAACATACTGCACTTGATAACAGTTAAAACTAAGACCCATTGTCTGACCAAGCAATGGCACAGTGGATAGAGTGTCAGCTGGGGACACTGAGAACCCAGTTTTGAAACCCTGAGGTCACCAGCTTGAGCATAGGTTCACCAGCTTGAATGTGGGGTCACTGGCTTGAGCGAGGGATCACAGACATAACTCCATGGTTGCTAGCTTGAGCCCAGAGGTTGCTGGCTTGAAGCCCAAGGTTGCTGGCTTGAGCAAGGGGTCACTGACTCAGCTGCAGCCCCTCTGGTCAAGGCACATATGAGAAAGCAATCAATGAACAACTAAGGTGCCGCAACTATGAGTTGATGCTTTTCATCTCTCTCCCTTGCTGTCTGTCTTTCACTAACAACAAAAAAAAAGATCATGACCCATTAAATGTTCCAAAAGATACAAGAAAAAAGGTTCTACCTTCTAATCTAGTTGAACTATAATATAAATATGCAAATTGCTTTTAAACTCTCTAGTGCCACCCATTTCTTTCAGAATAAAATCTGAATCCTTAGTAATAATTTGTGAGGCCCCATAGAATCTGGACCTACACCTATTACCTTATTTCCTGTCACTTTCCTATCCACTTACTTTATAGTGGCCAACAATTATATGAAAAAATACTCAACATCATTACTTTGCATGATAATGCAATTTAAAATCACAAGATACCACCACAAATTCAAAAAGATGGGCTGAAAATACCAGGTGTAGGCAAGGATGACGAACATAACAACAATTTTCTCACACTGCTGTTGGAAGTGTAAATTGTAAAACCCTTCTGGAAAATGTTTTGCAGTGGCTACTAAACCTAAACATACACATACCTGATTATACAGCAACCTCACTCCTTTGGGATAAAAACCCCAAAGTATTTAGTGCTTATGTTTATAAAAAGACATGAACAAGAATATGCATAGCACTTTTATTCATGATAGCTCCAAACTGGAAGCATCCTAAATACCCACCAACAGAAGAATAGATTAATAAGTTAAACTGTGGTCTGTTCAGACAATGCAACCCTTCTAGCATTAAAAAAGAATACTATAATGCAGCCTGACCGGGCAGTGGTGCAGTGGATAGAGCGTCAGACTGGGATGCGGAGGACTCAGGTTCGAGACCCCGAGGTCACCAGCTTGAGCATGGGCTCATCTGGTTTGAGCAAGGCTCACCAGTTTGAGCCCAAGGTTGCTGGCTCGAGCAAAGAGTCACTCAGTCTGCTGTAGCCCCATGGTCAAGGCACATATGAGAAAGCAATCAATGAACAACTAAGGTGCTGCAACGAAGAATTGATGCTTTTCATCTCTCTCCCTTCCTGTCTGTCCCTCTCTCTGACTCTGTCACAAAATAAATAAAATTAAAATGCTTTTTTTTAAAAAAAAGAATAGTATAATGCAGCATGGACGAATCTCATAGATATAATATTGAAGTAAAGAAACAGACACAAAAGAGTACATACTAGAAAATTCTATTTGCTAAAGTTCAAAAACAGGCAAAAATAATCTGTGATAACAGAAATACAAGAGTAAGTACCTGTATTTGTTGGTTTGTTCTGAATTACTGGTATTAAATGGGAATTAGCATGAAAGAGACTTCTGGTTGCTGAAAATATTCTATACTTTAATGTAAATAGCTGTCTCGCAGTGTTTTAAACATGTATAAATTCAGAAAGTTGTACATTTAAGATCTGCGTTACAGTAAAGTTATATACAAAATATATATTTAACACACACAAATATATATACATATCACATATACAAACACAAAATGTCTATTAAGATATTTATAGTAAATCATAAATCAATATACTGCTCCTACTCCTCTGGGAAGTTTTTGGCTCTATTAGGCCATCATTTACTTTATTGCTACTTTTACTGATTCAAAGAAAAGGGAATGGGATACTATGTGGATAGCTGATGCTGAAATAACCACTTACCTTTAACAAAGGGCAGCTGCAAAGGTTGGGAAAGGAGAGTGGAAAGTTAACCCCAAGAAGGAAATCCTTGTTTCTCAGATATCTCTGCTGGCTCTCCCCTTCTGGCTCTCCCCAGGAACGCAGCTGATGGAGCCTGTAGGAGGCTTTCAGAGACAGGAAAAGAGCTAACCATCTGAAACAAATCACAGCAGACATGCTTATTCAGTACTCTGTGGAGGTTTGAAGGTAGTTTATATAGCAAGCAGCAAGGAACATTGTCTCTCATTAACATGACTCTTTTGTAAATCCTGAGCATTTTAGAAACAGTTCTTTCCTATTTTGTTCTATAAATTCTAACTTTGGCATGACTTGGTTTGCTAATATGAGAACTAAAATCCTCTGTAAAAGCCCATCTCTGTATTTAATTCTATCACAAATACTCATAAAAAAATCGTCATAGTTGGGAGAGTCTTTTCTAATGAGGCCACTATTTATTACAGAAATAGAGAGGTAGTAAGGTAAGTGAAAGCCGTTATTCCAAAGAATAAGGACAAAGAACTAAGTTTCCCAAAACACTTAAGGCAGGCTATGCTGCAATCATTGTTAACTAAAGGAATCATCAGCCATCATTTGTCCTATAGGAAGCACATAAAATACAGTAGACTAATTTTGTTTAACTATAATTAAGAAGACTTGACAGCCTGGTAGCATTTGGGAGAGGAGCCTGAATAGTTTTTATGTAAGGTATATCACAAGGCATCACGTAATTTATTAAACGATCCCCTAATTTTGAGAAAATTATGATTCTCTAATGAAAATTTTTATTTTTAACATCAGAGAAAGAATGAGTTCTCTAAGATGATATAACATTAACTTTTTAAGCTTCACAGTATTCAACCTTTGTTCTTATTTCTTTCCAATGGCTATTCATCAAACAACGAGCAAACTTCTCACCTGGCCAAAAGTCCCTGAAGCATGAGGTTTGCCATTTCTGCTGGAGATACATCAATAAAGCGAAGGAAAGAGAAACAGCTTTCTTCATTAACACCTAGAATATCAAAGGACAAACTTAAACTCAGCAAACCAAGAGACAATACTCAACTAAAGCCTGACTGCTGAACTGCTCAATTTGGGCTTAATAATCAAAACGTATTTTTAAAGGTTCTGAACAAAAGCTACTTTAATCAAAGTCAGAATGTCCTATCTTATACTATAATCGTAAGTAAAAGGCATAAATCAAGAGAGTGAAGTTGGCTCATCAGTTATGTTTGGGGTTTTTGGATCCTTAGTTAACTGCCTGCCTTCCTCTTTTTATTGTGTCAAGAGAAAAAAAAAGGAAAGGACAGAGGTAAAAGATTCTGAACCTTTGTCTAATACTTTGGACAATGTTCTAAGTTGAGCAGCTTCTTTTCCTTAGACTGAGAGAGAACTAAGCCACATTAATAAGAATTCTGCACCTGACCTGTGGTGGTGCAGTGGATAAAGCGTCAACCTGAACACCAAGGTTGCCGGTCTGAAACCCTGGGCTTGCCTGGTTAAGGCACATATGGGAGTTGATGCTTCCTGCTCTTCCCCCCTTCTCTCTCTCTCTCTCTCTCTCTCTCTCTCTCTCTCTCTCTTTCCTCCCTCTCTAAAATGAATACATTTTTAAAATCTTTAAAAAAAAATCCTGCACATCAATTTTAAGAGTGTAAAAAATTCTTAAGAGTCAGGTATAAAATAAAGACAGAAGATCAATTTAATAATTTTTTTTTGCTTTCCTGTTATAGTCACAAATCATAGCACCTATAGATGAAGATGACTAATTTACTTAAATCTTTATTTATTTATTTTGGAGAGGGAGAGAGAGAGAGAGAGACAGGAAGGGAGAGAGATGAGATGCATCAACTTGTAGTTGTGGCACTTTACTGATTCACTGATTTAGTTGTTCACTGATTATTTCTCATATGTGCCTTGACCAGGGGGCTCCATCTGAGCCAGTCGCCCCTTGCTCAAGCCAGTGACCTTTGGCCGAAGCCAGCAACCATGGGGTCATGTCGATGATCCCATGCTCAAACTGGTGAGCCTGTGCTCAAGCAGGGCTCTGGGTTCGAACCTGTGACTTCAGTGTCCCAGGTCAATGATCTATCCACTGTGCCACCACTGGTCAGGCTAATTTACTCAAATCTTATCAAGACTTCATAAATAAAAACTTATCATGCAGGGCCTGGCCAGGTAGCTCAGTTGGTTAGAGCATCCTCCAATACACCAAGGTTATAGGTTTGATCCCTTGTCAAGGCACATAAAAGAATCAACCAAGGAATACATCAATAGGTAGAACAACAAATCAATGTTTCTCTCTCTCTCCCTAACTTTCTCCCTTCCTCTCTCTCTAGAATCAATCAACAAATAACAATAAAATAAAATAAACCCAGCATGCAGGCAAACCACTATTAGTTCCAAATCAGCCACTCAGCAAAACAAAGAAAAGCATCTGGTAAATTCTTGGCATACTTTCCTTCCCAAAGATAAAAACACCTACCTTTTCTGTGAAAGAGAGACTGTTGGATATAGTCTGGTGCAAATGGAGAAAGAAGAACCCTTAACCACCTGTAAAATAGGTAAGTAAAATAAATCCAAATCCAAACATTAATATTGGGAAGTTAGACTGAAGGTTCCAAACTAAAAGTAATCTTTTAGGTTTGAAACTCACTATACTTTTAAGAAGTTTGTTATTACCAGGCAAAAATCATGGCATAAATGTCAGAAGTCATAAGTACTTAATAAAGGTATAAGAAGATAATACAAGTTTAAAGCAGTCTTATTTCAGATACTCAATATGTTAGCACTCTAAACTTATCATACACTATAAAAGAAAGCACTACATCTCTTGTCTGCTTCCTTCTGCTCATCTATCTAGTCAGGTATTAGGCTGGAGCTATCACAGACGTAGAATTCTTAAAATTAAACCCAAGAAATTTCTCAATTTCAGTTTCATTAGGCTAAATGTTGTCAATAATTATTTTGATAGTATTGTTTATATTGTTTTGCTTCAGAAGGAGCTTTCTAAATCCATGGTTCTCAAATGTGGGAGTTCATAAGAATCCTCTGGGAGCCTGTTAAAAAAACCCCAGAAGTCACAACCATCCTCACAGATGTAGGATGGACCTACACACCTCTTTTCTCAGTAAATGGCTAGCATATTGCCATTAATAAGCACTTCACCTTTACCCAAATCTGTCATTGCTGATCTGAGAAGGTAAATTTGATTAATTTGAAATCCAATCAGTTTTCCCACAAGTGCTATTCCAAGTATAAAAGAAGTCATCACAAAGCAAATCCAACACCAGGGCACAGACATTTGCTGATCTCCTTTGGTGTATGTATTTGTGCACAGGTGCATATTCCTCATTTGCAAAAGCAACTAGAAGTGGTTAGGGCCTTTAAGGTCATCCAGTTAAACCCCTGAAGTGCACAGATTCTACTACCACAAGATCCTTCAACAAATAGTTGTCTACCCTTTGTTTAATCATCTTCTGTTGAGGAATTAAAACACTCTCCACTAAATTTATCTCCACAATTTCCTAAATACCAAAAACACTCTTAGAAGTAAATAGATCTTAATATTTACTCACCTGTCTCGTGAATGGTTGAAAACCCTGATCTGTCCATGATGGTAGATAAACTTTGAAATCTGATATGGCTTTAAGGAAATATGAAATGGAGACCAAGTTTCTTGCCTTTCAAATAACTCTGGGTGATTACACACCTAAGAGAAAGAAAAAGAAGACAACATTGTTATGTGCAGACATCACTCTATGAAGTGTTGGGGCATCCCAAACCCTGAATGTTTACCTTTGTGAATAAATACTTTCGCATTTTCACCTCTTTTTAACAGCATTTATTTGGCATCAAGGCTAGAGGCCTTTTCTTTTTTCTATTTTTTTGTGACAGAGACAGAGAGAGGGACAGATAGGGACAGACAGACAGGAAGGGAGAGAGATGAGAAGCATCAATTCTTCTTGCAGCTCCTTAGTTGTTCAGATTGCTTTCTCATATGTGCCTTAACTGGGGGGCTCCAACAAAGCGAGTGACCCCTTGCTTAAGCCAGCGACCATGGGGTCACGTCTATGATCCCATGCTCAAGCCAGAAACCTCAGGGTTTCAAACCTGGGTCCTTTCCGTCCCAGTCCAAGAAGCTATCCACTGCACCAATACTTGGTCAGGCTAGAGGCCTTTTCTTGAACTGCATTAATAAAGATAACTCCCAGGCAGCTGACCCAAGCTCTTACCTTCCTAAACTGCATGACCAGATTCATGAGGCTGCTGGTGGTGGTCTGAGCTTGCTGGGTAGAACCCATAGAAGACTGCAATAAATCCTCAATAGAAATTTTGTTCTTTAGTGCCTGATACAGCAACTTCTGTCGACTGGTCAGTTGGCAATACATTAAAATTTCAATCTAAAAATCAGTGAGAACATTTATATTTTGAATAACAGTTTAAAGAAAATTCAGTATCAACATAAAGTTGAAAACACATACAAGCCAGATTATTGAAGAAAACAATATATGTATCTCTAGGAACACAGTAACTCTAAATTTGTGATGTGGTTAATTATCCAAAATGTTTTTTTCCTTGATCCTCTTTCCCTTGTCAACTCAATCCACATGCTGTTCCTGTGCTGATCTCTTACATTTCTAATAGTACCAATTATCACCCATCTACAGTGGTCGGCAAACCGTGGCTCGCAAGCCACATGCGGCTCTTTGGCCAGCTTAGGAGTACCCTAATTAAGTTAATAACAATGTACCTACCTATATAGTTTAAGTTTAAAAAATTTGGCTCTCAAAAGAAATTTCAATCATTGTACTGGGTTGATATTTGGCTCTGATGACTAATGAGTTTGCCGACCACGGACCCATCACAACAAAAATATATTCCTATACTCCCCTACCCCCATACTTTGAACTACCTACTATAACAGTACCACTCAGAGAGTGTGCAGCAGTTTTATACGTGACATATAAGAAAAAATAATCTTTTCCACAATTTACTAAATTAACAGCATACCATTCATTCAGTTGCCCAAAGAGAAACTTTAGTCAAGTCTGATTTCTCTCTCTCTCATACCCCATGTTCTATCATTTCCTAAGTCACTTTGTTCAACCTAGAAAATTCACTTCTAACCACCCTTTCTGACCATTGCCATTACCTTACTGAAGAATCTCATCATATTAATCTAGCCTGCTATTACTTTGGAGTCTTCCTGCCTCTATTCTCTCCTGATTCTAAGAAACTTTCCATACAAATCTTGAATGGCAATTCAACTGCTAAAAAACCTTCAATGTATATTATTGCCTATAGTAAAATATTAAAAATTCTTCCATAGGTGCAGAAGACTTCCCATAATCTAACCGACCCAATTGTCCCAGTCTCATTATCATGTCCTCCTATTTACCTTAGCAATTATGGTCTGAATAAGGTTTGTCAAACATACTGCATATTTCAATGTTGATCTACCTGTGTTCACACTACTGTTGCCTAACACCCCCTTTCAATCATATTTTCCTAGTAAATGCCAACTCATTATTCTGGATCCACCTCACATCTGCTCTGATGCCTTCTCTAACCTTCCCGAACAGAACCACTCCCTATCCATGTTCCCATTATAGTTATACATATCATTATTATATCTCTATGACAAGTATTATAGTTATTTATGTATTTATCTCCCTTGGAAATCTAAACAGAAGTTGGAGAAGGCATCTTCATGTACCAGTGGATGGCAAGCAATATGAGTTCAATAAATAAGCATATTATTTAACAGATCATAAACATTAGTGATGTTTAAGAAATTTATACTATGCCAGTTTCACAAAATAGCCACAAAGATTTTTTTTAAAGAAATAAAACAAAGGTACATGTCTCTCTCTCTGAAGGTAAACATCCCCACCACCATCTTCCAAAGAGTTACTAATTTCAAAATAATCCATCCTTCTGATAGTGATAGAGAAGAACTACCTGATATTATGAAGGATCTGGAAAGCTGCCTTTTAGGCACAGAGAATTGTGAGAAACAGGAGGACTTTTTGGAATATGGGGAAAAACTCCAAAGGACTGGGAACTGGCAGGGGAAAAAAAAAGGAAGGAGGATATAGAGAGAATTCAAAGGAGATCAGAGAAAATAACAGAAGTCAAAAAGCAGCCCTGGATGGTTGGCTCAGTGGTAGAGCATCGGCCTGGTGTGCAGGAGTCGCGCCCATCTGCTTCTCCACCCCTCCCCCTCTCCTTCCTCTCTGTCTCTCTCTTCCCCTCCCGCAGCCAAGGCTCTATTGGAGCAAGGTTGGCCCAGGCGCTGAGGATGGCTCTGTGGCCTCTGCCTCAGGCGCTAGAATGGCTCTGGTTGCAACAGAGTGACGCCCCAGATGGGCAGAGCATCGCCCCCTGGTGGGCGTGCCGGGTGGATCCAGGTCGGGTGCATGCGGGAGTCTGTCTGACTGCCTCCCCGTTTCCAACTTCAGAAAGATACAACAACAAAAAAAGAAGCAAAAAAGATATTTATAAACCAAAATTATTGGCTTTGTATGAGAAAAAATATTACAACCCAAAGCACATTAAACTTCTAACTCTAACTTTGAGTTTGCAGAAACACTGGAGACAGAGGAACATGTTTAATACCACAATGATGTAATTAGCAAAATCCAGTATATGGGAAACTCTACAGGACATATAACCCAGTTTCTTCCAGAAAAAACTGCAAGTGAAAACAGAAGGGACAGATTAAAAGATATTTAAGAGATATGTCACCCAAATGCTATGTGAGGATCTTGCTTGGATTTTGATTTCAAAAATATAATTCAGAGAGAGGGAGAGAGGGAGAAAGGTAGAAAGGGTGAAAGGGATGGGAGAGAGGAAGAGGGGAGGGGAAGGAGGGAAGGAGACAGAGAGGGAAGAGAAAGGAGAGATACAGAGACAACTGTGGATACCTAAGCACTGACTGGGTATGTGATACTACAATAAAATAACTGTCATTTTCAGTACAGGCAATAATGATTTGTGGTTATATATTTTTTAAAAGACCAAGTCTTTTAGAGATACATATAAAAATTTTAAATGAAATAGACAACTGGGATTTGTTTCAGAATAATATGGAAGGATGGGGATGACCATGAGTTGATAACTGTTGAAGCCGTAATGTGGTTACAAGAAGGTTCAATATACTATGCTGCTTTCCACTTTTGTAATGTTTCAAAATAACAAGTATAAAACAAAATGAAAAAAATATTACTTACCGTGATTATTTGACTCATATTAAATCTCCTTTGATCTACTGAGGTTTAAGGTCTCCTGTCAAACAAGCTAATGACTCTTCTACTAAATATTTATCAAGGAACTTTATTCTCCCTGGAACCCTAAGTTGGTGCTTAATATACTCATGGCGTTTTCTTTCCTCTTACCTTATCAGACAATTCATTTTCTACATCTTTCTTGATCCTCCTCAGCATAAATGGCTTCAAGATCATGTGTAAGCGAGAGAGTTGATCTGAAATGCCAGAAGGCCCCCCATAAGTAATACATTCTATTAATTTAATACAAACAAAAGTCAAACATCTCTCATTACATTGTTTTAACAACTTTTGGTTTAATGATTTTCTGCAAGACTGAAACAGCCTGACCTGGCACAGTGGATAGAGCATCGGACTGGGATGCAGAGGACCCAGGTTCAAGACCCCGAGGTCGCCAGCTTGAGCACGGGCTCATCTGGTTGGAGCAAAGCTCATCAGCTTGGACCCAAGGTCACTGGCTTGAGCAAGAGGTTACTCAGTTTGCTGTAGCCCCACGGTCAAGGCACATATGAGAAAGCAATCAATGAACAACTAAGGTGTTGCAATGAAAAAGTAATGATTGATGCTTCTCATCTCTCTCTGTTCCTGTCAGTCTGTCCCTATCTATCACTCTCTCTGACTCTGTCTCTGTAAAAAAAAAAAAAAAAGACTGAAACAATTTTTTTTTCCAAGTAGGAAACCAAGGAATCTGAGTTTTCCACAGCATCTTCCTATAGTCAATTGGGTAAATGCATTTTGCTCTCAGAACAAGGACCACCTTATTTTTATTGATTGATTGATTGAGTTTTAGTGAGAGAGACAGAGACAGGAAGGGAGAGAGATAAGAAGCATTGACTCATAGTTGCGGCACATTAGTTGTTCTAGTTGTTCATCGATTGCTACTCACACGTGCCTTGACCAGGGGCTCAAGTCAAGACAGTGACCCCTTGGTTCAAGGCAGTGACTTTGGGCTTCAAGCCAGCAAACTATGGGCTTAAGCCAGCAACCATGGAATCAAGTTGATGATCCCATGCTCAAGCTGATAAGCCTGCGCTTAAGCCACTGACCTTGAGGTTTTGAACTTAGGACCTCAGAGTTCCTGGTTGCTGCTCTATTCACTGCGCCAGCACCGCTCAGACAAGATCACCTTATTTTTACTAGAATTCACATGTAGAGTGTTTAAGGAACATTTTAATCAATAATTGGTCTAACACAAGCTATCTGTGACTCCCAGTGTTTCCCCAAAATAATTTTTTCAAAGTATAATAGCAAATAACAACTTGTAGTATAAGAAATACATAAGGACTTTTCTTTTTCCTTTTTTCTTTTTTTTTTTATTAGCAAGCAAGAGAGAAAGAGACAGACAGGAAGGGGGAGAGAGGAGAAGCATCAACTCATAGTTGCGGCACTTCAGTTGTTTATTGATTGTTTTCATATATGACTTGATGTGGAGGAGGGACTCCAGCCAAGCCAATGACACTGGGCTCAAGCCAGCGACCTTTTGGCTCAAGGTGATAATCCCAGCTCAAATTGGCAAACTCAGGGTTTTGAACCTGGGACCTCAGCATCCCAGGTGGATGCTCTATTAACTGTACCACCCCCTAATCAGGCCCTAAGGACTTTTCTAATAGTTAACATGTCACTTCATGTCTATATAATAAATACCTTATGATTCTCTTAAAAGGTAACATTTAATAAGGTCAAAAGTATTGATACACAAGGTTAAAAATGTTCCCAGTAGAAACAAATTCTAATATACACAGAACCTAACAAAAATGTCCCTTCTAATATTTTTAGTTTTTAATAACAGGAGGAAGGCCTTTACATCATTCCACAAAGAACATAATTCTAACAGAAATTTTTCAGAAACTATTAAAAATGTCCCCTTCTAGTATTTTTGGGTTTTAATTATAGGAGGAAAGCCTTATATCATTCCACAGAGAACATAATTCTGACAGGAATTTTTCAGAATCTATGTGGAAAATGAGGATTCTGTAAGCTAAAATGTGGTACTTTATGACTCTGCATGTTCTGCCTTGATTAGCCAACAATACAGAAACATAACCTAAAGAAGTCACTTAAAATTTTTTTTTTAGGGAGTGAGAAAGAGACAGGCAGAAAAAAAGAGAGATGAGAAGCATCAACTTGTAGTTGTGGTACTTTAGCTGTTCATTGACTGCTTCTCATATGTGCCTTGCTGAAGGGGGTGAGCTCCAGGTAAGCCAGTGACCCCTTGCTCAAGCCAGTGACCTGGGGCTCAAGCCAGTGACCATGGGGTCATGTCTATGATCCCAAGCTCAAGTAGGTGACCTCAGGGTTTCAAACTTGGGTCCTCAGCGTCCCAGGTCGATGCTCTACCTACTGCGCCACCACCTGGTCAGGCCATTTAAAAAATTCTTTTAAACATAAAGTACACAATTATTTTATAACAGAAAAAACTTTCCCCCCTGATCCTTATAAGTATACTAGGAGAAAAATTCTTCATATAGAAAAAACATACTATTATGTGGTTGCTTATACTGATATGTAGAAGAAAGTTCATAAAAATACTCACTCTCATCAATGGCGGATTTGTTTTCAGCATGGCTCTCAATGTCCTTGGAAAACCATTCATTAAACTCTTCATGTGAATCAAATAACGTTGGCATAATGAAATGCAGCAGAGCCCAGAGCTGGGAAAAAAGAAAAGTGAAATCTCTGTAGGGTAACAAAATGACAGTGTGTAAGGATATAATGAGGGTTTGGAGAGACAGTGAAGTTGCAGGTATGAGTGTATGTTTGTGTCTCAGTCCATGTGCATGTGCGAGTGAATAAGAGAGACAGAAACAGTGTACAAGAACATGCCTCATCAACCAACCCTAATTCTATAAGATGCTATAGCAAGATGTAGTTATTTTTTTCAATTAATTTCAAACTAAAAGTTGGAAAGTGCAAGTCCAGCTCAGATTTTGCATTGCGCTCGTTTTAAAGGTCTTATAAATATTTAAAAATCTATCCCAAAATTGTACACAATCTGAGGTAGCATAACTTGCTAATAATAACCCTAAATCGGGAGTTAGCAAATTATAATCTGTGGTGACAAGTCTGGTTGGCCACCTAGTTTTACAAATAAAGTTATATTGGAAAATAACCACACCTATTTTTTCATTTATGTATCATATGGCTGTTTTCATGTTACAACAGCAAGGTTAAATAATTGTGACAGTGACTGTATGACCTGTAAAGTCTAAAATATTTACTATCTGACTCTACAGAAAATTTTCTGACCCTTGTTGTAGATGGTCAATTATCTTTCTGAAAGAAATTATTTTAGTTCCTTTCAGTGTTAAAGAAGGTTACCTTTCATTCTAGCATAAAAACATCTCTGCACTGGATGGGTAGCATTCCAAATGCAGTCACTATTTATTATATATTATATAAGTACAAAGAAATAAAGTAATTTATTGCTTTTTGCCAGAGAATAAGAAAATAGGAATGATGCCAGAAAAACCAGTTAGAGCAAGCTACGTTCAAATTCTTCCTCTTCTGTGGGGATTGTAATTTGTACAGAGCATTAACACTCCAGGTTGGCATGGGTAAAGAATTCTACTGCTGGAACCACTCTGTTTAATGTAGACCTGAAACTGAGACCATTTCTAGTGCCTACCTCTGCCATAGTGTTCTGGATAGGGGTGCCAGTTAGCAAAAGCCGATTCCGACACTGGAACTGCAAGAGGATCTTCCAACGTACACTGTTCAATAAGAGGAATTACAAACTCCAAGTTAGCAATAAACCTTTCTCCGCCCTACCAGATCCCCATATTTCTAAAAATGTTTTCCAAAAAATAAAGCAACAAACACTCAGAATCTAGTACTCTCCCACGTACGCAATTGAAAAACATTATTCAACAAAGCTGAGAACAGGAAATTTCAAAGGAATTGACTCCTCTGTTCTGAAAATATGGTATTAGGGTTTAGGAAAAAAAGCCCTCAAATAGGTATAGTAGTATCCTTTCTGGTTTGATAAAGTCCTTTTCATGTTAACAAAAACCATTTCATTATAAGGCACTTATCTGTAGTAGGAACTTTAAAATTATTGATTTGTGTGCTTCCAGTGAGTTTGGAGAGAGCACTGAAGAAAGGGGAAGCATATGAGAAGCAAATGCAATTGAGAGTCTATGGCTTTGAGCATGTCCTACTTCAAAAAAAGTACAGTATGAAGTAATACCCTCTAGGTGACAGTTCCATGGAAAATACCATCCTGACAGTTAACATGAACCTTTAAGGAAGTCCTATGCACTCACCAACAGTTAATAAAAATACATCAAACCCAAGATTTAATATCACTAAATAACACTATATAGTCAAGCACTCATTTACTGTTCAGTTTGGGACCTTCAAGGTATTAAAATATTTTAAACATATAGCATCCAATAAAAGGATTCTTGAGGAATTCTAATAACCATCCAGGGACTAGGACAACTTGCATAAAGCAGTGAGAATCTGCAATCCACATAATGCAACATTCTATTGCCTACTAAGACTTCCTTTCTAAAATAATCCCTCAAGGAAAGGGAAGACACCCCTTCCTCCACAGAAATTCTCCTTGAAGAACAAAGATATGTCAAAATGTCAAAATTATCGAGAACAAAGATAGATGCTGAGAAATATCCTTGTATTCAAAACATTAATGCATTTGTTACATGAAAAATGCAAAAAGGAATTTTTGACTTCTGGTCAGATACATGCCTTTATGGAGAGATCATATCATGACACATTCTAAAATCTCTCTGATCTTTATTTTCATATGTGTATGTATCAAACAGATACAACAGCAACCCTTGAAAAACACAGGTTTGAATAGTAAGGGTCCACTAACGTGTAGATTTTTTCAATAAAGTAAATTCATGTTTTCTTATCATTTTCTTAGTAACGTTTTCTTTTCTGTAGCTTACTATAAGAATACAGTACACAATACATAAAACATACAAAATATGTGTTAATCAACTTTGTTATTGACTAAACTTCCAGTCAACAGTAGGCTATTAATAAAAGTATTTGGAGAGTCAAAATTTATAAATGAATTTTCAACTCCAGCGAGTAGGGGATACTGGCACCCCTAACCACTGGATTGTTCAAGGGTCAACTATATATCATACATCTATATAGCCTCAGTCCATGGAGCTTGGTTTCTGCTAGCCATGTTACCTGGAACTACTCTTGAGAGCCTGAGCCTCATCCAGTACCATATACTGCCACTTGACCCGCTGGAAATACTTCACATCCTGCACCACCAACTGGTAACTGGTGATAACCACATGAAAGGGAGCATCCTGAGTGTAAAGGGTCTTCTGTAAATAGAAGAGGGCAAAGGTGAAAAGAGATACCTAACAATTCATAAGAAAATAAAGAATGGATTATATTTTCTAAGGCCAAGAAGTATAAACCACAACTATTTTTAAAATAGTAACCTTAATCACAAGTCATGTTAAAAACAAGCATTCAGTTTATTAAAGAAAAAAGTTCTTATTTAATCTTAGACTTCAAATCCAACTATCTATAACAGTAAAAGTACTGTAATATCGTAAAAGGGAAAAAGAATGCACTTGCCTAGTACCCAGGAATATATAAGAAGATTTTATACATGAGAAATTAAATCACCTGAAGAAATAATAATTGCATATGTATATGTGAGTGCATGTATATATATATACAGTAAACTGAAAGTTACCTGACTCCAGAACCTCCTTATAACTTTTCTATCATGAGGATTTCCCCAATATGGTAGCACCTAGGAAAAGGACCAATATATAGATTATTTCCTATTAATAATCTAAAAACTATCATCACATATATGTCATTCAGAAAGATTAAAAAGAACCTAAAACCAGATGGGCAAAGCATTGCTGTCTAGTGGGCTTGCCAGGGGATAGATCCCGGTTGGGCACATGTGAGAGTCTGTCTCTCTGTGTCCCTGCTTCTCACTTCAGAAAAATACAAAAATAAAGAAAAACAACAAAAAACCCCCAAAACGTTAATTTACTTGCTATCAGAGAGATAGGTTTTAAAGTAAGAAGATTTTGGGGGGTTTTTTGGTGACAGAGACAGAAAGAGAGAGAATGAATGAGGGACAGACAGACAGGAAGGGAGAGAGATGAGAAGCATCAATTCTTCATTATAGCTCCTTAGTTGTTCATTGACTGTTTTCTTATATGTGCCTTGACCAGAGGGCTCTAGCTGAGCCCTTGCTAAAGCCAGCACCCTTGGGCTTCAAACCAGCAATCCCTGGACTTAAGCTAGTGACCATGGGGTTATGTCCATGATCCCACACTCAAGCCAGTGACTCTGCTGCATTCAAGCCAACAACCTCGGGGTTTTGAACCTGGATCCTCTGCATCCCAGTCCGATGCTCTAACCACTGCACCAGCACCTTGTCAGGTGTAAAATGTCTTAAAGAGGGGAATTTTATAACAATAAAAGGTTCAATTCAACAGGATTATAAAACAATTGTAAATTTGTATATATACACAATGCCTCAAATTATATAAAGCAAAAATGAATAAATCTGTAATTGTGGGAGGAAAAAAATTTTTTTTAAGTAAAAGGAGGGGAGGTAGAGGGATAGACAAATTCCTGTAAGCACCCTGACCAGGATCCATCCGGCAATCCCCATCTGGGGCCAACACTTGAATCAACCAAGCTATCCACACCAGGCTGATGCTCTATCCACTGAGCAAAATAGCTAGGGCCTAACTGTGGAAATTTTTAACAATACCTCTTTCAGTCAGTAATAGGAAAGGCAGACTTAATCAACATATAAACAACACCACGTTCACAACTGTAGAATATATATTATTTTCAAATACATAGAGGATTTTTATAAAAACTGACCATATGCTGGGCCATAAAAGCAAAGTTCAAAAAATTTCAAAAGATTAAAATAACAAAAAATATGTTTTCTTATAACAGTGGGTTTAAACTATAAATTAATAATAAAAAGGTATCTAGCAAACTATCCTTTGTTCAGAAATTAAGAAACACACTTTTAAATAACCCATGAGTCTATAAGAACTTGCAGTAGGAGCTAGAAATTATTTTGAATTGAAAGATAATGAGGCCCTGGCTGGTTGCTCAGTGGACAGAGCATCAGCCCAGCGTATAAACATCCCAGGTTCAATTACCAGTCAGGGCACACAAGACCTTCTGCTTCTCTTCCCTTCCTTCTCTACCTTCTCTCTCCTTTCCCTTCCTGCAGCTAGTGGCTTGATTGGTACAAGCATGACTTCAGGCGCTGAGGACAGCTCAGTTGTTCCTACTGTATCAGCTTCAGGCACTAAAAGTAGCTCGGTTGATTAAAGCATTGGCCCCAGACATGGTTGCTGGTAAATCCCAGTCACAGGACACATGGGAGTTGGTCTCACTATCTCCCCTCCTCTCACTTAAAAAAAAAATAACGAAAATGTGACCCATCAAACCTTTGGGTGACTGTAGTCATGCTTAGAAAGCATAGAAAAAGCTGAAAACCAACAATCTAAGCTCCAATTCAAGATCAGAAAAATTTAAAAGTTTACCAAAGAAATAGACAAGAATAATAAATAAATGAAACAGAAAACATACAGAGCCTGACCAGGCGGTAGCGCAGTGGATAGAGCATCGGACTGGGATGCGGAGGACCCAGGTTCAAGACCTCGAGGTCACCAGCTTGAGCACAGGCTCATCTGGTTTGAGTAAGCTCACCAGCTTGGACCCAAGGTCGCTGGCTTGAGCAAGGGATTATTCAGTCTGCTGTAGCCCCACGGTCAGGGCACATATGAGAAAGCAATCAATGAACAACTAAGGAGTCGCAAGAAAAAACTAATGATTGATTCTTCTCATCTCTCTCCGTTCCTGTCTGTCTATCCCTCTCTCTGACTCTCTCTGTCTCTGTAAAAAAAACAAAAACATACAGAATTACCAATTTCAGGGATGAAAAGTGGTACATTAACTATAAAAAAACCCAGATTGGACCTAGCTGGTGGCTTAGGGTATACAGCATAGGCCTGGTGTATGGACACCCTGGGTTTAATTCCCAGTCAGGGCATAAAAGAGATATAACCATCTACTTTTCTCTGCCTCCCTCTCTCCCCTCTCCCCCTCTTTTCTCCCACAGCCAGTGGCTTGATTGGTTCAAGCATGGCCACAGGTGCTGAGGAGAGCTTGGTTGGTCTGAGTGTGTCAGCCACAGACACTAAAAATAGCTCTGCTGATTCAAGAGTCAGCCCCAGATGAGGTTGTTGGGTAAATCCTGGTCAGGGCACATGTGGGAGTCTGTCTTATTATCACCCCTCCTCAGTTAAAAAAATATATATAGATCATATTTCACAAAAAAGGAGGAATTCAGAGGCACTGACCATACTAGAAGTATAAAGCAAGTGTTATTCAGATAATTGCCAAATAAAATGAGCTTTCAGATGTTATCATTATAGATCTAAGCATCGTTTGAATGTAACTATAAAGCTGAGCAGAGTCTACAGCTATGTTCTGTAGGGAAGTGAACATATTTCTGATAATCTAAAGAAGTAATACCTGTAGAAACAATGAGTTGATAGAGCAGAGATCATCAAACCTTTCCTGTAAATGGCCAGAGAGTAAATATTTCTGCTTTGCAGGCCATGTATTCTGTCACAACTACTAAACTCTGCTGTTGTAGTGAGAATTCAGCCATGAATAATACATTAACAAAAGAGCATAACCATGTTCCAATACGTGAGATTTAAGTTTCATATATAATTTGTAATGAAGTATTTTTAATCAACAATTTAAAAATGTAAAAACTATTCCTAGCATACAATCTGTATAAAAACTACAGGTAGCAGATTCCTCAATAAGTTAAATACAGAATGACCTAGCAATTCTGCTCCTAAGTATATACCCAAAAGAACTGAAAACAAGACAGGTGTTCAAACAAAAACCTGTACATGAATATTCATGCAGTGCTATTGACAATAACCAAAAGGTACTAGAAACAACACAAGTATCCATTAATAGATGAATGGATACACAAAGTAAGGTAAATCCAGATAATAAAATATTATTGTCATAAAAAGGAATGATGTACTGATATATCCTATGACACAGATAAACCCTGAAAACATTAAGTGGAAAGACGCCAGATGTAAAAGTCCATATCTTGTATAATTAAAGTTATATGAAATATCCAGAAAAAGCAAATCCATGGAGACAGAAAGAAGATTTGTGGCAGTAAGGGTCTGTAAAAAAGGGGTAATTAGAGAGTTACTGCTTAACTGGGAGTAAATTTCTGTTTGGGATGAAGAGAAGATTCTGCAACCAGATACCAGTGATCACTGCACCACAGTGTAAATGTACTTAATGCTACTTCATTGTACACTTTAAATTGGTATATGTTTAATTTCTTCTTAAGTGAGAAGCAGAGAGACAGGCTCCTGCATGCAGCTAACCAGGATCCACCTGGCAGCCCACTAGGAAGCGATGCTTGACCCCTCTGGGGCTGTTGCAATCAGAGCCATTTTAGCATCTCTGAAGCAGAGGCCATGGTGCCATCCTCAGGGCCTGGGGCCAACTTGCTCCAGTGGAGCCTTGGCTGTGGGAGGGGGAAAGAGAGAGAGAGAGAGAGAGATGACAGACAGAAAGGAGAGGAGGAAGGTAGAGAAACAGATGGTTGATTCTCCTGTGTGACCTGACCGGGAATCGAACCCAGGACATCCACACACCGGGCCGACACTCTACCACTAAGCCAACCAGCCAGGTCCTTAAATTGGTATATTTCTTTTTTTTTTTTTTTTTTTTTACTGAAGCTGGAAACGGGGAGAGACAGTCAGACAGACTCCCGCATGCGCCCGACCGGGATCCACCCGGCACGCCCACCAGGGGCGATGCTCTGCCCACCAGGGGGCGATGCTCTGCCCATCCTGGGCGTCGCCATGTTGCGACCAGAGCCACTCCAGCGCCTGAGGCAGAGGCCACAGAGCCATCCCCAGCGCCCGGGCCATCTTTGCTCCAATGGAGCCTTGGCTGCGGGAGGGGAAGAGAGAGACAGAGAGGAAAGCGCGGCGGAGGGGTGGAGAAGCAAATGGGCGCTTCTCCTATGTGCCCTGGCCGGGAATCGAACCCGGGTCCTCCGCACGCTAGGCCGACGCTCTACCGCTGAGCCAACCCGGCCAGGGCTAGTATATTTCTTGTTATGTGTATTTTATCACAATTTTTAAAAATTGGGACAAACAAGTGGTAACTGGAATTGGCCCAAAGACTATATTTAACTGACCTATGGGGGTAGGGGAAAGATGACAATGCCACAAATAAGAAAATGGATAATTTATGAATATATGGGGGTAGGGGAAAGATGACAATGCCACAAATTTTAAGATATGTGCCCTGATGATGATTTGCCAAAAATCTACATTAACCTTTTGAGTAGTGAGTTTTTTTCATGCTCGCTGACCCCCGGGAGTGAGTTTTTTTTTTCAAAAAATGAAATTAGTTCTAGTTACAGTTTTATTAACTTAAAATCATGTTTGTTTGATAACCGATGTATGGGAACAAGAACATACATTTGCTTTTTTTAATGTTGCCATCATATATGTACGATCATACTCTGGGTGGTCAGGAGGCACGAGGACATACATGAACGTTTGTACTACTCAAACGGTTAAACCAGCAAAGTACATATTTTCTATTATGGTAATTCGACCAAGAGCATCAATTCTCGTGGCCAATGTACAAAATCCTTCAAAATGGACTTTGGCTTTCTCAATTATGATGCATAAAGATGTAATATGCTCTCTTATTGCTCCCATTGTGACTTTAACAGGAACTGTATGCAAGTTACTTGAAAAAAATTTAAAAATTATTATGACTAATTAAATAAGCAAGGCAGCAAAATGTCAGAAACTTTAAAAAGCAATAGAATTTTCTGTTGGAGTGATTTTTACCTTGAATTTAGGAACAAATCTTGTAAACTCCTGATGCCAATTGTTAAGTGTAGAAGCAGGTGAAATTATTAAGAAAGGCCCCCAGATGTTCTCTCTCTGAAACAGAAAAAATGGGTTAGCCAACTGCAGGAAAACTGATGATACTTAAATTCAAAATTACAATTAATGACCAGAGCAAGTTAAGAATAGGAAGTACACTGTTAACAAGAGAAATGGTGTTTATCCACCATTATCTGCATAATCTACAATATTCTACATTAATAATTACATAGGAAGGAAGTTGCTCACACACACTTTGAGAAAAAATAGCAAGCTATTACTGCCATCCCCTGCCACCTCAAATAGGCCTTAAATTTGTACCTTTTTCTTTTTTTTTTTTTTTTACAGAGACAGAGAGTCAGAGAGAGGGATAGATAGGGACAGACAGACGGGAACGGAGAGAAATGAGAAGCATCAATCATTAGTTTTTCGTTGCGACACCTTAGTTGTTCATTGATTGCTTTCTCATATGTGCCTTGACTGGGGGCCTTCAGCAGATCGAGTAACCCCTTGCTCGAGCCAGCGACCTTGGGTCCAAGCTGGTGAGCTTTGTTCAAACCAAATGAATCCACGCTCAAGCTGGCAACCTCGGGGTCTCGAACCTGGGTCCTCTGCATCCCAGTCTGATGCTTTATCCATTGCGCCACCGCCTAGTCAGGCTAAATTTGTATCATTCACAAAGAAAGTACTTAGAACATATGGACTTGTATCTGTTACATTCCCCTATACTAGATGATCATAACAGTTTCACTATTATCTAATGGGTACAGAGCTTTTGCTTTTTTCAAAATGCTTTTACACATATTTTCTCATTTAATTCTCACCTCAGAGAGTTAAGGTAAAGTCATGTCAAAGAAGTTACGTGAATTGCCCAAGTCTACACAGCTATTAAGTGTAGAGTTGAGATCTGAATTCAGGTCCTCTGATTTAATCAGGAATTGTCTTTGACACCACCCTGGTGGTTCTCAATTGGGACAGATATGGTAATGGGAGGTTTCCAAACCACACATGCTCAAAAATTGTCCTAGTCTTCTTAAAAATAAAAATCCTTCACTACATTATGTCACTTTGTAAAGGCCCTGAAAGCAAGGAGCAAGTCCTACTGTCTTGGTATGCTACAGAACCTAACATAGTGCTTGATAATAGCTGATTCTCAACAGAAAATGAACGCAGGATCTAGAGGAAGAAAAATGGAAAGACAGCAACTACCCACCTCAGCCAGATGGGCCAGAAGGGCAATGCTCTGTACCGTTTTACCAAGGCCCATTTCATCTGCAAGAATGCCATTAATCCCCTAGGGGAAAAAACACACAGAGTCAACACCTCTCACATTCCATTATACAGGGTTCAACCTAATGTCAAAAAGAACTAACAAAAATGTTAAACTTGTTCAAACAAAAGTAACTAGAGATACCCAGTTTCAGCACCTTATCCACTGCTATAATGATTCCTTTTGCCAACTCCACAGCTATAACTGTGAATCACGAAGCCAGTTTTTTAGCTAATGTAACCAAGGCACAAATGCAAACCATAAAGCTTACTAAGACCACCTAAGACAACCTATATATATGACACAAATCTTCTCCAATAAAATCTCCAGGTTAAAAATATAGAGATATTTGAATACTACTCAGCCATAAAAGAATACTACTCAGCCATAAGAAATGACGACATCGGAACATTTACAGCAAAATGGTGGGATCTTGATAACATGATACTAAGCGAAATAAGTAAATCAGAAAAAACCAGGAACTGCATTATTCCATACGTAGGTGGGACATAAAAGTGAAACTAAGAGACACTGATAAGAGTGTGGTGGTTACGGGGGGGAGGGGGGAATGGGAGAGGGAAAGGGGGAGGGGGAGGGGCACAAAGAAAACAAGATAGAAGGTGACAGAGGACAATCTGACTTTGGGTGATGGGTATGCAACATAATTGAACAACAAGATACCCTGGACTTGTTATCTTTGAATATATGTATCCTGATTTATTGATGTCACCCCATTAAAAAAATAAAATTATTTAAAAAAAATATAGAGAGAGATATCTTTTTGATTCTTGTCAAAGGATGAAGCTTTTTAATTTATTTATTTTTATTGATTTTAGAGAGACAGAGAGTGGAAGGGGGGTGGGGATAGAGAAAGACAAAGAGAGAGAAGAAAGCATTCATTTATTGTTCCACTTACAGTTGTGTGTTCATTGGTTGCTTCCCTTGTTTGCCCTGACCAGGGATTGGTGTTCAGAACAATACTCTAACTGACTGAGCTAACCGGCCAGGACCAGGACAAAGCTTTTAAAAGGAATGAAATCTAAAACATTACCCTGTGCTCATTTTACAATATGCTGAACCTGTGACCTAAGAAAAACAGGCAACAAGCAAAACAGAATGGGTATAACATAGTTCTAAAATTTACCTGTTCATAGAGATTTGCCAACCAATTCATGCCTTTCAGCTGATAACCTTTTAATTTGCCATTAAAAATTGTGGGCTGTGGAATATCTTCACCAGCGCGGATAGAAGGATTCGCCAGACTGTAACTCTCTCCGAAACCACTGCCAGACTTGTTTGCTGCTCGCAGAGCAGCTGCTCGGCTTTCTTTCGCATCTTCATCAAATGACCTTGTCTGGAAAATAAAAATGTATTAGAAAAAATACGTAAGAAAATAAAATAAAACCCAAATAAAATTCACGACAACATATCTCTTTTGAGCTAATTTAGAACAAAATCTGATACAATCTGATAGTGTACTGTAAAATAATATATCATATGATATAAATAAAGCATATACTATTTTTAAATCAATTTAACAATTATATTAAAAATATGCTTTTGGCCTTGGCCGGTTGGCTCAGTGGTGGAGCATCGGCCTGGCGTGTGGGAGTCCTGGGTTCGATTCCCGGCCAGGGCACACAGAAGAAGTGCCCATCTGCTTCTCCACCCCTCCCCCTCTCCTTCCTCTCTGTCTCTCTCTTCCCCTCCTGCAGCTAAGGCTCCATTGGAGCAGGGTTGGCCCAGGCGCTGAGGATGGCTCTATGGCCTCTGCCTCAGGCACTAGAATTGCTCTGGTTGCAACAGAGCAGCGCCCCAGATGGGCAGAGCATCGCCCCTGGTGGGCATGCCGGGTGGATCCCAGTCGGGCGCATGCAGGAGTCTGTCTGACTGCCTCCCCGTTTCCAACTTCAGAAAAAAAAAAAAACTTTTGATAGGCAGATACTTAGCCTTATATGTAATTACTTGCTTCTTCAAAAAATTTATTAAAGTTTTGATATAAAATTTGGTTGGGGTTTGTGGAAAAAAGATTAATTCTGTATCTATCCTTGACTTGAATGCCACTGAAGTTAAGTCATATATGGGTTCCCATGCAATATATTGAACTGTTGTTTTTTTTTTCAACCTAACTGCAGTTTCTTTCTGGTTATATTTAAATTATGACTATATCATGAATAAGCAAATTATTACTGAAGTGAAAGAAGGTACTAATTTAGCAATTATCTTTTTTTTTTTTTTTTTGGTATTTTTCTGAAGTGAGAAGCAGGGAGGCAGAGAGACAGACTCCTGCATGCGCCCAACCGGGATCCACCGGCATGCCCACCAGGGGGTGATGCTCTGCCCATCTGGGGCATTGCTCCATTGCAACTGGAGCCATTCTAGCACCTGAGGCAGAGGCCATGGAGCCATCCTCAGCGCCCAGGCTAACTCTGCTCCAATGGAGCCTTGGCTGCAGAAGGGGAAGAGAGAGATAGAGAGAAAGGAGGGGGAAAGGGTGGAGAAACAGATGGGCGCTTGTCCTATGTGCCCTAGCAGGGAATCAAACCTGAAACTTCCACACGCTGGGCCAACACTGTACTGTTGAGCCAACTGGCCAGAACCTTAGCAGTTTTCTTAAAGGCATAGTATACCACTCTTAACAAACAAGAATGTCATCTTTTCACTAAACAACCATGATAGATTTTCTACTGTTTCCCATGATCTCTCAAGAGGACAAAAATAAAAAATAAAAAAAATATATATATATGTATGTATGCATATATGCAATATATACAAAGTAGCTTCACTCAACACACTCCTGAAGTTTAAACAAATGAATGCTTATTTTCCATCTTTCTTCAAATACCTATAATATAAACAGATTTGCCAATGTTTTTATTTTCTATTTTTTTATTGAGAGAGAGACAGAGACATAGAGACAGAGAGAGGGAGAGAGAGGGACAGATAGGGACAGACAGGAAGGGAGAGAGATGAGAAGCATCAATTCTTCAATGCGGCACCTTAGTTGTTCATTGAATGCTTTCTCACATGTGCCTTAACCAGGGTGGGGGGGGACTTCAGTTGAGTTAGTGACCTCTTGCTCAAGCCAGCGACCTAAGGTTTCAAGCCAGTGATAATGGGGTCACAACTATGATCCCACACTCAAGCCAGTGACCCCACGCTCAAACCAGCGACCTTGGGGTTTGAACCTGGGACCTGCTCCCAGGCTGACGCTCTATCCACTGTGCTACTGCCTGGTCAGGTTCGCCAATGTTTTTATGAATTGAAAATATGAGTAAGTCTAAAGGAAGAACACCCAAGTAAAAGGTTGTGGGGTATTGCTAGGGCTCATCACAGCTTATCTTTTCTTTTTTTTTCTTTTTTTTCTTTTTTGTATTTTTCTGAAGCTGGAAACGGGGAGAGACAGTCAGACAGACTCCCGCATGCGCCCACCGGGATCCACCCGGCACGCCCACCAGGGGGCGACGCTCTGCCCACCAGGGGGCGATGCTCTGCCCCTCCGAGGCGTCGCTCTGTCGCAAGCAGAGCCACTCCAGCGCCTGGGGCAGAGGCCAAGGAGCCATCCCCAGCGCCCGGGCCATCTTTGCTCCAATGGAGCCTCGGCTCCGGGAGGGGAAGAGAGAGACAGAAAGGAAGGAGGGGGGGGGGTGGAGAAGCAAATGGGCGCTTCTCCTATGTGCCCTGGCCGGGAATCGAACCCGAGTCCCCCGCATGCCAGGCCGATGCTCTACTGCTGAGCCAACCGGCCAGGGCCTTTTTTTTTTTACAGAGACAGAGAAAGAGAGGGATAGATAGGGACAGACAGACAGGAACAAAGAGAGATGAGAAGCATCAATCATCAGTTTTTTGTTGTGACACCTTAGTTGTTCATTGATTGCTTTCTCATATGTGCCTTGACTGGGGGCCTTCAGCAGACCGAGTAACCCCTTGCTCGAGCCAGTCACCTTGGGTCCAAGCTGGTGAGCTTTGCTCAAACCAGATGAGCCTGCGCTCAAGCTGGCGACCATGGAGTCTCAAACCTGGGTCCTTCCGCATCCCAGTCTGACGCTCTATCCACTGCGCCACCACCTGGTCAGACTATCTTTTCATTTTTAAGACTCACCCTAGCTTGATGAATATGGTAAGCATTTTCAGCATTCTTCAGGGCCTGGGCTTTGAAATGGTTACTATCTGAAAAAGAAAATTTATAGATTATCTACCTCATAAATTGATCTCATTCAAAGATATAATTCACATCAACATGTCTGGATCCCTGATTCCCCCATTCTACTTATCCCTAGGTTCATAGAGAATGAGGGAGCAGAAAGGCTCAAATTACTTGTCAGAGGTAAGGACCTGGAAGTGGCACTGGAGGCAGAGGGTTGCCACAATCTCCAATAGCCAAAGCCAGCTCACAAAAATCTCCGGGACTGAGCTCCAATATTCCAATCCTGGGTTTCTCGCAGGAAGCAATGCCAAAGCCAGGAAAGCAAGACAATAAGGATTCAAAATTGTGATATATTTATACCTAGTAAAATTATTCCAAAAGAAGAAATACAGACACATGTAACCCCCAAGAGACCCTGAAGCTCCCTCATTCTCTTTTATTGTAGCTCAACATGACCTTGATAACTGTTCTGTGAAATTCCTCTCAAACTTCCTCCATTCCTCCTTCCCATGTGGTCACAAAAACACCAAAACTGAGCAGTTTCTTTCTCATGCTTAACTTGCATCACCAACAGCCTTTTAATGTGAGATGATGTTCTCTTCTGAAACATGTTCACCAAAGTCTCCTGATTTAGTACCTTCTATTTCTACTAACAAATAAAAACATATAAAATACTCCCAAACTTATAATATCATATAACCTGACCATTTTCTTTTGAAATTCTTTACTAAGTTATTTTATATGTTTGTTTGATAGAAACATTCACATTTTCCTACTCCAGTACAATAAATACACATTTACTAATTGATATTGCCTATCAGTCAAGACAAAACTTGCAAGAATTAACGTGAAAAAATTGAGGGTATCTGCTTCCTCTAACTCCTGATTTAGGACTCACCATAATCCTCTTGTGTAATGTTAACTACCACCCCTCCACCAATGTCAATTTGTCTCTGGGTAGAACTGTCTTCCAGTTTCCTCAGGATCTCTTCCTGGATCCCATCATGACTCATGTCTCGTTTGCGACTCATAAAATGGGCATACAACTCTGTCTGAGTGATCAGGAAGTTCAATTTTCGCTGTTGCCTCTTGGCCTAAGTCAAAAAGTTGAAGTGAAAATACAGTCACATCATTAATCACATATATGAAGTAGTCAACAGAATTCACCAAACCTATATAGAATCGAATTTGCATATAATTCCTTTACAAATTCTTTACCTTTAGAAATGTAAAAACTGCTAATGAATAATTTTATAATAACCAAGTCAGTGGTACTAAAAGCAAATAAGTTTTGCTCTTCTTTATAATATGAAATCTTTTCTCCATTAGGCTTCTGTCTAAAATGTTTATTTCTTTACTGTATTACTTTTTTTTAGTGGCACTACGATACCAACTAAATTCAAGCTACATATTTTATTTTATAACCTGGGTGGTAGATACATTTGTAGAGCTTCTTTCTTTTAAAAAAATGTAAACCTGTCAAAAACTCATCTTTATCACCAAAAGTCAAAGTGACTGGGAGCTATAAATTATTCTTAAAGTCATTGTAGGAGGTATCCGAGAAGCCAATCAAAGGAAGAAAATGCTCTCCGAAAACAATTTATAGTTTATCTGTGATAATAGCAGTTACAATATATGAATATAGACCACATACACACACACAAACATACTTTTCTTAAATGTGAAAAGCTAAATTCAAAGTGCCTCTGAAATAACACAGTAAGGAAAATAATTACTGTCAATAAAATCATTCATTTAAATAAACAATAAAACAAGTAAACAAATACTCCCAAAGACCAAATTATATGGAATATAGTATACACAATAAATACGAAACTAAAGTCATTATTTTTCATTAACTATTTCATAATAAAATTCCTATGAAGTGTATTTGATTTATGCTATGATCTACTCCAAAAGAAAACAGGCAATAATATAAGTAAAAAAGCCAAGAAAGAACACAAGTTCCAAAGTATGCCACATAAAATTTTTTCTTAGGGTTTTACAGCACTTGAGCCAGATTCAAATTAAAAAAAAATCTGAAAGAGTTTGAGAAAACAGTTTTCATAACAGATACAAATGCTCATGTTCCAAAGCTGAAGTATAGTCAAGAAAACCTTTCTAAATAAAAAAAAACAAAACAGTAATGTCTTTCACTTTAAAGAGGGCAACTACTACATGTTTAAATAAACAAGATAAATTAAAGGAACAATAAAGATCCATCAAAACAGATTTATTGGCCCTGGCCAGCTGACTCAGTGGTAGAACATCGACCCAGTGTATGGATGTCCCAGGTTTGATTCCTGGTCAGGGCACACAGGAGAAGTGACCATGTGGTTCTCCACCCCTCACCCTTTCCCTTCTCTCTCTCTTCCTTTCCCACAGCCATGGCTTGAATGGTTTGAGTGCATAGGCCCCAGACGCTGAGGATGGCTCCCTGGAGCCTCCGCCTTAGGCACTAAAAATAGCTCATTTGAGTGCATGGCCCCAGATGGGCAGAGCATGGGCCCCAGATGGCGGTTGCCGGGTGGATCCTGGTCAGGGCACATGCAGGAATCTATCTCTCTATCTCCCCTCCTCTCACTTGGAAAAAAAGAAAAAAACTGTTTTATTTTAAAAGTTCAGAGAAAAAGACATGCAAGTCAACATAACCACAGGAAACTGTCATCGATTAGCTACCAACATAATTAAGAGAATCTCACAAACCTTTCAAAACTCTAAGATCTGTGACTAACCTCTCCCCCTCCATTTTTTAGCGAGAGGGACAGATAAGGACAGATACACAGGAAGGGAGAGAGATGAGAAGCATCAATTCTTTGTTGCAGCACCTTAATTGTTCACTGACTGCTTTCTCGTATGTGCCTTGATGGTGGGGAGAGGGAGGGAGTTACAGCCGAGTCAGTGACCCCTTGCTCAAGCCAGCGACCTTGGGCTTCAAGCTAGAGACCATAGGGTCATGTCTATGATCCCATGCTCAAGCAAGCAACCCGGTGCTCTACCGGGATGAGCCCGCGCTCAAGCCAGATGAGCCCGCACTCAAGCCAGAAACCTTAAGGCAGGGGTCCCCAAACTGCGGCCCGCGGGCCGCATGCGGCCCCCTGAGGCCATTTATCCGGCCCCACCGCACTTCCGGAAGGGGCACCTCTTTCATTGGTGGTCAGTGAGAGGAGCATAGTTCCCACTGAAATACTGGTCAGTTTGTTGGTTTAAATTTACTTGTTCTTTATTTTAAATATTGTATTTGTTCCCGTTTTGTTTTTTTACTTTAAAATAAGATATGTGCAGTGTGCATAGGGATTTGTTCATAGTTTTTTTTATAGTCCGGCTCTCCAATGGTCTGAGGGACAGTGAACTGGCCCCCTGTGTAAAAAGTTTGGGGACCCCTGCCTTAAGGTTTTGAACCTGGGTCCTCTGCATCCCAGGCCAACGCTCTATCCACTGAGCCACTGCCCAGTCAGGCTGTGACTAACTCTTAAATGCCTCTAAACTCAGTAAGTATCCCCAAAAGCATCAGTGTTAACTAAGACATATGTTTATCTTGCATGCAAAGATACGAGTTACTCAGGGGACTTAAGAGAACTGGGTAAAATCCATATTCAATCTCAAAGGCATGATAAAGGAAGGACAATCAAAATCTCAGGAGAAGCTCCAGTGTTCTGCTTTGGCAAGAGTACTACCTATACTGAAAGAAAACATCTAATCCTTCTCCAGACCTCAACTTTCCTTCTACTCATCCCGACTGGTTTATCAGTGGGAACACAGTAACTTTGTCCTCTTATTCTCTCCTCCTTGTTTCCCTGAACAATATATGCAGCCTACATGAGGTGACATCAGACTTAACAAAGGTAGTATCTGCAAGTTAAAACAGCAAAATAGGTTGGGAGTGGGTCTTAGGAAACAGGCTAGTTGTCCATTGTCCCCATCTAGCCCTAAATTTGACAACCAGCCTCTATCTTCCAACAAATCAAAACTGTAGCCAGCTCTTGAAACCAAGACAAGATAAGCTGTAAGCTATTTTCTTTTATTTTTATTCATTTTTATTTATTTTCTTTTTTGGCCTTCTAAAAATATACAAAGGAATAGGCTGCAAAGAATAGAAGAAATGAACATAGAAAGGAGAAGGCCAGGGAGAGGACCTTATTGAAAAAATAAGAACAGAATTGGTTTCCTGGACTAAAATCACTATCCTCAAAGTTAAGTTTTAAAACATTTTTACAAAATTTCATTGGTTAGATTTATAATTTATAAAGGGCAAACCAATCTCTTGATATGGCTACAGCAATTAGTTTTCAAAATTTTATGCTATTGTCCTACCTCCCGCATTTCCTCATCCAACTTCCGTTGCTCTAAGGCTTCCTTCTCAGCACGCTTACGGTGTTCTTTCTCCACCTTCTCATACTTCTTCCAGTATAGAAGCATCTCCTTGGTAAGGCGGCGGGCACGAGGCAAGGTCTCCTTACAGTTCTTCTGGGCCTGCAAGGCGGCTCGACGCACCTCCTTCATGCACTGGTGGGCGAGCTGCAGATGGCAATATTATCACAATGGAGGACCCAACAAGAGGCCAGTGATCCCTAAGCTCCAAACCACAGCACTACTCATTCTGTTCAGTGCACACAGTCCTCCTATGGCCACATCTCTTTCTTCCCTAGTCTGATTAACAACCCTATATAGTAGCATGATTCAGTCCCAGACCCCAAGGTAGTATCAGGGATGAAAAATTTGTAGACATAATGCCTTAGAAGATGAAAAAAAAGTATAATGATCTGAGATGTGCTGGGAAGTTACAAATTGTTATCACATATATTAATAATAATAACTATCAATGCTTATTATACACTAAATACTATTCTAAGCTTAACATATATTAAGCTAATTTATTCTTCACAAAAAGTTTATGAAGTTATTATTATCATCATTTTACAGGGAAAATCAACTACGAACACTACCTCATCTTAGCCTTACAACTCTCATAGGAAGCTGTGTTAATGCCCTCTCAGGGAAGGTATTATTAACACCATCTCTTAGATAAAAGAGACTGAGCACAGGAAGATTCCGTGGCCTACCCAAGGAATTGGAGTGGGTTATGATCTTACCAGAAAAAGTTCAATTACCAGAAATGTGAGTAAGAACATTTTATTTATAAAATAGATTGAGAACATGTAGAAACTCTCTTAGGTAATTCACGTAGGTCACCAGAGATAGGAGCAGCAAGCATGGATCCAAAGAACAAGAACACATTCCAGCAAAATATAAAATGGAAAATATAAAACTACAATTTTACCTTTCGGCTATTGGTGAGAAACAGGTTACGAGCTGAAGCTTTCTGTTTGTTGGCCTAAAATATTTAAAAACAGTATTTCATTTAGAATTCCTTTTTGAGAAGAGATTATGTACTAACACTATCTTTTATTCAACTTGAGGATTAAAAAATAAAGCATCAAGTGAAGCATATTCAAGATACATTATTGACTCAAGAACCACACATAAAACTACTAAAGAAGAAGAACCTGGTGCTGTCACTGCCCTAGAGTCCTCTGTATGTACACTTTTGGAGAGAATTTAAGTTTAAGGTTTGAAGTGGCCTAGGAAAATCTAATACCACACTCTAACCCTAGTATCATCCTGATTAAAATATACTGCTTTCCTAGGCCGATCTGCAAAGAAATTGAGATAGCAGGGCACTCAGATACAAAAATTATTAGAAGGTAAACTAGCCTCCCAGTTTGTGATTTTAGCCCCACCTCCAGTCAGGGCAAACCTGCTGCCCCTATTACTCAATTTCTGCCACCACTTAAGCAACCTCTTCTACAACAAAAAATTCTGAGGCAGAACTAACAGAAGATGACTCAGCAACCTCAAGCTATTTTTTTATGTCTTCCTCTTCAGTTAAAAAAAAAATCTCAATAAAAAACCAAATTTCCCATGACGGTTCATTTGTCATGGGAGAAGAAACCGAAGAGGCAGAGCTGAGTGGCTCTCTATTAATGAGCTCTCCCTCTGATTCTGAAGAAACAATGAGTTCAAAGTTACAGAGGGCATGGAAACTGTTTCTATATATAATATTCCCAACTCACTGTCTTAAGGAATTTTTTTTTCTTGTTTTCCAAGTTAGAGGAGGAGAGATAGAGAAACAGACTCCTGCATGCACCCCGACCAGGATCCAGCCAACAACCCTGTCTAGGGCTGATGCTCTGCCCATCTGGGGCCATGCTTGTAACCAAGCACCGAAGGTGGAGGAGCCATCCTCAGCACCTGGGGCTGATGCACTTGAATCAACTGAGCCATAGCTGTGTGAGATGAAGAGATAGAAAAAGAGAGAAGGGAGAGAGGGAAAGGGACAGGAAAAGGGACAGATAGTCGCTTCTCCTGTGTGCCCTGACCAGGAATTGAACATGGGGACATCTACGCACCAGATCAACACTCTACCACTGAGCCAACCGGCTAGGGCCTTGCTTAAGGAATTTTTAAGGCATTTTATCAAAACTTTCTCTTACTAATTCTTAAGCAGCTATTGTCACTTTAAAAACAAGAATCTCAAATATTTCCATTCAATTCCTTATCATAGAAAGGACATCATCTGAAGCCTCTACAGCAGATACAAAGCATGTTTCCTCATAACTTTTCTCAGCAATACTCATACATGCTCTTTCCAGAATACTCATAAATTTCTAGAGGAAAAGTAGTAATTGTACAATAGAGAAAAACCACCATTAACAAGGGATCAAAGCTAGTAACACCAATATGTGTCTCCTGATGTGATATACAGAGGACACGTCACTATCCTGGTAATTTAGCCAAAAATGCATAATTTAAATCTAAGCATGAGGTAACATCACACAAACCCAAACTCAGAGACATTCTACAAAATAACTGGCCTATACTCTTCAAAATTAACAATGACATGAAAAATGAAATCTGAGAAACTGTTTTAGACTAAAGGAGATTAGAGACTTGAAAACTAAATGCAACATGTAGTTCTAGACCAGGGGTCCCCAAACTACGGCCCGCGGGCCACATGTGGCCCCCTGAGGCCATTTATCCGGCCCCCGCCGCACTTCTGGAAGGGCACCTCTTTCATTGGTGGTCAGTGAGAGGAGCATAGTTCCCATTGAAATATTGGTCAGTTTGTTGATTTAAATTTACTTGTTCTTTATTTTAAATATTGTATTTGTTCCCGTTTTATTTTTTTACTTTAAAATAAGATATGTGCAGTGTGCATAGGGATTTGTTCATAGTTTTTTTTATAGTCCGGCCCTCCAATGGTCTGAGGGACAGTGAACTGGCCCCGTGTAAAAAGTTTGGGGACCCCTGTTCTAGACTGAATCTGTATCCTGGATTAAATCAGTCAAGAAAAAAAGCACTGTCGAGAATATTGTTGAGACAACTGATGAAATCTGAATATGGTCTGTGGATCACATCATTTTTATAGCTCCATTCTGGTTATATATGACAAGATGTCCTTTTTCATAGGAAACTCACAATGAATTATTAGGAGTGAGTTTAGTACAAAGTCTCAAACTTTCAAAATGGGGGAGAAAAAAGGACACATTTATTTATGTAAAAAAAGCAAATGACACAAACAATTGCCATATATGAGTAAAGGGTATCTGGCAGTTCCTCGTTTTATTCTTTCCATATATTTTTTTAAACTTTTTGTTTTGAACTAATTTTAGACTTATAGAAAATTTGTAAAAAAATACTGCTCACAAAAATTAGGGGTATTTCAAAATGAATATGAAAGCGTGGACACTTTAGTACTTTCAGCCTTTTGTATAGTATATTTTCATCAATGAAATAAAAGTTGGTTTTGCAACTCATTTGCATAATTGAACAACTTTGACTGGTTGTTTGCTTTTCTAATGTTCTTGTTTAATAAAAAAAAATCAAATGCTTCTTTTTTTAATCACTTCATATTTATTTTGAAGTATCCCCCTGAGCAGTGTAGTACAGTTCCCTTACATCCCTTCACTTGCTTTCCCTAATTTTAGCACGTTATATAATCATAGTACAATATATTTTTTTAATAATTCTTTTATTTTTTTACAATTTATTTTTTTTTACATTTTATTCATTTTTTTAGAGAGAGGAGACACAGAGAGAGAAAGAGACAGAGAGAGGAAAGAGATAGAAAGAACAGAGGGAGGAGCAGAAAGAATCAACTCTCATATGTGCCTTGACCAGGCAAGCCTGGGGTTTTGAACTGGCGACCTCAGTGTTCCAGGTCGATGCTTTTACCCACTGCGCCACCACAGGTCAGGCAACCATAGTACAATTTTTAAGAAAGGAATTTAATAATGGTAAAATATTAACTAAACCACAAGTCTTATTTGAATGTCATCAATTTTTCCACTAATATCCTTTTACTGATCCATGATTCTATACAGGATTCCCACATTGCATTTAGATGCTATTCTCCTTAGTATTTTCCGGTATGTAACATGTCCTCAATCTCTTTCATGTCTTTGACACTTTTGAAAGGCACCAACCAGTTATTCTTTAGAATGTCCCAAAATTTGTGGTTTTCTGGTATTTCCTCATGAATGAAATGACATTATGCATTTTGGCAGAACTCCACAGAATTTGATGTATTATTCTCAGCACATCACATCAAGGAGTTCATGATGTCAAAATTTGTATTACTAGTGATGTTTACATTGATCACTTGGTTAAAGTGCATTCTGTCAGTTTTTACCATTTACACTTAGTTACTATCTTTCCCTTTGTACTACTATGTATGCTGGGACAGATGCTTTGAGTCTACGCAAGTGCTTTCTCCTTTAACTTTTGCTCTCTAATTTCAGCACTCATCAATGGATTCAGTCTGCAATAATTATTACTGCATAATGATTCTATATTGCATTCCTTCCTTCTATACGTATTCATTGGAATTCTACTGTAAAGAAGAGTTGTTCCTTCTACCTTATCTTTTTGTTTATTCATTTATTTATAACAGTATGAACTCAAAAATATTTCTTTATACTATGGGTTAAAATACAGAATTATCATATTTTGTTGCTCAAATAACTCTAACTTTGGTCATAAGTGGCTCCCTCAATTCAGCTCCTGTGCTCTGACAACCCCTCCCCCCATCTTTTTTCAAGCCTTCCCTTACATTCTGGCACCACAGATGTTTAAGGCTTACTTTGTATTTTCCCTGCCAAGTTCTGGAATAAACTACTCCTCCAGGAACTAGGAGCACTAGTTCTTTTTCTCTCTTGATTGCTTCTCGTATGTGCCCTGAGCTGAGGCTCTAGCTGAGCGAGTGACCCCTTGCTCAAGTCAGATGAGCCAGCGCTCAAACTGGCAACCTCGGGGTTTCAAACCCGGGACCTTAGTTCTCAGATCAACACTTTATCCACTGCGCTGCCACCAGGCAGGCCCTAGTTCTTTTTACTAGAGAATATAAGGTGTTTAGAAATCAAGGTCTAGATGCTAGGTGTACACATTGTTACTGGGGTGTCACTGCTCTTAGGCCCTCTCAGCAAACAGTTAGAAAAAAAAATAAATGCACACTAAATCCATGCATACATACACATCTGTATTTCTGTATTTACTATATATATGTAGGGGAGCACAATGCGGTGTGTGGAGGATGTTATACTGAGTGGGACACATGAAAACCATGTAAACACAATAAATTTTAAAGGAAAAAAACATGAATTTATACTGATATCTCTGGTTCTAAACTTCACAAATTTCATTTTATCTTTCCTCTTCCCTTTTCCTTACTTATAATTTCTTTCTTCAACAGTGAGAAACAGGCTCTCACTACAATATATTTATTTGTTCAATCCTAATATGTATATTATATATAAACTAGTTGTTTTGTTTTGTTTTTAACTGAAAGGCGGGGAGGCAGAAAGACAAACTCCTACATACACCCTGATGAGGATCCACCCAGCAAGCCTCCTACTAGGGCGATGCTCTGCCCATCTGGGGCTGCTGCTTTGTTTCTCAGCAACCAAGCTATTTTTAGTGCCTGAGGTGAGGCCCTGGAGCCATGCTCAGCACCAGGGGCCAACTTTGCTCCAACTATTTGAGCCATGGCTGTGGGAAAGGGGAGGAAGAGAGAGGGAGAAGGGGAATTGTGGAGAAGCAGATGGTCATTTCTCCTATCTGCCCTAACCAGAAATCAAACCTGGGACTTCTATGTCAGGCTGACACTCTTCCACTGAGCCAGCCAGCCAGGTAAAGTAGTTTCAAAAGTGCTAAATCATTTGCCTGTGAGAAACACTTTTACTTTGTCAGTCATGGCATTTATGTATAGCTCTTTTGTTCTTTAGCTTTACATATTCGGTCAAAATACTGTTCTCACTTGGGTGAGTTTTTTTTTATTTTAGAGAGAGAGAGAGACATCAATTTGTTGTTCCACTTATTTATGCATTCATCAGTTACTTCTTGTATGTGCCCTGACTAGGTAGGGGTCAAACCTGCAACCTTGGCATTATCAGGATAATGCTCTAACCAACTAAGCTACCTGGCCAGGGCTTAAGTGAGTCTTTTTATTACCCAGTCACTCAACTTGAGTGTTAATCATTTCTAATATAATTCAGTTCATTTTTTCCTGCTTTTATTCCTTTTATCTACATATACAACCAACCTCCATCTCCACCTACATCTTGGTTGGTTTAACTTTTGTTTATTTTGGGGATATATATCAGGACTATGTAAAACATTACTATGGTTCTAAAAATCAGCACTATACAAACAGATATACCCAAAGACTCCCTCCTGATCCCTGCTACCCTGTTCCTATTCCTTCCCTTTTCCTACCCTTTTCCCATCTCTTCCTATAAGGAATCAATCACTTTAATTTCTGGTTTATCCTTCTTGAATTTATTTTGTACAAATGAGCATATACTTGTGCATTTTCTATATTCTCTTTTTCTTATATAAAAGGTAATTACTACTCTAAATTAGCCCTGGCCAGTTTGTCCAGTTGGTTAAGAGTGTTGTCCCGATACATCAAGGTTACAGAATTGACCCCGGGCCAGGAAGCAACCGTTAAATGCAAAACTAAGTGAATCAGCAAATCAATGGTTCCCTGTCCTTCTTTTTTTCTCCCCCTCTCTCTACCTCCCCTTCCTCTCTATCTCTGACATCAATGAATGCATAAATAAATGGAACAAATTGATGTTTGTTCTCTTTTCTTCTTTCTCTAAAATCAATAAATTAAAATAAAAAAGGTAAATACTTGTGTTTTACTTTTTTGCACATAACAATATGAAATTCTTCATATTAGTTCAGAGAGGTTGTCTTTGTTCTTTTCACAGCAGCATAATAATCCACTGTGTAGATCTACCATTGTTTAATTCAAGCCCCATATATGGACATGTGGAATGTTTCTATAATGCTGCAATGAATAACCTTGCTTACATGTATTTTGTATTGTTGAAGGTTAAGTTTCAGGGTGGATTACTAAAATGGAAGTGCTAGTTTGAAAGGTAAGTGCATATGTGGACTGCTAGGTACTGCCAACTTTCCTTCCAATTTGCAATCCTAGCTGCATTGCATGAGAGTGCCTATTTCCCTATAGCCTCCTTAACAGAATGTGTTCTCATATTTTTAAATTTGTGCCTGTGTAATAGATAACAAATGGTATATATATGTTATTTTAATTTGTATTACTCCAATTATGAGGGATTTGGAAAATTTTTACTATGTTTGAGGGTCATTTTTATATCTTTGTGAATTGTCTATTTATGTCATTTCCAATTTGTCTACTGAATTTGTGGTCCTTTGTCCCTAAAATTTTAAGTTATTTATATATTAGCAATAATTGCTCTTTGACATCTTTATTATATGCGGCTTAAGTGTCTGTCACCGATAGCTTATTGGTTGCTTGCGTAACTGTACTAGCCAATGGGGTGAAGTTGCTACGGCTGAACGCATATTGAGCGGGTCAGGGGGAAGGTGAACATTTGTTTGCATTGGCAATCATCTGCTTTTGAAACAATTTAAGGCTGAATGCAAATTGAGCATGTCAGGGGGAAGGTGAACATTTGTTTGCACTGGCAATCATCTGTTTTACATAAAAACTACGTCTTAATGTAATTTCTTTTAAGAATGCCTCCTAGAAAATACAGCACTGAAGAGGACAGAAAAAGAGCTAAAGCTGCACAAAAATGGCTTTCTCGACAAAAAGAAACCACTGAGCAGAGAAAGACAAGGCTTGTTTCAGTCGCAGAGCAAATGCGTCTTTCTCGGCAAAATGAGACTGATGAGCATAGAGAAACAAGGCTTGCCTCAGATGCAAGACAAAAAAGCCTGTCTCGACAAAATGAGTCCCTTGAACAAAGGCAGGAGAGAAATGCAAAAAAAATGACAGAGTAATGCTGACCGAAACACAAAAAGGATTAAAACATATTTAAATCACCTTTATTTATTGAGCTAGCGGTGGCTCTTAAGAAATGTACCACCAGTGGTTTCCTTCATTGCACTCTACTTTAAGCAATTAAGCAAGCAGAAGGGGGAAACCCCGTGGGGCACTAAGCAAAGGGGCGTCCTCGCCGCCTGCCCTGGGTAATTCAGTTTGAATTAGCAGACACCTTTGCACAAATCATTTTAATTACAATTTATAATATCTAGAACAGCGGTCATTTCGTATGACCGCCGGGTTTTCTAGTGGTATATATACTGTAAATAACCTCTCCTAGCTTGCCAGTTGTCTTTCTTCATTCAAAATTCTGTGTAGTCAAATATATCAATATTTTCTTTCACTGTTTTTGAATGCTTAATCACAGTTAGAAACTCTTTTTCTAAGCAAAGGTTAAACAGGAATGCAATTGTTCTCTTCTAGTATTTGGATGGTTTCGTTCATTTTTTTACATGGCAATCCCTAATCCATTCGGACTGTAAGTGGGAGACACAGATCTAATTTTATATTTTTCCACATGGCTACCCTGTTGTACCAGCACCACTTACTGAAATAACAACAACAAAAAATGCTTACATACGTTTCCCTTGAATCATTCATACTGTTTTCTAATGCCTAAGATTATTCAGTAACATCCAAATGTTTGTAAATTCTCTAAGAAATCTATCTCCATCATTTTATTTTCATTTCCTCTATTATTACCTATCTATTTATAGTCAATCTCTATTGCTGTATGTAAAAATACTGAGTTTCTTCCTCACGGAGTTTTCTCTCCATTTTTTTGGCCAAGAAGCATCACACAATTATGTGTCTTGTGAATTCTAATCAAGTTCTAGAAAAATAGTTAACTGAAGAGAGTACTTCTCAGCATTTTCTTCATTCCAGCAGATGAGTTTCCCTTCTGAAGTGTGACGGTATCTACCTCTCACAGCTCCTCTTTCAAAGGCAGGCAGAGAAAACACTCTTGCCGTCAGCTATAACTGGAGGCACTCATTTACCTTTGGTAGTTCCTTTTTCACAATGCTGAGCCATACTTTCCTGCGACGAGCATTAAGCTGCTCAATGGATAAGTGCTTCTTCTTGATGCCAGGAGGAGGTGCATCATGAGAGAATTTTGCAAAGACTTTGGTCTGGTGGTGGTGGCGACGAGGGGATTCTTCAGAGGAAAGTTCTTCATCTCTTCGCCTTTTTTTCTTCACTTTTTTCAACTTGGCTGCAAAGGAAACAGACTCTCAGAAACCTGCATTTCTTCCCTTCCACAGGGGACAGCAATAAAACAACCTCATCACTTTTCAGAAAATTCAAGATTCTTCCCTCATTCCACCTGAGGCTGACAATGTTTATCCCTTTATCTATTCAGGCCTATGAACATTCCAAGAGGAAGATCTCACTGCCTTGGAGGGAATATTGGATACTCCCTCTATTTACATGACAGAGAATACATAAAACCTAGAAACTGAATTTCTTTTTAATTCAACAACAGGAAATAAAGTTTACAAAGTATAATGGGCTCAAATAATGGTCAAAAGGAAGGCAACATTTCTACTTGGTGGCAGTGTAAGGTAACTATAAAGAGAAATAACAAAAGAAAAACTGTATTAATATGATGCTAACCTGTGAGGAGAAAATTACACATGGAACAAAAACTTAATTGGAGAAGGAGGATGTAAAGGATGAGGAAAGAGAGATAAACAAGGAGGTGTGGGAGAAAGAAGGGAAGAAGGCTGAAAAGAGTCTGAGTTCATACCTTCAAGGGAATAAAATCAACCTTGTACAGCTAGTTTAACTTTCCCTTCCTATTTCCTTCCTGATTTCCAGCAGCTTAAAGCTCAGTAAGACAGGAAAGGATACTTCCTGGCAAACATGCAAAGAATACTACAGAAAAGTATCAGGTCATGTCTTTTAAATCACCACATATAGCAACAATTATAACTTATTCCCAACACTTCAGGTTTCTCTTTAGTGCATAACCAACTTCTTCGACTCCCAGAGCATTTTCGACATTTGAAGAGTAAATAGAAAAAAAAAAGAAATAAACTAATTGAAATAAACTAGAAATCCATAGTTCTTTTGTCTTCATAATTCCAGAAAAGATCATAAACCAAATATGAAATAAAGTTAATAATACTTAAAACTAAATAGATAGGCCCTGGCTGGTTGGCTCAGTGGTAGAGCGTCGGCCTAGCGTGCAGGAGTCCCGGGTTCGATTCCCGGCCAGGGCACACAGGAGAAGCATCCATCTGCTTCTCCACCCCTCCCCCTCTCCTTCCTCTCTGTCTCTCTCTTCCCCTCCCGCAGCCAAGGCTCCATTGGAGCAAAGTTGACCCCAGGCGCTGAGGATGGATCTATGGCCTCTGCCTCAGGTGCTAGAATGGCTCTGGTTGCAACAGAGCAACGGCCCAGATGGGCGGAGCCTCGCCCTCTGGTGGGCATGCCAGGTGATTCCGGGTCGGGCGCATGCGGGAGTCTGCCTGCCTCCCCATTTCCAACTTCAGAAAAATACAAAAAAAACCCAAAAAAACAAAAATACAAACAAAAAAACCCTAATTAGATAGGGGAGACTAATGTTTTTCAGATAAAGTAAATGGATTATGTTCAATGTCCAAATGTATCAGGAGGCCATACAAAATCCTGGAACTAAGAATGAGTAAATGTGGAAGGCAGGTCAATATGCTCACCTTTAAGTTTTTTTTCCTCCTTAAATTTCTTTTTTTTGGGTCCAAGAAGGTGACGTTGTTGCTCATAGAAAGGGTCATACGTGGAGAGCAGGCCTGCACTGTAGTACTGGTACTGCTGCAACTGAAGCAGGCAAAGACAGTGATCCTTATAAGGCCTGTGTTCTATAGCCCAGTCTTCCAATCATCTTTACTACAAAAAGCTGAGCCGGAGAAAAACCATAGCTCCTAAATACTAGTATTCTTTCCATAAAGAGACCAATAAAGATTAAGTTCATCAAAGTGAATTATTTCCTAAACTTCAAAACAAAATGGATTCATCAGCTATGCACATGGCAAATTGTTGGAAATTAAGAAAGGAAAACTCTCATGCTTCTGAATCTCCACCAGAGTATTTACTTCATCTTAACACACCAGGAGTGGAGCAAAAAGAGGTTTACAGTTGTTCATTTGGAAAATGATATAATAATAATAAATAATACTACAAGAATAAACTCTGTATTTCACTTACAACTATAAATCTACTTTTGCCCCACTCTGTATTTGAGATGCAATTCATCGCAGAAAGATCTCCTTTTGAAATTCATCAACAAGATATAAATCATATTTCTGTTACCAACAGGTCCTCAGATTCTCCAAGATTTCTGATGCCTGTTGTTATAGTCTTACATTTGGTTCAAATGATTACCAGGCATCCCAACTCTTCAATCTTTCAAGTCTTCTCTCTTCATCTCCCACTAAGGGAGTCTGACAGTATTATGAATAGTGCCTATAATTGCCAGAATTATAACATATGAATAATCTATTTTTTTTTCTTTCCTGGGAGTAGTTAATCCTTTTAAACATTTCATTCAAATTGATGACCAATTCTCACATTAATTCCATCACATTTATTACTAATGAGTAAATATGAATATAAATTAAAATTAGGTCATCTACTATCAAATCTCTTTTCCTGAATTATAGCCAAATGAGTTGTTCAAGGACTGAAATTAGGAAAGAAGAGTGACATCGAGAACTCTTACAAGGTTCTCTGCCAAAGGTCAAAATTAAATGAGCATTCATCATGCTGTATACTTAAAATCTGTGGACTTTCCCATATGTACATTTTTACTTCAATTAAAAAAAAAAGCCTTGGCTGGTAGCTTAGTCGGTTAAGTGTCATCCCAAAACAACAAGGTTGCAGGTTCAATCAACGGTCAGAGCACACAAGGGAAGCAACCAAAGAATGCACAACTGAGTGGAACAACAAATGAAAGCTTCCCGTCCCCCCCCCCCCTTCTCTTCCTTACACTGTCTCTCTAAAAATCAATAAAAAATTAAGCCCTGGCCAGACAGCTCGGTTGGTTGGAGTGTTGTCCTGGAGCACGAGAGTTGCCGGTTCAATTTCCCAGTCAGGGCACATACAAGAGCAACTTGATGTTCCTGTCTTTCCCCCTGCCTCTCTCAAAAAAAAAAAAATTATTTTTTTCGAGCATTGAATGCTTTAGCACTGTACCTTAAGAAGAAACTCTTTGTCTTAAAACAGTCAGATATCTTATTTTTATCACTTCTATAAGCTTACAACCTTTAGCATATTATTCAAAGCTTCCTGAACTCACTCTGAACCTTAACAAATTGCTGGGAAGTTTTTAGATTTTCAAATATGCTATATTGCTCATTATGTACAAAGTGCTACACTTCTGTCAAAAATCAAAAGTCTTTGCCTGACCAGGTGGTGGCGCAGTGGATAGAGCATCAGACTGGGATGAGGAAGGATGCAGGTTCGAGACCCCGAGGTTGCCAGCTTGAGCGCGGGCTCATCTGGCTTGAGAAAAAAAAAAAAAAAAAAGCTCACCAGCTTGGACCCAAGGTTGCTGGCTCGAGCAAGGGGTTACTTGGTCTGCTGAAGGCCTGTGGTCAAGGCACATATGGAAATTGATGCTTCCTGTTCCTCCTACCCTTCTCTCTCTCTCTCTCTCTCTCTCTGTCTCCCTCTTTCTTGCTCTCCTTACCCCAAAATTAAAAAAAAAAGTTTTTAAAAAGTTTTTAAAAAGAATTAGAAGGTTTTGGTAACAACATTCAAATAACTGCCATTTAAAACTATCATCAATCTCATATCAGTGTGTGAAGAAAGGGAGTTTTTTTCAAGGCAGAATACTTCCAAAGAACAACCATATTTAAAAGAAAAAGCCCACTAAATTTAAAATGGTGTGGCCACTTTAGAGAATAGTCTATAGTTCCTTACAATGGTAAGCATAAAATTACTTTATGACCCAGTGACTCCTCTCCTATATATATATACTCAAGAGAAATGAAAATGTCCATATCAAAAACTTGAAATTAAATCTTCATGGCAGCATTATTCGTAATAGCCAAAAGTGGAAGCAACTCACTATTCATACATAAGACTCATAAAAACCAAAATGTATAAACAACCCAATTAGTTCATCATCTTATGCATGGATAAATAAAATGTGGTATGCCCATACAATGGAATGTTATTTGGCAATAAAAAGAAGCAAAGTACTGATATATGCTACAGTATAAGTGAACCTTAAAAACATTGTGCTAAGTGAGAGAAGCTGATACAAAGGACATAGTTTTCCATTTGTAGGAACTATTTGGAATAGTTTATTTATAGAGACAAGTGGTGAACTGATGACTGCCTAGAGCTAAAAGAAAAGGAGAATGGGGACTACAGCTAAGGAAAGTAGAGTTTCTTTTTAGAGAAAATAATCTGAATTAGATAGTGATAACAGTTAAACAACTCTATGAGCCTGACCAGGAGGTAGCACAGTGGATAGAGCATCAGACTGGGATGCGGAGGATACAGGTTCGAGACCCCAAGGTCCCCAGCTTGAGTGCTGGCTCATCTGGTTTGGGTAAAGCTCACCAGCTTGGACCCAGGGTCACTGGCTCGAGCAAGGGGTTACTTGGTCTGCTGAAGGCTCACGGTCAAGGCACATATGAGAAAGCAATCAATGAACAACTAAGGTGTCACAATGAAAAATTGATGATTGATGCTTCTCATCTCTCTCCATTCCTGTCTGTCCCTATCTATCCTTCTCTCTGACACTCTCTGTATCTCTAAAAAATAAAAAAACTCTATGAATATACTAAAAACCAATGAACTGTGTACATTAGAAGGCTGAAATTATTTTGGTATGTGAAATATATATTAATAAAGCTGTCATTCACCACCATCTAAACATAAAGTTAAAATAATGTATCTTCAATGAATGTAACCCAAGGAATAAATACCCAGCATGAAGATCTGAGGAGGCTCCAGAAATTCTTACCTCCTTGTCTTTACTGTACTTATTCTGGTGAAGTTTCTTATATTTGTGCAGCCGCAACATGTTATGAAGTTCTTCTCTACTGAGATTGAGCTCTTCTTCCTCTTCTTCTTCTTCTTCTTCCTCCTCCTCTTCATCATTGTCTTCACTCTGAGACTCTGCCTCACTGGACTCATCACTTAGCAGAATGCTCTGAAAAAGGGAGGAAATGGAAATGGAACTTCTGCTATGAAGCAATTCCTTTATAATACAAGCTTTTTTCCCCAGATCCCAAAATAATCACAAAAAAAGCTGGAGGACAGTCACTCCAATTTCCCTAATACTATTCTTTGCCAATTCAACTGAAAAACAACATGATACCAATTAACCCCAGTGGACACAAATTAAAGAGCACTAAAACATGAAAAATACTATAAACATCAACAAAGCTAGATTTTACTAAGGAATTACCCTATACATAAGATAGTTTAACTAAATGTCAAATACCAAAGCAAAAAAAAACAAAAACCTATACAAAAGAACTACCTATATGATATAAAGAAATGTAGAAAGTGAGATGTGATGGCCAATAAAGAAACAATCCCCAAATCCACTGATGAATCGATGAATAATGTGTTATTAAACAGATAATGAAATATTATTCATTGATAAAAGGGAATAAAGTACTAATATAAGCCACAACATGAATGAACTTTGAAAACATTATGCTAAGTGAAAAAAACCAGACACAAAAGGCAACATATTTACATGATTCCATGTATAGGACATGTCCAGAATAGGCAAAATCGTAGAGACAGAAAACAGATTAGTGTTGGTGTAGAGAATGTAGAATTACTGCTAATGTGTACAAGCTTTCTTTCTTTCATAAGTGTTTCTGATGAAAATGTCCTGGAATTAGAAAGTAGTGATAGATGCACAAAACTTTATAAATATACTAGAAATTACTAAATCATACCCTTTAAAAAAGTAGATTTTATGGAATTACACCTCAATTTTTAAATGTGATGGCTAAGCAAAGTTTTCTGCATTCCCAAGAACTTAAAGCCTCATATGAAGCAAATCGGGTCTTTTACACATAAGTTTTTTAAAGGGCCTAGTGACAATAATAAAAGAATATCTTTAAGTTACTTTGCACTCTTCACAAGAGAATTATGAAACAGAGAAATAATTAATTTCAACAGAAATGTTATCCTTAACTCAGTTTGGCCAATTATAGTAATCTTCTAAGAGGGTTAACCAGATGGTGCCACTCCCTTGTTTATAAAGACTTCAATGGCTTACCAATGTAACTAGAGTAAAATACAAATTCCTTCACATGGTGTACAAAAGCCCTAAAAGATCAGGCTCTCTAACCTCATCTTCTACCATGTCCTCATTCTCTCTCCTCTAGCCATTGCAGCCTTCTTTCTCCCCCAAACATGTTGAGTTGCTTCCTTTCTCAGAAATTCTGTAGTCATTTCTTCTGACTGAAATGCTCACATCTTAAACCTTCACATAGTTCTGTCTGATCATTCAGACATCCGTTGAAATGTTACTTATTTTTGTTGTTGTTGTTTTTGTATTTTTCTGAAGCCAGAAACGGGGAGAGACAGTCAGACAGACTCCCGCATGCGCCCGACCGGGATCCACCCGGCACGCCCACCAGGGGGCGATGCTCTGCCCCTCCGGGGCATCGCTCTGTTGAGACCAGAGCCACTCTAGCGCCTGGGGCAGAGGCCAAGGAGCCATCCCCAGCGCCCAGGCCATCTTTGCTCCAATGGAGCCTCGGCTGCGGGAGGGGAAGAGAGAGACAGAGAGGAAGGAGAGGGGGAGGAGTGGAGAAGCAGATGGGCGCTTCTCCTGTGTGCCCTGGCCGGGAATCGAACCTGGGACTTCTGCACGCCAGGCCGATGCTCTACCACTGAGCCAAACAGCCAGGGCCGAAATGTTACTTATTTTTATTGATTTTTTTTTTTTAAGATAGGGGGGGGGGAGAGAGCGAGAGAGAGAGAAGGAGGAGAGGCAGGAAGCATCAACTCATAGTAGTTGCTTCCCATATGTGCCTTGACCAGGAAAGCCCAGGGTTTAAAACCAGCAACCTCAGCATTCCAAGTCAACGCTTTATCCACTGTGCCACCCCAGGTCAAGCAAAATGTTACTTCTTTAAAGACATATTTATTTGTTTACAGGATTACTTACTCCTCCCTCCAGTAGCATGTAAGCTCCACAGGGCAGGAATCCTGTCTATGTGCAATAGGATATGGATCATAGGATACGCTCAATCAACATGTAGTGAATGAATAAACTACTCAAGGTCTGATGAAAAGTAGATTAAATATCTCGAGCCATTGACGGCAGGATCGAATATATACTTGTACTCCCTTGATTCACAGTGCTTCGTATTCAACAATGTTTACTAACATGAACTTCATTGAGTTCTATAGATTCTTCTCTGTAATCTTTGCAAAAAACCACATTCAGAATAAAAGACTCATGTCTACAAAAATCTCTGCCACTGTACCAGAATGCATCAATCTATTTCCCTTTTACTTGTAGTTAGTAGGTTACTGGAATTCTAAACAATCTGTCTTCTCTTACCTTTAGCCACTTCCTGCTTTTCTTCAACTTAGAGAAGTTATATAAATTCCCTTTGTCAGATTTTGATTCTGTGTAAAGAAACATAAAGAATAATAAAATAAAAGGATGACTGCCTCAAAAGAACTGATAGTTCAAGAGGGATCTCGCACCACACTGACCTGACTGTAGAACTCCATTTAGTGAGTAGGTGTTTAACATTCCAGAACTGCTTGCTCCAGAAGTTTCACCAAGCAATGAATTTGGAGGTTCTTCTTTAACTTGTATTAAGGGATCCCCAGACTGAGGCAATAAGGGATTATTATCATCCAGTCCATCTTCACTTTCATCACTATAAATTGAAGCATAGTAAATCCACAATCAGAGCTAACCCAGCAAAATATTTAGTAGTCTAAACTTTTTTTTTTTTCAGAGACAGAGAGAGAGTCAGAGAGAGGGATACGGACAGACAGGAACAGAGAGAGATGAGAAGCATCAATCATTAGTTTTTCGTTGCGACACCTTCATTGTTCATTGATTTCTCATATGTGCCTTGACCGTGGGGCTACAGCAGACAGAGTAACCCCTTGCTCAAGCCAGCAACCTTGGGTCCAAGCTGGTGAGCTCTGCTCAAACCAGATGAGCCCACGCTCAAGCTGGCAACCTCAGCAGGGTCTTGAACCTGGGTCCTCCACATCCCAGTTCGACGCTCTACCCACTGCGCCATCACCTGGTCAGGCTAGACTAAACATTTTATAGAAGAAATTGATCCTTTAAATAAGTTCACCATGTTTTATTTGAAAAAAAAAAAGAATATCAAACATGCTAAAAACCATAAAGTATTTTAACCCTAAAATCTACAGCAACAACGGGAATCAGGAATACAGCTGAACTTCAAAGTGGGAAGATGGACTAGCACACCTAGATATATTCCTGTTGAAGATGGCTGATGTTTGTCGCAGGAAATGGTCCAACCGGAGGGCCCTCTCCAGGTACTGAAGATAGAGGGGCTTTGCCAGCTCAGTGCAGCCGCCATCGTCCCCGGCACCCAACTCCGAGGCCATAGAACAAATCTGTCTTCATGCACAAGGGTCTCCGACTGCTCGGCTGTAGAATAGAAATCAGTAGTGAAAGATGAAATACTATTATTCTCCCTTTACCTAGCCTCCTTGTTACCAATGTGAAAATGAAATCAGACCTTGTCTGCAGAAAGATCACTATAAAGCTCACAACAGGCACTGCTTTCTAATGTAGAGGCAGAAGTTAAAAGGATGAGAACATCAAAATTACAAAAAAACTGTCATAAGTTGCAATGGAAATTCATAGTACACTTTTTTGAAATAATACCTTAAAATGTCTACCTATTTCTCTTTTGCCCTACAATTTACAATTACTCACATTAATCCAAATAAAAACCACAAGCTAGCTCATTGCTGTACAACTCATAGAAAAGCATTACCACATTGTTCTTGGCATCACCTTCAAAACAGCTGCTCCCTTTTTTCATTTTGTATTTACATTTGTACATATGTGGGAGGTATTCCATTCACAAGGGATATTGGCAGAGTATTTTACAATTCCTTGTAAACATGCCATAAAGTATAAGAATTAGATATGATTTAGAACCCTGGCTGGATAGCTTGGCTGGTTGGGGTGTCATCCAAAGTGCAGAGGTTGCCGACTAGATCCCTAGTTAGGGCATATATATACAGGAACAGACTGATGTTCCTGTCTCTGTCTCTCCCTTCCTCTCTTTAAAAGTAATAATATAAACATAAAAAAAATAAATGATTTAGAAAACTGGAGCAAAAAGAATAAAAGTGAGAATGAGAAACATAGGTAGAGCCTGAGAGTTCTCTTTGCTACTTTAAGTTGTTAAAGACAATGTTAGAGTCAGAATATCTACACTAGAGAAACAATAAATCAACTTTCCAACTTCCATGTAATATATTCTGCCTTATACCATTTTATCAAAAAATTAAGAGGTTAAGTCAGGATTAACACAGAGTAATTAGACTTCCATCTGACCAATAAATGGTAAATGTTTCAAAACTTCATAAGCTAACAAACTAAAATATAAGCTTTAAAGGAAACTATACTTTTACCTTGAGTAATCACCTTTTTATTATATTTCTTTTAAACTTCCTAATATTATCTTTCTACTTACAGCAGTGGTTCTCAACCTGTGGGTCGCGACCCCGGCGGGGTCGAACGACCAAAACACAGGGGTCGCCTAAATAAAATATGTATTTCCAATGGCTTTAGGCGACCCCTGTGTTTTGGTCGTTTGACCCCCCGCCGGGGTCGCGACCCACAGGTTGAGAACCACTGATTACAGGAATGTTAGAAATCTCCCCAAACTGATCTACAGATTCAACACCAACCCCACCAATTTCTCAGCTGCTTTTTTTTCAGAAATTGACAAGCTGATTATTATAATTTATATGGAAACACAAAGAAACCAGACTAGTTAAAAGAATTTTTAAAAAGAATAAGTTGGGCTTGACCAGGAAGTGGTTCAGTGGACAGAGCATTGGCCAGGGACACTGAAGACCCAGGTTCAAAACCCTGAGATCACTGGCTTGAGCATGAGTTCATCCGGCTTGAGCACAGGCTCACCACCAGCTCAAGTGTGGGATTGCCAGCTTGAGCGTGGATCTTAGACATGATCCCATGGTCGCTGGCTTGAGCCCAAAGGTCGCTAGCTTAAAGCCCAAGTCTGCTGGCTTGAGCCCAAATGGCTCGGCTAGAACACCCCTGTGTCAAGGCACACATGAGAAAGCAATCAGTGAACAACTAAAGTGCCGCAACTACGAGTTAATGTTTCTCATTTCTCTCCCTTCCTGTCTGTCTGTCTGTCTGTCTCTCTCTCTCAGCACACTAAAAAAGAAAAAAAGAATAAGGATGGACAATGTACACTTCCTGATTTTAAAACATATTTTAAAGCCACAGTAATCAGGACAGTGTGGTACTGGAATAAGAATAACAGCATAAACTAATAGAACATACCTAAGAATCCAGAAATAAACCCTTACATAATGTCAATTATTTTTTTAATTCTAAAATAATTTCATTTGTAATTAAAATTTTCTTCAATTACAGTTGATATTCAATATTATACTAGTTTCAGGTGTACAGCATGCTGGTTAGACATTTAAATAACTTATAAAATAATCCCACCATAAATCTAATACTCACCTGACACCATACAGAATTATTACAATATACATTCCCATCACTTTCGTTTTTTAATTTAGTGAGATAGAGACAGACAGGAAGGGAGAGAGATGAGAAGCATCAACATGTAGTTATGGTATCTTAATTAGTTGTTCATTGATTGCTTTCACGGGGTGGGGGAGCTCCAGCCAAGCCAGTGACCCCTTGCTCAAGCCAGTAACCTTAGGCTTCAAGCCAGGGACCATGGTGTCATGTCTATGATCCCACACTCAAGCTGTTCACTTTTTCAACCAGCTCTCCAAACCTCCTTCTGTCTAGCAACCATCAGTTTATTCTCTGTATCTATGAGTTTGTTCTGATTTTGTTTGTTCATTTGTTTTTTAGATTCTACAGATAAGTGAAATCACATGGTATTTGTCTATCTGGCTTATTTCAATTAGCATAACATCTTCTAGGTTCATCTATATTGTCATAAATGGTAAAAGATTTCATTATTTTTTATGGCAGAATAATTTTTCATTATATATGTAACACCTCTTCTTTATCTAATCATCTATCAATGGACACTGGATTGCTTTCATATCTTGGCTATTATAAAGACTGCTGCAATGAACATAGGGATACATATATCTTTTCAAATTAGTGTTTTGGATTTCTTCAAATAAATACCCAGAAGTAGGACTGCTGGGTCATATGGTAGTTCGAATTTAAAATTTTTGAAGAACCTCCAAACTGTTTTTTGCAGGGGCTGCTCCAATTTGCAATCTTAACAACAGTGCATGAAAGTTCCCTTCCTCACCAACAACTGTTGTCACTTGTTTGTTGATTTATTGATGATAGTCATTCTTTCCAGGTGTGAGGTGGTATCTCACTGTGGTTTTAATTAGCACTTCTCTGATTTTTAGTGACATGAGTATCTTTTCATGTTGAATGGCCATCTGATTGTCTTCTATGGAGAAATGTCTACTCAAGCCCTCTGACAATTTTTAAATCAGATTTTTTTTTGGTTGTGTTGTAGGAATTCTTTATATATTTTGGATATTAACCCATCAGATGTATCATGGCAAATATCTGCTCCCATTCAGTAGGATGTCTTTGTTTTGTCGTTTTCCTTTTCTGTGCAAAAACTCTTTAGTTTGATGTAGTCTCACTTATTTACCTTTTCTTTTGTATTCCTTGCCTGCAGAGACATAGTCAAAAGAATATTACTAAAAGCGATGTCAAGAAGTTGGCTGCCTGTTTTCTTCTAGAAGTTTTATGGTTTCAGACCTTATATTTAAGTTTTTAATTCATTAAAAAAAGACAAAAAGAAAGTACCCCTCCCAAGTTTTTCTTTTTTTAATGATTTTATTTGTTGATTTTAGGGAGGAGAGAGGGGGGGCAATGGGGGGAGGGAGAAGCGAGAAGCATCAACTCATAGTTGTTTTTGGTATGCCCCTTAAAACAAGCCCAGGGCTTCAAACTGGTGACCTCAGCATTCCAGGTTGATACTCTATCCACTGCACCACTCAAGGTCAGGCTCTTTAATCCATTTTGAATTTATTCTTGTGGCCCTGGCCAGCTGGCTCAGTAGATAGAGTGTCAGCCTGGCATACAGATATCCTGGATTTGATTCCTAGTGAGGGCACACATGAGAAGCGACCATCTGCTTCTCGCCCCCTTTCTCTCCCCCTTATCTCCCTCTTCCACTTCCACAGCCAGTGGCTTGATTGGTTTGAGTGCTGGCCCCAGGCACTGAGGATGGCTCAGTTGGTCAGAACATCTGCCTCAGGTGCTGAGGATAGCTGGGCTGATTTAAGCATCAGCCCCAGATGGGGGTTGCTGGGTGGAGCCTAGTCAGGGTGCATGCAGGAGTCTATCTCCCCTCCTCTCACTTAAAAAATTAATAAGTAAAAATAGTTTACTCTTGTATATAGTATAAGAGTGATCTAGTTTCATATTGCATTTATCTATCCAGTTTTCCCAACACAATTTAATAAACATACTGTCTTGACCCCATTGTATACTCTTGTCTCCTTTGTCATACATTAACTGACCCTCTACGCATGGGTTTATTTCTGGGCTCTCTATTCTGTTCCATTCATCTATGTGTCAGTCTTAATGCATGTACCATGCTGTTCTGAGTATTACAGCCTTGGTATCAGGTTGCATGATACCTCCAACTTTGTTCTTCTTAAGATTGCTGTGGCTATTATTTGGGGTCTTTTATGGTTCCATCTAAATTTTAGGATTATTTGTTCTAGTTCTGTGAAAAATACCATTGGTTTTTGTTTTTTTTTTAACAGAGAGAGTCAGAGAGAGGGATAGACAGGGACAGACAGACAGGAATGGAGAGATGAGAAGCATCAATCACCAGTTTTTTGTTGCGACACCTTAGTTGTTCATTGATTGCTTTCTCATATGTGCCTTGACCGTGGGCCTTCAGCAGACTGAGCAACCTCAAGACAGTGACCTTAGGTCCAAGCTGGTGAAGCTGTGCTCAAACCAGATGAGCCCATGCTCAAGTTGGCGACCTCAGGGTCTTGAACCTGGGTCCTCCGCATCCCAGTCCGACGCTCTATCCACTGCGCCACCGTCTGGTCAGGCGCCATTGATATTTTTATAGAGATTGCACTGAATCTATAGATTGCTTTGGGTAGTATGGACATTTTAAGAATGTTAATTCTTCCTATTAATGAGCACAGCAGATACTTCCTTTTATTTATAGTTTCTTCAACTTCTTCAATGTCTTATAATTTTCTGAGTACAGGTCTTTTACCCCCTTGGTTAAATTTATTAAGTGTATTTTTAATCATCTAAAAATAAGATTGTTTTCTTAATTTCTCTAATAGTTCATTATTGGTGAATAAAAATGCAACCAATTTCTGAATACTAATTTTGTATCCTGCCACTTAACTGAATTTATTGCTTCTAATAGTGTTTTGGTGGAATCTTCAGGATTCTGTCTACACAGTATTGTGTCATCTACAAATAATAACAGTTTTATGTCTTCCTTTCCAATTTGGATGCCTTTTTTTTTTTAGATTTTATTTATTGATTTTTAGAGAGAGGAGACAGAAAGTGGGGGGGGGGGGGGGAAGCAGGAAGCATCAACTCATAGTAGTTGCTTCCTGTATGTGCCTTGACCTGGCAAGCCCAGGGATTCAAACCAGCGACCTCAGCATTCCAGGGCAATGCTTTATCCACTGCACCACCACAGCTCAGGCAAAATGCCATTTTATTTCTTTTTCCTGTTTGATTGCTGTGGCTAGGACTTCCAATACTATGTTTCGTAAAAGTGGACATCCTTGTCTTCTTTCTAATCCTAAGAAAATCACTTTTAGCTTTTACTGTTGACTATGTTAGCTGTGGGTTGTCATAGTATGTGCCCTCTATTATGTTGAGGCATGTTCCGATTATTCCCACTTTGCTTAGAGTGTTTTTTTTATAAATTTGTGCTGAATTTTATCAAGTGCTTTTTGTGCATCTGTTGATATGATCATACAGTCTTATCACGTAGTGCATCATGTTAACTGATTTGTGGATATAGAGCCAACCTTGCATCCCAGAAACAAATCCCACTTGATCATGGTGTATCATCTTTTTGATGTATTGTTGAATTTGGTGTGATAATATTTTGTTGAGGACTTTGCATCTATATTCATCAGGGATATTAGCCTATAATTTCTTTCCTTTTTACAAAAATTTTCTTTGTAACATCTTTAGTTTTAGAATTTGGGTAATGCTGGCCTCGTAAAATGAGCTTGGGAGGCTTCCCTATTCTTCAAGTTTTTGGAATAGTTTGAGAAGGATAGGTGTTAATCCTCCTCTGAATGCTTGGTAAAATGCACCTGTGAAGCTATCTAATCCAGGACATTTGTTTATTCAAAGTTTTTTGATTACTAATTCAATTTTGTTAGTACTTACCAGTCTATTCAGATGCTTCTTCTTAATTAAGTCTTGGAAGATTGTATATTTATAGGAATTTATCCATTTCTTTAATTGTTCATAGTACTTATAACCCTTTCTATATCTGTGGCATCAGTTGTCACTTCTCTTTCACTTCTCATTTTATTTATTTGGCTCCTTTCTCTCTTTTTCTTGTTAAGTCTGGGTTTATCAATCTTGTTTATCTTTTCAAGTACCCAGTTCTTGGTTTCATTGATCTTTTGTACTGTTTTTTTTTTTTAAGACTCTATTTCATTTATTTCCTCTCTCATATTTATTATTTTCTTCCTTCTACTCACTTTAGGCTTTATTTTGTTCTTTTTTTTTTCTAGTTCCTTTAGAAGTAAGGTTAGATTGTTTAATGGAGACTTTTCTTGTTTCATTTTTTTTTTTTGAGACTTTTCTTGTTTCTTAAGGCAGGCCTGCATCTCTCTGAATTTCTATGGTCAATATTCAATGAAGGTGCCAAGGCAGTTTCAATGGGAAAAAGGAGTCTTTTCAACGAATTGTGGACAACTGGCTATCTACATTTAAAAAGATCAATTTAAACCCTCACCTCATACCATGCACAAAAAGCACCTCAAAATGGGTCACATATCTAAAGACTGAAAGACAAGTGTCAAGCCCCAAACTGTAAAACTTCTCTACAAGAAAACATAGGAGAAAATCTTCATGATCTTGGTTAAACAAAGGTAAGTTTTTAAAAATTTTTTTTAATGTATTGATTTTAGAGAGGAATCAAGGGAGACAGAGAGAAACATCATTCTATTCCTGTATATACTCTGACTAGAGATAAAACCCACAACCGTTGTGTATTGAGACAATGCTCTAACCAACTGAGCTATCTCTTATCTACCCAGGGCAAGCAAAAGTATGTCTTTACATATAACCTCAAAAGCACAACCCATTAAAAAAAAAAACCCTGATAAATTAAGACCACCAAAATTTTAAACTTTTATGTTTCAAAAGATACCAATAAGAAAACAAAGGAAGCCACAGACTAAGAGAAAATATCTACAAGTTGGGTATCTGAAAAAGGATTTCTATCTACAATATATAAAGAACTCTTTTTTTTTTTAATCTTTTTTTTTCTTTTTTTCTTTATTCATTTTTAGAGAGGAGAGAGAGAGGGAGAGAGAGACAGAGAGAGAGAAGGGGGGAGGAGCTGGAAGCATCAACTCCCATATGTGCCTTGACCAGGCAAGCCCAGGGTTTCGAACCGGCGACCTCAGCATTTCCAGGTCGATGCGTTATCCACTGGGCCACCACAGGTCAGGCTAAAGAACTCTTATAACTCAGTAAGAGGACAACTCAGCTAAAAATTGGCAAAAGACCTTGAACAGACATTTCACCAAAGATGATATACAAATGGCTAATAGATATATGAAGATGCTCAACATCAAAAAAATTACCGTATTTTTAGCTCCATAAGACACACCTGCTCATAACTTACACCTAGGGTTTTAAGGAGTAAAATTAAAAAAAAAAAATCTGAAACAAATGGTGGGTTAAAATATTTAATAAAATACCATATTTTTTGCTCCATAAGACGCATGGGCATTTTCCCCTCCACTTTTTTTTTGGGGGGGGGGGAAGTGTCTTATGGAACAAAAAAATACAGTAAATTAAAATTACATCAAGATGCTACTTTACAGCAATTACAATGACTATAATAAAAAATAAGTAAGCCCTGCCTGACCTGTGGTGGCACAGTGGATCAACTGTTGACCTGGAACACAAAGGTCGCCAGTTCAAAACCCTGGGCTTGCCTGGTCAAGGCACATATGGGAGTTGATGCTTCCTACTCCTCCTCTTTTCTTTCTCTTTCCTCTCTCTCTCTGAAAAATTAATAAATAAAATCTAAAAAGAAAAAAATTACTTAAAAAAAATATAGGTAAGCCCTGGCCAGTTGGCTCTGTGATAAAGCGTCAGCCCGGCATGTGGCGGCTATCCAAGGTTCGATCCCCATCAGGGCACAAAGGAGAAGTGCCCATCTGATTCTCTACCCCTTCCCCTCTCACCTCTCTCTCTCTTCCCCTCCTGCAGCCATGGCCTGATTGGAGCGAGTTGGCCCATGGAGCTGAGGATGGCTCCATGGCCTCGCCTCAGGAGCTAAGAAGGGCTCAGTTACTGAGCAATGGAGCAACATCCCAGAGGGGCAGAGAATCTCCCCTAGTGGGCTTGATGGGTGGACCCCCCTCAGGGCGCATGCAGTTGCCTGTCTCTGCCACCCCTCCTCTCACTGAAAAAATAAAATAAAAAGATATATAATAACACTTGCGGGAGAGGATGTGAAACTCTCATACATTGCTGGTGAAAATATAACATTACAGTCACTACAGAAAACAGTTTAGTGGTTTCTTAAAATATTGAATATAAAGTTACTACATTACCTAGCACTTCTATTCCTAGTTTTCTACTCAAGAAAAATAAAAAGATATATGCACCCAAAGCATTTTCTGTGAATGTTCATAGCAGTATTATTCATAATAGTCAAAAAGTGAAATAATCTGCCTGACCAGGCAGTGGTGTAGTGGATAAAGCATTGGCCTAGGTAGGATGCTGAGGACCTGGTTCAAAACCCTGAGGTCGCCAGCTTGAGCACGGGCTCATCTGGCTTGAGCATGGGCTCACCAGCTTGAGCGTGGGGTTGCTGGTTTGAGTATGAGATCATAGACATGACCCCATGGTCGCGGGCTTGAGCCTGAAGGTTGCTGGCTTGAAGCCCAAGGTCACTGGCTTGACTCTAATGTCACTGGCTTGAGCAAGGGGTTACTGGCACTGGTGGAGCAACCCCCTCCCACAGGTCAAGACACATATGAAAGAACCAGACACAAAAGACCATAATGTACAATTCATTTATATGAAATATTCAGAAAAGAAAATCTATAGAAACAAAAAGTACATTAGTGACTGACTGGGCGTACAAAAGGTGATTGACTATAAATTGATAAGGGAGATCTTTCTTAGAATCATTGAAAATCTTCTAAACTCACATTGTGGTAATAGTTGCACAATTCTGTAAATGTGCTAAAAATCACTGAATTGAATTTAAATAAGGTGAATTTCATGGTATGTAAAACACCAGTCTTGGTAACATGGTTAAAGAAAAAAGAATGTTAAAAAAAGTTTTTTTCAAGACTTCAATAGTCCTACTTTTCAAAGTGACATTTAACACATACCCATTCCAAAGGTTTTCAAAGAAACTTTAAAAATAATTTTTAAAATTGATTTTAGAAAGAATGACAGGAGGGAGGGCAGGGGAGCAAGAAGCATCAACTTATAATTACTTCTCATATGTGCCTTGACCCGGCAAGTCTGGAGTTTCGAACCAGTGACCTCAGCATTCCAGGTCAAAGCTCTATCCAGTGTCACCACAGGCAAAGAAACCTGGTTTTAAAAATACAGCAAAACTCTCTTAATTATAGAATACATAATTCATCTTGATGTATGTACATATACTATAAATGAAAGCATATAAAATTGCTGCTTAGCTCCTCATATGGTTTTGTTACAAAATAAGCACTCTCATGTTCAGTTTATTTTGGTTGATAATTAAAATGGTCCTAATTTAAGGGGTATGAAGGTCTGACTGCAAAGTAGCACTAGATAATTAAACAGAACTGACCGTTTTCAAAATTAATTTCTCACTAACTAGACTGTATACAACCAAAGAAGTCAAAACCAATTTCTCCAGCCCAACCTGTGGTGGTGCAGTGGATAAATTGCCGACCTGGAACACTGAGGTTGCTGGTTCGAAATACTGGGATTGCCTGCTCAAGGCACACACCGGAAGTGACTACTACAAGCTGATGCTTCTCACTTCTCCCTCCTCTTTCTCTCTCACTTTTTCTAAAAAATAATTTGTCCAGAAAAGATCAGTTACTTTTACGGTGTTACTACACTCAATATATGGCCTCTCGTGACACCCAATATGTAATATACATCAATCCTGTAGTCTGATTCTCCCAGAATTATCCTTATACCATATCACCACTGATGGCTGAAATTGCAACCGTGATACACTCCCTTATTACCATTAGGCCAAAAGGAGGAGGATCTATAAGCATGAAGTTCTTGGCACATATCCACAAGAAGTCTTATGATACTTGGAGAGTCAAGGAATATTTTTCAAGTGTTCAGTTAGATTTTTTTATTGAGGTAAAATACACATAACATAAAATTTACCATTTTAATCATTTTGAGATGTACAGTTTAGTGGCATTAAGTACATTCATATTCTTGTGCCAACCATCACCACCATCCTTAATTATTTTTTTAACCTCCTAAGATTGGTGGCCTCTATTAACCCAGACGCCTTAGCTAGTTTGTTAAAAGCTGCTACTCTAATAATCTATATTTTCAACTCCTATATTTTTGTCCTTCTCTACAAGAAAACTATAGGGTCATGCTAACCTGACCCACTGTTGTTACTTACACAGAGCACATCACACTTCTTTGTTTCTAGGTGAGAGGAGGGAAGATTGTTAGGCAGACTCCCACATGCACCCTAACCAGGATTGACCCAGCAACCCAATCTAGGACCGATGCTCGAGTATCAAGCTATTTTCAGCACCTAAGGCTGATGCACTCCAACAGAGCTATCCTCAGCACCCAGGGCTATGCTTGAACTAATAGAGCCACTGGTTGGGGGGCAGGGGACCAGATGGTCACTTCTCCTGTATACCCTGACTGGAAATCCTACATAGGACGTCCATATACCAGGGTGACACTCTATCCACTGAGCCAACAACCAGGGCCATATGATATTTCTTTTTTTTTTTTTTTTTTTTAAAGTTTTTTGTTTGTTTGGTCTTTTTTTATTTATTTTAGAAAGGAGAGAAAGAGACACAGAGAGAGAGAGAGAGAGAGAGGAGAGAAAGACCAAGAGAGAAAGAAGGGGGGAAGAGCAGGAAGCATCAACTCCCATATGTGCCTTGACCAGGCTAGCCCAGGGTTTCGAACCGGCGACCTCAGCATTTCCAGGTCGACGCTTTATCCACTGCGCCACCACAGGTCAGGCCGATATTTCTTAACAATTCTTTTCACCCACCTCTTATCAACTGTTTCTCATTCTCTACAAAGATTATTTCAATCATTTCCCTCTTCCTCAAAATTCTAAACTTATTCCCTTTCATATTGGGAAGGCTTGAAAAGCAAATCTCTCCATCCTTTTTATTCCACCTTAGCTCACTTTTTTTTTTTTTGCAAGAAAGAGAGAGAAAAGGAGAGAGTATCAACTCGTACTGGCAGCACTTCGGTTGTTCACTGATTGCTTCTCATATGTGCCTTGACTGGGGAAACTCCAGCTAAGCCAGTGACCCCTTGCTCAAGCCAGTAACCTTAGGCTCAAGCCAGCAACCATGGAATCATGCCAATAATCTTATGCTCAAACCAGATGAGTCTGCACTCAAGCTGGCAACCTGGGGGTTTTAAACCTGGGTCCTCAGCATCCCGGGTCAATGCTCTGTCCACTGCACCACCACCAGTCAGGCACTATTTTCCGTTCTTAATATTTGTGGTGTATTAATCTCAAATACAAGTAGACTTTATCAATCTATATTCATAATTCTTCAAAGTGATTTTGCATACTGATGCAAAGATATGACTATTTTTTAATTTCATTTACAGTGAGTCGTGTCCATGAAGTCATATTTTAAAATACACATTGTGTTGTTATAAATTCCTTATATTTTCACCCTGGCCAGTTAGCTCAGCAGTAGAGCATCGGCCTGGTATGTGGAAGTCCCGGGTTCAATTCCCGGCCAGGGCACACAGGAGAAGCGCCCATCTGCTTCTCTACCCTTCCCCCTCTCCTTACTCTCTGTTCCCCTCCCACAGCCAAGGTTCCATTGGAGCAAAGTTGGCCTGGGCACTGAAGATGGCTCCATGGCCTCCGCCTCAGGCGCTAGAATGGCTCCGATTGCAGCAGAGCAACGCCCTAGAGGGGCCGAGCATCGCCCCATGGTGGGCATGCTGGGTGGATCTCGGTTGGGTGCATGCGAGAGCCATCTGTCTGCTTACCATATACATGCATGGCTTCTCTCCCTTACTAAACTATAAACTATCTGAGGAAAGAGTCCCTACCTCATGAACATATTTGGTCCTGATATTTACAAATGGCATATTAACTTGCTTTTACATGCATAGTCTTAAATGTCAAGATTATAAAACTCAGTTCTTATGTTACATTCTACATAAAGACAATCTGTAGTCAATGGTCATGGGCCTCTACCCTCATCTTGGACACATGATTTGGGGACAAAAGTTTAAATAAAACAAATCAAAAGAGCCTGGCTTGTAGTGGTGCAATGAACAGTGCCGACCTGGAACACTTATGCTGGTTGGAAACCCTAAGCTTGCCTGCTCAAGGCACATACAACAATCAATCAATAAATGAATAACTAAAGTGAAGTAACTATGAGTTGATTCTTCTCGCTCCCCATCCCTTTCTGTAAAATCAATAAATCTTTTTTTAAAAAATCAAAAGATACAAAGGTCAGGTAACAAAAATGTAAGCAGAATGGGCTCAAATCATTCATTATCCAACCTTGACAAACAAGGACAGGAGGATGCATGAACTGACAATCTTTCAAACAATCCTCCAGAAAAATTGTCTTTTGGTCAACCAATAAATATTGGGAGATGAGCGATCAAGATGTTACTTCTCGACAACAACCTAAGGCAGTGGTTCTCAAAGTGTTTGCCAGGGCATACTGATGCACACTAGAAGATTTCCAGGTGTGGCCTATGGTATTCCAGAGAAATATGTGCCTGTTGGGGACAAAAAAACCAACAGGGTTTTCGGAGTTTAGATTTTTGGGGGACAGAGGTGTGGGGAATTGGCTGTCAGCTGACAAGTCTGCCCAACCCCCCACCTCACTTGCCTGATTAGGTTGCAAAAGGCTGTTAAGCTGTGGTGCTGGATTGTTTACACTACTGCCCACGTTCCCTGGAAAGACTGGAGGCAAGTTTCTTTTATCCTTTGTTTGGTGTAAAGTTAAGATGATATTATGGTGGGGGTTTTGGATTGATGATTAAACGTAAGGAATTGTCTCTTGAAGCCTTTTGGATTTCTATAAAAGAAGAATATGTGACAATATCTTAAAAACCTTTGAACATTTTACTACAATGTTCAACATCCTATTTATATGAATTAGGATTTTCTACCCTCAATACAATTAAGAGTAAAAAGAGAGGAATTCTTCAATGTATTGACAAGGAAATGAGAGTTTGCCTTTCTAATATATGCCCAAACATTGAAGAAATCACTAGGACACATCAGGCTCATGTTTCTCATAAACACAAGAATGAAAAACTTAACACATTAGCGCCAGGACCCGCCTAATTTACTAATTCTTACTAAGAATGTATCTATATATATAAAAAGTTAACATTTTTGTCATTTTTTAATTTTTAACCCCTTTTTTACGAATTCTAAAAAGCATAACTCAAAAAATGTAACATAAAAATGTTTTTTAATGTCAGAATAAATTTAATTTTGTTGTATTTATTTTGTTTAAGTACCATAAAAGCACGCTTGGACTTTATATTTTTTTAATATTTGACTTAATTATTATAACATATTTCTCAGAAATTTGTATATAGTGCACCTACAATTATTTGTGGGATTTTAAATGCGCCCTGATTTCAAAAAGTTTGAGACCACTGACCTAAGGACACCTGCACCAATTGCCAATTTTTACCTTAGAATAATAACATTTTCATCTTCTTCCAAATGAAAAGCCTAAGAAAGATATCTACTTAGAGAAAAAACCATCCCATCTCTGGAGATGACCTAAGACACACTGCTCCAATGGCAGCCGAGTCTAACAGTTTTTAGTTTGGTTTAAAAATATTATATACTGACCACCTCATAAAGCACTATAATTACAATGACAGCCTTTAAATAAATATTTGTCCTAAGATTTACACATTTAGGCCATGACCGGTTGGCTCAGCGGTAGAGCGTCGGCCTGGCGTGCAGGGGACCTGGGTTTGATTCCCGGCCAGGGCACATAGGAGAAGCGCCCATTTGCTTCTCCACACCCCCCCCCCCTTCCTCTCTGTCTCTCTCTTCCCCTCCCGCAGCCAAGGCTCCATTGGAGCAAAGATGGCCCGGGCGCTGGGGATGGCTCCTTGGCCTCTGCCCCAGGCACTAGAGTGGCTCTGGTGGCGGCAGAGCGACGCCCCGGAGGGGCAGAGCATCGCCCCCTGGTGGGCAGAGCGTCGCCCCTGGTGGGCATGCCGGGTGGATCCCGGTCGGGAGCATGCAGAAGTCTGTCTGTCTCTCCCCATTTCCAGCTTCAGAAAAATACAAAAAAAAAAAAAAAGATTTACACATTTAGTTTTTCCAAGTGTTTTTTCAACTTCTCATTTCTCTTTATAGATGCTGTCTAAAACTTGTTTCATACCAATCATTTAGAGAAGCATTTCTGAAAACTAGCTCAAGATATTAACAAATGTTAATTAATATTAAAAATATTAAAGCATTAATAGATCTAATAGTTTTAGTCCTCAATTGCCTAATGTGCTCTTAGTATTTCTCTAAGAAAAATTCCAAACTTATTTGTCCATACTTTGGCAAAACACCTATAAAAATATCTCAGAAGACCAGATTAGGAATCACTGATTTAGTCAACTAAAAAGAATTCAATCATATCTGCCTTTAAAACGTAAATCCTAAACTTACCAAGATTAGTACAGAAAATCTGAATAAGGGTACAGCTCCTATGAGAAGTATAGCTTCAAAACTTTTTCTTTTTTCAGGGACAGAGAGAGAGTCAAAGAGAGGGATAGATAGGGACAGACAGACAGGAACGGAGAGAGATGAGAAGCATCAATCACCAGTTTTTCATTGCGACACCTTAGTTGTTCATTGATTGCTTTCTCATATATGCCTTGACCGCGGGCCATCAGCAGACCAAGTAACCCCTTGCTCGAGCCAGCAACCTTGGGTCCAAGCTGGTGAGCTTTTTGCTCAAGCCAGATGAGCCCGTGCTCAAGCTGACAACCTCGGGGTCTCAAACCTGGGTCCTCCGCATCCCAGTCCGACACTCTATCCACTGCGCCACCTCCTGGTCAGGCCATAGCTTCAAAACTTTTAAAGGACTAAACATAGTCTGAGTAGGTTATGTGCTGTAGCTCACACAAAAGTCAAACATTAAGGGAACAAAATAACTGAGTTCCCCTCTGCTTCCTTTAACACAGACACTCTTTAGCCCAGTGTTTCCCAACCTTTTTTGTGCCATGCCCCACCTTAACCTTTCTAAAATTTTTATGTCCCCCCCATGTAACATACATAATTTTTAACATTAAAAAATTGATTTGTTCACTTAATAAACATAAATGATAGGTTCTAGGAAGAAATCACTATGAAATTGTTAACAAAACACAGTAAGTAAAATTTCAAAACATATAAAGAAAAACAGAAATTTAAATTCCAAATAATTTTAATACAGATTTTTCTTTATTAATTTATTATTTTAATTTAGTGTGATCCTTGTACTTCATGCTTGCTGCACAGAGATTTCATAGTAGGTTCCAATTTGGTTAGCTTTAGTCTCAAGTCTCCACGTTGTGTTATATCCAGCCGATTTCTTTTTTTTACCAGTAAATCATTGACAGCACTAAATCCACATTCAGTTAAAAATGAAGATGGAAACAATAGTGATAGTTTTCTTGCACATTTGGTTGAATTTGGGTATTTGATTTCTGTTTCCTCACAAAGCCATGCCATCGCTCCTTTGATATTAAATAAAGCTTTAACTGACTCATCATTTTGCAATTCTGCGAGTTCTTCTTGATACTGTATATTTGATATATCAGACAAATCCATAACATTGGCTGCATCATCCATGTTGGGAAATCAATTTGTTTTAAATCAGAAAATCTTTCTTTTAAATCAGCCGATAGAATATTCAAATGATTGACAATAACAAGTAAAGCGGTATCAGTTACTTCACATTTTTGGAGCCAATGAAACTGTTTCAAGTTTTTGTTGTTAATATGTTTCTGACATAACTCAATATTGGTAATGAAACCAAATATCTTTGCTTTTGCATCGACAAGAGTTTTATTTGTTCCTTGAAGTTGCTTATTTAATATATTTAGTTTTTCAAAGATATCGGCTAAATAACTCACAAATGCTTTACCATCTATTGTTAACAGATACTTCATTTCAGGTTTGTCACTTAAAAAATCACTAAGGGTATCAAACAGTTCCATAAATCTTTTCAAAGTTTCCTTTAGATAGCCATCTTACTTCAGTATGAAGTAAAAGTCTCACATGGTCTTCATTTTGTTCTTCACAAAATAGCTTGAAAAGACACTCACATTTGGCACTAGCTTTAATAGCATTAACACACTTTATTACTCTATGTAATACTTCATTCAGAACAGGCAAGATGTTTTTAGCTACCAAGTTTTTCCTATGAATAACACAATGCACAAGAATCATTTCTGGATTCGCATCTTTCATCAATTTTAAGCAGCCATTTTTCTTGCCCATCATATTGGGAGCACTATCTGCAGCACAAGATGTTATATTTTTCATTGGTATATCATTGACATCTAAGTAGTTTTTTAGCATATTATATATATATCTTTGGAGGTAGTGGTGCTTTCTAATCTTTTACAGAACAACATTTCTTCAGCAAAATGTCCTTTATCAATATATCTTACGTAAGTTATCAATACTGCCTCACTGTCTCTCCAAGTTGATTCATCCATCTGCAAGGAGAATTTTCTTGTTTTCAGCTTTTCAATAAGTTGTTTTTCAATATCCTCACTCATTTCGTCTATTCTTCTGCTAACAGAATTGTTACTGAGTGGCATAGCTTTTACATCTTTGTCTCTTTTTCAAGAACTGTTTTAAGAAATGCTGATATTGACGGTTTTATTAAATTCTCTCCTATAGTGTGATTTTCTCCAGTTTTAGCAATGAATAAAGAAATTTGATAACTAGCCTCAAGAACACGATTATTAGTTGAAGTATGAGCAGTAAATAGAGTCTTTAATGTTCTTTTTTCAAAAATTTTCTTTAAAGTTTTAAAGTAGGCCTGACCTGTGGTGGCGCAGTGGGATAAAGCGTCGACCTGGAACACTGAGGTCGCCGGTTCGAAACCTTGGGCTTGCCTGGTCAAGGCACATATGGGAGTTGATGCTTCCTGCTCCTCCCCCTTCTCTCTCTCTCTCTGTCTCTCTCTCTCACTCCTCTCTCTCTAAAAAAAATCAATCAATAAAATATTTAAAAAAAAAAATAAATAAATAAAAAAAAATAAAGTTTTAAAGTAACTCAAATCTGAATTAATATGAGCACTATGTTTCGCCTTCAAATGCGCCTCAAGACGACTTTGTTTCATTGATTCATTGGTCAAGCATTGCTGGCATAAAAGACAAAAAGGAATCCGCTCATAGTGAACAGCGGGTATGAACTCAAATTTTAAATATTCCTCTGAATATTGACGAGTTTTTTTCTTGCTTGCACCACTCACTTTACTATGGGCTATAATAAAAATAAGATCAATTAAAAACTAATATTAAAATATGTGTGAAAATATATTCAATGTGACATAGAGTAAACATATACTAAAAATTCATATTTATTTAAATGTATATAACACATTTACTACACTACCACCGCAAATCAAAAGGTATCTATATTTTTTCCACTTGACAAAATTTTCTGGAAAGTTATGCTTCTAAAATTAAAATTGTCATGCATGCACTATTACAGCCCCAATAATATTTATAAAATATTATTGCTTTCTAGCCCTGATGCAAGAAGTACTTAATAAAGAGTTTAATATTGATAAAAATAAAATCAAATACTTACCAATTATATCTATGCAATATATATATGTATATTTATTAAAGCAACGAGCTTTTACAACAGTTTTGACTGACACTTATTTCAAATTAACACCAACTGAATGATGTGAAACACTACAGAAGTTGTGATGGGCCAATTAGGTGAGAATAACTGCATTGTTTAGCGAGTTTTTAAAACGTCCGGGGTTCCCCGCGGCAGACGGCACGCTCCGTGGTGAACCCAGGACGAAGTTTACTTGACGACGCCAATCACCCAGTTGATATTTTGGTCTCGTCAAACGAAATTATACTTAATAATTATTTACCTCAATTACTTAAGAATTGCATTTTTTGTTAAATTTGGCACCGATATCTAGCATTGCATTTAAAAGGCCCGGGGAGAAAGAGTTAAAGTCCTGTCGAGTCCATTTTCAAATTGCCCCCCTTAACTATCGAATTGCCCTGTGGGGCATGGGCCCCACGTTGGGAAACACTGCAAAACCTAACATGACTAAATATGATCTTACCAAATCAGATCCACAGGTTATGCTGATAATTTTCAGCACTATGGCAAAAAATAACAAAATCAAATAAATGAATTTTAAAATATTTTAATAGATGGAAATAAGACCCAAAAAAGTGAGAAGGTATTATCAGACAAACACTAGAATAACATCTCATTCACTCAGCCATTCAATTGTTGAACTCTAGTGCAGTATAGGAAAAGGTATTTCCTTCAGAGAATTACCTTTACTAGAGGAGGCAAGGCTAGAACATAAATAACAATAAAAAGTACACAGAAAGTACTTAAAAGATGTATAAAGTGCCAGGAGAGTTCAGGAAGAGAATTACTTATGAGTGGTCCACCATGTTAAATGTTATATGAGGAATTTCCAACTCCTACTGACTGCATTATTTATAAATATTTACAACTTGATGAGGAAACTGCAGGTTAGGATGGAAGAGTCTTCCATGTATGTACAACCAAAATGAAAGTCTGATGAATATGATCATATAAAATTTAATTTAATACTTCCAACTTCCCACAAAGAAGAGTCCAGGTCAAATGGCTCCACTGGTGAATTTTTTCAAACATTTAAGTAGAATTAATATGAATCCATCACAGACTCAAGTAACTGAAGAGAAAAGAACATGTGATACATCATTCGATGAGTCTGGTATTACCCTGATTCCCAGACCAGGCAAAGACATCACAATAAAATTATAAGATAGGCCCTGGCCGGTTGGCTCAGTGGTAGAGCGTCAGCCTGGCGTGCGGGGGACCCAGGTTCGATTCCCGGCCAGGGCACATAGGAGAAGCGCCCGTTTGCTTCTCCACCCCCCCCCCCTCCTTCCTCTCTGTCTCTCTCTTCCCCTCCTGCAGCCAACGCTCCATTGGAGCAAAGATGGCCCGGGTGCTGGGGATGGCTCCTTGGCCTCTGCCCCAGGCGCTAGAGTGGCTCTGGTCACGGCAGAGCGACGCCCAGGAGGGGCAGAGCATCGCCCCCTGGTGGGCAGAGCGTAGCCCCAGGTGGGCGTGCCGAGTGGATCCCGGTCCAGCGCATGCGGGAGTCTGTCTGTCTCTCCCCGTTTACAGCTTCAGAAAAATACAAAAAAAAAAAAAAAATTATAAGATAATTTCTTTTATAATACAGACACAAAAATCCTCAACAAAATATTAAAGACTGGCCCTGGCTGGTTGGCTCAACAGTAGAGCGTTTGCCTAGCCTGTGGAAGTCTGGGGTTCGATTCCTAGTCAGGGCACACAGGAGAAGTGCCCATCTGCTTTTCCACCCTTCTCCCTCTCCTTTCTCTCTATCTTTCTCTTCCCCTCCTGCAGCCAAGGATCCACTGGAGCAAAGTTGGCCCGGGCACTGAGGATGGCTCTGTGGCCTCTGCCTCAGATGCTAGAATGGCTCTGGCCTCAATGGAACAACGCCCCAGATGGGCAGAGCATCGCCCCCTGGTAGGCATGTCGGGTGGATCCCAGTCAGGCACATGCAGGAGTCTGTCTGTCTGCCTCCCAGCTTCTAACTTTGGATAAATACAAAAAATAAATAAAATTAAAGACTGAATCTAGCAACATTTAAAAAGGACTAAACACCATTATTAAATACAATTCACACTACAAATACAAGGATGGTACAATATCTACAAATCAATCAATATATTAGACATTAATAGAACAAAAGATAAAACCCACTTAATCATCTCAATAGACACAGAGAAATTATTTGACAAAGTCCAACACTATTCAAAATAAAAACACTCTAAAAAAGACTAGAAGGGGACTCCCTCAACCTGATAGAGTACCTATGAAAAATTCACAGCTAACATCATGTTGAAAGACAGAAAGCTATCCCTCATAAAATCAGAAACAAGACAAAGTCCACTTTCACAACTTCTATTCAAAACTGTACCAAAGTTCTAGCCAGAGCAATTGAAAAAAAAAAAAGAAATAAAAAAGCCTTCAGATTGGAAAGAAAGAAAACTATATATACAGATGACATGATCTTATATACAGAGATCATGTGCTAAAAATGATTAAAATAAACAAACTCAGGGCCTGACCTGTGGTGGCAAAGTGGATAAAGGGTTGACCTGGAACACTGAGGTTGTCGGTTCAAAACCCTGGGCTTTCCTGGTCAGGGCACATATGGGAGTTGATGCTTCCTGCTCCTCGCCCCACTCCTTGCTCTCTCCCCTTTGCCTCTCTAAAATGAATAAATAAAAATTAAAACTAAATAAATAAACTCAGTAATTTTTTCAGGTTCAAGCTTGAGATACAAAAATCAATTGTTTCTTTTTACTAGTAATGAATAATTCTATTAACATCAGAAAGAACAAAACACAGGAATAAATTTAACCAAAGAGTTAAATATACTGAAAACAAGACATTGTTTTATTTTTTTTTAAGATTTATTGATTTTAGAGGGGGGGGGGGAGAGAGACAAAGGCAGAGAGAGAGAAAGGGTGGGGGAAGTGTGGGAAGCATCAACTCACACTAGTTGCTTCTCGTATGTGCCTTGACCGGGCAAGCCCAGGGTTTTGAAATGGTGACCTGAGCCAGGTATATGCTTTGTCCACTGTGCCACCACACGTCAAGCAAGACATTGTTGAAAAAAATTAAATAACTAAATAAATGAAAAGACATCTCATGATTCATGAGTCATTATTCAAATCCAAGCTAACTTTTTTATTCCAGAAATAGACAAGCTGATCCTAAAATTCTTATGGAAATGCAAGGGACTTAGAATAAACAAAACAATCTTGAAAATGAAGAACAAAGTTTGAGGCCTCATACTTATGATTTAAGATGTATGGTACTGATATTGGCTAGACATATAGATCGATGAATAAAAGAGAATTCAGAGTCCAGAAATAAACATATTTAGAGTCAACTATTTCCAACAAGGGTGTCAAAATAATTCAATGGAGAAAAGAATAGCCTTTTTAACAAATGCTGCTATGAAAACTGGTAGTTACATGCAAAAGAATGAATTTGGACCTCTTCCTTACACTACACACAAAAATTAACTCAAAGAAGATCACAGTCCTAAACTTAAGAGCTAAATCTATAAACCTATTAAAAGAAAACACCAGGGTAAATCTTCATAAGCCTAGATAAGCTAATGGTTTCTTAAATATTATACCATAGCAAAAGCAATGACGAAAATAGATAAACTGGCCATTATCAAAATTTACTTTAGCCTGACCAGGTGGTGGTGCAGTGGATCAAGCATCAGATTGGGACACGGAGGATCCAGGTTCAAAACTCCAAGATTGCCAGTTTGAGAGTGGCAATAAATGATAATATTAAGAAATTAAAAATGCAAAACAAGAGAAAATATTTGCAAATCATGTATCTGATATATGGGATTGATAACCAGAATATACATATATGTTATGTATTGATTTTAGAAAGAGAGAGAAACATCAATCCACTGTTTCATCCATTTATGCACTCATTGGTTGACTCTTGTATTTTCCCTGACCTGAGGATCAAACCCGCAACCTTGATATATCATGACAACACTCTTAACCAACTTAGCTACTTGGGCAGGGTAACTTTTTTTTGTCTTTAGTGACAGAGACAGAGAAACAGAGAAAAGGGACAGATAGGGACAGACAGACAGGAAGGGAAATGAGAAACATCAATTATTCGATGCAGCACCTTAGTTGCTCATTGACTGCTTTCTCATATGTGCCTTGGAAGGGGGATGGGGGGCTACAGCAGAGCAAGTGACCTCTTGCTCAAGCCAAAGACCTTGGGCTCAAGTCAGTGACCTTGGGCTTCAAGCCAGCAACCTTTAGGCTCAAGCCAGCAACCATGGGATCATGTCTATGATTCCACGCTCAAGCCAGTGGGCCCGTGCTCAAGCCAGAGGAGCCTGCACTCCAGCAAGCGACCTCAGAGCTTGAACCTGGGTCCTCAGCATCCCAGTCCAACACTCTATCCACTGAGCCACTGCCTGGTCAGGCTATTTTTAAAAACTCTTGAAACTCAATAATAAAAAAACAAATAACCCAATTTTAAAATGGGTAAAGGATGTGAATAGATATTTCTCCAAAGCTGATATACCAATGGCTAATAAGCACATGAAAAGATGCTTTAATACCATTAACCATTATGTAAATAAAAATCAGAACCACAATGAGATACTTCTTATTACCCACTAGGATTATTATATAAAATATATTGTAACAATGTGTTGACAAGGATGTGGAGAAAATGGAACCTTCACATACTATTGCTAGAGAGAATATAAAATGGTACAGCCATTTCATAAATGTCTGGCAGTTCCACAAAAGGTTAAACATAGTTACCATATGACCCAGCAATTTCAGTTCTAGGTATGCCAAAGAGAATTGAAAATGCTTATCCACAAAATAAACTTAGACATGAATCTTCATAACATATTTCACAATAGCCAAAAGGGGTAAACAACCCAAATGTCCATCAACTGATCAGTGGATAAATAAAATGCGGTATACCCATATAATGGAATATTATTTGGCAATAGAAAGGAATAAAATACTGATAGATGCTACAACATGGATGAAACTTAAAAACATTATGCTAAGTAAACAAGCCAGTCAACAAAGGCTTCATATTGTATGATTCTAGTTCTATGAAATATCCAGAAAAGGCAACTCTATAGAAACAGAAAATGGATTACTGTAGGGAGGGGTGGGGAAGGCAGAGGAGAGGTGGGGAGAAGAGAGGAGAGGCGGGGTGAGTGACTGCTAATGGGTAGTAGTTTCTTTGGAGGCTGATGAAAATGTTCTAAACTGGGCCCTGGCCGGCTGGCTCAGCGGTAGAGCGTCGGCCTAGCGTGCGGAGGACCCGGGTTCGATTCCCGGCCAGGGCACACAGGAGAAGCGCCCATTTGCTTCTCCACCCCTCCGCCGCGCTTTCCTCTCTGTCTCTCTCTTCCCCTCCCGCAGCCAAGGCTCCATTGGAGCAGAGATGGCCCGGGCGCTGGGCATGGCTCTGTGGCCTCTGCCTCAGGCGCTAGAGTGGCTCTGGTCGCAATATGGCGACGCCCAGGATGGGCAGAGCATCGCCCCCTGGGGGGCAGAGCACCGCCCCTGGTGGGCGGGCCGGGTGGATCCCGGTCGGGCGCATGCGGGAGTCTGACTGTCTCTCCCTGTTTCCAGCTTCAGAAAAATGAAAAAAAAAAAAGAAAAGAAAATGTTCTAAACTTAGACTATGATGATTGTTGCAACTCTGTGAACATAGTAGGCTAAAATCAATGAATGTATTAAAACCATATACACTTTAGGTGAATTTTTTAGACTGAGAATCATATCTCAATAAACATGAAGAAACATGTTAATGAATCACTTCTGTGTAGAAAAAAAACAAATATACTTAGAAATTAAATGATAAATTAAGAAAAATATATTCAACACTTTGTAAATTTAAATTCTTACAAAATTCTAGTTGTAGTAGTATATAACACAACCAGCACAGAGAACCAACCCAATAATTTTCTGATTTTTACTATTATTATCCCACTTACAGATAAGAAACCAAAAAACTTAAACATTAAGTAACTTGCCCAAATTCACACAATTTAACAGAAAATGTCGATTAGAATCCAGATAATCTGACCCCTCACTTTTAACCACTATACTGTAAGACTAGAAAATGTCTGGAAAGTTATACCCCAAATAAGCGAAGGGGTTTATTTCTGGAAATTAAACTAAAAGAGACCTCTACTCTCTATTTTTTAATTATGTTTTTATTTTACATTTTTTAATTTTTAATTTTTTTATTGACTTTGAGAGAGGGAGAGAGGAAAGAGAGTGAGAAGCACCAACTCGTAGTTGCTTCAGTTTAGTTGTTCATTGATTGCTTCCCATATGTGCCTTGATGGGTGGGGAGGGTCTCAAGCCAAGCCAATGGCCCCTGCTCAAGCCAATGACCTTTGGGTTCTGAGCCAGCAGCCCCGTAGTTTTGAACCTGGGACCCCAGTGTTCCAGGTTGATGTCCTATCCACTGTGCCACCACTGGTCAGGCTAAAAATTCTTCAAGTACACTTTAGAAATTTATATAAAGGGACTCACACTGCATGTATATGTTTATGTCTGGGTGTTTTGTTTCTTTTTAGCATTTCTTGCCATTTACCCATGTTAGTGTACGTATCAGTAGTAGTTCACTTCTTTCTGCTGCTGGATCAGATTCCATTATAAGAATGAATATAATCACAATTTATCTATTCACCTATTGATGGATATTTAGATTTTCATTCTTTTGGTTAATTCCTGGGAATGGAACTACTAGATCAAAGCAGGTATATGTTTTACCTTATAAGAAACCACCAAATAATTTTCCAAAATGGTTCTACTATTTTATACTCCCACCAACAGAGGCCTAGCGGCTTCCCACCTTTGCCAACACTTGGTGTTAATGGTATCTCTAATCTCAAAATCATTGTAGTTTTAATTTGTACATCTCTAATGACTAATAAAGTTGAGAATCATTTCACATGTATTATAACCATATGTAAAACGTCCTTTGTAAAAATGTCTATTAGTTTTTTTACCACATTTGAAAAAAATTATCACTGAATTTTAGAAGTCCTTTATACATTACATATACAATTCCTTTGCCAGGTTACTACCACTATATATAAATGAACTGAAATATGTATTTATTATGATTAAGGTATCAATTCTCCCTTAATTCATCTACAGATTCCAAATCAAATCCCAGAAGAGGTTTTTCTGGGGTTGTTTATTTTTCAGGAAGACAGAGAGGCACAGACAGACAGGAAGGGAGATAGATAAGAAGCATAAATTCTTCGTTGCAGCACATTGATTGCTTCCTGTTATGTGCCTTGACGGGGGGAGGGGGGGGGGCGCAGCCAAGCCAGTGACCCCCTTGCTCAAGCCAGCAACCTTGAATTTCAAGCCAGTGACCTTTGGGCTCCAGCCAGCGACCCTGTGTTTTCAAACCTGGGTCCACTGAGTTCCAGTATGATGCTCTATCCACTGTGCTAATGCCTGGTCAGGCCAAAAGAGTTTTTTTTGGTTTTTTTTTACAAAAGAGGTTTTTGGGTTTTGGGTTTTTTTTTTTGCATTTTTCCGAAGCTGGAAACAGGGAGGCAGTCAGACTCCCACATGCGCCCGACCAGGATCCACCCGGCATGCCCACCAGGGGGCGATGTTCTGCCCCTCTGGGGCATCACTCTGTTGCAACCAGAGCCATTCTAGCGCCTGAGGTAGAGGCCACAGAGCCATCCTCAGCGCCCGGGCAAACTTTGCTCCAATGGAGCCTTGGCTGCGGGAGGGGAAGAGAGAGACAGAGAGGAAGGAGAGGGGGAGGGGTGGAGAAGCAGATGGGCGCTTCTCCTGTGTGCCCTGGCCGGGAATCGAACCCGGACTCCTGCATGCCAGGCCAACGCTCTACCACTGAGCCAACTGGCCAGGGCCCAAAAGAGTTTTTTTTAAAAAAGCTAATAAGCTTCTTTTTACAGAAATACAGAGGCTAAAAGAGTCCAAACAAGTATGAAAAAGATGAACAGAGTTGTTTATACTATTGGATTTCAAGACTGATAAAAAGTTAATCATGATGATACTGTACTGCCACAAGGGTTAACAAATAAAACAATGATACAGAATAAAGTCCAGGGCCCTGGCTGGTTGGCTCAGTGGTAGAGCGTCGGCCTGGCGTGCGGAAGTCCCGGGTTCGATTCCCGGCCAGGGCACACAGGAGAGGCGCCCATCTGCTTCTCCGCCCCTCTCCCTCTCCTTCCTCTCTGTCTCTCTCTTCCCCTCCCACAGCTGAAGCTCCATTGGAGCAAAAAGATGGCCCGGGCACTGGGGATGGCTCCTTGGCCTCTGCCCCAGGCGCTAGAGTGGCTCTCGTCGCGACAGAGTGACGCCCTGGATGGGCAGAGCATCGCCCCCTGGTGGGCGTGCCGGGTGGATCCCAGTCGGGCGCATGTGGGAGCCTGTCTGACTGCCTCCCCGTTTCCAGCTTCAGAAAAATACAAAAAAAAAAAAAAGAATAGAGTCCAGAAAGAGACCCAGTCATTTGGTCACACTAATACCTGAAAAAAGCACTAAAACAATCCAATAGGGAAAGAATAGTTTTTCCAACAAATGTTGCTGAAAATCCATTTGGGAGGAAAATGGTAAACCTTAAACCCCTACCTCATACCATAGACAAAAATGAAGTTGAGAGATGAATCACAGATTTCAATATGTATAAAGGTAAAATGATAGAGCTTCAGAAGAAAGCCTTGGCTGGTTGGCTCAGTGGTAGAGTGTCGGCCCGGCATGTGGATGTCCTGGGTTTAATACCCCATCATTGTACACAGGAGAAGAAAACATAAGAACATATCTGACCATGAAGTAAAAAATTTTCTAATATAGTTTTTTAATTACAGTTTACACTCAATATTATTTTGTGTTAGTTTCAGATGTAGAGAAAATTTTCTTAGGACACAGAAAGCACTAACCACAAAAGAAAATATTGATCTCGTCAAAATTAAAAACTTTCTCATTAAAAAAAGTGTTCGATGTCTTTTTGCTTGGTTTTACTCTTTATCAGTTTTCAGGGGGTATTAAAAAATCAGTCTGCAGAGAGCACTGCAAATAATATGAAGTCAGACTAAGTCGCCACCTTTGGAACTCCACCAAAAAAAGGTGCAAATTTCCTCTAACACAAATTATCATAATCTTATCAGTATTCTAATGGAAGTCTGATGGGTTCTAGAGCCACCAAGAATTATTCCAGAAGATCCCAGTTCACCCTTTCTTCTGCAGCTAAGATTAAGATTCAATTTTCAACCATGGCCCTTAAAAGTATTGTTCTCCAGTTCCAGTCTAAGGAGGACACTAAAACTCCCATAGCATATGCTGTGCTTATCAGTGCAAAAAAAAAAAAAAAAAAAAGTAAAAGTATCTTTACCAACTCTCCAATATATATTTTTAAAATATTTTATTTATTGATATTAGCAAAAGAGGAAAGGACAGACAAGAACATCTATGCGTTCCTGTATGTCCCCTGACCAGGGATTGAACCGGCATAATTCTCCAATATTTTAAGAAAGCAGGTATTTATTGTATACTTAATGGGCAAATAATCCCCATTTCTCTTAGTTCTCTTAGTTGGGCCTTTACCATTCTTATTATTCTTTACACTTAGGTCTTTCTACCTTTATCTTATTTAGCTGTCTATATAATAAGAATGTTATGCAATACCAGAAGTAGCCAAGTCTTAGTATGAGAATAATTCCCCTTGGTTCACAATGCAGATACTTGTACTAATGAACAAAGTATAAAAAAACTACTTTTCTACAGTTTCCTTTTTCTTTTTTAAATTGATTTTATAGAGAGAGGAAGGGAGAGAGAGAGAGAGAGAGAGAGAGAGAGACATAGATCTGTTCCTACATGCGACCTGACTAGGGACTGAAGCTTTCTTTTATTTGAAAATCACAAATATTTAAAAAAATATATTTTTTAATTGACTTAACGAGAGAGGAGGGGAGAGAGAGAAAGAAACATAGATTGGTTCCTGTTTGTGCCCTGACCAGGGATTGAACCAGCAACCTCTGCATCTCGAAATGATGCTCCAACCAACCAAGCTATCTAACCAAGGCAAATTACAAATAATTTAAATAGGCCTTGGCTGGTTGGCTCAGTGGTAGAGTGTCGGCCTGGCATGTGGATGTCCTGGGTTTGATACCCCATCATTGTACACAGGAGAAGCGACTATCTGCTTCTCCACCCCTTCCCCTCTCACCCATCTCTCTCTCTCTCTCTCTCTCTTTTCCCCTCCTGCAGCCATGGACTGATTGCAGCAGGTTGGCCCCAGGCCCTGAGGATGGCTCCATCGCCTCTGCCTCAGGCTCTAAAAAAGAACTCAGTTGAGAGCATGGCCCCAGATGGGCAGAATATCGCCCTCTAGTGGGCTTTCCCAGTGGATTCCCATTGGGGTGCATTCCAGAGTCTCTTTGCCTCCCCTCCTCTCACTGAATTAAATCAATAATAATAATAATAATAATATAGATAAACTTAGCAAAATATAAAAAATACAGGGGGAAAATAATTCAAATACCAAAATACATTATTCTGATAGTATAATGATAATAAAATTCTTATCTAAATCATTTTTTTCACTAACCAATAAAATTTGTATCACTCCATTTAGTTGAATATAAAGATTATCAGTGACTTCTCTATTTCGCTAAACTATTAAGATATCTGGTCCTGGCCGGTTGGCTCAGCGGTAGAGCGTCAGCCTGGCGTGCGGGGGACCCGGGTTCGATTCCCGGCCAGGGCACATAGGAGAAGCGCCCATTTGCTTCTCCACCGCCCCCCTCCTTCCTCTCTCTCTTCCCCTCCCGCAGCCAAGGCTCCATTGGAGCAAAGATGGCCCGGGCGCTGGGGATGGCTCCTTGGCCTCTGCCCCAGGCGCTAGAGTGGCTCTGGTAGGGGCAGAGCGATGCCACAGAGGGGCAGAGCATCGCCCCCTGGTGGGCAGAGCTTCGCCCCTGGTGGGCGTGCCGGGTGGATCCCGGCTGGGCGCATGTGGGAGTCTGTCTGATTGTCTCTCCCCGTTTCCAGCTTCAGAAAAATACAAAAAAATATATATATACCTTTTAGCAATTCTGAGAAAAAAACTAGGAGAAAAAGTTTTTCATGAATATTTTGAGAGTGTTAATTAGGTTTGATAGTGCATTCAATTCTTCCTACCATAAATTATACAACTTTAACAAAAACCAACCTCAACAGCTCAGCTAAAAAACATTTCTTCATTCCCTGAAATGTTTCAATTAATCTGAACCATAACAAAAGCTTTCAAAGCCAGCCTCAGTCTAAAGTAAAAACGAGCTATGGCATGATGGAAAGAGAGAACAAGGGACCTAACGCTGAGTAAGAGCATACTAGAGTGAGGGGCTTTTCTGTCCTGGGTAGGTGCTTTAATATTAATAATACAAGCTTGTTTAATCCTCATAATAATTTAAATCTTATCCTCATTTTAGTCAAGTTCAATAACTTGCCCAAGCTAAAATTAGAACACAATTCTATTAACACTGACTCCAAAGCCCCGGTTCTAAAAGCCCCAGACTCTGCTATAACAAAATAAAAAAGCATTATGACTAGGGTGACCAAACTGCCTAGATGGTTTGTCAAGATAGTTCAAGCTTATACCTATTGTCCTAAGCATAATTACTAATAGTCACTACTCTCCCTATGCTTTCAAACGTATCCACATTTTGAACAATAAATTTTTGGTCACCTTACACATGGCAAATAGGAGGTAAGTAAATCACAAAGTACTTTTTAAATATTCTAGTTGAACTCAAACTTTCTTTTTTGTTTTTTTGAGAGGGGGGCAGGAATGGAGAGAGGGTGTAGGAAGCATGAACTTGTGGCTGCTTTCACTTTAGTTGTACACAGAGCTTCTCATACATGCCATGATGGGGCCATGCCAGTGTCCCCTTGCTAAAGCCAGAGACCTTGGGCTTTTCACGCCAGAGAACTGGGCACAAGCTGGCAAGCTTTGAGATCGGGTGGATGATCCCCTGCTCAAACCAGAGACCCCATGCTGACAAACCTGCGCTCAGAGCCAGCAAGCTTGTGTGTTTTGAACAGGTGACCTCAGCATTCTAGGTCCATGCTGTATCAGCTGCACCACCACCAGTCAGGCATGAATCCAAACTTTCCATTCAGACCACTGAATATTTACTGAGACTACTATATACCAGATACTGAATTAAACACTAGGAAGAAAAGATCTTGCCCCCAAGGAGCAGAGGTTAACAGAGCTCACATGTGGAGTTGAAAACAACCTGCTCAACCAAAGAGATCACCATAACAGTCTAGCAATTAAGCCCAGAGTTATCCAAAGCAGAAAGTTTCAGAGGTAAAAATAACACCTGCATTTAAATAGAATGAAAAACTCCTGACTTTAAAATGGTGGTCCTTTCATAAATTTCTCAATTGGCAAAGGGAAAGTATTTTTGCCTACTTCATAGGTATATTGTGAGAAAGAAAAAAATGCTTATGCACATTTTACCTTTCCTACTTTTCAACCTTAATGAAATTGGAATATTATACCAAAGAGCAGGGGTCCCCAAACTACGGCCCATGGGCTGCACCTCCAGAAGGGGCACCTCTTTCATTGGTGGTCAGTGAGAGGAGCATTGAAATACTGGTCAGTTCCCATTGAAATACTGGTCAGTTTGTTGATTTAAATTTACTTGTTCTTTATTTTAAATATTGTATGTGTTCCCGTTTTGGTTTTTTACTTTAAAATAAAATGTGCAGTGTGCACTGGGATTTGTTCATAGTTTTATTTATAGTCCAGCCCTCCAACGGTCTGAGGAACAGTGAACTGGCCCCCTGTGTAAAAAGTTTGGGGGCCCCTGCCAAAGAGGATGTTACTAAGTTGTTGTTTTTTAAAAATCAATTACAATGCATTTGCTTTCTTCTGGGAATTATTTCAACTTCCTAGAATGTCTTTACCACAACGAGGAACAAAAATATTTTATCAGAGTAATAAAATAGCCTTACTAGCACAACTGCCTCCAGAAAGTTCTTTATACCCACAGAGAGGATTTAGTCAAACAAGTTTAATCCCTATTTATTAAGCATTTGAATTCTAAATATCACTAAATCAAAAAATCCAAAAGGGATGAAATGTTTCCTGAGGTAGTTGGCAGACCTTTCACATGGTAAGTAAAAAAATTTTATATATATATATATATATATATATATATATATATATATATATATATTTTTTTTTTTTTTTTTTTTTTTTTTTTAAGTGAGAGGAGGGGAGATGGTGAGACAGACTCCTGCAGGCACCTGGACTGGGATCCACCCAGTAACCTGGTATTGGGCCTATGCTCAACCGAGGAAGCTATTTTTAGTGCCTGAGGCTGATGTACTTGGACCAATGGAGCCATCCTCAGTGCCCGGGGCCAAGCTTGGACCAACTGAGCCACTGGCTACAGGAGGGGAAGAGGGAGAGAAGAGGGAGAGGGAGAAGAGAAGCAGATGGTCACTTCTCTTGTGTGTCCTATGAACTGAACCCAGGATGTCCATACACCAGGCTGATGCTCTATACACTAAGCAAACCAGCCAGGGTCAAATTTTTATTTTTTTTTAGTTAGGCTATGTTAGAAGGTCCCTAGGCTATAAATTCCATAAGTCTTCTGGTGAAAAGCACCCTATCTGAATTAATAACAATTTTTCACATAAAAAATTTGAGAACATAGCTAAAAATCCTCCTTATGAAAGAACCAGTAACTTCAACAACTTTCACAGCTAGAGCCATAAAAACACTTACTTTTTCAGGGAATGAGATAGCTAAGAAAAAAAATGCTCCTGCAGAAGATGTAAAGGACTGAATTCTCAGCCCACAAAGTCTTGGGCAACTCAGTTCATTCCTCAACAAAGATAAGGTAACATTAGCTTACTTGATAGTTACATGTGAAAAACAAAGATCCACATAAAGCACTGGGAAATTTTAATTATCAGTTCTGTATAGTTAACTCTACATTATTACATGAGTAATGGTGAGAGGTTATTATTGAGAATAAAATGTTAAGAGACATCCATAAACAGCTAATACTCCAAAAGTTACTTTTACATTTTAATTTTTATTCATTTTTATAGAGGAGAGAAAAGAAGAGAGAGAGAGAGAGAGAGAAGGAGGAGCAGGAAGCATCAACTCCCATGTGTGCCTTGACTGGGCAAGCCCAGGGTTTTGAACTGGCAACCTCAGCATTCCAGGTCAACACGTTATCCACTGCGCCACCACAGGTCAGGCCAAAAGTTACTTTTATATTTAGCTTTCCTATACTAAAAGTCAGTTTTCTTTTAAGAATAAATACATTATCTGGTGTGGGTGGTAACAAAGAAGTTATGTAGAACTGTGTTCTCCAAGGAAACCTGAAAAATTAGCTCAGGTAATTCATCCTAGGGACAAATCATGTGTAAATAAACATGAGTTGAATTGTATGTTAAATGGATATTACTTTTCAATCATTGAATATTCCAGTCATTTAGATGTGTGATGATTTTAATAACACCAAATATATATTATTCTCTTCACTATAGAGTCTACACTGTCAATTTAAACAAGACAGGTATATTTACATCAGACTAGGTGTTCAATAAACATTTGTGGAATTAAAGTTAGACTTTTCCTCAAGCAAAAAGCTTAAACCTGACCAGGTGGTGTTACAGTGGATAGAGCATCAACCAAGGACTCTTAGGACCCAGGTTCAAAACCCCGAGGTCCCTTGGCTTGAGTTCAGGTTCAACAGCTTGAGCACAGGGTCACCAGCTTGAGTGTGGAATCATAAACATGAACCCAGGCTCTCTGGCTTGAGCAAAGGGTCACTGATTTGGTTGGAGCACCTCCCCATCCCCGGGTCAAGGCACGTATGAGAAGGAATCAATGAACAACTAAAAATGACACAACTAAGAGGTGATGATTCTCATCTCTTTTTTTTCTTGTCTTTCTGTCTGTATCTATCTCTCTTGTTAAAAAGAAAAAAAGAAGGAGGAGGAGGAGGAGAAGGAGGAGCAGCAGCAGCAACTTGGAGTATTGGGGAGAGAGACTCAATGACAAAGAATTCCAAGTGGGAATCCAAATTCTTTGAATGCTGCTGTAGTAAGGCTGTATATAAATTCATTTGAGCTATGTGCCAAACATTTTATATGTATGTCTGCTTTATATATGCATGAACTTATTTAATCCTTTTATAGCATAGACACTGTTATAACCTCCGTTTTACAGATAGAGAGCTTAAGTACTAACCAAAGACACACAGCCAGAAATGGTAGAGCCAGGACTGGAATCTGAGAAGTCTAACTTCAAAATCCCACATACTTAATAACTCCAACGTTGTCTGAAGGACCTCCAGTGAAGCAGAGGCTCCTAATGCATAAAATCAGGTTAATGGCATATTCCAAACAGTATACTCATTTATTCAATCATTTATTTAGGTCACTATAAAGTCTTAAATATTTTTATATTATGGGTTATATAATCCAATGCTGCTTTGTTTAGTCTGCTGCTCAAACTGTCTCACTTTTGGCAATTGGGAACTCTTTCAGTTGTCTCCTGTGTTCCTTTGACATATCCTCATCAATATGGGATTGTGGTTGTGGTGGTTGAAGAACTTCCCTATTTTCTGGCACCATAAGATGCTCCAGGCTCATCTTGTATATTTCTTGCCCCAGTTCTAGAATCAGTCATTTTTCCAAGGAGCTAGAGAAATGGCTTCCTTTTACTGGACAATGGTATTAGAAATCAAGATCTGGGTATTCGGGTGTGCTCCTGGACTTCTTTTAATTTTCTCAGCTGATAAGAGCACAGAAATGTATCTGTATATAAACCTCAATGTGTATACTTATCTGTAAATATTCCATATGTAACCATCTATATCTGTATTAAGCTAAACATGGATTCATACTCATGTCTCCAACTAATCCATCACCACATGGAGCATTCAGGCCTCCTCCCTTTGCTTACACTGGGGAACTAAATTTTTGTTGCATCCACAAAAAACACTTGTTCTTACCTAACTCGAGTGTGCTGATCTCAAATCTGACATTAGTTTTTCTCTGTAAGCTACAGTTCTTTTGCAATTCAAGATTTTAGGTTTTCATCTTATTGTAAAATTTTCAACATTTAGTTTAATATAATGAAGTAGAATGTCTTCTTGGGCATCATCTTTGTGAAAATATAACTTATATAATGCAGTAAATACACTAAAAGATATGATTGTATCAGAATTTATCTACAATTTCAAAATAGAACATATTAAAACACTTATTTTGATAATAAAATTTGTGCAAAATTTATTTAAATTCTATTCAGGCAAAAATTTGCATTTGTAGCTCTTGCGTTTATGTACTTGTTGAGGACAATCTCATTTGATGCTCCAGCAGTAGTCTGATTATCACTAACAGCTCCAAGATTTTCGGGAAACTTATCAAGGTGACTGTTCAGGAAGTGAATCTTAACACTCACGTTACATCCAATGTCGCGGAAAGCCAACAGCATCCTTTGAACCAGAAGTTCATAGTTTTCTTTTTTGTTGCCAAGGAAGTTCTTTGTAACTGCCACAAAAGACTGCCATGCTGCTTTCTCCTCCTTATTCATCTTCCTGGCAAATTCTTTGTCATGTATGAGGGTTCAAATTTGAGGTCCATCGAATATACCTGCTTTCATCTTCTTGAAAGACAACGCACGAAAAGCAGAAGTGAAAAGTGAAAGCATTCACTTCCTCTATTCAAAGCCTGAACAAACTGCTTCATTAAGCCAAGTTTGATGTGAAGTGGGGGAAAAATGATCCTGTCTCAATTAACTACAGGTTCATTCACAATATTGTGCATCCCTACTTCAAGAGCTTTACATTTCGGCCACTCCTTCTGTGTCCAGTGTTTCTCCTGAGCTCGGCTGTCCCATAAACACAGAAAGCAAGGATACTTTGTGAAACCTCTCTGTTGTCCTAGCAGGAAATTTACCATTTTAAGATTCACACAAATGATCCAAATATGCTCCTCATACTTCAGAAAGTCGAGGACAATTTTTATGTCATTATAATCTTCTCGCAGGTGAGTCGAATAACCAATTGGAACCGCTGCATAAACATTACCGTTGTGTAGGAGAACACATTTCAGACTCTATTTAAAGCTGTCAAGAAATAGCCGCAATTCTGTTGGACTCTAAGTGGTAACACCTAGCTGGCTAAGACTACTGATACCATGACAGTAAAAAAAGTGTTTCTCTTAGGAAAAAAAATCCACAAAAATTTGTTCACACTTCCTGAAATGGGATACTTTAGCTAACCTGTGAAGTACATTGTTTTCTTGAAGTCTGGAGGCTAATAATTCAGCTGCTTTCTTTGATAGGCCCAAGCCTTTTACTAAGTCATTCAATTCAGGTTGGCTAAACTGCTGAGGGGTTAATGACTGCTTGGCATCAGAAGACCCTTCAGATTCTACAACCATTTCCTCATGCATCTTATCAAAATACACTTGATCACCATGTTCACTTTCTTCATCCTTAGAAGAAATAAAACCATTGAAAACTGGAACCGGGAGTGTCTCAGAGTGTGGGATAGGTCATACTGCTGAAGGAATATTACGATATGCGATCGTATGCCGTTTTTTCTTGCCGATGCCCTTTGTATGGATCAGACAGAAATAACAGTCACTGCTGTGGTCCTTAGGTTCACGCCAAACTGTGGGAATACCAAAAGGCATTCATTTGCATTTTCCTTTTGTCCAGTCACGAAGCATTTCCGCACAATTATGACACACAATATGAGGAGCCCAATTCTTGTCTTGATTGCCAAGGGAAACTTGAAAATAGGCAATATATGCACGTGTCACAAATGATTAAATATTGCGTCTTTGACGTTGAAGTGTGTAATAGCCACATATATAACAGAAGGTGTCAGAACTATTCTTACATTTACACCTACTCGAAAAAGCCATGATTTAATCTTAAAACAAAATAAGAGGGTGTTTTTATCAGATAATAATTTTTTACGTTTAAAAACAACTACAATTATGTAAAAGTGATGTTTGTAAAACATTAATTGCTTTGTGGTTATATAAAATCCAAGCCGTTGCCCTTTAACTCCAATTTAAAAACCAATGCATACCATTAACTGTAAAAAAAATTAAAATTGCATAAAAACTAGAATATGCACCAAAAAACAGATTTCAGATTTGGAATCAGCGATGCAGAAATATATAGAAACAGTTCTAAAACCTCATACAACAGAAAATAGAAAAAAAAAATTGTTCCCCAGTGTTATCTGTAAATTCCTACTCTCAGAAGCCTGTCTCCCACTATCCATTTCCTTCATTATTCAATTGTAGTATACATACAATGTGTCTGTAAAGTCATGGTGCACTTTTTTTTTTTTTTTTGTATTTTTCTGAAGTTGGAAATGAGGAGGCAGTCAGACTCCCGCATGCATGCGACCAGGATCCATCCGGCACACCCACCAGGGGGCGATGCTCTGCCCATCTGGGGCATCACTCTACTGCAACCAGGGCCATTCTAGTGCCTGAGACAGAGGCCATGGAGCCATCCTCAGGGCCCGGGCCAACTTTGCTCCAATGGAGCCTTGGCTGCAGGAGGGGAAGAGAGAGACAGAGAGAAAGGAGAGGGGGAGGGGTGGAGAAGCAGATGGGCGCTTCTCCTGTGTGCCCTGGCCAGCAATCGAACCTGGGATTCCTGCACACCAGGCCAATGCTCTACCACTGAGCCAACCGGTCAGGGCCAGGGTACACTTTTGACTGGTCACAGGAAAGCAACAAAAGACGATAGAAATGTGAAATCTACACCAAATAAAAGGAAAACCCTCCCAGTTTCTGTAGGATGATGTGGCAGCATGTGCGCATGCGCAGATGATGATGTAACACCATGTATATAGCAGAGCAGCCCACGGCCATGCCAGTTGAGAAGTGGACGGTACAGAGGAAAGTTCAGTGTGTTCTGTGGCTGACTAAATTCGAATCCATGACCAAAGTGCAACGTGAATATTGGCACATTTATAATGAAGCGCCACTACATAGGAATAACATTACTCGGTGGGATAAGCAGTTGAAGGAAACCAGCAGTTTGATGGAGAAACCCCGTTCTGGTAGGCCATCAGTTAGTGACGAGTCTGTAGAGGCTTTATGGGATAGCTACCTAAGGAGCCCTAAAATATTTGTGCGTGAGCCCACATCGAACTGCATTGAATAGGTATGAAACTGGGAGAGTTTCCTTTTATTTGGTGCAGATTTCACATTTCTATCATCTTTTGTTGCTTTCCTGTGACTGGTCAAAAGTGCACCATGACCACTGTATATATCAGTATCAGATTAACCTGTATCCCCATGGGATACAACTTTATCAATTAAACAGTGTTGATGTGCAGTTCCTTTTGTCTTAGATTCCACTTATTTCCTAGGTTACTTAGGTCAACACTACCCTCTTCCCCTGTAAAGTTTCATACATTTGTAATTCAATTAGATTCTCTTGTCAGTTTGCATTCCTTTCTGAAATCCCATACCTCCTAACTGATTTTTGCTTGATTTGTACACATTAGAGTTTACTTTTTGTGCTGTAAAGCCCAATGGGTTTTTTTTTAAGATTTTATTAATTTTAGAAAGAAGGAGAAGGGGAAAAAGTGGGAATTATCAGCTCATAGTAATTGCTTCTCGTATGTGCCCTGACCAGGCAGGCTCTTACGGGTTTTTTGTTTTGTTTTTTGGGTTTTTTTTTAATTCCTTTTAGAGAGGAGAATGAGAGAGTGAGTGAGAGAAAAAGAGAAAGAGAGAGAGAGAGAGAGAGAGAGAGAGAGAGAGAGAGAAAGGGGGGGGAGGAGCAGGAAGCATCAACTCCCATATGTGCCTTGACCAGACAAGTGCACGGTTTTGAACCGGCGACCTCATTGTTTCAGGTTGACACTTGATCCACTGTGCCACCACAGGTAAGGCTCTCTTATGGGTTTTTTTTGTTTTGTTTTGTTTTTTGTATTTTTCTGAAGCTGGAAACAGGGAGAGACAGTCAGACAGACTCCTGCATGCGCCCGACCGGGATCCACCCGGCACGCCCACCAGGGGGCAATGCTATGCCCCTCCGGGGCATCACTCTGTTGCGACCAGAGTCACTCTAGCGCCTGGGGCAGAGGCAAAGGAGCCATCCCCAGCACCCGGGCCATCTTTGCTCCAATGGAGTCTCGGTTGCGGGAGGGGAAGAGAGAAACAGAGAGGAAGGAGAGGAGGAGGGGTGGAGAAGCAGATGGGCACTTCTCCTGTGTGCCCTGGCCGGGAATCGAACCCGGGACTTCTGCACGCCAGGCTGACGCTCTACCACTGAGCCAACCGGCCAGGGCCTCTCTTATGGGTTTTGATAAACGCATAATACCAGGTATCCATCATGATGGAATACAATAGAATAGTTTTTATCAAGCAGTATTTAAACTGAATTAAATGGTATGATATTTTAACTGAATTATGTCCTCTATGAAAGCATCATGGTTGGGTAGAAAGAGAAGCTTAAGTCAAGAACTGTGAGTTTCGCCTGACTGGTGATGGTGCAGTGGCTAGAGCATTGACCTGGGACGCTGAGGAACCAGGTTTGAAACCCAGCCGTCGCCGGCTTGAGCGCAGGCTCATCTAGCTTAAGCACAGGCTTGCCAACAATCAAGGAACAACTAAAGTGACACAACTACAAGTTGATGCTTCTCATTTTTCTCTCTGCCTGTCTGCTTCCTCTCTCTCACTAAAAAAAAAAGAAAAAAAAGGGAAAAAAAGGCCATGAGTTTAATGCCATAAACAGACTTTAGAAAAATCAGCTATCCTATCCTCTCAAGGTCCCAAGAGCCTCACTGTAAAATGAGGGGGTTCAATTAGATTATAATAATACACAGCATTTACTAAACCTTTACTATGTGTCAGGGATGGTGCTAAGTGCTTCAAATAGATTACCTCACTTATTTCTAACAACTCTCTGTATAAAATAAATACTATTATTATCATCCCATATTTAAAAGATGGAATTAAGGCTTAATATTTATATTAACTTGCACAAGATCACCTCACCAGGGAGTTGTAGAGCCAAGACTCTAGAGTAGGAGTCAGCACAGTATGGTCTGCATATCAAATCCAGCCCACTGTCCGTTTCTGTAAACCCTGACAGGTAAGAATAGTTTTTACATTTTTAAATAATTGAGGGGCAAATCTTATTTTATGACACATGAAAATTATAAAAAAATACAATTTCAATGTCTATAAATAAAGTTTTCTTGAAACACAGCCCTACTTATTCACATATTGACTAAGGCTGCTTTCATTCGACAATGAGAGTTGTAGCTGCAACAGAGAAAGCAAGACTAGCAAAGCCTATGATCTATTACTTAACCCTTTAGAGAAAAGCTTTCCCAAACCCTGCTCTAGAAGTTTGGCCTATTATATTCTGAGAATGATTCTTAAAAGGCCAAAGTAGCCTGACCTGTGGTGGCGCAGTAGATAAATCATCGACCTGGAACGCTGAGGTCACCAGTTAGAAACCCTGGGCTTCCCTGGTCAAGGCACATGTGAGAGTTGATGCTTCCTGCTCTTCCCCAATTCTGTCTCTCTCTCCTCTCTAAAATGAATAAATAAAAAAGAAATCTTAAAAAAAAAAAAAAGGCCAAAGTATTAGAACATTAGAATGATATCCTGGATAGAAATATTTTAGAGCCTGAATTAAAAAGTTCTGTTACAAAAACACCAGCTCCTTGTTTTGAATTATAATCTTAAATAGAAAAATATTTATATTAAGATCTACTGGTATTCATTATATAACCACAAAGGTTAATGCATAATTGCTCTTTTCTTTATTGGTATATTTTTCTCTGCCCTACCTAAAAAAAGATTTGAGATATTTTCTATTCATAACAAAAAGGTCCTGATTTCTATAAAGCCCTATAAACTGTTTTTTGTTTGTTTGTCTTTTTAACAAAGACAGAGAGTCAGAGAGAAGGATAGACAGACAGGAAAGGAGAGAGATGAAAAGCATCAATTTTTCGTTGTGGCACTTTAGTTGTTAATTGCTTTCTGATATGTGCCTTGACCGTGAGCCTACAGCAGACCGAGTAACCCCTTGCTCAAGCCAGCGATCTTGAGTCCAAGCTGTTGAGGTTTGCTCAAACCAGATGAGCCCGCACTCAAGCTGGTGACCTCGGGGTCTCGAACCTGCATCCCAGTCCAACACTCTATCCACTGCACCACCACCTGGTCAGGCAAACCCTATAAACTCTTAATTAAACTGTCAAAATAAAATGGCTAATTATAGCTAACACTTGTTGAAAACACTGTTGCCAGCCAGGTACCATTCTAAGTAGTTCCATTTACTCTTTGTTTTTTCACACTTATCTCTGTGAAGCAGGTACTATATTATCCCAATTTAACAGATGAAGAAGTTGAAGTTTAAATAGCGTCCACAGTTAATAAGATGGCCAAAATTTGAACCCAGGTTACCTGACTCTGGGACCCAGAAAAGGTTTGGTCATACCACACTGCCACAAAATTTATAATGCTTCTGTCAACAAGGCAGAGTAGGGCCTTTAAATAAAAGAAAAAAATGTTTCAATGTTTGTTTGTTTTTAAAACCCTAGGTAAGGCATAAATATCTCAGAGAAATCTTTAGGTTAATACTTCTCCACAACACTTCAAATTTGAATAACTGCATCTTTGCAGAGCCATTCTGTACCCTCCATACATAATGTTACAACTCTATTGATCCACTATATACCCTTAAAGTCTACCATAGTCCCTTGAGTGTGGCAGATGCTCAGCAAATTGTTACTGGAAAGATCAAAAAGTATTCACCAGGCATTCCAATAAATATTTATTGAATGAATGAACAGAACAAGGAATTTTATTAGCATTAGATACAAGGTAAATCATTAATTAAATGTCTGATTGACCTGAAATGCACTAGGACTGGATCACAAAAGTCTCTGCCTTTTATGGAATCACTCATTCATTACTCAAGTCCTGTCAAACTATTTTCTTCTTTCAAGCTACTTCTAATTTTCCAGGATTATTATATATGCTTTTCCTAATTCAATACAATTTAATCACAGTTTATTTCAGTCTTCATAATTCCACTGTAGGGTCTAATTTATTTTATTTTATTTATTTTTTTGACAGAGACAGAGAGAGTGTCAGAGGAGGGAGAGATAGGGACAGAAAGGAAGGGAGATGAGAAGCATCAATTCTTTGTTGCAGCACCTTAGTTGTTCAGTGATTGTTTTCTCATTTGTGCCTTGACCAGAGGGTTACAACAGAGTGAGTGATCCCTTGCTCAAGTCAGTGACTCCATCTCAAGCTGGTAAGCCTGTGCCCAAGCCAGATGAGCCCATGCTCAAGCTGGTATCCTTGGGATTTCAAACCTGGGTCCTCCATGTCCCAGTCCGACACGGCTTGGTCAGTCGAGTCTCATTTCTTTATCTTCATACAAAAGCCTCACCATTGCCTACATCATTTATAATGCTGTTTTCTGGAAACTTCCCTCTTGCTTAATTTGCTCTTCCCTGAGGTACAATTAGAACCCATTCAATAGTCTAAGAGTGGAATAGTCTACTGCGGTTTCATATGGAGATAATGCAGTCCATTTTTAAATTTTACTTTCCATACCTCTCTTGGGAATGACTGATATTTTGTTGGCCTTTCAGGCAACATTCCCAAGTGACCACTTGGCCTAGTATTCTTTTTACCATATTCATGGTCACTAGCCATTTTTCTGTTTATACACAACAATATGAGATTCACCCAGTTTATCCTACTTAGCTACTAACTTACCCTGAAAAGCTAGTCATCACATGCAAACTGAAGGCACCTTATCTGTTCTTTCACAAGAATTAAGAACAGTTTTAGTACCATGACCAAAAGGTGAACTCTACTTGAATACCCTGAGAAAACTCTACATGTCATACATATTATTCCTTCCTACTACATAACAAGTTTCCCCTCTTCTAAATCAAAACTAAATGTTTGTGACAGCCTTTGGTATGTTTATTTCTTCAGAGATGAAAATAAATCAACATTCAATATGCTGTTTCAGCCTGACCAGGAGGTGGTGCAATGGATAAAGCATCAGTCTGCAATGCTGAGGACCCAGGTTTAAAACCCCAAGGTTGCCGGCTTGAGCATGGGCTCATCCAGCTTGAGCTCAGGCTCACCAGTTTGAGTGCAGGCATGATCCCATGATGGCTTGAGCCTAAAGGTTGATGGCTTGAGCCCAAAGGTTGATGGCTTGAGCAAGGGCTCACTGGCTCAATTAGCCTTCCACCCCCCACACCATTAAGGCACATATGAGAAAGCACTCAATAAACTAAGGTACCACAACTATGAGTTGATGCTTCTCATCTTGCTTCTTCCTGTCAGTCTGTCCCTATCTGTCCATCTCTCCCTCACTTAAAAAAAAAGTTTATTAATTAATATGTCATTTAATCTAAGAACTAAAAATTATTATCTCTATTTTACAGATAAGGAGAACTAAAACTCAAAGTTCTGTAACTTACCCAGTGGTAAGCAGGACTCAAACTCAAGTCTTTTTATCGCCAAAACCATTGTCTTTCCAGTATACAACCAGTTTTCTCCTTAAACTATCTTTGATATTCCTGTAAGAAGTCACGTTCAGGCCCTAGCTCAGGGATCAGGAACTTTTTTGGCTGAGAGAGCCATGAACACCACATATTTTAAAATGTAATTCCGTGAGAGCCATACAATGACCCGTGTATGTTACGCATTATCCAATAAAAATTGGTGTTTTCCTAGAGGACAGCTGTGATTGGCTCCAGCCACCCACAACCATGAACATGAGCGGTAGGAAATGAATGGATTGTAATACATGAGAATGTTTTCTATTTTTAATGTTATTATATATTTTTTTTTTATTAAAGATTTGTCTGTGAGCCAGATGCAGCCATTAAAAGAGCCACATCTGGCTCGCGAGCCATAGGTTCCCGACCCCTGCCCTAGCTGGTTGGCTCAGTGGTAGAGCGTTGGCCCAGCGTGTGGAAATCTCAGGTTCGATTCCCAGTCATGGCATACAGGAGAAGCACTCATCTGCTTCTCCACCCCTACCCTTCTTGCTTCTCTCTCTCCCTGCTCCTCCTGTAGCCATGGCTCGATTACAGTGAGTTGGCTCTGGGAGCTGAGGATGGTTCCATGGCCTCCACCTCAGGCGCTAAAAAACAGCTCTGGTTGCAACAGAACAGCAGCCCCAGGTGGGCAGAACATCACCCCCCTAGTGATGTTCTAGATGGGCTTGCTAGATGGATCCTGGTCTGGGCGCATGCAGAACTGTTTCTGCCTCCCCTCCTCTCAATAAAAAAATTAAAAAAAAAAAAAAGTCATGTTTCTGTGAACATGAATTTAACAGACCATAATCTGCCTGACCAGGTGGTGGTGCAGTGGATAGAGCATGGGACTTAGATGTAGAGGATTCAGGTTTGAAACCCAAGGTCACTGGCTTGAGCAGGGGCTCATCCAGCTCAAGCGCAGGGTCACCAGCTTGAGGATGGGGTCATTGGCTTGAGCATGGGATCACAGACATGACCCCATAGTCACTGCCTTGAGCAAGGGGTCACTCGCTCTGTTGTAGCCTCCCAGGCAAGGCACATATGAGAAAGTAATCAATGAACTAAGGTGCCGCAACGAAGAATTCATGCTTCTCATCTCTCTCCCTTCCAGACTGTCTGTCCCTCTCTCTGTCTCTGTCACAAAAAAATACCAACTATGAATCTTGAAACTATGGACCCATGAATTAGGATGAAAAAAATGTACATCCTTTTCACTAAACTATAACTGAAATTAGCATTTCCTTCAATTCTGAATGTAGGCAGCACACCACAGCAATATTATTAGCAGGACTATCATTAGTTTGTTATTTAACTCAATAGTAAAAGTATATTTCTTAGATCATAAATTTAATTATTTGAACTTAAAAGTCATATTCTGAGAAGAGGTTCACAGGCTTCTTTAGACTGCAAAGGGGTCCAGGGCACATTAAAAAATATATATAAAGGCCCTGACCAGATACCTTGGTTGGTTAGATCATCATCCTGAAGCACAGAGGTTGCCAAATTCAATCCCTAGTCAGAGTACATACAGGAAAAGATTGACATTTCTTTGTCTCGCTCTCTCCCTTTCTTTCTCTAAAATCAAAAAAATAAATACTAAAAAAATTGTAGCCCTGGCCAGTTGGCAAGTGGGTAGAGCATTGGCCCAGTATGTGGACATCCCAGGTTTGATCCCCAATCAGGGAACACACAAGAAGTAACTATCTGCTTCTCTTCCCCTCTCTCCACCAGTGGCTCAACTGATTTTAGTGTTGGCCCCAGGTGCTGAGGATAGCCTAGTTGATTCAAGCATCGACCCCAGATGGGTGTTGCCTGGTGGATCCCAGTTTGGACTCATGTGGGAGTCTATCTCCCCTCCTCTCACTTAAAAAATAAAATAATTATAAGAACCCTGCACGCTCACCTGACCAGGTAGTGGCACAGTGGATAGAGCATCGGACTGGGACGTGTAGTACCCAGGTTTGAAGACCCGAAGTCACTGGCTTGAGCCCGGGCTCATCTGGTTTAAACATAGCTAACCAGCTTGAGCCCAAGGTCCCAAGGTCACTGGCTTGAACAAGGGGTCACTCGATCTGCTGTAGCCCCCCAGTCAAGGCACATATGAGAAAGTAATCAATGAACAAATAGGGTGCCACAAAGAAGAATTGATGCTTCTCATCTCTCTCCCTTCCTGTCTGTCTGTCCCTCTCAGTCCCTCTCTCTGTCTCTGTCACACACACACAAAAAGAACCCTGCATGCTCTAGAGACTATCACACAGGCTGTCTGTGAATCCTTGGTAGTGAAGGTTTATAAAAGCATGTTACAGTTTACTCACTGTCCTCTAGTCCATTCAAATCTGAGTAACATTTGGTCTGTTATTTTTTAATATTTAAGTTGTCAACTACATTTACTGTTACTGATTTTCTACTTCTGACCTAACATATACAAAAATCTCTTCTGCAGTTCTTTTTTTTTTTTTTTTTTTTTGTATTTTTCTGAAGCTGGACTCCCGCATGCACCCGACCGGGATCCACCTGGCACGCCCACCAGGGGGCGACGCTCTGCCCACCAGGGGGCAATGCTCTGCCCCTCCGGGGCATTGCTCTGTTGCAACCAGAGCCACTCTAGCGCCTGGGGCAGAGGCCAAGGAGCCATCCCCAGCGCCCGGGCCATCTTTGCTCCAATGGAGCCTCGCTGCGGGAGGGGAAGAGAGAGACAGAGAGGAAGGAGAGGGGAAGAGGTGGAGAAGCAGATGGGCGCTTCTCCTGTGTGCCCTGGCCGGGAATCGAACCTGGGATTTCTGCACGCCAGGCCGATGCTCTACCACTGAGCCAACCGGCCAGGGCCTCTTATGCAGTTATTAAACACAGGCAGTAAACATCTTCATGACCAACTTTTCAATCCTAAGCAAACCTACTGTATCATCATTAGCAAGTGAATCCAATGCCTAAGTGAATTTCTGACTTAATGTACAGCCATGGTCTGAATGTTTGTGCCCTCCCCAAGTTCACAAGTTGAAATCCTACCCCCAAGGTAATGTTATCAGGAGGTGGGATCGAAGCCTTCATGATTAGGATTCGTGCCCATAAAATGTATTTAAGTAAGTATTAGCAACTAATGCTCTTTTCATCCTCTGCCTGCTATAGCCTATCATTTCAAAATTCTTATACGGGGGTCCTCTGGTTAGACAGTCTGAACATACAATATTTTGAGTTTACTCACCCCCATAAAAACTTTTTTTTTTTTTATTCAGTGAGAGAAGGGGAGGCAGAGACAGACTCCCACATGAGCCTCAGCAACCGAGCTCTTTTTAGGGCTTGAGGCAGTGAGGCCATGGAGCCCATCCTCAGTGCCCTGGGCCAACTCGCTCCAATTGAGCCATGGCTGCAGGAGGTGAAGAAAAAGAGAAAAAGAGAGAGAGATAGAAAGAGAAGAGAGAGGGGGTGGGGTGGAGAAGCAGATGGCATTTCTCCTGTGTGCCCTGACCAGGAATTGAATCAGGACTTCCACACGCCTGGCCGATGCTCTACCACAGAGCCAACCAGCCAAGACCCATAAAAACTTAAAAAATTTGAGACGTGAATGTTTTGGCTTATACCATTAGCGTCTTACTTACGGACTACGTGGGCAAACTAGTTTGTTGGGCACAGAGGAAGACTACACAGTAATGCAGGATGTGAGTGAGGGAGTTGGCCCCTTCCAGTGTACAAGCCAACTGTAAAAATAAAGGTAAGGAACTTTTATTACACTCATTTTTTTGTCATTTTTTCTGTGAATAAGTACAGTATACAGTACAGTATATTTATGTCCACAGTACAATATATTTAGGTCCTTTTCCTTTTTCTGTGGCTTAGTTGTGTTTTTACGTTCTAAATTATGATTTTACAACTGTGTTAGGATAGGTAAGTGACTTAGGCTAGGGTGTGTTTCGACTTATACCAAAATTCAGGTTAAATCACTGTTGTAGGAACTGGAAATGTGTTGTAATTTGATGATCCCTATACTTAAGATGCACCTTTAAAACTTCTCATCAATTTCACTTATTTTTCCTACAAAAGTCAAAGTCTCCTATTAACACTATTTCATTCTGCCCTCTCTAAAATCCACTGCATCCCAGCATTTATGTCTTATGTAAACTTGTATGCTTACAGGTTAAATCCCCAAGCCACTTTTAACTTTCTTGTGGGCAGAAGAGGTGTCTTTTCCTAGCCCGATGTCTACACAAGTAACAGTCAGAAGCTGATATGATACCTTTCCTCAGTAGAACTATGACAAATTATTAAGTGAAATTATAACACCGTTGTTTATGAGCTGTTGCTTAGACAATCACAGTTCCACCTTGATGTACTCAAAATGTTTTTATTAGTCATACACTTTTCTAATCACATTTTTGCTGTTAACAGTTATTTCCCATCAAAAAACAAAGATCTTTAAAAATTGATTTGGATTATTTTGAAACAAAAATGTAGAGGAAAAGAACACAGTAAACTTAAATAGTGGAATTTAATCCTAAAAAACAAATTCACTTTAGAATATAGTAGGTACAACTTTTAACATATATAATAATTTCAAATTGTTTTATATGAAAAGCTTGCCAATTTCAAACATAAAACACAATATGAATGTAAATATTTGGCAATAAAAAGGAACAAAATTCTAAACATGCCTACAACATAAACCTTGAAAACCTGTTAAAAGAAGCCAGTCATAAAAGTACACATGTGATTCCATTTATACAAAATATCCAGAATAGGCAAATCTACAATGACAGAGGATAGCTTAGTTGCTAGCGGCTGTGGTGTGGAGGAATGGGGAGTGACTGCTAAAGGGGCTTCTTTCTGGTGTGGCGAATCTGACAGTGGTGACAGCTGTACAAGTCTACGAGCACACTAAAAATCACCGAATTGTACACTCCAAAAAAGTGAGTTTTTTGGCATGTGAATTGTATGTTAATAAAGCAGTTACATTTTTTAAAAAATGAATTAAAAGCCCCCACTAGTAAACCACAATGAAAATTTCCTTGGGAAAAGAAAATCACGGACATCACAGATGGGGAAAAGTAAGCTGATTACTAGTGATGTTAGCGAGGTCACCCCCTAATTCCCTCTCCTGTTCTTACCAAGTATAGGAACACGAAACTCAAGTGTATGAATCAAAGAAGAATTCGACAGAGTTGGCTGTTAACTAAAATAGTGAGTGCCTTCTTAGGCTCTATCACTCCCAAACTGTAGGGGGCTTCTAGCCTCGGTGATTGCGGAAGTAGTAGTTTTCATCATCAAGCTCAAGAAGGAATGTCAGATAGAATGACACTTGCCTAGACAGACGCCCTACGAAAGCCTGAAAGACCAGGAGTGTCACCTACACACTCCTAAGACTGTGCACGTGTTAGGCTGCCCCCACCCAACACCAACAAGCAGCATGCACCGTAGCCCCATATCCCAGCTTCCTCCCCATAAATTCACCCACCACCAAGCCCTTAGATCTCAACTGCTTTAAAGGACAGGTATAACCCCCCGAGTTACCACTCGAGCCCAACCAGCGCCCGCCCTGCCCCATCCCACCCCCAAACCCACACACGTGTTAGCCCGACACCGCCCCATCGGGTCCCACGTGCACCTGGTCTAACACACTCCCCACATGTGGGCGCCCCACGGGCTTCCTCGACTGGCTGAGGTCACTGTGTGACCCCTGGTCTCCGGAGGTATGAGAGAAGAAGGACAAGGCCAAGGCCCAGATCCCTGAGGTCCCAACCCTGCGTAGAGTGTTCACACCCATCCTCCCCACTAACCCAACAAATCCAAGGGCCGGGGGCGACGGCCCCTTTAAGACGCGGCCCAGTCGTCGCCCGCTGAGAGGGGCACAACCGGGCCTACACAACCCCCCTTCCGTTCGCCCGCCCACGTCTAGTCGCCTCACCTCGGGCTGCCTGGCCCCGCCGCCGCAGCGGCGGCGGCGGAGGGGGGGCGGGGTGCGGGCGGGGTCCGGAGGGGGGGGTCGCCCGCCGACGGTGGAGCCGCGGTTCGCCCTCAGAGGCCGTAGGCCGGTGACTGCGTTGGGCGTGGACACTCCTAGCCCGCTCCCTCGGCGGCTCCTGGGACCCCAAGATGGCGGCGGCGCTGAGGCGGCTGCGGGCGCTGGGCCGGCGGCGGCGGCGGCCACTTTCGCTCACTGAGAGGAGCGGAGCAGGGACACGGGGAGCCATGGCGGGGGGGAGGAGAGGCGCCATAGCCAGGCCAGAACAATCGAGCCGCTACTCAGCTGGCTTACCGCTGCTCCGCCCACGCTCACTGCTCGTCGCCAGCCCGTGGCCTCCCTCAGTGCCGCTACCGTCGGCCTCGAGCAGCTCGCACCCCGCCGCTGCCGCCTGACGCCCGTCGTGGACCGGGGTTCGGGGGGAAATCCTGATCCATGCCATCTGAGTGCAGATTGGTCGGGGCTGGAACTGGCGAAGATTGCCGAAAGGCGGCGGGGAGGAGGAGGAGGATGTCATCGCCAGAGTGAGCAAGCAGATCTCGCGGGATTAAGTGTCGCGAGACTTCTCCAGGCTTGCAACCGCCGTAGAAAGGTTACTTTTCCCGGAAGTAACGTCAGTCCAAACGGCCTGAGATCCAGGGGATACTCGTTCCTACAGGCAGAAGATGGGAGGATTCTTGTTACCGGTGTGTTAGGGGTGACCAAACACCGGGAAGATCCACTTAAGGGAAAGGATAGGTTTGGTTGTAATATTCTGTTTCTGGCCCTTTTGGGCAGGGTTGTACATCGCCAGGGAAGTGCCTGCTGTGAAGAGCTTTTTTTTTTTTTTTTTTTTTTTTTGTGGGACAATCTTATACATTAATATTGGGTTCCTCTTGAGGCTCAGAGAGCAACACTGCGATCTTGTTACAATGTTAGGCAAGACGTCTAAGTGAGGGCTTTAGGATTCAGGGACTTGAGAACACAGATCTGTCACCCAATGAGCCTCTGAAAAGGCAATAATTGATTTGTCTCTGCCAACTCGGCAGTTTGAGCCCCCTGCTACTTCTATTTATTTAAGTTAATGAACTGAATTACCAGGCTCTGTAATGAGAAGACCAACTATATACACGTATGTAACCCAACTCCAGATAAGGATTCGAACTTCCTGGAAGTTAACTGCTGTTTCAGTTACCTTGAGTCTCAATCTTTAATTCATTTCAAGTATGTAAGCATAACAGCATTTGCTTAAGATTAAGCATTAAATTCACTGGACTTTTTAAAAAAAATTTGCTTAAAGGCAAAATATTACCCTTTGTGTAAGAAAGAAGGGAACATAAGAAAACTCCCCTATCTGCTCATTTATGAGAAAGAAATGCAAGAATAGACCAGAAATTAAAATGATGGATTTCCTCTATGGAAAAAGTAGGAAGAAGGGAAGGGATGAGAACAAGGTAGAGAGTTGATGAGGGATTAGCAAATCTTTTTGTATTGGAGTGCATGTTAAAACCACAGTAATGTTTCATATTCCCCACCCCACAATGAACACCTACAGCCCAATAGGATAATATATCAGTAACAATGAGCTGTCGCTTCTGCATAGACCAAAAGGAAAAGAATAAAAGGAAGAAAGTAATCTAGACAGAGACCAGTCTCCAAAGTTCAAATGTAGATTGTTTTCATTCCCTTTTGCTGTGCTAACAATGACCACAAACAGTGGCTTAAACCAATCCAATGTATTATCTTAGAGTTCAGTTTGACAACAGTCTCACTGGGCTAAAATCCAGGTATTGGTAGAGCTCTGGGGAGGAATTTAGCTTCTTTTCTAGCTTCCATAAGCCACTTGCATCCCTTGGTTGCAGGCTGCCAGCAATGGAAGGTTGGGTCCATCTCACAAATCTGACCAACTCTTATTTTTTTAAGGATCCTTGTAAAAAACTTTTTTTAACCCTGAAAACTGTATAATTTTATTAACCAATGTCACCACAATAAATTTAATTTAAAAACTTAAATATATATTTTAGCAAAAGAGAAATAGACAGGAAGGTAGAAAGAGATGAAAAGCATCAACTCATTGTTATAGCACTTTAGTTGTTCATTGATTGCTTTCTCATATGTGCCTTGATCAAGGGGCTCCAGCCAAGCTAGTGACTCCTTACTCAAGCCAGCAACCTTTAGGCTCAAACCAGCGTCTATGAGTCATGTCTATGATCCCACACCCAAGCCACTGATCCCATGCTCAAACCCAATGGGCCCACACTCAAGCTGGCGACCTCAGGGTTTCGAGCCTAGGTCCTCAGCATCTCAGGCCGACATTCTATCCACTGCACCACAACCTGGTCAGGCATAAAATGTTTTTTTTAAAGGATCCTTGTGACAACTGACTGGAAGTGGTGCAGGGGTTCGAGCATCAACTGAGAATGCTGAGGTTCCCTGTTTGAAACCCGAGGTTGCCAGCTTCAGTGTAGGGTCGCTGGCCTGAGCGTGGCATCATTGACTTGAGTCTAAGGTTGCTGGCTTGAGCAAGGGGTCACTGAATCAGATGGAGCTCCTTAAGGCATGTATGAGAAGCAATGAACAAGTAAAGAGAAGCAACTATGAGTTGATATTTCTCATCTCTCTCCTCCCTCTCTCTCCCTTCCTGTCTGTCCTCTTTTTTGCTCCCTCTAAAAGGAAAAAAAAAAAAAGGATCTTTGTGACTACATCAGGCCCACCCAGATAACCCAGGATAATCTCCCCATTTTAAAATCAAGTGATTAGCAACCTTAATACCACTTGTCACTTTAATTTCCCTTTGCCAAGTAGCCTAACATATTCACAGGTCCTGTGGACATCCTTAGAAGGGGGTGGAAAGGCATTATTCTGCTCCCCCCTCTGTCATAGAACTTATGATGTACAACTTACTATATCTTTGATCTATAACTTTCACACCAAAGCAGTGGTGGGATTCAGCCAGTTTGCACTGGTTCAGTAGAACCGATACCTAATTTTAATTTTTTGTTCAGTTCAGCGAACCGGTCATTAAAATGGCACTTGTAATCAAGTTTCTCTTTAAGCTGGGCACTTGGGCAGCCACCCAATGTGGAAATTATAAATTTAGATTCTATACTCTTTTTTAATGTTCATCTGTGCAACAGCATATTCTAAATATCCGTAGTAATGTTTATTCTGTCCATAGGTGAAAAAAATTTGATGGAACTAAGTTTGTAATATTTATTTATCTATTTCATAAAACTCATTATACCTTTAATGAAATGCTACATTGTAATTCCCTCACATTTATTACTTCAGTAAACAAACCTAATGTAAAGAGAAAAAGTGCCAAAGAGCCAGGGAGTGACAAGCTGTCATTTGTTTCAGCTTTCTGTTACACCCAAAATTCCCCCAAGATATTATGAGTGTGCTGGTGTTCCCCAAAGGTGAAACAAATAGGAAGTGAGGATACAAGAAACCTATAGATTTCAAGGGTTATCTTATTGCCCATTTCAGAAGCCATGGAAGAATGTGTACAACTTTCCCATGACTAACAGGTTTGTTGTACACATTATTCTATCATATTTAATCTGCATAGCCTATGCCATTTATTAATTCAGCCAACCAGCCAGGGCCCAGATATTTATTTCTAAACACCATTCTCCAATAAAAAGAACAGAAGAACCTTCGAGAAATAATTGATTCCTGAGCTGAGGCAAGGAAAATACAGTATGAGCCTAGTCTTACAACACTACAGTACACTGAACTCCACAGAGACAGTACCAGGGCAAGTGCGAGCTGGACAGGCACTGGGAAACTCTATGCTCACTGAGGGAAAGTCATTAAATATGGGTAAAGGAGATCCTAAGAAGCCAAGAGGCAAAAATGTCATCATATGCTTCCTTTGTGCAAATTTGCCGGGAAGAGCACAAGAAGCAACACATGGATGCTTCAGTTAATTTCTCAGAGTTTTCTAAAAAGTGTTCCAAGAACTGAAAGACCATGTCTGCTTACAAAAAAGGAAATTTTGGCTCTGGTCACTTGGATCAATGGTAGAGAGTTGGCCCAGCATGTGGATGTCCCAGGTTTGAGTCCCATTCAGGGCACACAGGAGAAGTGCCCATCTGCTTCTCCATCCCTCCCCCTCTCCCTTCTCTCTATCTCTCTCTTCCCCTACTGTAGCCATGGCTCTGTTGGAGCAAGTTGACCTTGGGCACTGAGGATAGCTCCACAGCCTCACCTCAAGTACTGAAATAGCTCAGTTGCCAAGCAACGGGGCAACAGCTTCAGATGTGCAGAGCATCACCCAGTCCAGGGTGGATCTCAGTTGGGGCACGTGAGGGAGTCTGTCTCTCTGCCTCCCTGCTTCTCACTTAAAGGGAAAAAGAGAGAGAGAGAGAGAAAGGAAATGTTGAAGACATGGCAAGGGCAGACAAAGCCCATTATGAAAGAGAAATGAAAGCTATGTCCCTCCTAAGGGGGAAACAAGAAAGTTCAAGGATCCCAGTTACCCAAGAGGCCTCCTTTGGCCTTTTTCTTGTTTTCTTCTGCGTATTGCCCAAAAATCAAAGGGGAGCCTCTTTGCCTATGCATTGGTGATGTTGCAAAGAAGCTGGGAGATGTGTGGAGTACCACTGCTGCAGGTGACAAACAGCCTTATGAAAATGGCTGCTAAGCTGAAGGAAAAATATGAAAAGGATATTGCTGCATACTGAGTTAAAGGAAAGCCTAGTGCAGCAAAAAAAAAAAAAAAAAGGCTGAAAAAAGCAAGAAAAAGAAGAAGACAATGAAAATGAAGAGGAGGAAGATAAAGTAAATGACAATGAAGAAGATGGTGAGTAAGTTCTAGCACAGTTTATTCCCTTGTCTATAAAGCATTTAACTGCCTGTACACAACTTGCTCCTTTTTTTTTTTAAACATTTTATTTATTGCCTGACCAGGTGGTAGAACAGTAGATGGAGTGTCAGCTTGGGACCCTGGGAACCCAGGATCCAAAGCCTGAGGTCACTGGCTTGAGCACGGGCTCATCAGCTTGAGTGTGGAGTCACCAGCTTGATCATGGGATCATAGCCATGACCCTATGGTTGCTGGCTTGAGACCAAGGTTGCCAGCTTGAGCAAAGGTCACTGGCTCGGCTGGAGCTTACAGCCTCCCACCCCCACTCCATCAAAGCACATATGAGAGAGCCATCAATGAACAACTAAGGTGCCACAAGTATGAGTTGATGCTTCTCATCTCTTTCCCTTCCTGTTGGTCTGTCCCTCTCTGTTCCTCCCTCTCTCCTTCCCCCCCCCCACCCTCGCTAAAAAAAAAAAAGAAAAAGATTTTATTTATTGTTTTGAGTGGAGAGACAGAAACAAAAAGGGGTGGGGGAGGAGCAGGAAGCATCAACTAGTACTTGCTTCTTGTATATGCCTTGACCTGGCAAGCCTGGGGTTTTGAACCAATGACATCAGCATTCCAGGTCAACACTTTATCCACTGTGCCACCACACATCAGGCCACAACTCATGCCTTTTATTTATTTATTTATTTATTTATTATTATTATTATTATTATTTTGTATTTTTCTGAAGTGAGAAGCAGAGAGGCAGACAAACACTCCCACAGGCGCCCAACTGGAATCCACCCAGAATGCCCACTAGGGGGCAATGCTCTGCATCATTGCTCCAATTCGACTGGAGCCATTTTAACATCTGAGGCGGAAGCCATGGAGCCATCCTCAGTGCCCAGGCCAACTTTGCTCCAATAGAGCCTTAGCTGCAGGAGGGGAAGAGAGAAACAGAGAGAAAGGAGAGGAGAAAGGGTGGAGAAGCAGATGGGCACTTCTCCTGTGTGCCCTGGCCAGGAATCGAACCCAGGACTTTTACATGCCGGCTGACGCTCTACCACTGAGCCAACCAGCCAGTGCCTCTCATGCCTTTTAAATAAAAAAATGAAATGTAAAATAAAAAGAAACAAAGATGAGCCTAAACTATTGTGTTGTGCCAGAAAATAATGCTCAAAAAAGGATGTCACAAAAATAAAAAGGATGTCACAAGAACACAGGTGTCAACCTGAACGAGCTCCTAATGGCCAAAGCTACAGAATAAATAATGATAGTATTGTATTATGATCCATAAACCCATGGACATTTATTTTTAATATTCATGTACCCATATTGATATAAATAATTGGTTATTTAAATGAATGGGGGAGAAGGGGCAACTCCTTTTAGAGAATTTCTTTTTTTTTTTTTTCATTTTTCTGAAGCTGGAAACGGGGGGGGGGGGTTCAGTCAGACAGACTCCCGCATGCGCCCGACCGGGATCCACCCAGCATGCCCACCAGGGGGCGATGTTCTGCCCCTCTGGGGCATTGCTCTGTTGCATCCAGAGCCATTCTAGCGCCTGAGGCAAAAGCCACAGAGCCATCCCCAGCGCCCGGGCCATCTTTGCTCCCATGGAGCCTCGGCTGCGGGAGGGGAAGAGAGAGACAGAGAGGAAGGAGAGGGGGAGGGGTGGAGAAGCAGATGGGCGCTTCTCCTGTGTGCTCTGGCCGGGAATCGAACCTGGGACTCCTGCATGCCAGGCCAACGCTGTACCGCTGAGCCAACTGGCCAGAGCTAGAGAATTTCAATTAATAAATGTAGAAGGACAAGGAAAAGAAGATAACAAAAAAAGTCACCATTAGGCAAACACCACAGTAATAACTGTTGCAGAAAACCAGAATTTACAGAGTCAAAGTGTCTCGTCCATGATATATTTTAGCACAAAGGGAAAGATAGTAACATTATAATGGTGAAACAAGAAACCACCTCAACCAAGTGATCAAGGTAAACATCATCAGTAACAAGACATATTTACATCATGAGTACCTTGATATTTTGCATTGAGAAGGACACAATATTGTTTCTGTGGTATTATTGTTAAAAATACATAACCTCAGGCCCTGGCTGTTTAGCTATGTATTAGAGCATTGTCGTGATACATGAAGGTTGTGGTTTTGATCCCTGGTCATGACACATGCAAGAATCAACCAATGAATGCATAAATAAGTGAAACAACAAATTAATGTTTCCCTTCCTCTCTTACCCCCCGTTTCTCTTTCTCTAAAATCAATAAAATTAAAAATATATAACCTCAGTTCAATCATGAAAAAAAATTACACAATCTGAAATTGGGGGACTTTCCAAAAAATAATCAATACTTTTCAAAACTGTCAAGGTAATGAAAGACCTGGAAAGATGTGGTAGCTCTTCAGTGGTTGGATTCAGCCATTTCACACTTGGCAGAACTGAAACCTAATTTTTTTTTTTTTTTTTTTTTGTATTTTTCTGAAGCTGGAAACGGGGATAGACAGACAGACTCTCACATGCGCCCGACCGGGATCCACCCGGCACGCCCACCAGGGGGCGACGCTCTGCCCCTCCGAGGCGTTGCTCTGTTGCAACCAGAGCCACTCTAGCGCCTGAGGCAGAGGCCAAGGAGCCATCCCCAGTGTCCGGGCCATCTTTGCTCCCATGGAGCCTCGGCTGCGGGAGAGGAAGAGAGAGACAGAGAGGAAGGAGAGGGGGAGGGGTGGAGAAGCAGATGGGCGCTTCTCCTGTGTGCCCTGGCCGGAAATCGAACCCGGGACTTCTGCACGCCAGGCCGACGCTCTACCACTGAGCCAACTGGCCAGGGTGATACCTAATTTCTTGAGTTTGGCAAACTGGTTGTTAAAATGGCACTTATAATCACGGTTCTCTCTAAGGTGGGAGCCTGGGCAGCCATCCAATGTGAAAATCACAAATTTACATTCCTTACTCTTTTTTAATGTTCATCTGCCCAACAGCATATTCTAAGCACCTGTTCATTTGTCCATAGGTGAAAAATATTGCAAGTGAGGATGCCAATCAAGAAGCAATATGGAAGTATATCTTAAATAACAGTTTTATTATTTTTTGTCAGGTGTTATTTAGTATTTTTCCATTAATATTTTAAAACTTTCTTATAATCTAGTTTTGTGTACCTCTTTTGTTGTTCTTATTTAAGTATTAAATGCATGAAATAATAAAGTACCTTTTGGTATATCATTTTTTTATAAATAAAAAGGTTATTGGGGCAGAGAACCAGTGGTTAAATTATTTGAATCCCACCACTGCAGCTCTTACAGATTGCTGGAGACTAAGGAGAAATAATAAGTAAATGCAGTGTAGAGTCCTGGAAAGAGTCCTAGAACAGAAAAGGAACATGGGTGGAAAAGCTGGTGACATTTGTATAAGGTCTCTAGTTCATAATATTGCACCAATATTAATTTCCTTGTTATGATCATTGTACTAAGGTTATGTGAGATGTTCACATTGAAGAAACTGGGTAAAAATATAAAGGAAATCTTTTTACATCTTTGTTTTTTGTGGGTTTTTTTGTTGTTGTTGTTTTTTTACAGAGATAGAGTGTCAGAGAGAGGGATAGATAGGGACAGACAGACAGGAACGGAGAGAGATGAGAAGCATCAATCATTAGTTTTTTTCATTGCACGTTGCAACACCTTGGTTGTTCATTGATTGCTTTCTCATATGTGCCTTGACTGCAGGCCTTCAGCAGACCGAGTAACCCCTTGCTCGAGCCAGCGACCTTGGGTCCAAGCTGATGAGCTTTGCTTAAACCAGATGAGCACGTACTCAAGCTGGCGACCTCAGAGTCTTGAACCTGGGTCCTCTGCATCCCAGTCCAACACTCTATCCACTGCGCCACCACCTGGTCAGGCTTTACATCTTTTCTGTAAATCTAAAATTAATTCAAAATAAAAAGTTTTTAAAAATTTTATTCCATTTCACTTACCAACTGTATTCATATATTCTTGAAATACTGTATTTTCTTGAATCAAGATGTTCTCCTAGTTTTCTAAGACACTCTTGCTCTTTGGACACTGTTCATAGATTCTGGTCTTGACAAATTATGGAATGACAGGAACTACATAATGGTAGAAAAATATTTTAAAACACACTGTTCTCAAAGTCCTTACCTAACTTGAAATCACAGGAAAAACAAGGGGACTTCACTTATGAGGAGCTAGAAGTATAAATTCAAGCTTTCTTCAGATATAACAGAGATGACAATTTGAACAACAATAATCATGAAGCTGCACCCACCAACCACCAACTCCAAAGTGGATAGTTCCCACAATCCTGACTGCCATCTGGAATTCTAAGACGACAAGCAGGTGAAGAGCAAATGCATTCTGCTTGGAATCTGCAGCAGACATATTTTAACCGTTGAAACAAGGGCCAGAAACTATTGGTCTTTGGCTATAACTGCCCTCAAGGTGTGTGTTTTTATTTTTTTTTATTTTTAAAAGTTGTTTTTTTGTTGTTTTTTTACTAAAAAGATCTAACAGTGTCAGTCCAACCACTGAATGAAAGTGAATAGTGAATAGTTGCTTCTTCCTTTGGACATAGCATGTGCTCTCTCACTCACCTGAGTCCCAATTACTATAGTAACAGTACTACTTAAACCCAATCCACTGACACTGTCTCCATAATGCCCAGCTTCTGCAGAGACTTCAGTTTGCAATTCCTACAATTAAAAAAAGATAGTTTTTGTTTATTTGAATTTGTCACTATCATTGAGATGGTTTTTCTTCTAACTAGTATGAGTTAGTAAATACTGTTATGAAAACACAAACATAATAGCAGCTAACTATAATTTGCTGGGCAAAGCTCTAGGAGAAATACCCATTTAACCTGTATAAAAGCCCTTTATTTGCATTTTACAAAGAGAGAACTGAAGCTTAACATCATTAAGTAATAACTAAGAAACATGTTTGAGCTCAGACATAAAGTGATAAAGCAGAGATTCAACACAGGTCTTAAGATGCCAAATTCTGTATTCTTACACTTACACCAAACATTTGCTTTCATCACTTCTATTTGCTATACTTACTTGGTTACCTATCTGTAATCTTTGATACTATCACTCCTTTGTTTCATTTTTAAATTGTGAAGTATATACCAGCACAAAGTATAGAGAAAAATAAAATAAACATTTGAATATCCACCACCAGATCTGTCAAATCTTAATATTTTGGCATATTTGTTTACTAATAAAACAATACAAGCATAGTTGACACTGTCTATATAGTCTTTTTGTATCCCATGGCCCCTTTCTCCCCACTCCCAGAGGTAACCACTATCCTGAATTTATTATCAGCAATACCCTTCCATGTTTTGTGTGTGTGTGTGTGTGTGTGTGTGTGTGTGTGTATATATTCATAAAACTAACACTATACATATCTATATCTTCACTTGCTCTTTTTATTTTTTATTTTTTTTATTTTATAATTTTATTTTTTTATTTTTTTTTTCTTTTTCTTTTTCTTTTTTTCTTTTTTTTTATATAATTTTATTTTTTTAATGGGGTGACATCAATAAATCAGGATACATATATTCAAAGATAACAAGTCCAGGTTATCTTGTCGTTCAATTATGTTGCATACCCACCACCCAAAGTCAGATTGTCCTCTGTCACCTTCTATCTTGTTTTCTTTGTGCCCCTCCCCACCCCCTATCCCTCTCCCATTCCCCCCTCCCCCCCGTAACCACCACACTCTTATCAATGTCTCTTAGTTTCACTATTATGTCCCACCTACGTATGGAATAATACAGTTCCTGTTTTTTTCTGATTTACTTATTTCGCTTCGTATCATGTTATCAAGATCCCACCATTTTGCTGTAAATGTTCCGATGTCATCATTTCTTATGGCTGAGTAGTATTCCATAGTGTATATGTGCCACATCTTCTTTATCCAGTCATCTATTGATGGGCTTTTTGGTTGTTTCCATGTCCTGGCCACTGTGAACAATGCTGCAATAAACATGGGGCTGCATGTGTCTTTACGTATCAATGTTTCTGAGTTTTGGGGATATATACCCAGTAGAGGGATTGCTGGGTCATAAGGTAGTTCTATTTTCAGTTTTTTGAGGAACCACCATACTTTCTTCCATAATGGTTGTACTACTTTACATTCCCACCAACAGTGTATGAGGGTTCCTTTTTCTCCACAGCCTCTCCAACATTTGCTATTACCTGACTTGCTAATAACAGCTAATCGAACAGGTGTGAGGTGGTATCTCATTGCCGTTTTGATTTGCATTTCTCTAATAGCTAAAGAAGATGAGCATCTTTTCATATATCTGTTGGCCATTTGTATTTCTTCCTGGGAGAAGTGTCTATTCATATCCTCTTCCCATTTTTTTATTGGATTGTTTGTTTGTTTGTTGTTGAGTTTTATGAGTTCTTTGTATATTTTGGATATTAGGCCCTTATCTGAGCTGTTGTTTGAAAATATCATTTCCCATTTAGTTGGCTTTCTGTTTATTTTGTTATCAGTTTCTCTTGCTGAGCAAAAACTTCTTAGTCTGATGTAGTCCCATTCATTAATTTTTGCCTTCACTTCTCTTGCCATTGGAGTCAAATTCATAAAATGCTCTTTAAAACCCAGGTCCATGAGTTGAGTACCTATGTCTTCTTCTATGTACTTAATTGTTTCAGGTCTTATGTTTAGATCTTTGATCCATTTTGAGTTAATTTTTGTACAGGGGGAGAGACTGTAGTCCAGTTTCATTCTTTTGCATGTGGCTTTCCAGTTTTCCCAGCACCATTTATTGAAGAGGCTTTCTTTTCTCCATTGTGTGTTGTTGGCCCCTTTATCGAAAATTATTTGACTATATATATGTGGTTTTATTTCTGGACTTTCTATTCTGTTCCATTGGTCTGAGTGTCTATTTTTCTGCCAATACCATGCTGTTTTGATTGTCGTGGCCCTATAATAGAGTTTGAAGTCAGGTATTGTTATGCCCCCAGCTTCATTCTTTTTCTTTAGGATTGCTTTGGCTATTCGGGGTTTTTTATAGTTCCATATAAATCTGATGATTTTTTGCTCTATTTCTTTAAAAAATGTCATTGGAATTTTGATGGGAATTGCATTAAATTTGTATATTGCTTTGGGTAATATAGCCATCTTGATTATATTTATTCTTCCTAGCCAAGAACAAGGTATATTCTTCCATCTCATTATATCTTTTTCGATTTCCCTTAACAATGGTTTATAGTTTTCATTATATAAGTCTTTTACATTCTTTGTTATGTTTATTCCTAAGTATTTTATTTTTTTTGTTGCAATCGTGAAGGGGATTATTCTTTTGAGTTCCTTCTCAGTTGTTTCATTGTTGGCATATAGAAAGGCTATTGACTTCTGTACGTTAATTTTGTATCCTGCGACCTTACTGTATTGGCTTATTGTTTCTAGTAGCCTTTTTGTGGATTCTTTGGGGTTTTCGATGTATAGGATCATATCATCTGCAAAAAGTGATACCTTTACTTCTTCTTTTCCGATATGGATGCCTTTTATTTCTTTGTCTTGTCTGATTGCTCTGGCTAGAACCTCTAGTACCACATTAAATAAGAGTGGAGAGAGTGGACAACCCTGTCTTGTTCCTGATTTAAGGGGGAAAGCCTTCAGTTTAGTGCCATTTAATATGATGTTAGCTGATGGTTTATCATATATGGCCTTTATCATGTTGAGATATTTTCCTTCTATACCCATTTTGTTGAGAGTCTTAAACATAAAATTGTGTTGTATTTTATCGAAAGCCTTTTCTGCGTCTATTGATAAGATCATGTGGTTTTTGTTCTTTGTTTTGTTGATATGGTGTATTACATTAACCGTTTTACGTATGTTGAACCATCCTTGAGATTCTGGGATGAATCCCACTTGATCATGATGTATTATTTTTTTAATATGTTGTTGTATTCGATTTGCTAGTATTTTGTTTAGTATTTTAGCATCTGTATTCATTAGAGATATTGGTCTGTAGTTTTCTTTTTTTGTGCCATCTTTGCCTGGTTTTGGTATGAGGGTTATGTTGGCCTCATAAAATGTGTTTGGAAGTATTGCTTCTTCTTCAATTTTTTGGAAGACTTTGAGTAGAATAGGAACCAAGTCTTCTTTGAATGTTTGATAAAATTCGCTGGTATAGCCGTCAGGGCCTGGACTTTTATTTTTGGGGAGGTTTTTAATGGTTTTTTCTATTTCTTCTCTACTGATAGGTCTGTTTAGGCTTTCTGCTTCTTCTTGACTCAGTCTAGGAAGGTTGTATTGTTCTAGGAATTTATCCATTTCTTCTAGGTTGTTGAATTTAGTGGCATAAAGTTTTTCATAGTATTCTACAATAATTCTTTGTATATCTACGGTGTCCGTGGTGATTTCTCCTCTTTCATTTTGGATTTTGTTTATATGAGTTCTTTCTCTTTTTTCCTTGGTAAGTCTTGCCAAGGGTTTGTCAATTTTGTTGATCTTTTCAAAGAACCAGCTCCTTGTTCTATTAATTTTTTCTATAATTTTTCTGTTCTCTAATTCATTTATTTCTGCTCTGATTTTTATTATCTCCTTTCTTCGGCTGGTTTTGGGTTGTCTTTGTTCTTCTTTTTCTAGTTCCTTAAGGTGGGAAGTTAAGTGGTTCACTTGGGCTCTCTCTTGTTTGTTCATATATGCCTGAAGCGATATGAACTTCCCTCTTATCACTGCTTTTGCTGCATCCCATAGATTCTGATATGTCGTATTGTCATTTTCATTAGTCTGTATATATCTTTTGATCTCTGCACTTATTTCTTCTTTGACCCATTCATTTTTTAAAAGTATGTTGTTTAGTTTCCACATTTTTGTGGGATTTTTTTCCTCTTTTTTGCAGTTGAATTCTAGTTTCAAGGCTTTATGATCAGAAAATATGCTTGGTACAACTTCAATTTTTCTGAATTTGCTGATATTGTTTTTGTGGCCCAACATATGGTCAATTCTTGAGAATGATCCATGTACACTGGAGAAAAATGTATACTCAGTCACTTTGGGATGAAATGTCCTGTAGATGTCTATCATATCCAGGTGCTCTAGTGTTTTGTTTAAGGCCACTATGTCTTTGTTGATTCTCTGTTTGGATGACCGATCTAGAGCCGTCAGCGGTGTATTGAGGTCTCCAAGTATGATTGTATTTTTGTCAGTTTTTGTTTTAAGATCAATAAGTAGCTGTCTTATATATTTTGGTGCTCCTTGGTTTGGTGCATATATATTAAGAATTGTTATGTCTTCTTGGTTCAGTGTCCCCTTAGCCATTATGAAATGGCCATTTTTGTCTCTAAGCACTTTTCCTGTCTTGTAGTCAGCATTATCCAATATGAGTATTGCTACACCTGCTTTTTTTTGGATGTTATTTGCTTGGAGTATTGTTTTCCAGCCTTTCACTTTGAATTTGTTTTTATCCTTGTTACTTAGATGAGTTTCCTGTAGGCAGCATACAGTTGGATTTTCTTTTTTAATCCATTCTGCTACTCTGTGCCTTTTTATTGGTGAGTTTAATCCATTTACATTTAGTGTAATTATTGATACTTGTGAGTTCCCTATTGCCATTTTATATCTTGCTTTCTGTTAGTTTTGTGTCTTGTTTGATCCTTCTCTTTCGTTTTTCTATCTTTTGTTTTTATTTGGTTGTATTCCATACATCTTTCCTCTGTTGCTATCTTTTTTATCTCATGTGCTTCTGTGGTGGTTTTTTCAATGGTGGTTACCTTTGAGTAATGAAAAGGGTCCCTACCCTGTTCATTGTAGCGAACTATTTTGTGAGTACTTTTGCACTCCATCGTCCTTTGTTACTGTTAATCTCTGTCTTCTCCCCCTCTTTCTTTTTGTTGTTGTCACAGTTTAAATTTGGTTTTATTGTGTTCTTCTTGGAGCTTTTACTTGTGGCTCTGTTTTTTTTTTTGTTCTTTGTATCTGATTGGAGAACCCCCTTTAGTAATTCCTGGAGTGGGGGTTTTCTGATGATAAATTCCCTCATCTTTTCTGTATCTGTGAATGTTTTTATTTCTCCTTCGTATTTGAAGGATAGCTTTGATGGGTATAGTATTCGTGGCTGAAAGTTCCTCTCTTTCAGGACTTTAAATATTGGGGTCCACTCTCTTCTAGCTTGTAGAGTTTCTGCTGAGAAATCTGATGATAATCTAATGGGCCTTCCTTTATATGTTGTATTCTTCTTTTCCCTGGCTGCCTTGAGAATTTTTTCTTTGCTGTTGGTTTGTGTCAATTTCATTATGATATGCCTTGGAGTAGGTTTGTTGGGGTTAAGAAAACTTGGAGTTCTGTTTGCTTCTTGAACTTGAGGCTTTAGTTCTTTCCACAGGCTTGGGAAGTTCTCATCAATTATTTGTTTAAGTATGTTCTCCATTCCATTTTCTCTCTCTTCTCCCTCTGATATACCTATTATTCTTATGTTATTCTTTTTGATGGAGTCAGATAATTCTTGTAGGGCTATCTCATTTTTTTTAATTTTTGAGTCTCTTTCTTCTTCTCTCTGTTGTGCCTCAAGTTGCTTGTCTTCTATTTCACTAATCCTCTCTTCTATCTGACCTGTTCTATTAGCTAAGCTTGTTACTTCGTTTTTCAGCTCGTGAATTGAGTTTTTCATCTCTGTTTGATTTGTTTTTATAGTTTCAATTTCCTTGGCCATATATTCTTTGTGTTCATGAAGTTGTTTTCTGAGCTCCCTATATTGCCTTTCTGTGTTTTCTTGTATATCTCGGAGGATTTTTAGGATTTCTATCTTGAATTCTCTGTCATTTAGCTCCAAGGTTTCCAATATATTAAATTTTTTCTCCATAGATTTTTCCTCATCTAGCTGTGTTACCTCTCTTTCTTTTGTATCCATGATATTCGATTTTCTCTTCCTTAATGGCATCTGAGGGTGGTTTTGTTGATAGTATTAATGAGATTTAATAAAGAATAAAAAGTTAAAAAAAATAACAAATCGAAAAGAGTTGTTTTTTTTAAAAAAAATTAATAATGAAATAAAGAAAAATAAAATAAAATAAAAATTTTTTAAAAAAGGAAATTATTCCCCCCCTCTTTTTTTCCTCTCCTCTCCTCTCCCCTCTTTCTTGAGAAAATCTTGTGGTGGACTGTGAGTTATAACAAACAATGCCTGTGATGGAGGGCCTGAATTGGGGAAAAGTAATAAAGGGGCAAAAAAGAGAGAAAGAAAAAAAAAAAAAAAAAGGAAAAAAAAAAAAAAGAAAAAAGAAAAAAAAAAGAGCGTATGGACCCACAAAAAGCAAATAAGGAAAAAATTTGGGTCAAGAATAAAATGATTTGCTTTTAGGTGTTGGTTTTCTAAGAGTTATGATGAGAGGAATAAGAGGAAAATGGAAAAATGGGGGGACAAATTAAAAACTTACTATTGTATTTAGTGGAACAAGAACTAGATAATATGGAGAGCCAGGGATGGGAGCACAGCTAGTGAGTTAAAAAGGTGAAGTAAAAACCCCCCAAAATGCCACAAACATAGGTTTGAGTCCCAGATAAGATAATTTGTTTGTTATTGAGGTTTGAATGAGAGGAGATGTAAAGGAGAAAGGAAGAAACTAATATAGAGGGAGAAAAGAAAGAGAGAGAGAGAAAAAAAGAGGGAACCACTAAAAGAAGAAAAAAGAAAGGAGAGAGAGAGAGAGAGAGTTAAGGGTTTTGGAGTGCAACCCTCATAGAGAGAAAGGAAGAGAAGAGAAATGATAATGGGAGATATAACACTTATGGGTAGTGTAGTTCAGGGAGAGGAGAGAGTAAGACCGGTAGAGAGTTAATCGGCCAAATTGGAGGAGGAAAAAAAAGTCTCAAGAATGAAGATAAGAGAAACAAACGAACAAATATAATAAAATGGGATAGGTTATAAAGTCTGCAGATTATTCTTGATTTTGAGAGGTTATCTTCTTGCTTTTTCTTTTCTCTCCCTCTTCCTGGTCGGTGACTCTGTACCCCGGGTTCTGCCCCTTTGGCACGCTCAGGTAGAGGTTTGCAGTTGATAAGTCTCTATGGCAATGTCATGTATTGTGCTTTATTCTCGTTGGGAGTCGAGGCTCATTAGCATTTATAGGCTCCGACAGTGAGAGAGTCCGTGTTCCTGGAGCCTTTCTCCTAGTCTTTCCTTCCTCAATTAGTAGCCTGATAGTCCAGGTATGGGGTTGCTGCTGCCTCTGCCTGGATAGTAAGAGGCTCAAATTGCTGGCAACTCCCCACTCTATTTCCACTCAGCACAGGGCTCTGGGTAAGGCTCAGTCAGTCAGAGCTGCTAGCATAATCAGGCGGGCTTTCCGCCCACTCGAAGACCTCTGGCTCTGCCACTCTATCCGGTAACACAAGCGGGCGCCCACTTCCGGGGGGCGCTTGGAGGAAACTCTCATTCACTATCTGCGCGCGCAGACCAGGATATCCGGCCAGCAGTCTCACGCTCTGAGTGAAACCCCCAACCGCAGGGAAAAGTTGCAGCGTTGGAATTGAGTCTCGCTCCGTCCCCGTGTGCGGCTTTTGCAAGGCGCTGGGGCGGCCCGAGATTCCGCTTTGGCCCACACAAAGGCCCCTGACTCTGCCCCTCTGTGCGATAACACGGGCGCGCACTGCCGAGGCACTCGGAGGAATCGCTCACTCCTTATCTGCGCGCGCAAACCAGGATATGAGGCCAGCCGCGGTTCCCTCTGAGTGAAACAGCCTCCAGCACGGAAAATCTCCACCGTTGGGATTAGTTCTCACTCCCTCCCGTGCGTGGATTTCCCAGGGCGCTGGGGCTGCCCAGAGACTCTGCCCTCAGCCCACAGAAAGGCCTCTGACCCTGCCTCTCCGTGGGGCAACACGGGCACCCACTTCCGCGGCTTAGGAAGAAATCTCTCTTCCACTAACTGCGCACCGACCAGGAGACCGGGTAAAATGGCCGCTCCGCTTGTCTTTCTTTGTTTGGGTTTGGCGCGAGTGTTAGCTTGTATTGCCCGGGTTGCCACAGGATCAGATTTTCCTTGGCTTGGATCTCTGGGCCACAGCCTGGTTCAGCCGTTTTTGCTGCGGCGGCCTGGATCTATTCACCCCCTTTGCCCGCCTCAGTTTCTATATTCACAGTTACCAGAGAAAGCCGCCCTGTTTAGGTTAGTGAGGAAGGCGGAGCATTTCTTACTCCCTATTTCCTTCGGGGTTTGGTTATATATTTAGCCAATTTTTCACTCAATCATACCTTTGGGTGTATTGCGAAGAATCTGGAAGCTCCAAGTATAGGTTTTTCTGTTTCTGGTTGAAGATCTTGTTGAGTTTTGGGGGAGATTTATCGGTATCGCTTCCTACTCCGCCATTACTCTGACGTCATCTCTCCACTTGCTCTTTTTAGTCATTATAATTTTGATATTTATCCATGTTAATATGTAAAACTTTAATTGATTTATTTTATATTTTTATTATTTTTAAATTTGGTGGGATAGCTTCAGGTTCATAAAATTGGATTAATCACAATCCTTAGTTCATGACATATCAGAGGTCTGTCAGTGGCTCCTTTTTATTAAGCTTTCTTTTAATATTGTAATAAACAAAATCTAGGCCCGGGACAACCAATTGCGTTTAACCATATCTCAACCCAAAACTCTACCCTCTGCCTCCTGACATAACCATCATCCTGAATCACATCTTCATCATTCTCTTGCTTTCCATTGGATCTATGTATATTTATAAAAAGTATATATTTTTAATTGTAGATGTTTTTTAAGTGAGAAGAGTGCAAATAGAGAGACAGACTCCTGCATTTGCCCCAACCGGGATCGGATCCACCTTGCAACCCCCATCTGGGGAAAAAGCTTGTATAAACCAAACTATCCTCAATACCTGAGGCTGATCTTGGACCAGTTGAGCCACTGACTGCAAGAGGGGAAGAGAAAGAGAGAAGGGGAAAGGGAGGGGAAGAGAAGCAAACGGCCACTTCACATGTATGCCCTGACCAGGGATCAAACCTGGCACATTCGCATGCCAGGTCGGTGTTCTATCGACTGAGCAAACCAGCCAGGGCCAATTTTAGATGTTTTAACCGATGTAAAAGATGGTAGCACCATAGTCTCAAAATATCTTCACACAGATATGATATACATCATCTTAACCCACATTATCAAAACTAATATTTTCAGTAATAGATATATTACAACTTAAGATATATTACACCTTAATGCAATAAGTGACCCAGGAATTTTTTGGGGGGTGGCACTATAAAGAATATTAATAGGACAACTGGAAAAATTTGAGTAAGATCTGTAGATTAGATGATAGTAATCTATTGATGTTAATTTTTTTATTTTAATAATTGTCTTACCTAAGATAATCCCTTGGGTTTGTTTTGTTTTGTTTTGTTTATTTGTTTGTTTCTTTCTTTCCAAGTGAGAGGAGGGAAGATAGAGAGACAGACTCCCTCATGTGCCCCGACTGGGATCTATCTACCTGGTGACCCCCATCTAGGGCTGATACTCTGCCTATCTGGGGCCATGATCACAACCAAGTTATTTTTAACATCTGAGGCAGAGGCTCTATGGAGCCATCCTCAGAGCCCCAGGCCAATGTGCTCAAATCAATCAAGCAGCATTGTGGGAGGGGAAAAGAGATATAGAGAAGGAGAAGGGGTAGAGAAGGAGATGGCCACTTCTCCTGTATGCCCTGACCAGGAATCAAACCCAGAACATCCACACACCAGGACTACGCTCTACCATTGAGCCAACCAGCCAGGGACAATAATACCTTGTTTTAAAGAAATTTATTCTTTGAAGTATTTAGGGGTAAAGGGCCATTACATTCACCTTTGAAACTAACAATTGAGCAAAAATGTATATCTATACAAAAATTGTGTGTGTATGTGTTTGTGAGAGAAGATACAAAGAGAGAAAAAAATAATTAATGTTAATATCTGGGAAATCTAGGTAAAAGGTGTAAGACAATTGTGATATTCTTGAAACTTTTCTCTAAGTCTAAAATTATGTCAAAATATAGTTTAAAATGTACCTTGTTATATGTAACATTTTGGGACTTAACTTTTCTATATATTTACTATTGATGAAATTTATCACAACTGTTAGGTATTCCTGCAGTTTGTACTTTAACTTATTTTTCCGCATACCAGAATTACGGTATATAGTCTAGTTTTCCACTTATGGGGAAATCAAAGAGGTCAGCACATCCAAGTGCAGTGCAATGGATAAGCCTTATCCTGGGAAAACCACCCTCATGATCATGGTATCTCCTCTGCCAGGTAAGTATGGAGTTTGTACTTTTAAAAGCAGATTTATTGGGATATAACTCACATACCAGAAAAATTCACCTATTCAAGAGGTTCAGCCTGACCAAGCAGTGGCACGGTGGATAGAGCGTCAGACTGGGAAGCAGAGGACCAGGTTCGAAACCCTGAAGTCGCTAGCTTGAGTGCGGGTTCATCTGGGTTGAGCACAGGTTTGCTGGCTTGAGCGTGGGGTCATAGACCTGACCCCATGGTCACTAGCTTGAGCCCAAGGCCATTGGTTGAGCAAGCGGTCACTCGCTCAGCTCTAGCACCCCAGTCAAGGCACATATGAGAAAGCAATCAGTGAACAACTAAGGTGCACAATGAAGAATTGATGCTTCTCATCTTTCTCCCTTCCTGCCTGTCTGCCCCTATCTGTTCCTCTCTGTTACTCTCTGTCTCTGTCAAAAAAAAAAAAAAGGCGGGGGGGGGGGCATGAGTGGTTCTTAGTAACTTCAGAGCTATGCAGACATCACTATAATCTAATTTTAGAACATTTTCATCATTCCAAAAACACCCAAATCCATTAGCTTCACTCCTCATTCCCAACCCCCCTCTACCTCAAGTAATCACTAATATTTCTGTATCTATAGATTATTTCACTAATTTTTAATATTGTATAATTTTATTTTGTTTATGCTACAGTTTATTTATCCACTCTCCCAATGGTGGATATTTGGAATATTTTCCAGGTTTTTGCTGTCATGACTAGTGTTGGTTTGAACAGTCTTGTATCGACATTCTCATGTATGTCCAAAAGTTTTTCTTATTGTACACATAATAGTAGGCTTATAGAATCATGGATATGTGAGTGTTTGAGTATAGGAAATAATTAACAATACTTGGAAATCATATTCCAAAGTAGTGGTGCAAATTTACACTCTCATCAGCAATAAAAAATAGATCCTATGGGTTAATTGCTCTCCAAAATTTTGTATTGATCACTTATAATGTTGAACACCTCTTCAAATATTTATTGATCATTTCTGTTGCTCCTGTGAAATTCTTGTTTATGCCTTTTGCCTGTGTTTGTATTGTTATTTGTGTGTGTGTGTTGATGTGTGTGTTTTCAAGTTGATTTGTAGGTGTCCTTAATTTATTCTTGATACAAATCTTTGCTACTTCTGTCTGTTGTAAATATCTTCCCCCAGTTTGCTAGTGATCTATTCACTTTAGTGTCTTTTTATTTTTATTTATTTTTTAATTCATTTGAGAGAGAGAGAGAGACAGAGAGACAGAGAGAGAGAGAGAGGAGAGAGAGACAGAGAGAGAAGGTGGGGAGGAGCTGGAAGCATCAACTCCCATATGTGCCTTGACCAGGCAAGCCCAGGGTTTCGAACCGGCGACCTCAGCATTTCCAGGTCGATGCTTTATCCACTGCACCACCACAGGTCAGGCCTTTAGTGTCTTTTTAAATGTAAAGGAAACACTAATAGTCAAAGTTATTAATCTTTTCTTCTATATTAAATGTCTTTTATATTTTGCTTAAGATACTTTTCTCTATATCAAGTTTATAAAACCCACCAGCCCTACCTGGGTAGCTCCTTTGGTTAGTGTTGTCCTAATACAGCAAGGTTTTGGGTTCGATCCTGGTCAGAGCACATACAAGAATCAACCGATGAATGCATAGATGGTGGAACAAATAATGTCTCTCTCTTTGTCCTTTCCTCTCTAAAATGAATTTTAAAAAATTTAAATCCCCCAATATTTTCTACTAAGAGTTTCAATTTTGTAACATTTAAATATTTAATCCAATTGCATTTTAAAAATATGTTGTAAGATAAGAATCCAATTATGTCTTTACCTATATAGATATCTATTTTTTCCAAAGCCATTTAGTGAACAGCTGGTCCCTCCTTCCCACTGTTCCAACATACAATCTGTTGTTTACTAAAGTTTCACACTGCAATGGTCTGTTTCTGGACTCTCTTCTATTCCAGTGGTTGGTTTGTCTTTCCCTGTGCCAATGCCACATTGACTTAATTACCACAATTTCAATATTAGTTCTGATACCTGGTAGGCAAGTCCCTTTCCCTTCTTCTTCAGAAGTATTCGGCTATTTTTGGTGCTTTACTATTCCATTTAAGTTTTAGTATTATCTAAATTTTGATGAAAAATATGGTTGGTATTTTTATTTTTCTCATTGAAACCATAGATCAATTAGAAGGGAGCTGACATTCCATGATATTAAATCTTTCTATCTAGATCCACTTTACTACTACTTAACAACATTTTATAGTTTTTTCTATAGAAACCTTGGACCACTTTTGTTAGATTTATTCCTAATTATTTTACAGTCTCAGATATTATTTTGTATTTTTTTAAAGATTTTAATTTTTATTTATTTATTTTTTACAGAGACAGAGAGTGAGTCAGACAGAGGGATAGACAGGGACAGACAGACAGGAACGGAGAGAGATGAGAAGCATCAATTATTAGGTTTTTTGTTTGTTTGTTTGTTTGTTTTTATTTATTCATTTTAGAGAGGAGAGGGAAAGGAAGAGAGAGAGACAGAGAGGGAGAAGGTGGGGAGGAGCTGGAAGCATCAACTCCCATATGTACCTTGACCAGGCAAGCCCAGGGTTTCAAACCGGCGACCTCAGCATTTCCAGGTCGACGCTTTATCCACTGCGCCACCCCAGGTCAGTCAATCATTAGTTTTTCATTGCGTGTTGCAACACCTTAGTTGTTCATTGATTGCTTTCTCATATGTGCCTTGACCGTGGGCCTTCAGCAGACCGAGTAACCCCTTGCTGGAGCCAGCGACCTTGGGTTCAAGCTGGTGGGCTTTTCCTCAAACCAGATGAGCCTGCACTCAAGCTGGTGACCTCGGGGTCTTGAACCTGGGTCCTCTGCATTCCAGTCCGACGCTCTATCCACTGCGCCACTGCCTGGTCAGGCTATTTTGTATTATTTATTAATAAATAAATTGTAAGAGTTGTTTTATCTTTTATGACGTACATCTTTCTCATGCACTTGCGGAAGTTTCTCTAGGGTATATTCCATCTTTCATCTAGGGTGTATTCATCTTCAACTGAAAGTGCTCTGTGAATAATAACAACACTTGGGAAATTTTTTAAAAAGATTTTATTTATTGATTTTAGAGAGAAAAGAGAGGGAGTGAGAAAAAGGGAGGAGGGAAGAGTGGGAAGCATCAACTCATAGTAGTTGCTTCTCATATGTGCCTTGACCTGGCAAGTCCAGGGTTTTGAACCAGCAACCTCAGTATTCCAAGTCAATGCTTCATCCACTGTGTCACCACAGGTCAGGCAACACTTGGGAAATATTTGATGAAGGAACTACCCCAGTTGAAATGATGAGATGAATTTTTATCACATAATAGTTAAGGTGCAGTGAAAGTCAAACTCAAGGAGAGGCATGTTAAAAGTAGAAGATGGAATTTCTTGACAGTTTTAGAATGGGCATCAGCGAAAGATTCAAGTCATTTCAGAAGGAAAAGCAGCCAATTGTGAGGGGAATCTCAGAGAAGTACAAAGAATAAAATTAGGCCTGACCAGTGGTGGTGCAGTGGATGGAGCATCAACTTGGGACACTAGGGTCCTGGGTTTGAAACCCCAAAGTCACTGACTTGAGAGTGGGCTCATCTGACTTGAGCACAGGTTCGCTGGCTTGAATGTGGGATCATAGACATGACTTCATGGTCGCTGGCTTGAGCCCAAAGGTCGCTGGCTCCACTGGAGCTCACCCCCTCCTGTCAAGGCACATATGAGAAGGTTGCAGGTTCGATCCCATCAGGGCACACAACCAATAAGGCATAAATAAATGGAACAACAAATTGATGTTTCTTTCTTCTCTCTCTCTCTCCTTCTCTCCCATAATTTTTTTTAAACCCTGGCTGGATAGCTTGGTTTGTTAGAACATCATCCCAAAGTACAGAGGTTGTCAGTTCAATCCCCAGTCAGGGCACATACAAGAACCGATTTATGGGCCCTGGCCGGTTGGCTCAGTGGTAGAGAGCATTGGCCCGGCATGTGGAAGTCCCAGGTTCAATTCCCAGCTAGGGCACAGGAGAAGCGCCCATCTGCTTCTCCATCCTTCCCCCTCTCCTTTCTCTCTATCTTTCTCTTCCCTTCCTGCAGCCAAGGCTCCATTGGAGCAATGTTGGCCCAGCACTGAGGATGGCTCCATGGCCTATGTCTCAGGTGCTAGAATGGCTCTGGTTGCAATGGAGCAACACCCCAGATGGGCAGAGTATCACCCCCTAGTGGGCATGCCAGGTGGATCCCGGTCAGGCGCTTACGGGAGTCTGTCTCTCTGTCTCCCTGCTTCTCACTTCAGAAGAATACAATACAAAACAAAAAGAACAGATTTATGTTTCTGTCTCACTTTCTGTCCTTTCCTCTCTCAGTAAACTCAAGAAATACTAATAATTTTAAGTAAAAAAAGTGTTTTCAAAGAATTAAACTTTTGCTCCTTCCTCTGCCACTCTCTCTCTAAAATAAAAATAAAAAATAAAACCTTAAAAAAAAAGAATTTACCACCTGATATAAATAGATATACAGATAAATGAATGAGTGAGTGAATGAATAGTAGAAAAAGAAAGGCTTTTCTTTTGGATAAACATGAATTAATAAATAACAAAGGAATGATAGAATTGGAAAATTATCATTCGAAAACCATCATAATAGTTGATTCAGACAAATGTCATCAGTGTTTGATAATAACACTAGTGGATGAAAGGTTGAAGAGTAAGAGGATATTAGCACAGTCTCAAAGTATTTCCCTACAAACACTTATTAACCTTAAAAGGTAAAATAGTAACTTCATGGCTTAATTGAAGCGAGTTGGCCCCAAGCAGTGAGGATGGCTCCATGGCCTCCACCTGAGGCGCTAAGAAGAGCTTGGTTGCTGAGCAATGAAGTAACCTCCCAAGATGGGCAGAGCATCACCACCTAGGGATTGCCAGGTGGATCCCGGTCAGGGTGCATGTGGGAGTCTGTCTCTGCTTCCCCTCCTCTCAATGAACAACAACAACAAAAAAATCCCAACAAAAGCCTGTTTCTTTAGCCAAAGGACCAAGAAAAGGGCAGTCAAACAAGAAAAAAAAATTTTACACAACAACCACTTTACTTCAGCTAAATTCCACAGAAAAAAACTGTGGCCCAGCACACATCCATGCCAGCAAAGGCTGAATAGGGAGCCAAGACTTCTACTCTTCCACTCCGTAACCAGGTACCTCAACACCCCTGCCAAGTGGCATCAAAGAAAGCCAAGTAGGGAGCCAGGCCTTTCATCCCCAGATAGGAATAACAAGAACTCCTTTCCTCATAGTATCAGTAGAGACCATGTGGCAATCCAGAATTCTAACTCCTAACTAGTAGTAACAAGGTAGTATAATCCCCAACCTCTCTTGGAATACTGTAAGAGAAAGCCTACTAAAATAAGGGTTTTTTTTGGTTTTTTTGATTGTTTGTTTTTATTTTTGTTTTTTTGTTTTGTTTTGTTTTGTTTACAGAGACAGAGAGAGTCAGAGAGAGGGATAGATAGGGACAGACAGACAGGAACGAAGAGAGATGAGAAGTATCAATCATCAGTTTTTTGTTGTGACACCTTAGTTGTTCATTGATTGCTTTCTCATATGTGCCTTGACCGTGGGCCTTCAGCAGACCGAGTAACCCCTTGCTCGAGCCAGAGACCTTGGGCTCAAGCTGGCGACCTCAGGATCTCGAACCTGGGTCCTCTGCATCCCAGTCCAATGTTCTATCTACTGCGCCACCACCTGGTCAGGCTAAAATAAGTTTCAATAAGTCCCTGGCCAGGTAGCTCAATTGATTAGAGCATTGTCCTAATATGCAAATGTTGCTGGTTCAATCCCTGGCCAGGGCACATACAGAAACAGATCGATGTTTCTGTCTCTCTTTCCATTCCTCTCTCTCTAAAATTAATCAATAAATTTAAAATAAATAAATAAGACCCAGAATTATATTTAAAGATATAATATGGAAGTGTCATGTTTCAATGGAAAATCACCAAGATCCAAAATCTCAACTGGAGTAAAAAAGGACAATCAATAGAAGCCAACACTAAGATTATCAGAGATGATACATTACCTATTCAGGGAAAACAATTTGAATAACAGTGAATTTCTTATCAGAAACCATGAAGGATTGTGGGGCTAGGTGAAAAAAGTGAAGGCATTAAGAAGTATAAATTGGCCTGACCAGGTGGTGGCACAGTGGATAGTGTCAACCTGGGATGCTGAGGACCTACTTTTGAAATCCCAAGGTTATTGGCCTGAGCACAAACTCATCTGGCTTGAGCACAGGCTCACTAGCTTGAGCATGGAGTTGCTGGCTTTGGTCACTGGCTTTAGTCCAAAGGTTGCTGGCTTGAAGCCCAAGGTCACTGGCTTGAGCAAGGGGTCACTGGCTCAACTGGAGCCCTCTGATCAAAACACATATGAGAAAGCAATCAATGAACAACTATAGTGTCACAACTATGAGGTTGATGCTTCTCATCTCTCTCCCTTTCTATCTCTCTCTGTCTCTGTTTCTGTCTCTCTCACATGCACTAAAAAAAGAAGTACAAATTAGCAGTTACAAAATATACACAGGGAAGTAAAGTACAGCATAGGGAATATGGTCAATAACATTGTAATAACTATGTATAATGCCAGGGGAGTACTTGAAATATTGGGGAGTCATTTTGTAAAGTATATGATTGCCTAACCACTATACTGTACAAAATAATATTGAATGTAAATTGTAATTGAAAAATACAACCTTGGTTGGTTCAGTGGTAGAGCGTCAGCCTGGTGTGTGGATATCCCAGGTTTGATTCCCAGTCAGGGCACATAGGAGAAGCGTCCCTCTTCTTCTCCACCCCTCCCCTTTTGCTTCTCTCTCTCTCTTTCTTCTTCCTTTCACCCTCCCCCTCCTTCTTTTTCTTCCTCCCCCCCCCCTCCTCCTCCTCTTCTTCTTCTTCTTCTTCTCCCGCAGCCATGGCTCGGTTGGAGCAAGTTGGCCCGGATGCTCAGGATGGTCCCATGGCCTTGTCTCAGGTGCTAAAATAGCTTGGTTGCTGAGCAAAGGAGCAACAACCCCAGATGGACAAAACACCCCCGGGTAGGGGGCTTGCTGGGTGGATCCCAGTCGGGATGCATGCAGGAGTCTGTCTTTCTGCCTCCCTACTTCTCACTTAAGAAAAGAAAGGGGAGTAGTGCTTGTATTAAAGAAACCCCATAGGGTTCTGTATCCCCTTCTAGCACATGAGGACACAGCAAGAAGTTGGCATTTTGCAACCCAGAAGAGGGTCTTCTCCAGAACCTGCCCATGCTTGCACACTGACCTTGGACTATCCGCCTCCAGAAGGGTGAGAAATAAATTTTTGTTATTTATAAGCTACTCATTCTATGGTTTTTGTTGTTGTTGTTGTTGTTGTTATAGCAGGCCAAATGGACTAAGGTAATCACTGTCTGATGCTCTAAGTATATGTAGAAGTAATAGTTAAGAAAACAGAATGCTGGAAGTTTGAGAAGTGCAATAAGGCAAGTCAAGGAAATAAAAGCTATTTAGGCAGAAATGAAATAAAACTGTTCCGTTTGCAGGTGACATGAATGTCTACACAGAAACCAAAGATTCTACCAAAAAAAAATCTAAAAACTAGTATGTGAGGTCAGCAAGATTTTAGGATACAAGATAACCATACAAAAATCAATTAGTAATCTTTTTAAAAGATTTTACTTATTTATTTTAGAGAGGAGAGAGAGAAATGGGGAGGAACAGGAAGCATCAACTCCCATATGTGCCTCGACCAGGCAAGCCTAGGGCTTCAAAACAGCGACCTCAATGTTCTAGCTGGATGCTCTATCCACTGCACCACTACAGGTCAGCCTCAATTACTAAGTTTTTATATACTAGCAATGAACAAATAGATGCCAAAATTAAAATACAATACCATTTAAATCACTCAAAGAGAAAGAAAAATACTTAGGTATAAATCTAACATTTTGTCCTACAAAGTTCAAAAGTTTTTAATTTTAATAAAGTACACTTCATATATATTTTTTCTTTGTTACCTGTGCTTTGATGTGATATCTAGGTAGTCATTGCCTAATCCAAGGTCTCAAAGGCCAATTGAATTGCAAAAGCAAATCAATGGGAAAAGCAGCCTTTTTAACGAATGGGACTGGGCATTTCTGGGCAGAACAATGAACCTCGGTGTGAGTCTCACACCATTTGCAGAATTAATCTCAAAGTGGATCATGGAGTTAAATGTAAATTGTAAAATCATAACACTTTTAGGGAAAATGTAGCAGAAAACCTTTGAAATATAAAACTAGGCAAAAAGTTTTTTTACTTGAAACCAAAAGAATTATCCAAAAAAATAAACTGATAAATTTTACTGCATCAAATGAAAAACATTTGCTCTTTTAAAAGCCTGTTAAAAGGATGAAAAGACAAACTACAGGCCTTGGCCTGTCAGCTCAGTGGTAAGGTGTTCACTGGAAGTGTGAATGCACCAGGTTCAATCCTGGGTCAGGGCACACAGGAGAAGCTACCATCTGCTTCTCCACCCTTCTCCCTCTCCCTTCTCTCTATCTTCCTTTCCCTCCCATAGCCATAGCTCGATTGGCTCCAGTGCTGAGGTGCGGAGGATGGCTCTTTGGAGCTTCCACCTCAGGTGCTAAAAATAGCTTGGTTGTGAGCATGGCCCCAGATGGGGTGGATGCAGGGGGTTGGGGTTGGGGGGGGGGCTGCCTGGTGAATCCTGGTCGGTGTGCATGTGGGAGTCTATCTCCCCTCCTCTCGCTTGGAAAAGAAATTTACTTATTTATTTATTAATTTAAAGAAAAGATAAGACAAGCTATAGACTAGAGGAAAATGTTTGTAAACCACATATATGACAAAAAAGCAAATACCTAAAACACATTAAAAATTCTCAAAATTCAACAGCAGCATTTTGTCTCTACTTACCCATGAAAGCAAAGTAAGTCACCAACAGTTCTACTGGGGCCGCTTGGGAAAATTCAGCCAAGGTTCTCACTCTTGCCACCTGTGCTCAAACCAGCACAATCTGATCTGGAAATATGGACTCAATAAGTGCCATCAGTGTTCACATCAGTATGCAAAGGTTATAGATTTCATCATGATAGACTAAGCAATCTTCTTTGAATGGATCATCACAGCCATCTAGCAGACAAATAATTGATGCTAGTTCTTTGTACATTAAACAACAAACTCAAAAGTAAAAAAGGAAACTATCCAAACAGCAAACAATCCAGGGACAAAAGAAATGAAGATACATTTCAACAAAGATAAACAGATGTCGGGCCCTGGCCAGCTGGCTCAGTGGTAGAGCATCAACTCAGCATGTGGAAGTTCCAGGTGCAATTAACAGCCATGGCACACAGAAAGTGTCCATCTGCTTCTCCACCGTTCCCCATCTTCCTCTCTATCTCTCTTTTTCCCTCCCGCATCCAAGGCTCCACTGGAGCAAAGTTGGCCCGGGCACTGAGGATGGCTCCATGGCCTCCGCCTCAGCTGCCAGAATGGCTCCAGCTGCAACAGAGCAGTGCCCCAGATGGGCAGAGCATCACCCTCTGGTGGACATGCTGGGTGGATCCTAGTCAGGTGCATGTGGGAGTCTGCCTCCCCTCCTCCTTGCTTCTCACTTCAGAAAAATTTTTAAAAATTAAAGAAAAAGATAAACAGATGTCAAGATCATGAAGATGTTCAACATCATTAACCATTAGGGAAATGCAAACTAAAATCACAATGAGATACCACCTCACTGCACTCACACTGCTAAAATAAATAGTACAGACAATACCTAAACAACAGTGTGCTGATTGCATGAGATGGGGGTAGCAGGTAGTAGAGGGTATAGGAGGAATAAATGGTGGTGGATGAAGACTTGACTTGGGCTGGTGAGCACACAATACAGTGTACAAATGATATACTGTAGAATTGTGCACCTGAAACCTGTATAATTTTGTTAACCAGTATCATCCCAATAAATTCATTAAAAAGGAAAAAAATACAGACAGTACCAAATGTCACTGAGGATTTGGAGAAACTAGATTACTCATACATTGCTCTTGGAAATGCAAATGGTACAGCCACTGTGGAAAACAACCTGGCAGTTTCTAAAAAGAAAGAAAAAGAAAAAAACTAAACCTATCACAATCATGCAACCCAGTAGTTTGCACATGTAGGCATTTATCCCAGAGAAATAAAGACTTATTTCTTTAGGTTCACAGAAAAATCTGTACTCAAATATTTATAGCAGCTTTATTCATAATTGTAAAAAACTGAAAACAACCCAGATGTTTTTCTACAGTGAATGGTTAAGCAAACTGTGGTAGATTAATACCATGAAATACTACTCAGCAAGAGGGAACTATTGATGCATGCAACAACCTAGACAAATCTCCAGAAAACTGTAAAATAATTTCTGTGCGTATTTGACATTTTTAATAGTAAGATACCTGGGAAAAAGTCACTGGAATTAAATGGCATACTTTCAGGATTTTTGAAAAATTCTAGGATTCAATTGCATACACACAATGAAAATATTTAACTCTGTCAGTGGGCCAAGATTTTAATGAATTGCTACATACCTCCTAAGAATAAGAAAGGCTCCAGAAGTGACTTTGTTAACTCAGACCAGTAAGTTTCATTTTATACTTAGTCTGGTTTCCAAGTTCTTTTCAAATTCTCACTCATTCAAGAAACTTATCCTAACTCCCACTTCTCTTTTGTTAACTCCAGTCAATTTGGATCTATACCTTTCTTACACAAAATCACATTCTTACATGAACTGCTTCCAGTTTTATCCAGCTCCTGCCCCAGACATTTGTAGGCACAGATCCTCCAGTCACACACACACCAGCCCCACTCTACCAGCTCCAAACTAATGAGTATGAAGAGCTAAATGATACACCTAACCCAGTCTAGGATGGTGGTGGTGGTGTGGGCATCACAGTTTTCCTGAAGGACAGAATATCTGGACTGGACTTGAAAGGTGAGTAGGAGTTTTCAATCCTCTCTTTCTTTTTTTATTAAAAATTTTTTTACCTTCAAATTAATGAATGGGACTACATCAGACTAAGAAGTTTTTGCTCAGCAAGAGAAACTGATAACAAAATAAACAGAAAGCCAACTAAATGGGAAATGATATTTTCAAACAACAGCTCAGATAAGGGCCTAATATCCAAAATATACAAAGAACTCATAAAACTCAACAACAAACAAACAAACAATCCAATAAAAAAATGGGAAGAGGATATGAATAGACACTTCTCCCAGGAAGAAATACAAATGGCCAACAGATATATGAAAAGATGCTCATCTTCTTTAGCTATTAGAGAAATGCAAATCAAAACGGCAATGAGATACCACCTCACACCTGTTCGATTAGCTGTTATTAGCAAGTCAGGTAATAGCAAATGTTGGAGAGGCTGTGGAGAAAAAGGAACCCTCATACACTGTTGGTGGGAATGTAAAGTAGTACAACCATTATGGAAGAAAGTATTGTGGTTCCTCAAAAAACTGCAAATAGAACTACCTTATGACCCAGCAATCCCTCTACTGGGTATATATCCCCAAAACTCAGAAACATTGATACGTAAAGACACATGCAGCCCCATGTTTATTGCAGCATTGTTCACAGTGGCCAAGACATGGAAACAACCAAAAAGCCCATCAATAGATGACTGGATAAAGAAGATGTGGCACATATACACTATGGAATACTACTCAGCCATAAGAAATGATGACATCGGAACATTTACAGCAAAATGGTGGGATCTTGATAACATGATACGAAGCGAAATAAGTAAATCAGAAAAAAACAGGAACTGTATTATTCCATACGTAGGTGGGACATAATACTGAAACTAAGAGACATTGACAAGAGTGTGGTGGTTACGGGGGGGAGGGGGGAATGGGAGAGGGATAGGGGGTGGGGAGGGGCACAGAGAGAACAAGATAGAAGGTGACAGAGGACAATCTGACTTTGGGTGGTGGGTATGCAACATAATTGAACGACAAGATAACCTGGACTTGTTATCTTTGAATATATGTATCCTGATTTATTGATGTCACTCCATTAAAAAAATAAAATTATAAAAAAAAAAAATCACAAGTGAGGATGTCATATGAAAATAACTTGAATAACAGTTTTATTGTGTTTGTCAGGTATTTCTTAATATTTTTTCATTAATATTTTAAAACTCTTATAACATAATCTAGTTTTGTGTACCTCCTTTATTGTTCTTATTTAAGTATTAAATGCATGAAAAAATAAAATAAAATAAAAAATTTTTTTAATTGATTTGAGAGAGCGAGACAGGCAGGCAGGGAGAGAGATGAAAAGCATCAACTTGTAGTTGCATCATTTTAGTTGTTCACTGATTGCTTCTCATATGTGCCTTGACTGGGGGGCTCAAGCCAAACCAGTGACCCCTTTCTCAAGCCAGTGACCTTGGGCTGAAGCCAGAGACCTTAGGATCATGTCGATGGTCCCGTGCTCAAGCCAGGGGACCTCAGTGTTCCCAGCTCACGCTCTATCCATTGTACCACCAACTGTAAGGCACAATCCTCTTTTCCTCAGATAAATCACTTTAGAAAACCTGTAAGACTATATCACTGTCACTCAAGAAACTACCTAAGTGCTATCAACCCAGACAAATCAAGCTTACTAGCCTGAAAAAACATTAGCAAATCAGCCATAATAGATAAACATTATCCTAGTTGTAGAAGATAACAGCTGTTCCAATCCTGAGGTCTCTCCGGAACTTATTATACAATTACTTAAGGATTTCTTCTTAGAATGTGGTGAGATGGGGAACCAAGAACACATACTTGATTGTATACAATTTCTTCCTGGCTTTAACATTATTTACCTAACAAGAGATATGATTTTTTTCCAGTACACACTCAGATTTAAAAAGTCTTACTATGGCCCTGACCAGTTGGCTCAGTGGATAGAGCATTGGCCCAGCGTATGGACATCCCAGGTTCAATTCCTAGTCAGGGCACACAAAAGAAGCCATCATCTGCTTCTATCCCCCTCTATCCCTCTACCTGTCTCATAGCCAGTGGCTCAATTGGTTCAAGTGTCAGCCCTGGGTGCTGAGGATGTATCTTCGCCCTCAGGTGCTAAAAATAGCTCTGTTGATTGAATATCAGCCCCAGAAGGAAATTGCTGAGTGTATCCCAGTCAGGGTGCATGTGGGACTCTGTCTATCTCCCCCTCCTCTCACTTAAAAAAAGAAAGTATTACTATGTATTCATTATAGAAAAATTGTATGAAGAGCTTTAAAAAAACTCAGCCATAATTCTACAATTCAGAGATGACCACTGATAATGTTTGAGTGCATTTTCTTCCCACCTTGTTCCAATATAGATTTTTTAAAAACAAATTGATTGTAATTTTGACTATTGCTTTCTAAAACATCATATAGTATGAGCATTTTTCCACATTATCAAAATGTTTCAAAAGCATTTTAATGAATGCATCATTTAGACTTACCGTAATTTGTTGAAGTATTCCCATAAAAGCTAGGCTATTTCCAAATTTTTTCACAGTTAATAGTAATGCTGTGGTGAACATCTGTGTATGCGTTTACATTTAAATTCTTAGAACTGTTTTTTTTATCCAATGGAATTACAAATCAACGAGTTCAAACATTTTTATATCTCTTACATTATTATTAAGTTGACCTTTCAAATGGTCATACCAGTTTTGATAAGGGAGCCCAAAAGTGAGAAATTTGGCTTCAGTAATAAGTAGCCTTTTAGTTGTAATGAGTAGGAGATATGTAAGGGTTAGGAAATAGTTAACCGGCTTGCTAGTCTCTCTTAATGGCTTTCTAGCCTTAAACTTTGAAATGTAGCAAAAAGTTTACCTTTGCAGGCATGTCAGGGAAAGCTTACATTGGGGAAAGACCTGAAAATTAGGGGAGTTTAAATCACAAAAGTTGTTTGTAAAAGCCTAGCTATAGGATTTTCTGTGAAAAGTTAAGGCCTAGAAATTACTGTATTTCCCCATGTATAAGATGTACATTAATTTGGGGGTCCAAAATTTGAACAAAAAATGTATTACATAAAGTTATTGAACTCAAATTTTATTCATCATAAAATTCATTAGCTTGTCCTCATCTGTGTCTGATGATGAATCACTGTCTTCATATATTGCCTCATCCTCAGTTCCATCTATGGCATTGGAAATGCCACAACCACTGTATAAGACACACCTAATTTTTAGACCCCAAATTTTTTAAAAATGGGTATGTCTTATATATGGGGAAATACAGTAATTAAAACTTAATTCACCAATCTGCCTGACCAGGTGGTGGCGCAGTGGATAGGACCGGGATGCCGAGGACCCAGGTTCGAGACCCTGAGGTCCCCAGCTTGAGCGCAGGCTCATCTGGTTTGAGCAAAAGCTCACCAGCTTGGACCCAAGATCACTGGCTCGAGCAAGGGGTTACTCGGTCTGCTGAAGCCCCACGGTCAAGGCACATATGAGAAAGCAATCAATGAACAACTAAGGTGTTGCAATGCGCAACGAAAAACTAATGATTGATGCTTCTCATCTCTTTCCGTTCCTGTCTGTCTGTCCCTGTCTATCCCTCTCTCTGACTCTCTCTCTGTCTCTGTAAAAAACCAAAAAAAAAAAAAAAACTTAGTTCACCAATCTTAAATCTTTTTTTGTGTGTGTGTGTGACAGACAGAGAGAGGGACAGACAGACAGGAAGGGAGAAAGATGAGAAGCATCAAGTCTTTGTTGCAAAACCTTAGTTCATTGATTGCTTTCTCATATGTGCCTTGACTGGAGGGCTACAGCAGACCAAGTGACCCCTTGCTCAAACCAGTAACTTGGGTTGTTCAAGCTGGTGATCTGTGCTCAAACCAGATGAGCCCACACGTAAACTGGCGATCTTGGGGCCTCGAACCTGGGGCCTCTGCATCCCAGTCTGATACTCTATCTACTGTGCCACCACCTGGTCAGGTTTAAATCTTTACTTTGTATCCTAAGAAAACAGGGAGGTTTTTTTTTCACAGATAATTCCCAGAGGCAGATGGTTCCAGAGGAGCCAGGTCTCAGCTGTTCCTGGGAGACACCTGACCTATGCTGATTTGAAGATTTACCAAGGGCCCTGGCCGGATGGCTCAGTGGTAGAGCATCGGCCTGGCGTGCAGGAGTCCCGGGTTCGATTCCCAGCCAGAGCACACAGGAGAAGCGCCCATCTGCTTCTCCACCCCTCCCTCTCTCCTTCTTCTCTGTCTCTCTCTTCTCCTTCCGCAGCCAAGGCTCCATTGGAGCAAAGTTGGCCTGGGCGCTGAGGATGGCTCCATGGCCTCTGCCTCAGGCACTAGAATGCCTCTGGTTGCAGCAGAGCAGCGTCCCAGATGGGCAGAGCGTCGCCCCCTGGTGGGCATGCCAGATGGATCCCGGTCGGGCGCATGCGGGAGTCTGTCTGACTGCCTCCCCGTTTCCAGCTTCAGAAAAATACAAAAAAAAAAAAAGATTTACCAAGAACATCAGATAGGGCCATGCTGATTAGGCCTGTGCTACGTCAGAAGAACTTGCCGAGGAAATGTTTCTGCAGCTGAACATTCTACCTCCTGAACACTGTTACGTGACTAACTGCATAGACTTCTTACTTCTTTTTCTTTTTTCCTGAACCATATAAAAACTGCCAGCACTAGGAGAGTGTTAAGGCAGCTTTGTGGACAGGACTCCCCTGCCTTCCAGGGAACCAGTATTTCTGAATCAAAGACACTCTTACATACTTAGTCCAGTTTGTCTCTTTTGATTGACTGAATACAATCAGTTGCCCTGAACCCAGCTCGTTCCGGTTAACAGTTTCCACGGAGGCTGTTCTTTTTACTTTCGTCTGTGATCTTTTTAAAATTTGAGAGGGAAGAGGAAGCAGGGACTGGTACTCAGTAGCAGAAAAATATATATAGCTATATAAAATGTTATATAGCTATAATAAAATCTCAACAAATGGTGCTAAAACAACTGGATATGCACTTGCAAAAAAAAAAGGAAGAAAAAAGAATCTAGGCACAGACCATACACTCTTCACAAATATTAACTCAAAATGGATCACGGACCTAAATGTAAAATGCAAAACTATAAAGGAGAAAATAGGAGAACATATAGGATAAAACCTAGATGACCTTGGAGAAGGTGATGACTTTTTAGATACAACACCAAAGCCATGATCCATGAAAGAAATAATTGATAAGCTGGATTTCATTAAAATTAATAACTTCTGATCTGTGAAAAACAATGAAAAGAGAATGAGAAGATAAGTGTATGCCAGTGGCCAAGGCCAGGCAGGTCCACATTGGATTTGGGCCGACGGTGGAGAAACTGTAGAGCCGGAAATCGTCAGGCCATAGCTGTTTATTGGAGGCTCACAAGGACAGGCAAGCAAATAAACAACAAAAGTGAAAGAGCTAATAAACAAAGGAAAATCTGCTATTTGTAGTAAGGGCAAGGGAGCAAGGACAACTGCACCTCACAATGATGGGAGAGTGATCTGGAAGAATCTCCGCCTAGGGTAAGCACCCATAGCCTTATATAGGCTATGCACACGTGCCTCTGCCATGTGCTCACACACTAATCAAGCAAAGTGCTTGCAGCTGGTAAACCTGTGAGCAAGCCTAACACAACTGTCCCACAATAAGCCACAGACTGGGAGAAAATATTTGGAAAAGACACAACTAATAAAGGACTGGCTGCAAGCCAAAATATACAAAGAATTCTTAAAACTCAACATTAAAACAAACAATCTGCCTGACCAGGTGGTGGTGCCATAGATAGAGCGTTGGCTTGGGATGCTGAGGACCCAGGTTTGAAACCCCGAGGTCACTGGCTTGAGCACAGGCTCACCAGCTTGAGCGTGGGATCATAGACATGACCCCATGGTGGCTGGCTTGAGGCCAAGGTTGCTGGCTTGAACAAGGGGTCACTGGCTCGGCTAAAGCCCCTTGGTCAAGGCACATATGAGAAAGCAATCAGTGAATAACTAAGGTGGCGCAACTATGAGTTGATCCTTCTCATCTCTCTCCCTCCCTGTCTATATGTCTCTCTCGCTCGCTCGCTCGCTAATAAAAAGGGGGAAAAAATCTGATTTTAAAATGGGCCAAAGACCTTGACACACCAAAGAAGACATGCAGATGGCAATTTAGTATGTGAAAAGATGTTTCACATCAGATGTCATCAGGGAAATGCAAATTAAAAAAACAGTGAGATACCACTATATACCTATTACAAGGGCTAAAATCTGGAACACTGAAAACACCAAATGGTGGTGAAAGTGCGGAAGAAAAGAAACATTCATTGAAATGGGAATGCAAAATGTATAGCAACTTTGAAAGGCAGTTTTGCAGTTTCCTACAAAATTAAACATGCTCTTAGCATATGATCCAGCAATTGCACTCCTTAATATTTGCCCAAAGAGGCTGAAAACTATGTCCACACGAAAACCTGCACTGTATGTAAGCAACCAAGACATCCTTCAATAGATGAATAGTACTAAAAAGAAATAAGCTATTAAGTCATGAAAAGACATGCAGAAACTTTAAATGCACATTACTAAGTGATAGTAGCCAATCTGAAAAAGCTATATACTGTATGATTCCAGCTATATGACATTCTGGAAAAGGCAAAACTATGGAGACAGTAAAATTGCCAGTGGTTGGCAGGGATTCAAAGGTGGAAGGAAGAGGAGGGATAAATTAGTGAAGCAAAGACAATTTTTAGGGAAGATAATTACATATGCTATAATGATGGATACATGTCATTATACATTTGTCCTAACCCATAGAGTGTACAACACTGTGAGTGAACCCTATGTAAGCTATGGACTTAAGGTGATTATGATGTGTCCATGTAGGTTCACCAAGTGTAACAAATATATCACTCTGGTGGGGGTGTTGTTAATGGAGGAGGCTCTGTATGTGAGGGAGCAGGGAGTACTCTCTATACCTTTGCTCAATTTTTCTGTGAGCCTAAAACTGCTCTAAAAACCTTAATGAGAAGGAAAAAATGCATGTATCATCTCAAGACCTTGATTACTGAGGAACTGACCCACAGTCCTTGATTACTGAGGAACTGAAATAGCTATTTATAAGGTTGGGGTGTGGTTTATAAAATGAGCTGCATTCATAAAATTCTATTCTACTTAAGGACTGTTTATGTGTACTCAGAAAAGAGAGTAGCATTATTATTTTTTATTTTATTTTATTTATTTTATTTTTTTAAATGAGAGGAGGGCGGACAGAGAGACAGGCTCTTGCATGCTCCCCAACCAAGATCCACTGGCAACCCCTGTCTGGGGCCAATGATCAAATCAACCAAGCTATCATCAGTGCCTGGGGCCGATGCTGGAACCAATCGAGCCAGTGGCTGTGAGAGAGGAAGAGAGAGAAAAGGGAGAGAGAGGGGGAAGTGAAGTAGATGGTCGCTTCTTATGTGTTCCCTGTCTAGGGATCAGATCCAGGACGTCTGCTCACCATGTTGATGGTCTATCCACTGAGCCAACTGGCCAGAGCTAATAACTTATTCTACTAAAGGCAAAATTTTTTGAGATAATTCACATATAAAATTTACCCTTTAATAGTGTACAGTTGAGAGGTTTTAAGTATACTCACAAGGTTGTTCAACCATCACCTCTATCTAAATCCTAAATATTCTTATCACCCCACCAAAAAAAACCCTGCAACCATTCTTTTCCCCTCTAGCCCCTTGCAACTACTAATCTACTTTTTGTCTCTATAGATTTGCCTATTCGTTTATTAAATAAACATTTATGGAGCACGTTGCATGTACCATATAATCTTCTAGATACAAAGATGTGTAAGATCTCTATGGGAAATGGTGCAAAACTTCATAGAGACTTATTAAAGAAAACCTAAATAAATGGAGAGGTATACCAAATTCATGTTTTAGAATTCATCATTTCATAACGATGTCAATTCCCCCCAAAGTATTTATAGATTCGCTACAATCCCAAGCAACACTCTAAAAGTTTTGTGGAATTTATACGCTTAACATTTTTTAAAAAATTACTTATTGGTTGATTTGAGAGAGAGAGAGAGAGAGAGAGAGAGAGAAGCATCTATCTGCTGTGCCACTAATTCATACATACATTCATTGGATAGGACCTGCAACCTTGACATATTGGGATGACACTCTAACTAACTGAGCTACTTTACCAGGGCTTACATGCTTAACATTTTTATGGATATACAAAAGGCCAAGAAGAGCCAAGATACTTTTGAAAAAGAATAATGAGTTGGTTTTTGGAACATCAAGATCTATTATAAAGAGACTATAATTAAGACTGTTTTTTGACATGAGATAGACAAAAATCCAATAAACAGAAGAGTTTAGCAGCACTGGATTTAGCAACACTATATATATGATAGTAGGCACACTGCAGTTTTTCAGTAAATGGTGCCAAACAAGTTTTTGTATACAGAAATTGGTAAAATTAGATACAGACATCATACTATATTTAAAAGTAAATTCCAGGTGTATTATAGACCTAAGTGTGAGTGGCAAAACAAAAAGAACATAACAAAAGAAATACCTTCAGACCCTTGAAGTAAAAAAAAAAATTCTTTCTCTCTCTTTATTTATTTATTTAGGTTTTACTTACTGATTTTAGAGAGAAGAGAGGGAGAGAAAGGGAGAGGGAAGGAGTGGGAAGCATCAATTCATAGTAGTTGCTTCTCGTATATGCCTTCACCCAGCAAGCCCAGGGTTTTGAACCAGCGACCTCAGCATTCCAGGTTGATGCTTTATCCACTGGTCCACCACAGGTCAGGCAAAAAAAAGATTTCTTAAACAAGACAAAAGCACTAACTATGAAAGAAAGCAATGATATATCAGACACCATCAAAGTTCAAAACTTCCATTCATCAAAGGATACCATTACTAGTGAAAAAGGAACTAAAAGAGCAAGAGAGGAGCCCTGGACGAATAGTTTGGTTGGTTAGAGCATCATCCTGAAGCGCAGAGGTTGCCGGTTTCATCCCTGGTCAGGGCACATACAGGAACAGATATCAATGTTTCTCTCTCTCTTTCTCCCTTGTCTCTCGCTAAAATCAACAAGTTTAAAAAATATTTTTAAAAGAGCAGGAGAAAATATTTGCAATACTATATCTGACAAAGAACATATTTATATAGAATAAAGAACTCCCAAAATTCATTAAGTAAAAGACACATCATCAACAGAAAAATGGGCAAAAGATTTGAACAGGCACTTAAAAATTCTTAGTCAAAACACTATTTAATTTCATTAGTGCTTGGGGAAATGCAAATTAAAGCCATATCAAGCTACAACCGCTTATTCAACAAATTATATTACCTAAAATTTTAAAAAATTATACCTAAAGTCAGTGAGACTGTGTCACATTTAGAACTGTCTTACACTCTTAGTGTATAAATCAAGGAAACCATTTTGCAGAACAGTTTGCATCATCTAAAAAAAGTTGAAAACACACATAACTAGCAATTCCACTCCTGGAAAAATTCATACACATTTGCATCAGGATATATACACAAGAAAACTCTGTGCTGACCAAATATGGGAGCATTGATAGTGGTGGCAAACTGCACCACCTTTGCTCTGAAAAGAACTATACATCTCTCCCTAACATGTGAACTTCCATGCCTCCTGTGGGAGAAGTATACATACCATCAAACTGACTTTTGGCTTGGCCATGAGACATGTCTTGGTCAATAGAATGTGAGCAGAGCAGACCTAATATATATATCATCCATAAGAGTTTTAATGAATCTCTGTTAAAGCTATGGCTTCTACCTCTGTCACAAAAATGCATGTCTCAACCCTGGCCAGAAAGCTTGGTTGTAGAGCATCCTCCTGAAGCACAGAGGTTGCTGGTTCGATCTCTGGTCAGGGCACATACAGGAACAGATCAATGTTCCTGTCTGTCTGTCTCTCTCTCTCTTTCTCTCTCTCTCTCTTTCTCTCTCTCCCTCCCTCTCTCACTAAAGTCAATAAATAAAAAAGATTTTTTTAAATGCATGCTCATAACTCAGTTGATTTGAGTATCAGCCCCAGACAGGGTTGCCTGGTGGGTCCCAGTCAGGGTGCATGCGGAAATCTGTCTCACTATCTCCCCTCCTCTTGCTTAAAAAAAAAAAGTAAAATACTCTGTTCCAGACAGAGTTTGCTTCTTTAGTCTGTGTCCTTAAATGACAAAACTCATGGAAAAGAACTGAAATTTATACAGTATAAAAGTCTCAAGAGCAAGAAGCAAATGTTATTGAAGCCAGTGTGATGGAAGGGTTGTTTACTGCAGAAAGCTAATACACAACTAAGAGTAAGTAAATGATGGTATATATACCAAAGATGGAATACCATACAGCAGTGAAAATGAATGAGCCATTGACACACACAACATATAACAACAAAATAATATTGAATACAAAAAACAGATACAAAATATTATGTACAGTATGATTCCATGTATATAAAGTTCAAAACAGGCAAAGCTACTTTACTGTTGGGGAATTCATAGGTGGACAGTGATGCTGTAAAAAGAAAAAGCAAGGACATGATTGTCATAAAAGTTGGGATAATGGCTATCTCTGGGAGTGGGAAAGGTAGAAAGGAGTTGTGATGGAAAATGAATAGATTCTATGGTATGGGCAATGTTCTACTTCTTGAACTAAGTATTTACTTTTGATTTTTCTTATTTTTTAAAAAATTATTGATTGATTTTTGAGAGACAGACAAGAAGGACACACACACACACACACACACACACATTCATTTGTTGTTCTTAGTTGTGCATTCATTGTTTGCTTCCCGTACGTGCCCTGTCTGGGGATCAAATCCACTACTTTGGTGTTTCGGGATGACACTTTAACTGACTGAGCTAATTGGCCAGCGCCTCAAGTTTTCTTTAAACAGTGCATTTTCATTATATAAACTTCTATGTACATTTCACAATTTAAAAGGTTTTTTAAAAATTCCCAGTCATTGCTCATTTGTTCCTCTAAGCCTTCCTTGAAAATTTCCAGTTATCACTCTCACCTGGAAATCACTATAAATTAATTTCGTAATTCAGATTTCACAACATGATAGACCAAAATGCTTTCCTGATAGCCCAGTCTAGAATATCTAATACTTCTCTTCTCCTCTTGTTCCTGGAATTCATAATTCAGAAACCCCCCAGAAAACCACTCACACCAGTCTGGCAAAGTCTGCTATTTATAATTCATCATTGCTGTTGATTAGTCAGAATCCTTCATCCTTTAGAGGCTTACACATTTTTTCTTTTTAAATATTTATTCCACTATTTTATTGAATGTTGAGATCATAGTTGCACGATGGTGATTTCCAGATACATTTTTTAAAAATTCATGTATTAATCCTCATTCTTCCCTAATTCCTACTATGCATTCAGCACCTGCAGTGTAGATGGAGATGAATAAAAATAACAATGACATACTGTTGAGATTTTTAAATTACAATAAATAGAATATTTAATCTATGTCATATTAGAAGCACACTAATGGACGATGCTTTGATTTCCCTGTTGTTTTTTAAACATTAGCAATGAGTCATATAGTATTACTGGTGTTTACATTTCATTCATGACTGGGTCTTTTTTGTTTTTCATACTGAAGGTAGATGTGTGTGTGTGTGTGTGTGTGTGTGTGTGTGTGTGTGTGTGTGTGAGTGACAGAGAGAGTCAGAGAGAGGGACAGATAGGGACAGTTAGACAGGAAGGGAGAGAGACGAGAAGCATCAATTCTTTGTTGCAGCACTTTAGTTGTTCATTGATTGCCTTCTCATATGTGCCTTGACTGGGGGGCTACAGCAGACTGAGTGACCCCTTGCTCAAACCAGCGAATTTGGGCTCAAGCTGGTGAGCTTTCTGCTCAAACCAGATAGATGAGCCCGCACTCAAGCTGGCGACCTCGGGGTCTCGAACCTGGGTCCTCCGCATCCCAGTCCGACGCTCTATCCACTGTGCCACCACCTGGTCAGGCTGAAGGTAGATTTTCATTGTACATTCAGCTCTTTGGTCCTCTGCCTGACTTTAATTTCCTAATTTCTCCTTGCTTATCAAGTTTCTTCTAATTTTATTTACAGGACATCATTCCAAAGACCACTTCCTTTCCTACAGTTACAACTCATTAATAAGTTGTTTTCCAAAATATTATTATTGTAAGTTTTCATCAACTAATTTAAACAGCTTCTCTGGAAACGGGGTCTCTCTTATACCTCCAGGCGTTGCTGGAGTGTCAGGGCACAGATAAGACAGCATATCCATGCAATATAATTTCCTGACTCTGAAAGAAATCACAGATGATTGTTGTAAACACTGTAGATACCCTTTTATGACATATCCTCTTTAAAATATTATGTGGGATACCCTTTTATCAGTCAGGATCTGATCAGGAAAACAGAAAGCAATCTAAGTATTTGAAACAGAGGGAATTTAATGCAGGAAATGAATTACACAGCTGATGGAGTTTAGAAGCCAACAGTATCTACTGTTAGGTAGCCCAGAGATTATCAACAGAAGAAAGACTCTACTACACCTAGGCTGGAGAAACAGAGAGGAAGTAGTATTACTGGGAAGAGGATCACCCTGTAGAAGCTGAAACCATGGCAGGACTGTCAAGCTGGTAATGAAACCATGGAGCACATGCAGTCATTGTTGGAGATTCCACCCAGGGCAGAAAGAGGGGGACTGTGTAAATAGTGAATATTCTGACTTCTCCCTTCCTAATCTTAAACCAGTGCTTCTCATTATCTGGAATCAGCTGAAAAACAGCAGAAACCAGAGAACGGGTCAAGTGCAAGAAATGAAGGGACTACAGAGGAAAGGGGATTCAGAGAAGTCATAACAGTTTTCTCCAAATAGTCAAATGTCTATCATATGGGAGAGGGAATGAATTTATTTTCCATGGCACCATGGTAGGATCAACAGATGAAAAATTAAGTAAAACAAATTTAAATTCAAAATAAGAAAGAATATTTAAATAAGCAAACTGTCTGGCCCTGGATGGTTGGCTCAGTGGTAAAGTGTCAGCTGGCGTGTGGATGTCCTGGGTCAGATTTCCAGTCAGGGCACTCAGCAGAAGTGACCATCTGCTTCTCCACCCCACCCTCGCCCTTCTTCCCCCCCTCTTCTCCCCTCCCACAGCAATGGCTCAATTGATTCAAGCACATGAGTCTGGCACTGAGGTGGCTCATGGAGCCTCTGCCTCTGGTGCTAAAAATAGGTCAGTTGCGAGCATGGCCCCAGATGGGAGCTGCCAGGTATATCCTGACCAGGACACATGAAGGACTCTGTCTCTCTATATCCCCTCCTCTCACTTGGAAAATAAATAAATAAATAAATAAAATAGACTGAAAGGGGGAATCGTTTGCCTTGAAAAGTGACAATCTTGACCCTGGCCAGATAGCTCAGTTGGTTAGTGCTTCATCCCAAAGTGCAGTGATTGCTGATTCAATCCCCAGTCAGGGCACTTACAGGAAGAGATTGATGTTCCTGTTTCTCTCTTTCCCTTCCTTTCTCACTAAAATCAGTAAATAACTTTTTTAACATTTAAAAATAAAGTGACAATCTCAAAGTTTGTTGGGCAAACAAGTTTGTAACAAATGTTCTTAGGTTTGCTCACTTGTATGGGGCAGCGCCATGTGTGTATAGTCTATGGAAGGCTGTGGTACTTGCCCTCAGGGAGGCAGACTGCAAATTGCAGACTACCTGCTTGTGCGGAGGGGTGATTGTTTGCTATTCTGCCTGGCCTGTTTTGCTGGAGAGTCCAGAGAGAGAGAGAGAGAGAGAGAGAGAGAGAGCTGAAGGGCTTGGAAGCCCTGAGATTTTGGCCAGGCCAATTTGTCTGGGGAGTGCTGAGGCTGGTGGGGGCCTATGAGTCCAGTGAGTCTGGAAAGGGAAGTGGTCTTCCCTGCCTGTTTGCTTGTCCGCCGTTATGAGACTTTAATAAATGGAATGGCCCACCATTTTCTGGCTCCACAGTTCCTTTACCATCTACCCGAATCCAGTGAGAACCTGCATGGCCATGGTGGTGGCCACTGGCCCTATAGAGTTCATAATTTGGTAAATATTTTGAAATATTTCAAATGTAATGTTTTCCTACACGTTCTATATATGATGCCATTAAAGCCACAGAAAATTTTTTATAGAATCTAGGTAGAGGGTATATGGTTATTCACTGTAAAATCATATGACTTTGCTGCATGTTTGAAAGTTCTATAATAAATGTTGAAGAAACATCATTGAAGTGAGCAAAACATATAGGCCTACAAAATGAAATCGTCTGTTCATAAATGTATTTGTTCTCCATTGCTTGGTAACAGATTACTCTACAATTTAGCACTTAAAGCAGCAAATGTCTCACAGCTTCTGAGGATTAGGAATCTCAGATTGGTTCTGGTTCAGAGTCTCTAATGAGGTTTCAGTCAAGCTGGTCCTGCAGTCATCTACAGGCTGGACTGGGAAAGATGTACTTACTAGCTCATTCATGTGGTTGTTGGCAGGACATAGTTCCTCATAGGATGTTGGCTGGAGTCCTCAGATCATTGCCAGGTTGACCTCTCACAAGGCTGCCTGAGTGTCCTTCCTACATGGCAGCTGACTTCCCTCAACAAGTGATCTGAGGGACAGAGTGCACTCAAAAAGGAAGCCACAGTATCAGACCGTTTAGTGAAAATAAAAGTACATAGCAAGATTCTGGGAAGATAGCAGCAATGGTTATGGTGGCATAGTTTTTAGATCATCCCAAATTCCCCCACAAAAACACAAGAATTAGATAGCAAAACCCAAAACCCTTGAACAGTATTTACAACAAAACTAGGTGACCAGCTATCCCTTAAACATGAAATAACAAGCAGATGGAGAACAAACTGCAAGGAGCTACTGTCATCCACAGAAGAAAAAAAAAAGGCAGAAGGGAGCAATGAGGCATTTGACAGCCCTTACAAGAAAATCCTAAAATAGCCAATAAGGCCTTTACTAGAAGTGTTAAGGGCAAAACCCCAAAAGCAAGTGAGTATAAGGATATCACAGTACAAAGGTCTTTGAAGGCTAGAGCAGTTTAGACCCTATTCTCTAGAGAATAACCCACCATGGCTCCTTTCCAGGACAGGGTCCCACACTGGGAACAAACTGCTGAAATGGAATCAAAATTGAGCAGGGCAGGGACAACAAGAAAAAAGGAAAGAGAAAGTCCAGATGAAAGTGGAGCATGAAAATAGAGCCAGGAAATTTCAGAAACCAAACCATCCTCGTTTAACACTGTACAAAAACAGTAAAAGAGGGAGCTCTGTGAAGCTTAAAAAAAAAAAAAAAAAAAAAAAGATCAAACCAAGCCTCCTTCCAAATTTGTAGAAAAACTAATTTCATATAAATACTAGCTGTACCTGGCTACGCGTTGCTGTGGCTCAGTCTGGTTAAATGGAAAAGAAAGAAAAGAGAAAGTGTGTATTTCTAATATGTTTAATTTCACAATGTTTGTGGGTATACAATATTTTTTGTTGTTCCATTGTCTGTGCAGGTATAGAGACTGTCTGGTTTGCAGACTCTAGAACACGCAACATATAATTGTCCATGTGAGAAGCAATCTGTGTCTAGATCTAAACCGCACAATTCTAAAGATTGGCCCTGAGCTTGGTTGATGGTGATTGCAAACGCCAATCGAATTGGGAACTGCAATCTTTTAAATTGAAATGGCATATCCGTTGTAATCATAAGAATGGGAGGAATGAGGACATCTTCACCTTTTAAAGGTCCTGTCAAGATTGTTGCTTCTACGACGTTGCTCATTAATTTTTTTACTGCAAGCCATGTGCCGTTGAAAAGCTTTGGCTGGCTGATATTTCACAACATAATAATTGGCACACCAATTTTCAATTGCAATACGTGCAGTGGCATCCCTGGCAGATTGAGTGTATTCAAAAATTCTGTTGGATAATTTTTTTTTTTGTATTTTTCTGAAGTTGGAAATGGGGAGGCAGTCAGACAGACTCCCACATGCGCCCACCTGGGATCTACCCGGCATGCCCACCAGGGGGCGATGCTCTGCCCATCTGGGGCGTCGCTCTGTTGCAACCAGAGCCATTCTAGTGCCTGAGGCAGAGGCCATAGAGCCATCCTCAGCGCCCAGGCCAACTTTGCTCCAATGGAGCCTTGGCTGCGGAAGGGGAAGAGAGAGACAGAGAGGAAGGAGAGGGGGAGGGGTGGAGAAGCAGATGGGCGCTTCTCCTGTGTGCCCTGGCCGGGAATTGAACCCAGGACTACTGCACGCCAGGCCGATGCTCTACGACTGAGCCAACCAGCCAGGGCCTAAAAATTCTGTTGGATAATTAACCACTTCATCTGCTTCCACAACAGTGTCAATGGACTAGTATGTAACTGCCTCGCTTTGAATGTTAGACTGAATAATATTGTTAAGTTCGTAGACGTCTTTGTTCTTGGCCGCAAGAATAGCTTGTTCACTCAGCCAATCGTGATCCTTATAATTGGTTTGAATATTGGGAAATACTTTTTCAATCAATTCTTCTTTTGATGTCACTAATTTGCAGAAGTTATGAGGCGATGAAATTCTTCCTGAGGTCAGATCAACCGGCACCTTTCCATTCCCAATTTCTAGCAATTGATGTGAGAATATCTCAGCTGATCAATTGTTTTGCAGCTGGACACGCATATTTGTAGTTAATTTTAACATCTTTATGTGTCGCCACAAAGTAGAGTATTTCAGGCAAGCATTTATTTCATCTACTGGTGTCGATCAAGGAATTACAGGTAATGTTTGCCTGAAATCTCCTGCAAGCAATATTAATGCGTTCCCAAATGGTCTGATGTTTTCATGCAAATCTTGCAGTAATCGATCAAGAGCCTTGAGTGATTTTTTCTGCGCCATTATGCATTCATTCCAAACAATAAGTCTGCATTTCTGTAATACTTTTCCCATGACGAATGCTTTGGAAATGTTGCACATGGGAGTTTCAATGAATTGCATGTTCAATGGCAATTTCAAAGTAGAATGAGCAGTTCTTCCACCTGGTAGCAATGTCGCAGCTATTCCAGATGATGCAAGAGCTAAGGCTATGTCATTTTGGGATCGAATTGCTGCCAGAATCAATCTAATTAGGAACATTTTACAAGTTCCTCCTGACACATCTAAGAAGATTTCTCCAACTCCGTTATTGACAGTTTGCATTATTTAATCATAAATGCCTTTTTGCTCAAGTGTTAGCTTAGGAATATTTGATTGCACATATGACAAAAGATCACCTGCATTGTAATTTTGTTCATGACGCAATTCCACATTGAACGAAACAGCAGCAGATGAATTCAGTGATGGCATTCCCAATTGATTGTTCAGCTGAGAACTTTGTGATTTCTAAGCACAAATCTTCAATCATTATCAACGCTTCATTGTAGATTTCTGCTGTGAAATCCATGTTTATATTTGAATTTTCCTTGTGTATTTGACAGAAAATGTCTTCAGCCATGTGTGATTTATATTTCTCCCATAACACTGAAATGGAATCGTACAATATTTAGTGTAGCATATGTTGCTTTTACGTCCAACAGATGGCGCTGTTTTTCAAAAAAAGTATGTTTTTACCTGTCACAGGTGTGACATCTATATAAGAGTAGGTATATAAAAACATAAAAACATGTGCATATTTGAATGCAATGTTGTGTCAAAATTTCAAAGCAGTCAGTGAAGAACTTTCGGAGATTTAAGATTTTGAACAATCAAACATTTACATTTTTATTTATATAGATGGACAACAGAGAAATGTGCTACTCAAATCCCAGACAAACCTACAAGAGAAAAAGAGAGAGAATAAGAAGCAGAATAACATGCCAGTGAAATCATATCAGAAAAAAAACACTATAAAAAGAAAAGGTTAACATGATAATGTACTATTGCACAAAATGCTTAAAGGCATCAAGAATATTATTTGGGAAATAAGAGAATGTAAGTCAGACTTAGAATTATTCAGAAAAGAGGTGTCAGAACCCCCCAAACAATTAGAAATACAAAATTTTAAAAATCATTTTAGCCTGGGCTGTGGTGGCGCAGTAATAGAGCACTGGTTTGAAACACTGGGTTTACTAAAGTGAAGCAACTATGAATTGATACTTCTCATTTCCTGTTCCTCTCTCTTCTCTCTGTAAAATCAATCAATAAAAATCTATTAACAAAATTTTAAAATAAAGACTAAATTAGAATGAACATAAGACCACATAAACACAATTGATAAATTAAGAAAAAGAAGATAAGCCCTGGCCGGTTGGCTCAGCGGTAGAGCGTCGGCCTAGCGTGCGGAGGACCCGGGTTCGATTCCCGGCCAGGGCACACAGGAGAAGCACCCATTTGCTTCTCCACCCCTCCGCCGCGCTTTCCTCTCTGTCTCTCTCTTCCCCTCCCGCAGCCAAGGCTCCATTGGAGCAAAGATGGCCCAGGCGCTGGGGATGGCTCTGTGGCCTCTGCCTCAGGTGCTAGAGTGGCTCTGGTCGCAACATGGCGACGCCCAGTATGGGCAGAGCATCGCCCCCTGGTGGGCAGAGCGTCGCCCCTGGTGGGCGTGCCGGGTGGATCCCGGTCGGGCGCATGCGGGAGTCTGTCTGACTGTCTCTCCCTGTTTCCAGCTTCAGAAAAATGAAAAAAAAAAGAAAAAGAAGATAAAAAAAGAGCATTCTTTGAATAAAGAAGAAATGAAGAAAATTAAAAAATTTGAGAGAAAGTTGCAAATATTGAAGACAGGAAAAAATATTGAACACATGGATATTAGCAGTCTTTAAATGGGCAAAAATGAAAAGCAATCCCCTTAAGGTCAGGAATAAGGCAGGAGTGCCCTCTTTTACCACTCTTATTTAACACAGTTCTGGAAGTCCTAGACAAAGCAATCAGACAAGAAGAGGAAATAAAAGGCATCCAAACTAGAAAAGAAGTAAAACTATCATTATTTGCTGATGCCATGATACTGTATATAGAACACCCTAAAATCTCAGTCAAAAAACTATAAGACCTGCCTGACCAGGCAGGGGCGCAGTGGATAGAGCATCGGACTGGAATGCAGAAAGACCCAGTTTCGAGACCCCGAGGTCACCAGCTTGAGCGCGGGCTCATCTTGTTTGAACAAAAGCTCACCAGCTTGGACCCAAGGTTGCTGGCTCAAGCAAGGGGTTACTTGGTCTGCTGAAGGCCCGCGGTCAAGGCACATATGAGAAAGCAATCAATGAACAACTAAGGTGTTGCAACGTGCGATGAAAAACTGATGATCGATGCTTCTCATCTTTCTCCATTCCTGTCTGTCTGTCCCTGTCTATCCCTCTCTCTGACTCTGTCTCTGTAAAAAAAAAAACAAACAAAAAACCTAAAAAAAAACCTACAAGACCTGATAAATGAATTTGGTAAGGTGGCAGGCTATAAAGTTAATATTCAGAAACCAGTGGCATTTTTATACACCAACAATAAACTGCCTAAAAGAAAAATTAAGGAAACAATTCCCTTCACTATTGCAACAACAACAAAAAATAAAGTACCTAGGAGTAAATTTAACTTAGGAGGTAAAAAACTTGTACTCGGAAAATTGTAAGACATTGAAAAAAGAAATCAAGGAAGATACAAACAAGTGGAATCATATACCATGTTCATGGATAGGAAGAATAAACATCATTAAAATGTCTATATGAACCAAAGCAATCTATAGATTCAATGCAATTCCTATTAAAATACCAATGGCATACTTCAAAGATATAGAACAAATATTCCAAAAATTTATATGGAACCAAAAAAGCACATGAATAGCCTCAGCAATCTTGAAAATGAAGAATAAAATGGGAGGTATCACACATCCTGATATCAGGTTATACTACAAAGTCATGGTAATCAAAACAGCTTGGTACCGGCATAAAAACAGACATACAGATCAATGGAACAGAACAGAGAGCTCAGAAATAAACCCACACCTTTATAGTCAATTGATATTTGACAAAGGAGGTAAGAGCATACAGTGGAGTTAAGACAGTTTCTTTAACAAATGGTGTTGGTAAAATTGGAAAGGTACATGAAAAAAATGAAACTAGACCACCAACTTACACCACTCACAAAAATAAACTCAAAGTGGATAAAAGACTTAAATGTAAGTCATGAAACCATAAACATCTTAGAAGAAAACATAGGCAGTAAACTCTAATATCTCTCATAGCAATATTTTTGCCAATTTATCTCCACGGACAAGTGAAATAAAGGACAAGATGAACAAATGGGACTATATCAAACTAAAAAACATTTGCACAGCAAAAGACACCATTAACAAAATAAAAAGACAACCCACACAGTGGGAGAACATATTTGCCAATATATCTGATAAGGGATTAATAACCAAAATTTATAAAGAACTTCTAAAACTCAACATAAGGAAGGTAAACAATTCAAATCAAAAATTGGGCAAAAGAAATGAATAAACACTTCTACAAAGAGGACATACAGATGGCCAACAGGCATATGAAAAAATGTTCAACATCACTAATCATCAGAGAAATGCAAATTAAAACCACAATGAGATACCACTTCACACCAGTCAAATGGCACTTATTAACAAATCAATACACAATATGTGCTGGCGAGGGCATGGAGAAAAGGGAATCCTTCTGCACTGCTGGTGGAAATGCAGACTTGTGAAGCCACTGTGGAGAACTGTATGGAGCTTCCTCAAAAAATTAAAAATGGAACTGCCTTTTGACTCAGCTATCCCACTGTTAGGAATATATCCTAAGAATACAAAATCACTGATTCAAAAGAAGATATGCATTCCCATGTTTATTGCAGCATTGTTTACAATAGCCAAGATCTGGAAACAGCCCAGGTATCTGTCAATGGACGAGTGAATTAAAAACTAAAAAGCTTTTGCACAGCTAAAGACAATAAGAACAGAATAAAAAGACAAACTACACAATGGGAGAACATATTTGACAATATGTCTGATAAGGGGTTAATAACCAAAAATTTATAAAAAAAACTTGTAAATCTCAACACCAAGAAGACAAACAATCCAAATCAAAAAATGGGAAAAAGAAGCCTGACCTGTGGTGGCGCAGTGTATAAAGCGTCGACCTGGAAATGCTGAGGTCGCCAGTTCAAAACCCTGGGTTTGCCTGGTCAAGACACATATGGGAGTTGATGCTTCCTGCTCCTCCCCCCTTCTCTCTCTCTCTCTCTCTCTCTCCTCTCTCTCCCTCTCTGTCTCTCTCTCTCTCTCCTCTCTAAAAATGAATTTTAAAAATGGGAAAAAGAAATGAATAGACACTTCTTCAAAGAGGACATACAGATGGCCAATAGGTTTAATCCACTCGCCCACTGACAGACACTTGGGCTGTTTTCAGATCTTTGCTATTGTGAACAATGCTACCATAAACATGGGAGTGCATTTCTCCTTTTGGAATAGTTCTATGGTGTTCTTAGGGTATATTCCTAAAAGTGGGATAGCTGGGTCAAAAGGCAGTTCGATTTTTAATTTTTGCGGAATCTCCATACTATTTTCCATGGTGGCTGCACCTGTCTGCATTCCCATCAGCAGTGCAGGAGGGTTCCCTTTTCTCCACATCCTCACCAGCACTTATTCTGTGTTGTTTTGTTGATGAGCGCCATTCTGACTGGTGTGAAGTGGCATCTCATTATGGTTTTAATTTGCATCTATATGAATCCATACATACATGGGACATAAAAATGAGACTCAGAGATATGGACAAGAATGTGATGGTAACGAGGGGTGGGGTGGGGTGGGGAGGGAGCGAGGAAGGAGAAAGAGGGGGTGGGGTGAGGGGAGGGGCACAAAGAAAACCAGATAGAAGGTGACGGAAGACAATTTGACTTTGGGTGAGGGGTATGCAACATAATCAAATGTCAAAATAATCTGGAGGCCCTGGCCGGTTGGCTCAGCGGTAGAGCTTCGGCCTAGCGTGCGGAGGACCCGGGTTCGATTCCCGGCCAGGGCACACAGGAGAAGCGCCCATTTGCTTCTCCACCCCTCCGCCGCGCTTTCCTCTCTGTCTCTCTCTTCCCCTCCCGCAGCCAAGGCTCCATTGGAGCAAAGATGGCCCGGGCGCTGGGGATGGCTCTGTGGCCTCTGCCTCAGGCGCTAGAGTGGCTCTGGTCGCAACATGGCAACGCCCAGGATGGGCAGAGCATCGCCCCTGGTGGGCGTGCCGGGTGGATCCCGGTTGGGCGCATGCGGGAGTCTGTCTGACTGTCTCTCGGTTTCCAGCTTCAGAAAAATGAAAAAGGAAAAAATAAAAAATAAAAAAAATAAAAAATAATCTGGAGATGTTTTCTCTGAAAATATGTACCCTGATTTATCAATGTCACTGCATTAAAATTAATAAAAAACTGTAAAAAAAAAAAAGCAGTGGTACATAAACACAAGGGAATACTATGTGGCCATGAAAAAGAAGGAAATCTTACCTTTTGCGATGGCATGGATGAACCTGGAGAATATTATGCTAAGTGAAATAAGCCAGGCAGAGAAAAAAAATATCATATGACCTCACTTATATGTGGAATCTAATGAACAAAGTGAACTGAAGAATGGAATAGAGGCAGAGGCAGGGGTCACAAGGAGCAGAGGGACAGCTGTCAGAGGGAAGGGGGATGAAGGGATGGGATCAGAGAAGGTGAAGGGATTAGTGAAATTATATATACATAACAGAGATATAGATAACAGGACAGCAAATCCCAGAGGGAAAGGGGGGAGGGTACAGGGGAGGGGGGCAAAGGGGGAACAATGAGGAACACGGGGGTGGGGATGAGGGAGTTATATTGAGTGTGACATTTGAACCATGTAAACACAATGAATTAAAATTAATAAAAATTTTAAAAAGAAGTCTTTAAAATATAAAAAAAGAAGAGAATAAATACAAAAAATATAATTCAAGAAAGCCTTCCTAAAATTTAAAAAACAAACGAGCTTAAAACTACATATTGAAAATGTGCATTGTACATTTTAAAAATGGTGATACAGAATGACCGACACCAAGATATAATCTAATAAGATTATATGGCTTTAAAGAAAAAGAAAAAAATCTTTTGAGACTCTAGACAAGACCACATGACAAAAAAAAAGCAATATGACATAAAATTAGAAATAAAATTAGTATAAATTAGTATATTTAGATTCAATAGCAACATTTTGTGCCAGAGGCAATATTTAAGACACTCAGGAAAGAAAAAATAAATCAGCGGTAGAGCGTCGGCCTAGCGTGCGGAGGACCTGGGTTCGATTCCCGGCCAGGGCACACAGGAGAAGCGCCCATTTGCTTCTCCACTCCTCCGCCGCGCTTTCCTCTCTGTCTCTCTCTTCCCCTCCCGCAGCCAAGGAGCAAAGATGGCCCGGGCGCTGGGGATGGCTCTGTGGCCTCTGCCCCAGGCGCTAGAGTGGCTCTGGTCGCAACATGGCGACGCCCAGGGTGGGCAGAGCATCGCTCCCTGGTGGGCAGAGCGTCGCCCCTGGTGGGCGTGCCGGGTGGATCCCGGTCGGGCGCATGCGGGAGTCTGTCTGACTGTCTCTCCCTGTTTCCAGCTTCAGAAAAATGAAAAAAAAGAAAAAATAAATCAAACTGACCTTTAAATATAAAGGGCACAGATATATTTTTACATCATGAAAAAACTCAAGGAATATTGCTTCTATAAACCCCTGCTAATGAATCTACTAGAGGAAGAGTCTTAGACAATCAAAATGGCTAGAGTCGTTGGCATAAGAACCAGTGTTAAACATTAAATATATACTTCCTTTGGGAACTAAGACTAAATGAAGGTAAAAGAGTTTATAGTTTGTGGTAGATTAAATATCTTTCATAAGTGTATTCCTCTCCATCCTATTAACTTCTGCATGACTATCAAATTCAAGCATTCACCATCTCCTACTTGGATTAAAGCAAGAGTTTTTTGCCTGACCTCTGGTGGCACAGTGGATAGAGCATTGACCTGGAATGCTCAGGTCCCCGGCTCAAAATCTAGGGCTTGCCTGGTCAAGGCACGTATGACAAACACTAAACAACTAAAGTGAAGCAACTATGCGTTGATGCTTCTTGTCCCCCACCCTTTCTCTCTGTAAAGCAATAAATAAAATCTTAAAAAACAAAAAAGGCAAACCTGACCAGGCGGTGGCGCAGTGGATAGAGTGTCGGACTGGGATGCGGAAGGACCCAGGTTTGAGACCCCGAGGTCACCAGCTTGAGCACGGGCTCATCTAGCTTGAGAAAAAAAAAAACTCACCAGCTTAGACCCAAGGTTGCTGGCTCGAGTAAGGGGTTACTTGGTCTGCTGAAGGCCCCCAGTCAAAGCACATATGAGAAAGCAATCAATGAACAACTAAGGTGTCGCAAGGAAAAACTGATGATTGATGCTTCTCATCTCTCTCCGTTCCTGTCTGTCCCTATCTATCCCTCTCTCTGACTCTCTCTCTCTCTGTCCCTGTTAAAAAAATAAAATAAAAATAAAAAAGGAAAAATAATTTTTTAAAAAATACAAAGCTCTTTCCGCCATCTTTCCGTGCCGCCATTATGCTGTGAATGAATGTCCTGGCTGATGCTCTCAAGAGTATCAACAATGCCAAGAAGAGAGGCAAACGCCAGGTTCTCATTAGGCCGTGCTCCAAAGTCATCGTCCGGTTTCTAACTGTGATGATGAAGCATGGTTACATTGGCAAATTTGAAATTATTGATGACCACAGGGCTGGGAAAATTGTGAAACTCACAGGCAGGTTAAACAAGTGTGGAGTAATCAGCCCCAGATTTGATGTGCAACTCAAAGATCTAGAACAGGGGTCCCCAAACTTTATACACAGGGGGTCAATTCACTGTCCCTCAGACCGTTGGAGGGCCAGACTATAAAAAAAACTATGAACAAATCCCTATGCACACTGCACATATCTTATTTTAAAGTAAAAAACAAAACAGGAACAAATACAATATTTAAAATAAAGAACAAGTAAATTTAAATCAACAAACTGACCAGTATTTCAATGGGAACTATGGGCCTGCTTTTGGCTAATGAGATGGTCAATGTGCTCCTCTCACTGACCGCCAATGAAAGAGGTGCCCTTTCTGGAAGTGCGGTGGGGGCCAGATAAATGGCCTCAGGGGGCCGCATGCCGCCCGCGGGCTGTAGTTTGGGGACCCCTGATCTAGAAAAATGGCAGAACAACCTGCTTCCGTCCCGTCAGTTTGGTTTCATTGTACTGACAGCCTCAGCGGGCATCATGGTCCATGAAGAAGCAAGACGAAAACACACAGGAGGGAAAATCCTGGGATTCTTTTTCTAGGGATATAATACATATATGCAAATAAAATGCCTCAAAGAACAAAACAAAACAAAAACGCCAGAGTTTATATCCTAGTCTATCTCATACCATTCTTGCTGCCATTTTAACCCATATTACAATTTAAACCAGGATGATCTAAAAACCTACATATCTGATCATGTTAGCTTCTTATTCATAATTCTTCAACGATTTCCTCTAGTCTATAGGATAAAACCTAAACTAAACATACAAGGTTGTCTTTAATAAAGTGTAGAAAAGAAAGGCTCTTAACATGAATAATTTTTGGCAAAACTTACTTTCTCTAAAACAAAGAGACTTTTAGCAGAACTTACTTTTTCTGAAGACTCTCTATTCTTGGCCTTGAGTCTGGTTTCCCAGACTGTGGCCTTGGTCTAGCATTACAAAGTAGCAGATGTTCTCAGAAAATTTCTCCCTGAATTAACCCTATAGATAAACATTGTAAGAAAGCTTGTTTCACTGCTATGCTTTCCCCCCTCCCCATTCCTCAGTCAGTATGTAATTTTCCCTATAAAGCCAGCCCCAAACTGTGTTCCCCCACTGCACTGATTTGAATGACTTAGGTTTCCATGTTGTCTGCCAGCTGGTTAATTGAAGACTCCTTAATTGTTTTTTACTTTTTTGTATTTTTCTGAAGTTGGAAACGGGGAGGCAGTCAGACAGACTCCTGCATGCGCCTGGCCGGGATCCACCCGGCATGCCCACCAGGGGGCGATGCTCTGCCCATCTGGGGCATCGCTCTGTTGCAACCAGAGCCATTCCCACGGAGCCATCCTCAGCGCCCAGGCCAACCTTGCTCCAATGGAGCCTTGGCTGTGGGAGGGGAAGAGAGAGACAGAGAGGAAGGAGAGGGGGAGGGGTGGAGAAGCAGATGGGCACTTCTCCTGTGTGCCCTGGCCGGGAATTGAACCCGGGACTCCTGCACGTCAGGCCGATGCTCTACCACTGAGCCAACCAGCCAGGACCGACTCCTTAATTTCTTAATTTGGCTAATTGATTGATTGTGTGGCAGGACATCTTATCTCACTGTTACAATACAACACATGGAGGCCCCAGTGAGATAATAGTCCTTTGAACTCATTTGTCTTTTTGTCTTTGCAATACAAGTGGGCTGGCTGACCACCTCCATCTGACTGCCAGGATCAGAAACCCAGCAAGAGAGGTGCCACCTGAGACGTTCCAGGGCCCTGCTGGTCTTTTCTGTTTGGCCAACAGTCAGCCACAGACAATCAGCATGCCCATTTGGAGTCATCAAGAAAGCCTCCAACATGACCAGGCAGTGGTGCAGTGGATAGAGCATCAGACTGGGATGCAGTGGAGCCAGGTTTGAGACTCCAAGGTCGCCAGCTTGAGCATGGGCTCATCTAGTTTGAGCAAAGCTTACCAGCTTGGACCAAGGTTGTTGGCTCAAGCAAGGGGTTATTTGGTCTGCTGTAGCCCCACGGTCAAGGCACATATGAGAAAGCAATCAATGAATAACTAAGGCAGTGGTAGTCAACCTGGTCCCTACTGCCCACTAGTGGGTGTTCCAGCTTTCATGGTGGGCAGTAGCGGAGCAACCAAAGTATAAATAAAAAGATAGATTTAACTATAGTAAGTTGTTTTATAAAGATTTATTCTGCCAAACTTAGCAAAAATCTGACATAAAGTACTTGGTAAGTAATTATTATTATATGCTTTAACTTGCTGTAACTCTGCTTTATAAATTTTATGAAGTTACTTCCCTACTTTATAAATCACCATTACTGTGGAACCAGTGGGCAGTTAGAAAATTTTACTACTAACAGAGATACAAAAGTGGACGGTAGGTATAACAAGGTTGACTACCCCTGAACTAAGGTGTCGCAATGAAAAACTAATGATTGATGTTTCTCATCTCTCTCCATTCCTGTCTGTCTGTCCCTATCTATCCCCCTCTCTGACTTTCTGTCTCTGTAAAAAAAAAAAGACTCCGGAGGTAAACAGCAGATTTTTAATCTGCTCAATCTGTGGTCTGCTTGTCTGTGGCTAGCTGTCTGTACTATTGTGATTGAGGGTTGGACGCAATCGAAATCACACAATAGGCTCTCCAGTGCCAAGATGTTGGCGGAGAGTTATCTGGAAGAGGGAGTTGTGTGCTCTTGGAAGGACAGTTGCTGGGACTGAGTCCTACCTCAAGCTTCCCAGGACACATTTGGATTTGTTTCCATATGTCTGCCCTCTGTCTGTTTTGCCACTTTCGTTTATTTTTACAGGATATCCTATGAGACATCTCCTAATTTAGTCTGTCTTCGGGATCACCTTCTAGAATTCTTCTCTAGATAGAGGACCTTTATTTTCAATGGTCCCTCTCTGATTTTACTCCTTCCGAGATCTTGTTCTTCGCTTTTGTTTTGTTATTCTGTCTCTGTGTTGAAAACCCCTAAGTGAATGTGTGAACAAAGAGCTCAGGTACCTGAGCCTGAGTGTCCAGTTTGTGGCTCTTCAGGGACACCTCCTTCTCTTTTTGTCTGAAATTTCTTTGTCCTTCGGATCTCCAGAATATGATCCAACAGGAGACATTTTAGAAAACTGGCACAAACCTCAGTTCATGATCCCTTTTGTAATCTTGGGAAGTTCATTTGTACTCATAGTTTGTAACAATGGGGGAAGGGCAAAGTAAGAGTCAAACTCCTCTTGAGTGTATGCTTAAGAATTTCAAAATTGGATTTTCTGATGATTATAATGTAAAACTAAGCAAGGGGAGGCTTTGAACTCTTTGTGAACTAGAATGGCCATCCTTTGGGGTAAAGTGGCCAAAACAGGGCTCATTAGATCCTAGAGATGTCAGAGCTGTATGGAATGTAATAGCTAAGCCTCCAGGCCACCCAGACCAGCTCCCATATATAGATCAATGGAGGGCTCTAGTAGAGAATCCCCCTCCCTGGCTAAAAGACTGTGCTGTCAGAGACGGTCACCATGTTTTGCTGGCAACAGCCCCAAAATCAGACAAGAAGGTCCCTGTTTACAAGCTGTTCAGGAACATTCAGGATTGCCCCCTCCATATCTTCCTCCTCCACTGGCTCCATCACCTTGGAGAAGCCTCAGGCTCTAACAGGACTGTTAGAATCTGTGCTGTACACACATTGCCCCACCTGGGATGATTGCCAGCAGCTTTTTGTTATAGCTAGTGCTCGACTTACGACCACAATTGGTTCCGACAGACTGGTCGTAACATGATTTGGTCTTAAGTTGAGTAGGCTATATGTACAGTACTGTGAAATGATGTTATAAAAATCTTTAAGTCATATTTTATCATAATTTTCTTTCATTATTGTTATATATCATAATTTTCTTTGTTTACTTTATGCCATTTGTATTATCTCTACACCATTTTGTTTCTTATTTTCACAAATTATATTCGTCAGGTTTAAGTAAAACACTGCATTACCAGTACAACTGGTTTAATATTTGCAAAGACAATTTCCTCTTGGTAGACATCTTGGAAGGGGTTTGATGAAAAATATCGAAGACACAAAACACAAATTGCTGTACCGAGTCTGGGATAACAGTTGAAATGGTGCACACAGAGATGGTAGTGCTGCCGGAAGCTGGTCCGCACTGTCGTACACCCAGCTGGGCAACACTTGCGCTGCCAGACGCGGAGCAGTCGTGGCTAGCGATTGTGGTCGTAAAGTCGAATGGTTGTAAGTTGCATAGGTCGTAAGTCAATCAACATTTGTACTTTGTTTACTACTAAAGAGAGAGAAAGAGTAAAATCAGAGGCAAGAAAAGCTGTTGTGCTAGGGAGAAATGGCTCTGAGGAGGACAATTGGGACCACCTTAATAAGGTGTTCCCCATTGTCCGGCCTAACTGGGATCCTAACACTACTGCAGGACGGGAGGCTTTGAACACTTTCACCAGTTTCTGTTAGCCAGGATCAGAGAAGCTGCTAAGAAATCCATGAATCTGTCTAAGGTGTCGGAGGTTATCCAGGGCCCCCAGGAAACTCCCTCAGCTTTCTTAGAGAGACTGCAAGAAGCTTACAGGGTCTACACACTTCTAGACCCTGAAGCACCAGAGAATGCTAGGGCAGTTAATTTAGCTTTTGTGTCACAGTCCGCTCCAGATATCAGGAGGAAGCTATAAAAAAATTATAAGACTTCCCAGGGATAGTAATTTCCCAGTTGTTAGAAATAATATAGCTCAGAAAGTTTATAATAACAGAGACACCCTTGAGGAGAAACAGACTAAGAAAATGACAAAGGTAGTTGTAACTGTTTTAGAACACCAGAATAAAATTAATAGGAAGCCTAAGTTAAGCAGAAATCAGTGCGCTTAGTGTAAAGAAGAAGGACATTGGAAGAAGGACTGTCCAAAGCTGAAAGAAAAGTTACAGCAGACCCCAAGAATCCTTAATCTAAAGGAGGACCAATGGGGCCAGGGCTCCATACCTGTTAGCCTTTACAAGTAGGAGGCTACCTAGGAGACTTCCTCACTAGCACTAAAGCTTCTCACTCTGTTCTCACTGCCCTCCTCAAAAAACTGCTCTCAGGGAAGCAAGTACTCATATTAAAAGACTGTTAGAAGCTGGTATTCTTGTTCCTTGCCAATCCCAGTAGAATGCTCCTTTACTGCCTGTCCAGAAGCCAGGCACCAAAGATTGTCATCCAGTCCAGGACTTATGGGAGGTAAATAAACAGGTTGGGACAATACACCCAACTGTGCCTAACTCCTACACACTTTTAAGCCTATTGTCACCAGACTTGAAACTACATAGTCTTAGATTTGAAAGATGCTTTCTTCAGTATTCTACTGGCCCCTGTAAGTTAGTTTAGCCCATCTTTGCCTTCGAGTGGAATGACCAAGAGACAGGCATTTCAGGACAACTAACCTGGACCAGATTATCACAGGGTTTCAAGAATTCACCGACCCTCTTTGATGAGGCAGTACATCAGGACCTGCTCGCCTTCCTCCAGGAACATCCAGAGTGCACGCTGCTGCAGTACCTAGATGATTTGCCTCTAGCTGTGGAAACGGAGGTAAGCTGCCAGACAGCCACTGAGGGTCTTTTACAAACACTGTAGATTCTGGGGTACCAAATGTCAGCTAAGGCACAACTCTGCACCTCCATGGTAACCTATCTAGGATACCACATTGATGCGAGGAAGCGTATTCTCTCCTCCAGTCATACAGAGGCAATCCTTCGAATTCCAACCCCCACTAGCAAGAGACAAGTTTGAGAATTTCTCGGGGCAGTTGGATATTGCAGGTTGTGGATCCCTCAGTTTGCAGAGATAGCCAAGCCTTTATACTCCTGTACTGCAGGAACCCATGAGTTAATTCGGACAGATAAGGAACAGGAAGCTTTTGAAACCCTCAAAAAGGCCCTCACTGAGGCCCCTGCCCTGGCTTTGCCAGACATTACCAAGCCCTTCCAGCTCTTTGTTCACGAAAGCAAGAGAATAGCAAAAGGGGTTTTGGCCCAAACTTTAGGGCCATGGCATAGGCCTATTGCTTATCTCTCTAAGCTGCTAGACCTTGTTGCATCTGGAAGGCCAAACTGTCTCCGAGCCATAGCAGCCACTGCCATACTAGTGAAGGAGGCAGATAAACTAACCATGGGGCAAAAACTGTTTCTGACAGCCCCACATGCTGTAGAGACTTTGCTTAGAGGAACTCCAGAAAAGTGGATATCTAATGCTAGGATCACACAGTATCAAGCCCTGCTCATAGATCAGCCTCACATTAAGTTTGTCCAGATGCAGGCTATCAACCCAGTAAGCCTGATGCCTGATGAAGAACCAAGCATCCCTTTACATGACTGCTCTGAAGTGTTTGACTCTGTTCAAACTGCAAGACCAGACCTTACTGATGTACCTCTATTTAATGCAGAAGTACAGCTATTCACTGATAGCAGCAGTTTTGTCCTAGATAGGATTCGATATGCTGGAGTGACTGTAGTAACTCCCGATGAGACCATATGGGCCCAAGCCTTGCCCCACAGGACCTCAGCTCAGTGGGAAGAACTTATCACTCTCATGTTGAGTGGGTCAAAAGAATGAAGGTCAACATTTACACTGACAGTAGGTATGCTTTTGCACTGTCCATGTTCATGCAGCAATCTATAAGGAGAGAGGATTCCTGACATCTGCTGGTAAGGACATTAAAAACAAGAGATTTTAGCTTTACTAGAAGCCATTTGGTTGCTTGAAACTGTAGCACTTATCCATTACCCAGGACACCAGAAAGGGGATTCAATAGAGGCAAAAGAAAAATCGTGCAGCAGATAAGGTAACCTAAGAAATCACTTTAAAATCAGTAGGCCCTCTAGAAATCTTAGTGACTTTACCAGAACACTTGCTGCCAGAGACGCCTTTATAACCAACTAGAGGAGGATTTTGCTGTAAGAAAAGGAATGTCTAAAAATAAAAAAAGGGTGATTAGAGTTGCCAGACAAAAGGCCATTCTTTTTTAATTATATTTATTTATTTATTTATTTATTTACAGGGACAGAGAGAGAGTCAGAGAGAGGGATAGACAGGGACAGACAGACAGGAATGGAGAGAGATGAGAAGCATAAATCATCAGTTTTTCATTGCGAGACCTTAGTTGTTCATTGATTGCTCTCTCATATGTGCCTTGACCGTGGGCCTTCAGCAGACCAAGTAACCCCTTGCTCAAGCCAGTGACCTGGGTCCAAGCTGGTGAGCTTTTCGCTCAAACCAAATAAGCCTGTGCTCAAGCTTGCGACCTCAGGGTCTCGAACCTGGGTCTTCTGTATCCCAGTCCAACGCTCTACCCCTGCGCCACCGCCTGGTCAGGCCAAAAGACCATTCTTACCTGAAGCCCTGGGCAGAGAGGTGATCAGTCAGCTACATCAAGATACTCATTTAGGTCAAACTAAGCTGATAGAATTTTGTAAGAAAAATTACTGCTTGCCAGGCTTAGAAGCTATTACAGAAAGCATAGTGTCCAAGTGTTTAATTTATGCCCAAGTAAACACTAAACAAACTAGAAAAGTCGTAAAGAGAAATAGGGATAGAGGAGCTTTCCCAGGAAAACATTAGAAGATAGATAAAGCCACCAGCACAGGGATGTAAGTATCTATTAGGGTTTTTGTTTTGGGTTTTTTTTTTTTGTATTTTTCTGTAGTTGGAAACGGGAAGGCAGTCAGACAGACTCCGGCATGCACCCGACCGGGATCCACCCAGCATGCCCACCAGGGGGCAATGCTCTGCCCATCTGGGACGTCGTTCTGCCGCAATCAGTCATTCTAGCGCCTGAGGCAGAGGCCACAGAGCCATCCTCAGCGCCCGAGCAAACTTTGCTCCAGTGGAGCCTTGGCTGCAGGAGGGGAAGAGAGAGACAGAGAGGAAGGAGAGGGGGAGAGGTGGAGAAGCAGATGGGTGCTTCTTCTGTGTGCCCTGGCCGGGAATTGAACCTGGGACACCTGCATTCCAGGCTGACGCTCTACCACTGAGCCAGCCGGCAGGGCTGTATCTATTAGTTTTTACTGACACCTTTTTAGGATAGGTAGAGGCTTTTCCTGCTAGAACTGAGACCACAATAACAGTTGTTAAGAAATCACTATAGGCCCTGGCCGGATTGCTCAGTGGTGGAGCGTCGGCCTGGCGTGCAGGAGTCCCGGGTTCGATTCCCAGCCAGGGCACACAGGAGAAGCGCCCATCTGCTTCTCCACCCCTCCCCCTCTCCTTCCTCTCTGTCTCTCTCTTCCCCTCCCGCAGCCAGGGCTCCATTGGAGCAAAGTTGGCCTGGGTCCTGAGGATGGCTCTGTGGCCTCTGCCTCGGGCACTAGAATGGCTCTGGTTGCAACAGAGCAACGCCCCATATGGGCAGAGCATCGCCCCCTGGTGGGCATGCCAGGTGGATCCCAGTCGGGAGGATGCAGGAATCTGTCTGACTGCCTCCCCATTTCCAACTTCAGAAAAATACAAAAAAAAAAAAACAAAAAAAAGAAATCGCTATATAAAATTATTCCCAGATTTAGCTTGCCCGTTAATATTGGGTCTGATAATGGGCCTGCATTTGTATCTAAGGTCTCACAGCTAGTAGGAAAGGCACTCAACATTAATTAGAAATTACATTGTGCTTACAGGCCTCAGAGTTCAGTTCATTCTTTCAACTTGTCCCATACTCTGAGGTCCTAACTAAATTCATTTTAGAATCTGGTGAAAACTGGACTTACTCCCCCTAGTTTTGCTAGAAGCTAAATATACCCCCTACTGGGAAAAATTAACCCCGCATAAAATTGTATTAGTCAGGGTGACACCCCTTCACCCTAGGCTCCCTTGAAGACCCCCTCGGAGATGGATCCCACCAACCCCTGTAAGTTGACCCTGAGAAAGACAACACGCCCTACTCCAGCCACAAACCAGAAGCTGGCTGGTCTATGTACAACAGAAGCTTGAGGAACCTCGCCGGGGGACTTCTTTATAATTGAACTTTAGGAAGGGGGGGAGCTCGGGTCAGGGGAAGGCCAGAGAGTCATCTTAAGATTTAATACATGTGCTGCTATGAGTCATAAAGAAGGGTGGTATAAGTCCCTTTGCTAAGAAAAAAAGCTAGAAGGTAAATGAAAAATATATGTACTCATAGCTACCCCTATGAAGTAACCATGTGTCCGACAAACTACTTAGAGGGAGGACACCTCCAAAAAGAAGCGTATTTTATCTTTTTTTTTTTTTTTTTTCATTTTTCTGAAGCTGGAAACAGGGAGAGACAGTCAGACAGACTCCCGCATGCGCCCGACCGGGATCCACCCGGCACGCCCACCAGGGGCGACGAAGAAGCGTATTTTAAAAGAAAATTACTTATTGCTAACTTAAGTTGTCACTAAAGGTTAAGATCTTTAAAATTAAGAGTTCTAATTAAAAGGGATTGTATAGTTTTGATAATAGAAGGTATAAGGTATAAATGTACTTTTAAGAAAAGAGAAAAAGGACTGATCGTGCAGTGGATAGAGCGTCGGACTGGGATGTGGAAGACCCAGGTCGAGACCCCGAGGTTACCAGCTTGAGCGCAGGCTCATCTGGTTTGAGCAAAAGCTCACCAGTTTGGACCCAAGGTCACTGGCTCGAGCAAGGGGTTATTTGGTTGGCTGAAGGCGCACGGTCAACGCACATATGAGAAAGCAATCAATGAACAACTAAGGTGTTGCAATGAAAAACTGATGATTGATGCTTCTCATCTCTCTCTCTGTTCCTGTCTGTCCCTATCTATCCCTCTCTCTCACTCTCTGTCTCTGAAAAAAAAAAGGAGAAAAAGTAAGTTGTTATGAAAGCTAGTTATTTCTAAATAGATAATAAAGTTCATGAAAGCTAAGAGTTTATGTAAGTTGCAGAAGGTTTGTGCAGGTTGTAAGTGGTTTGTATGATAAACAAAAAAAACCAGGTTTAGGGAACAGAATGAGCCTCTATTATATATTCTAGCAAATGTTATGCCTCAAGTTTATTTGTATACAAAATAAAAGAGGCTTAGATTTACTCTCCCTTCAACAAGATAGCTTATGTGCAGCATTAAGGGAAACTTGTTGTTTCTATGCTAATAATTCTAGTGTAATTAAAGAAAGCCTATCTTTAGTTACAGCAAACATAGAAAAGAGAAGAAAAGAATTTGAACAGTCAGAGAATTAGTTCCAAAGAATGTTTAATTAATCACCATGGCTTATTACCCTTTTGTCTACAGCAATTGGTCCTCTTACTTTGATTTTAACTTGTCTGATAGTAGGACCATGTTCAATCAATTTTATAACAAGGTTTGTTCGAGAGAGGATAAACTCTATCAAATTAATAGTAATCAGAAATCAATACATGCCAATACAAGAGAATAGCAACAAAAACTAAAATAAACCAATGATTTGATTTAAATTTAATTAAAACCAGTAGGGAATGAAGTGTAAAAAAGAAAGGCTCTTTTTTTTATTATTCATTTTTTAGAGAGGAGAAGGAGAGACAGAGAGAGAGAGAGAGAGACAGAGAGAGAGAAGGGGGGAGGAGCTGGAAGCATCAACTCCCATATGTGCCTTGACCAGGCAAGCCCAGGGTTTTGAACTGGCGACCTCAGCTTTTCCAGGTCGACACTTTATCCACCATGCCACCACAGGTCAGGCAAGAAAGGCTCTTAACATGAATAATTTTTGGCAAAACTTACTTTCTCTAAAACAAAGAGACTTTTAGCAGAACTTATTTTTTCTGAAAAGACTATCTATTCTTTTAACAGTCTGATTTCCAGACTGTTGCCTTGGGCTAGCTTTGCAAAGTAGCAGGTGTTCTCAGAAAGTTTCTCCCTGAATTAACCCTATAGATAAACATTGTAAGAAAGCTTGTTTCACTGCTTTGTTTTACTGCTATGCTTTCTCCCCTCCCCATTCCTCAGTCAATATGTAATTTTCCCTATAAAGCCAGCCCCAAACTGTGTTCCCCGCTGCATTGATTTGAACGACTTAGGTTTCCATGTGGTCTGCGCAGCTGGTTAATTAAAGACTCCTTAATTTCTTAATTTGGCTAATTGATTGATTGTATGGCAGGACGCTTATCTCACTGTCCAATACAACACTTAATTCCTCTTCCTTTGGTGGTGCACTTAGATTTTCTTTGGGAATGATCTTTTCCCCATTGTAAGCAGTGTCAGTAGGACAAGTAATCAGAGTGCCCTACATGGCTGGGTCCATGACATAAGGTCAGTTGTACTCTCTCAGGGTTTTTAATCCTGAGTCAAATCATGCAGGGATGGAGAAATGTATTGGCATCACGCATTCTGACAGGCATTTGAGTAGTTCCTGTTGCCTAGAGTTTTTGTTTCCAAGCCTAGTTCTCCATCTTTCCCGTCAATTATGTGAGCTACTCATCTTTCCAATAAATTCTCATTTTGTTTACATTAGCCAAGTCAGTTCTTTTTCTTCTGACCAAAAAACCGTAACAGACTCATGAACCCTGTTTTCTAGCCTTACTTCTCACCATCACACACTATGTGCTTTCCTCTCTTGCAATAGTGAACTCCTTATAGTTCTCTTACCCAAAATGCACCCTTAACCTACCTCTCAAGAAGCCTGTTGACACATACCTCACTTCCAGGCCAACTGCCACGTCCTCTCCAAGGCTACTCTGCCTTCCCAGTCCCCACCCCCAACAAATGCATTGGTACACCTTGAACATAACTATTGTTTCTATTTTAATTTTTGTACATGTCTTCCACTACACCTAAGGCTTTTTTTGGTTTGTTTTTCAGGTTTTTTTGCAAGGAGGAATTGTGTCATTTTATCTCTGATTCCACAAGCCAGCCCAGCCAATGCCTGGCTCCAAAACGGGCACCTTGAAATAGTTGCTAATGAATGCACACATGAAACCCACTATGGAAGACACTGCAGTAAGGCAGTTTTACAGCACAGTTCAGTGTTCTCTTTCTTAAAGAAAAGTATGAGCATGTGCTCATATATATGTAATATTTTCATTTATATTTTACTTCTGTTAAGATCACCTCAGAAAGAAGAGTCAAGGAAGAGTTTCCCGTCCTCTATCAAGAGTTTTCTATTTCAATAGCTTCTCAAAAGCAAACTATGGATGGCATCCCAACAAGTTACACAATAACAAAGAGAACTTCTTTCCTTCATTCCTGGAACTTGCAGTTTTGGCCCTTCCTAAGGAATGTTTTCATTAGATTTTGTTTCCATTACAAAGATTTTTATTTAAAACATTCAGGGTTTAGCCATCAGGTGGCTTTCAAGTTATAAACAACAATGTACTTTGGGGAATTTGAGAACTCCAGAATGTGGAAGTATCTCATACAAATCAGAGAAGCTACTATTGCCATGTGGAGAGAACAGCTTTAGGCTTAAGTCACTGGCCCTCCTGGTTTGTATCACAATTAAATGCCTTTCATCAACTGTTTCATATCTAACAGTTTACACCCTAGCTCATTGAGGAAAAAGAGGGGGGAGGGATTAAAATACTGGGGAAAATTACTGAGGTTGAAAAAGAATGAGGTAGAGGGATATTTATTTTCATTAAAAGCCTTTCTGGCCCTGGTCGGTTGGCTCAGCGGTGGGGCGTTGGCCTGGCGTGTGGGGGACCCGGGTTTGATTCCCGGCCAGGGCACATAGGAGAGGTGCCCATTTGCTTCTCCGCCCCCAACCCCCTCCTTCCTCTCTGTCTCTCTCTTCCCCTCCCGCAGCCGGGGCTCCATTGGAGCAGGGATGGCCTGGGCGCTGGGGATGGCTCCTTGGCCTCTGCTCCAGGCGCTAGGGTGGCTCTGGTCGCAGCAGAGCGACGCCCCGGATGGGCAGAGCATCGCGCTGGTGGGCAGAGCGTCGCCCCTGGTGGGCAGAGCGTCGCCCCTGGTGGGCGTGCCAGGTGGATCCCGGTCGGGCGCATGCGGGAGTCTCTCTGACTGTCTCTCCCCGTTTCCAGCTTCGGAAAAATACAAAAAAACAAACAAACAAAAAAAACTAAAAAAAAAAAAAAGCCTTTCTGTACTATTTCCTTTATAACCATATTCATGCATTACTGTTTCTTTTTAAATTTCATTTAAATTTTATCTGACTATAGTAGCAACATATATTTATCTCATCTATTCATTGATATAATTTAACAAAATGTTGTAATTCTAATGATTATTTCCCCTCTGTCCACTAGACTAGTGGTTTCTAAAAGCTTTTAAAATAATTTTATTGAGGCATAGGTTATGCACAATAAAATGCACATACAGTTCAATGAGGTTTTTTCTCTCATTAAACTTTGTTTTAATGGCTCTCAAAATTCTGTGACAAATTTTTAGGCATGTTGTTTACATTTAAAAAGTACTAATTTTAAAAACTAATAATTTAAAAATGACCATACACACAAACAACCAAATGGTCCACAAAACACTCTTTCCTTTTGAAAATTTTACAATGCATTATAATCATTAACCAGTCTTTTACCATTAAACTTAAATTGCCGATTCAGATAAACAGGTGTGAGACTATTCTTCCACCACTGACTAAAACTGGGGTGAAAAAAAAAGACTGGGGTGGCAGGTATTGGGGATAATATTCATCTGGCCTTCTGAGCTTTCTGGGAAGATATGGTGACTTTGCCACCTCCAGCTGCCTTCTTGTCCCCAGTTTTGATGACATCCACAGCAACTGTCTCTCTCAAGTTACAAACAGCAAAATGGCCCCAAGGAGGATAGTCAAAAGCTCTCAACATACATGCGCTTTCCAGGAACCATGTTGATGATGGCAGGATCACCAGATTTCAAAAACTCTGGGTCAGACTGACCAGGTGGTGGTACAGTGGATAGAGTGTTGGCCTGGGACTCTGAGGACACAGGTTCGAAACCCCAAGGTCGCCAGCTTGAGCATGGAGTGACTGGCTTGAGTGTGGGATCATAGACATGACACCATGGTTGCTGACTTGAGCCCAAAAGGTCACTGGCTTGAGCAAGGGGTAATTCGCTGTTTTGGAGCCCTCCCCCCCCCCCCCCGTCAAGGTACATATGAGAAAGCAATCAATGAACAACTACAGTGCCACAACGAAGACTTAATGCTTTTCATCTCTCTCCCTTCCTGTCTGTCTGTCCCTACCTGTCCCTCTCTCTGTCGCTCTTGCAAAAAAACAAAAACAAAACTGGGCCATCTTCAAGCTTTTTTTCAGAATGATGATCAATATCCTCCTTTAGTTCAGCAAATTTGCAAGCAGTGTGAGTTTTGTGACAGTCCAGCACAGGTGCAAAGCCAGCACTGATTTGGCCTGGATGGTTCAGAATAATCACCTGAGCTGTGAAGCCAGCTGCTTCCACTGATTTCTTATTTTTTCTGTCACCAGCCCAATTGCTATGATGAACATCTTTGACAGACACATTCTTGACAATGAAGCCCACATTGTCCCAAGGAAGAGCTTCACTCAAAGATTCATGGTGCATTTCAACAGACTTTATCTTTTAGGCAAGAGAAGGGGAGATAGTGAGAAAGACTACTGTATGCGCCCCAACCAGGATCCACCCAGCAACCCCATCTAGGGATAATGCTTGAGTACAGAGCCATTTTTAGCGCCTGAGGAAGAGGCATGGACCGACTCAGCTATCCTTAGCACCTGGCACCACACTAGAACCAAATGAGTCACTGACTGTGGGAGAGGGAGAGAGATAAAGGGGAGAAGGAGGAAGGATAAGCAGATGGTTGCTTCTCCCATATGCCCTGGCTGGGAAACAAACCTGGGATGTCCATACACTAGGCTGACGCTCTATCTACTGAGCCACAAGCCAGGGTCATTTCAACAGACTTTACTTCAGTTGTAACATTGACTGGAGCAAAGGTGACCACATGCCACATTTGAGAACATCAGTTTCCACTCAGTCCACAAGAACAGTACTAATACCACCAATTTTGTAGACATCCTGGAGGGGCAGGCGCAGGGGCTTATCAGTTGTACAAATTGGTGGTAGGACACAAGCCAGAGCTTCAAGCAGCATAGTTCCACTGGCATTGCCATTATTACAGGTGACTTTCCATTCCTTGAATCAAGGCATGTCAGCACTTGGCTCCAGTATGTCACCATTCCAATCAGAAACTGTCGCAAATGCTACTGTGTCAGCCAATTTTGTTGTGGTTACAGCCAATTTTGTTAATGTAGGTGCTGACTTCTTTAACAATTTCCTCATATTTCTTCTGGCTGGTTAGCTCAGTTGTTTAGAGCACCGACCCAATATACCAAGGTTTCGGGTTTGATCCTTGTCAGGGCACCTATGAGAATCAACCAATGAACGCATAAATAAGTGGAACAACAAATTGATGTTTCTCTCTTGCTCTCCCTCTCTCTCCCCACTTCCTCTCTTTCTAAACTCAATAATAAAAAAAAAAGTTTAAAAGGCCCTGTTTTTAATTCTTTGGGGTATATACCCATAAGTGAAATTGCTGGATGATATGGTAGTTCTAATTTTTTGAGGAACCATCACACTGTTTTCCACAGCAACTACACTATTTCTCATTCCCACAACAGTGCATAAGGGTTTTAATTTCTACACATCCTTGCCAACACTTGTTATTTTCTGTTTTTTTTTTTATAGTAGACATCCTAATGGGTGTGAGGTGGTAGCTCATTATATTTTTTCTCATTATATTTTTGATTTGCATTTCTCTAATGATTAATGATGTTAAAAATATTTTCATGTGTTTATTGGCCATTTGTATCATCTTCGGGGAAATTCCTATTCAAGCCCATTGTTCAGTTTTAAATCAAGTTGTTTTTGTTGTTGAATTTCAGTAGTTCTCAATATATTCTGGATATAAATCCCTTATCAGATATGATTTGCAAATATATTCTTTTCACTCTGTGGATTGCCCTTTTACTTTTATTTTTACAAAAATAGAGTCAGAGAGAGGGACAGACAGACAGGAACGGAGAGAGATGACAAGCATCTTTGTTGCGGTATTTTAGTTGTTCATTGATTGCTTTCTCATATGTGCCTTGACTGGGGGTGGGGTACAGCAGAGCAAGTGGCCCCTTGCTCAAGCCAGCGATCTTGGGCTTAAACCAGCGACCATGAAGTCATGTCTATGATCCCACGCTCAAGCCAGAGACCCCGCATGCAAGCTGGTGAGCCTGCACTCAAGCTGGTGACCTCGGTTTTAAATCCTGGTCCCACCGTGTCCCAGTCTGATGCTCTATCCACTGCACCACTGCCTAGTCAGGCAATCTTTTTACTACTTTGAGACACAAATTTTCAAGTTCTACAATGAATCAATTTTTTTGTTGTTGTTGCCTATGCCTTTGGTGTTCGTTATAGGCCTTTTTATTTTATTTTTATTTATTTTTTTTTTCCTGTATTTTTCTGAAGCCGGAAACGGGGAGAGACAGTCAGACAGACTCCCGCATGCGCCCGACCGGGATCCACCCGGCACGCCCACCAGGGGGCGACGCTCTGCCCACCAGGGGGCGATGCTCTGCCCCTCCGGGGCGTCGCTCTGTTGCGACCAAAGCCACTCTAGCACCTGGGGCAGAGGTCGAGGAGCCATCCCCAGCGCCCGGGCCATCTTTGCTCCAATGGAGCCTCGGCTGCGGGAGGGGAAGAGAGAGACAGAGAGGAAGGAGAGGGGGAGGGGTGGAGAAGCAGATGGGCACTTCTCCTGTGTGCCCTGGCCAGGAATCAAACCCGGGACTTCTGCACGCCAGGCCGACGCTCCACCACTGAGCCAACCGGCCAGGGCCTTTATTTTTTTTAAAAAAGAATTCTGTTAGGTAAAGAAAGTCCCCTGCTAATTCTAGTTAATTGAAAATTTATTTCATTTATTTATTTATTTATTTATTTACTATGAATGGATGTATCATTTTGTCAAAAAAATTGATAGCTATTGAGATAATCATATGATCTTTCACCTTTATCCTGCCAATATGATGCATTACTTTTTTTTTTTTTTTTTTGTATTTTTCTGAAGTTGGAAATGGGGAGGCAGTCAGACAGACTCCCGCATGTGCCCAACTGGGATCCACCCGGCACGCCCACCAGGGGGCGATGCTCTGCCCATCTGGGGCATCGCTCTGTTGCAACCAGAGCCATTCTAATGCCTGAGGCAGAGGCCATAGAGCCATCCTCAGCCCCCCAACTTTGCTCCAATGGAGCCTTGGCTGCAGGAGGGGAAGAGAGAGACAGAGAGGAAGGAGAGGGGGAGGGGTGGAGAAGCAGATGGGCGCTTCTCCTGTGTGCCCTGGCCGGGAATCAAACCCGGGACTCCCGCATGCCAGGCTGACGCTCTAACACTGAGCCAACCAGCCACAGCCATGATGCATTACATTTTCATGTTAAACCACATTTGCATTCCTGAAATAAACTCCACTTGGTCATTATGTATTATCCTTTTATGTGTTTCTGTATCCTATTTAATAATATTTTGTTAAGGACTTTCGCATCTATTTTCCTGAGGGATATTGGTCTGTAGTTTTCTTGAAATGTCATTTTCTGGTTTTGGTATTGGGTATTGATGGCCTGATAAAATTAGTTGGGAAGTGATCCCCTCCTTTTTTATTACCTGGAAGAATTACTATTATTGCTTCCTTAGATAGAAATTCATGAGTAAAGCTGTCTGGGTACAAACTTTGCTGTAGGGAAGGTTGTTGGGCGGGTTTTTTTGGTAATTTTGTTGTTGTTGTATTTTTCTGAAGTTAGAAGCAGGGAGGCAGAGAGACAGACTCCCACATGCACCCAACCAGGATCCACCTGACATGCCCACTAGGGGGCAATGCTCTGCTCTTCTGAGGTGTTGCTTTGTTGCAACTGGAGCTATTCTAGTGGCTGAGGCGGAGGCCATGGAGCCATCCTCAGCACTCAGGCCAACTGTGCTTCAATGGAGCCTTGGATGTGGAAGGGAAAGAGAGAGATAGAAAGGAGAGGGGGAAGGGGGAAGAAGTAGATGTGCGCTTTTCCTGTGTGCCTTGGCCAGGAATCGAACCAAGGACTTCCACACGCCAGGTTTACGCTCTACCACTGAGCCGACTGTCCAGGGCTGTAAGGAAGGTTTTAAATTATGAATTCAATTTGTTTAATTGGTCTAGGGCTATTTGGGTGTTAGATTTCTTCTTGAATCAGTTTTGACAATTTATGTTTGTTTGTTTTTTAAGATTAGGTGCTCTCTTTTATTTTATTTTTTTACAGGGACAGAGAGAGAGAGAGATAGACAGGGACAGACAGGCAGAAATGGAAAGAGATGAGAAGCATCAATCAGTTTTTTGTTGCAACACCTTAGTTGTTCATTGATTGCTTTCTCATGTTTCTTGACTGTGGCCTTCAGCAGACCGAGTAACCTCTTGCTCAAGCCAGTGACCTTGGGTCCAAGCTGGTGAGCCTTGCTCAAACCAGATGAGCCCGCGCTCAAGCTGGCGACCTCGGGGTCTCGAACCTGGGTCTTCCGCATCCCAGTCTGACGCTCTATACACTGCGCCACTGCCTGGTCAGGCGACAATTTATGTTTTAATGCATTTGTCTACTTCAACTAAATGTTCAACTTGTGGGTACAGAATTTTTCAAACTAGTCCTGTTATCCTTATTATTATTTTTTTTTCATTTTTCCAAAGCTGGAAACGGGGAGGCAGTCAGACAGACTCCCGCATGCACCCGACCGGGATCCACCCGGCACACCCACCAGGGGGCAATGCTGTGCCCCTCTGGGGCGTTGCTCTGTTGCATCCAGAGCCATTCTAGCGCCTGAGGCAGAGGTCACAGAGCCATCCTCAGCGCCCAGGCCATCTTTGCTCCAATGGAGCCTCGGCTGCGGGAGGGGAAGAGAGAGACAGAGAGGAAGGAGAGGGGGAGGGGTGGAGAAGCAGATGGGCGCTTCTCCTGTGTGCCTTGGCCGGGAATCAAACCCGGGACTCCTGCACGCCAGGCCGACACTCTGCCACTGAGCCAACCGGCCAGGGCCCCTGTTATCCTTTTAATATATGCAGTTTCTGTAATGATAATCTCTTTCATTCCTGATATTGGTAATATGTCTCACCTCGCTCTCTGTTTCTCCGTCAGTATTGTTACAGGCTTAGCTATTTTATTAATTTTTTTTCAAAGAACTGAGTGTTTGGGTTTATTCATTTTATCCATCTACTTTTTATTGGTTTCTTCTCTTATCATCATTCATTTCACCCTCTACTTAACCCAAGTTTAATTTACTCTTCTCAATCTAGCTTAAGGTGAAAGCTAAGATCACTGGTTTTAGATCTTTCTTATTTTGTAGTATAAGTATTTCAAGATACATATTTCCTTCTATGCTTATCTTTAGCTTTTTTTTTTTTTTTTTTTACTGTGACCAGTAGTAAAAGCATACATGCCACAGACATACAACTGAGAGAAAAAATGTTTCACAGAACAATACTTTCCCTCACTATGTGAGTTGCATTCTGATATTTTCTATTCTACTTTATGGTTTTTTGTTTGTTTGTTTGTTTTTTAATTTTATTTATTTTTTACAGAGACAGAGAGTAAGTCAGAGAGAGGGATAGATAGGGACAGACAGACAGGAACAGAGAGAGATGAGAAGCATCAATCATTAGTTTTTTATTGCGCGTTGCAACACCCTAGTTGTTCATTGATTGCTTTCTCATATGTGCCTTGACCGCGGGCCTTCAGCAGACCGAGTAACACCTTGCTGGAGCCAGCGACCTTGGGTTCAAGTTGGTGGGCTTTTTTTTCCTCAAACCAGATGAGCCCACGCTCAAGCTGGCGACCTCAGGGTCTCGAACCTGGGTCCTCTGCATCCCAGTCTGACGCTCTATCCACTGCGCCATCGCCTGGTCAGGCTCTACTTTATGGTTTTAAGAAATGTGGTTCATGACTGTAATGCTGGTGGGCAAGACCAGGTAGGTCCACATTGGATTAGGGCAGATAGGAGAGAAACTGCAGAGCTGGAAAGGGTTGGGCCATTCTGTTTAATAAAGTCTCACAACGATGGACAAGCATACAGGCAGGGGAAACTGCCTCTCAGGCAAACAAACAGCAAAATGGCCCCTCACAGTAGTGGGCAGGCAATCCACACATCCGCAATCTCCCATCTCTCTCGAGTGTAAGCACCCAGAGGCTTATATAGGCCATACACATGTGGCACTGCTATGCACCCACGCACCAATCAGGCAAAGTGCTGCAGCTGGTATCCCCGTGAACAAGCCTAACACAACTGCTGGGTTTATATACATGTGTATAATATTAACAAAAATGTTACATGCTTTTTTTGTCAGGCTGGAGAGATAAAGAGTAAATTTCTCTTATTTTCCTAATTCTATTTATCAGCATGTGAGTTTTAAAATAAAACATCTATTTAAAATGTTGGCTATTAGGATTATAATATGGAAAAATATATGCTATAAAAAGCACAATCGGCCCTGGCCAGTGGCTCAGTGGATAGAGCATTGGCCTGGCAACAGGGCACGCAGGAGAAGCAACCATCTGCTTCTCCCTCCTTCCCTCTACCCTTCTTTTTCTCTTCCCCTCCCGAAGCCAGTGGCCTCGGGTTGCTGAGGTTAAAGCATGCATGGCCCCAGGCCCTGAGGACAGCACCATTGGAACACATCAGCCTGGCCCCAGGCCCTGAGGACAGCACCATTGGAACACATCAGCCTCAGGCACTAAAAAATAGCTCAGTTGATACAAGCATCGACCCCAGAAGGGCGTTGGCAGATGAATCTTGCTTGGGGTGCATGTGAACCTCTGCCTCATTATCTCCCCTCCTCTCACCTAAAAAAGAAAAGCACAATAAGTGTGTTTACTGTATAGTATGACTATGTATCAGGTGTGTGTATGTATGTAGAAAGAAAATTGAAAGTTAATGTCAAAGTGCTAGGAAGGGTTGTATAATGTGGGATGATAGTTGAATATATATATATATATAAATATTTATTTTATTTTATTTTATTTATTTATTTATTTATTTACAGGAACAGAGAGAGAGAGTCAGACAGGGACAGACAGACAGGAAAGGGGAGAGAATGGAAACATCAATCATCAGTTTTTCGTTGCGGCGCCTTAGTTGTTCATTGATTGCTTTCCCATATATGCCTTGACCACAGGCCTTCAGCAGCCCGAGTAACCCCTTGCTTGAGCCAGTGACCTTGGGTCCAAGCTGGTGAGCTTTTTTTTTTTGCTCAAGCCAGATGAGCCCGCGCTCAAGCTGGCGACCTCGGGGTCTCGAACCTGGGTCCTTCCACATCCCAGTCCAAGGCTCTATCCACTGCGGCACCGCCCGGTTAGGCAGAATATATTTTGTCTTTATCTTTTAAATTTTATGTAAAGTATTACTTTTATAATACAGTATAAATGCCTTTTTGATAAGTATACCTGGTTATTTCCTCCCAGATTCTCTCAGTTTGTTCTAGACCTCATCTCAGTTTGCTGCTGGCAAATTGTTTTGTGTCAAAACAATGAGACATTTCTATTGTGTTATGATAGGATTTATCAAGCCCACAGCCAGATTTGAGGCAAAGCTGCTGCAGTGATTTTTCAAACTATAGTTGAGAGAACATTGAATGGACCAAGAAGCAAGAAACACTGGTTCTATTCTCAGTGCTATATTTTGGTTCAGGGAAGTCATTTATCTCTGTTTTCTAATTCCCAAATGTCAGGCAGATAAAATATATTATGTTCACTTTGTTAAAGATGATGCTGCCCACATGGAAGCCGGATGTCCAGGTGATTGGGATGGGCATGACTGTATTAATGTGTGTTGGGGGCGGGATGTGGGCAGGCAGGATCCTTGTAACTTGGGGCTTGGTTTTAGGACTAGGCCTTTCCCACTCTTTTTGATGTAGGGTGGTGCAATCTCATGAGGAATCCCATTATGCCTCCGATGAGTGACTTTGTATCAGGGACTTCTTTGTTTGTATATTGGATTAAAGGTTTTGATTTCTACACTATAAAATGGGAGCAGACCGGGAGCTTGCTCTCTCTTGGTTCCTGAGATTAGCATTAGAGGAGAGAGCAGAGAGCAGAGAAAGGCCACGCGGAGGAGTGGAGAAGCAGCCAAGATGACAGAAGTAAAAGCCAGTTTGTGCAGAGAGGAGATGGGGAACAGAGGTGAATGAGACTGGTGAGGTTAGAAACCTTTGATTCTAGGAAACTCGGATAAGTCAGTAGCTTTGTGAGCACTGAATGAGTGGGTTTTGGAGCCCAGTGTGTGTTTTTACTTGCCCGCCGGGTGCAAGCTAGGATTAAAGATGATGGCCCACCAGTTCTTGGCTCCATTGATTCATTACCATCTGTCCGAATCCAATGCGAACCTGCATGGGCCAGGCTGCTGTGATAGTGACCGTGCCTATTGGCTTTACACCAAACTAAAAAGGTCAGATTATTTGTAAGAATCTCTAATTGTAGTTTATGTACAGAAAGGTCAGATCAAAAATGTCGACCTGAGTAGGATGCAGAAAATTTGTGTAGACTGAAGCAAAACCCCAACAGTTTGGGAAAGCAGGCTGTATGGTTTATGAGCTCTCAACTAGAAAAATTCAGTCAATAAAGAACTTAACCACGGGTTGGGTTAAGAACTCAGCATTTTCCCAAATTCTGAGCAAAATTTAGATGAGAAATCTGAGTTATAGTACAGAGCACTGGCAATGGGGCTTGACCAACCCAGGGATTTTTACACTCTGTCTAGCAAAGGACAAAACTTCATGGTAGAATCTGACCGCACACATGAGTTACAGTAGGTAGGCACTCCAGGCTAGTTGAGGATGTGGGGGAAAATGCAATTCCAGGAATACAAGTGTTTCCCTGACAAAATGCTGCAATGAAACTCAAAGACTCATTTAATATGGGAGTTAAAATACTCAAATAGCAATGACTGATGGAACTTCCTGAAATGAGAGAAATGTTGTATATTTGCAATGTTCAATATGGTAGCCACTGGGCACATGTGATTATCAAGTACTAGAAATATGGCAAGTGCAACCGAGGAACTGAATTTAATTTTAAATAACCATATATGGCCAATGGCTACCACATTGAGCAGCCCAGCAAAAGTCCAACTCAGTCCTACTGTTCTTTTTAAGTATAGTCATAAAACATACATAATGAAAGAAGAATCATCTTATAAATATAAAGAATATTACATTTTTCTTTGTAGCATATATATATAATGTTGTGTTGGTGTGTGTGTGTGGGGGGGGTGAGGGGTAACTTAATGGTGCCATAAAGCTAAAAATCAATTCCAGGAATTTCATAGGAATTCATGCCCTTTCCAGAGTAAACCTAGATTAATCACATTCTGAACCAGAAACTTCCCTGGCCCCAAATGACCTTCTAAACCAGTGGTAGTCAACCTGGTCCCTACCGCCCACTAATGGGCGTTCCAGCTTTCATGGTGAGCGGTAGTGGAGCAATCAAAGTATAAATAAAAACATAGATTTAACTACAGTAAGTTTTACAAAGATTTATTCTACCAAACTTAGCGAAAATCTGATATAAAGTACTTGGTAAGTAATTATTATTATATGCTTTAACTCTGCTTTATAAATTTTATACAGTAAAGTTACTTCCCTACTTTACAAATCACCATTACTGTGGAACCGGTGAGCGGTTAGAAAATTTTACTACTAACAGAGATACAAAAGCGGGCGATAGGTATAAAAAGGTTGACTACCCCTGTTCTAAACTAAAGACAAATGACCTACCTGACCACGTGTTGGTACAGTAGATAGTTGGACTGGGACCCAGAGAACCCAGGTTTAAAACTCTGAGGTCACCAGCTTAAGCCCTAAAATCACTGGCTTAAGCCCAAGGTCGCTGGTTTGAACCCAAGGTCATCAGCTTGAGCAAGGGGTCACTGGCTCCGCTGGAGCCCGCCCCTCTGTCAAGACACATATGAGAAAGCGATCAATGAACAACTAAGGTACAGCAACTACAAGGTTGGTGTTTCTCATCTCTCACCCTTTTTGTCTGTCTTTTCCTCTCTCTCTCTTAAAAAAAAAAAAAAATCAGGGCTGAGCCAAATGCTCTTGGGCCTGTCTTCACCTTAACTTTAAACTAGATCTGGGCTCAGAAGTTTGGAAGGACAAAGGTTTGCTTTTAGTGGAATTCATAATTGAATCAGCTGATGCAGTCAAGGGTGTTCCTAATCATAGATTGTCCCTAAGTTTTCCCTAAGTGCAATAAATAATAGAGTCCTGTAAAAGTCTAATTACATATTTCTAAACTGGACTTTGAACCAAGAAATCCAGATAATGTTTCAATTTATTCCTACCCTGACCCAATTAAGAACTGTAAGAGATAACCTAATGTCAACACAGGTTCACTGGTTATTGTACACAAAAGAATGTGAGCAACTTGCAAGTATCATTATAAAAAAAAGGCTTGGTACAAGTTTCCTTCCTTTCACCCTAAGAAAGTATACCAACTCCAAACAAAGAGTGGAATCAAATTTCAAATTTACATTATAGACTTAAACTCTAGCTTTGTCATAAAAATGGACATATCCTAAAAGTAAATAGACTAAAAAGAAATTAAAACTGGAATATTGCTTCCTATAATAACATTAACTGTTGTTTGTCTATGACATATGACAGACAAAACAATAAAAATTCAAACATAAAGTTAATATCTGTCAGCTTTATTGAGGTATAATTGACAAATTTAGTATTTTAAAAGGCAAAAATAATAATAAAGTTGTCAGGTACCAATTATTTTTAAACTTACAGCTAAGAGTTTTACCAACTCTCTTCAAACCAAAAAAACACAACAAAAATTTAAAAGTATAAAGTCTTAGAGCTATTAAACCCAAGATTTTTCCCTTCTTCAAATCTTCTAAATCCAAGATAGGAGAAATAACTCACTCTGGTCACTGGGAACATTTCTTCTTTTGCCCAGTAACATAATCAGAAAATTCACTTCTTCCATTATTTATTCATTCCCGTCCTAATCAAATTCCAGGAATGTAGGTGTAAGCAAGGAGATGTAATTTTTCCTGAAGCCTATGACTGAGGCCTAACTAAATTTTAACATGAGAAACTTAAGCACTCGGGAAAGCCCTGACGTTAGGGGAAATAAGTCACCTTTGCGGCCTAAAGAACAAATTGCAGATCTCTAAGGGAGATCTGAAGAACTGATCCAGGGATCAGTCTCCTCCAAAGATGGACAGGGAGGAAGTGTGGGAAGCACAGATTTTCTAAAAGGATGAAAGGTGTCAGTTGGAGGCACTCTGTTTTCCTGAGGAAGGGAAGGAGACACTGAAACACCTTGTTTTGTGCATTTTAGATCTTCTTTGTTTTCTACCATCAGTAATTGTATTTCCTCTTTCAAAGATAAACTTGCTTGAAATTCCTGTTTGAGTATCTTACGATGTTCTTTCTGATTCATTCTCTGTTCCTCCAACTTCTCTGACTCAGGGCAAATGATTTTATTACTGACATCCTCACAGACTTCTTGCTTTACAGGAAGTAAACATGGAGGTTCTATTGTAGTTTGTTTACTCTTAGCTTCTTTCAGAAAATTTACATCCTCATGAGATGTAAAATCTGAAGCTTTATCTAGCCTAGAATTTTTACAAAGTAAGAAACTTCCTACTTTTTGCTCTTTCCTTGTTGTCTCTGTCATTGATTTCTTTGGATGTAGCTCTGTCCTTATTAGGAGTCCCAGTGCATTCATCCTATATTCTTTTGTAGCTTTCTCTCTGCGCTGCTTCCGGAAGGCCTTGAATTGAAGCAGTTCCTCTGGAAGCTCCATACACGTAGGCTAAGAAGAGAAAAGAGCTCAAGTCTACTATAACTAAAATTTTGAACATGCCTTAAAATCATTTCTGCTATACTTAACAGTATTTGGCAAATGAGAATCTATTCAAATGTATTCTTATAGCACCCTCTAGTGTCTTTAACTATGGTAGTACTATTTTTCAAGTAAATATTTAGAATACAGTTTTCTGTGTATATCTTTATGTATTAAGATTATACATTGAAAAGTATGTCTCCTTTCCAACTGTGATTACATAAATATTACAATAATGAATATATTAAGAAAACTTCTTCTATATTACAGGAGGTAAATATGTTTTCCCATATTGCTCACCTTTGACTTTGTTCACAGTTATTTCGCTACACAATAATTTGTATGTCAAATTTTAAAGTCAAATCTATTAATTTTTTTTAATTTTATTTATTTATTTTTTACAGAGACAGAGAGTGAGTCAGAGAGAGGGATAGACAGGGACAGACAGACAGGAACGGAGAGAGATGAGGAGCATCAATCATTAGTTTTTCATTGCGCGTTGCAACACCTTAGTTGTTCTTTGATTGCTTTCTTTTTTTTTTCAGAAGCTGGAAACGGGAGCGACAGTCAGACAAACTCCCGCATGCGCCTGACTGGGATCCACCCGGCACGCCCACCAGGGGGCGACGCTCTGCCCACCAGGGGGCGATGCTCTGCCCCTCCGGGGCGTTGCTCTGTTGCGACCAGAGCCACTCCAGCACCTGGGGCATAGGCCAAGGAGCCATCCCCAGCGCCCGGGCCATCTTTGCTCCAATGGAGCCTCGCTGCAGGAGGGGAAGAGAGAGACAAAGAGGAAGGAGAGGGGGAGGGGTGGAGAAGCAAATGGGCACCTCTCCCGTGTGCCCTGGCCAGGAATCGAACCAGGGACTTCTGCTTGCCAGGCCGACGCTCTACCACTGAGCCAACCGGCCAGGGCCTGATTGCTTTCTCACATGTGCCTTGACCGCGGGCCTTCAGCAGACCGAGCAACCCCTTGCTGGAGCCAGGGGCCTTGGGTCCAAGCTGGTGAGCCTCGCTCAAACCAGATGAGCCCGCACTCAAGCTGGCAACCTCGGGGTCTCGAACCTGGGTCCTTCCGCATCCCAGTCCGACGCTCTATCCACTGCGCCACCACCAGGTCAGGCAAATCTATTATTTATTTATTATTATTTTTTTTTTTTGCATTTTTCTGAAGCTGGAAACAGGGAGAGACAGTCAGACAGACTCCCGCATGCGCCCGACTGGGATCCACCCAGCACGCCCACCATGGGGTGATGCTCTGCCCACCAGGGGGCGATGCTCTGCCCATCCTGGGCGTCGCCATGTTGCGACCAGAGCCACACTAGCGCCTGAGGCAGAGGCCACAGAGCCATCCCCAGCACCCGGGCCATCTTTGCTCCAATGGAGCCTCAGCTGTGGGAGGGGAAGAGAGAGACAGAGAGGAAGGCACGGCGGAGGGGTGGAGAAGCAAATGGGCGCTTCTCCTGTGTGCCCTGGCCGGGAATCGAACCCGGGTCCTCTGCACGCTAGGCCGACACTCTACCGCTGAGCCAACCGGCCAGGGCAAATCTATTAATTTTTTAAGAGTTCTGAGGATCTCTCTGATTCACAGAAAAGCATATACTCCTAGCACTGAATAGTAAAAGAAAAAATAATCCAATTAAAAATGAGCAAAAGACCTAAATAAGACATTTTCCCAAAGAAGGCATTTAAATGACCAATAGACATATGAAAAGATGCTCTGATAACACTAATAATCAGGAAAATGCAAATCAAAACCACAATGAGATATTACCTCACACAGATAGGATTACTATCATCAAGAAGACAAGAGAAAGGTGCTTTGGGGGACATATGTAGAGAAAAGGAAACTCTGATATGGTGTTTGTGGAAATGTAAATTGGTATGGCCATTGTGAAAAACAGTATGGCAGCTCCTCAAAAAACTAAAACTAAAATTACCATGTAGTCCAGTAATCCTATATCTGGTTATATAGCCAAAGGAAATAAAATCACTGTCTTAAAGAGATATCAGCACTCCCATTTACATTGCATTATTCACAATAGCCAGGATATGGAAACAATGTGTCAATCAAGGTTAACACTTAATCAATGAATGAATTAAGAAGTGGTCTATATATACACACAATGGAATATTATTCAGCCATAAAAAGAAGGAAATCCTGCCATTTGCAACAACATGGATGGATCTGGAGGGTATTATGCTAAGTAAAATAAGCCAGACAGAGAAAGACAAATACTGTATGGCAGCGGTTCTCTACCTGTGGGTCGCGACCCCGGTGGGGGTCGAACAACCAAAACACAGGGGTCACCTAGAGCCATCGGAAAATACATATGCTGCTGTATGGTATCACATGTGGGAAAAAAAAAACACTACTATTATAGAAAGAGAATAGAATGGTAGTTACGAGATGTTGACAAAATAATGCTGGTGTTAATATTTTTCTTGGAATAGAGTTAAATTCAAAGGTTAATTTAGGAATGCTTGATAGCTTAAAATATGTGGAGTTCCCATTCAGGTTCTCTCTTATGTCATTCAGTAAATTTTAATGTTTTCTTCATCTCCATATTCCACATTTCTTTTTAGACTTATTTCTAGGTAATCTATCTTTTTTGTTACAGTTATAAATTGATGTTTTCTTTCATTGTATTTTCTAGTTGTGTATATGGATATAGAAAAGCTATTAATTTTTATATTTGTTTCCACTTAACTAAGTTGTCTTTTGGTTTGGGCTGTCTTTTTCAGTTGATTCTCTTCAGTTTTCAGCTGTATCATAGGCATGGCATAATTGATTCCTCCTATTCAGTGTCTATAGTTCATCTCTTCAAAAATTTTCTTTGGCTATAACTTTTAAAAATAGTAAAGTAGTGGTAATAGTCACCATTAAATTTTTTTCCTTTATATGAATGGGAATGCTTCTAGTGGTCCCAATTAAACAGTGCGTAGTCTTCTTCCTTGAGATATGTTTTATCATGTTAAAGTATCTATTCAAACCTTAGTAATGCATGCAAAATAATAGCATTAAATAGTGAGAGCAAAATACAAAAAAGTTACAAAAATTGTCCTTGGTTTTACAATGATAAATTTAAAAAATTAAAATTCTCCAATCACCCTGGCTGGTTGGCTCAGTGGTAGAGCATCAGCCTGGTGTGCAGGAATCCCAGGTTTGATTCCCAGCCAGGGCACACAGGAAAAGCACCCATCTGCTTCTCCACCCCTCCCCCTCTCCTTCCTCTCTGTGTCTCTCTTCCCCTCCTGCAGCTAAGGCTCCATTGGAGCAAAGTTGGCCCGGGCGCTGAGGATGGCTCTGTGGCCTCTGCCTCAGGCGCTAGAATGGCTCTGGTTGCAGCAGAGCGATGCTCCAGATGGGCAGAACATCGCCCCCTGGTGGGCATGCCGGGTGGATCCCGGTCGGGCGCATGTGGGAGTCTGTCTGACTGCCTTCCCGTTTCCAACTTCAGAAAAAAAAAATTTCTCCAATCAAAGAAGGTATGTAAGGATTTTTATGTTTGGGGTTTTTTGTTGTTGTTGTTAAAAAGTGAGAGCAGAATACAAAAAAAGTTATAAAATAAATTTTTTTCGTATTTATGAGATAATCATAAGACTTTCTTGACTCTAGTAAAGTGGAGTTCCCTAATATTAAACCATGATTCCAAATAGAATCCAGTGACACATTAAAAGAAAAGTAAAATACATCTAACCCGGTTTGGTACCAAGAATGCTACATAGTATTGTATTTAGGATTCTGCGTCAAAATTCCTAAGTAAGAATCTAGTAGCTTGCAAACTTTTACATAAGGAGTGAATTAGGAAGTATTTTAATCTTTGTGAGTCACAAACTGTCTCTGTTGCATACATTTTTTTTTTCTTACAATCCTTCAAAACTGTAAAAAACCATTGTTAGCTTGTGAGCTGTACAAAAATAGGCCGTGGGTCAGATTTGGCCTTAGGGCAATAGTTTCTCTATTAGGGCAATAGGACCAGAGCTATTCTTGGTCTGTAGTTTTCATATATTGTACTAGAGTCATAAAAATAACTCATGAAATCTTAAAATTTTCCATTCTTTCATAGAACTATTTATTGGAAACATAATTTAATATTGTAAAAAATGCTCAAGAGGATGAATTAAGCCCAAGCTACAGCTCCATCAAAAATATTTATCACCAAGTATGCCTTATGAATTTTGCTGCAGCTGTGAAGAGTGGGTATCATTGTGCCCTCCATGAGGAATAAGGCAGAAGCAGAAGTCCTCAAAACACAGCCACAATGAGCTGCACCTACCTCCATGCCTCCGAGCCGGTCTGCAGACCCTTCTCGGCAGGTGTTTAGGTACCTGTCCACCACAGTTGTTAGGTCAGACATCATCTCATCCAAGAGTACCAAGCGCAGAGGAAGCAGGTAGGTGGCTTCTAGGGCCAAAATTTTCAGTAAGGAGGGTGAAAGAGGTCTTGTGAACCACACTTCTGTATTTTCCTAGAGACATCAAAATGATTTTTTCTGAATAATGAGCAAAACTTTAAAGAAAAATAACTGGTTTTTGTTTAACATAAAACGCTATTATTGTCATTGTTCTCAATTATTACCTTCTATTTTCACATAGATAGTCTTCTGAGAATATATAACATACATATACTTTTTTGTGTGTGACGGAAACAGAGAGGGGGGGGGAAGACAGGGACAGACAGACAGGAAGGGAGAGAGGTGAGAGGTATCAATTCTTTGTTGTGGCACCTTACTTGTTCATTGATTGCTTTCTCATAGATGCCTTGACCGGGGGCTACAGCAGACTGAGTGAACCTTTGCTCCAGCCAGAGACCTTGGGTTCAACCTGGTGATCTGTGCTCAAGCCGGCAACCTCAGGGTTTCAAACCTGGGGCCTCTGTGTCCCAGTCCAATGTTCTATCTACTGTGCTACCGCCTGGTCCAGGCTACACTTTGTTTATACAGTGTGTGTGTGGGGGGGGAGGGGCGGGGGACATTCAGGGGAAACAGAGAAAGACAGGGATAGGGATGGAGGGAGAAAGAGGGGAGAGAGAAATCAGGACTTATTTAGAACTGGAGACAGCAGACTTGGTTATATGGCCAAAATTATAGCCAAGATGGTCTAGAACTCAGTTTGGCATGCAAGACTATCAGAAGCTAAATAAAATTTACCTTACTTTGGGAGAAAGAATTGAGATTGTTTTCATTCTATTACTTAATTCAAATTCCGGACCTAATCACTTTTTCTCCCAACTTAAAAATGTATTTCAGAATGCTTTTAAATTGACAAACAACAAAGACTTCCAGGCAAGATGCCAGCGTAGGAAAATGCAGTACACACCTCCTCTCACAATCAAATCAAAATTACAACTGCAGAACAACCATTATTCAGAACCTTCTGAAATCTGGCAGAATGAAGTCCTACAACAAGGGAATTAAAGAAGAAGCTACATCAAGACTGGTACAAGGGGCAGACAGGCAGATGGGCTGGTTCCACATCCACATGTCATAGATAAAAATTGGAAGGCATATCTCAGCTACAGAGGTATCCCCTGGGGAATGAGGGGTCCCAGCCCCACACCAGGGTCCCCCAGACCAGCTGCAGTGCCAGGAATAAAAGTCCTCATAACTTCTAGGTGTAAAAACCAGCACAACAAACTGTTTTCATTGGGAACAACTAAAATTTTAGCAATACTCATATGCTTACATAGTACCTGTCATTTCTCTATAGAATATTCTGATAACACCACTCAGAAACAACTTGAAAAAAGTAATCTCATATGGAACATCCTTTAATACTCACCTGAATCAGTTTTTGTCTCTCTTCCAGAAAGGAGAGATATTTAGGGGCTACTTTAAGGTGTCTGATTAAACTCTCCTGTAAAGTACTGATGCAGTTTGGAAGAAAGCCGCCAGTTTCCATGGAAAATTGAAGGACATCTGCCACCTGTAGCATTAAAAAAAAAAAAGACAAACCTGTCTGTAGAATATATACATAGAGCTATCTCTTGGCAGAAAGAGCAGAAAAATTTAGAGAAATGTCTTTAAATATCATTTTCTCCAAAGACCACATGAAAATTTAAAATTATACAATCAACTTATTCTAAACTTATGAGTGAAAATTTTTTTTAATTAATTAATTTATTTATTAATTTATTTTTTCTGAAGCTGGAAACGGGGAGAGATAGACAGACTCCCGCATGCACCGGACCACCCGGCACGCCCACCAGGGGCGAAGCTCTGCCCACCAGGGGGCGATGCTCTTCCCCTCTAGGGGGGATGCTCTGCCACGACCAGAGCCACTCTAGCGTCTGGGGCAGAGGCCAAGGAGCCATCTCCAGCGCCCGGGCCATCTTTGCTCCAATGGAGCCTTGGCTGCAGGAGGGGAAGAGAGAGACAGAGAGGAAGGAGGGGGGGTGGAGAAGCAAATGGGCACTTCTCCTATGTGCCCTGGCCGGGAATCAAACCCGGGTCCCCCGCACGCCAGGCCGACGCTCTACTGCTGAGCCAACAGGCCAGGGCGAAAAAATGTTTTTAAAAAGGATTTTAATGTGTCCTTGTGTGCTTTCTTTTCCACTTCTTTTATTTGCCTACCTTATGGTCATTATTTTTTGGTGCATTTCATAACGGGGAACAGGAAGAGGAAAATTAAAGGATTGTTTTTATTATTGCCTGACCAGTGGTGGCACAGTGTATAAAGCATCAACCCAAAACCCTGAGGTCGCTGTCTTGAGCAGGGGATGGTCCACACAATCCTAATGCTCAACAGCTTTTTTTTTTCTAGTGAGACAGATCAGAAAGGAGAGATATGAGAAGCATCAACTTGTAGTTGCATCACTTTAGTTGTTCGTTGACTGTTTCTCATATGTGCCTTGACCGGGGCAGCGGGGTGGGGGGCCTCCTGGTCAAGCCAGTGAACCATTTGCTCAAGCCAGCAACCTTGGGCTCAAGCCAATGATCATGAGATCATGTTGATGATCCCATGCTCAAGCTGGGGACCCCGTGCTCAAGTCGGGGACCCTGTGCTCAAGTCAAGGACCCTGTGCTCAGCTGGTGAACCTGCACTCAAGCCAGTGACCTCAGGGTTTTTAACCTGGGGCCTCAGTGTCCCAGATCAATGCCCTATCTACTGCACCACCACTGGTCAGGCCAAGTGCTCACCAGCCTGAGCACAAAGGTTGCAGGCATGAAAAGCCTAAGGTCGCTGGTTTGAGCAAGGGGACACTAGCATGGCCCTGGTCAAGACATATATAAGAAGTTCAATGTACAACTAAAGTGAAAGCAACTATGAGTTGATGCTTTTCACCCTCTATCTCCCTTTCTGTCTTTCTCACTCTCTCTCTCAAAATAAAATAAAGTGAAATAATTATTTTTATTACTTATTAGCAACTCCATTAAAGTTTTGGTAAGAAAAGCTAATATTAAGAATTAAAATAATTATTTATCTGTGTATGAAAGGCTAAATAATGGCCCCTAAAGATATCTACATCCTAACTCCTAGAACCTATGAATATTATTTTATGTGGCAAAATGGACTTTGGAGCTATATAATTCAGTTAAGGATCTTTTGTTTGTTTGTTTGTTTTTTGTTTTTTGTTTTACAGGGACAGAGAGAGAGTCAGAGAGAGGGATGAGGAATAGGTAGGGACAGACAGACAAATGGAGAGAGATGAGAAGCATCAATCATCAGTTTTTTGTTGTGACACCTTAGTTGTTCATTGATTACTTTCTCATATGTGCCTTGACCGCGGGCCTTCAGTAGACCGAGTAACCCCTTGCTGGAGCCAGCGACCTTGGGTCCAAGCTCGTGACCTTTTTGCTCAAGCCAGATAAGCCCGCGCTCAAGCTGGCGACCTCCGGGTCTTGAACCTGGGTCCTCTGCATACCAGTCCGACGCTTTATCCACTGCGCCACCGCCTGGTCAGGCTCAGTTAAGGATCTTGAGATAGGGAGATTATCTTGAATTATCTGGATGGACCCTAAATGTAATCACAAAAGTTCTCAGGAAGGCAAACGGAGATTTTACAATGGCAGCAGACATTGGAGTGATGCGCTTTTTTTCTTTTTAGCAAGAAAGAGAGAGAGAGGGACAGACAGAGAGGGAGAGAGATGAGAAGCATCAAATCATAGTTGTGGCACCTTAGTTGTTCATTGATTGCTTATTCATATATGCCTTGACCAGGGGGACTCCAGCTGAGCCAGTGACCCCTTGCTCAAGCCAGCGATCGCGGGCTCAAACCAGTGACCATGGGGTCATGTCTATGATCCCACACTCAAGCTGGTGAGCCTGCACTCAAGCTGGTTGAGCCCACACCTAAACCAGTGACTTCAGGGTTTTGAACATGTGTCCTTAGTGTCTGAGGTCGATGCTCTCTCTATCTGCTGTGCAACCACCTGCTCAGGCTTCTTTTTCTTTTTTAAGTGAGAGGAGGGGAGACAGTGAGACTCCTGCATGTGTCCTCACCAGAATCCACTTGGCAACCTCCATCTTGAGTAAAGCTTGAGTACCAATCTATTTTTAGCACCTGAGGCTGATGCACTCAGACCAACCAAGCCATCCTCAGCACCCAGGGCGATCCTCGAACCAATCAAGCCACTGGCTATGTGGGTAGTAAGAGCGAGAGAAGGGGAAGAAGGAGGAAGAGAGAAGCAGATGGTCGCTTCTGTTGTGTGCCCTGACCAGGAATGGAACCCAGGACATCCATATGCAGGGAGGATGCTCTATCTACTGAGCAAACTGGCCAGGGCCTGGAGTGATGCACTTTGAAGATGAAAGAAGCACAAGCCAAAGAACACAGGTGAAAACGAAAAAAGCAGAGAAACAGACCCTCCCGCATCAGTCTCCAGAAGAAAGCAGACCTGCTGACACCTTGACTTTAGCCCAATGAAAATGATTTCAGACTTCTCACCTCCAGAACTATACGAGAGTAAATTAATGTTTAAAATCACTACATTTGGGACTTGTTACAACAACAACAGGAAACTAATACATTGTGTTAAAGGAAAACAAATTGGAATATTTTTCAATGCCTGCTTCTTGTACTATGAAAATCTGAAAAGAAAAATACAGAAAGAGGAGTAAACACACAATATAGTGTACAGAGATGTATTGTAGAATTGGGCTCCTAAAACCTGTATAATTATGTTAACCAGTGTCTCCCCAATAAATTCAATTTAAAAAATATTGTATATGGAAGATATGCCAGTGTCTTCATTGTACAATACATATGGGGTCTAATCAAGAAGCCTGATGACTTCAAGGAACAATGATCAATTCTCTGACGTTTTGGAGTAAGCACAAAAGCAATCTCTGTAAGAGTGAAAGATCCTGAAAGGCCACAAGAAACATGTAAATGAGCAGTTATGTAAAGGGCAAACTGAATCACAAATAATAACAAAAAATTGAAATTTTAGGAATTTCTGTTCAAAAGTAATTGGCCAATTCATTAGTTTAACCCTCTCCAAAGGTTCTCAGGCTTATATAAATATATTCAAGATCTCCCTTTCACTGGCATAAACCTAAAGAATGTTATTAAAACTACTGGTTTTCCTGCTCTCACAGCCAAACCAGCTCTAAGAGATAGTATAGTCTAGGAATATCTTATTTCTCTAGGGTCCTTTAGAGTGGAAAAAAAATCACATCTTTAGGCTATTTGGGGCCAAAATGGAATTTTGAGGCATATCTAGGACAGCCTGCACCCCTGAGCTAGATGCCACTAGCCACTGGTGTAGCTGATACACATGTGGTAAAGGCAGAGATGTGATTGTTCACCTCATATGTCAGACTTCTGAATGATCTCCAAATTGTTTGAGTTTTTGAATGTTATAGAGTATGAAGCTTGCTTCTTATTTGACAAATTCTGTAGCCAAAACGAAGGGAAAAGTCTAAATACTTTTTAAAAAATTTACTTCTTTTTTTTTTTTTTTAATTTTTCTGAAGCTGGAAACGGGGAGAGACAGTCAGACAGACTCCCGCATGCGCCCGACCGGGATCCACACGCCACGCCCACCAGGGGCAACGCTCTGCCCCTCCGGGGCGTTACTCTGCCACCACCAGAGCCACTCTAACGCCTGGGGCAGAGGCCAAGGAGCCATCCCCAGCGCCCGGGCCATCTTTGCTCCAATGGAGCCTTGGCTGCGGGAGGGGAAGAGAGAGACAGAGAGGAAGGGGGGCGGTGGAGAAGCAAATGGGCGCTTCTCCTATGTGCCCTGGCCGGGAATCGAACCCGGGTCCCCGCACGCCAGGCCGACGCTCTACCGCTGAGCCAATCGGCCAGGGCCCTTTAAAAAATTTAATGTATTGATTTTGGAGAGAGGGAGGGAAAGAGAAAGAGAGAAATGCTGATTTGTTGTTCCACTCATTTATGTATTTATTGGTTGATTCTTGTATATGCCCTGAATGAGGATCAAACCCTCAACCTTGGCATATTGGGACAACACCCTAACAAACTGAGCTACTTGGCCAGCCTAAATACTTGCCCAGGGCCCTAAATACTTTAAAGTAACTTTTCTGTAGTGATTTTGCAGTTCACCAAATGATCTCACATACTGTACATATATCTTACATGAGAAATAAGAGGAAATGAGGCATACATACAAAAAGACTTTCAACCACTCATCAGACAAGACCTACTTTCTACAGGAGCTATGTACAGTATATTGAATCCAGTGTTTGTTTCCCTGCACGTACCTGTGTGTCGAAGACATTATTCAGCATAACTCCATACTGATGAGAGAGGCAATCAGAAAGCCAACGACAATCATGGATAACCTAAGGTGTCAGAAGACAGAGACACAGAAATGAGGACCTGGCTGCTCATTTTACTAGCAGAGGAATCAGCTTACACACTCACTTTCAAAATTCTCTTATCTTCTAATACCATCTGAAGTCCATTGTTGAAAGCACGACTTCCCAGAAGGAAAATGTCAAATAAGTAGACACAGCTATTTGTTGCCACCTACAATAAACCATCCAGACACATTATAGAATAAGGAAGAACTAGAGAGAGGGATCTGAGGATCAAGAAAAATATGTGATAAAATATATATTTAACATCCTCACCTGTAAGTAAAAATAGGCATTCAATATTTTTAGAGAAAATGGATTTACACTGATCTTTTAAAAAAAAGGCACTATGGACTATAATTTTCAAAAGGAAAGAAACAGACAAGCTGGTAATTTAGCCTTTCACTTTTTACTGTCCCAGCTTTAATGTTTTACCAGTCTCACCTACGGTATCCTTATACCCCAAGGATAACACGTTTAAGGAGAATGAACAGTATTTCATAATTAACAACACAAAATGCTATTTTATTTTTCTGAGTTCCATTGTAGGCATGAATGTGTTAGGTATTATGTGAAATTACTCATAACAGAAGATCCCTGTCCCCTAGCAGTATAAAACAGGCAACAAATACATTGGCACAAATGGCAGGATGTGAAATACAGTTTTACAGGTCAATTTCGTACAATCCTAATAATTCTAGATTGTTACTGATCATAAAAATCATAAAAGCAATAGAGTTGGAAAATTTATTGAATGAGAGAGTACAAGACAAAAAAGATCCAAATAGGTTTAGAGAGCCAGCCATATGACAGTCTAATGCCATCTTTTTCATTTCAGAAGCTAACTGTTGTTACAGCTACAGTTGCTGGGTTTACCTGGTGCTCATTCTCAGATCCTTCATGTTTGCTAGAATTTGACACCAAAGTAATCAAACCCTGCTCTTTTTCCCTACATCTTTAAAGTTGAATAGACACTAAAAGTTTGGAAAATAATTCTCTGCTAGATTGTAAACTGAGAGAAGAGATTATGTTGGACTCAGCACTGTACATGCAACTAGGACAGAGATGGATGACTGTTACACATTTGTTCATTGAATCAATGCATGCCATACAATATTCCCTTCCATTGTTTTCATATGCAAAAATGTACATTGGAAAAAATGTATATGGATCCAACAATATGCACTCATGCTTTTTCTTTCTTTCTTTTTTAATTTAGTGAGAGGAGGGTAGGCAGAGACAGACTCCTGCATGTGCCCCAACTGGGATCCACCCAGCAAGCCCACTAGGGGGGTGATGCTGCCCATCTGGGGCCCTTGCTCTACTGCAACTGAAGCCAATTTTTAGCACCTGAGGTGGAGGCCATGGAGCCATCCTCAGTGCCAAAGGCCAACTCTCTCCAATCGAGCCATGGCTTCAGGAGGGAAGGGGTGGAGAAGCAGATGGGCACTTTTCCTGTGTGCCCTGACCAGGAGTCAAACCCAGGACATCCACACACCTGTGAACATTCTGACCGCTGAACCAATGAGCCAGGGCCACAATTTGTACTTTTTCCATTCATGAATTTTCAAACATTTTTATACATTGTGCTTGTTATCAATTCTTGGCATCTATAAAGGAGTTATAAAATCTATTGTAACTTCTATTATTAATTACTTAAGTGGTTTCTGATTTCACCATTATAAATTATGTCAGGATGAATAGATTCTCACATATTTTTCTTCATTTTGAATTATTTAGGATGGTTCCTAGAAGTGACCCTGAAAAGTGAGCCAAAGGCACCTTAGTTGTTCATTGATTTCTTTCTCATATGTGCCTTGAGCAGGTGGCTCCAGCTGAGCCAGTGACCCCTTGCGCAAGCCAGTGACCTTGGGCTCAAGACAGTGACCATGGGGTCATGTCTATGATCCCGTGCTCAAGCCGGCGACCTCACATTCAAGCCAGATGAGCCTGCACTCAAGCTGGTGACTCCAGGGTTTTGAATCTGGGTCCTCAGCATTCCAGGCCAATGCTCTATCCATTGTGCCACCACCTGGTTAGGCCAAGATTCTTTGTCTTTAACCTTTGGCATTTTAATTTTGATGTGTCTTGATGTGGGCCTCTTTGGGTTCACCTTGTTTGGGACTTTATAGGCTTCCTAGACTTGTATTATGTCTTTTTCCTTCAACAGGATAGGGAAATTTTCAATCATTACTTCCTTAAATAGGTTTTCAATCCCTTGCTCTCTTCTTCTTTTGGTACTCCATGATGTGGATGTGGTCACAATTAATGTTGTCCCAGAGGTCACTTAAAATGCCCTCGTTTTTTAAAATTCTTTTTTTCCTCTGCACTGATTGGGTATTTTCTGCTACCTTGTCTTTCAAATCTGATTTGATCCTCTGCTTTATCTAATAATCTGCTGTTGATTCCTTCTAGTAAATTCTTTATTTCAGCTATTGTGTTCTTCATTCTGACTTTTAAAAATAGCTTCTATGTACTTTTTTATGCTGTTGAAGTTTTCACTAAGTTCCTTGAGCATCCATATAACCACTGCTCTGAACACTGTATCTGGTAGTTTGCTTGCTTCCATTTCATTTAGTTTCTTTTCTGGAGATTTCTCCTTTTCTTTAATTTGGAACATGTTTGTCTCCCCATTTTGGATGCTTCTCTGTGTATGTTTCTGTATATTAGGTAGATCTTTTATATCTCCCAGTCTTGGCAGGGTAGCCTTATATAGTAGGTGTTCTGTTGGGCCCAGTGGCACAGCCTTCCCAGTTAACTGCGTTGAATGCTCCAGGTATGCACCCTTTTGTTGGAGTTGAGCCTTGATTGCTGTTGGCATGTCAGTGGAAGGGACTGATCCCAGGCTGATCAGCTACAATGATTGGCCACAACTATTGTGGAGGATCTGATATGCAAAGATTAACCCCACAAAGCCCAACTCATTTCAGTGGACTCTGGTGCACGCTGAGTACATCCCTTGAGTGTATAAATTGTGGAAATAGCTCGGTCTGAAGCTGGCCACCAGGTACGCTCGCTCTGAGGCCTCCCAAAAGATGCAGGCCAAGGTCTGCCACCACCTGTGCCCTCCTGGGGTCACTCAGCATGAGCTAGAGAGAAATATGTAGATGGCTACTACTTGTGCTGCACTTGGAGGTATCCAGGAGAGGCCAAACTGCAAACCAAGTTTAGTTGCCATTAATGCTTGGCCTGGGGCCACTCACCCAGAGGTATGTGGCACACAAAGGCCAGATACTGCTTATTTGATGTTTGTGAACTTTTGAGATAATTTAGGAAAGTCTGCATGCAACATGAGCCAAATCTGTTTCTATGAAGTCACTGGAAGCAGCTTGGGTGGTCCCACAAGTTGGTGGGGTGGGGTCTTAGGGAATTAACACAGCAAGGCAAGCAGCATTAGTCAGGTTGATGGAGAATCAGATATGGCACCTATCTGTGCCTGCAGGAAGAGGGCTCAGTAAAGAAATAACGGCTTCTGCCAGCACTTATGTATGGGAGAAAGCTGATCTTTCAGGCCTCATACCAGAGCCAAAAAATTCAGTTCCTCCCCATATGTCCTTGTAACCTCTCAAGCACTGCCCCAGCACTGGAGGTCAAAGTATGTAAGTCCAAGTAAGTCTATGTGCCAGTCCTTTAAGAGAAACATCTGGGTTTCCAGCAGACCCTGCCTCGTTCAGCCACAATCTACACTGGTTTTCACAGCCAGATTATTGGAACTTCTCTGCTTACCTCTGAAATGCTGGGCTGCAAGGCCTGGTGTGGAGCTGGGACTCCTTGTTCTTCTGAGGGGATCTCTGCCACTGAGATATCTCTTCCCATTTTCAACCAGCACATGTGAGTGTGAGTTCAATACATTCCATGTCGCTGCCTCTCCTACCAGTCTCAGTGCAGCTTCTTCTGTGTCTCCTTAGTTCTAGAACTTCTGTTCAGCTAGATTTCAAACAGTTCTCAATGATGGCTGTTCTGTAGTTTAGTTATAATTTTGATGTAGTTGTGGGAGGATGCCAATACCGTGCTTATCTACTCAGCCATCTTGATTGGGAGCCCTGCTACCTTTACCCTTAGACATCCTTTCTTTGTATGAGTGTGACAGAGACAGAGAGAGGGACAAATTGGGACAGACAGACAAGAAGGGCAAGAGATGAGAAGCATCAATCTTTTGTTGCAGCTCCTTAGTTGTTCAGTGATTGCTTTCTCATATGTGCCTTGACGGGGGGTGGGGGGAGCTACAACCGAGTGAGTGACCCCTTGCTCAAGCCAGCGACCTTGGGCTCAAGCCAGCAACCTTTGCGCTCAAGCCACTGACTATGGGGTCATGTCTATGATCCCACACTCAAGCCACCGACCCCGCGCTCAAGCCGGATAAACCCATGCTCAAGCCAGTGACCTTGGGGTTTTGACCTGGGTCCTTGGCGTCCCAGTCTGATGTGCTATCCACTGTGCCACTGCCTATTCAGGCTCTTTAGACATTCTTATATCTGAAAATACTGTATTTCCTATGTATAAGATGCTCCCATGTATAAGATGCACCTTAATATTGGGGCCTGAAATTTGAAAAACATAATGTATTATATAAAATTATTAAGCTCAAGTTTTATTCATCAAAATTCATACAACTCCTCATCTGCACAAAAAGCATAAAATGCAAGTAAAAAAATCTACAACCACCATATAAAACTCCCAGGTTGCCGGCTTGAGCATGGGCTCACCAACTTGAGCGTGGGGTTGCTGGCTTGAGCATGGGATCATAGACATGATCCCATGGTAGCTAGTTTGAGCCCAAAGGTTGTTCGCTTGAAGCCCAAGATCACTAGCTTGAGCAAGGGGTCACTCGTTGTGCTGTAGCCCCCTAGTCAAATCACACATGAGAAAGCAATCACTGAACAACTAAGGAGTTGCAATGAAGGATTGATTCTTCTCATCTCCCTCCCTTTCTGTCTGTCTTTCCCTATCTGTTCCTCTCTCCATCTCTCTCTGTCTCTGTCACAAAAAAGAGAGAGAGAGAGAGAGAGAGAGAGAGAGAGAGAAAGAAAGAAAGAGGAAGGAAGAAAGAAAAGAAGCAATCTTACTTGGCTCAGAGAGAGCAATAGTTACACAGTCATAATTACATACAGCCTGAATTCTGTCTTAACCAAAAATCGGTATAACTAAACTAGAAAGATCTAGAGAAATGTGGGTGCTACAAGGGAGCAAAATCTTTATTTACCACAACATAAGTTAGTTTATATAACTAATGAATAAAGAGAGCAATAAGCATGTAATTAGAAAAAAATAGTAGACACATGTCAACATGTTACAAGTGGTTCCCTCTGTATGTCTTTTGTGTCTGGTCCTGGTTTTTGTGGCTGATACCTTGATTACTTGGCTCTGGTGGCTGGACAGCGAAGAGGCATTTCATTCTTGGGTTCCATGGGACTGTGGTAACATCAGAGACAATTTTTGGCAGGCTACCACAACCAGGGCAATGCACATACAGTACACTGGGGCACACTCCCAGTCTTTCTGTTAAGGAGGTCTTTTTGCTTGTCTTGGAGCTTTAGCCTGAGGGGCAGGCTTTTTAGGCTGTGAACTCCACCTTGGTGCTCTTCCTCTGCCTTGCTCCAGCTCATTGGTCCCATCCAGAAAAGAGTTTATACACTTGTCTGGAGCCCTAATCTCTGTGACTGTATCTCAGGGAACACCTTCAAATTGCTGGCTCTGGGAGCCAGTAGAGTTCATGCTTGCGGTCCCCTAGGACTGTATTATATTTGCATACTTTTAAAAGTTGTTTCTAAGGGTCTGGCTCCCAGTCAGCCCAAATCTAGGTGCCGATATCCTCTCCTTTAAGACACATCTTCAGCTACCGAGAGTTATTAAAAATATAATAGGCTACTTGGACAAGCACAGAGGTTTGAAAGATTACCAGGAGCTGAGGCAGAGTTGAATAATAAGGTTCGTGTCTTATATGAGGCCACTCCTTCAAGACTGGAAGATGTATTGTATAGAAACCAACAGAAAGCTATTGTATAGAAACCAACAGAAAGAGTCAAGCAAACTGAAAAAAACAAATGAATATGTTCCAAACAAAACAACAAGATAAAACCTCAGGAAAAAAACCTTAATGAAACAAAGAGATGTAAATTACCTGATAAAGAATTCAAAGTAATGGTGATAAAGATGTTCACTGAACTGGAAAGGATGGATGTACACAGTGAGAATTTTACTAAAGAGATAGAAAATATAAGAAAGTACCAAATAGAAGTCAAAGAGCTGAAGATTATACTTGGGTTACGATGTCTTGACATACAACATTTCGAGCTTAAATACTCACTCTCATAAAAACTTTAAAAAATTGAGATGTGAGTGTTTTGCCTTATGCCGTTAGCATCATATTTATGGACTATGTAAGCAAACTAGTTTGGTTGCACAGGGCGGAAGAATACACAGTACAATGTACAGTACAGTATATTTATGTCCTTTTTTTTCTGCAGCTTAGTTGTGTTTTTATGTTCTCGATTATGATTTTACAACTGTGTTAAGATAGGTAAGTGGCCCTGGCCGGTTGGCTCAGCGGTAGAGCGTCGGCCTAGCGTGCGGAGGACCCGGGTTCGATTCCCGGCCAGGGCACACAGGAGAAGCGCCCATTTGCTTCTCCACCCCTCTGCCGCACTTTCCTCTCTGTCTCTCTCTTCCCCTCCCGCAGCCAAGGCTCCATTGGAGCAAAGATGGCCCGGGCGCTGGGGATGGCTCTGTGGCCTCTGCCTCAGGCGCTAGAGTGGCTCTAGTCGCAACATGGTGACGCCCAGGATGGGCAGAGCATCGCCCCCTGGTGGGCAGAGCCTCGCCCCATGGTGGGCGTGCCGGGTGGATCCCGGTCGGGCGCATGCGGGAGTCTGTCTGACTGTCTCTCCCTGTTTCCAGCTTCAGAAAAATGAAAAAAAAAAAAAAAAAAAAAAAAAAAAAAAAGATAGGTAAGTGATTTAGGCTAGGGTGTGTTTCGACTTACACCAAAATTTGGGTTATGTCACTGTCGTAGGAATGGAACTGTGTTATAACCTGAGGACCCTCTGTAAATGAAAAATACAGTAGGGGGTTTCAATAACAGCCAAGATGAAGAAAAAGAAAGGATCAGTCAACTAGAAGACAAGTAGTGGAACTCAGCCAATCAGAGCAGCAAAATGGAAAAAAGTAAAGACAGCTAATGGACTTATGGGACAGTATCAAACAGACTAATATTTACATCAAAAAGCACCCAGAAGATGAATGAAGGAAAAATGTAAATAAACTGTTTGTCAAAGTGCTTTGCAAACTATAAAGCGCTACATAAATGTACTAATGATCCTGTTATTAGATTCTTAAAAAAAATAATAGATTGCACTTGTGGTATGGGGATTTTTCTTTTCTCATAAGCCTTTTACCATTATTATTATTATTATTATTTCCTTTTTTTATTTTTATTTATTTATTTTTTTACAGAGACAGAGAGAGAGTCAGAGGGATAGACAGGGACAGACAGACAGGAATGGTGACAGTTGAGAAGCATCAATCATTAGTTTTTCGTTGCGCCTTACGACTTCTTAGTTGTTCATTGATTGCTTTCTCATATGTACCTTGACCGTGGGCCATCAGCAGACTGAGTAACCCCTTTCTGGAGCCAGCGACCCTCGGTCCAAGCTGGCAAGCTTTTGCTCAAGCCAGATGAGCCCGCACTCAAGTTGGCGACCTCGGGGTCTTGAACCTGGGTCCTTCCACATCCCAGTTCAATGCTCTATCCACTGCGCCACCGCCTGGTCAGGCTATTATTTCCTTTTAAGTAAATGTGATACTTTCATCTTATAATTAAACAAACAAGACCAAGGATTTGGTTGTAGAAAATGTGCCTATTAATTTGCTTCCAGAGGACAGTTTAACCAATTCGATGTACCTTCTAGCACCTAGACAACCAAAAGGGGCAATTAAAAAATAACCTACAGCTTCCTAGACCCCTATGACCAGGAAGTCCACCCTTTTATCTTGGTAAAGAGAGTTTTTGATTTGGCATCTTCCCACCAACACCCCCAGCTTTATTAAGATTAACATATAACATTGTGTAAGTTTAAGGTATACAATGTGATGATTTGATATAAGTACATTGTGAAATGATTACCACAGTAAGGGTAGTTAACACATCTATCAGCTCACATAGTTATTGTGTGTGTGTGTATGTGTGTGTGTAGTGAGAACTTTTAAGATCTACTCTTTTAGAAACTTTCAAGTATACAATACAGTATTGTTATCTATAATCACCATGATGTTCATTAGAGTCCAGAAATTATTTATCTTATAGCTGGAAGATTGTACAGTTTGACGACCTTCACTCATTGCTCCCATCTCCCCAATCCCTGGCACTACCAAACTATTTCTATCAGTTTAGTTTTTTCAGATTCCACATATATGCATACAGTGTTTTTATTTCTCTGATTTATTTCACTTAGCATAGTGCCCTCCCAGTTTACCCATGTTGTCACAAATGGCAGGATTTCCTTCTTTTTAGGGCTGAATAATTTCACTGTATACATATACCACACTTTATTTGTCCATTTATTCATCTATGGATACTTAGGTTGTTTGCATGTCTTCGCTATTGTAAATAATGTTGAACATGAACACAGGAATGCAGGTATCTCTTTGAGATCCCCTTTTCATTTCCTTCAATATATACCCAAAAGAAATTGCTAAATTATAGGTAGTTATATTTTTTATTTTTTTGAGGAACTGCCTTACTGTTTTCCATAGTGGAACCACCAATTTACATTCCCACCAACAGTGCACAAGAGTTCCATTTGCTTCAACTCCTTGCCAGAACCTGTTATTTCTTGTCTTTTTGATAATAGAGAGCCATTCTAACAGATGTGAGGTCATATTTCATTGTGGCTTTGATTTGCATTTCCCTAATGATTAGTGATGCTGAGAATCCTTTCATGTATCTGTTGGCATTTTGTATACCTTCTTTGGAAAAATGTCTATTCAGGCCCTTTGCCCATTTTTAAATTGGATTACTTGAGGGTTTTTGTTTTGTTTTGGTTTTTTTTGCTATTGAGTTGTATGAATTCTTTATATACATATATTGTGGATATTAACCCCTTATCAGATATATGGCTTGGAAATATTTTCTCCCATTTCATGGGTTGCTTTTTCATTTTGTTAATCTTTTCTTTTGCTGTGCAGAAGCTTTTTAGTTTGATATAGTCCCATTTTTGTATTTGTTGCTTGTGGAGGTTTAAGTAATTTGTATTTGTGCTGCTAACTCAAACCTAGCCACCTAAAGCTAAGATTTGCCTAGAAAGTGCATAAAACAGGCAATTTAATCCTTGAGCAAAATTGGGCTTGATACCTCCATTCTTTCCCTTCAAGAAGGTGAACATTCTGGAGGGAAGAGTTCAAGAGGGCAGACTGCCAACCTTAAAAAAAATATATCCTGCCTGACCTGTGGTGGCGCAGTGGATAAAGTGTCAACCTGGAAATGCTGAGGTTGCCGGTTCAAAACCCTGGGCTTGCCTGGTCAAGGCACATATGGGAGTTGATGCTTCCTGCTCCTCCCCCCTTCTCTCTCTCTCTCTCTCTCTCTCTCTCTCTCTCTCTCTTTCTCCCCTCTCTATAATGAATAAATTTTAAAAAAATCCTCTCAGTAGGTGAGGTAGGTCTTGATTCAAAGGATAGAAGACATTGTTTGTATTCAACCCCTTAAATGTTAATGTTACTGAGTTTGATCCAAAGGTGGCAACCCAATCTCTAGCTATGCAAGGCTCACTACAAAGTTCTTTTGATATAATGGGGACCCTCACCTGAGGTCCAAGAAAATTAAAACAACGTGGTAGAGCAGTAGAGCATCGGCCCAGCATGTGGAAGTCCCAGGTTCGATTCCTGGTCAGGGCACACAGGAGAAGCGCCCATGTGCTTCTCCACCCTTCCCTCTCTCCTTCCTCTCTATCTTTCTCTTCCCCTCCCGCAGCCAAGGCTACCATTGGAACAAAGTTGAGCCAGGTGCTGAGGATGGCTCCATGGCCTCCGTCTCAGGTGCTAGAATGGCTCTGGCCACAACAGAGCAACGCCCCAGATGGGCAGAGCATCGCCCCCTGGTGGGCATGCTGGGTGGATCCTGGTCGGGCACATGCAGGAGTCTGTCTATCACCCTGCTTCTAATTTCAGAAAAATACCTCCCCCAAAAAATAAAAAAATAAACAAAAAAACCCAACAATGCAGTAGGGACCTGCTATGGAAAGACACCAAACAAAAGGAAAGATGAGGTACAATCTCCCTCTCAGGAGAACACCCACGCCTTTCTTCCCTCCAGGTGTGCATCTCCTAAACTCTAAGGGTCTTTACCAGACTTACAACCAGGGGGCAATGGGCAATGGCAGCTCATCCCCCAAACCTGTCTCTAAGGCCCCCTTTCCTCCAAAGCAGTGAGCCAAAGCAGCCCTGCCTAGGCTCTCTCCTGTTGCCTCTTCTATCCTAAGCCCTTCCTTGTTTCACTGTTCTCAGCTTTAATAATCGTACTCTCAAAATAAAAAAAAAATTTTTAAAGGAAAGATGTGAAACTCTTCTCATATCTAAGACAAGAGAACAGAGCTGGCAAAGAAGACTTCAAGCTGAGTCTGTGAGACAGCAATAATGATTGTCAAGGTGAATCTATAAAGACACAGAAGCTGTTTACTTTCTAAAAGAATCAACTGAGCAGTAAAAGATTGAAAAATATCCCAACCAAGTAATAGCACAGTGATACTCGGGTGACTTAAGACAATTAAAGCCTGACCTGTGGTGGTGCAGTAGATAGAGCATTGACCTAGAACACTGAGGTCACTGGCTCGAAACCCCAGGCTTGCCCAGTCAAACAGGGCACATATGACAAGCAACTATTATGAGTTGATGCTTCCCACTCCTCCCTCCACCCTTTTTCTCTCTCTCTTCTTTCTCTAAAATCAATATATAAAGGTTTCTGGTTCAGTCCCCAGTCAGGGCACATACAGAAACAGCGCAATGTTCCTGTCTCTCTGTCTCTCTTTTCCCTGCCTTTCTCTTAAATAAATAAATAAATAAATAAACAAACAAACAAACAAAATCTTTTTAAAAAGACAAATAAATTTACCAGTGAGTCTATAATTATTTCAAAATAAAGTTTTTTTTAATAACTATCTTTTACCTGAAGCCAACATAGTTTCCCATGACGACACACATTAGCTCCTTCTGCAGCCACACTCAAGACATTCTGCTTCTTGATGTGGAGCATCTGGGAAGAAAAGGAAGAAAAATACAATTCTCCACGGGATTAATTTTGCAATTATGACACCATGTATGACGCAATTAAAATAAATCATATTTTTTAACTCGCAAAATCTGACTAATCCAAAACAGAAGTCTGCTTCATACATACATACATACCACTGAGCACTTCTGATCTTTTTACTTTTCACAAAATTATTCACAACTGGAAAATAAATCATTCATATTCCAAATGCAAATAAGAATTGAGAACTCAGGTATATTTTGTTATCACTGATGCCACAGAGAAAGATTTCTAGTCTTTATACTCAGACTCCTCATTAAAGAACAGCACCCTAAAATAGGGCAATTTAATGTACCTGAAGAGAATTCCTCATATAGTGGCTGAGTTTCACAGCATCTCCTGTTCAGAGTCAGAGAAACAGGAATCAACAAGTCCCTTAAAGTCTCAGATTCATTAAATTACTCAAAACTAAAATAGTGGTATCCCAGGAACATTAGCTGGTCCTTTGATTATCTAAAATCTTATGCTATTTGAAAACACTATATAATTCTAAGATCCTTAATCTAAAAATCTATGAAAATATCTACATGATACAAGATTCTCCCCATTTTACAGGTAGGTAAATTACTAAAAAATACAGGGCATGCTAACTTACACTAGCACACTATCTTCCTTTAGAGAGCATAAAGTGTTCTACATCCTGGCCCTGGCTGGTTGTCTCAGTGGTGGAGCATCGGCCCAGCATGTGGGTTCAATTCCCAGTCAGGACACACAGGAGAAGTGACCATCTGCTTCTCCACCCTCCCCCCTTCCCCCCCTCTCTCTTCCCCTGCCGCAGCCATGGCCTGATAAGTTTGAGTGCATTGACCTAGGCACTGAGAATGGCTGCATGGTCCTCTGCCTCAGGGACTAAAAATAGCATGGTTGCAAGCATGGCCCCAGATGGGCAGGGCATTGACCCCAGACAGGGGTGCCAGATGGATCCCGGTTGGAGCGCATGTAGGAGTCTGTCTCTCTATCTCCCCTCCTCTCACTTGGAAAAGAAGGAAAAAAAGAGTTTTATATCCTAAATATCTTTTATCACTGATGAAAAAAAGGAGACTGAAGTTTAGTTCCATCCTCATTCCATAAAAAGAAGGCTGAAAAAGTGGGAAGAAAAGCTATATTTTCCTATTGATAAGAATTTCCAACTATCTCTTTGGACTTCCAGAGCAAGCGTTCTTATCCATTTTTGTTGTTGTTGTCATTGATAGAATCTGTTGATATATAAAGAATTCTTATAACAACTTAAAACTGGGCAAAATAATACACATTTCTCTAAAAAAGATAGACAGCCTGACCAGGCGGTGGCGCAATGGATAGAGCGTCGGACTGGGATGCGGAAAGACCCAGGTTCAAGACCCCGAGGTTGCTAGCTTGAGTGCGGGCTCACCTGGTTTGAGCAAAAGCTCACCAGCTTGGACCCAAGGTCGCTGGCTCGAGCAAGGGGTTACTCAGTCTGCTGAAGGCCCACGGTCAAGGCACATGTGAGAGAGCAATCAATGAACAACTAAGGTGTCGCAAAGCACAACGAAAAACTAATGATTGATGCTTCTCATCTCTCCATTCCTATCTGTCTGTCCCTGTCTATCCCTCTCTCTGACTCTCTCTGTCTCTGTTAAAAAAATAAAATAAAATAATAAAATAAAAATAAAAAAGATATACAAACAGAAAAAAGCATATGGAAAACAGTGAACATTATTAGTTATTAGGGAAATGCGAATCAAAACCACAATGAGATATCATTTCACCCTACAAAGATAACTATAATCAAAATGACAGATAATATAGTCTCAAGGCTTTAAAAATCATTAAAGGCTAACTCCTGAATTTGTATCTCCATCTTAGACCTATCTCCTCATTTCTAGACTTACATTCAAACTTAGGTTGTCAGAAGTTAAACTCCTGAATATCCCCCCCCAAACCTTTTCCACCCATAATAGTTGAATAGCAACTCCTCATTTCAAGAAAGAATGTGAAAAATTGGAACCCTCATATCATGCTGGTGGGACTATAAAATGGTACAGCAGCTTTGGAAAACAGTATGACCAATCCTCATATATTTGCCTATTTTGAAGGCATATGTTTGTCTATGTTGAAGGTAAACATAGAATCACTATATGACCCAGCATTTCTATTCCCAGATACATATCTAAGGGAAATGAGAACATATGTCCACATAAAAACCTGTATATACCACCTCAGAACAAAAGATACACATAGACTGAGAGTAAAGGGATGGAAAAAATATTTTATACAAACGGAAAGGAAAAAAAAGCTGGGGTAGCAATACTAATATCTGACAAAATAAACTTTAAAACAAAGGCTATATAGTAAGAGATAAAGAAGGTCACTACATAATGATAAAAGGAGCATTACAACAGGGAGATATAACTATTATAAATATATATGTGCCTAATATAGGAGCACCTAAATATATAAAACAGATTTTGATGAACAAAAAGAGCAAGATCAATAGCATTACTATAATAGTAGGGGATTTTAATACCCAACTAACATCAAGGGATAGAAGCTCCAGACAGAAAATTAACAAAGAAACAGCAGCCTTAAATGACACACTAGATCAGCGGTTCTCAACCTGTGGGTCGCAACCCCGGCGGGGGTCAAACAACCAAAACACAGGGGTCACCTAAAGCCATCGGTTGAGAACCGCTGCACTAGATCAACTGGATTTAATTTTTAATTTTTTTAATTTTTATTTTTTGTATTTTGCTGAAGCTGGAAACGGGAAGAGACAGTCAGACAGACTCCTGCATGCGCCCAACCAGGATCCACCCAGCACGCCCACCAGGGGGCGATGCTCTGCCCAGCAGGGGGCGATGCTCTGCCCCTCTGGGGCGTCGCTCTATTGCGACCAGAGCCACTTTAGTGCCTTAGGCAGAGGCCAAGGAGCCATCCCCAGCACCCGGGCCATCTTTGCTCCAATGGAGCCTTGGCTGCGGGAGGGGAAGAGAGAGACAGAGAGGAAGGAGAGGGGGAGGGGTGGAGAAGCAGATGGGCGCTTCTCCTATGTGCCCTGGCCGGGAATCGAACCCAGGACTCCTGCACGCCAGGCCGACGCTCTACCACTGAGCCAACCGGCCAGGGCCTTTTTAATTTTTTTTAAAGATTTTATTTATTCATTATAGAGAGGGGAGAGAGAGAGGAAAGGAGGAGGAGCAAGAAGCATCAACTCCCATATGTGCCTTGACCAGGCAAGCCCAGGGTTTTGAACCGGCAACCTCAGCATTTCCAGGTGGACACTTTATCCACTGCGCCACTACAGGTCAGGCTCAACTGGATTTAATAGATATCTTCAGAACCTTTCACCCCAAAGCAGCAGAATATACATTCTTTTCAAGTGCTCACGGTACATTCTCTAGGATAGAGCACATGTTAGAACACAAAACAAGTCTTAATAAATTTAAGAAGATTGAAATCATATCAAGCATTTTCTCTGACCACAACAGCATGAAACTAGAAATCAATTACAATAGAAAAACTAAAAAACATTCAAACACTTGGAGACTAAATAACATGCTATTGAATAATGAATGGGTTAACAATGAGATCAAGGAAGAAATAAAAAACTTCCTTGAAACAAATGAAAGCGAACATACAACAACTCAAAATTTATGGGACACAGCAAAAGCAGTCCTGTGAGGGAAGTTCATAGCATTACAGGCATACCTTAAGAAGCAAGAAAAAGCTCAAATTAACAACTTAACTTTGTACCTAAAAGAACTAGAAAAAAAACAACAAGTAAGGTCCAGAGGAAGTAGAAAGAAGAAAATAATAAACATCAGAGTGGAAATAAATGACATAGAGGCAAAAAACAAAAAACAATACAGAAGATAAATGAAACCAAGAGCTGGTTCTTTGAAATGGTAAACAAAATTAATGAACCTTTAACCAAACTAACCAAGAAAAAAAGCGAGAGTGCTCAAATAAATAAAATTAGAAATGAGAGAGGAAAACTAGCAACTGACACAGCAGAAATGCAAAGGATTGTAAGAAAGTACTATGAAGAACTGTATGCCTCAAAATGAGACAACCTAGATAAAATGGATAAATTCCTTGAAAAATATAATCATTCAAAAATCAATCTGGAAGAATCAGAAAACCTAATCAGACTGATTACACCAAAAGAGATTGAAATAGTTATCAAAAAACTCCCAAAAAACAAAAGTCCTGGGCTTGATGGCTTCACAGGTAAACTTTACCAAATATTCAAAAAGAACTAACTCTTATCCTTCTCAAGCTATTTCAAAAAATTCAAGAGGAGTAAAAACTTCCAAACTCCTTTTATAAAGCGAACATAATCCTCAATCCAAAACTAGGCAAAGATACTACAAAGAAAGAAAACTATAGGCCAATATCCCTGATGAACTTATATGCTAAAATTCTCAACAAAATATTAGCAAATCAGATCCAGCAATGCATGAAAAAAACATACATCATGATCAAGTGGGATTTATTCTGGAGAAGCAAAGCTGGTACAGTATTCGCACATCAATCAACATGATTCATCACATAAACAAAAGGAAGGATAAAAACCACATGATAATATCAATAGATGCAGAAAAAGCATTTGATAAAATCTAGCACCCATTTATGATCAAAACTCCCAGTAAAGTGGAAATACAGGGAACATACCTCAATATGAAAAAGGCCATCTATGACAAACTCACAACCAACATCATACTCAATGGGCAAAAATTAAAAGCAATCCCCTTAAGATCAGGAACAAGGCAGGGGTGCCTCCTTTCACCACTCTTATTCAACATAGTTCTGGAAGTCCTAGCTACAGCAATCAGACAAGAAAAAGAAATAAAAGGCATCCAAATTGGAAAAGGAGAAGAAAAACTTTCACTATTTGCTGATGACTTGATACTGTACATAGAAAACCCTAAAGTCTCAGTCAAAAAACTACTGGAACTGATAAATGAATTCAGCAAGGTGGCAGGATATAAAATCAATATTCAGAAATCAATGGCATTTATATAAACCAACAGTGAACTGTCAGAAAAAAAAAATTAAGGAAACAATCCCCTTTACTATTACAACCAAAAAAATAAAGTACCTTGAAGTATATTTAACCAAGGAGGTTAAAGAGATGTTCTTGGAAAACTATAAAACTATAAAACATGAGCCTTGACCGGTTGGCTCAGCGGTAGAGTGTCGGCCTAGCGTGCGGAGGACCCGGGTTCGATTCCCGGCCAGGGCACACAGGAGAAGCGCCCATTTGCTTCTCCACCTCTCCGCCACACTTTCCTCTCTGTCTCTCTCTTCCCCTCCCGCAGCCAAGGCTCCATTGGAGCAAAGATGGCCCGGGCGCTGGAGATGGCTCTGTGGCCTCTGCCTCAGGCGATAGAGTGGCTCTGGTCCCAACATGGCGACGCCCAGGATGGGCAGAGCTTCGCCCCCTCGTGGGCAGAGCGTCGCCCCATGGTGGGTGTGCCGGGTGGATCCCGGTCGGGCGCATGCGGGAGTCTGTCTGACTGTCTCTCCCTGTTTCCAGCTTCAGAAAAAATGATAAAACACACAAAAAAAAAACAACTATAAAACATGATAAATCAAGGAAGATACAAACAAGTGGAAGCATATAATGTGTTCACGGATAGGAAGAATAAACATCATTAAAATGTCTATATTAGCCTGACCAGGCAGTGGTGCAGTGGATAGAGCGTCAGACTGGGATGCAGAGGACCCAGGTTCAAGACACCAAGGTCGCCAGCTTGAGCGCGGGTTCATCTGGCTTGAGCAAAAGCTCACCAGCTTGGAACCAAGGTAGCTGGCTTGACCAAGGGGTTACTTGGTCTGCTGAAGGCCCACGGTCAAGGCACATATGAGAAAGCAATCAATGAACAAATAAGATGATTGATGCTTCTCATCTTTCTTCATTCCTGTCTGTCTGTCCCTATCTATCCCCCTCTCTGACTCTCTCTCTGTCTCTGTAAAAAAAAAAAAAAGTCTATATTACCCAAAGCAATCTATAAATTCAATGCAATTCCTATTAAAACACCAATGGCATACTTCAAAAATATAGAACAAATATTCCAGAAATTTATATGGAACCAAAAAAAGAACACAAATAGCCTCAGCAAGCTTAAAAAAGAAGAATAAAGTGGGTGGTATCACACTTCCTGATGTCAAGGCCATTGTACTAAAAACATCTTGGTACTGGCATAAGAACAGGCATATAGATCAATGGAACAGAACAGAGAACCCAGAAATAAATGCACACCTATATGGTCAATTGATATTTGACAAAGGAGGTAAGAGCAAAGGAGTAAAGACAGTCTCTTTAACAAATGGTGCTGGGAAAATTGGACAAATACATGCAAAAAAAAAAAATGAAACTAGACCACCAACTTACACCATTCACAAAAATAAACTCAAAATAGATAAAAGACTTGAATGTAAGTCATGAAACCATGATCATCTTGGAAGAAAACATAGGTAGTAAGCTCTCTGACATCTCTCACAGCAATATATTTGCTGATTTAACTCTACAGCAAGTGAAATAAAGGACAGGATGAACAAATGAGACTATATCAAGCTAAAAAGCTTTAGCACAGTTAAAGACAATATGAACAAAATAAAAAGACAAACCACACAATGGGAGTACATATTCGACAAGTCTGATAAGGGGTTAATAACCAAAATCTACAAAGAACTTGTAAAACTCAACACCAGGAAAGTAAACAATCCAATCAAAAATTGGGCAAAAGAAATGAATAGACACTTCTCCAAAGAGGACATACAGATGGCCAATGGGCATATGAAAAAATGTTCAACATCACTAATCATTAGAGAAATGCAAATTAAAACCGCAATGAGATACCACCTCACACCAGTCAGAATGATGCTCATTGAAAAAACAACACATAGCCCTGGCCGGTTAGCTCAGCGGTAGAGCGTAGGCCTAGCGTGCGGAGGACCCGGGTTCGATTCCCGGCCAGGGCACACAGGAGAAGCGCCCATTTGCTTCTCCACCCCTCTGCCGCGCTTTCCTCTCTGTCTCTCTCTTCCCCTCCCGCAGCCAAGGCTCCATTGGAGCAAAGATGGCCCGGGCACTGGGGATGGCTCTGTGGCCTCTGCCTCAGGCGCTAGAGTGGCTCTGGTCCCAACATGGCGACGCCCAGGATGGGCAGAGCATCACCCCCTGGTGGGCAGAGCATCGCCCCATGGTGGGCGTGCCGGGTGGATCCCGGTCGGGTGCATACGGGAGTCTGTCTGACTGTCTCTCCCTGTTTCCAGCTTCAGAAAAATGGAAAAATAAAAAATAAAAATAAATAAAAAAATAATAATAATAAAAAAAACACATGATAGGTGCTGGTGAGGATGTGGAGAAAGGGGAACCCTCCTGCACTGCTGGTGGGAATGCAGACTGGTGCAGCCACTATGGAAAACAGTATGGAGATTACTCAAAAAATTAAAAATCGAACTGCCTTTTGACCCAGCTATCCCACTTTTAGGAATATATCCTAAGAATACAAAATCACTGATTCAAAAGAAGAAACGCACCCCCATGTTTATTGCAGCATTGTTTACAATAGCCAAGATCTGGAAACAGCCCAAGTGTCCATCAGTAGACGAGTGGATTAAAAAGCAGTGATACATATACACAATGAAATACTATGCGGCGTGAAAAAGAAGGAAATCTTACCCTCTGTGACAACATGGAGAGACCTGGAGTCTATTATGCTAAGTGAAATAAGCCAGGCAGAGAAAGAAAAATATCATATGACTTTACTCATATGAGGAATCCAATGAACAATGTGAACTGAGGAATAGAAGAGAGGCAGAGAAGGGATCAAAGAGTCAAGAGGTTAAGCAGGCAGAGGGAAAAGGGATGAGAGGAGGGGATCAAAGAAAGGAAAGACATTAGTGAAAGTATATAAACATACCACAGAGAGATAGAGGACAGGATAGTAAATCATGGAGGAAAAGGGGGAAGGCGGTGGAGGGAGGAAGTAAAGGAGGTATCAAGGGTAACAAGGGAGGAGAGAGGGAGATATATTCGGGGGTACACTTGTAACTATGTAAACACAACAAATTAAAATCAATAAAAAATGTTTTTAAATAAATAAGTAAAAACCTGTACATAAATGTTCATAGCGAAACTATTTATAATAGACAAAAAGTAGAAATAACCCAAATGTCCGTCAAATGGTGAAAGAATAAATGAAATGTGGTATATCCATACAAAGGAATATTTGGCAATAAAGTTAAATAAAATATTGATACAAGCTATTACATAGATGAACCTTGAAAATGTTATGCTATGCAACAGAAGCCAGTCACAAATGACAATACATTGTATGATCCCATTTATATGAAATGTCCTAAACAGGCAAATTCAGAGGTAGGATATAGATTAGTGGTTGCCCGGAACTAGGCGGGGGTCAGAGGTCAGAACTAAGGACTATGGAGTTTCTTTTGGGGGTACTGAAATGCTCTAAAATGCATTCTGGTGATTGATATACAACTTTGTGTATATGATAAAAGCCAGAGAACTATACATTTTAAATTGGTAAATTTTATGGCATGTGGATTATATCTCAATAAAGCTGTTAAAAAAAAACAACACAAAAAACATCCACTGAAAGCTAATGCTCTCTTAAAAATACACCCATGTGGCCTGACCAGGCAGTGACGCAGTGGATAGAGCATCAGACTGGGATGTGGAAGACCCAGGTTCGAGACCCCGAGGTTGCTCACACCAGCTTGAGCGTGGGCTCATCTGGTTTGAGCAAAAGCTCACCAGCTTGGACTCAAGGTCACTGGCTTGAGCAAGGGGTTACTTGGTCTGCTGAAGGCCTGCGGTCAAGGCACATATGAAAAAGCAATCAATAAACAACTAAGGTGTCGCAACGAAAAACTAATGATTGATGCTTCTCATCTCTCTCCGTTTCCGTCTGTCTGTCCCTATCTATCCCTCTCTCTGATTCTCTCTGTCTCTGTAAATGCACCCATGTGGACACAAGCACAAGCTCAGTGATGGGGTTCAGTTGATTGGCACCAGTTCAAGAGAACCAATACCTAATTTTTTGTTGAATTCAGCAAACCAGTTGTTAAAATGGCATTTGTAATCAGAGTTTTCTCTAAGCTAGGAGCCTGGGCAGCTGCCTAATATGGAAATCACAAATTTACATTCCTTACTCTTTTTTAACATTTATCTGCGCAACAGCATATTCTAAGCGCCTATAGTCATGTTCATTCAGTCCATAGGTGAAAAAATTCAAGTGAGGACATCAATCAAGAAGCAATATGGAGCCTGACCAGGTGGTGGCGCAGTAGAAAGAGCGTCAGACTGGGATGCGGAGGAACCAGTTCGAAACTCCGAGGTCGCCAGCTTGAGCGTGGGCTCATCAGGTTTGAGCAAAAATTTACCAGCTTGGACCCAAGGTCGCTGGCTCAAGCAAGGGGTTACTCGGTCTGCTTAAGGCCCATGGTCAAGGCACATATGAGAAAGCAATCAAAGAACAACTAAAGTGCCACAACGAAAAATTGATGCTTCCCATCTCTCTCTGTTCCTGTCTGTCCCTGTCTATTCCTCACTCTGACTCTCTCTCTGTCCTTGTAAAAAAAATAAAATAAAAATAAAATAAAATAAAATAAAGAAGCAATATGGAGCCTAACCAGGCAGTGGCGCAGTGAATAGGGCGTTGGAGTGGGATGCGGAGGACCCAGGTTTGAGACCCCGAGGTTGCCAGCTTGAGCGCGGGCTCATCTGGCTTGAGCAAAAAGCTCACCAGCTTGAACCCAAGTTCGCTGGCTCGAGCAAGGGGTAACTCGGTCTGCTGAAGGCATATACGAGAAAGCAATCAATGATCAACTAAGGTGTCGCAAGGAAAAACTGATGATTGATGCTTCTCATCTCTCTCCGTCTCTGTCTGTCCCTATCTATCCCTCTCTCTGACTCTCTCTGTCTCTGTAAAAAAAAAAAAAGAAGAAGCATATGGAAATATCTTAAATAACAGTTTTATTGTTTTTTGTCAGGTATTATTTAACATTTTATCTTTTTTTTTCTTTGACATAGACACAGAGAGAGTTAGAGAGAGGGATAGATAGGGACAGACTGAAAGGAACGGAGATAGATGAGAAGTATCAATTCTTCTTTGCAGCACCTTAGTTGTTCATTGATTGCTTTCTCATATATGCCTTGACCAGGGGGCTACAGCAGAGCAAGTGACCCTTTACTCAAGCCAGCGACCTTAGGCTTAAGCTAACGACCTTTGGGCTCAAGCCAGCGACCATGGGGTCATGTCTATGATCCCATACCTAAGCTAGCAACCCCGCACTCAAGCTGGTGAGCCTGCATTCAAGCTGGATGTGCCCCTGCTCAAGCTGGAGACCTTGGGGTTTCAAACTTGGGTCCTCTGTATCCCAGTCCTATGCCCTATCACCTGGTCAGGTTACTATTTTTCATTAATATTTTAAAACTTTCTTATAACATAATCTAGTTTTATGTACCTCTTTTATTGTTCTTATTTAAGTATAAAATGTATGAAATAGGCCTGACCTGTAGTGGTGCAGTGGATAAAGCATCGACCTGGAAATGCTGAGGTTGCCAGTTCGAAACCCTGGGCTTGCCTGGTCAAGGCACATATGGGAGTTGATGCTTCCTGTTCCTCCCCCCTTCTCTCTCTATCTCTATCCTCTCTCTCTCTCTCTCCCTCTCTCTCTCCTTTCTAAAATGAATAAATAAAATTAAAATAAAATTTAAAAAATGTATGAAATAATAATCTACCTTTCAGTACATCGTTTTTGTTTATTTGTTTTTGTTTTTTAGTGAGAGGAGGGGAGGCAGAGACAGACTCCCACATGCACCCCAACTGGGATCTACCTGGCAAGCCCACTAGGGGGCAATGCTCTGCCCATCTGGGGCCCTTTCTCGGTTGCACCCCAAGCCATTTTTTAGCACCTGAGGCAGAGGTCATGGAGCCATCCTCAGCACCTGGGGCCAACTTGCTCCAATTGAGCCATGGCTTCAGGAGAGGAGGAAGAGAGAGAAAGAGGGAGAAGAGAGAGAGGAGTATAGAAAAGTAGATAAGCACTTCTCCTGTGTGCCCTGACTAGGAATCAAACCCAGGACATCCACACACCAGGCCAACATTCAACCACTGAGCCAACCAGCCAGGGATATTATATGGTTTTTTTACACTGAAAACAGTCATTAGAGCAGAGAACCAATTGTTAAATTATTTGAATCCCACCACTGCATAAGCCTGAATCTAAACAGAAAGTGTAAATTCTCCCCTAAAGTCCATCTGTGAACCATATCCTAGGCTGAATAATCAGTTACTGCCATGTCCCAAATTAATAAGTGATTATAGAGGCCTAATTTGTGGTTGCACATTGGATAAAGCATCAACCTGGAATGCTGTGGTCACCAATTCAAAATCCTGGGCTTGCCTGGTCAAGGTACATATGGGAGTTGATGCTTCCTGCTCCCACCTCCTCTCTCTCTATCTTCTTTCTAAAATCAATAAATAAAATTGTTGCATCCACTGGGTACGAGAACAAACGTCGGAGACTTTCAGGAGTTTAGATGTTACTTTATTGGCCAGTTTAACCTCCGCAGGGGCGAACTCCCAAGATGTCCGGAGACACCGTGCTCACAAGGAGCTGCAAACGGAAGCCGCGCCTGGCGCTTACAGCCAGGTCTTTATATATCCAAAGTGAGCAAGCATTATACAGAAGCAGATGTGGCAGTTTAGCTATTGGCTAGGGAGGTCGCACGCAGCATAGCAACAGGGGCTGGCATAGCAACAGGGGCCAGTTTTAGCTTAGTGGCGAATTTCAAACATAAACTTCTGATAAGGGTCTCTGACCTTCTTTGTTCTCAGCCTCACAGGGCCCTATCAGCACTCCCTGTTCCTTCAATAGTTACACTCTTGGCAGCCCCAGCATATCAGCACTCCCTGAATCTAACAAAAATAAAAATTAAAAAGCCCTACCTGGTCTACTTCCTGTCTCCTCTTATTCTTATCACTATTCTTCATTGCCCTACTGACATCCCTGCTGTTCCTTCACACAAACCAAGTGTGCTTCAGTCTCAGGGTCTCTATACTTTTTAATTACACTTTCTTTAAGTTCTCCACGTCACTGGCTCACTTCTTCCAGTTCTATGTTCCAAAGTCACCTCTTCACAGAGGTATTCTCTGTCTAAAAATAGGAATTCCCTGTCACTCTATTCACATCACACTTTATTTTTCCTCATAAAACACTTCCAGGTGATATGCAATTGTTTATGTTCTTGTAATAAAATACAAGCTCCTCGAGGGCTGGAAATTGATCATTGTTTTACCCCAAACCTCAGAACCATGCCTGGCATATAGCAGGTACTCAAATATTTTGTTGAATTATTACTAGAGAAAACATCAATGATCTTATAAGAAGAGAAAAATTTGTGAGACATACACATGATACTCATAGGTAGACAATAACTGGGAATGATCGAAGGCAATACTTACTGCAGCACCAAACTTCTGCCGGAACTGATCAACAACTGTGTATGTCACCTCTTCTTCCTCTACAGGGGAATAACAATATTAGATATATTTGTCTTCCTTGGAAATAGAACAGCCCTCCCACTAATTTTAGCCATATTAATAAACTCCTACTTTATTGCAATTCATATGTCTAATGTTATTTCATTATCACATGCATCAGCCCATCAGACAGTGAACCCTGCTAGCATCCTGTTTATCAACTGAGAATACAGAAAAGCCTTACCAATGAATTGTAGTCATTTCCTGTGATAATCCAGTGATGTTTCCCTCCTCATAGGTTTATGTCTTGAATACTTCAAGACATGTACTTTTTATTTTCTTTTTTAATTTTAATTTTTTTCCTTTTTTTCTTTTCCAAGTGAGAGGAGGGGAGACAGAGAGACAGACTTCAGCATGCGCCCTAACTGGGATCCACCCAGCAACTTCTGTCTGGGACCAATGCTCTGCCCTTCTGGGGCCATGCTTGTAACCGAGTTATTTTTAGCACCTGAGGCAGAGGTTCCACAAGGTCATCCTCAGTGCCCAGGGCAATGTGCTTGAACCAATGGAATCAATGGAGCCACTGGCTGTGGGAGGGCAAGAGAGAGAGAAGGGGGAGCAGGAGAGGTGAAGAAGCAGATAATGGCTTCTCCTGTGTACCCTGGCCAGGAATTGATTCTAAGACTTCTACACTCTGGGCTGACACTCTACCACTGGGCCAACTGGCTAGGGCCAAGAAATGCACATTTTGAAAGCATGTTCACAATAAAAAAAAAATAACAGTTTAAAATAAATTAGTCCTGGAAATAGGCCAATATTCACACTTTTGGATTCTCTCAGTCCTGAAAGTTAATTATTTATTTATTTATTTAGTGTAAGGAGGGGAAGCAGAGAGACAGATTCCCACCTGTGCCCTGACAGGCCTGCTGGGTGGCCAGCAAGCCCATAAGGGGGCAATGTTCTGCCCATCTGGAGCATTGCTCTGTTGCTTAGCAACTGAGCTCTTCTTAGTACCTGAGGTAGAGGCCATGACACCATCCTCAGAGCCTAGGCCAACTTGCTCCAACTGAGCTATGGCTGCAGGAGGAGAAGAGAGGGAAGAGAGAAAGAGAGAGAGAGAGAAGTAAGAGGGAAAGGGTGGAGAAGCAAATGGGTGCTTCTTCTGTGTGCCCTGACTGGGAATCAAATCCAAGACATCCACATGCTGGGCAAATGCTCTACCATTGAGCCAACCGGCCAGGGCTGAAGTTAATTAATTTTTAATTATGTAATTTAAAAGATTATAGGTATAGCCCTAGCCAAGTAGCTTGGTTAGTTAGAGTGTTGCCCTGATGCTCCAGGGCTGCAGCTTTGATCCCCAGTCAAGGCACAAAAAGCAACCGATAAATACATGAATAAGTGAAACAAGTCAATCTCTCTCTCTCTCTCTCTCTCTCTCTCCTTCCTTCTATCTCTCCCTTCCTCTAAAAATCAATAAATTAAAAAAAAAATTTAAGCTTAAAGATCTAGTATAACATATAGTTCTTCTTCATCACCCAACCTCTGAAACCAGTGGTACAGGACACAGTCTGTGTACCTTTTTTTTTTTTTTTTTTTTTTTTTTAATTTTTCTGAAGCTGGAAACAGGGAGAGACAGTCAGACAGACTCCCGCATGCGCCCGACCGGGATCCACCCGGCACGCCCACCAGGGGGCGACGCTCTGCCCACCAGGGGGCGATGCTCTGCCCATCCTGGGCGTCGCCATGTTGCGACCAGAGCCACTCTAGCGCCTGAGGCAGAGGCCACAGAGCCATCCCCAGCGCCCGGGCCATTTTTGCTCCAATGGAGCCTTGGCTGCAGGAGGGGAAGAGAGAGACAGAGAGGAAGGCACGGCGGAGGGGTGGAGAAGCAAATGGGCGCTTCTCCTGTGTGCCCTGGCCGGGAATCGAACCCGGGTCCTCCGCACGCTAGGCCGACGCTCTACCACTGAGCCAACCGGCCAGGGCTGTGTACCTTTTTTTTATACCCATACTCCTTTTCTTGGTGCTCTAGCTCTCCTAGTCTCAAGGCTTTAAATACCATTTATAGACTAACTCTTTAATTTATATATCTCCATCTCAGACTTTTCTTCTCATCTCTAGACTATCATTCAAGCTTATGTTGACAGAAACTAAACTCCTAGTTACCTCCCCCAAACCTTTTCCAACCATAGTCTTTCCCATCTCAGTTTAATAGTAATCCATAGTTGAGGGTGCTCAGGCCCAAACCTTGGAAGTCGTCCTTGATTCCTCTTTCCCTCACATCCACATCTGACCTGTCAGTACCTCGTGTATGCTCCACCTCAACATATACCCGAATTCCACCACTTCTTACCGATCAGACTGCCACTGCTAGGGTCCAAGTCCTACCATACACAAATATATTTCATTAGCTTCCTAATGGGTATTCATGGTTATACCCTTGGCTCCTTTCAGTATCTCTCTGTACAGCATTTAGAGCAACCTTGTTAAGATAGAAGTCACATTATGTTACTTTTCTTTCTACTGGGAAATAAAAGTTTTAAAGTAGTATAAAAATATGCAATACTCAGGGATAAATATGGCAAAAGAATGTAAGACATACTGAGAACTACAAAAACAATTAAAGATCTAAATAAATAGAAAAATACACTAGATTAATGGATTGGAATACTCAATATTGTTAAGATGGCAATGTTCCCCAATCTATCAATTCAATGCAATCCCAGAAAAAATCCAGTAGAGTTTTTTTGTAGAAATTAACAAGCTGACTCTAAAGTTTATATGGAAATGCAAAAAAACATAGACTAGCCAAAACAACTTTGAAAAAGAATGAAGTTTAAGAATAACACCATCTGATTTCAAGTATAAATGAATAGTAAACAAAGAAATTTATTATTGGTGTAAAGATAGAAAAATAGATCAATGTATTAGAATATAGTGTTGAGAAATAAACCTACACATTTATGGACAACTGATTTTTGACAAAGGTGCAAATGTAATTAAAGAATATACAGTATTTTTGCCCTGGCCAGTTGGCTCAGTGGTAGAGCATCGGCCTGGCGTGCAGGAGTCCTGGGTTCGATTCGCGGCCAGGGCACACAGGAGAAGCGTCCATCTGCTTCTCCACCCCTCCCCCTCTCCTTCCTCTCTGTCTCTCTTTTCCCCTCCCGCAGCCGAGGTTCCATTGGAGCAAAGATGGCCCGGGCACTGAAGATGGCTCTGTGGCCTCTGCCTCAGGCGCTAGAATGGCTCTGATTGTGGCAGAGCGACGCCCCAAGATGGGCAGAGCATAGCCCCCTGGTGGGCGTGCCGGGTGGATCCCGGTCGGGCGCATGTGGGAGTCTGTCTGACTGCCTCCCCGTTTCCAACTTCAGAAAAAATACAAAAACAAAAACAAAAAAAAAGAAAAAAAGAATATACAGTATTTTCAACAAATGGTGCTGGTACAACTGGTATTCATATGCATAAAAAAGGACTTTAAAAAAAAGGGACTTGGACCAATACCTCATATCTTATACAAAAATTAACTAAAAATGAATGATAGACCTAAATGCAAACCTAAAACTATGCAACATCTAGAGAAAAACATGGAGAACATCTTTGTGACTTTGAGTTTGGAAAAAATTTCTTAGATAAAACATCAAAAATACAATTCATAAAAATATGGCTAGACCTGTGGTGGCGCAGTGGATAAAGCGTCAACCTGGAAACGCTGAGGTTGCCGGTTCAAAACCCTGGGCTTGCCTGGTCAAGGCACATATGGGAGTTGATGCTTCTTGCTCCTCCCCCTTCTTTCTTTCTCTCCCCTCTCTATCATGAATAAATAAAATCTTAAAAAAATAATTAAAAAATATATATGGCTAAACTGTAGTTCATCAAAATTTAAGAAGTCTGTTCTTTGAGAGATACTTTAAGAGAATAAAAAGCCAAACCACAGACTTGGAGGAAATATTTGCAAAGCATTCATTGAGAAAAGATTTGTATCCAGACTATATAAACTCCTAACACTGAATAATAAGAAAATACTTCAGTAAGAAAATAACTAGCCCTGGCCCGTTGGCTCAGCGGTAGAGCACTGGCCCAGCCTGTGGAGGTCCTGGGTTCAATTCCCAGCCAGGGCACAACACAGGAGAAGTGCCCATCAGCTTCTCTACCCTTACCCTTCTCCTTTCTCTCTGCTTCTCTCTTCCCCTACTGCAGCCAAGGCTCCATTAGAGCAAAGTTGGCCTGGGCACTGAGGATGGCTGCATGGCCTCTGCCTCAGGTGCTAGAATAGCTTTGGTTGTAATGGAGGAACACCCCGGATGGACAGAGCATTGCCCCCTGGTAGGCATGCTGGGTGGATCCCAGTCAGGCGCATACGGGAGTCTGTCTCTCTGCCTCCCTACTTCTCACTTCAGAAAGAAGGAGAAGGAGAAGGAGAAGGAGAAGGAGAAGGAGAAGGAGAAGGAGAAGGAGAAGGAGAAGGAGAAGGAGAAGGAGAAGGAGAAGGAGAAGGAGAAGGAGAAGGAGAAGGAGAAGGAGAAGGAGAAGGAGAAGGAGAAGGAGAATGAGAAGGAGAAGGAGAAGGAGAAGGAGAAGGAGAAGGAGAAGGAGAAGGAGAAGAAGAAGAAGAAGAAGAAGAAGAAGAAGAAGAAGAAGAAGAAGAAGAAGAAGAAGAAGAAGAAGAAGAAAGAAAGAAAGAAAAATAACTAAAAACCTGACCAGGTGGTGGCACAGTGTATAAGCGTTGACCTGGGGTACTGGGGACTCGGGTTCAAAATGCTGAGGTTGGCCCTGACTGGTTGGCTCAGTGGTAGTGTATCAGTCCAGTGTGTGGATGTCGATTCCTGATCAGGGCACACAGGAGAAGCACCCATCTGCTTTTCCACTCCCCCTCTCGCTTCTCTCTCTCTCTCTCTCTCTCTCTCTCTCTCTCTCTTCTCCTCCTCCTGCAGCCATGGCTCAATTGGAGCAAGTTGGTCTCAGGCATTGAGGATGGCTCCATGGCCTCTGCTTCAGGTGCTAAGAAGAGCTTGGTTGCTGAGTAACAGGGCAATGCCCCAGATAGAAAGAGCATTGCCCCCAATGGGCTTTTCAGGTGGATCCTGGTCAGGGTGCATGTGGGAGTTTGTCTCTACCTCCCCTCCTCTCACTGAATAAAAAATAATAATAATAAATTAAATAAAAAAGAGAAAAAAAACCCTAGGTCACTAGCTTAAGCATGGGTTACCAGCTTGAGCATGGGATGATAGACATGACCCAATGGTTGCTGGCTTGAGCCCACAGGTCAGAGAAGCAATCAGTGAACTAAGAGGGCTGCAACTATGAGTTTATGTTTCTCATCTCTCTCCTTTCCTGTCTGCCTCTGTCCCTTTCACAAAAAAAAAAAAAAAAGAAAAGAAAATGACTAAAAGATATGAATGGACATTTAGCAAAGACATTCAATGGCAAATAAGTACATGAAAAGATCCTTAGGCCCTGGCTAGATGACTCAGTGGATAGAGCATCAGTCTGGAATATGGATGTCTTAGGTTGGATTCCCTGTCAGAGCACACAGAGAAGTGACCATCTGCTCCTCTCCCCCTCCCTATATTCCTTTTCTCCCTCTTCCTCCCCTGCAGCCAGTGGCTTGATTGGTTCAATCATCGGCCCTGGGCACTGAGGATAACTTGGTTCATCAGAGCATCAGCCTCAAGTACCAAAAATAGCTTGGTTGATTTGAGCATTGGCCCCAGACGGGGTTGCCAGGTGGATCCCAGTTGGGGTGCATGCGGAAGTCTGTCTCATTATCTGCCTTCCTCTCACTTAAAAAAGAAAAAAAAAGATGCTCAACATCCTTAGCCATTAGGGAAATAATATATCCAAAAAATCCTCCAGTGGCTTTTCTTCTCACTTCAGAATAAAAGTCGAAGTCTCTTTCTTCAATGATCTACAATGTCCTCCATGACCTACTACCCCCACTTCCTCTATGATTCTTCTTGCTCCAGCTACACTGATCTCCTTGCTGCTATGGTAAGATCCTGACATGTTCCTATCTCAGGGCCTTTGTATGTGTTATTTTTTCTAGCTAAAAAATATTTCCCACAGATATTCATACAGCTGCATCCATCACCTCCTCCAGAACATCACTCAAATGTCACCATTTCAGTAAGGCCTGTCCTGGACAGCCTAAATTGTAAAACCATTCTTTCCACGGACTTCAACTCTTTATTCTGTTTTTCTCTCCATAATATTTGGCACTAGCATACTATATATTACCTTCACTTATCTTTATAATTATTTAGTTCTGTTTCCTATACCAGAGCTCCATGATGGCACAGATATCATACCTCAGAATGCCCTATGGCTAGATATAGTGTACACTCAAATATTAAATAAACAAATAAATCATGATATTTTATCTTAATTCAGTCCTGAGAAGCAATGGTTTAGCTAAGCATTCTATAGGTAACCCTGACTCAGGGTTATGCCAACTTGGAAGAGTTCCTAATCACAATAAAGAAAGCCCAGTACTCACCTGACAGACTGTACTTGTGGTCATTCAGGAGAGAGGTGGTTGTTGCCTCAGGGGCAAAAGAAGGAGGCTCATATACATTTAGGTCTTCATCTTTCATTTTATCCATCCTGGTTCTTTCTGTATTTAGACTATACTTACAAAAAAACAACAACACTGAAGTAAATTATTCTTGGCTGCTAATGCCATACACAGATTTTACCAATGACAAATTCTAGAACTCCATTTCATAGAGGACTCTTTCATCCAATGCTTATTTCACTTGGATATACCATTTAGAGATGGAAAAAAATATCCATCTATTTCTTCTCATTTCTATTACTTCAGGCCATTCCAGGAATTACCTATCTAGTGATTGGAGTAAAGGCTTTCTATTCTAATGTGTACATTTGGGTAATATCATAATTAAGAAAATTATTCTGCCTGACCAGGCAGTGGCACCGTGGATAGAGCTTTGGGCTGGGAGACAGAGGACCTAGGTTCAAAACTCTGAGGTCGCCAGCTTGAGTGCGGGCTCATCTGGCTTGAGCGCAGGCTCACCAGCTTCAGTGTAGGGTTGTGGATTGAATGTAGGATCACAGGTATGACCCCATGGTCTCTGGCTTGAGCCCAAAGGTCTCTGGATTGAAGCCCAAGGTCGCTGGCTTGAACAAGGGGTCACTCGGTCTGCTGTAGCCCCCTGGTCAAGGCACATATGAAAGAGCAATCAATGAACAACAAAAGTGATGCAATGAAGAATTGATGCTTCTTTCCTCCCTATCTGTCCCTATTTGTCCCTCTCTCTGTATCTGTCACATACACACACAAAAAAAATTATTCCATCATCCTGACCAGGTGGTGGCACAGTGGATAGAGCATCGACCTGGGTCACTGAGGGCCCAGGATCAAAACCCCAGCTTGTCACCAGCTTGAGCACAGGCTCATCTGTAATGAGCAAGGACTCACCAGCTTAAGCATGGGATCATAGACACGACTCTAGAGTTACCGGCTTAAACCCAAGGGTTGCTGGCTTAAAGCCCAAGGTTGCTGACTTGAGCAAGGGGTCACGGATTCAGCTGGAGCCCCCTGGTCAAGACACATATGAGAAAGCAATCAATGAACAACCAAAGTGCCACAACTACAAGTTGATGCTTTTCATCTCTCTCCCTTCCTGTCAGTCTGTCTCTCACTAAAAAAATAAAACAAAAATAAAAAATAAAAATTATTCCATCATACCTAACAGAGGATGCCTTTTCTTCCATGGCACCTTGTTCCACTTCGTCTACTAATTCCACTGCAAAATAAACAAATGGCTTCAAACAGTTTCTGATCTGCAAGCAAATAACACCCCCATCTGCCCTTACCCACTTTGACTATATACCACAAACAGTAACTGGAAATGTTAGTCCCTAGAGGCCTTTATATGCCAGCAATAAAATACAGAGGGTCCTCAGGTTACGACACAGTTCTATTCCTATGACAATAACGTAACCCAAATTTTGGTGTAAGTTGAAACATACCCTAGCCTAAGTCACTTACCTATCCTGATTTTTACAGTTGTAAAATCATAACCTAGAACATAAAAACACAACTAAGCCACAGAAAAAGGACATAAATGTAGTATACTGTACACTGTACTGCATATTCTTCTGCTGCACACAACCAAACTAGTTTGCCCACATAGTCCATAAGTATGATGCTAACAGCATAAGCCTAAACACTCATTTCTCAATTTTTTAAAGTTTTTATAGAAGTGAACGTCAAAAACTCAACTCAAAACATCATATGTTGAGACTTGGTAACCCAAGGACCCCCTGTAGAGTAGAAGAGAGAAACTATTCTAAGTACTGAAGACTCCTAATATTTATTTATTTATTTATTTATTTATATTTTTCAATTACAGTTGCCATTCGATATTATATTAGCTTCAGGTGTACTGCATAGTGGTTAGACATTCATATAGCTTATGAAGTGATTGCCCTGATAAGTCTAGTACCTGGCACCATACTTAGTTATTATGGTATTATTGACTATATTCTCCATGCTGTACTTTACATCCCGGTGACTATTTTGTAACTGCCAATTTGTACTCCTTCATCTCTTCACCTTTTTTCACCCAGCCCCTACAATCCCCACCCCATCTGGAAACCATCAGTTGGTTCTCTATATCCATTAGAAGCAGGGAGGCAGAGAGACAGGCTCCTACGTGTGCCTCAACCAGGATCCACCTGGCAAGTCCAGTAGGGGGCAATGCTGTGCCCATCTGGGGCAGCTGCTCCATTACTCAGCAACCAAGCTATTTCAGCACCTGAGATAAGGCCATGGAGCCATTCTCGGTGCCTGGGGCCAACTTGCTTGAACCATTTGAGCCATGGCTGTGGAAGGGAAAGAAAGAGAGAGAGACAGAAAGAGGGAGAGAGAAAAGGAAAGGGGGAGCATAGAGAAGCAGATGGTTGCTTCTCCTGTGTGCCCTGACCAGGAGTCGAACCTGGGACCCCCACATGCTAGGCCAACATTCTACTGCTGAACCAACAACCCAGGGCTACGTTGTTTCTATTTTGTTTGTTCCTTTATTTCGTTTTTTAGACTTCATATGTAAGTGAAATCATATTTGTCTTTCTGTCTGACTTATTTTACTTAGCATAATACCCTCTAGGTTCATCCATGTTGTTGCAAATGTAAGATTTCATTCTTTTTTATGTCCAAGTAATATTCTGGTGTGTGTGTGTGTGTGTGTGTGTGTGTGTGTGTGTGTGTGTGTATATATATATATATATATATATATATATTCTTTTTTTTCTCTCTGAACTTGGAAACAGGGAGGCAGTCAGACAGACTCCCACAAGCGCCTGACTGGGATTCACCCGGCACGCCCAACAGGGGGCGATGCTCTGCTCCTCTGGGGCATCACTCTGTTGCATCCAGAGCCATTCTAGCGCCTGAGGCAGAGGCCATGGAGCCATCCTCAACGCCCAGGCCAACTTTGCTCCAATGGAACCTTGGCTGCGGGAGGGGAAGAGAGACACAGAGAGGAAGGAGAGGGGGAGGGGTGGAGAAGCAGATGGGCGCTTCTCCTGTGTGCCCTGACCGCGAATCGAACCCGGGACTCCTGTACGCCAGGCCGATGCTCTACCACTGAGCCAACCGGCCAGGGCTTATACTACATATTCTTTATCCAAATGTTTATCAATGGACACAGCTTGTGAATAATCTTAATCTATGTCCCTATGGAGCTTCCTTGGCCATTCAACAGGGTAGGAACCTCTCCACATGTTCCCTTTACCCTTTTTTTTTTTTTTAAAGAGACAGAGAGACAGACAGACAGGAAGGGAGAGAGATGAGAAGCATCAATTCTTTGTTGTGGCTCCTTAGTTGTTCAATGATTGCTTTCTCATATGTACCTTGACTGGGGGGCTACAGCAGAGTGAGTGACCCCTTTCTTAAGCCAGCAACTTTACACTCAAGCCAGCGACATTAGGCTTCAAGCCAGCAACCATGGGGTCATGTCTATGATCTCATGCTCAAGCCAGTCACACTGTGCTCAAGCTGGTGAGCTCATCTTCAAGCCAGATGAGCCCATGCCCAAGCTGGCGACCTCAGGGTTTCGAACCTGGATTCTCTGCATCCCAGTCCAACACTCTATCCACTGTACTATTGCCCGATCAGGCCCCTTTACCTTTTTTGTTCTAGGACACCTTTATGGTCATACAGATTGGTTCTACAGGTAACTTTTCTATTAAATCCCATCCTAATGCACCTTCCTTCATACTATGTGCTGTTTGGGGTTTTTTATGAATCATTTACAGCTCTGTCCCTTTAAAAAATCTCCCAGGCTAATATATTAATAGTTCAGTGACATAAAAGGTAATAAAAGCTAGATTGGAAAATCACAAAAGATATATGAGAGAAAATATTACACAAAATTCTGAAACCATTTATTTTTAACTTAGCAGTGCAGGGAATGTAGGGAAATATTACATATCATTGATCCTAAAATGTACATTTTAAACAGCTCTGAAATTGGATATGATTTACAGTAAGTGCACATGACAATTTAATTGGCAACTTTTTTCCTTTGTTAGGATGGAAAAAGTAATAGCATACCTTATAATTAATGGCATCTTATATTCAATTAAGTACACTTAGTTACTTTTCAGGGGGGAAAGCTCTCAAGGGCTACTCTCAAATGTCTCTTTCCCCTGCACTATCTAGAAGTGCTGAGTCTGGGGCAGAAAAATAGAAATTCACTAAAAACACTGATTAGCCAGTTATTATCCTTCATCCTGATAATTCTTTTTCAAGGTGCTTTTCAGAGAGACCCCTGCATGTCTGATTGAGCCACAGAGCAAATAAGTTCAAGAAGGTTTCTTTGAGCCTAAAAATTATGAACTAAGGCTAAGTCCTGAGAAAGAATTTAGGAGATGAAATCCATGAGTATAGATCACAAAGCTGGTCAGTGGTTAGTATTCTCCTGAGTTAGGGAGATAGTAGTAGTGATTCCTTCACTTCTCTTTATAACCCATCCACAGCCCAGCTCTGGCCAGTCCAGAACTCTGCTCCTCTGCAAAGATTAATACTTAAAATACAATTACAAGAATCCCAATACTGACCCTGGCCAGGAAGCTCAGTTGGTTAGAGCGTTGTCCCAATATGCCAGGGTTGCAGGTTCCATCCCCAGTCAGGGCACGTTCAAGAATCAACCAATGAATGCATAAATAAGTGGAACAACGTACAGATGTCTCTCTCTCATGCTCTCTCTTCCTCTCTCTCTAAATCAATAAGTAAAAATTTTATAAAAGAATCCCCTACTGCCACCACCATCACTACCATTATAAAAAGGTGTTCAAGGGACTGTGTTTACCATAGCATATTCAGTGACACGGGACAGTTAAAGAGATGGCTAGAAGTGTGTCTGGATTGGCAGCGATCAATTTGGTAAGAACGTCATTTCTCTCTAAATTCTACTTTTTTCACAAAACAAAGTAATCTTTCAAACAGCAGTAATTTCTCATTTACAGCAGTCCTTTCCTTTCCTCATATTTGCCCCAGTGATAAGAAATGCAGAGCTCTATCCAGTCCCAGATCTCACTCCACCACCCTTCCCACCCTGCTCTGATCTTTACGCTGCTTTGGAGGGCTTTCTGCTTTTGAATTCCTAAAAGCAAAAAGTACTTGTTCCCACCCCTTTCCTTAGCCCATTTGGCTTGTCTAAAGTATACTAACCAGATGAGCTTCTATCCCCTTTCTGGCAAAGAATGTACCTACACTTGCTAAATGATTTGTTGGCAGAAAGAATAGGGTTGCTTTCGTTTGACCAGGTGGTGGTGCAGTGGATAGAGCTTCAGCCTGGGATGCTGAGGACAGATGCAAAACCCTAAGGTCACCAGTTTCAGTGTGGGCTCATCTGCCTTGAATGCAGGGTCGCTGGTTTGAGCGTGGAATCATAGACATGACCTCATGGTCTCTGGCTTGAAGTCCAAGGTCGCTGGCTTAAGCTGAAGGTCTCTAGCTTCAGCCCAAGGTCACTGGCTTGAGCAAAGGGTCACTGGCTCAGCTAGAGCCCCCCCTCCCATCACCAAGGCACATATGAGAAAGCAATCAATGAACAACTAATGGTGCCACAGAAAGAATTGATGCTTCTCATCTCTCTCCCTTCGTGTGTGTGTGTGTGTGTGTGTGTGTGTGTCTCCTCCCTCTCTCTCTCTCTCTCTCTAAATATATATATGGCTGCTTCCTATGATTCCAAAACCCACAAAGCTCTGAAAACCAAAAAAATCTTTGCAACTCTTTTGGCAGCAAAGCCTAAACTGACATACCACTTATATTCTTATTTTATTCCCCTTAGAACAATTATTTAACCATTTCTCTGTAGAAATGTGTTTTTATTACAGAGTGCTGCCTAGATCTACTTGAGATGTTATGCCATATGAATACTCTTTGTTAGAATTTCCAAAAGTCCAGAACAATTCTGGATTCTGAAACATTTGGCCCCAATGTTTCAGATAAGGAACTGTGAATGTACTAGGAATGTGTACTGTTAAATTCACTTGCTGAGCAAGACAATTCCTTTCTGCTCAGATTTCTAACTCTGCCTGGTGCCTGAGTCTCTAGTAATGAGCACCAGCAATCCTCACATTATAAAACCAAAATGACTAAAATTTTCTAAGACTATTCCACTCATAATATCCACCGAAATAGTACAGGAAGGGTCAATTTTCAAATACCAACTTTCAGAGTTGAAGAATGTAATATTAAAGGCAAGATAACACATCACTTTTCCAAATATTGCAACGAGGCAGTGCAGTGAGTTTACTAATACTGCTAATCCCAATAACAGCATTCAAGGAACATGAAGCTCTCACCATTGACAATCTCATGCCCAAAAAACATCTTCACTCCTGGGACACTTTGACCAGTCTCCACATTCTTCACTGTTATAGAAAACAATTAAATTGGTTAATAAAAAATATTTCCTAAAACTATAAGAAAATATATCTCTCAAAAGTGCTCAATCTGTGTTTTACAAAAATTCCCAAATTATTTTCCCCAAGGAATGAAAAGTCAATCACAAATTACAAAGCTATAGTCTTGACACAATAAAGAACAGAGGGAACCCCAGAGAAACTAAAAAGGCAGTAGTACATTGAATTTCAACTTCTCCCAAGAATATGCTAAGACCTTTGGGGCTAAGGATTATATCTACTTACTATATATATATTTCCACTGATTTTATTCCACCTAACTTCAGACAATTTTTAAGGTGGCTATTTCTAGATTCACACTCTGTTTCATGTCATCCTACATGCTCAAAAATAATTGTTAGGGCCTGACCTGTGGTGGCGCAGTGGATAAAGCGTCGACCTGGAATGCTGAGGTTGCTGGTTCAAAACCCTGGCCTTGCCTGGTCAAGGCACATATGGGAGTTGAAGCTTCCTGCTCCTCCCTCCTTCTCTCTCTCTCTCTCTCTCTCTCTCTCCCCCTCTACAATGAATAAATAAATAAAATTAATTTAAAAAAATAATTGTTAGGGACAACAGTCCAATTCCTGGCCCAAATACAGGGTTCTCTTCCCTAAGCAGATAGGGGAATTAGAAATTTAGATGTTATGTCTACAGCATGGTATCATTTTTCTAGATGGAATTGCTCACAGCAACTGTATATTTATTTCCACATCTCTCAGTAATCCAAAATAATTGTGGTTTACTCTCACTACTCCATATATATTTTTAAATTTTTATTACTTTTAATTTATTGTGTTAATATAAATTCAAGTGTCCCATTCAATATAACACCTTCACCCCCACCCCTATATCCCCCTTTACACCCTCTCTTCCCTTCCCTCTGGGATTTGCTGTCCTGTTATCTTTATTTTTGTGTTATGTATATATAATTTCACCAATCCCTTCACCTTCTCTGATCCCATCCCCTCATCCCCCTTCTCTCTGACAACTGTCCCTCTGCTCCCTGTGACCCCACCTCTGCCTCTATTCCATTCCTCAGTTCACTTTGTTCATTAGATTCCACATATAAGTGAGATCATATGATATTTATCTTTCTCTGCCTGGATTATTTCACTTAGCATAATAATCTCCAGGTTCATCCATGTCATTGCAAAAAGATTTCCTTCTTTTTCACAGCCGTGTAGTATTACATTTTGTATATGTACTACTGCTTTTTATTTATTTATTTATTTATTTTTACAGGCACAGAGAGAGAGTCAGAGAGAGGGATAAGACAGGGGCAGACAGACAGGAATGGAGAGACACGAGAAGCATCAATCATTAGTTTTTCGTTGCGACAGTTTAGTTGTTCATTGACTGCCCTCTCACATGTGCCTTGACCGCGGGCCTTCAGCAGACCGAGTAACCCCTTGCTCAAGCCAGCGACCCTGGGTCTCAGCTGGGGAGCTTTTTGCTCAAGCCAGATGAGCCCACACTCAAGCTGGCAACCCCGTGGTCTCAAACCTGAGTCCTCTGCATCCAGTTCAACACTCTATCCACTGCGCCATTGCCTGGTCAGGCTGTACCACTGCTTTTTAATCCACTTGTCCAATGACGGACACTTGGGCTGTTTCCATATCTTGGCCATTGTAAACAATGTTGTAATAGACATGGGGTTGCATATCTTTTGAATCAGTGATTTTTTTATTCTTAGGATATATTCCTAAAAGTGGGATACCTGGGTTAAAAGGCAGTTCCATTTTTAATTTTTTGAGGAAATGCCATAATGTTCTCCACAGTGGCTGCACCAGTCTGCATTCCTACCAGCAGTTGTGTTGTTTTGTTAATTAGCACCATTCTGACAGGTGTGAGGTGATATCTCATTGTGGTTTTAACTTGCATTTCTCTGATGATTAGTGATGTTGAACATTTTTTCATATGCTCATTGGCCATCTGTCCACTAAATATATTCTTACTGAGGTCAAAGATCGCCAACTGTCTATTTCTCAAAGCCAAAGAAATGTTTACAATCTTAACATATTTGGCTCCCATGCATCCTTTGATACTGTTCTCTCCTTTCTTCTCGGCTCACAAAACACTCTTTAATTCTTTCTCTATTAGCTACCTACAACTACTATACTGAGCACCCATTCCAAGCCAGGCACCATGCTAATTGTTTGACTAATTTAATTGTACAGTAGCATAATGAGATAGGCATTTCATTATCTCCATAATGGAGGAATCTAAGGCTCAGAAAGATTAAATAACTTGCTTAAGGTCACACTGCTAGTAAAAGACAGAGTCAGGATTCCAACCCAGGCATCAGTGATTTTTAAGATGCAACGCTTAACCAGTGTTACACTGTCACCCTAATTTGCTTCCAGTCCCCTTTGCTGCCTCTATTTCTGCTTAACCCTTACACAGTGATAGTCCCCAGGGATATGTTCTTCTTCCTTTCCCTTCTTCTTGAATAATCACATTGGCCCTGGCCGGTTGGCACAGTGGTAGAGCGTTGGCCTAGTGTGCGGGGGACCCAGATTCGATTCCCGGCCAGGGCACATAGGAGAAGCGCCCATTTGCTTCTCCACCCCTCCCCCTCTCCTTCCTCTCTGTCTCTCCCTTCCCCTCCCGCAGCCAAGGCTCCATTGGAGCAAAGATGGCCCGGGCGCTGGGGATGGCTCTGTGGCCTCTGCCCCAGGCGCTAGAGTGGCTCTGGTCGAGGCAGAGCGATGCCCCGGGGGGGGGGGGCAGAGCATTGCCCCCTGGTGGGCACAGCATCGCCCCTGGTGGGCGTGCCGGGTGGATCCCGGTCAGGCGCATGCGGGAGTCTGTCTGACTGTCTCTCCCTGTTTCCAGCTTCAGAAAAAAAAATACAAAAAAAAAAAAAAGAAAGAATAATCACATCAACTTCCTAGCTCTCCTGACATCCATTATTTCTCCAGTATGGACTATTTCCCTGAGTTCCATTCACATTTTCAACTGACTAATAACAGAGTTACTGTAAGATTCTCAAAATAAAAATCATTATCTTCTCCCAATAACCAATAAACCTGTTTCTCTTCCCATTACTGTCAATAACAGTATTATACACCTAATCTTCAGAGTCATAAATGTAGGAGTCACTTTCCATTTCTCTTTATCTAATGATTACTTGGTTACATATCTCATCTCCTAAGCATTTATGGAATGTCTTCTCCATTCCTTGCCAAGTCCCATCATTTCTCTTTTATTAAGCTCCTTGATTGTCTGAATACTTATCTATTCTCCTTGCCTCTAGTTTCTTCTACTTTAAAAATCATTTTCATTTTATTACTATTATTTTTTTAAATCAGTGAGAGGAGGGAAGGCCGAGAGACAGACTCCTGCATGCACCCCGACCAGGATTGACCCAGCAAGCCCACTAGATGGTGATGCTCTGTTCATCTGGGGCATTGCTTCACTGCTCAGCAACTGAGCTCTTCTTAGCATGTAAGGCAGAGGCCATGGAGCCATCCTCACCACCCAGGGCCAATTTGCTCCAATTGAGCTATGGCTGCAGGATGGGAAGAAAGAGAAAGGGAAAGAAGTGAGAGGCGGAGAGGTGGAGAAGCATATGGGCACTTCTCCCCTGTGTCATGACTGGGAATTGAACCCGGGACACCCACACACCAGGCTGACACTCTACCACTGAACCAACTGGCCAGGACTCATTTTTATTTTTCAACTATACCTGACATATATTATTATATTAGTTTCAGGTGTACACCCCAGTGATTAGACATTACATAACTTACTAAGAGATTATCCCCATAGATCTCACACCTGACAACATAGCTATTAAAATATTGACTGCATTCCCTTTGCTGTACTTTACATCCCTATGACTATTCTGTAACAATATGTACTTCTTAACCCTTTCACCTTTTCACCCATCTCCTCAACCCTCCTCCCATCTGGCAACCACCAAAATGTTGTCTTTATCTATAAAGCTGTTTCTGTTCTGCTTGTTCATTTTGTTTTTTAGATTCAATTGTTGATTAATGTTTTTATTGCCATTTTATTGTTCATATTTTTTATCATTTTCTTTTTCTTCTCTTTCTTAAAGAGGACCCTTTAATATTTCATATAATACCGGTTTGGTGGTAAATTCCTTTAGCTTTTTCTTGTCTGGGAAGCTCTATATATGTCCTTCAATTCTAAATAATAGCTTTGTCAGGTAATCTTGTTTGCAGTTCCTTGCTTTTCATCACTTTGAATATTTCTTGCCAATCCCTTCCAGCCTGCAAAATTTCTGTTGAGAAATCAGCTGACAATCTTTTTTTGTGTGTGTGTGAGACAGAGAGAGGGATAGATAGGGACAGACAGACAGGAGGGGAGAGAGATGAGAAGCATCAATTCTTTGTTGCAGCACCTCAGTTGTTCATTAATTGCTTTTTCATATGTGTCTTAATCAGGGGGCTATAGCAGAGTGAGTGATCCCTTGATCAAGACAGCAACCTTGGGCTTCAAGCCAGCGACCATAGGGTCATGTCTATGATTCCACGCTCAAACCAGCGACCTAGTGTTCAAGCTGGTGAGCCTGTGCTCAAGCCCACGCTTAAGCCTGCGACCTCAGGTTTTGAACCTAAGACCTCTGCATCCCAGTCTGATGCTTTATCCACTGCGCCACCAACTGGTAAGGCTCAGCTGACGATCTTATAGAAGATCCCTAGTAGTAACTAACTGCTTTTCTCTTGCTGCCTTTAAGATTCTGTCGTTAACCTTTGCATTTTAATTATGATGTGTCTTGGTGTGAGCCTCTTGGGTTCATCTTGATTGGGACTCTCTGCACTTCCTGGACTTGTATGTCTATTTCCTTCACCAGGTTAAGAAAGTTTTCTATTGTCATTTTTTCAAATAGGTTTTCAATTTTTTGCTCTCTCTTTCTTCCTTCCAGCACCCCCACGATGGAAATGTTGCTATACTTGAAGTCCCAGAGGCTCCTCACACTATCCTCATTTTTTTTTGGATTTTTTTCTCTTTGCTGTTATGTTTGGGTGTTTTTTGCTTCCTTATAGTCCAAATCACTGATTTGAGTCTTGGCTTCATTTACTCTTTTGTTGATTCCTTGTAAATTAATCTTCATTTTAGTGTATCTTTCCTTCATTTTTTTTTTTAATTTTTATTATAATTTTATTTTTTTAATGGGGTGACATCAATAAATCAGGATAAATATATTCAAAGATAACATGTCCAGGTTATCTTGTCATTCAATTATGTTGCATACCCATCACCCAAAGTCAGATTGTCCTCTGTCTATCTAGTTTTCTTTGTGCCCCTCCCCCTCCCCCTTTCCCTTTCCCTCTCCCCCCTCCCCCCGTAACCACCACACTCTTATCAATGTCTCTTAGTCTCACTTTTATGTCCCACCTACGTATGGAATAATGCAGTTCCTAGTTTTTTCTGATTTACTTATTTCACTTTGTATAATGTTATCAAGATCCCACCATTTTGCTGTAAATGATCCAATGTCATCAGTTCTTATGGCTGAGTAGTATTCCATAGTGTATATGTGCCACATCTTCTTTATCCAGTCATCTATTGACCGGCTTTTTTATTATTTCCATGTCCTGGCCACTGTGAACAATGCTGCAATGAACATGGGGCTGCATGTGTCTTTACGTATCAATGTTTCTGAGTTTTGGGGGTATATACCCAGTAGAGGGATTGCTGGATCATAAGGTAGTTCTATTTTCAGTTTTTTGAGGAACCACCATACTTTCTTCCTAATGGTTGTACTACTTTACATTTCCACCAACAGTGTATGAGGGTTCCTTTTTCTCCACAGCCTCTCCAACATTTGCTATTACCTGTCTTGTTAATAATAGCTAATCTAACAGGTGTGAGGTGGTATCTCATTGCAGTTTTGATTTGCATTTCTCTAATAACTAAAGAAGATGAGCATCTTTTCATATATCTGTTGGCCATTTGTATTTCTTCCTGGGAGAAGTGTCTGTTCATGTCCTCTTCCCATTTTTTTATTGGATTGTTTGTTTGTTTGTTGTTGAGTTTTATGAGTTCTTTGTATATTTGGGATATTAGGCCCTTATCTGAGCTGCTGTTTGAAAATATTTCCCATTTAGTTGGCTTTCTGTTTATTTTGTTATCAGTTTCTCTTGCTGAGCAAAAACTTCTTAGTCTGATGTAGTCCCATTCATTAATTTTTGACTTCACTTCTCTTGCCTGTGGAGTCAAATTCATAAAATGCTCTTTAAAACCCAGGTCCATGAGTTTAGTACCTATGTCTTCTTCTATGTACTTAATTGTTTCAGGTCTTATGTTTAGATCTTTGATCCATTTTGAGTTAATTTTAGTACAGGGGGACAAACTGTAGTCCAGTTTCATTCTTTTGCATGTGGCTTTCCAGTTTTCCCAGCCCCATTTATTGAAGAGGTTTTCTTTTCTCTATTGTGTGTTGTTGGTCCCTTTATCAAAAATTATTTGACTATATATATGTGGTTTTATTTCTGGGATTTCTATTCTGTTCCATTGGTCTGAGTGTCTATTTTTCTGCCAATACCATGCTGTTTTGATTGTCGTAGCCCTATAATATAGTTTGAAGTCAGGTATTGTAATGCCCCCAGCTTCATTCTTTTTCTTTAGGATTGCTTTGGCTATTCGGGGTTTTTTGTTTGTTTGTTTGTTTGTTTGTTTTTTCCTGAAGGTGGAAATGGGGAGAGACAGTCAGACAGACTCCCACATGCGCCCAACCGGGATCCACCTGGCACACCCACCAGGGGCGACACTCTGCCCACCAGGGGGCGATGCTCTGCCCCTCCGGGGTGTCGCTCTGTCGCAACCAGAGCCACTCTAGTGCCTGGGGCAGAGGCCAAGGAGCCATCCCCAGCACCCGGGCCATCTTTGCTCCAATGGAGCCTTGGCTGCGGGAGGGGAAGAGAGAGACAGAGAGGAAGGAGGGGGGGTGGAGAAGCAAATGGGCGCTTCTCCTATGTGCCCTGGCTGGGAATCGAACCCGGGTCCCCCGCACGCCAGGCCGACGCTCTACCGCTGAGCCAACCGGCCAGGGCCTATTCGGGGTTTTTTATAGTTCCATATAAATATGATGATTTTTTTGTTCCATTTCTTTAAAAAATGTCATTGGAATTTTGATGGGAATTGCATTAAATTTGTATATGACCATCTTGATTATATTTATTCTTCCTAACCAAGAACAAGGAATATTCTTCCATCTCATATCTTTTTCGATTTCCCTTAACAATGGTTTATAGTTTTCATTATATAAGTCCTTTACATTCTTTGTTATGTTTATTCCTAGGTATTTTTTGTTGTTGTTGTTGTTGCAATCGTGAAGGGGATTATTCTTTTTAGTTCGTTCTCAAATGTTTCATTGTTGGCATATAGAAAGGCTATTGACTTCTGTATGTTAATTTTGTATCCTGTGACCTTACTGTATTGGCTTATTGTTTCTAGTAGTCTTTCTGTGGATTCTTTGGGGTTTTCGATGTATAGGATCATATCATCTGCAAAAAGTGATACCTTTACTTCTTCTTTTTCGATATGGATGCCTTTTATTTCTTTGTCTTGTCTGATTGCTCTGGCTAGAACCTCTAGTACCACATTAAATAAGAGTGGAGAGAGTGGACAACCCTGTCTTGTTCCTGATTCAAGGGGGAAAGCCTTCAGTTTTGTGCCATTTAATATGATGTTAGCTGATGGTTTATCATATATGGCCTTTATCATGTTGAGATATTTTCCTTCTATACCCATTTTGTTGAGAGTCTTAAACATAAAATTGTGTTGTATTTTATCGAAAGCCTTTTCTGCGTCAATTGATAAGATCATGTGGTTTTTGTTCTTTGTTTTGTTGATATGATGTATTACGTTAACCGTTTTACGTATGTTGAACCATCCTTGAGATTCTGGGATGAATCCCACTTGATCATGATGTATTATTTTTTTAATATGTAGTTGTATTCGATTTGCTAGTATTTTGTTTAGTATTTTAGCATCTGTATTCATTAGAGATATTGGTCTGTAGTTTTCTTTTTTTGTGCCATCCTTGCCTGGTTTTGGTATGAGGGTTATGTTGGCCTCATAAAATGTGTTTGGTAGTATTGCTTCTTCTTCAATTTTTTGGAAGACTTTCAGTAGAATAGGAACCAAGTCTTCTTTGAATGTTTGATAAAATTCGCTGGTATAGCCGTCTGGGCCTGGACTTTTATTTTTGGGGAGGTTTTTAATGGTTTTTTTCTATTTCTTCTCTACAAATAAGTCTGTTTAGGCTTTCTGCTTCTTCTTGACTCAGTCTAGGAAGGTTGTATTGTTCTAAGAATTTATCCATTTCTTCTAGGTTGTTGAATTTAGTGGCATAAAGTTTTTCATAGTATTCTACAATAATTCTTTGTATATCTACGGTGTCCGTGGTGATTTCTCCTCTTTCATTTTGGATTTTGTTTATATGAGTTCTTTCTCTTTTTTCCTTGGTAAGTCTTGCCAAGGGTTTGTCAATTTTGTTGATCTTTTCAAAGAACCAGCTCCTTGTTCTATTAATTTTTTCTATAGTTTTTCTGTTCTCTATTTCATTTATTTCTGCTCTGATTTTTATTATCTCCTTTCTTTGGCTGGTTTTGGGTTGTCTTTGTTCTTCTTTTTCTAGTTCCTTAAGGTGTGAAGTTAAGTGGTTCACTTGGGCTCTCTCTTGTTTGTTCATATATGCCTGAAGTGATATGAACTTCCCTCTTATCACTGCTTTTGCTGCATCCCATAGATTCTGATATGTCGTATTGTCATTTTCATTTGTCTGCATATATCTTTTGATCTCTGCACTTATTTCTTCTTTAACCCATTCATTTTTTAAAAGTATGTTGTTTAGTTTCCACATTTTTGTGGGATTTTTTTTCCTCTTTTTTGCAGTTGAATTCTAGTTTCAAGGATTTACGATCAGAAAATATGCTTGGTACAACTTCGATTTTTCTGAATTTGCTGATGTTGTTTTTGTGGCCCAACATATGGTCAATTCTTGAGAATGATCCATGTACACTGGAGAAAAATGTATACTCAGTCACTTTGGAATGAAATGTCCTATAGATGTCTTTCATATCCAGGTGCTCTAGTGTTTTGTTTAAGGCCACTATATCTTTGTTGATTCTCTGTTTGGATGACCGATCTAGAGCCATCAGCGGTGTATTGAGGTCTCCAAGTATGATTGTATTTTTGTCAGTTTTTGTTTTAAGGTCAATAAGTAGCTGTCTTATATAGTTTGGTGTTCCTTGGTTTGGTGCATATATATTAAGAATTGTTATGTCTTCTTGATTCAGTGTCCCCTTAGCCATTATGAAATGGCCATTTTTGTCTCTGAGTACTTTTGCTGTCTTGTAGTCAGCATTATCAGATATGAGTATTGCTATGCCTGCTTTTTTTTGGATGTTATTTGCTTGGAGTATTGTTTTCCAGCCTTTCATTTTGAATTTGTTTTTATCCTTGTTACTTACATGAGTTTCTTGTAGGCAGCATACAGTTGGATTTTCTTTTTTAATCCATTCTGCTACTCTGTGCCTTTTTATTGGTGAGTTTAATCCGTTTACATTTAGTGTAATTATTGACACTTGTGAGTTCCATATTGCCATTTTATAGATTGCTTTCTGTTAGTTTTGTGTCTTGTTTGATCCTTCTCTTTCATCTTTCTATCTTTTGTTTTTATTTGGTTGTATTCCATACATCTTTCCTCTGTTGCTATCTTTTTTAAATCATGTGCTTCTGTGGTGGTTTTTTCAATGGTGGTTACCTTTAAGTAATGAAAAGGGTTCCTACCCTGTTCATTGTAGTGCACTATTTTGTGAGTACTTTTGCACTCCATTGTCCTTTGCTATTGTTAATCTCCATCCTCTCCTCCCCCTTTCTTTTTGTTGTTGTCACAGTTTAAATTTGGTTTTATTGTGTTCTTCTTGGAGCTTTTACTTGTGGCTTTGTTTTTTTTGTTTTTTTTTTTGTTCTTTGTATCTGATTGGAGAACCCCCTTTAGTAATTCCTGGAGTGGGGGTTTTCTGATGATAAATTCCCTCATCTTTTCTGTATCTGTGAATGTTTTTATTTCTCCTTCATATTTGAAGGATAGCTTTGATGGGTATAGTATTCGTGGCTGAAAGTTCCTCTCTTTCAGGACTTTAAATATTGGGGTCTACTCTCTTCTAGATTGTAGAGTTTCTGTTGAGAAATCAGATGATAATCTAATGGGCCTTCCTTTATATGTTGTATTCTTCTTTTCCCTGGCTGCCTTGAGAATTTTTTCTTTGCCATTGGTTTGTGCCAATTTCATTATGATGTGCCTTGGAGTAGGTTTGTTGGGGTTAAGAAAACTCGGAGTTCTGTTTGCTTCTTGAATTTGAGGCTTTAGTTCTTTCCACAGGCTTGGGAAGTTCTCATCTATTATTTGTTTGAGTATGTTCTCCATTCCATTTTCTCTCTCTTCTCCCTCTGATATACCTATTATTCTTATGTTATTCTTTTTGATGGAGTCAGATAATTCCTGTAGGGCTATCTCATTTTTTTAAATTTTTGAGTCTCTTTCTTCTTCTCTCTGTTGTGCCTCAAGTTGCTTGTCTTCTATTTCACTAATCCTACCTTCTATCTGGCTTATTCTATTAGCTAAACTTGTTACCTCGTTTTTCAGCTCATGTATTGAGTTTTCATCTCTGTTTGATTTGTTTTTATAGTTTCAATTTCCTTGGAAATATATTCTTTGTGTTCGTTGAGTTGTTTTCTGAGCTCCCTAAATTGCCTTTCTGTGTTTTCTTGTATATCTCTGAGTATTTTTAGGATTTCTATTTTAAATTCTCTGTCATTTAACTCCAAGGTTTCCAATATATTAAATTTTTTCTCCATAGATTTTTCCTCATCTATCTGTGTTACCTCTTTTTCTTTTGTATCCATGATATTCAATTTTCTCTTCCTTAATGGCATCTGAGGGTGGTTTTGTTGATAGTATTAATGAGATTTAATAAAGAATAAAAAGTTAAAAAAATAAAAAAATGGAAGAGTTTTTTAAAAAAAATAATTAAAGAAAAATAAAATAAAATAAAAATTTTTTTTAAAAAAGGAAATTATTCCCCCCCCCTCCTTTTTTCCTCTCCTCTCCTCTCCCTTCTTTCTTGAGAAAATCTTGTGGTGAACTGTTAGTTATATTGTACTAAATAGAACAAACAATGCCTGTACTGGAGGGCCTGAATTTGGGAGAAGTAATAAAGGGGCAAAAAAAAAAAACCCAAAACAAAACAAAACAACAACAACAACAAAAAAACAGAAAAAAGGGGGTATGGACCCACAAAAAGCAAATAAGGAAAAAATTTGGGTCAAGAATAAAATGATTTGCTTTTAGGTGTTGGTTGACTAAGAGTTATGATGAGAGGAATAAGAGGGAAACAGGAAAATGGGGGGACAAATAAAAAAATTACTATTGTATTTAGTGGAACAAGAATTAGATAAAATGGAGAGCCAGGGATGGGAGCACTGCTAGTGAGTTAAAAAGGTGAAGTAAAAAAAACCCAAAATCCACAAACATAAGTTTGAGTCCCAGATAAGATAATTTGTTCATTATTGAGGTTTGAATGAGAGGAGACGTAAAGGAGAAAGGAAGAAACTAATATAGAGGGAGAAAAGAGAGAGAGAGAGAGAGAGAGAGAAAAGAGGGTACCACTAAAAGAAGAAAAAAGAGGAGAGAGAGAGAGAGTTAAGGGTTTTGGAGTGCAACCCTCATAGAGAGAAAGGAAGAGGAAAGAAAAGATAATGGGAGATGTAACACTTATAGGTAGTGTAGTTCAGGAGAGGAGAGAGTAAGACCGGCAGATAGTTAAACAACCAAATTGGAGGAGGAAAAAAGGAAAAAAAAAATCAAGAATGAAGATAAGAGAAAGAAACAAACAAATATAATAAAATGAGATAGGTTATAAAGTCTGCGGATTATTCTTGATTTTGGGAGGTTATCTTCTTGCTTTTTCTTTTCTCTCCCTCTTCCTGGTCGGTGACTCTGTACCCCGGGTTCTGCCCCTTTGGGACGCTCAGGTAGAGGTTTGCAGTTGATAAGTCTCTATGGCAATGTCATGTATGGTGCTTCAGTCTCGTTGGCAGTCGAGGCTCATTAGCATTTATAGGCTCCGACAGTGAGAGAGTCCGTGTTCCTGGAGCCTCTCTCCTAGTCTTTCCTTCCTCAATTAGTAGCCTGATAATCCAGCTATGGGGTTGCTGCTGCCTCTGCCTGGATAGTTAGAGGCTCAAAGAGCTGGCCACTCCCCACTCTATTCCCACTCAGCACAGGGCTCTGGGTAAGGCTCAGTCAGTCAGAGCTGCTAGCATAATCAGGCGGGGCTTCCACCCACTCAAAGACCTCTGGCTCTGCCACTCTGTCCAGTAACAGGGGTGGGCACCCACTCCTGGGGCGCTTGGAGGAAACTCTCGCTCACTATCTGCATGCACAGACCAGGATATCAGGCCGGAAGTCTCACCCTCCAAGTGAAACTTCTGCCTGCACGGAAAAGTTGCAGCCTTGGAATTGGCTCTCGCTCCCTCCCCGTGCGCAGCTCCCTCAGGGCGCTGGAGCTGCCTGGAGATTCCGCTTTTGGCCCACACAAAGGCTCTGACTCTGCCTCTCTGTGGGATAACACAAGTGCCCACTCCCAGGTCTTTGGAAGGAATCTCTCGCCCACTATCTGCGCGCGCCGACCAGGAGATTGGGGAAAATGGCTTCCCCTCTTGTCTTTCTTTGTCTGGGTTTGGCGCGAGTCTTAGCTTGTATTGACTGGGTTGCCATAGGCACAGTTTTTCCTTGGCTTGGATCTCCGTGCTACAGCCTGGTTCGGCCGTTTGTGCCGTGGCCTGGATCTATTCACCCCCTTTACCCACCTCAGATTCTATATTCTCAGTTCCCAGTGAAAGCTGCCCAGTTAAGGTTAGTGAGGAAAGCGGAGCATTTCTTACTCCCTATTTCCTTCGGGGTTTGATCATATATTTAGCCAATTTTTCGCTCGACCATACCTTCAGCTGTATTGCGAAACATCTGGAGGCTCCAAGGATAGGTTTTTCTGTTTCTGGTTGAAGATCTTGTTGAGTTTTGGGGGAGATTTATCGGTATCGCTTCCTACGGTGCCATTACGCTGACGTCATCTTCCTCCTTCCTTAATTTCTGACTGGACCTTTATTTATTTTTTCTAAATTATTTATGTATTTATTTATTTATTTATTTATTACAGAGACAGAGCGAGAGTCAGATAGAGGGATAGATGGGGACAGACAGACAGGAACACAGAGAGATGAGAAGCATCAATTATCAGTTTTTCATTGTGGCACTTTAGTTGTTCATTGATTGCTTTCTCATATGTGCCTTGCCTGGGGGGCTACAGCAGACCGAGTAACCCCTTGCTCAAGTCAGCAACCTTGGGTCTAAGCTGGTGAGCTTTGCTCAACCTAGATGAGCCCGCACTCAAGCTGGTGACCTTGGGGTCTTGAACCTGGGTCCTTTGCATTCCAGTCCGATGCTCTATCCACTGCGCCACCGCCTTGTCAGGCTATTTATTTACTTTTTTTTTTCCATTTTTTCTGAAGCTGGAAACAGGGAGGCAGTCAGACAGACTCCTGCATGCGCCCGACCGGGATCCACCCAGCATGCCCACCAGGGGGCGATGCTCTGCCCATCTGGGGTGTCGCTCTGTTGCATCCAGAGCCATTCTAGTGCCTGAGGCAGAGGCCACAGAGCCATCCTCAGCACCCGGGCCATCTTTGCTCCAATGGAGCCTTGGCTGTGGGAGGGGAAGAGAGAGACAGAGAGGAAGGAGAGGGGGAGGGGTGCAGAAGCAGATGGGTGCTTCTCCTGTGTGCCCTGGTTGGGAATCGAACCCGGGACTCCTGCATGCCAGGCCGACGCTCTACCACTGAGCCTACCAGCCAGGGCCTATTTATTTTTTTAGTGAGAGACAGACAGACAGGATGGGAGAGAGATGAGAAGCATTAACTCATAGTTGCGGCACTTTATTCATTGATTGCTTCTCATATATGCCTGGACCAGGGGGCTCAGCTGAGCCAGTGACCCTTTGCTCAAGCCAGCAACCTTGGGCTCAAGCCAACAACCATGAACTTCAAGCCAGAGACCTTTGGGCTTAAGCCAGCAACCATGAGGACACATCTATGATCCCACACTCAAGCTGGTGACTCTGCACTCAAGCCAGGTGAGCCCATGCTCAAGCCAGATTAGCCCACGTTCAAGCCAGATGATCCCATGCTCAAGCCAGGGACCTCATGGTTTTGAACCTGGGTCCTTAGTGTCCAAGGTCAACGACGCTCTATTCACTTCGTTGCCACCTGGTCAGATTTGCTGGACCTTTTCTATGCTCTTGAGGTTCTTGCTAAGTTCACTGAGCATTCTTATAACCAGTGTTTTGACCTCTGCATCTAGTAGATTGCTTGTCTCCATTCTGTTTAGTTCCTTTTCTGCAGTTTTGTTTTGTTCTTTGATTGAGACATATTTCTTTGTCTTCTCATTTTGGCAGATTCCCTGTGTTTGTTTCTATATATTAGGTAGAGCTGCTGCATCTCTCAGGCCTGGTTGAGTGGCCCAACATAGTATGTGTTCTGTAGAGAACAGTGGCACAGCCTCCCCAATCTCTCAAACTGGATACTTGAGTTGCACTTCCTGTGTGGGCTGTGTGCACCCTCCTCTTATAGTTCAGCCTTGATTGCTGCTGGCATGACAATGGGAGGGATTTACCCTCAGGCTGATCAGCTACAAGGACTGGTTGTGACCACCAACCACTGCCCTCCAACCATCGTGGATGATCAGTTGTGCAGGGGCCCACCATACAGAGCAGGACTTACTTCAGTGGGGCTCTGGTACCTGCTGAACCAGCCCCTTGGGTGTGTTGCTTGTGGTTGGGTGGTGATGCTTTGACATGGTCTGAAGCTGCCCACCGGGGGCACTGGCTCTTAGGCTTCCCAGGTGGTACAGGCCAAGGTCAGCCACCATCTGTGTTCTGCCTGGGTCCACCTGGCAAGAGCTACAAAATGCTCTGTAGATGACTGCTTCTTGTGCTGGGCTTGGAAGTGCTCAGGTAAAGCCAAGCTGTGAACTAAGGCTGGCTGCTGCTCTGGAAGTGCCAGGGCCTGGGGCCACTTAACAAGAGGTACTGGGCTCACTGAGTTCAGATGCTGCTTGTTTGAGAGAGTTTAGGAAAATCTGAAGAATGAGCCAAGACAGGACATTCATATGTAAGAGTCACTGGAAACCACTTGGGCGAGCCTGAAAATTGGGTGGAAACCTCAGGAAATCACCAGGGTGGGACAAACAGTGTTAGCCAGGTAGATGGAGTCTCAGATATGGCAGTCCATTGTGGCTCTGTGGGAGGTAGGCTCATCAAAGGAACATTATCTTCTGCCAGCACAAAACTGCCCCCCAGCTCTTGCCTTGATGCTGGAAAATTCAGTTCCTCCCTGTATGTCACAGATACATTTCAAGCTGCTGGCCCCATGCTGGAGTTCAGAGGAAATAAATCCAAGTAAGTCTGTGCACAGGCCCTTTAAGAGGAACTGCCGAGGAATCCTGTGGCCTCAATCCCTGCTGGCTTTTATAGCAAGAAGTTATGGGGACTTCCATTCCTGGCACTGGAACTCTGGGGTGGGGGTGCCTGGTATGTGGCTGGGACCCCTCAGTCCTCAGACAGTATACCTCTGCAGCCAAGATAAACCTCTCAATTTTTATCTACCACACCTGGGTGTGGCACGAGCCTGTTGTGCATCTCTGCCCTTCCTACCAGTGTCAACATGGCTTCTTCTTTAATTCTCTAGTGTAGAACTTCCATTAAGCCAGATTTCAGGTGGTTCTGAATGATGGTTGTACTGTAGTTTAATTGTAATTCCGATGTGGTTGTGGGAGGAGGTGAATGCCATGTTTACACACGCCACCATCTTGCCCAGAAGTCCTGGCCTCCAGTTTCTCCCTACTTCAATCCTTCATTCATACTGTTGTCACAGTGAGGTCTCCCCCTGCTTTGTCCAAATAGTACATAACATCAGCAGACAAGTGCAAAGAAATATGTTCAATATCTCTTGGAATTTTTTTTTTTCTCTCTAGGAATATTTTGAAACATGCCAATATGAAATATCACTTTTTGCTTGTAAAACTAGCAAAAATCAAGGAAAGATGATCAACATGAGCATTTTTAAAGAATCCAATGCTAGATTATTTACTGTAATTTACTCACACATTACTAGTAGCAAAGTAAGCCTAACCCTCTTGAAAATCTATTTGGAAATATGCATCAAAAACATTTAAATATCCATAACTTTCATTCAGTAACTTCAATTCTGGAAGTATTCCTAAGAAAATAATTATAAAACATAACAAATATTAAAAAATATATAATTTTTTTTTCTTTTGTAGTTTTCTGAAGCTGGAAACGGGGAGAGACAGTCAGACAGACTCCCGCATGCGCCCGACCGGGATCCACCCGGCTCGCTCACCAGGGGGCGACGCTCTGCCCACCAGGAGGTGATGCTCTACCTCTCCGGGGCATCGCTTTGCTGGGACCAGTGCCACTCTAACGCCTGGGGCAGAGGCCAAGGAGCCATCCCCAGCACCTGGGCCATCTTTGCTCCAATGGAGCCTTGCTGTGGGAGGGGAAGAGAGAGACAGAGAGGAAGGAGAGGGTGGGGGGGTGGAGAAGCAGATGGGCGCCTCTCCTGTGTGCCCTGGCCGGGAATTGAATCCGGGACTCCTGGACACCAGGCCGACGCTCTACCACTGAGCCAACCGGCCAGGGCAAAAAATATATAATATTTTGAAAGCCTTTAAGCCTTTGCTTTGAAATATTTAACCATTAAATTGAAATTTTAAAACATGAGAAAATGCTCATTACAGTATTAACTAAAAAACTAGATATATGATACACCAGACTTATTATATTCAGTACATAAATTTGTGTGATTTAAAGAATAGAGAGAAATATACCAAAATAAATACAGTGCTACCTTGACACATGAGTTTAATTCATTTCATGGCCAAGCTCGTGACTCAATTTGCTCATGAGTCAAATCGAATTTCCCCATTTAAATGAATGGAAATGCAATTAATACGTTCCAGTCCAAAAAAACACACAAACTTTTTGTTTTATATGCTTTTAAATAAGAAAATATACTTTATAAATAACAAATACACACATATATATCTACATAATAAGAGAGAATGTAAAGAAATAAACTGGTTTATGAAATGTTATTTACCTTCAAGGTCAGGTGAAAATGCCGGCGGAGGGGGAGGAGACTGGTGGAGGAGGTTTTATTTCATGAGCTATCGCTTAACATAACTTACGCTACACACTTAACGCTATCTAATGGAGGGTGCTGGAGGTTCATGATTCAAATATCCCCTCATGATTTAAAGCAAAAAATCCCGCGAGTGACTGCTCGTCTCTCAAATTGCTTGTGATTTTTTTGTTTTTGTTATATATGAATGTAAATGTTTATTCAACATACAAAATAAAAACTTACATATTTGACATTTACTTATTTCCACATAAGTGGCAAAAATTACCAAACAGCATCAATTTAATTTTGATGGTAAAATTATTTGATGGTAATTTTTCATGTTAATTTTTTTCTTTTTCTTTTCTTTTTTTTTATAAATAAATTTTTATTTTAATGGGGTGACATCAATATATCAGGGAAATTGCTCGTGATTTCAAGTGCTCATGTGTCAAGGTACCACTGTATTCTTCTGGACTGAAGGCTTTGTTGAACAAGCATGAGGCATTTACTAACTGCATTAATCAATATCATTTATCTAGGCTAGAAATGTGCTCAATCTCCCCACAGACAGTGGGGACCTCCAGGACCTTTACAACATCGCTTTCCTCTTCCTCCTGTCTGCAACTGCACTAACTACCCTGACCTTGAAATTTGAAGCCATGTACTAAAGATGGCAGAGCAGAAAGATGAAGTCCTGGATCCTCGCTAACTTTGAGGGAGCATCATAGTAGCCCTGGGATGTCTGCCTCTTTTATATGAAAGAATAAACTCCCAATTTGTTTAGGCCCCTGGAAGAAAATCTGTTTCTAGCATCTGAGCGTGGGTCCTAATGACACAGCATTAAAAATTTCAAGCAACAACTTGAAAACTCTCATGCCTCCCACTTAAACATCTTCCAGATTATTTCATATTGCTTTCAGAAGTGTCCAATGATATGACATGTAAGGTCCTTCTCATCTGTCCATGCCTATCTCTCCAGGCTTATTTCTCACCACATCTTCATCCTGAAATTTACTAAGGTTTTCTGAATGCACCAAATTTTCATGTCATTCTGTATTTTTGTACATGCTACTTCTGCTTAAAACAACAGTTCTCACAGTGTTCCTCAGCATAACATCAGCATCACCCGGAAACTTTTCAAAAATACAAATTTTTTTATTTTTTATTTTTATTTTTTGCAACAGAGAGTGAGACAGAAAAAGACAGATAGGGATAGACAGACAGGGAGGGAGAGAGATGAGAAGCATCAAGTCTTTGTTGCAGCACCTTAGTTGTTCATTGATTGCTTTCTCATAAATGCTTTGACAGGGGTGGGTGTGTGTGTGTGTGTGGTTACAGCAGAGTGAGTGACCCTTTGCTCAAGCGAGCAACCTTGGGCCCAAGCCAGTGACCTTTGGGCTCAAGCCAGTGACCATGGGGTCACATCTATGATCCCACACTCAAGCTGGGGAGCCTGCGCTCAAACTGGATGAGCCCATGCTCAAGCTGGTGACCTTGGGGTTTTGAACTTGGGTTCTCTGCATTCCAGTCTGATGTTCTATCCACTACACCACTGCCTTGTCAGGCAGAAATGCAAATTTTTGATCTGCACCCCAGACTTTAAGAATTAAAAACTCTTTTTTGGATGGGGGCCCAGCAATGTGTTTTAATAAGTCTTCCAGGTGATTGATTCTTTTTTTTTTTTTTTTTTGTATTTTTCTGAAGTTGGAAACGGGAGGCAGTCAGACAGACTCCTGCATGCACCCGACCGGGATCCACCCGGCATGCATACCAAGGGGCGATGCTCTGCCCATCTGGGGCATTGCTCTGTTGCATCCAGAGCCACCCTAGCGCCTGAGGCAGAGGCCACAAAGCCATCCCCAGCGCCTGGGCCAACTTTGCTCCAATGGAGCCTCAGCTGCAGGAGGAGAAGAGAGACAGAGAGGAAGGAGAGGGGGAGGGGTGGAGAAGCAGATGGGCGCTTCTCCTGTGTGCCCTGGCCAGGAATTGAACCCGGGACTCCTGCACGCCAGGCCAATGCTCTACCACTGAGCCAACTGGCCAGGGCCTTCCAGGTGATTGATTCTTATGCACAAAGTTTGAGAACCAATGGCCCAAAACAGCCTTCCCTTTCTCCCCATCCAGTTAGCTCTTATACACCCAAATGAAGTTTTGCCATCAATTCTTCATTTAGGGAAGGCTTCCCCACTGTTCTAACCCTATTACTCTCAGATCTAAATTAGCTGAATCTTTGTGTTTCCAGTATCTTCTGCATTCCTCTATCAGAGCGGATTTCACACTGCATCACTGTGTATCTTCCTACCTTCTTATGTCTCCTTACTACATCAAGTTTTTTGAGAACAATGACTGTGTTATTCTTATCTATATCCCTGGTACCTAGCACAGTGCCTGGGATATAAAACTATCAATACAGTAAATGGTTACTGAATGAATTAATCCTAGCTCACAAAAGTCATAATATGGCTTAACAATAACACTAATCTCTCTATGCATGTTTTAATTGTGAACTTGAAACTTATCATGCCAGGAAAACAAATACTCGAGCAAGTTAATATTCCAGCTGAATTAAAAACTACATATTGTAGCCTGACCAGGTGGTGGCGCAGAGGATAGAGCTTTGGACTGGAAAGCGGAGGACCCGGGTTTGAGACCCTAAGGTTGCCAGCTTGAGTGCGGCCTCATCTGCTTTGAGCAAGGCTCACCAGCTTGAGCCCAAGGTTGCTGGCTCGAGCAGGGGTCACTTGGTCTGCTGTAGCCCCCCCCCCCCCCCCGTCAAGGCACATATGAGAAATTAATCAATGAACAACTAAGGAGCCGCAATGAAGAATTGATGTTTCTCATCTCTCTCCCTTCCTGTCTGTCTGTCTGTCTGTCCCTATTTAACCCTCTCTCTGACTCTCTCTGTCTCTACCAGAAAATAAATAAATAAATAAATAAATAAAAACTACATATTATAGTGCTTGCTTCAGCAGCACATATACTAAAATTGGAATGATAATGAGAAGATTAGCATGGTCCTTGAACAAGGATGACATGCAAATTTGTGAAGCATTCCAATACACACATACATACATACTACCTATTGCAGCTTCAAGGTGAACACATGGGGGAGCTAGGAGGGTGTTTATTGATATACACAAATAGAAGCAGTGATGAGAATGAGGAAGTCCGGAAGGAGAGATGAGAATGAAGTCAGAAAGATGAACTTCTTTAGAGCAGACAAAAGGGCAAGAAAGCAGCTCACTTTTGAGAGACCTACCCCACCTATTGGTTAACCAGAACTGTTATTCTATCCCTATTGTGCTGTGTTCAGCAGGTACTGGTACTGCATTCAATACTTTCAGTCAGTGATGCCACTGTGGCTTTTACCTCAGTGCACTGAACTCTGTCCCTGCTCTGTGTTTCTATTCAGGGCCTCTATACCTCCTGGCATCTTTGAGCCACTGTACTATTCCTAAGTAGCCAACCTCTGGACTTCTTTTTTCAGGAGAAAAATAATTATCTTTGTAAATTTGTCTGTTGAGGCCAAAAGCAATTCTAAATAATAGAGTGGTTATTTTTAATTTCAAGATCTATGGAGGCATGACCTGTGGTGGTGCAGTGGATAAAGCGTCGACCTGGAATGCTGAGGTCACTGGTTCAAAACCCTGGGCTTGCCTGGTCAAAGCACATATGGGAGTTGATGCTTCCTGCTCCTCCCTTCTCTCTCTCTCTCTCTCTTTTTCCTCTCTAAAATGAGTAAATAAAGTCTTAAAAAAAAAAAGATCCATATGGAGAAAAATTAAAAGAACTACCCAATTTAAAAACTATAATACTCGGCCCTGGCCTGTTGGCTCAGCGGTAGAGCGTCGGCCTAGCGTGCGGAGGACCTGGGTTCGATTCCCAGCCAGGGCACACAGGAGAAGCGCCCATTTGCTTCTCCACCCCTCCGCCGCGCTTTTCTCTCTGTCTCTCTCTTCCCCTCCCGCAGCCAAGGCTCCATTGGAGCAAAGATGGCCCGGGCGCTGGGGATGGCTCTGTGGCCTCTGCCTCAGGCGCTAGAGTGGCTCTGGTCGCAACATGGCGACGCCCAGGATGGGCAGAGCATCGCCCCCTGGTGGGCAGAGCGTCGCCCTTGGTGGGCGTGCCGGGTCCACCTGGTCAGGCGCATGCGGGAGTCTGTCTGACTGTCTCTCCCTGTTTCCAGCTTCAGAAAAAAACAAAAAACAAAACAAAACAAAAAAAACTATAATACTCTAACAGCCTGACCTGTGGTGGCGCAGTGGATAAAGCGTCGACCTGGAAATGCTGAGGTTGCCGGTTCGAAACCCTGGGCTTGCCTGGTCAAGGCACATATGGGAGTTGATGCTTCCAGCTCCTCCCCACTTCTCTCTCTCTGTCTCTCCTCTCTCTCTCTCTCTGTCTTTCCCTACCTCTCCTCTCTAAAATGAATAAACAAATAAAATTAAAAAAAAGAGATACAGGCATCAGAAAAAAAAACTACACTAACAGTTTTCACTATCATGTCAATAAAAGTATAGAAGTGGGGACAAGCTAGCATATGCAACCATGTTCCTCTGTTAGGGAAAATAGCACTCTAATCTTCCTCATACCCCTTCCCTAAAAGAGGAATAATGCCTACTAAGAATCCCAATGGAGCCTAGATTCATCACTAAACGCAGTCATTAATCTCTTAAAAGGCAGAAGATTATGAGAAATAAAAAGAGACCTTTCTTCAGGACAACAATCTTGTTAGGGTCCACATGCTGGAGCACTCCCTCAAAGATGCCGCAAACCAATGTGAGTTTCACTCTTCTCCACAAAATCTGATTGAGGAAATGGTAGTCACTGCTGGGATCCATGCGTTTTGATTCCAAAAGCAGCTTCGAGTAATCTTCTTTAAGTATTTAATCACTTGAAAATAAAAGAGATCTACGATTTAAAAAATATTTTGGGGAAATGGAGTTATTTTCCCTTCCCCCATACCTAGAAGGGACAAGAAAACATAAAAATATGAGAGTAATTCAGTTTTATTCTTCTTTCTAGAATGACAATGAGAAAAAGATCACTGTAAGCACCGACTCTAATTTATTTCAGTGGGGAACTGAAAACCATAGGACTTAAGGTAGGCTTGTGGTTTTTTGTGTATAAAATGGGGTAATACCACCTTTCTTTCCTTAGCTAAATAAATAAAGCAGAAAATTTAGAGGCCTTTTTTTTTTTTTTTTTGGTATTTTTTTTTTTCTGAAGCTGGAAACGGGGAGAGACAGTCAGACAGACTCCCGCATGCGCCCAACCGGGATCCACCCGGCACGCCCACCAGGGGCGACAGCTCTGCCCACCAGGGGGAGATGCTCTGCCCCTCCAGGGCGTCACTCTGCGGAGACCAGAGCCACTCTAGCGCCTGGGGCAGAGGCCAAGGAGCCATCCCCAGCGCCGGGGCCATCTTTGCTCCAATGGAGCCTTGGCTGCGGGAGGGGAAGAGAGAGACAGAGAGGAAGGAGGGGGGGGGGGGGGTGGAGAAGCAAATGGGCGCCTCTCCTATGTGTCCTGGCCGGGAATCGAACCCGGGTCCCCCGCACGCCAGGCCGACGCTCTACCGCTGAGCCAACCGGCCAGGGCCTAGAGGCCTTTTAATGGCACGTTTTTAATAACAATCAAAAAACTAAAAAAAGATGGAAAAAATTGATATTGGCAAAACGTGCAATACATGCTGCAATAAATTGCCCAGAAATGTCTGTGATCTATTCTCTTCTGGATCTAGCCTCTTCTAGTTTAGTAACATTTCCAGAGTTGGCCATTTTTACCAACCAAAGCATAAGTAACTTATAACTATCACAATTTATGCATTACCATTCCAGCTGCCATGTCACTGCAAGGGCCATTCCATCCCAACTTGGACACACAGCTCAGGTATTGGACTGCTCTAGTACCACCAACCAGTCATGTGCAGCCTAACAGACTAAACTGCTACATGCCATTCACTAGTTTTGTAAAATTCCACTGGTTTTGTGAAAATGATGCGGGTTCATTATAAAGAATGAGAATGCAGACATGTACAAAGAAAAAAACTTCACTTTGTAGAAATAATTATCATTCATTATGGTTACTCATATCTTTTTTTCCTCTACGGTGGTTTAAATTTAAAAGCTGCCTGCCCTGCCCCTGCAGGACAACTTACTGGGTTAGCCTCCTCCCAATAAGCCAAGGTTGTGGGTCCCATCCCCAGCCAGGGCACAAACGAAAATTAACCGATGAATGCATGAATAAGTGGAACAAATCTATGTGTCTCTCTTTTGCTCTCTCCCTTCCTCTCTAAAAATCAACAAATTTAAAAAACTTTAAGTTTAGAATTTTGTTCTAACCATATCTCAAACCGGCCAGTTCTGTACAAAACAACACGGGAGGGATGTGGAAGGGGGTGTAAAGGCATTGAAGCAGCCGCAGGTAAGAACTAGTTCACCTGGGAGGGCTTACTATTTCAACGGGTGGTTTTAATACGTAGTTTTCAAAAAACAAGACAAAAAATGCCATAAGAAGAAAATGCAAAACTCCTCACTTTAAAGGAAAATAAGAAACTTCAAATAAAATGCGAGCCATACGCTAGGAATTCACTCTTTTTTGTCGTTAGGGGTTTTTATCCAAAGGAAGTTTGGGAACTCCTGTTCCAATTTTCGCCAAATGGTGAGTTCCTCGAACTTCAGTCTTGAACTATAAAAACGGACTGCTGTTAATGAAGTCTCGGCGAGTTTCAAACACGCAGCGGCGGTTATCACAGGAGCTGAGGAAAGTTCGCGGCCCTCGCCCCCGCTCAGCTCAACGGACGCTCGCGGGGCCAAAGAGCGGATCGGGTTTGCTGAGGAGCCAATCAGCGCGCGACCCGGGGCACAGTCCCGAGCGCCCCCAGCGACCGGGAGGAGATAGGGCCGCCCGGAAATATGAGGAAGTGCAACTCCCAGCCTACCGTTCCCAGGAGACACACCCTAGAACTACCCCAAGCGACGTTTTATCTACCTATTTTTATCGTTTTTCTGCGCCGTCAATGCCACCCGTACGAGGGATTTCTGTGTTAGAGTTCTGTGAGAAACTCCTTGGCAGGTTAGCTTGTTGTCAAGTGAGTCGTGCCGTTGCCCCTTTAATTGCGGCCACTGAAGCCAGAGTGGCATTGCCCTTTTAAGGCTGGTTGCATCACAGTTCCGGGGGCGGGGTTCGTCTTTGGCAAGACCAGGTTTGGGCGCAGGGGTGATTCATTCGGAGGCTGGCTGTGGGAGCGCTGACGTCTTCTCTACGCCAGGCGCAGCCTCGCTCCTGATTGGCCGCCCTCGTGGCCACCCTCGCTCGCGCACCACCCTGGGGTTCCTTGCCCAGTCTGCAGTGGAAACGCTGCCCTCTTGCTTCTTGACCCCAGGCCTTTTCTCTCCTCTCTCCTGCCCTCCCGCTACCGTTGTCGCTTCAGACGCTCCTGCTCCTGGAGGAGCTCCCGGCTCGGTGATGGGGTCTCGGGCCTCTACGTTACTGCGGGACGAAGAGCTTGAAGAGATCAAGAAGGAGACTGGCTGTGAGTTCGGGTCGGGGGTGGGAAAGCGGCTGGGCGCCTCCGACTGGCTTCAGGACCGAGGGCGGCTGTGGCTGAGGTCTGGCGGCAGGGTACTCGGAGGTTGCGGGGGTCCTCGACAGCTTCCAGCACTGGAGCTTTGGTTCCGAGAGCTGGAGAACCTGTTCTTCCAGCTACAGCTACCCCGAGCGGGGTTCTGGCTATTGTGGGGCTGTCCTTCGTTTCAGAAGCAGGAGTCACAATTTCCCGTAGAGCACAGATGCCATTCATTTGTCCTTTCTCTTCTAATGAAAGCCCCAAACTCCTTTATCTTTCCTCTCACCAACCTCAACTTCAGGAACTCTGGGTGGACCCTGTAGAAAATAGAATTTCTTACTGTGACGTTTCTGGTCAAGGGCTTAAAACCACTGACATCGTGGGAAATCACAAATTCTTACAACCACTGGGTGTGTGTGTGTGGGGGGGGGGTGCAGACAGCCAGACCTGGAAAGAATTAGAAGTCTAAGAGTATAAGACTTATTCTGAACTTGTGGAGAAAAAGCAAGGATACTCTGACCCCAAGTTTTTACTTACACTGAGGATGCCTGGCTGTCCTGATTTGCGATATGTTGATTTCTACTGTGCTGTGTTCTTTATGCAGTCACTATGGAAATTGTATGTGCTTCAAAAATCTCTGAATTTCTATTAGGAGCCGATTCTTTTATAGTCCAATCTTCTTCATTAACCTGAACAAAGGGGCAACAGGGCTTTGGGAATTCAGAAGCTCTGTAAAACATCATCACGTACATTTGAATAGCCCTTGATAATGCATGTAATATTTTCTCTTCTCAATAATTCATTATGAGCCTGACCAGGCGGTGGCATAGTAAATGGAGCATTGGACTGGGATGCAGAGGACCCAAGTTTGAGACCCCAAAGTCTCCAGTTTGAGTGCGGGCACCTTCGGCTTGAGTGAGGGCTCACCCGCTTGAGTGGGGGGTCACTGGCTTGAGTGTGGGATTATAGACATTACCCCATGGTTGTTGGCTTGAGCCCAAAATTTGCTGGCTTGAAGCCCAAGGTCGCTGGCTTGAGTCCAAGGTTGCAGGCTTGAGCAAGGAGTCAGATGCTCTGCTGTAGCCCCTCCACACCAAAACACGTATGAGAAAGCAATCAACAAACAACTAAGGTGCTGCAATGAAGACTTGGTACTTCTCATCTCTCTCTGTCAAAAAAAAATTCATTATGACTCTTGTATTTTACTCCATTTACTGTGCCACCGCCTAGTCAGGCTCTTTGTGATATCTGCCTTTGATAATGAGGTGACCATTAAGTAATTAAGTGGTCTATATGCAGGTAATATTGGAGTATGCCGAGGGATCTACAGAATTATTCAGGCAATGATGGCCTGAGATAAATGCTGTGTAGTGCTTTTTGAAAAATTCAACTTTCTAGAACCTTCAAGTTGAAAGGGATGTTATCTAGCCTCAATCCTGTCAGAGTGGTTTACTGCTTTCAGCATCCCCTAACCCAGGCATAGCCAACAGTTTTTGCCCCCGGGCCATATTAGAAAGAAAACTTTTTTCACAGACCAGACGAAATATAAAATTAAAAATGTTAACTACAGCCTCACCTGTGGTGGCGCAGTGGATAAAGCGTTGACCTGGAAATGCTGAGGTCACTGGTTCGAAACCCTGGGGTTGCCTGGTCAAGGCACATAAGGAGTTGATGCTTTCTGCTCCTCCCCCCTTCTCTGTCTCTGTCTCTCTCTCTCTCCTCTCTCCTTTCTAAATGAATAAATAAAATTAAAAAAACAAAAAACTGCAGTTCTGTCTGCCTCTTCTCCGACCCCTCCTCCCTCCTTACAAACTGTGACTGTGCCTCTTTCCTCCTCGCTCTCTCCCCTCTCCTCAGAGCTCTAAATCTTTAAAAGAAAAAAAGAAAAAAAATGTTAAATACAAAAACGATTCGCTTAAGTAAACAAAATTTTATTATGTAATTTGTTTAAGAATAAGTGAAAAAAATTTTAATATACGATTTTGTTTTTTTGGGGGTTTTTTTTGTATTTTTCTGAAGCTGGAAACGGAGAGCCAGTCAGACAGTCTCCTGCATGCACCCAACCGGGATCCACCCGGCACACCCACCAGGGGGCGATGCTCTGCCCATCTGGGGTGTTGCTCTGTTGCGACCAGAGCCACTCCAGTGCCTGGGGCAGAGGCCAAGGAGCCATCCCCAGCACCAAGGCCATCTTTGCTCCAATGGAGCCTTGCTGGGGGAGGGGAAGAGAGAGACAGAGAGGAAGGAGAGGGGGAGGGGTAGAGAAGCAGATGGGCGCTTCTCCTGTGTGCCCTGGCTGGGAATTGAACCCGGGACTCCTGCATGCCAGGCCGACGCTCTACCACTGAGCCAACCGGCCAGGGCCTACAATATTGTTTTAATAAAAATATAATTACATACCATATAAATATCCAAACTATCGCAATCAATTGAAACAATATTTAATTAAGAGAATGAGCTTGAAGGGGTTATATCACAAATAAAACAATTATTTCATTTTACAAACAGCCTAGACACATTTTCAGTTATCAACTGTAGCTATTGTCTATGCTACAATGCCACTTGATCACAAAAATAAGGAATTGTTTGACCTTGGTTGCACACTGGCAAACTCTGCCTAAAAGAATGTGGGTTTCACATCGCTGGGAAACGTCAAACAGTTCATATTGAGTACAGACGAGTACAAAAGTTGTAAATCTTTATAATGGATTTTTTTAAAAAAATAAGTATCATGAATCCATTCGACCAATTATTGGAAGTTAACCCTAGATTAGTCACATGCGGAATTCTTTTCTACGTATCACTATCATCTTAAATATCTCGATTTCCAATAATCAAAGATGCTTCCACTTCTAAGTAGCTGAGATTTTAAAGTAGCAGAGAATAGGCCTGGCCTGTGGTGGCGCAGTGGATAAAGTGTTAACCTGGAATGCTGAGGTCACGGGTTCGAAACCCTGGGCTTGCCAGGTCAAGGCACATATGGGAGTTGATGGTTCCTGCTCCTCCCCCTTCTCTCTCTCTCTCTCTCTCTCTCACCTGCCATCTCTCTAAAAAAAAATAAATTTAAAGTAGCAGAGAAGATTAAAAATTTAATCGCAGGCCGCATGTTGGCCATGCCTGCCCTAACATATGCCCATTATGCTTCTCCATTAAGACTAATGATGATGCCTGACCAGGCGGTGGCGCAGTGGATACAGCGTCAGACTGGGATGCAGAGGACCCAGGTTCGAGACCCCGAGGTCGCCAGCTTGAATGCAGGCTCATCTGGTTTGAGCAAAAGCCCACCAGCTTGAACCCAAGGTCGCTGGCTCCAGCAAGGGGTTACTCTCAGTCTGCTGAAGGCCCACGGTCAAGGCACATATGAGAAAGCAATCAATGAACAACTAAGGTGTTGCAACACGCAATGAAAAATTAATGATTGATGCTTCTCATCTCTCTCCGCTCCTGTCTGTCACTGTCTGTCCCTCTCTCTGACTCACTGTCTGTCTCTGTAAAAAATAAATAAATTAAAAAAAAAAAAAAAAGACTAATGATGATGAGCTCGCCACATACCAGTGCTGTCCTTTCATAATTTTAGTTGAATGACAGAAAGTAGCGGTTTATAATATGTAGTATTTGTTTAGCCACTTGACTTTATGGTCTGTTATGACATACTAACACCAAGAATAGAAATACAGGCAGTTTGGATTCAGCCAGCATTTTATTACATTTTGTGGACATGACCCTTGGCCAGACTTGCAACTATAAAAACTATGTTAGGTCTAATGACACCAGAATTAAAGCATTTGTGCTTAAAATAAAAAGTCAGATTAATGAGGAAGTGTAAAGCATAGTGAGGATGAGGCAAAGCTATTTTTGCCTCAAGATAAAGGGAGCGGTAATCCCATTCTGATTTATTTACATTTGACCAAATGAAAAGCGCCTGGATGTTATAGGACCCTGGGTTACTTTACCGTGTGACTTGTGGACACACAGAACTCAGTATTCCTGGAAGAACTTTTTTCCTAGTTGCCAAAAAGTGATTGAAGCCTGAAGGGGATAGCCACAACCAGTGCAAATACATGTATTGAGCTAGAAAGCCTAATAAAACAAGTACGTACTGAATTTTTGCAATGTCTGTAATATAATTTACAAAGTGATCACAAATAAATCTAGTATTCACCTGACACTATACATAGTTGTTACAGTATTATTGCAGAGTGGACTTTTAAAGCATTAATTTTAGCATAATATAAAAGATTTAGAAGAATAAAAACAACAGATATCTGAGGGTGGGGTAGGGAGGAAAGAATTTGTCCTATCTTCATCTGCTTCTTAGTTTGAGAAACTGTCAGTCAGAAACACTTAAAGTATGTACAATTATAGTGTGTCCGTAAAGTCATGATGCAGTTTTGACCGGTCACAGGAAAGCAACAAAAGATGATAGAAATGTGAAATCTGCACCAAATAAAAGGAAAACTCTCCCAGGTTCATACCTGTTCAGTGCAGTTCGATGTAGGCTCATGCACAGATTTTTTAGGGCTTCTTAGGTAGCTATCCTGGATAGCCTCTACAGACTTGTCACTGACTGATGGCCTACCAGAATGGGGTTTCTCCACCAAACTGCCGGTTTCCTTCAACTGCTTATCTCACTGAGTAATGTTATTCCTATGTGGTGGCGCTTCGTTATAAACGTGCTGATATTCACGTTGCACTTTGGTCACGGATTTGAATTTAGCGAGCCACAGAACACACTGAACTTTCCTCTGTACCATCCACATCTCGACTGGCATGGTCTTGGGCTGCTCCGCTGTATACATGGTGTTATGTCATCATCTGAGCATGCACACATACTGCCACATCATCCTACAGAAACTGGGAGGGTTTTCCTTTTATTTGGTGCAGATTTCGCATTTCTGTTGTCTTTTCTTGCTTTCCTGTGACCGGTCAAAACTGCACCATGACTTTACAGACACACTGTACTTGTCTATAAAAAAATATAGCGTAATTGAGGAAAACTGACTTTATATTTAATATGAAAGCTTTGCACTGCAATCAATGAAAAATTTAAACAATTTTTCCTTTGTCTAAATTGACTAGAATTCATGTATGACTGTTTTAGCCAGTATTTGAAATTTAATCTAAGTGATTTGAGGAAAGTAATTTTAGGTAAGAATTACTTGTAAGCCTCAATTTTGTCATCTGTAAATGGGAATAATTATAGGATTCTTATGAGAATTAAATGAGATAAATTATGTACACTACTTAGAATAGTGCTTGTTATACAATAAGTGCCAAGTGTTAGCATTTATTATTATTATTATTATTCTGTTTGGGGGGGAGGGAGAGAGAGAGGGGTAGAGAGACAGAGACAGACAGGAAGGGAGAGAGATGAGAAGCATCAACTTGTAGTTGTGTCACTTTAGTTGTTCATTGATTGATTTCTCATGTGTCTTGAAAGGGTAAGGAGGGCTCCAGCCAGCCAGTGACTCGTTGTGCAAGACAGTGACCTTGGTCTTCAAGCCAACAACATTTGGGATCATGTCAATGATTCCATGCTCAAGCCAGCGACCCTGTGCTCAATCTGTGTTCGTGACCTTGGGGTTTCAAACCTGGGTCCTCAGCATCCCAAGCCAGTGCTCTAGCCACTATGCTACCACTTGGTTAGGCTTTACATATTTATTTTTAGCATATTGGTAAGTTATGAACTCAAGCAGTTATGAACTGATCTTTTATTCAGAAATATGGGTTGCAAATGCCATACCATTACTTACTAAGGGAATTCTTTTTTTTTTTATATATATATTTTTTATTTATTAATTTTTAGAGAGAGAGGAGAGAGAGAGAGAGAAGGGGAGGGAGGAGCAGGAAGCATCAACTCCCATATGTGCCTTGACCGGGCAAGCCCAAGGTTTCGAACCGGCAACCTCAGTGTTCCAGGTCGACGCTTTATCCCACTGCGCCACCACAGGTCAGGCACTAAGGGAATTCTAAAAATTGTACTGTAAGAGGTTTCAGTGCCCAGTTCTTTCAAGTGGTGATCTAGATTAGAAAGATGTCTGATGGTTCATTTATTAGTTGAATGGGTTGGACTAGGTGACAACATTCCTTCCAGTTTTAAAGTTGCATAAATCACTATGCATGCTTATGTTTATACGTATGGAATTTCTAGGATTCATAAGAACCTGGTAATAGTGTTTGCCTCTGGCAAGGGAGACTGGGAAACTCAATTGTTACAGAGACTTTTCAATTTGAATGTTTTTTTTTGTTGAAGAAAAGTAATCTGAACTATATAATATGCTACTAAAAACTGATCCAGTGGACTGATAATATGCAGTTATTAAAAAGGACTCCAAAACAATAGAAAAAATATGAATTAATAAATGAAAAGTAAGCTATCACAACTATGTAAAGTATACAAGTGACTGATATTTGATGGTATATGAACAAATGAAAACCATGCTGTTGAGATTGTGAACAAATTCTTTTTCAAAAAAATCTTTTGGGAAAGTTAGTTATTCATTAGTTAATTTTGTTACACTAAAAGAAACTTGAGTTTTATAGCAGACTTTGAGCCCCTTGGCCTATGCTAGAGTAAACTAGTGCAGGTTCCTGAAGAAAATGGCTATGGCTGGTAGAGTCAGGAGAAGGATGGAGATTAATCAATGCAGCAGCAAAACTGTGCCTTCCGGCTTATGATATTAGATGATAATAGCTAACCTGGAGTGTGCCAGATACTTACTTTGCTAAGTACTTTCCTCTCATGGAGTTCATTAGTTCACTCCATAGCCATGTTCACTTATCTCTCACTGGTAAGTCTTGGTGCCATGAATGAAATCATTCTGTCAGACTGATCCTCACGAGTGTACTCTTTACACCGAGATGTTCATACCTGCCTGGCTGGCGGAACAGTCCATAATGCTTCTTCAGTGCCTGGACCCCTCCAGCTTTGCCTTGGCTGGGGAAGATTATCTGGTTCCTTCTCCTTAGCAGAACTGAGCCTCGCTTGGGGTGGAACCTGATGCTGAAGCACTCACAGCTTCAACCAGTGTGTCTTTACAGCCTAGCTTTGGGCCACTAGCTTCCTGCTTCTCCCGCTGTGCCCCTGTTTACTTTGTCCTATTATCCCCCCCCGCCCCCCCTTTTTTTTGACAGAGAGTCAGAGAGAGGGATAGATAGGGACAGGCAGACAGGAACAGAGAGAGATGGGAAGCATCAATATTCGTTGTGGCACTTTAGTTGTTCATTGATTGTTTCCTCATAAGTGCCTTGACCGTGGGGCTACAGCAAACTTGAGTAACCCCTTGCTCAAGCCAGCGACCTTGGGCTCAAGCTGGTGAACTTTTTGCTCAAACCAGATGAGCCCGCGCTCAACCTGGCAACCTCAGGGTCTCGAATCTGGGTCCTCTGCATCCCAGTCCGACGCTCTATCCACTGCTCCACCGCCTGGTCAGGCTGTTCTATTATTCCTAAAACTGCTAGTAAATTTTTGTTTCAAGAGTGGGATACACACACACACACACACACACACACACACACACACCTCTTTCAGCCACCCCTTTAAGCTCCTGAAGCTACAGCTTGGGACAGAGTCCACACTTGCCACACCCTCTTTGGCTGTTTTCTTTTCTCTTTTGATAAGGTTTTTTTTTTTTAGATTTTATTTATTCATTTTTAGAGAGAGAAAGAGAAGGGGAGGAGGAGCAGGAAGCAACAACTCCCGTATGTGCCTTGACCAGGCAAGCCCAGAGTTTCGAACCAGTGACCTCAGCATTTGAGGTTGATGCTTTATCCAGTGCGCCACCACCTCCTTTGATAACTTTTCCCCCCTTCTACCGGTGGTCTGCAGGAGACTAAACTATTTCCCAGAAATTTCTCTTTGCGTTTTTCAGTTTTATTATGCAGTTGTTACCTTATTTTAATGGTCAGCTTGAGCCTGAGTTAAGCCAAAATGAGCAAAATAGGTTCTTTGTAGATGTAATCTGATGATAACATGACAATTTTACAAATTGCCTAATTTGTTTTCTTGGAGCCCATGCATTACTGGGAAATTAAGGGAGCTCCTGCAATCACAGAAAAGCTGATCCAAGACTGGGGATCTTTTACCGAGGGAAAGGTCAGTAGTGAGGGAAAAGATAAAGCCATTACTGCTTGGTGCAGGAGTAAACCGGGTTTTAAAAATAGAATCTGGCCTGACCAGGTGGTGGCGCAGTGGATAGAGCGTCGGACTGGGATGCGGAAGGACCCAGGTTCGAGACCCCGAGGTCGCCAGCTTGAGCGCGGGCTCATCTGGCTTGAGCAAAGAGCTCACCAGCTTGGACCCAAGGCCCCTGGCTCCAGCAGGGGGTTACTCGGTCTGCTGAAGGCCCACGGTCAAGGCACATGTGAGAAAGCAATCAATGAACAACTAAGAAGTCGCAACGCGCACAACGAGAAACTGATGATTGATGCTTCTCATCTCTCTCTGTCCCTGTCTATCTCTGCCTCTGTAAAAAAAAAAAAAAAAAAATCAAGTTTAAAAAAAAAAAAAAAAAAATAGAATCTGTTTGAGTGGCCCAGTCTTAAATTCAGTACAAATTCCCTGCCCGACAGTGCCAGACTGAAACCTCAAACTGATTAATACATGTATTTTTTAAAATAAGTATGTATTTTCACTTTTTATTACTTATTTATTTATTTTAAGTGAGAGAACGGGAGATAGAGAGACAGACTCCCAAACAGGATCTACTGGGCAACCCTGTTTAGAGCCAATGCTTGAATTGACCAACCTGTCCTCAGTGCCTGAGGCCAGTGCTTGGACCAGCTGAGCCACTGGCTGTGAGAAGAGAAGAGAGAGAGAGTAGTGGAAGAGGGAGGGGTAGAGAAGCAGACGGCCACTTCTCAAGTGTGCTCTGACCAAGGATCAAACCTAGGATTTCCGCATGCTGGGCCGATGCCCTATCCACTGAGCAACCAGCTGTGGCCAATAGGTGTGTGTTTTTAATCAAAGTACACATGTTCATAGCCTCTATGTGAGAGAACTGAAAGGTAAAAGTTTCACAATTTCCTTTTAAACTAAAATTGGCTTTGTGTTGTTAAGTCTTAACTACCTGACTTTTTTTTCTTTTTCTTTTTTTGAGAAAGAGAGGGAGGAAGGGTAAGAGATGTGACGCATCAACTCATAGTTGCGGCACTTTAGTTGTTCATTGATTGCTTCTCATACGTGTCTTGACCAGGGAGCTCCAGCTGAGCCAGTGACCCCTTGCACAAGCCCAGAAATCTTGGGCTCAAGCCAGTGACCATGGGATCAGGTCAGTGATCCCACACTCAAGCCAGTGACTTCAGGGTTTCGAAACTGGGACCTCAGCATCCCATGTTGACTCTATTCACTATGCCACCACTGGTCAGGCTTAACTACCTGACATTTAACACATAGTCTTAATTAAGCCTAGACTTCATTTCTGAGAGTCAATTTTGAATGCTAGTACAGTAATTTAGTTTATTTCCTAATTCATTGAAACTGTAGAGATGAGTTAGAGTTGAGACATCTCCCCATTTTGTTCACTTTGAAACATTTAATGGTAGGTTCTGACCAGAAAGACAGCTGGCTTCCAAAGGGCCACAGTCATTCAGTTTGAGTTGAGGATGACTCCAACTGGGACTAATTTTGTGTTCTTTAGTTTCTCACAGTCAGATCACCCGCCTCTACAGCCGGTTCACCAGCCTGGACAAAGGAGAGAATGGAACTCTCAGGTAGGCAGTTCCTTCCTTTGTTTTCTGGCAATGTCTGAATAGCTGCCTTTATCTAGTGGTAGACAGATAGGCTCTGGCATGCAGAGAACAGGGACCATTTCTTCACTTATCTTTAAGCATCATTGATCCAAAAGGGAGTAAATAAGCAGAATGCCCACATTATATATCTCACTAGTTGCTTGCTGCTTTACTTCAACTCCCCTTAGTTTGGGTAGTCATTGTTCTGGTCCTAAGAATGTACTTTTGAAAATTTCAACTCTCTCTTTATTTTTCCCCACTACCCTTTCCTAAACATATTAGCCTTTAGGAGGTTGACCCATAGCAATCCAAGGTGGTCAGGTTATTTTGTCCTCTCTTATTTCCCAACACAACCCATAACCCTAGGGTACATCTCTTTATATGTATTTTTTTTAATTTATTTATTACAGAGACAGAGAGAGAGGGAGAGACAGGGACAGACAGACAGGAACGGAGAGATGAGAAGCATCAATCATTAGTTTTTTTTTGTTTGTTTGTTTGGTTTGGTTTGTTTGGGGTTTTTTTTGCATTTTTCTGAAGCTGGAAACAGGGAGAGACAGTCAGACAGACTCCCGCATGCGCCCCACCGGGATCCACCTGGCATGCCCACCAGGGGCGACGCTCTGCCCACCAGGGGGCGATGCTCTGCCCATCCTGGGCGTCGCCATGTTGCGACCAGAGCCACTCCAGCGCCTGAGGCATAGGCCACAGAGCCATCCCCAGCGCCCGGGCCATCTTTGCTCCAATGGAGCCTTGGCTGCGGGAGGGGAAGAGAGAGACAGAGAGGAAGGCGCGGCGGAGGGGTGGAGAAGCAAATGGGCACTTCTCCTGTGTGCCCTGACCGGGAATCGAACCCGGGTCCTCCACACGCTAGGCCGACGCTCTACCGCTGAGCCAACCGGCCAGGGAAATCATTAGTTTTTCATTGCACACATTGCCACACCTTAGTTGTTCATTGATTACTTTCTCATATGTGCCTTGACCGCGGGCCTTCAGCAGACTGAGTAACCCCTTGCTGGAGCCAACAACTTTGGGTCCAAGCTGGTGAGCTTTTTGCTCAAACCAGATGAGCCTGTGCTCAAGCTGGCGACCTCGGGGTCTCGAACCTGGGTCCTCGGCATCCCAGTCCAACGCTCTATCCACTGCGCCACCGCCTGGTCAGGCTTCACTTTTTTTTTTTTTCCATTTTTCTGAAGCTGGAAACAGGGAGAGACAGACAGACTCCCGCATGCGCCCGACTGGGATCCACCCGGCACGCCCACCATTGGGCGACGCTCTGCCCACCAGGGGGCGATGCTCTGCCCATCCTGGGCATCGCCATGTTGTGACCAGAGCCACTCTAGCGCCTGGGGCAGAGGCCAAGGAGCTAACCCCAGCGCCCGGGCCGTCTTTGCTCCAATGGAACCTTGGCTGCGGGAGGGGAAGAGAGAGACAGAGAGGAAAGCGCAGCGGAGGGGTGGAGAAGCAAATGGGCGCTTCTCCTGTGTGCCCTGACCGGGAATCGAACCCGGGTCCTCCGCACCAGGCTTCACTTTTTTATGTATTAATGTTAGTTAGGATATTCAATATTTTAGTCCACAGTAGTAGTTTTCAACTGAGAGCTATTTTGCCCCTGGGTGGCAAAATATCTGGAGACTTTTTTTTTTTTTTTTTTTTTTTTTAGCAAGAGAAAGAGAAAGAGAGACAGACAGACAGGAAGGGAGAGAGATGAGAAGCATCAACTCATAGTTGCAGCACCTTAGTTCATTGATTGCTTTCTCATACATGCCTTGGCTGGGGGGGGGTGTCCAGCTGAGCCAGTAACACCTTCCTCAAGCCCGCAACTTTGGACTCAAGCCAATGACCCTGCACGCTAGCTGGGAGCCCACGCTCAAGCCAGATCAGCCCACACTGAAGCCGGCAACCTCTGTGTTTCTAACCTGGGTCCTCAGTGTTCCAGGTCGGCACTCTGTCCACTGTGCCACCTCCTGGTCAGGCTGGAGACATTTTTAATTGTCATGATTGAGGAATGCTACATTCATCTAGTGGGTAGAGGCCAGGAATACTGTTGAAACATCCTACCGTGCGCTGGACATCCTACCACAACAAAGAATTATTCTGCCCTAAATGTCATAACTGGTCTAGAGTAACTATATGATTTCAGAGTAATATAATGCTATATCATTTTATATTTTTAATTTTCTTATCAGTCAAATGAAAATATGCCTCCTCCCAACCTAACCCCCAGTACAACCTTTTGTTACTGCTGTTCCTCAGCTTTGATTGACTGGTATAGAATGAAACTGCTTGCCTTTCTCGTGGCTGGCAGAAAGCAGTTAAGTACTTTGTGAAAGGCTTCTAAAACTATAGCATAAAGGGGTAAAGAATACAGTTCCTAAGCCTTGATACACACCTTCAGGCAGAAGAGTTAGAGAATGCTGGTAAATCCATAGGGCTATGTTTGTTCAGGCAAAATCTGCTATAACTAGAAACTGGGATTGACCAAAAACCATGCTGCACAGTCATTAAAATCAATGACTATGGAATACCTACTGTGTGCAAAGACACTTAAGTGCTTTTTCTTATTCTTTTTTTTCCTTATTCTTTTCTAATAAAAGCAAATAACATAAAATTTACCATTTTAAAGAGTACTATCCAGTGGCATTAAGTATATTCACAATGTTGTGTTACCATAACCACTATCTAGTTCTAGAACATTTTCTACACAGATGGAAACCTCTTACCTATTAAGCAGTCTTGTTTCCATTTCTCTGGCAACCACTAATGTACTTTCTTTCTCTTTCTCTATTTTTTATATAAATGGAATCATACAGCATATGGCCTTTTATGACTGGCTTTTTTATTATTTTTTTTAATTAAGTGAGAAGCAGGGAGGTGGGGAGGCAGAGAGATAGACTCTGCATGTGCTTTAACCAGGATCTACCTGGCAAGCCCCCTAACAGGGTGATGCTTTGCCCATCTGGTTCCACTGCTCCATTGCTTGGCAACCAAGGTATTTCAGTGCCTAAGGTGAGGCCATGGTGCTGTCCTCAGCACCCAGGGCCAACTTAGTTGAACCATTCAAGCCATGGCTGTTGGAGAGGAAGAGAGAGAGAGAGAGAGAAGGGGGAGGATGAGGGGTGGAGAAGCAGATGGTCGCTTCTCCTGTGTGCCCTGACCGGGCATCCAACCTGGGACTTCCACAGGCCAGGCTGACGCTCTACCACTGAGCCAACCAGCCAAGGACAACTGGCTTCTTTCATTTAACGTCATGTTTTATTCATTCATCAGTTGGTAGACATTTGGGTTTTATACACCTTTAGGCTATTTTGAGATTTCTTTTTTTTTATTTATTTTTATTTTTTTATTCATTTTAGAGAGGAGAGAGAAAGGGAGAGACAGAGACAGAGAGGGAGAGAGAGACAGAGAGAGAAGGTAGGGAGGAGCTGGAAGCATCAACTCCCATATGTGCCTTGACCAGGCAAGCCCAGGGTTTTGAACCGGCGACCTCAGCATTTCCAGGTCAACGCTTTATCCACTGCGCCACCACAGGTCAGGCACCTTTAGGCTATTTTGAACAGTACTACTATGAACATTTTTGTGTGGACATATGTTTTAATTATTTAGAGCATATACCTGGGAGTAGAATTTGGGTCTTTGGTAATTTTATGCTTAATTTACTGAGGAACCACCATACTGTTTTCCCAAGCAACTGTACCATTTTACATTCCTGCCAGCAACATCTCAGGGTTCAAACTTCTACACATCCTCATCAATACTTATTATCTGTCTCAGTTCTAACTATCTGAGTGGGTGTGAGTGGTATATCATTGTGGTTTTTATTTGTATTTCTCTAGTGGTTAATGATGTTGAGCACCATTTTGTGTGCTGGTTGTTTATTTGTACAGTGGTACCTTGAGATATGAGCAGACCAACATACAAATTTCTTAAGATATGAGCTGTGACTCGGTCCATATTTTTGTTCAAGATCCAAGCGAAATTCTGAGATACGATACTAGTCGTGATTCGGGAAGCTGCCGCGCTGGCGCACGGGTCTAGTATCAGCAGTTTGATATATGAGTTGACTGACGAGCTCGGTTACAGAACGAATTAAATTCGTATCTCTAGGTACCACTGTATATCTTGGGAGAAATGCTTATTCATGTCTTTTGCCTATTATTTAGTTGTATTGTTTGTCCCTTTGTTAAGTTGCAGGACTTCTTCTTGTACTCTAGATATTAGACCCTTTTCAGGTATGTGGTTTGCAAATATTTTCTCCAGTTCTGTAGATTGCCTTTTTACTCTTTATAGTAGCACAGAAGTTTTAATTTTTTTGTGTGTGTGACAGAGACAGAGAGAGGGACAGATATGGACAGACAGGAAGGAGAGAGATGAGAAGCATCAATTCGTCATTGCGGAACTTTAGTTGTTCATTGATTGCTTTCTCATATGTGCCTTGACTGGGGGGCTACAGCACACCGAGTGACCCCTTGTTCAAGCCAGCGACCTTGGGCTCAAGCTGGTGAGCCCTGCTCAAACCAGATCAGTCCACGCTCAAGTCAGTAACCTCAGGGATTTGAACCTGGGTCCTCCGCATCCCAGTCTGACATTCTAACTACTGCGCCACTGCCTGGTGAGGCAAAAAGTTTTAAATTTTTATAAAGTCCAATTTATCTGATTTTTCTTTTAGTGCATATGCTTTTGTTGTCATATCTAAGAAAGCATTGCCATATCCAAGGTCATGAACATACCCCTATGTTGTCTTCTAAGAGTTTTATACTTTTAGCTCTCATAGTTAAGTCTTCTATTCATTTTGAGTTACTTTATATATATTATATATATATACGTACACACATAAAATATGTATTTTATATACATATAAAATATATGTTTTATATATATATGGTATGAAGTAAGAGTCAAACTTTATTTTTTTGCATGTGGATATCCACCTGTCCCAACACCATTTGTTGAAGAGACTTTGTAAATTTGCACTTGAAAAATAAACCAGACTAGAAATCTCAACTGTTTTCCCCCTTCAGCTTCAATACTTGAATAATTTACTTGAGTTTGGGATTACATCTTCCTCATAAATTCAGATTTAACCACTAAGTATAAATATATTGATCCAAATTAATTCTGAGTCCTTTTCTTCTTTAGAGAAAGTGAGTAATTTGTAAATGTGTATGTTTTAATCACTTTCCCTATTTGCTGAGAAACAATGGAAAAGCTTTTGTAAAAGGAACTCTTTCTTTTTAGAAATGGATGAAAACTTTCCAGGTGTCTCTGTTATTTATTGCTCAGGGTTTTTTATGATTTTTTGTTTTTGTTGTTTTTATTTTGTTTTTTTAGCGAAAGAGAGAGACAGACAGGAAGGGAGAGAGATGAGAAGCATCAACTCAGTTATGGCACTTTAGTTGTTCACTGATTACTTTCTCTTAAGTGCCTTGATGGGGGGGGGGGGGCTTCAGCTGAGCCAGTGACTCTTTGTTCAAGCCAGTGACCCGTTGGGCTTCAAGCCAGCGACCATGGGGTCATGTCTATGATCCCATGCTCAAGCCAGCCACTCTGTGCTCAAGCTGGCGAGCCTGCACTCAAGCCAGATGAGCCCATGCTCAAGTTGGCGACCTCAAGGTTTTGAACCTGGGTCCTCAGCATCCCAGGTCAACACTCTATACACTGTACCACCACCTGGCCAAGTTCATTGCTCAGTATTAGAATAACTTTCTCAATCTAAAATTATGTCCTTTATCTGGGAAGTTTTCTTCTGTTATGTCTTTGAGTATATTTTTTAAAGCTTTTATTTATTGATTTTACAGGAGGGGGGAAGCGAAAATTATCAACTCATAGTTGCTTCACTTTAGTTGTTAATTGGTTGCTTATAATATGTGCCTTGACCAGGCAAGCCCAGGGTTTCAAACCTGCAACCTCAGCATTCCAGGTCTAGGCTTTATCCACTGCGCTACCACAGGCCAGGCTGTCTTTGAGTATTTTTATCCCTCTCCTTTTTAAAAAATTAATCTTTATGGTATTTCTGTTGGTTGGATAACTGTGATTCAACTTTTCTCTGTTTTCTGTCTTTTTTTCCTTTGCTTTCTGAATGATATACTTGAACTTACATTCAGTCCTTTTTATGAACTTTTTTAGTCCACAATTATAACTTTTATTTATTTATTTTTTTAGTGAGAGGCAGGGAGGCAGACTGACAGACTCCTGCATGTGCCCCGACTGAGATTAACCCGGCAAGCGTCCTGTAGGGCGATGCCCTGCCCGTCTGGGGCTGCTGCTCTGTTGCTCAGGCAACTTGCCCGTCCATGGAGCCATCCTAAGCACCCAGGGCCATGGCTGCAGGAGGGAAAGAGAGAGAGAAGGGGAGGGAGAAGGGTGGAAAAGCAGACAGTCACTTCTGTCTACCCTGACTGGGAATCAAACCTGAGACTTCCACAAACCAGGCCAACACTCTACCACTGAGCCAACCAGCCAGGGCTGTCATATTTTTAATTTCTAAGAATCTTTCTTGTTCTCTGAGCTCTGCTCTATCATAGTAGCTTATTTCTGTTTTATCGATGCAAAAACTTGTCAAATGTCCATTGGGTTACTTATTAGGATCTTTCATTCCCTGAATAATTATATCTATTCATCTTTTTAAAAATTGATTTTAGAGAGGAATGGGGGGGGAGAGAGAGAAATATTGATTTGTTGTTTCACTTATTTATGTATTCATTGTTTGATTCTTATATGTGCCCTGACCTGACCAGGGATTGAACCCACAGCTTCTTTCTTTTTTTTTTTTTTTTTTACAAGGACAGAGAGAGAGTCAGAGAGAGGGATAGATAGGGACAGACAGATAGGAATGGAGAGAGATGAGAAGCATCAATCATCAGTTTTTCGTTGTGACACTTTTCATTTTTTCATTTTTCTGAAGCTGGAAACGGGGAGAGACAGTCAGACAGACTCCCACATGCGCCCGACCGGGATCCACCCGGCACGCCCACCAGGGGCAACGCTCTGCCCACCAGGGGGCGATGCTCTGCCCATCCTGGGCGTCGCCATATTGCGACCAGAGCCACTCTAGCGCCTGAGGCAGAGGCCACAGAGCCATCCCCAGCGCCCGGGCCATCTCTGCTCCAATGGAGCCTTGGCTGCGGGAGGGGAAGAGAGAGACAGAGAGGAAAGTGCGGCGGAGGGGTGGAGAAGCAAATGGGCGCTTCTCCTGTGTGCCCTGGCCAGGAATCGAACCCGGGTCCTCCGCACGCTAGGCCGACGCTCTACCGCTGAGCCAACCAGCCAGGGCCTCGTTGTGACACTTTAGTTGTTCATTGATTGCTTTCTCATATGTGCCTTGACCGCAGGCCTTCAGCAGACTGAGTAACCCCTTGCTCGAGCCAGCAACCTTGGGTCCAAACTGGTGGGCTTTATACTCAAGCCAGATGAGCCTGCGCTCAAGCTGGCGACCTCGGAGTCTTGAACCTGGGTCCTCCGCATCCCAGTTTGACGCTCTATCCACTGTGCTGCCACCTGGTCAGGCGAATCCACAAGCTTGACATGTTAGGACAACGCTCTAACCAACTGAAGTACCTGGCCAGGGCTGTATTCATCTTGATTCTACTCTTTTGTGTTAATTAATTTTCCCCAAATCTGGTGCGCCTTGATTGTCCATATTTATGAAAAGGCCTGGATGGATTACTGTAGAAAAACTGTCATGGGTTTGTTTGTGATTGGTTTCTCCACAGATCTTTCCCTTCCATACTCTGAGAAGGACCATTAAGTTGGTAGGCCTCACTTTAAGTTATATGGTCAGAGAGCAAGGGGACAGACTTCCAACCCCCTCCCCCAAATAAAAGGACTGTGTTCCTGGGTAGCCAGCCTTCCACACTGAGAGTCCTGCCTAGGTAGATCTTTCCGTCTTTCCATAACAGTCCTCTGTTTTTGTCTTACAGACAAATGGCTTTATACTTTTGGAATGTGCTTTGGCAGCAGTGGGCAGCTGGCCTATTCTTTAAAGTTTTTAAAATTAATTACCCTGAATGCTACTTCCCTTACCTGACAACTCTGAGTGTAGTGCCTTGCTGAGCCTCTGAAGGGCAGAATGGCTCTCTGCTCCACCACAGCCTTTTTATGGGCTTTCTGTTTTTACCCGTCCCTATGTTTGCATCTATTTTCTGACTTCCAGAATTTGTCAAAATCTCGTGTCTACTAATACATTCCTCCCACCCTGGTTATTCATGTTGCAGATATATTCCCTTGTATAAATTTTTACTGACATTTCAGGGGGTTTTAGAAAATGAGAGGGGTTAAACATGTATGTGCCCACCATTCTCAACCAAAGTTGGATGCAGTCTTGCAATAAGCCATTTTGACCCTTGAACACTTAAAACAACTAGCAAAGACTGGGTTCAGCACTTATTGACACTATGTATCAAAAGAATTTTATTATCAAAACAGCAATAAAATTATTTTATAAATTTTTTTCCATTGATTTTTGAGAGAGAAGAAGGGGGGGAGGAAGAGCAAGAGAAGCATCAACGTATTGTTCCATTTATTAATAGTTATGCACGCATCGATTGCTTCTTTTTTTTTAAGTGAAAGAGACACAGACAGACAGATAGATAGATGGACAGGAAGGGAGAAAGAATAGAAGCATCAACTCGTAGTTGTAGCACTTTAGGTGTTCATTGATTGCTTCTCATTAGTGCCTTGACAGAGCGTTAGGGGACTCCAGCCAAGCCAGTGACCATAGGATCATTCAATGATCCCATGCTCAAGCTAGCTACTCCCCCGCCCCCACTCAAGCTGGTGAGCCTACATTCAAGCTGGCGACCTCAGGGTTTCAAACCTGGGACCTCATTGTCCTAGGTCGATGCTCTGTTTACTGTACCACCACCGGTAAGGCTATTGATTGCTTCTCATACCTGACCCAATCAGACCTTGAACTGATGACCTTAGTATGGAGCTGGCATCCTCAGGATTGAGCCAGCAACCCTGAGATTGAGCCACTGACCCTAGGATTGAGCTGGTAAGCTAGGTGCTGTGGAATGATGGCCTGGGCTCTTTTATCAATTTAAGTTAAAATATTAAATGTTTTAAATAATGAAAATTATTGTCATTTCTATATTAATAAGTTTACATAATTATGTTATAAATATAAATAATAAATGATATGTCTCTTATGCTAAGTATGGGAAACTTTTCTTAATTGAATGCATTCCCATGTGTATGTTCGATCAATCCGGAGATTTTAATGTCTCCATTATGTATAAGTCATCTAAGCACAATCCTGGGTCCTTGAAATATAAGCAGTTAACTGTGAGGCTAACTCTTGGAGGAAGAGAAGGGATTTGCGCAGTGAAGATCAGTGTAGAGGGTTACTGGTTACTAAAGGTCTCTCCAAATCTGGTTTTTCAGAGCATCCCTTTGCCCATGAATGTCTGAGAAACCACTCCTCATTGGGAATTTCTTGTATCTTCTATGAAGATTTTCCTAGGTATACTATGATGTAGAATATAATATTGGTGTACTTTTTTATGAGTACACACAAATCTACATGTCAAACAAATCTTGCATTTGTGTAGATTCCTGGGAGTGTTTTTTGTTTTATTTTTTAACTTTTCCATTGATTTGAGAAAGGTAGGGGGAAGATAAAAGGGGAGAGAGAGAGAGAGGGAACAGAGAGCAGAGAGGAGGGAGAGAAACATCAACTTATTCTTCCTCTTAGTTCCATTTAGTTATGCATTCATTGGTTGCTTCTCGTATGTGCCCTGACTGGGGATTGAACCTGTAACGTCAGTGTGCCAGGATGATGGTATGTACATTGAGCCACTGGTCAGGGCTAAAAACTTTATATTTATGCTCTTCTTTTTATTTTGATACTTTAAACAGAATTCTCATTGGTCTTATAGAACAGTATTGTATGGTACTATCTAAATTCTAAGGTTAAAGTGTCAAAGGACAGTGTCTAATGTTATAACTACTTGTTAACATTAGAAGTCCAAGACTAGATCCCTTATTGAGACTGAAGAACTTCAAGCTAGGTTGTGTACTCAGTCACTTCATTCTAGACCCGATATTTATATTTATTTATTTTTATTTATTTATTTATTTATTTATCTCTCTTTTTTCTTTTCCTTTCTTTCTTAGACCTGGTATTTAAACTGTGTCTTTTCTCAGCTAAAATTACTTAAGCTTGTTAGACATTAAACTGAAGTATGTGGCCACACAATTCAGATCAGCCTTAATATTTGTTTAAAAGGGAATAATTATTGTTTCTTTACCTCTTGTCAAACTAGAAAAGTTTATTTTGGTGATAATGTGGACTTTGTATTACATTACAAATTATGTAATAAGAACTTAGTTCATGTTTGTTGAATTAAATCAAGACCTTAGTAATTTCATTTGTCTTTTATCATCTTAAGCAGCCCAATTATCTTATGAATGACTTCTGGTTCATTCACTGCTGTAGAAATTATTATCCTAAATGATCAAGGAAGATTAGAATCCATTGTTATTGTTTCAGAGCTTTGTGCTCAGTCTCCTAGGTTAGTTTCTACCTGTGTCACCACTGGATATGTGGAGATGAACTTGAATTAAGCACTGTGTAAATGTTAAACCAGAAGAGAAACAGTGTTGAAGGCTCAGGGGTAAACAGGAACATTAGCATTTAGTACAGAGAGGGTGGAGGAGTAAATTTTATCTCTTCTGTTAGTAAATATCTTGAAGACCAGAACCAGATGTATTACATTTATATTCTTTCTTTTTTTTTTTTTTTTTTACAGAGTCAGAGAGAGGGATAGATAGGGACAGACAGGAACGGAGAGAGATGAGAAGCATCAATCATTAGTTTTTCGTTGACATCTTAGTTGTTCATTGATTGCTTTCTCATATGTGCCTTGACTGTGGGGCTACAGCAGACCAAGTAACCCCTTGCTCGAGCCAGTGACCTTGGGTCCAAGCTGCTGAGCCTTGCTCAAACCCAATGAGCCCGCGCTCAAGCCGGGTCTTGAACCTGGGTCCTCTGCATCCCAGTCTGGCGCTCTATCCACTGCACTACCACCTGGTCAGGCAGCATTTATATTCTTTCACATAATTTATACCCAGATTATAAACATTTTGCCCGATACTTCTGTGTGTATTTCCTATAACAAGAACGTTCTCATATCAAAATCAAGAAATTTAGCATTTTGCCTGACCAGGCGGTGACACAGTGGATAGAATATCAGCCTGGGCAGAGGACCCAGGTTCAAGACCCCTGAGTTTGCCAGCTTGAGTGTGGGCTTATCGGTTTGAGTGCAGACTCACCAGCTTGAACGTAGGGCCGCTGGCTTGAGCATGGGGTCATAGACATGACCCTGTGGTTGCTGGTTTGAGCCCAAAGGTCACTGTTTTGAAGTCCTAGGTCACTGACTTGAGCCCAAGGCTGCTGGCTTAAGCAAAGGGTCACTGGCTCTGCTGGACCCTCAATCCCTGTCAAGGCACATATGAAAAAGCAATCAATGACAACTAAGATGCCACAACAAAGAATTGATGCTTCTCATCTCTTTCCCTTCTTGTCTGTCCCTCTCTGTCTTTGCTCTCTGTTGCTCTCTCTCTTGCTAAAAAAAAGAAAGAAATTTAGCATTTTGATATAGCACAATTATATAATATTTCATAGTCTATATGGCTCATATTTTATTTTTACCTATTGGCTCAGTAATGTTCTTCATAGCAATTTTTCTCCTAGTCTAGAATTATGCATTGAGTTTAGTTTTATGTCTCTTTAGTCCCCTTTGATCTGAAACAATCCTCTGTCTTTCTCGGTCCTTCATGACATTGGTATTTTTTGAAGAGTATAGTATAGTTGCATTGTAAACACCTTTATATTGGCACAGAATATTAATCAAGAAGTTTTTTTGTGTTTTTTTTTTTCTTGTGTGAGAGACAGAGAGAGTCAGAGAGAGGGACAGATAAGGACAAACAGGAAGGGACAGAGATGAGAAACATCAATTCTTTGTTGCGGTTCCTTAGTTGTTCATTGATTGATTTCTCATATGTGCCTTGACTGGGGGGGCTCCAGCAGACCGAGTGACCCCTTGCTCGAGGCAGCGACCCTGGCTCAAGCTGGTGAGCCTTGCTCAAACCAGATGAGCTCGTGTTCAAGCTGGCGACCTTGGGGACTCGAACCCAGGTCCTCCACATCCCAGTTAGATGCTTTATCCACTGTGCCACCACCTAGTCAGGCAATCAAGAAGTTTTTTTTAAGCCTTATCAGATGGTTGCACAGTGGATAGAGCATCAACCTGGGATGCTGAGGACTCAGGTTCGAAACCCTGAGGTCACTGGCTTGATTGCAGGCTCATCTGGCTTGACCATAGGTTCACCAGCTTGAGTACAGGGTCTCTGGCTTGAGTGTGGGATCATAGACATGACCCCATGGTCACTGGCTTAAGCTCAGAGGTTGCTTGCTTGAGCAAGGTGTCACTGGCTCAGCTACCCCCGCCCCCCCGTCAGGGCACATATGAGAAAGCAATCAATTAACAACTAAAGTACTGCCATTATGAGTTGATGCTTCTCATCTCTCTCTTTTCCTGTCTTTCTATCCCTCTCTCTCTTGCTTGCTAAAAAAAAAAAAAAAAAAAAAAAAAGATTAAAAAATACTTATTGAACACCTTTCTTTCAAAAAGTTTAATATGGAAAAGAAATGTGTTTTTTTAGAGAAAAAAGAACATGTGTTTGACTTACAGACTTAAATTTAAATCACAGTTCTGCCACTTAACTAGCTCTGTAGGTCAGGGCAAATTACTTTATCTCACTGACTCAATTTCCTCAGCTCTAAAAGGGTATAGAGAGAATATTGGCATTAAGAAATGAGGTGATATATATAAAAGAGTTAGAGCAGCACATAGTGTGCATACAATGAAGAATAACTAATAATACTTTAGTATAACTTCCAAGATAACTACCCTTGCCCTGTTCGAAGGTTAAATACTTCTGTAACTCTGGTCTGTAGAAGACAATTGAGAGAAAGTCTGACTCATAGTAAGGAAGTCTGGTAATCAGTTGTCACATTTTATTATTTCCTTGAACTTAAGCATTTCTAAGAGTTACTTGCATGTCATAGTGCTGTAGATCTTCCAGTGAAGGGTACAGAGGCCCCTCTGAATTTTTGGTCCTATGTTCAAGCTCTGTGGTGTCTGGTACTTCACATTTGCTGTTCATTCTCCAAACTTAATAACTAAATACAAAATAGTAATGTTCAAGGAATCATTTACAGGGACAACTGAGTATTTGCTTTTCAGTGGTTTATTGACGTGTAACCTGTGTGCTAAATTCACTGGAATGTGGCACAGTTAAATCTGGCTTCTTGCACTCCTAACATGGTGCAAGAAACACTTGGCAGCTGTTAAAGTGCTATTCTTTGCAGTTATTTGGTATAATTTGCCACAAAAGTAAATTCCAGGAGGTTATATCCTTGCTAGGTTGTACTCTTGCATGACTGTGGGAGTTCATGCTAAGAGCCAAAGGTTTCTAACTCAAGGTGATTCTCTTCACAGCCGAGAAGATTTCCAGCGGATTCCCGAACTTGCCATCAACCCATTGGGGGACCGGATCATCAATGCCTTCTTTCCAGAGGGGTGAGTTCCTGTAGTTATTGGGCTTCCTTTCTGAAGGTAATCTGTAATAATGATATTGATTAGGTCATCTCAGACCAAGATCCTCCTGATTATATTGGACATCTCTAACTTGGTCATATTTAGAATACATCTGTTCTTCTACCCTCTTCCCATTTTAAACTTCAAATAAATATATGAGCCCATCTTCAAATTCTGTTTTTATTTTTATTTTTTACTTATTGATTTTAGGGAGAGAGAGAGAGGAAGGAAGAGACAGAGAGAAAGAGAGACAGACATTGATTTGTTGCTTCACTTATTTATGCATTCATTGGTTGATTCTTGCATGTGCCCTTGCCAGGGATCAAACCCGCAACCTTGGGGTATCAGGATGATATCCTAACCAATTGAGCTACCTAGCCAAGGCCAAAAATCTATTTTAATCCCTGTTTTTCTTTTTTTCTTTTTTTTTAATTAAGTTAGAGCAGGGGAGGCAGAGAAGTAGACTCCCACATGCACCCTGATGGGGATCCACCTAGCAAACCCACATAGGGAGATGCTCTGCCCATTTGAGGCATTGCTCTGTTGCTCAGCAACTGAGCTATTTTTAGCACCTGAGGTGGAGGCCATGGAGCCATCCTCAGAGCCAGAGGCCAACTCGCTCCAGCCAATTGAGCCATGGCTTCAGGTTTTGGGGGAGAAAGAAGGGGTGGAGAGAGAATGAAAGGTGGAGAAGGGTTAGAGAATCAGATGGTTGCTTCTCTTATGTGCCCTGACCAGGAATCAAACCCGGGACATCCACATGCCCGGCCAATGCTCCCTGTTTATCTTTGATGTAAAACTAAACTCTTTAAGGAGTTTATTTGGAAATTATTTCAAATTTACAGAAAAGTTGCAAAAATTGGAAATAGTATAAAGGAAACCTATATATCTTTTACCCAGATGCATCTGTTGTTATATTGTTAACATGTTGCCTCATTTGCATGTGCTTCCTGTCTCTCAGCCCGAGCCAATAAAAATATAATTGAGACACATACATAGTTACAAATTTTCTAGTGGCTACATTTAAAAAGTAAAAATGAGTAAGTTAAATTAACTTTAGCAATATATATTTTATTGCCTGACCTGTGGTGGCGCAGTGGATAAAGCATCAACCTGGAAACACTGAGGTTGCCAGTTCAAAACCCTGGGCTTGCCTGGTCAAGGCACATATGGGAGTTGATGCTTCCTGCTCCCCCCTTCTATCTCTCTCTCTCTCTCCCTCTCTCCCTCCTTCCCTCTCTATAATGAATAAATAAAATCTTAAAAAAGAAAGATTTTTGCCCTGGCCGGTTGGCTCAGTGGTAGAGCATCGGCCTGGCGTGCAGAAGTGCCGGGTTCGATTCCCGGCCAGGGCACACAGGAGAAGCACCCATCTGCTTCTCCACCCCTCCCCCTCTCCTTCCTCTCTGTCTCTTTCTTCCCCTCCTGCAGCGAGGCTCCATTGGAGCAAAGATGGCCCGGGCGCTGGGGATGGCTCCTTGGCCTCTGCCCCAGGCGCTGGAGTGGCTCTGGTTGCGACAGGGCGACGCCCCGGAGGAGCAGAGCATCGCCCCCTGGTGGGCAGAGCGTGGCCCCTGGTGGGCATGCCGGGTGGATCCCTGTCGGGCGCATGCGGGAGTCTGTCTGACTGTCTCTCCCCGTTTCCAGCTTCAGAAAAAATACAAAAAAAAAAAAAAAGATTTTTAAGAAAAAAAAATATATATATATTTTATTTAATCCAATAATCCAATATATTTGAAGTATCATTCAATATGTAGTCAATATTTTTTTTTATATTTTTTTTTTATTTTATTTTATTTTACAGGGACAGAGAGAGAGTCAGAGAGAGGGATAGATAGGGACAGACAGACAGGAATGGAGAGAGATGAGAAGCATCAATCATCAGTTTTTCATTGTGACACCTTAGTTCATTGATTGCTCTCATATGTGCCTTGACCAGGGGCCTTCAGCAGACCGAGTAACTCCTTGCTGGAGCCAGTGACTTTGGGTCCAAGCTGGTGAGCTTTTTTTTTTTTTTTTTTTGCTCAAGCCGGATGAGCCCGTGCTCAGGCTGGCAACCTCAGGGTCTCGAACCTGGGGTCTTCCGCATCCCAGTCCGACGCTCTATCCACTGCGCCACCGCCTAGTCAGGCTATAGTCAATATTTTTAAAATGATTAATATATCTTGTCTTTTTTAAAATAAATCTTTGAAATCCTGTAATTTGCACTGATTCAATACCTATCAAATGCTCTAATAATATTATAAAATATTAGATATTTTGTTTTTTTCAGCTCTATTGAGATATTATTGATATAACATTGGATAAATTTAAGGTATAGAACATAGTGATTTTATAGATGTATATATTGCAAAATGATTACCACAAAAACATTAGTTAAGATATCCATCAATTCACATAGTTAACTCTTTTGTATGTTGTGAGAATTTTTTCTTTTTTTTTTCAGTGAGTGGAGGGGAGATAGTAAGACAGACTCCCTGCATGCACTGTGGCTGGGATCCACCTGGCAACCTCTGTCTGAGATTAATGCTCAAATCAACTGAGCTGTTTTTTAGCACCTGAGACTGATGCTCGGAGCAGCCAAGCTATCCTCAGTGCTGGGGGCCAGTGCTCAAACCAGTTAAGCCTTTGGCTGTGGGAGGGAAAGAGGGAGAGGAGGGGGAGGGAGAAGGAAAGAGAAGCAGATGGCCACTTCTCCTATATGCCCTGACCAAGAATTGAACCTGGGATGTCCATATGCCGGGCCAATGCTCTATTTACTGAGCCAACTGACCGGGACCTTGAAAACTTTTATAATGTACTCTTGTAGCAATTTCAAATATGTAGTACAGTATTGATAACTATAGTCACCATGCTATCTGTACATTACATCCCCAGAACTTATTCATCTTTTAACTAAAAGTTTTACCGTTTGACCACCTTCACCCATTTCTCCCATTATCTATTTTATTCTAATATATTATTCATATTCCAATTTTATCAGTTCATCCAGTAATCTTATTTAAGGCACTTTTCTCCCCTTCAATACAGGATTCAGTCTGGGTCATGTGTCTTTAGCCTCCTTTAATCTAGAACATTTACACAGCCTTTATTATTTTCTTTTTTTACTACATTGACTAAGAATACAGTCGTCCCCATCAAACACACACTTCTTACTTTCTCAAATAGAGTTGGGTTTAACTAGGCTTTTGATAGGCTTCACCACCTACTAAACTGCCTTCGAAGTACTAAGTAAATATTTATTGATTTGATTAGGTACCTATTCTATAATCTCTTCCTGGTTCCTGTGGCTTGTTTATATGACTCAGAGAACTTTTTTTTTTTTTTTTTTTCTTCTTTTCATTTTTCTGAAGCTGAAAACAGGGAGAGACAGTCAGACAGACTCCCGCATGTGCCCGACCGGGATCCACCCGGCACGCCCACCATGGGGCGACACTCTGCCCACCAGGGGGCGATGCTCTGCCAATCCTGGGCATCGCCATGTTGCGACCAGAGCCACTCTAGCGCCTGGGGCAGAGGCCACAGAGCCATCCCCAGCGCCCGGGCCATCTTTGCTCCAATGGAGCCTTGGCTGCGGGAGGGGAAGAGAGAGACAGAGAGGAAAGCGCGGTGGAGGGGTGGAGAAGCAAATAGGCACTTCTCCTGTGTGCCCTGGCCGGGAATCGAACCCGGGTCCTCTGCATGCTCCGGGCCGACGCTCTACCGCTGAGAACTTTTTTTTTAATGCTATTTTATTGATATTAGAGAGAGAAAGGGAGAGAGAGGGAGAGACAGGAATATCAATCTGTTCCTATATGTGCCCTAACCAGGGATCGAACTGGCAACCTCTGCACTTCAGAATAATGCTCTAACCAACTAAGCTATCTAGCCACCGTGACTCAGGACTTTAAGAAGTTATATGGACCTGACCAGGTGGTGGCAAAGTGGATAAAGCTTCAGACTGGGATGCAGAGGACCCGGGTTTGAGACCCTGAGGTCACCAGCTTGAGCATGGGCTCATCTGGTTTGAGCAAAGCTCACCAGCTTGGACCCAAGGTCGCTGGCTTGAGCAAGGTGTTACTCTGTCTACTGTGGCCCCATGGTCAAGGCACATATGAGAAAGCAATCAATGAACAACTAAGGTGTCACAACGAAAAACTAATGATCGATGCTTCTCATCTCTCTCCGTTCCTGTCTGTCTGTCCCTATCTATCCCTCTCTCTGACTCTGTCTTTGGAGAAAGAAAAAAAAAAGTCATATGGTTGCCAATTCTTAATAATGAGACTATCAGTGAGATCACTATCAGATAAAATGCCTGGCAAGGAAATTTTAGAATTCTGAATTGAGAGCAAAGGAATTTGCAAGCTGAAAAGCTGGGCACTCAGTAAATCTGAGTGACAATCAGAGGAGGAATACTAGCAGCCAATTTATATAAAAACAGGAAGATGAAGACTGAGACCTGCTCTTTTAAGATTCATATTGACCATGAGTAATCTACCCTTCCTCATTTTCCCCTGTTGGTCTCCCAGAGTTTTACCCTGTTTGTTTCAGGTGTGGTTTTTCCACTTCCTCTTTTAGTTAGCACTTGCAAAGCTTTGAACCTTCTCCAGAAATAGCTTTCTTAGCTGTGCTTTATATTCACATCTTGCAATGAAAAGTAAACCCAGTAGAATCATTTTGCCAATGACTCATTTTTTATGGTGCTGCAGTCACCCTTGATCATTTGAAGAGCAGCTGTGGAAAGCTGTTTTATAAAACTGAGCCGCCTTTGTTGTAAATACAATATCATCTGCCGTCCTACCCAGGCATCTGCTGCGAAGGACAACAGGCAGTTGTACATGAGGAAATTGGGCTACACTGCTAAACTCTTAGCAGGCTGCACCTCTGCTTCTCACGCTAATTAGATATACTAGATATTTGACTTCCGGGTTTTTGTCCTTTTTTTAGTCTTATGCAGGAGGGGTTTGTTTGTTTCTTTGTTTGGGTTTTTTTTGAGAGAGAGAGAGGAAACTGAGAAATGACAAACATCAACTTGTAGTTGCTTCACTTTAGTTGTTCATTGATTGCTTCTCGTACATGCCTTGACCAGGGGGTAGGGGACCTTCAAGCCAAGCCAGTGACCCCTTGCTCAAGCCAGTGATTTTTGGCTTCAAGCCAGTCCCCTTTGGGCTCAAGCCAGCAACTTTGGGATTGTGTTGATGATCCTGCGTGCAAGCCGAGGAGCCTGTGCTTGAGCCAGTGACCTCAGGGTTTCACACCAGGGGCCTCTACATCCCGGGCCAATGCTCTATCCATGTGCCACCACCTGTCAGGCTGCTGGTAGAATTTTTTTTTCAGTTACTGATTTTAGAGAGAGAGAAAGAAAGAGAATAAGAAATATTGATTTTTGTTTCACGTATTTATACATTTATTGGTTAATTCTTACATGTGCCCTGACTTGGGATCGAAACTTGCCACCTTGGCATATTGGGATGATGCTCTATCCAACTAAACTACCCAGCCAGAGCCGAATACTTTTTTTTTTATATATAAAGAATGATATTTTGCCCTGGCCGGTTGGCTGAGTGGTAGAGCTTCAGCCTGGCGTGCAGAAGTCCCGGGTTCTATTCCTGGCCAGGGCACGCAGGAGAAGCGCCCATCTGCTTCTCCACCCCGCCCCCTCTCCTTCCTCTCTGTCTCTCTCTTCCCCTCCCGCAGCCGAGGCTCCATTGAGCAAAGATGGCCCAGGCGCTGGGGATGGCTCCTTGGCCTCTGCCCCAGGTGCTAGAGTGGCTCTGGTCGCAACAGAGCGACGCCCCGGAGGGGTAGAGCCTCACTCCGGGTGGGCGTGCCGGGTGGATCCCGGTTTGGCACATGCAGGAGTCTGTCTGTCTCTCCCTGTTTCCAGCTTCAGAAAAATACAAAAAAAAAAAAAAAGAATGATATCTGAAAATGGAACTTTGGTATTTAGTTACCTTTTCCTCAGACAGTAAAAGGCAGTTATGTCAGTAAAATATGTACTTGTTAACCTGTTTTTTCTGGCAGTAATTTAGATCTTATTTCGCATTACTTGAATCCTCAGATCTTACATTTTTTACAAAATACTACTCTATTAGTGGTATAGATGCCTTGAAGAACTAAAGCTTATTCCTTTGAGGACAGTGGAGTCATAAACTTTGAACTCGACATTTAGAAATGTTCTGATCTGTGTATCTACCTGGCTCTCAAGAGACCTAGCATACTGCATCTGTTCAATGGGATACACAAAGACTGGGATTTATTCTTTGGTAGCCAAAGGAATCAGGGAGTTGTTCTTTCTATGACTGCCCTAGATAAATAACTATATTACATGTGACATTTTTTTTAATATTACAGAACATTCTTGACAATTTAACTTCCAGTCAAGGTGGTGGCATAGGTAAATGCGGCACTGACATCCTCCCACAACCACATCAAAATAACAACTAAACTACAGAGCAACCATCATTCAGAACCACCTGAAATCTGGACAAATGGAAGTCCTACAACTAGGGAAGTAAAAAGAAGCCACATCAGACTGGTAGGAGGGACAGAGACATAAAATGGGCTGGTTTAAAGTCAGGAGGAATACTTTGTGGAGGTTATGCCTAAGGAACAAGGGACTCCAGCCCCATACCAGGCCCCCCAGCCCAGAGTTCCAGTGACAGAAAGAGAAGTCCCCATAACTTCTGATTGTAAAAACTAGCATGGATTGTGGTTGAGTGAGACAGAGAGCTAAACTCCCAGGCAGATCTTCTTAAAGGGCCCTTACATGGACTTGGACTCAGTCCCTCTGGGCTCCAACATTGGGACAGCAGCTTGAAAGGAACTAGGGACATATGGGGAAGAACTAGACTATCTAGCATCAGGGTAATAGCTAGGAGGTTCTTTCTGCCAGACAGAAGTGCTGGCAGAGGTCATTGCTTTTTTTCTGAGACACTTCTCCCCACGGAGCCTTGTGGGCGCCATATCTGAGTTTCCATCAACCTGGTTCACCCTGTTCCTCCCGCCCAGATGGTTACCTGAGACTTTGCTCTACCCAACTTGTTGGCTCACCCAAACCATTTTCAGAGGTTTTTCCATACCAGCGGCCTCTCTTGGCTCATGCTTAGGACTTAAGTAAAAACTCTCAAACAAGCAGCATCTGGTCTTTACATACCCAATATCTCTTGCTAAGTGGCTCCAGGCCTGGCACCATCAGCAGCCAGCCTTAGTTCACAGCTTGACCTCTCCCAGGCACCTCCAAGCCCAGCCCAAGTAGCAGCCATCTGCAGATTTCTTTATTTTTATTTTTTTGACAGAAACAGAGAGATGAACAGATAGGGACAGGCAGACAGGAAGGGAGCAGATTTTTCTGTAGCTCAGGCTGGGTGACCCTAGACAGGGCACAGGTGGTGTCTGACTTTGCACCTCCCAGGAGGTTGCAGAGCCAGTGCACACAGTGGACAGCTTCAGACCACGCTGGAGTACCACCAGACCACCTCCATGAGTAACATGCTCAAGGGGCGGACTCAGTGAGCATCAAAGCTCACTGAAGCAAGTCCTGCACACAATAAAAATAGATCAACCTAACACCAAGGCAAGAGTAGAAATGCTGAATACACTGAATATTTTACAAGACAGAAGGTTAAAGCAGCCCTGTCCGGGTTGCTCATTGGTTAGAGTGTTGTCCTAATACACCAATGTTGCAGTTGTGATCTCTGGTGAGGGCACATACATGAATCAACCAATGAATGTATATATAAGTGGAACAACAAATTAATGTTTCTCTTCTTCCTTTTTCTCTAAAAATCAATCAATATATAAAGCATATATTTTATTTTAAAATAGAAAGAAAAATGTGAAAGGATTAAGATGTTATAAAATAGTCATGGGGATGTAAAGTACAGTGTAAGAAATATAGTCAATAATATTATAACTACACAGGTGGGGCAAAAGTAGGTTTACTGTTATAAGTACATGAAACACGTAGTTTATTCTTTTTTGTGTGTGTATGACAGAGACAGAGTCAGAGAGCGGGATAGATAGGGACAGACAGACAGGAAGGGAGAGATGAGAAGCATCAGTTCTTCGTTGCGACACCTTAGTTGTTCATTGATTGCTTTCTCATGTGCCTTGATCGTGGGGCTACAGCAGACTGAATGACCCCTTGCTCGAGCCAGCAACCTTGGGCTCAGGCTGGTGAGCTTTGGGGTCTCGAACCTGGGTCATCTGTGTCCCAGTCTGAGGCTCTATCCACTGCACCACCGCCTGGTCAGGCACACATAGTTTATTCTTGTATTATTATTATTTTTTTTTTTTTTAAGTGAAAGGAGAGGAGACAGACTCCTGCACACGCCCCTAATGGGATCCATCCAGCAACCCCCGTCTGAGGCCAATGTTCTGCCCGTTTGAGGCCATGCTTGTAACCGAGCTATTTTTAGCTTCTGAGGTGGAGGCTCCACAGAGCTATCCTCAGCACCTGAGGCCAATGCGCTCAAACCAATGAGCCATGACTGTGGAAGGGGAAGAGAGAGAGAGAAGGGGGAGGGGTGTAGAAGTAGATGATCGCTTCTCCTGTGTGTCCTGACCAGGAATTGAATCCAGGATGTCTACAGGCCAGGCCATCACTCTACCACTGAGCCAACTGTCCAGGGCCTATTTATTATTTCTTGTATTATTTTCCTTATGAACAGGTGTAAACCTTCTTTTGCCCCACCCTGTATGTACAGTTGTAGGCAGGTACTGAAAATATCGGGAAGAACAGTTAAAAGTATATGATTGTCTTACCACAATGCTGTACACCTGAAACTAATATAAAATAATATTAAACATAACCTATAATTTTAAAACAATTTAAAATATATAAATAAATAAAATCAAGACACAAAATCACATATGTGGTATGTTTACAATTACCCAAACAGCATAGAAAAATTACTGGAAGAGAATACATTAATGATGATTATAATTGGTGGAACTAGGAATGTAGGAATGGTTTTTTTTTCTTTCCACTTTTTTCCCCCAAAATTTCTAAAACTATATTTATTGCATTTATAACTAAATAAACTTTATTTTAAAAACAGCTTTGCCTGACCAGGCGGTGGAGCAGTAGATAGAGCATCGGACTGGGATGCAGAGGACCCGGGTTTGAGACCCCGAGGTCACCAGCTTGAGCGTGGGTTCATCTGGTTTGAGCAAAGCTCACCAGCTTGGACCCAAGGTCACTGGCTCGAGCAAGGGGTTATTTGGTCTATTGAAGGCCCATGGTCAAGGCACATATGAGAAAGCAATCAATGAACAACTAAGGTGTCTCAACAAAAATCTGATGATTGATGCTTCTCATCTCTTTCCATTCCTGTCTGTCTGTTCCTATCTATCCCTCTCTGACTCTCTCTCTGTCTCTGGAGAAAATAAATAAATAAATAAATAAATAAATAAACAAATAAATGAATGCAGCTTTTCTATAGTATGCCTTAAGCTTAAAATATCACTAGGTATGTTTGACTACAGAGGAGACATGGGAAGTACTTGGGAATCATTGGTTTGAAATAACCACCTTGCTACTTGCTGTAGAGTCTAAATCACTAAAGTTAAATTCTGGCTTGCCTGATAGCATAGTCCAGGGGTCTCAAACTCAACTCAGCATGTGGGCCGCAGAGCAAGATCACAGCCATTCGGCAGGCCGCACTAGGTCTACAAAAGGCAACTGTTACGCAACACTTTTCTCACTGCAGTTGAAAACAAAAAAAAATCAGTACAACAAGCACAATCGTACATGCAGTTTACTCAGTGTCACAAAACGACCAGAAACTGTAGTTCGCATCACAACTGCTGTTAACTAAGCTAATATCTAGCTAGGATGCTAGAGGAATGAAAAATACAAGTAGGCCCCTAGGCTTACTTAATTTTATCCAAAATATTTTGAACTTCGTGGATTAGTCTGCGAGCCGCACAAAATTGTTCGGCAGGCCGCGAGTTTGAGACCCCTGGCATAGTCTATGAACTATTTGAAATCCTCTTTGGGAAAAGAGATAGAAGTATATTCAATTGGTGATTCTGAGCCTGGTTAATCACTTACAAAGTGGAAGTAATACTGCCTACCTCACAAGATTGGGGTGAGGCTTAAATGAACATATTGTATGAGCACTAAAGTACTATGCATGTTGAAAGAGACCTCGTTAAGTGTACTTGCTAGGCCACATTAACCAAAACTATTGCCAATATACTTAATTCATAAGAAATGCTGCCTGATTAGGCAGTGGTGCAGTGGATAGAATATTGGCCTGGGATGCTGAGGATCCAGGTTTAAAACCCCAAGGTCACCAGCTTGAGCACAGGGTCACGGGCTTGAGCATGGGATGATAGACATGACCCCATGGTTAGCTGGAGGCCCCCCCATTAAGACACATATGAAAAAGCAATCAGTGAACAACTAAGGGGCTACAACTATGAATTGATGCTTATCTCTCTCCCTTCCTGTTTGTTTCTCCCTCTGTCTTGCTAAAAAATCTCACTGACTGACATGCTTTTCTGTTTGTTGTATTTCCCAATCAGAGAGGACCAGGTAAACTTCCGTGGATTCATGAGAACTCTGGCTCATTTCCGGCCCATTGAGGATAACGAAAAGAGTAAAGATGTGAATGGACCAGAACCACTCAACAGCCGAAGCAACAAACTGCACTGTAAGGAGCGCTAGAATCTTCTGGTTTAGAATATTTGCTTTTCATTTCTTACAAATTATTTACTCATTTATTTGTTCAACAAACATTTATATGAGTGTAGTGATTAAGAGCTCAGACCCTGGAGCTAAAATGGCTGGGTCTGAGCCAGCTCTGCTACTTTTTAACCATGTAATTTTGGGCAAATTACTTAAACCCTTTGGGCCTCAGTTTCCTCTTTTGTAAAATAGAATATTAAGGGGGTTTTACATAGAGATGTAAGGATTAAATGAGTTAATGTATATCAAGTACTTCAAACAGCCTGGCAGTGAGTTAGCTACTAATGTTATTGTTATAGTTCATAGAATGCCTACTGTGTGTAAGGCTCTGTGGTAGGTGCTAGGGTGACAACAGTATAAAAGACCTAGCCCCATCAGTAAGAAATAATGACAGTCCTCAGCCCATCTCAGAATTTGATAGATACTGGATGTGACTTAAGTGTAGGGGTGGACAGCTAGGTTGGTGCAAAATTTAATTTTTGTCCCCATGCCTTTTGCCTTCTTTCTTTGGATATTTGTTAGACTTCCCTCTGCCCTTGTTGGTTCATGTATGATATTGCCCAATCTCTTACAAAACTTCTCTAAGAAATTGAAATTTAATTTCTTTTTTCATTTAACACAAGTCAAAATTAGAATCAAAATTGTATTGAGTTGGCCCTGGCCGGTTGGCTCAGCGGTAGAGCGGCGGCCTGGCGTGCAGGAGTCCCGGGTTCGGTTCCCAGCCAGGGCACACAGGAGAAGCGCCCATCTGCTTCTCCACCCCTCCCCCTCTACTTCCTCTCTGTCTCTCTCTTCCCCTCCCGCATCCAAGGCGCCATTGGAGCAAAGATGGCCCGGGCACTGGGGATGGCTCTGTGGCCTCTGCCTCAGGCACTGGAATGGCTCTGGATGCAACAGAGTGACTCCCCAGAGGGGCAGAACATCGCCCCCTGGTGGGCATGCTGGGTGGATCCCGGTCGGGCACATGCGGGAGTCTGACTGCCTCCCCATTTCCAGCTTCGGAAAAATGAAAAAAAAAATTGTATTGAGTTCATGGAATCCAAGCTTCTCTTCAAGAGTACACAGTGGTAAACAGAGAGGTCTGTGAAAAGCTTTTATATTAAAACAAATGCAGGTAAATTATAGACTGCCATGCCAAATTTACATACATTTGGAAATGGTACATAAAACTTAAACTTTTGATTTGTGGCCCTTGGGCCATATACCCAGTCTCCCTCTCTATAGGATAGGTACAGTGGTCGGCAAACTCATTAGTCAGCAGAGCCAAATATCAACAGTACAATGATTGAAATTTGTTTTGAGAGCCCAATTTTTAAAACTTAAACTATATCAGTAGGTACATTCCTTATCGAGGTAGCGCCTGCACGTGGTATTTTGTGGAAGAGCCACACTCAAGGGGCCAAAGAGCCGCATATAGCTCGCAAGCCGCAATTTGCTGACCAAGGGATAGGAGTATGAGTTTGCTCCTTTGTTCAGGAAAAGGGTTTAAGAATCATTGAAATTAAGTATTGTAATATAGGATAGAGAGGATTTTTAAACCAAAATAATAAAATACTGCTCTTCTTTACTATAAAGTCATGTACCTTAATGAAGAGGAGAACACTTAAATATATATAAACAAAACGATATAGAAGAAAATAGAACTTGAATGAATTGTGCTCAAATTTACAGTTGCTTCTTTCAAGACTAAATACTGTTTGAAACAAAGCCTTATGTCTTGCATTATAAGAGTTTTAGCATATATTTAATACGTTTGCCTGATTTTGACATTAGTAGTTGAAATTTTCTTACTCAGTTTTGTCAGATGAGGAATTGATCAATAATTGAAAAAGTCTGCTATTGCATAAAATTATAGAAAAGGATATGTGGTTTAACATTTTATTTTTGCTTAATATAGTTAAAAACACATTTACTGGTCAATCTTTTAATACAGAACCAAGGATTGTTTTGTTTTGTTTTCATATAGGTCTGCTAATGTGTGACATTTTTGTAGAGCACATCCATAATGTAGGTTTCTTATTACTGTATATTTTAAGTGGAAAGAGAGCTAATATTATTCTTAACATAAAGCATTCTGAGAATAGAATCTCTCTAGGTGTTCACATTTTTCCCCCTCAGTCTTTTATAATTGTTCTGCCGTACTTTAGCAAGGTTTTTGTTTGTTTTTTTAGCGAGCGAGCGAGAGACAGAGACAGACAGGGACGGACAGACAGACAAGAAGGGAGAGAGATAAGAAGCATCAACTCATAGTTGTGGCATCTTAGTTGTTCATTGATTGCTTTCTCATATGTGCCTTGACAGGGGTGGAGGGGGCGGGGCTCCAGCTGAGCCAGTGACCCCTTGCTCAAGTTAGTTACCTTGGGCTTAAGCCAGCAACCTTTGGTCTCAAGCCAGCAACCATGGGATCATGTCTATGATCCCATGCTCATGCTGTTGACCCCACGTTCAAGCTAGTTCAGCCCATGCTAAAGCCGGTGACCTCAGGGTTTTGAACCTGGGGCCTCAACATCCCAGGCAGACGTTATATCCATTGCGCCACCACCTGGTCAGGCAGCAAGTTTTCTTTTTTAACTGGCTTAATAACTTTAAGTCTTTTAGAAATCTTCAGCCTGACCTGTGGTGGCGCAGTGGATAAAGCGTCGACCTGGAAATGCTGAGGTCGCCGGTTTGAAACCCTGGGCTTGCCTGGTCAAGGCACATATGGGAGTTGATGCTTCCAGCTCCTCCCCCCTTCTCTCTCTCTCTTCTCTCTCTCTCTCTCTCTGTCTCTCACTCTCTCTCCTCTCTAAAAATGAATAAATAAAAAAAAATGAAAAAAATCTTCAGTCTAATTTTGGTTATATTTTTTATTAAATTATACAGTTTTATTAAAAGTACAAATAGTACAAAACAGTTTTATAATGTCAACACACCTGACTCTTGGTGAGTACTGCAGGTTGAGTGGACACTCGTATAGCCCATCAGCTGCAAGTATACAGTATGCTATCACATCAGTTAGAACAAGTTGTAGAGGAGACAAAGAACATCCGTGAGTCCAGTGAGTTAAGATACTTAAGGGACATCCTATGCTCTATAAAACTATGCTTGTTTTCTAATCAAGGATTAGAAGAAACTTTAAAGATCATCAGGTCTAACACAAAACCTGAATTCCTTCTACAGCATGGATTTTACTTTTTCCAAGTTATGAGTTCCCTTGAAAGTCTGGTGAATCCCTACTGACCCCACTTCAAAATGTTTTTGAATCATAAAATAAAGTACATAGGATTATAAAGGAAACCAATTATATTGAAATACAATTAACAAAATATTAAAACAACTTTGTGATATAGTAATAATTGTGCTTCTCTTATTATCTATTAAATAACAGGATGCAACATTAGAGCTCTGTCGCCTTGGGACAGCTTTGTATCTTGAATGTGATAGTGTTTACATGAAGCTACATAGGTGATAAAATTGCAAGGGAGCATTAAGGTAGAACACCCAAAAGTTCTGAATTTGTATCACACCAGAAAGAGGTTCCCAGTGGTATGCAGCTGGGTTCTTTCAGCTTTTCATTGTTCTTATTAGTGACTTTTCACTGAAGTCTTAATAAGCAAATATATAGTTTATGGTTGACTATAAACTTGGAGGCATAGTGAATACAGTAAGTTAGACCCAAAACCGAAAGAGATATTGATAGGCTGAAAAAATTTAGACTAATTCTAACAAAAAAATGAATACTCTAAGGGATAAACTAGATTGCTGCACTTGAGTCCAGCAGCACATATAATCAAGATCTAAGATAAATCTAAAATGAATCCATTGTACACTGTGACTGCCCGGCCTGCAGCACCCCTACTCCACCCCAAAGTAATGTAATATTAGTCTATGAGAAAAGAAGTATATCATAATGAGAATAGTGGTAATCCCCACTCCGTGCTAAAGAGAACCATTTTACAGTTTGGATTCCAGACATATACTAGAGCATATTTGTAAGAAAGTAAGTAGAAGTTGGAAGGCCCCAAAGACCATATGAGTCATTCACATAAGGAAGAGTACTTTTATTGTGGTGAAAAACACACAACATAAAATTAGCCATCTTAAACATTTTTAAGTGTGCAGTTTGGTCATGTTAAATATACTCACATTGTTGTGAAACAGATCTCCAGAAATTTTTCATCTCACAAATCTAAAACTCTATACCCATTCAAGTCCCCTTCTCTCCCCATAAGGAAGATTTTGAAAGAACTGGGCAAGAAGTCAGAAGGAAAGACTGGGTTAGAGATTTACCTTTCCCATATGAAAGTCTGTCGTGTGGGAAAGAATTTATGCAATGGGAATCATGAAGATATTTTAGTTCAAAAGAAGGAATAATCTTTTTTTTTTTTAACTTTTAACTGTTGAGGGTAGGAAGGATTTTTAAAAGAGAGATACTCATGTATGGGTAGGGCTGTCTTAGAAAAGGTAGTAGTTCCCTGTTCAAGAAAAAAAAAAAAAAGCATCCTGTAGAATACTACTTCTTAACTCTCGGTCCACAAACAGAGGAGTCTGAATGTGAGAAAGAAAAATAGTATGTCTCTTTCTCCCAGCCTCTGTTGATATTTGGTATCTCCTGCACTTACGAATGTTGGCAACAAGCCACAGCAGCAATAGCAGTACCTGTGGCTCGAGCACCAATAGAAATCAGACATATTTCACATTGTAGTTGTAGATATCTTCATTTGTCTTTTGTGCTTATCAGTTGTTCAAAATTATGATAGTTCTTTGACCCAACAATATGGCAGTTCCTCAAACAACTAAAAAATAGGATTACCATATGCTCTGGCCAGATAACTTGGGTGGTTAGGGCATCATTCTGAAGCACAAAGATTGCCAGTTTGATCCCAGTCAGGGCACATATGGGAAACAGATGGATGTTCCTGTCTCTTTCTTTTTCCCTTTCTATCTCGCTAAAGTCAATAAATAAAAAATTTTTAAAAATACCGTATGAGGCCTGACCTGTGGTGGCGCAGTGGATAAAGCATTGAACTGGAAATGCTGAGGTCGCCGGTTTGAAACCCTGGGCTTGCCTGGTCAAGGCACATATGGGAGTTGATGCTTCCAGCTCCTCCCCCCTTCTCTCTCTCTCTCTCCTTTCTAAAATGAATTAAAAAAAAAAAAATACCGTATGATCCAGCAATTCTACTTCTGGGTATGTACCCAGAAGAATTGAAAGCATGGTCTCCAAGAGATGTTTGTACATCCATGTTTATAGAAACATTATTCACAATAGCTAAAAGAAGAAAGCAACCCAGGGGTCCATGGATGAGTAGATAAGCAAAATGGAGTACTGTACAGAGGTGGATTAAGGCCAGTTGAGGCCCCGGGCACAGAAGAAAATATTGGGCCCTATAAAAAAAAGAGTGAGACAGGGAAAATAAAAATACATGTTAACCATATATTTTTTTCATGTTAACCATATTTTTAAATAAATAAAAAATATTATGTACTATTAATGTTAAAATTGCACATATGAAACCAAACTTGGTGTCATTAAAAAATATGTAAAATTGGGGTTTTGTGGGGCTCTACAGAAGTTGTGGCCCAGGGCACGCTCCCGGTGTGCCTGCTGTTAAATCCACCTTTGGTACTATGTATATTATTATTTAGCCTTAAAAAGAAAGAAAATCCTAGCCCTGGCTGGTTGGCTCGTCGGTAGAGCATCAGTCCAGCAGGTGGAAGTCCTGGGTTTGATTCCCAGTCAGGTCACACAGGAGAAGCAACCATCTTCTTCTCAACTCTTCCCCCTTTTTTCCCTCTTTCTCTCTGCAGTCATGGCTCAAGCTGTTTGAGCGAGTTGGCCCCAGGTTCTGAGGATGGCTCCATGGCCTCTGCCTCAGGCACTAAATGGCTTGGTTGCTGAGCAATGGAGCAATGCCCCCAGATGGGCAGAGCATCACCCCCTAGTGGGCTTGCCAGGTGGATCCCTATCCGGAAGTATGCAGGAAACTCTCTGCCTCTCACATCATAAAAATTAAAAACAAGCAAGAAAGAAAGAAAGGAAGGAAATCCTGACATAGGCTATAATGTTGATGAACCTTGAGGACATTAGTTCAGTTACAAAAAAACAAATACGATATGATTCCACTCATTTCAGGTACTTAAAGTAGCCAAAGTTGTAAAGACAGGGAGTATAATGATGGTTGTCAGGGATTGGGTGTGGGGTTAGGGGACATTGGAAAGTTATTGTTTAAAGGTGTAGAGTTTCAGTTTTACAAAATGAAAAGAGTTGTGATGTATGGTTGTGATGATTGCGTAAAGGTGTAAATGTATTTAATACTATTGAACTGTACACTTTAAAAATGATAAAGATGGGGCCTGACCTGTGGTGGCGCAGTGGATAAAGCGTCTACCTGGAAATGCTGAGGTCACCGGACCGAAACCCTGGGCTTGCCTGGTCAAGGCACATATGGGAGTTGATGCTTCCAGCTCCTCCCCCCTTCTCTCTGTCTCTGTCTCTCCTCTCTATCCCTCTCTGTCTCTCTCACTCTCCTCTCTAAAAATGAATAAATAAAATAAAAATTTTTAAAAAAATTTTCTTAAAAAAAAAAAAAAAAGATAAAGATGGGCCGTGGACGGTTGGCTCAGTGGTAGAGCGTCAGCCTGGTGTGCAGAAGTCCCGGGTTCGATTCCCGGCCAGGGCACACAGGAGAAGCGCTCAACTGCTTCTCCACCCCTCCCCCTCTCCTTCCTCTCTCTCTCTTCCCCTCCCGCAGCCTAGGCTCCACTGGAGCAAAGATGGCCCGGGCGCTGGGGATGGCTCCTCGGCCTCTGCCCCAGGCGCTAGAGTGGCTCTGGTCATGACAGAGCGATGCCCTGGAGGAGCAGAGCATCGCCCCCTGGTGGGCAGAGCGTAGCCCCCTGGTGGGCATGCTGGGTAGATCCCGGTCAGGCGCATGCGGGAGTCTGTCTGTCTCTCCCCATTTCCGGCTTCAGAAAAATACAAGGAAAAAAAAAAAAAAAGATAAAGATGGTACTTTTTTTTTTTTTTTTTTTTTTTTTTTACAGAGACAGAGAGTCAGAGAGAGGGATAGATAGGGACAGACAGACAGGAATGGAGAAAGATGAGAAGCATCAATCATCAGTTTTCCATTGTGGCACTTTAGTTGTTCATTGATTGCTTTCTCATATGTGCCTTGACTGTGGGGCTACAGCAGACTGAGTAACCCCTTGCTTGAGCCAGCGACCTTGGGTCCAAGCTGGTGAGCTTTGCTCAAACCAGATGAGCCCGTGCTCAAGCTGGTGACCTCAGGGTCTCAAACCTGGGTCCTCCACATCCCAGTCCGACGCTCTATCCACTGTGCCACTGCCTGGTCAGGCAAAGATGGTACTTTTTTTTTTATAAATTTTTATTAATGTTAATGGGGTGACATCAATAAATCAGGGTACATATATTCAAAGAAAACATGTCCAGATTATCTTGTCATTCACTTATGTTGCATACCCATGATGGTACATTTTTTAATGTGTATTTTGCCACAGTAAATAAAGTAGTAGGGGCCCTGGCTGGTTGGCTCAGGATTAAAGTATTAGCCCCAGGGTGTGGATGTCCCAAGTTCAATTCCTTGTCAGGGCACACAGGAGAAGTAACCATTTATTTCTCCAATTTTCCCCTCTCCTCTCTCTTTCTCTCTCTCTCTCTCTCTCTCTCTCTCTATCTCTATCTCTGTTTCTTCTTCTAAGAAAACAACAGCTGTGGCTTAGTTGTTTTCAGTGCATCAGCCTCAGGTACCGAGGATGGTTCCATGGAGCCTCTGCCTGCGGTGTTGGTTCAGTGGTAGAGTGTCAGCCTGGCGTGCAGGAGTCCCGAGTTCGATTCCTAGCCAGGGCACATAGGAGAAGCGCCCATCTGCTTCTCCACCCCTCCCCCTCTCCTTCCTCTCTGTCTCTCTCTTCCCCTTCCGCAACCAAGGCTCCATTGGAGCAAAGTTGACCTGGGTGCTGAGGATGGCTCTGTGGCCTTTGCCTCAGGTGCTATAATGGCTCTGGTTGCGACAGAGCGACGCCCCAGAGGAGCAGAGCATCGCCCCCTGGTGGGCATGCCAAGTGGATCCCGGTTGGGCGCATGCGGGAGTCTGTCTGACTGCCTCCCCGTTTCTGGCTTCAGAAAAATACAAAAAAAAAAAAAAATAGCTTGGTTGCTAGCATGGCCCCAGATAGGGCGGGGAAGGTTGCTGGGTGGATCCTAGTTGGGACACATGGAGGAGTCTGTCTCATTACCTCCCCTCCTCTCACTTGGAAAAGAAGGGGAAAAAAGAGTAGGTAAAGTGAATTGAACTCCTGTGGTTTTTAAAAATTTTTTTTCATTATAGACCTTTGAATTAGCAAGCAGTTAATAGTAAGTAAAGAAAAAGTACTTGATTAGTTTTGTATTCCCATGGCTTGACTCAGATATTTTATGCAACACCCCTATATAGTACTTTGTTTGTTTTCTTTCTAAATTGCTATGCTCTTATACCTTAATTCACTTCGACTCTTAAGAAAATATTTCAAATAGTATTAGTGTACTTATGTGGTAATTACTTGGAGTGTCAGGATGCCTTTAGCTGACTCATCTGGCTTCAACAATAGGACATGTATTATCTCACTTTACAAGTCAGGTGAGGCAGTCTTCAGGGTTAGTTGTGTTGTTAAGGACCTGAATTTTTTTCTGTTGCTCTGCTTTGACATCCTTAGGGTCTGCTTCATCCAAAGCCATAGCTCTTCATGGTCACATCCTCCTGATGGCTTTCAGTGACATTTGAGCTATGTGCTTCTCTGCCTACATCTGACACGGGGAAGACAGAGATAGACCGAATCCCCTCCTGGAACTGTGGATGAGATTCTATAAGGAAGGAAGGACTGAAAGGTGTAGAGTTTAGGATAAGATGGCAAACTTTAGGATAAGATAGGATAATAACCAAGTGCTATATGCAAGTTATGTATGGTTTTTACCATTACTTGGCTTTCAGATCAACTTTTACAGGAAGCTGAAGATGAATTAAAATTCTGTTGCAGGCCCTGGCCGGTTGGCTCAGCGGTAGGGCGTCGGCCTGGCGTGCGGGGGACCCGGGTTCGATTCCCGGCCAGGGCACATAGGAGAAGCGCCCATTTGCTTCTCCACCCCCCCCTTCCCCTCCTTCCTCTCTGACTCTCACTTCCCCTCCCACAGCCAAGGCTCTATTGGAGCAAAGATGGCCCGGGCACTGGGGATGGCTCCTTGGCCGCTGCCCCAGGCGCTAGAGTGGCTCTGGTCGCAGCAGAGCGATGCCCCAGAGGGGCAGAGCATCGCCCCCTGGTGGGCAGAGTGTCGCCCCTGGTGGGCGTGCCGGGTGGATCCCAGTCGGGTGCATGCGGGAGTCTGACTGTCTCTCCCATTTCCAGCTTCAGAAAAGAGAAAAAAAAAAAAAAATTCTGTTGCAGCCTGACCTGCAGTGGCGCAGTGGGTAAAAGCGTCGACCTGGAACACTGAGGTTGCCGGTTCAAAACCCTGGGCTTTCTTGGTCAAGGCGCATATGGGAGTTGATGCTTTCTGCTCCTCCCTTCTGTCTCTCTCTGTCTCCTCTGTCTAAAATGAATAAATAAAATCTAAAAAAACTAAAAAAACAAAAAAACAAAAAAAAATTCTGTTGCAGTCTCTATGTAGGGATCACATTTATATAATTAGACAAGAGTGAAATGAGAGCTACATACAGGAGTCCTGGGTGTCTGCTTCTCTGTCTATATATTGGTTCTCTTTGAAATTCCCACAGAACTGTGGAAGCAGCAATATGGCACCTCTTGTAAACTGAGAGCAAGTGAACATTGTACACCTAGCAGCACATTTGCCAGTGTGGCACATTTACCTCCCATATTGGGGATATGTTACTTAAAAATATGAACTTCTTGGAACCAAATTTGTTTATGGTCCATCTTCCGCATAGAATAGTCTATCCAGGAACTCTGAGAGCACACTTTGTCCTGTTCTTTTTTATGAACGAATGTCAAGTGTAACTAACAAGGCTTAACTATACCTATACCTATATAGGCACAGGTGCAAGCACACACAGTAGTACAGCTATGTTTGTCTCCAGTGAATGGTTCCTTAATGCTGCTTTCCTCTTCAGATCAGAGAGGTTTTAATGTCTTACGTGAAAAATACAGCCCATCTTAGACTGTTCTAGGGTATGATAAGTAAGGGAGAAGTCTATAAGCCTCCCTTTCAGTGTTCTAATTGTCCTCTTAAATGGTTTACATTTTGTTATTGTTGTTTTAGCTAGAGAGAGACAGAGAGACAGGAAGGGAAAGAGATGAGAAGCATCAATTCATCATAATTGTGGCACTTTAGTTGTTCATTGATTGCTTCTCATACATGCTTTGACTGGGGGGCTCCAACCTAGCGAGTGACCCCTTGCTCAAGCCAGCAACCTTGGGCTTCAAGCCAGTGATCTTTGGGCTCATGCCAGTGACCATGGAGTCATGTTGATGATTCCATGCTTGAGCCAGCGACCCTACACTCAAGCTGGCAAGCCTACGCTTAAGCCTGATGAACCCGTGCTCAAGCCAGTGACCTACGGTTTTGAACCTGGAACCTCAGAGTCCCATCTTGACTCTATCCACTGCACCATCCATCACCAGTCAGGCCATTTATGTTTTTTATAACACATAAGGAATAATGGGAGCCTGACCAGGTGGTGTCGCAGTAGATAGAGCGTTTGACAGGGATGTGGAGGACCCAAGTTCAAGACCCTGAGGTCATCAGCTTGAGCACGAGTTCATCTGGTTGGAGCAAAGTTCACCAGCTTGGACCCAAGGTTGCTGGCTCAAGCAAGGGGTTACTCGGTCTGCTGTAGTCCCACGGTCAAGGCACATATGAGAAAGCAATCAATGAACAACTAAGGTGTCGCAACAAAAAACTAATGATTGATGCTTCTCATCTCTCTGTTCCTGTCTGTCTGTCCCAGTCTATCCCTCTCTCTGACTCTCTCTCTCTGTCTCTGTAAGAAAAGAAAAATGATGGGATGTAAGGAGTCTGCATGGAGATATTTTATTTGGATGATGAGGAATATTGGTGAAATTGAGTTTGGGAGAGAAGCCAAGAAGAAATAGCAGCATTAGGAAGCAACTCAAGTATCCATCAGCAGATGACAGGGTATGCAAAATGTGTATATACATGCAATGGAATGTTATTCAGCCTTAAGAAAGGATGGTGGGCCCTGGCCGGTTGGCTCAGCGGTAGAGCGTCGGCCTAGCGTGCGGAGGACCCGGGTTCGATTCCCGGCCAGGGCACACAGGAGAAGCGCCCATTTGCTTCTCCACCCCTCCGCCGCGCCTTCCTCTCTGTCTCTCTCTTCCCTTCCCGCAGCCAAGGCTCCATTCGAGCAAAGATGGCCCGGGCGCTGGGGATGGCTCTGTGGCTGCTGCCTCAGGCGCTAGAGTAGCTCTGGTCGCAACATGGCGACGCCCCGGAGGGGCAGAACATCGCCCCCTGGTGGGCAGGGCGTCGCCCCATGGTGGGCGTACCGGGTGGATCCCGGTCGGGCGCATGCGGGAGTCTGTCTGACTGTCTCTCCCTGTTTCCAGCTTCAGAAAAATGAAAAAAAAAAAAAAAAGACGGTGGTTTTTGTTGTTGTTGTTGTTGTTGTTTTTTAAGTTAGAGGAGGGGAGATAGACTCTGGCATGTGCCCCAAATAGGATCCACCTGGCATCCCCTGTCTGTGATGGAATCAACCGAGCTATCCTCAGCACCTGGGATGATGCTCAAATCAGTCAAGTCACTGGTTGTGAGAGGGGAAGAGAGAGAAAAGGGGGAGAGGGAAGGGAAAAGAAGTGGATGGTTGCTTTTCATGTGTGCCCTGACTGGAGATTGAGCCCAGGATATCCACTTGCCGGGCCAATGCTCTGTCCACTGAGCCAACCAGCCAGGGCCAAAAGGAAATTCTGACACGTGCTACAACATGGGTGAATCTACTTATGCTAAATAAAATAAACCAGACAACAAAGGATTAATACTGTTTATTATTATTATTATTATTATTATTATCAAGTGAGAGGAGGGGAGGCAGAGAGACAAGACTTGCATATGCCCCGACGACAAGGATCCACCCAGTAAGCCCCCTACCAGGCGATGCTCTGCCCATCTGGGGCACTGCTCCATTGCTTGGCAACTGAACTATTTTAGCACCTGAGGCAAGGCCATGGAGCCATCCTTAGAGCCAGGGGCTAACGTGCTCAAAACACTTGAGCCATGGCTATGGAAGACTGAGAGAGAGAGAGGATGGTGAGGGATGGAGAAGCAGATGGGCACTTCTCCTGTGTGCCCTGACTGGGAATTGAACCTGGGACTTTCACACTCTGGGCTGATGCTCTACCACTGAGCCAACTGGCCAGTGCTGTTTGATTACTCTTATATGAGGTTCCTAGAGTGGTCAAATTCATAGAGAGAAAGTTGCCAGGGACTGGAGGCAGAGAGAGATGGGAGTTATTGTTTAATAGGTTGGAGTTTCAGTTGGAAGAGATGAATAAGTTCTAGAGAGGGGAGGTGGTGATGGTTACACCATCAAGCAGAAATATTTATATACTTTAAAAGGGTCAAAATAGTAAATTTTATGAATGTTTCACTATAATTATTTATTTACTTTTAGAGAGAGAGAGAGACAGACAGACAGACAGACAGACACAGACCAGAAGGGAAAGAGATGAGAAGCATCAGTTCATAGTTGTGGCACTTTAGTTGTTTAGTGTCTGTTCAGGCTACTATAACAAGACCACCATAAACTGGGTGGCTTAAACAAGAGACAGTTCTCACAGTTTTAGAGCCTGGGAAGTCTGAGATCAGGGTGCCACATGATCAGATTCTTGGTGAAGGCCCTCTCCTGATTCAAAGACAGTCATCTTACTGTATTCTCACATGTGGAGACAGAGAGAGGAGAGATTCCTGTCTTCTCCCATCATGAGAGCCGAACTCTCACGACATAATTTAACCCTGATTACCCCCTAAATCTCTACCTCTTAAGAGCATCGCATTAGACATTAGGGTTAAACATGAATTTTAGGGGGACACAAACATTCAGTCCATGGCAGCTGGGTTTCAAGAAAAAGCAATTCAATACAACTGGCCAACAGATATAAAAAGATTCTCAACTTTACGAGCTATAAAGGAAATGCAAATCAAAACCACAGTGAGGTGCCAGCTCACATCTGTTAGAATGGCTGTTGTCAGCCAGACAATATATAACAAGTGTTGTAGAGGATGTGGAGGAAAGCAACTCATTTACTGCTGATGGAAAAGTAAACTGGTACAGCCACTATAGATAACAGTATGAAGGTTCCTCAAAAAATTAGGATTAGAGCATATGATTCAGCACTCCCTCTTCTGGGCATCTATCTGAAAAATTTGAAAACATTTCTTTGTAAAGGAATATGTACCCTTATGTTCATGGTAGTTAAGACATAGAAATAACCTATGTCCTTCGATGGATAAAGATGTGATACATATATGCAACAGGATACTATTCAACCATAAGAAAGGATGAAATATTGCTGTTTGCAATAACATGGATGGATTTTGAGAGTATCAAGCTAAGCAAAATAAATCAAATGGAAAAGAACAAGAACTATGTGATTTCACTCGTGAACAGAAAGCAAGAAGTAAATAAACAAAACAACTCATAGGCACAGACACCGGTATGGTGGTTACCAAAGAAGGAGGGGGGTAGGGAAAGGATGAAGAGGGTGTAGAACAGTGTTTCCCAACCTTTTTTGTGCCATGCCCCACCTTAACCTTTCTAAAATTTTTATGTCCCCCCCTATGTAACATACATAATTTTTAACATTAAAAAATTGATTTGTTCACTTAATAAACATAAATGATAGGTTCTAGGAAGAAATCACTATGAAATTGTTAACAAAACACAGTAAGTAAAATTTCAAAACATATAATGAAAAACAGAAATTTAAATTCCAAATAATTTTAATACAGATTTTTCTATATTAATTTATTATTTTAATTTAGTGTGATCCTTGCGCTTGATGCTTGCTGCACAGAGATTTTATATTAGGTTCCAATTTGGTTAGCTTTAGTCTCAAGTCTCCACATTGTGTTATATCCAGCCGATTTCTTTTTTTTACCAGTAAATCATTGACAGCACTAAATCCACATTCGGCTAAAAATGAAGATGGAAACAGTAGCAATAGTTTTCTTGCACATTTGGTTGAATTTGGGTATTTGATTTCTGTTTCCTCACAAAGCCATGCCATCGCTCCTTTGATATTAAATAAAGCTTTAACTGACTCATCATTTTGCAATTCTGCGAGTTCTTCTTGATACTGCATATTTGATATATCAGACAAATCCACTAACATTGGCTGCATCATCCATGTTGGGAAATCAATTTGTTTTAAATCAGAAAATCTTTCTTTTAAATCAGCCGATAGAATATTCAAATGATTGACAATAACAAGTAAAGCGGTATCAGTTACTTCACATTTTTGGAGCCAATGAAACTGTACTTTAAAGTTTTTGTTGTTAATATGTTTCTGACATAACTCAATATTGGTAATGAAACCAAATATCTTTGCTTTTGCATCGACAAGAGTTTTATTTGTTCCGTGAAGTTGCTTATTTAATATACTTAGTTTTTCAAAGATATCGGCTAAATAACTCACAAATGCTTTACCATCTATTGTTAATAGATACTTCATTTCAGGTTTGTCGCTTAAAAAATCACTAAGGGTATCAAACAGTTCCATAAATCTTTTTAAACAGTTTCCTTTAGATAGCCATCTTACTTCAGTATGAAGCAAAAGTCTCACATGGTCTTCATTTTGTTCTTCACAAAATAGCTTGAAAAGACGCTCACATTTGGCACTAGCTTTAATAGCATTAACACACTTTATTACTGTATGTAATACTTCAGAACAGGCGAGATGTTTTTAGCTACCAGGTTTTCCCTATGAATAACACAATGCACAAGAATCATTTCTGGATTCGCATTTTTCATCAATTTTAAGCAGCCATTTTTCTTGCCCATCATATTGGGAGCACCATCTGCAGTACAAGATGTTATATTTTTCATTGGTATATCATTGACATCTAAGTAGTTTTTTAGCATATTATATTGTATATATCTTTGGAGGTAGTGGTAGCTTTCTAATCTTTTACAGAACAACATTTCTTCAGCAAAATGTCCTTTATCAATATATCTTACATAAGTTATCAATACTGCCTCACTGTCTCTCAAAGTTGATTCATCCATTTGCAAGGAGAATTTTCTTGTTTTCAGCTTTTCAATAAGTTGTTTTTCAATATCCTCACTCATTTCGTCTATTCTTCTGCTAACAGAATTGTTACTGAGTGGCATAGCTTTTACATCTTTGTCATCTTTTTCAAGAACCATTTTAAGAAATGCTGATATTGACGGTTTTATTAAATTTTCTCCTATAGATAGTGTGATTTTCTCTAGTTTTAGCAATGAATAAAGAAATTTGATAACTAGCCTCAAGAACACGATTATTAGTTGAAGTATGAGCAGTAAATAGAGACTTTAATGTTGTTCTTTTTTCAAAATTTTTCTTTAAAGTTTTAAAGTAACTCAAATCTGAATTAATATGAGCACTATGTTTCGCCTTCAAATGCGCCTCAAGACGACCTCGTTTCATTGATTCGTTGGTCAAGCATTGCTGGCATAAAAGACAAAAAGGAATCTGCTCATTGTGAACAGCGGGTATGAACCCAAATTTTAAATATTCCTCCGAATATTGACGAGTTTTTTTTCTTGCTTGCACCACTCATTTTACTATGGGCTATAATAAAAATAAGATCAATTAAAAAGTAATATTAAAATATGTGTGAAAATATATTCAATGTGACATAGAGTAAACGTATACTAAAAATTCATATTTATTTAAATGTATATAACACATTTACTACACTACCACTGCAAATCAAAAGGTATCTATATTTTTTCCACTTGACAAAATTTTCTGGAAAGTTAAGCTTCTAAAATTAAAATTGTTGTGCATGCACTATTATACCCCCCAAAATATTTATAAAGTATTAGTACTTTCTAGCCCCGATGCAGGTACTTAATAAAGAGTTTAATATTGATAAAAATAAAATCAAATACTTACCAATTATATTTATACAATATATATATGTATATTTATTAAATCAACGAGCTTTTACAACAGTTTTTTTTTTAAACTCTGCTTTCAAGCATTACATTTTTAAACTTTTTTTTTTTATTTTTTTTATTTTAGAGAGGAGAAGGAGAGACAGAGGGGAGAGACAGAGAGAGAGAAGGGGGGGAGGAGCTGGAAGCATCAACTCCCATATGTGCCTTGACCAGGCAAGCCCAGGGTTTCGAACCAGCGACCTCAGCATTTCCAGGTCGACGCTTTATCCACTGCACCACCACAGGTCAGGCTACAACAGTTTTGACTGACACTTATTTCAAATTAACACCAACTGAATGATGTGAAACACTACAGAGGTTGCGATGGGCCAATTAGGTGAGAATAACTGCGTTGTTTAGCGAGTTTTTAAAACGTCCAGGGTTCCCCGGTCCAGGGTTCACCGCCGCAGACGGCACGCTCCGCGGTGAACCCAGGACGGAGTTTACTTGACGACGCCAATCACCCAGTTGATATTTTGGTCTCGTCAAACGAAATTATACTTAATAATTATTTTCTGCAATTATTTAAGAATTGCATTTTTTGTTAAATTTGGCACCGATATCTAGCATTGCATTTAAATGGCCCGGGGTGAAAGAGTTAAAGTCGTGTTGAGTCCATTTTCAAATTGCCCCCCTTAACTATCGAATTGCCCCCCTGTGGGGCGTGGGCCCCACGTTGGGAAACACCGGTGTAGAAGGTCAAATAAATGGTGATGGAAGTAGACTAGACTTTGAGTGGTGAGCACACAGCGCAATATACAGATGATGTATCATAGACTTGTACACTTGAAACTTATATAATGGTATTAACCAATGTCACCCCAATAAATTTAAAAAAAGAATTAGCAGTTCAGGCTTCTGTAAATACTTTGGCAAAAGGCATGTAAGTGTTTATTCCAGTGACTCAATTATGAAATTTAGAAATCTTTATTTACAGGTTATTAGCAAACAGATTTCCATCCCAAAATCATCCTAAAGTAGTTTAGTGGGTAACACATTTTATGATTATTTCAGAAAGATGACAGTCCATACAGAAGTGTGTATGTGTTTAGTTTAGGGAATATAGTAAACATATATATTTCTTTAGGAACACTTACGATCCTTGTCTCCTTTCCTGTAGATTCTAAACTACCTAAGCATATAAATTCTCAAATTTGGGAAAGATAGTTACCCAACTAACCCAATTAAGAACAGACAAACCTCAGAGAAAATCTCTCCCAGTTACTTCCTCCTCCAGAATTCTAATATGTACCTTACAAAGAGTAAATTAGATTTAAAAAAATTGCCTGACCTGTGGTGGCGCAGTGGATAAAGTGTTGACCTGGAAATGCTGAGGTTGCCGGTTCGAAACCCTGGGCTTGCCTGGTCAAGGCACATATGGGAGTTGATGCTTCCAGCTCCTCCCCCCCTTCTCTCTCTCTCTGTCTCTCCTCTCTTTCTGTCTCTCCCTCTCCTCTCTAAAATGAATAAATAAAAAATAAAAATAAATTTTAAAAAGATTTAAAAATTTTTTTATTTTGATTTTGCCCTCCTTTTTGGGGGGAGGGGAATGGGGGTGATGTGTAAAATTTTAGATGTTCATCCACGTTCCATGCCTTTTTACCATGCCTGGAATGCCACCCTGTGAGACTTGTTCAGATGTTACTTGAACCAGAAAGACATATCTGCTACATGCTTTGTCACCCTGAATTTCTGATGTATCATGGCGCTTAGACTGTATTAAAGTGAGTAGTGCATGTTGCTCTCCTCTACTAGGTGAGTTCCTAAGGACCAGATCTAAATCTGTGTATCTTAATAACTTGAGAGCAGTGGATTTTGGCCTTTTGGTATCCACAGCACCCTACTAAAAACTAAAAATCTTAGTGGCATACTTGAAGTAATTGAAAGCCTCAAAACCACACTAAATTTAGTCACGATTACAAAACAGTCACTTCCTCAGTGTGACAATGTCTCACAGTGCCTATAAAATTATCCATTGTTATCACACTATTCACTTAATAGCCCATCAGCAACGTGGCTGAATGATTTTTGCTCTTCTGAATTCTCTTATTTGTTCTACTTTCTAGAAGACATCTATTGTTAAAGAGAAAGAAACATAAGGTTAGAAGACCATTAAATTCTTGGCATTTTTATTTGAAACTGAAGTTCTTTACCTACAGGAATCCCAAGTGGTAGAGAATTATTTGAAATTTGGCTCGAATTTGCCAAAGTGGCCATTTCCCCAGAGCAATATTTAGTGTAGCCAGCCATTTGGTTACCTATACGGCTGCTACTGTTGGCTCCCCGCGAGGTGCACAGTAGACTTGATGGGTTGTGCGGGATGACCTAATTTACGGAACCACCTATAGGTTGTTTCTTTGTTCTTAATTCTAAGATTAAAAAAGGACATTTGACTTTTGTTTTCTGATTTGTTCCAGGAGGATCCCATAAGCTAAGATGCCATCAATTATGAGATGTATCTCAACTGCTTAAATGTTACAAAATCTTGAAAAGCTCTAGAAGTAATAGCAGTTGCTTCTAGAAAATCTGTTAATTCACTTTCAGTTTTTCATCTCGTGTCTTTTACATATTGAGTTCTTGAGAAAGGGGCATAACACTACTGAATTTCCACTAACTTCTTATTTTTCCCTACCAGTTGCTTTTCGACTGTATGATTTGGATAAAGATGACAAGATCTCCCGCGATGAGCTGTTACAGGTATGTGGGAGAGCTCCCATGCTCACAGATAACTTTGTTTGGGCCCTGCCTGTTTTTTCTCATGGGCAGGAATTGTTTTTTCTTTCAGGAAGCACTTATTTTATACTTGCTGTGTGCAGAGGTCTATCCTAGATATAAGGCAGAGCAAATGACCTGGGGAAACTTGAAGTGGCTTATTGAGCTCTCACAGACAGACATTTACTTTAATGTAAAAAGTGACTAAATGTCTTTTAGGTGCTGATTGTCAGAACTAAAATATGTGAGATAATTTAGATTAAAATGTCCTATTGCCTGACTGGGCGGTGACGCAGTGGATAGAGCGTCGGACTGGGATGCAGAAGACCCAGGTTCAAGACCCCGAGGTCGCCAACTTGAGCAAGGGCTCATCTGGTTTGAGCAAAAGCTCACCAGCTTGAGCCCAAGGTCGCTGGCTCGAGCAAGGGGTTACTCGGTCTGCTGAAGGCCCATGGTCAAGGCACGTATGAGAAGGCAATCAATGAACAATTAAGGTGTTGCAATGCACAACGAAAAACTAATGATTGATGCTTCTTATCTCTCCGTTCCTGTCTGTCTGTCCCTGTCTATCCCTCTCTCTGACTCTCTCTCTCTGTCTCTGTAAAAAAATAAATAAATAAATAAAATAAAATGTCCTGTTATTGTTCAGTTTATCAGCAACCAAGTAATTCTGATGATACTTAAGTAATTATTACCACTGTTTCATCTGTCCTTGGGCTTGACATGAGAGTCAAGGAACTGCTGCTAGGCTGGTTACAGTGAGCTGATGCTCACTGCTCTTTGCTGCTCCCCATGGATAGATAGTTCCCTGCCCTCTACTAGCAGTGACTGGCATTTCATTCTATTAGCTATTGCCCTTTTATCCTTCCTCATCCCCTTCCCAAAATACAAGTTTAGAAGGGGAGAAAATTCTCCTCTTTTCTTTTTTTTTAAATTTTTTTATTTTTAATTTTTACAGAGACAGAGAGTGAGTCAGAGAGAGGGATAGACAGACAGGAATGGAGAGAGATGAGAAGCATCAATCATCAGTTTTTCATTGCAAGTTGCAACACCTTAGTTGTTCATTGATTGCTCTTTCATATGTGCCTTGACCTCAGGTCTTCATCAGACCGAGTAACCCCTTGCTGGAGCCAGTGATCTTGGGTTCAAGCTGGTGGGCTTTTTCCTAAAACCAGATGAGCCCGCGCTCAAGCTGGCAATCTCAGGGTCTCGAACCCAGGTCCTCTGCATCCCAGTTCAACGCTCTATCCACTGCGCCACCACCTGGTCAGGCTCCTCTTTTCTTTTTTTAATATTATAAACCTGAAGGACATTCTAGCACGTTCAGGACTTTCTGTGAGAAAATTTCACTATTTCAAGATACACCTAGCCCTGGCTGGATAGCTCAGTTGGTTAGAGAGCATTGTCTTGCGCTGCAGAGGTTGTCAGTTCAATCCCTGGTCAGGACACATACAGAAATAGATTGATCTTTCTTTTTTTTAAGAGAGAGAAGGAGAGATAGACATATTTCTGCAAGTGCCTGGCCGGAATCCACCCAGCCCCTGTCTGGGGCATATGCTCGAATCAGCTGAGCTATCTTCAGTGACTGAGGCCATCGCTTAGACTGACCAAACTATCCTCAGCACCCAGGGCGGATGCTTGAACCAATCAAACCACTGGCTATGCGAGGGGAAGAGAGAGAGAGAAGGAGGAGTAGGAAGGGAAGAGAAGCAGATAGTCACTTCTCATGTGTGCTCTGACCTGGGATTGAACCTGGGACGTCCACACACCAAACCAACGTATCCACTGAGCTAATTTGCCAGTGCCAGATTGATGTTTCTTTCTCTCCCTTCCTCTCTCAAAAATCAATAAATTAAAAAAAGAAAAAGATATACCTAAAAAGTAAAAGTAAAGTGGTTTTCTTTTTTTTTTTTTTTTAAATATGTAGCTTTTCTTTTTAATTTTTATTTTATTTATTCATTTTAGAGAGGAGAGAGAGGGAGAGAGAGAGAGAGACAGGGGGGAGGAGCTGGAAGCATCAACTCCCATATGTGCCTTGACCAGGCAAGCCCAGGGTTTCGAGCCGGCAACCTCAGCATTTCCAAGTCGACGCTTTATCCACTGCACCACCACAGGCCAGGCAGTAAAGTGGTTTTCATTCACCCTGAAGTAAATCTGAACTCGTTCAGTGTCTTGAGAAATCTCTAAGTTGAAGATTACTCAGGCCAGATTAAGGATCAACTCAAGGTATTCCTTACATACTTATGTCTGAGCAACAACTGGAACGGTCTACAGGTCAGTTTTAGTGTCTTTTACTTTTGAGTTGGCTATCTTTCTTCAGTAAGAAGAATTTATTTGAAACTGCTGCATGAGTTTTGAAGAGAAAAAGTAGAGGTATAGTCACCTTGTAGTTGTATGTTTTCATCCGCTGGCCCAGGTCTGGCTGCCAGAAAGGTCTTTTTAAAGGAGTGGAGAGTTGATTTATTTTCTATTATTAGGATTTAAAAAGCCTGAGGCAGGGAGTAGAGGAGGAGATAATGTGGCCCAAGTGCCAGTCAGTGCTACTAGAATGTTACTCAATCCTGAATGTCTTAAGGATAAATGTGCTCATGGACTGTTGAGTAGTCAGAGAAATTGTTTTATGCTAGCAAGATGAGGCTAAGAACATTTTACCAAAATGAGAAGAGTACAGAATTCACCCTTCTAGATACCTGAATTACTAAAACATTTGGTGACATGCAATTCTTACCTATTCAGTGGGTGTTAAAAAGTTTGTGGTCAGGTTATCCTAAGGAAATGCTGAGTGGTCATTTTTTTATGGTATAATTTTTATAAAAGTCCTGGCTTAACTTTTGAGGGGATGGATATATTCATTATTTTGATTGTGGTGATGGTTTTACAAGTATATACCAATGTCAAAACTTGTCATAGTGTACCTTTTAATTATGTACAGTTTATTATATATCAATTATACTTCAATAAAAGTAGTTGCTATATCATTTTATGAGGCTAGCATAACAGACATGGAAACCTTGTAAATACTGTACAAGGAAAGAAGATTACAGCGCATTCTCTTTCATTACCACAGATGTGAAAATCCTAAACAAAATATTGACACATTGAATCCAGCAGTATAAAAATGGATACTATATATATTATAGCCAAGATGTGTTTATACCAGAAGTTCAAACAGTTTAAAATAGAAAATCACCCTGGATTGTAGCTCATTTGGAGGGTCATCCTTATACACCGCCATTGTGGGTTCAATCCCTGGTCAGGGCACATATAAGAGCCCACCAATGAGTGCATAAATAAGTGAACAACAGCTGTTTCTCTCTCTCCACCTCTTTCCCTTCCTCTCCCTCCCTAAGAAATCAATTAAAAAGATTAAAAAAGAAAATCAGTTGATATATTTTGCCATGTTAACATTTTTTTAAAAAGCTAGAAAAAAAAACTGAATGGTTTTTTCCATGGAAAAAAAGGCATTTGATAAAATTTACCACTTACGATTTTTTCAAAGAAGTCTTAGAAAAACAGATATAGAAGAGAGCTTTCCTTAACTGGTAAAGGGTGTATACAAAAAAACCTCACCAGACATTATAAATAGTAATAATAAAAGTCCCATTTGCTAATAAACTTCTGGCTAGAACCATAAATGATACATACCATAGAGAGATGGAAGAGCACACTGGCTAGACATAGAGGCCTGGGTGGACAGGGCAGGGCCCTGGTTGCGGGGACTTGTATTAAGCCATTTCCAGACTCTCATGTCCTTGTTAATGGACTGGATGAGTGATTTTTAAGATACCACCATTCCTGTCCCCACCCTCTATAAACACACAGCACACATGCACAATCCAGTTTTATAATTCTAAAACTAAACCAATTCAGAGAGTAATTGGACTAAGGTCTGGACTGCTAGAGAGGTTTAATAATTGATTTGTCTAGTTGGCCATACACAATCAGGAAAAATGGCAAATGGCTTGTTTTTTTGTTTTGTTTGCCAGCTTCTTTTTATTAATCCTTCAATTTATGTACATTTGTGCCCAGAATGTACAACTTACAATTTTCAAGAATTGATTTGCAGGCCCTGGCTGGGTAGCTCAATTGGTTAGAACATCATCCTGATACCCCAAGATTGCAGGTTCGATCCCTGGTCAGGGCACACACAGGAATCAATCAATGAATGCATAAATAAGTGGAACAACAAATCAATGTCTTTCTTCCTCTCAAATAAATTTTTAAAAATTGATCTGTGAAAAAAATGTGTTGATTCAAATCAGTATTTCAGCTCTCCTTTTCAGAAACTGTAATTTACTTTTAAAAAATCATGAGATTGGGCCCTGGCCAGTTGGCTCAGCGGTAGAGCGTCCGTCTGGCGTGCAGGTGTCCCGGGTTCGATTCCCAGCCAGAGCACACAGGAGAAGCGCCCATTTGCTTCTCCACCCCTCCCCCTCTCCTTCCTCTCTGTCTCTCTCTTCCCCTCCCACAGCGAGTCTCCATTGGAGCAGAGATAGCCCGGGTGCTGAGGATGGCTCCTTGGCCTCTGCCTCAGGCGCTAGAATGGCTCTGGACGCAACAGAGCGACGCCCCAGAGGGGCAAAGCATCGCCCCCTGGTGGGCATGCCAGGTGGATCCCGGTCTTGGGCGCATGCAGGAGTCTGTCTGACTGCCTCCCCGTTTCCAGCTTCAGAAAAATGAAAAAAAAAAAATTCATGAGATTGGAGGAGGATGCAAAGGAGCAGGGGAAAGAAAGGCCTGTGAGGAACTGGGCTGGAAGGCCTTTCCTTCCTGCGGAAAAGCTCTGCTCTTACCTTTTGAAGACAAAAGTGGCTGACTACAATGATGTGAGGCATCACAAAAGCACCCTTTCCTCACTTCATATTGTTTAATAATCATATGATTAGAGTTATTTATTTTGCTTAAGGTAGCAATTTTCAAATTATATTCATACCCTAAAGCTGTTAACAGAATTGAGAGTGTGGATTTGTTGCATTTGAGACAATTCTGGTCAAACAGTGTTAAATTCTCTTTACAGTAGTTCTCACAGCCCTTTAAATGTTACATCAGGTATATATCATATTTATAATAGCACTTAGAACAGGGGTCCCCAAACTTTTTACACAGGGGGCCAGTTCACTGTCTCTCAGACCGTTGGAGGGCCGGACTATAAAAAAACTATGAACAAATTCCTATGCACACTGCACATATCTTATTTTGAAGTAAAAAAACAAAACAGGAACAAATACAATATTTAAAATAAAGAACAAGTAAATTTAAATCAACAAACTGACCAATATTTCAATGGGAACTATGCTCCTCTCACTGACCACCAATGAAAGAGGTACCCTTCCAGAAGTGCGGCGGGGGCCAGATAAATGGCCTCAGGGGGCTGCATGTGGCCCGCGGGCCGTAGTTTGGGGATCCCTGACTTAGAATGTTGGGTTTTTTTCAAAAGGGGAATTTAGTATTTGACCCTTCAAGGATCTTTGTTTCTTGGCCATATTTTAGGGATAGTGGGTCAGTCCCAAAGAAAATTACATTTGGGTAGGATTCCAGAAAGCCCTACCAAAGTTACTAAAACTAGTAAGAAGAAATATGGGCATAGATTACCCAAGTTAATACCGTATGATGTCCAGGAACCAGGCTTGCTTTGGCATCCATAGCACATGTGACTTTCACCTCCCAGTCCCAGGACGGCTTTTGCCACCAGGTATCATACGTATGTTCCAGGCAGGAAGAATGTGGAAAAGCAAAATGCAAAGAACTTTTTTCTCAGTGAGGTTTGCTTTCCTTTTTTTTTTTTCCTTTTTTGTGTGTTTTTCTGAAGCTGGAAATGGGGATGCAGTCAGACAGACTCCCACATGCACCCAACTGGGATCCACCTGACTGGGATCCACCGGGCATGCTCACCAGGGGGCGATGCTCTGCCCATCCGGAGCATCACTCTGCCGCAACCAGAGCCATTCTAGCACCTGAGGCAGAGGCCACAGAGCCATCCTCAGCACCCGGGCCAACCTTGCTCCAATGGAGCCTTGGCTGCGGGAGGGGAAAAGAGAGACAGGGAGGAAGGAGAGGGGGAGGGGTGGAGAAGCAGATGGGCGCTTCTCCTGTGTGCCCTGGCCGGGAATTGAACCTGGGACTCCTGCACGCCAGGCCGACGCTCTACCACTGAGCCAACCAGCCAGAGCCTGAGGTTTGCTTTCTTATATGACCTTGCCAGAGAGCTCTGTTTATATCATTGTCTAGAATGGCCTACAGGAAAAGATAAGGGTTTCAGCTTTCTGGTTGTTATATTTGAGGACATCAAAGGAAAAGAAGATTGGGTGGCTTTATCTTTAATCTTATTAATAGAGTGCCCCTCACCCAGGTCTCTTGTAATCCTGGCTCTTGGTTCTATAGGTGCTACGCATGATGGTTGGAGTGAATATCTCAGATGAACAATTGGGCAGCATTGCAGATAGGACCATCCAGGAGGCTGATCAAGATGGGGACAGTGCCATATCTTTCACAGAATTTGTTAAGGTCAGTCAGTTATCTGCTGGTTTGAAAAGTTAAATTTTGCACAGGAGGGAGGGGGAAAACATTCAGATAAGAGCATGGGACAATATCTCCTGTTGTGACCTTTATAACTGTAATTGGGTTTTTCCCCCCAGGTTTTGGAGAAGGTGGATGTAGAACAGAAAATGAGCATTCGATTTCTTCACTGAAGGATTGAGACCAAATTGGCCCTTGTTTTCCTATATTTAAGAACTGGAACTTGGGAGTCCTCCTGACCACCAGCCCCATCTCCACCCCATCATTCATCTTCTCCCAAAGTACTACTACTGCTGTTGCATGACAACCCCCAATATGTTCTGTCAACGTAAACCTGCCTTTGGTGTATAAACAGGGCATTACAGAATGGTACACCCGGTCTTACCTGTTCCATATCATTTGCTGGTTGTCTCCATTTCTCAACATTCTTCCTACCCCCACCCCATTCTATTGCTGAATGCTATGGGTGCATCTTGTCTGAGAAGATGAGAGAGAGAATCATGTCAGGAACAGCCAGCATAGTTCTTCCATTGGATGTAGACTATAGCCATGATGCCCTCCCTCCAGCAAGGATTTGGCACACTCCTCCCACCTTTTTTACACGTTATTTGCTTTCTGTTTCTTTTTTACCCAACATATCATTCACTTAATCTTTCAGCCTCCCTGCTTTTTATTAAGCTTCAAACCCCCTCTTTTCTACTTGGCACCCCAAGCTATGCCTGTTCAATGTATTTCTAACTTGGCAGGATAGTTTGGAGGTCTGGTAGTTTTGAACTACCTTTACTCTTAAATAGGTCTCTGGGATGTTGCCTTTCCAGGAGCTTTTCAATAACCAACACTTTGCTCAGAAGAGTGTGATCGTCTCTTGGTCCCTGGCACTCTGCTTTGTCATCAAAGGGCTGAGTGTTGGAGGTGTTCTTCTTGAAAGGTGGTGGTCTTGGTGAGAGGTGTAGAGCAAAATCCTTCAGGTGACTTGCCCAGGTCACTCTACCTCTGGCCTCTGATTCTCGTTATACATCAACATACATACCTATGTGGCCACTCTTGTTAGTACAGTGCTGACTTCAGAAAATAGCTATATGCCAGCAGGTTTGCTTAGTTTGGGGACACTGTCACCACCAGAATGTCTGTTCTGACAATATGATTGGGGACTTTCTCATGGCTTTTTGAATAAGGAGGCTGAGCACCCTAAAAGCCTCACGTGTTCCCACTTCTGCAGCATGGTTAATGCCTCAAAGTTATGTGTCCTGAAATGTTTTTCACTTCACAGTTCCAAATAGAAAGATTAGTGTTACGGAAGTGCCTACTTATCCCAATCCAACAGATTTAAAGATTGTCCTCAGTCTCTAGGCCTGACCTGTGGTGGCACAGTGGGTAAAGTGTTGACCTGGAACACTGAGGTCACCAGTTCAAAACTCTGGGCTCGCCTGGTCAAGGCACATATGGGAGTTGATGCTTTCTGCCTCTCCTCCCTTCTCTCTCTCTCTCTCTCTCTACCATTTCTAAAAATAAATAAGTAAAATAATTTTTAAAAATTGTCCTCAGTATCTTGAAGTTTTGCACAAAATTCTCTATGAGTTTTATTTACACTTGGCAAATGTTAATGCTGGAAGCCATAGTCAGTTTCTAATACTGGTTTAAAGCTTTGAATGTATTGTATTATTAGCAGCTCGCTTACATTGATTGTCTAGCTCCTCTCTTAGACCACTGCTATTCCCTTAGAAATAGGGGAGCTGGCACTGGTGACACAACCTGAGGTAGCTTTTCAGGCCTTTGCATAAGCCAGAGCAAATTTTCTGCCTAAGTCAGCTTAGTATAGACCTCATTGAATCAGGCTGTTGGCATCATAAACATGTGTCTTTATGAGTCTTTTCATCCTTATTACTGCCCTTGGCTGATTTTGTATAATTCGTTGCTTATTTCCTTGCTTTGGAAGGCTATCCAAGATGTATACACAATACTTTAGGAAGGGAATTGCTTTAAAAAAAAGGAATTATACTGCAAAGGGATTGGGAAGAGTGGGGAACAGAAGAGTGACCAGGCTGGATGACTCGAATATAAATGACTGAGAAATTCTTGGTGAAGTATCAGTCTGACTTTGTGATCAAGTGATGTAGTGAAGGAATCGTATAAAAGGGAAGAACCTGTCTGACACTGATCTGTTAGAGAGGTACTTTAAAAGCTCCTTGACTTGCATCTTTAAAGTTCCTAAGATTATATGGCTTTTTACTCCTTTTGGCTGTGTTTTAATCCACAGTTGTGCCTTATTGTTCCATTAAAACTGTATTCTCCAATCCATCAATAAATACTTGTTGTTAAAACAATATAACTTGGTTGGTTTTGTCCATGTGTTTTTTGTTTGTTTTAAATTATTCTTATTTATTCATTCATTTTAGAGAGGAGAGACAGAGAGAGAAGGGGGAGAGGAGCAGGAAGCATCAAATCTCATATGTGCCTTGACCAGGCAAATCCAGGGTTTTGAACCAGTGACCTCAGTGTTACAGGTCGACGCTCTACCCAGTGTGCCACCACAGGTCAGGCCTGTCCATGATTGAGTTATATAACTCAATCACTTTCAAGTTTGAAATCACAGTGTCTCCCTTAGGTTTGTCTGTGCTATCAAATTCAGGTTTACTAAGCTGTCCCAGGGCACAGCTTTGTCATCCTCATCCACTTTCAGCTCACTCCAGGTAAGATTCAATCTCTGTTTTTGACTCCCTGGCTCATTAAATGTAGAAAAGGCCTAAAAATTAGGTATTTGTCTGTTAGTAAGTTGTCTACCCCTGCCTGACCCGTGGTGACACAGTGGATAGAGCATCAACCTGGGACGCTGGGGACCCAGGTTCAAAACCCTGAGGTTGCCAGCTTGAGCACAGGCTCAACAGCTTGAGCACAGGATCGCCAGCTTATGTATGGGATCATTGAAATGATCCCATGGTCATTGGCTTGAGCCCAAAGGTCACTGGCTTGAAGTCCAGGCTTGAAGCCCAAGGTCGCTGGCTCCACTAAGGCCCCTCTGTTAAGGCACATGAGAAGCAATCAATGAACAACTAAAATGCTGCAACTACCATGTTTCCCCGAAAATAAGACAGTGTCTTATATTAATTTTAGCTCCTAAAGACACGCTAGGTCTTATTTTCAGGAGGTGTCTTATTTTTCCATGAACAAGAATTCACATTTATTGTTGAACAAAAAATCAACATTTATTAATATACTGTCATGTTATCACAAACATCAGCATAACCAACCAAACTCTGAATTCCGTCAAGAATTTCTTATGAGTATTTCCATGTACAACAATCTACCCCGTTTCCTTGAAAATAATACAGTGTCTTATATTAATTTTTGCTCCTAAAGATGCGGTAGGTCTTATTTTCAGGGGAGGCCTTACATTTCTAAGCTTGAAAAAAATTACACTAGGTCTTATTTTTGGGGATGTCTTATTTTCGGGGAAACAGTATGAGTTGATGTTTCTCGTCTCTCTCCCTTCCTATCTCTGTCTCTCTCTCTCTCTCGCTCACTTAAAAAAAGAAATGTCTACCCCTTCATGCATGTGCAACTCAGTGACATATTGTACCCAGCTATTATTATATTATACATGGCTTTTCACATCGTCAGGCTTTAGTGACTACTTAGTCTGAGTAGGGTATGAGTATGTTTTATTATTTTAAGGTTTAGTGGCATGCCACAGGACTCAAAGCAATAGTAGCTGGAACTGGTCATATAAACTCTAACTCAGTGTCTTCTTTTGTCATTCCTTGGCCTCAAAATCCATCCAGAATTAATGCATACAGTGTTCCATCTTTGCTTCTCTTTGAGTCTAATTTTAGGATTTAGAAAAAATTAAAAATGGATGAGGTAACTATACAAACAATTTTGAAGGAAACTTAACATTACTGACCATGTCCATAGTTCTACCAGTCTATGACTAAAAAACAAAGCAACAGTGTAAAAAATTTTTTTAAAATACTTATAACATTAAATACAGTTTAAGGAGAATCTAACCAATTATTTCCATTGCTCCCTTCTGTTCTATCCATGCATTATGAATTTGAACATAAATGGAACATAACACAAGATTATATTGGCTTTTAAAAGTTAACATTGTAAGACCCTGGCTAGGTAGCTCAGTTAGAGTATCATCCTGATATATCAAGGTTGCAAGTTCAATTCAGGTTCAATCCCTGGTCAGGGCACATACAAGTATCAACCAATGGATGTAAAAATAAGGGGGACAACAAATTGATGTTTCTCTTTTCCTCTCTCTAAAATAAATAAGTAAATTTAATACTGTAATATTTCCCATGTTATCTGTTCTTCCTAGTCTATATTAATGGTTACATAGTATCTTACCAACTGCTGTAATATTTATTTAACCATTAATTTGTTTGCTTATTGTTTCAAATTTTATCTATCTCAATATAGCTGTTTAAAAAATCAGTGCTGGCCTGACCAGGTGGTGGCGCAGTGGATAGAGCGTCGGACTGGGATGCGGAAGGACCCAGGTTCGAGACCCCGAGGTCGCCAGCTTGAGCGCGGGCTCATCTGGCTTGAGCAAAGAGCTCACCAGCTTGGACCCAAGGTCGCTGGCTCCAGCAGGGGGTTACTCGGTCTGCTGAAGGCCCGCGGTCAAGGCACATATGAGAAAGCAATCAATGAACAACTAAGAAGTCACAACACGCAACGAGAAACTGATGATTGATGCTTCTCATCTCTCTCCGTTCCTGTCTGTCTGTCCCTGTCTATCTCTGCCTCTGTAAAAAAAATAATAAAAATAAAAAATAAAAATAAAAAAAATCAGTGCTGAACACGCAATTTTATATATAGATGATGTATTATAGAATTGTATACCTGAAACCTATATAATTTTATTAACCAATATCACCCAAATAAATTCAATAAGTAAATTAAAAAAAATAAAAGATCCATGTCAGACTTGAGGAAGACTTTCCATGCCATACATGGGCTTTTGTCAGTTGTCTAGGCCTTTTCAACATCCAAAGATGAAGGCATAAAAATGGTGTTTATTAATTTTTTAAAAGGTTTTATTTATTCATTTTAGAGAAGGGGGAGGGGGAGAGGAGCAGGAAGCATCAACTCCCATATGTGCCTTGACTGGGCAAGCCCAGGGTTTTGAACCGGCGACCTCAGCGTCTCAGGTCGATGCTTTATCCACTGCGCCACCACAGGTCAGGCAAGTAACATAAAGTCCTAAAAGTTGTTAATATAGTCTCTTCATGAAGGACAGGCACTAAATTATTATTATTTTTGACAGAGAGAGGGACAGACAGACAGGAAGGGAGAGATGAGAAGCAATCAGTTCTTCATTGTGACACCTTAGTTGTTCATTGGTTGCTTTCTCATATGTGCCTTGACTGGGGGGGGGGGGGCTACAGCAGAGCAAGTGACCACTCGCTCAAGCCAATGACACCTTGGGCTCAAGCCAGCAACCATGGGGTCACATCTATGATCCCACGCTCAAGCCAGTGACCCCTTGCTCAAGCTGATGAGCCCGTGCTCAAGCCAGATGAGCCTGCACTCCAGCCAGTGACTTCAGGGTTTCGAACCTGGGTCCTCTGCATCTCAGTCCAACACTCTACCCACTGCACCACCACCTAGTTAGGCAGATACTAAATTATTTTAATAGTTTGAGTTCTATCAATAATGTCTAACATTTTTGAGGCATTTACTAATTGCAAGGCCACTAGTGTTTTGTGTTCTTGACAAGGTTAACTCTAATTCTCACAACCACCTTAGGAGGCAGGTACATTATCACTATTTTACAGGTGAGGGGATGAAGGCACAGAGAGGCTAAATAATTTTTTTCCAAGATTAAAGTTACGTAGCTAATTAGTGGAAGAGTCCATGCTGTTAATTATTTTACTCTCCAACAATCTAGATTTTTAACAAGGAAAAATATAAACTCCCTATGATAAGAAGAGAGTTGGCAAGCAAGAAATACCTGTGTATTTTAAGATATCATAAGTTTGAAGACCATCACCTTTTAAGAAGGTGTATTTGGCAAAATGATGTATTTCCAAGAAGCAAAATGGTGAGAGGTTTGGGGCAACTTATGAGCAATTGCAGGAATGAGGCTTTAATGTAGAGAAAAGAAAAGAAAGTAGTTCTCTTAAAATATTTCGTATCTCATCATATTGCTAAGGGTCCTTTTTCTAAAGGACATAATTAGATAGTTTAATGTAGAATTTAAGAGCATGAACTTTGGGAACAGATTGGGTGAGTTCACATCCTGGTTCTGCCACTTAACCAAACACATGAACTTGGGCAAATTACATAACCTGTTTGTGTCCTTTATTGTAAAATAAGCGTTATGATGCCATGGCTCAGTAGCTCAGTTGGTTAGAGTGTTGTTACAACATGTTGAGGTTGTGGGTTTGATCCCTGGTCAGGGCACATACAAGAAGCACCAATGACAGCATAAATAAGTGGAACAACAAATCAATGTTTCTCTCTCTCTCCCTCTCTGTCTAAATATCAAAAAATAAAAATTTTAGCCTGACCCGGTGGTAGTGCCGTAAATAAAGCATCGACCTAGGATGCTGAGAACCCAGGTTCAAAAACCTGAGGTCACTGGCTTGAGTGTGGGCTCATCTAGCTTAAGTGTGGGCTCATAAGGCTTGAACACGGGCACACCAACTTGAGCTTGGGGTCACCGGTTTGAGCATGGGATCATAGACATGACCCCCTGGTCGCTGGCTTGAGCCCAAAGGTTGCTGGCTTGAGCCCCAGGTCACTGGCTTGAGCAAGGGGTCACTGGCTCAGCTGGAGTGCCCCCCCATCAAGGCACATATGAGAAAGTCAAGAAACAACTAAAATGCTGCAATGATGAGTTGATGCTTCTCATCTCTTTTCTGTCTCTGTCTATCCCTCTCTCGCTCGATCTCTCACTTAAAAAGAAAAATAAGTTAGAAATAAAATAAGATTATGATGATAACAATCATACTCAGGTTGTTGTGAAGATTACATGAGTGCCTGACATATACTAAGCATTATATAAGATTTATTATTATGAATGAAAGTGATAGGTTGATAGATTCTAGATTATTTAAATTAGGAAGTTTTTGGGTTTTTTTTTTTTGTATTTTTCTGAAGTTAGAAGCAGAAAGGCAGTCAGACAGACTTCTGCATGTGCCCTACTGGGATCCACCTGGCATACCCACCAGGGGGTGATGCTCTGCCCATCTGGGGAGTTGCTACGTTGCAACCAGAGCCATCCTAGCGCCTGAGGCAGATGGAGCCATCCTCAGCGCCCAGGCCAACTTTGCTCCAATGGAGCCTTGGCTGCTGGAGGAGAAGAGAGAGACAGAGAGGGGGAAGGGTAGAGAAACAGATGGGTGCTTCTCCTGTATGCCATGGCCGGGAATCAAACCCGGGACCTCCACATGCTGGGCTGACGCTCTACCGCTGAGCCAACTGGCCAGGGCCAGGAAGATTTTTCTAATAATTAAAATTATTCAAATGATGAACAGGTCTGACCTGTGATTGCACAGTGGATAGAGCATCAACCTGAAATGCCGGGGTCTCCAGTTTGAAACCTCGGGCTTGCCTGGTCAAGTCACATATGAGAAGCAACTACAAGTTGATGCTTCCTGCACTCCCCTAGCTTGCTTTCTCTCTCTCCTCTCTCTAAAATCAATAAATAAAATCTTTTTTTTTTTTTAAAGAAAGGATATCCCCAAATCTAGTGAACTCCTTAGCTATTGGTTGCTAGGCAAAATCTTTATTCAGTAAGAAAAGGAGAGGTAGAGAGACAGACTACCACATGCACCAGGGCCAGGATCCATCCTACAAGCCCACTAGGGGGAGATACTCTGCCTACCTGGGGAGTTGCTATGTTGCCCAGCAACTGAGCTCAGCAACTGAGCTCTTCTTAGTGCCTGAGGCAGAAGCCAAGGAACCATCCTCAGCACCGGGGCCAACTCACTCCAATCGAATCATGGCTGCAGAAGAAGGAGAGAGAGAGAGAGAGAGAGAGAAGCAAGAGGAGGAGGGGTACAGAAGCCAATGGGTGCTTCTCTTGTGTGTCCTGACAGGGAATTGAACCCAGGACATCCACACGCCAGGCCAATGCTCTACCACTGAGCCAGCTGGCCAGGGCTGGCAAAATCTTAAATGACCATTTTTTCACTTGGTTAGTCACATGTCCATATCTTTTTAATGAGGAAGCCTGGGAAATATGATCTCCTTTTCTATGGAAGAAAGTAGGACACTGGGGCTACCCAGCAGTCTCTGCACAGGCTTATGCAAAATCTTGAATGACCATCTTTGAGATCTTTCAGAATTTGTAAATTACAACTGAGGTTTATCTACATAAACTAGAATTCCTGCTTGTTAATTCATAGTATAATACAAATTTTTTTTTTGTTTCGTTTTGGGGAACAGCCACAGTTATACCTACAGAATTTTTAAACATGAAGGGGGACTGATTGTTAAGAAAGGAAATAAATGAAAAACAGTCTGTATTATCCCAGTTGACACTATTTTATGGTTTTGTTTTTGGTTGTTTTCTAGTTGCCTGGGTCCCAGGAAGAATATACTACCTATATTATGGGGGTAATCTTCAAAATTTTCTATTGATGCTGCATTGACCAGTCAGAATGTACGGCTGCAGAGAGTCCTGGAGATCCTCTGCTATGCTGGACAGTAAGCCCTGCAGTTGTTGAGTAGAGGGTAAGTCTGGGAGATTCTGACTAAAATAGTGAGGCCGAGAAGGGAAACACAGGTCTAATTAGGACAATGGCTGCTTTCAAACAAGTGTGGAAATATTTTAATATTGTAACAATCAAGTTAAAAATAAATCCTGCCATTATCCTGAATTAAAAGAAGACTATCCTTTTACCTGACCAGGAAGTGGTGCAGTGGATAGAGCATTGGACTGGGAAGCAGAGGACCAGGTTCAAAACCCAAGGTCACCAGCTTGAGTGCAGGCTCATCCAGCTTGAGCACTGGCTCACTAGCTTGAGCACGGACGGGGTCACCGGCGTGAGCATGAGATCATAGACATGACCCCATGGTCACTGGCTTGAGCCCAAAGTTTGCTGGCTTAAAGGCCAAGGTCACTGGCTTGAGCAAGGGGTCACTTGCTCTGCTAGAGCCCCCTGGTCAAGGCACATATGAGAAAGCAATCAATGAATAACTAAGGTGTCACAACAGCAATGAAGAATTGATGCTTCTCATCTGCTTCCCTTCCTGTCTGTCCCTCTTTCTTTCTCTCTGTCTCTTTCAGGGGGGAAAAAAAAGAAAAGAAAGACTATCCTTTTCTCACTGAATTATCTTGGCAGCTTGGGTTTGTTTCTGGACTTCTAATTTCCATTCCATTGATTCTATATGCGTAGCCTCATGACAATACCATACTGTCCTGATTACTGGAGCTTTGTAGTCGGGTGTTTCTTTCTTTTCTTTTCTTTCTTTCTTTCTTTCTTTCTTTCTTTCTTTCTTTCTTTCTTTCTTTCTTTCTTCCTTTCTTCCTTTCTTTCCTTTCTTTCCTTTCTTTCCTTTCTTTCCTTTCTTTCCTTTCTTTCTTTCTTTTTTTGTATTTTTCTGAAGCTGGAATCGGGAAGAGACAGTCAGACAGACTCCCCGCATGCGCCCAGCCGAGATCCACCCAGCACGCCCACCAGGGGGCGAAGCTCTGCCCATCAGGGGGCGATGCTCTGCCCCTCCGGGGCGTCGCTCTGTTGCGACCAGAGCCACTCCAGCGCCTGGGGCAGAGGCCAAGGAGCCATCCCCAGTGCCCGGGCCATCTTTGCTCCAATGGAGCCTCGCTGCAGGAGGGGAAGAGAGAGAGAGAGAGGAAGGAGAGGGGGTGGGGTGGAGAAGCAGATGGGCGCTTCTCCTGTGTGCCCTGGCCGGGAATCGAACGCGGGACCTCTGCACGCCAGGCCGACGCTCTACCACTGAGCCAACCTGCCAGGGCCTGTAGTGGGTTCTGAAATCAAGAGTATAATTATTCTAATTTTGTTTTTTTCTCTCAAAAATTTCTTAGCTATTTTAGGTTCCTTCTATTTCCACAAATATTTCAGGACCAGCTTGTCAGTTTCTATCAAAAAGAGAGAAAGAGCCTGACCTGTGGTTGCGCAGTGGATAAAGCATCTACCTGGAAATGCTGAGGTCGCCGGTTCGAAACCCTGGGCTTACCTGGTCAAGGCACATATGGGAGTTGATGCTTCCAGCTCCTCCCCCTTCTCTCTCTCTGTCTTTCCCTCTCTCTGTCTCTCTCTCTCTCACTCTCTCTCCTCTCTAAAAATGAATTTAAAAAAAGTTCTTTAAAAAAAATAATAAAAATAAAAAATACATTAAAAAAAAGAGAGAGAGTGCTGTGATTTTTTTTTAGGAATTGTTTTGAATCTAATCAATTTGAGAACTGCTATCTTAACAATATTGAGTCTAACGATCCATTAGCATGGAGAGTCTCTCCACTTACTTAGATTTTCCTTCATTTATCTCATCATTTTTTGTAGTTTTCAGTGTATAAATCTTGGACTTGCTTTATTAAATTTATACCTAAATATTTTTTTTCTTAGAAAGAGATGAGAAGCATCAACTCCTTCTCTTTATTTTTATACTGCTTTTCATACATGTCTTAACCAGGGACTCTAGCCAAGACAGTGAGTGACCCCTTGCTTAAGCCTATGACCTTGGGCTTCAAGCCAGAGATGTTTTTTTTTTTAATATGATTTTTAAAAATTTTTTTTTTAATTTTTTATTCATTTTAGAAAGGAGAGAGAAAGAGAAGGGGGGAGGAGCAGGAAGCATCAACTCCCATATGTGCCTTGACCAGGCAAGCCCAGGGTTTTGAACCGGTGACCTCAGCACTTCCAGGTCGACGCTTTATCCACTGCGCCACCACAGTTCAGGCCAAGCCAGAGGTCTTTGGGCTCAAGTCTATATGATCCCAAGCTCAAGCCAGCAACCTCGGGGCTTCTAACCAGAGCCCTCAGCGTCCTAGGCCCATGCTCAATCCACTGCACCACCACCGGTCAGACCTAAATATTTTACTTTTTGGTGTTATTGTGAATGCAATTGTTTTCTTAATTCATGTTTGGTATTAGTAAAAAAAATAAAGTTTTTGTTTACTGATCTTGAATCCTACAGCATTGCTAAACATAAGTTCTAGTAATTTTTGGTTTTGCTCTCTGTATGGGCATTCCTTATGTTTTTCTAAAGAGGATCGTGTCATCTGTAAATAAAGGCAATTTTTTTCTCCCAATCTGGATGCCTTTTGCTTATTTGCCTCTTGCACTGGCTACACCCTCCAATAAAATGTTGAGTAAAAATGGTAGGAGACTGTGTCCTTGCCTTGCTTTTTTTTTTTTTTTAAAGTATTAATTTGAGAGAAAAGGATAAAGAGAGAAAGGCCGGTGTGTGTGTGTGTGTGTGTGTGTGTGTGTGTGTGTAGGAGTGTGAAGCATCAACTCCTAGTTGCTTCTCCTATGACTGTTCTTGATGTGGCAAGCCCTGGGCTCAGAACCAGCGACCTCAGCAGTCTAAATCAACACTTATCCACTGCACTACCACAGGTCAGGCAGCCTTGTTTCTTAAAAAGAAAAATAAGTATGAAGTCTCATCAATAAGTATAATATTAGCTGTGGGTTTCCCTTAGATGCCTTTTATGATAACCTTCTCTTAAAATAAGATGCCTTGGCCTCATTGGAAGACTTAAGAATTGGATATCAAAGAGGTGTAGTCTTGGGAATCTATATTTCTAAGAAGTAGCAGAAATGACAGTCTTAGATACATTTACCGCCCACCAGGAGCTGTTTGTCGAACCCCAGAGGAAGAGCTCGCAATTACCCTTCTGGGGCAATCGCCTGAGGAATTTCAAGAGCCCTACAGTTGGATTTAGGAAGCAACAAAACTGCCCGTTGTAACATTCGGCAGAATGGCTCTCAAGAAAGTGACGAAGTTTCTCTCATGTGTTTACTGGAGGTGTAAACAGCAATCCAACGTTTAGGCTCTTTAAGAGACGAAATTGGTCAAAGTCAGAGGCAAACTGGAGCTGTTAAAATTGTTTGCGTAGGTCGTGTTATGCCCAGAATTAAAAGCTCCAGGGCCTGAAAATGAAATTATTAGTGACGTTATTTAGCTTAATAGTGGTTTAAAATATAGTCTAGTACACTACTTTACCACAAAGTAACCCGATTTCTACGCGGAAATAATTTTACTTCCCTAAAAAATAAATTGCAAACGCATTTCCCCCAATTACTTCAAACCTGGGACGCAGGGCAACAAAAAAACGGATGGAAGAGAATGTATCTAGCACTATCGGTTGACGTACATCCAACCAACCAACAACGGAAGGAGAGTGCGCCTGCGCAGGTCACTATCCAATCAGTACTCAGCGACAGAGGCGGGGTTTGTGGAAACTGGCCACCGCAGGGTTGGCGGACTTGTGAAGAAGCAAAGATGGCGGACTGAGGTCTCTCTGTCTCGGCGAGCCGGCCTTTGGGCCGGGGGTGGGCCCGCCTCCGGGAAGTCCATGTGTTTCTGCTGGCTCATGCGAGGTAAGCCGAGAAAGCCAGCGGCCCCGGGAACAATAAGAAGTGGCGCATCCCAACCTCGCGTGGCTACAGGGGCGCGCAAAGCCTGCCCGCAGCCGGCGCGGGCTTCGGCCGGGCGTGGGTTTCCTCCGGAGCTGTCCCAGGGCCGTCGCACCCTCCTTCCGGGGTGTGTCTCATCACTGCTCGGTCCTCGACCTGCCGCTGTCTTCCCCAGTATCATTCCTTTGGTGGCCGGGTAGATTTGGTTGCGCCCACGCCGGTGTATGTCTGGTAGCCGCTCCGCCGGCATCGGTTAATCTTTTGAAGAATATCTTTGTTGATTTATACTCCCTGACTTACGGCTTTGTGATCACTGTTTTGCCTGAGGTTCTGGTATCAGTCCAGGTCTGTTGCGGGTTTGAGTATTTTGTGTCCCCTGGTCCGTTGACCTTGAGACTCGGTCTAACAGGTTGCCCCTAGGATTTCAATTTCAGTCTGTGTGGTGCACGCCCCCTTTCCACCTTGCCTCCATCCGTTTGTACCCACTCCCACCTCAACCTTTGAAAAGCTTAATCAGCTTTGTCCACGTGTGACCTCATAATTGCCTAATGGCGCATTAATCTCCGCAGACTCCAGGTCCCCGTAGAATTCTCCGTCATTGTTTCCCAGAACTAGGGCCATTGCACAGATTTTACTTCTATTTGTAGAGAGAATGAGGTTATGGGAAATACTGGAACGTAATTTTTGCAATGTAGTGGGATTACTAAGTATAATGGTAGGCATTTGTATTCGGTTCTCGTTTAACATTATGTGATATCTGTTTTTGTAATTTGTGTTTTTATAACCTCTCAGTCGGTTTTTCAATTAAATCCTGGGAAAGGTTCCTGTTAGGTTTCTGAATTGGTGAATCCAGTTTAAAACTGGTACGTTAGTTGAGTCGAAATACAAATGAATGTTTCTGGTATGGTCTTTGCTGGCCATGGATTTAGTAGAGCTGAAAATATCAGATAAAGGACTTTTAAATAATATCTTTCTGTTGCTTTTAGTAGTAGTTTTTTTTTCCTCCTTTCATCTAGGAGAAGAAAGATACGGTTCAAAGGAAAGGAAGAACATCCATCCCTTACAGAGGGGAGTGGTCATCTATACTAAAGCAAAGGTCTTTTGTGGAGAGAAGAGAATCCATAGCATCATCATCAAAAGGGACAGTGTTCCATAAAAATTTGAGAACTACTGCTCCAAGAGTTTTGATATCTTTATAAAATTAATGCCAGTGATTGTTATATCTGAATAGGTTTTGATTCATTTGAATAATTTTGCTGAAGAATGCATATAGCACAAGTGAGGGCTGTGTCCTTACTGTAATGTACTTTTTATTTTTCCTTATCACAGGAAAAAAATTTCCTTGACTCTTGGGTGCTTTAATATTCATCTCGAAAAGAAAAATTCTGAACTCAGGATTTGGTAAGTGAATGATAATGGCTAAGGGTTCCAAATACTGTTTGAACAGCTTGAAGATATCTAGGTAGAAGTGGAACATAAACCATAAGCTCCAACAAGATGAACATTAAAAGTGACTAAAAATTGATATTGAAGCTTAACCTTTTATTTTCAGCAATAGCAATGCATTAAGTATTTAAAAAAAAGAAAGACTTAATCATTTGTCCAAATCAATTATTATTATTATTATTTTTTTTGTATTTTTCTGAAGCTGGAAACGGGGAGAGACAGTCAGACAGACTCCCGCATGCGCCCGACCGGGATCCACCCTGCACGCCCACCAGGGGCGATGCTCTGCCCACCAGGGGGCGATGCTCTGCCCCTCCGGGGCGTCACTCTGCTGAGACCAGAGCCACTCTAGCGCCTGAGGCAGAGGCCAAGGAGCCATCCCCAGCGCCCGGGCCATCTTTGCTCCAATGGAGCCTCGGCTGCGGGAGGGGAAGAGAGAGACAGAGAGGAAGGAGGGGGGGGTGGAGAAGCAAATGGGCGCTTCTGTGTGCCCTGGCCGGGAATCGAACCCGGGTCCCCCGCACGCCAGGCCGAGGCTCTACCGCTGAGCCAACCGGCCAGGGCCCAAATCAATTATTTTTATTGGGCTAAAAAAAAATGACTTGCAACAGATAAAATATAAATTTTATGAGGCATATTTTAGAATATATTCACTTAAGTTTTTTTTTTTCTTTTTTTTTTTTCTTTATTCATTTTTAGAGAGGAGAGAGAGAGGGTGAGAGACAGAGAGAGACAGAGAGAGGAGAGAGAGACAGAGAGAGAGAAGGGGGAGGAGCTGGAAGCATCAACTCCCATATGTGCCTTGACCAGGCAAGCCCAGGGTTTCGAACCGGCGACCTCAGCATTTCTAGGTCGACGCGTTATCCACTGCGCCACCACAGGTCAGGCTTAAGTTTTAATTATAGATTGATTTTTCAATCTTTTAATTTTTAAAGCTTTTCAGTTCTTTAATATTCCTAGATATGAGTCGATTTTGTGCCAAGTATTGATATCTTATGATTTTACCACATAAGTAGAGTAGGTTTTATTGTTCAAAGAGCAAGAGGTGGGCCTGACCAGGTATGCAGTGGTGCAGTGGATAGAGCGTCAGACTGGGACGCAGAGGACCCAGGTTTGGGACCCTGAGGTCGCCAGCTTGAGCGTGGGCTCATCTGGTTTGAGCAAGGCTCAACAGCTTGAGCCCAAGGGGTCACTCGGTCTGCTGTAGGCCCCCAGTCAAGGCACATACAAGAAAGCAATCAATGAACAACTAAGGTACCACAACGAAGAATTGATGCTTCTCATCTCTCTCCCTTCCTGTCTGTCTGTCCCTATCTGTCCCTCTCTCTGACTCTCTCTGTCTCTGTCACCCACAAAAAAAAGTGAGCAAGAGGTGGTATGTGCCCTCAATTACAATACCTATAAAATAGTGTTCATACCCACTATATTAGCTTCCTAGTGCTGCCATAACAAAGTACTACAAACATGACTTAGAACAACAGAATTTTATTGCCTCACAGTTTTGGAGATCAGACATCTAAAATCAAGGTGTTGGCAGGGCCATGTTCCCTCTGAGGGTACTAGAGAAGGATCTGTTCAGGCCCTCTAGTTTTTGGTGGTTCCTTGGCTTGTGCAGTATAACTCTAGTCTTCACATATTATTCTTCGTGTGTGTGTGTGTGTGTGTGCGTGCGTGTGCACACATGCGTGTGTATGTGCACGTGCCCTAAATTCTGTTTAGTCAGATTAGATTAGGGGCCAAATCTGCTCCGGTATTACGTCATCTTAACTAATTACATCTGCAACCGCTATTTCCATATAAGGTCACATTTTGAGGCACAGGGTCCTAGGACTTGAACATGAATTTGGGGAGGGCGCAATTCAAATCTACATAGTCATATACCTTGATTGTGTTTTATGAAAATCCTTCAAAATACAACTGCTTTTTTTTCTTTTTTTGTGGCAGAGAAAGAGAGAGTCAAAGAGAGGACAGATAGGGACTGACAGGAACGGAGAGAGATGAGAAACATTAATTCTTCGTTGTGGCTCCTTAGTTATTCATTGATTGATTTCTTATATGTGCCTTGACGGGGGGGGGGGGGGGGGGGCTACAGCAGACTGAGGGACTCCTTGCTCGAGCCAGCGACCTTGGGCTCAAGCTGGTGAGCCTTGATCTAACCAGATGAGCCCATGCTCAAGCTGGCGACCTCGGGGTCTCAAACCTGGGTCCTCTGCATCCCAGTCCGACGGTCTATCCACTGCACCACCGCCTGGTCAGGCAAAATACAACTGCTTTAAGGATTAAAATCTCGTATACAATAAATAAAATAAAATCTTGTATACCACTTACAAAAGTTATAGTATTTAGAGTAGTCAAAAATCATAGAGACAGGAAGTAGAATGGTGGTTGCCAGGGATTGCAGTGAGGGAAAATGGGAGTTATTTAATGGTTACAGTTTCACTTTTGCAGGAGGAAAAATATTCTGGAGATTGATGGTGATGATGGTTGCATAATAATACGAATGTACTTAATACTACTGAACTGAACACTTAAACGGGTTAAGATGATAAATTTTATGTTACGTGTATTATACCAGAGTTTAAAAGAATTGGGAAAAAGTAAGTAAAAAAACTCCAAATATATATTTCAATTAAGATAAGGAATAGCCTGATCAGGCAGTGGTACAGTGGGTAGAGCATTGGACTGGGACGCAGAGGACCCAGGTTTGAAACCCCTAGGTTGCCACCTTGAGCGTGGGCTCACCAACTTGAATGCGGGTTGCTGGCTTGAGCAAGGGATCACTTGCTCTGCTATGATCTGCTATGATCTCCCAGGTCAATGCACATATGAGAAAGCAATCAATGAACAACTGTGGTGCTGCAACAGAGAATTGATGCTTCTCATCTCTCTCCCTTCCTGTCTGTCTGTCCCTATCTGTCCCTCTCTCTGTCTCCAAAAAAAGAAAAGAAAAAAAGAATGAAAAAAGAAAAGTAATAAAAACTGATGGGGCAAAATGCCCTTTAGTGATAGAGTCTTTATTATGTACCTTTAGAGGGGAGGCTTTATTGCTTAGATTTAGATTTAAGTCGCAGTCAACATTTATAGAAGCTTGACATTGGTATATAGCACAATATATATATATATATATTTAATTGATTTTAGGGAGAGAGGAAGGGAGAAAGAGAGACAGAAACGTTGATCTCTTTGTGTATGTGCCTGATGGAGAATTGAACCAGCAACCCCTGTGTATTGGGATGATGTTCTAACCAACCAAGCCATCCGTCCAGGGAGGTATAGCACAATATTGATAGCAATTCCCATCTAGCTAGAATGGATGTAAATAAATGTAGGTGCTTCTGTACATACAAGGTATCTTTAATTCTAGATATGGAATGATCTCTCAAATACATTAAAGGGAAAAGCAAGAGCCTGTCCTGTGGTGGCACAGTGGATAAAGTGTCAACTTGGAATGCTGAGGTCACCAATTCAAAGCCCTGGGCTTGCCTGGTCAAGGCACATATGATAAGCAGGCAGTGAATAACTAACTGAAGCAACTATGAATTGATACTTCTTGCTCCCCCGTTCTCTTTCTTTAAAAATTAGTAAAATCATTTATTTAAAAGGGGGGGGGGGAGCAAGATGTAGAACCAGGTGTATAGTGTGTTTCATTTGTGGTATGAAATAAATCTTACACGGATGTTATATAGCCATAGAATATCTCTAAAAGGATATGTAAGTAACACTGTATGCCCTATTGTACCTTTTCCTATCATATGCATATGTTACCTTTCAAGTAAATAATTTAAAATATCCAAAGAAACAAAGCACTGAATAAATATTTGATAAATGACTGAGAATTTAAGTTTTTGCTCAGGTAGTAATTTTATATTTGTATAGTCTATCTCTATTGGGGTGTAGAAACTGTTCAACAAGTCCAACAGTTTTTTTTATTGATTGATTGATTGATTGATTGATTTTAGAGAATGAGGAAGGGAGAGAGAAAAACATTGATCTGATTATCCACTGGTTGATCCTGTGCCCTGACCAGGGATCAAACTCACAACTTTGGTATATCAGGGTGATGCTCTAACCAATTGAGCAACCAGGCCCTGGCCGGATAGCTCAGTTGGTTAGCACATCATCCCAAAGTGCAGGGGTTGCTGGTTCAATACCTGGTCAGGGCACATTCAGGAACAGCTCAATGTTATAGTTTGTCTATATCCCTTCCTCTCACTGACTAAATAAAAAATTTTTAAAAACAATAAGACTGAGACTGGGGGGAAAAATTTTTTTTTAAGATGAGAAGGAGGAGAGATAGTAAGGCAGACTTTCGCATGCACCCCAACCAGGATCCACTTGGCAACCCCATTAGGGCTGATACTTAGTGCTGAGCTATTTTTAGTGCCTAAGGCTGATGCGCTCCAGTGGAGCTATCCTTAGCACCCAGGGCCATGCTCGAATCAATTGAGCCACTGGCTGTGGGAGGGTAAGAGGAAAAGAGAAGGGGGAGAGGGAGCAGTGGAGAAACAGATGATTGCCTCTCCTGTGTGCCTTGACTGGGAATTGAATCTGGGATACCATACACCAGCCGATTCTCTTATCCACTGAGCCAGCAAGCCAGCCAGGGCCAAATACATAATTTGATTGACAGTGATATGCATTGTGTTTTTGTGAGGTGTGTGGGTTTTTTTTTTTGTTTGTTTGTTTTTTTACAGAGACAGAGAGTTAGAGGGATAGATAGGAACAGACAGACAGGAACAGAGATGAGAAGCATCAATCATTAGTTTTTCATTGCGACACCTTAGTTTTCATTGATTGCTTTCTCATATGTGCCTTGACCGCGGCCTTCAGCAGACCAAGTAACCCCTTGCTCAAGCCTGCAACCTTGGGTCCAAGCTGGTGCGCTTTGCTCAAACCAGATGAGCCCACGCTCAAGCTGGTGACCTCGGGGTCTCAAACCTGGGTCCTCTGCATCCCAGTCTGACACTCTATCCACTGTGCCACCACCTGGTCAGGCGGTTTTTTTATTTTATGTTTATTTTTTATTGATTTTAAAGAGGGGGAAGGAGAGAGCAAGAGAGAGACAGGAGCATCAATCTGTTCCTGTATATGCCCTTGTTTGGGTTCAAACTGGCAAACTCTGTGCTTTGGGACAAAGCTCTAACCAACTGAGCTATCTAGCAGAGCTGCGAGATGTGTTCTGAATTTACTATAATATTTATATAGCAAAGAGTATTCATAGAAAGTATTCAACTCCCATGTCCTTCAAGAAAGCAAAGTGTGCCTGACCAGGCGGTTGTGCAGTAGATAGAGTATTGGATTGGTATGCGGAGGACCCAGGCTCAAAACTCCGAGGTTGCTGCTTGAGCACGGGCTCATCTCGTTTGGGCAAGACTCACCAGCTTGAGCCGAAGGTCGCTGGCTTGAGCAAGGGGTTACTCACTCTGCTATAGCCCCTCGGTCAAGGCACATATGAGAAAGCAATCAATGAACAACTAAGGAGCCGCAATGAAGATTTGATGCTTCTTATCTCCCTTCCTGTCTGTCCCTATCTGTCCTCCTCTCTGTCTGTCTCTGTCACACACACACAAAAAGGAAGCAAAGTGTATTACTTATTTATTGATGCCCAACAAATTACCCAAAATTTAGTGGATTAAAACAACAGTATAGCCCTGGCTGGTTGGCTCAGTGGTAGAGCATTGGCCTGGTATGTAGGCGTCCCAGGTTCGATTCTTGGCCAGGGCACACAGGAGAAGTGCCCATCTGCTTCTCCATCCTTCCCCCTCTCCTTCCTCTCTGTCTCTCTCTTCCCCTCCCGCAGCCAAGGCTCCATTGGAGCAAAGTTGGCCCAGGCACTGAGGACGGCTCTGTGGCCTCTGCCTCGGGCCTAACTAGAATGGCCCTTGTTGCAATAGAGCGACGCCCCAGATGGGCAGAGCATCGCCCCCTGGTAGGCACGCCGGGTTGATTCTGGTCAGGCTCATGTGGGAGTCTGTCTTGACTGCCTCCCCGTTTCCAACTTCAGAAAAATACAAAAACAAACAAACAAACAAAAAACCCACAACAGCATACATTTATTATTTCTCACAGATTTATGTGGGCCAGAAATTAGGGATCAATTTAGCTAGGGGTTTCTGGCTTGGAGTCTCTTAACAAGGTTACAGTCGAGATATTGGCTGGGGCCTGACCAGGCGCAGTGGATAGAGTGTTGTACTGGGATGCTGAGGACCCAGTTTTGAAACCCTAAAATCGCCAGCTTGAGCATGGGTTCACTGGCTTGAACCTAGGATCATAGACATGACCCCATGGTTACTGGCTTGAGCCCAAAGGTCACTGACTTGAGCAAGGGGTCACTGGCTTGACTGGAGGCCCCGGTTAAGGCACATATAAGGAAGCAATCAGTGAACAACTAAGGTGTTGCAACTATGAGTTGATGCTTCTCATCTCTCTTCCTTTCTGTTGGTGTCTCTTGCTCTCTCTCGCTTTAAAAAAAAAAAAAAGGATATTGGCTGGGTTGGCAGTCATCTGCTCTAATGCCATGGTGGCTCATTCACATGGCTGACAGATTGATGGTAGTGATGGAAAACCTCGGCTCTTTCCAATGTCAGCCTCTTCCAGGGTTGCTCGAGTGCCGTCATATACGATAGCTGGCACCCTCCCCACCCCCAAAGCAATCCAGGACAACAAGGCAGAAGTCAGAGTTCCACCAATGACCTTGCCTCAGAAGTCACTCTGTTACTTCCTCATCCTTCTTTTGGTCACTATTTTGAGACTGACTAATGTACTTTGATATAATTCTGATACCATATGGAGTTAATATAGAACCCCACAAGTCAAAGGGCATGATTCCTAACAAGATTGCCCTCACTTTAAATGCCAGTTGCATGTTGGAGGATTTCAAGGCCTCCTGAATGGCGGATCAACTGGCTACAAATTTAGGGGTTCCCATGACCCTGTCAGACCACATTTTGGTTTTGTTGATTTTCTTTATTTTTTCTATTTTATTTAAGTCTGCTCTAATTTTTCCCCCTTCTTTCTGTCTAGCTTTACATTTAGTTTATTCTCTTTCTATAAAGTTAGGTTGTTGCTTTGAAATTTCTTTTTTTAAAATGTATGCATTTACAGCTGTACCTTTCACTCATCTTGCTTTTGCTGCATCCCACAAGTTCTGGTATATTGTGTTTTTGTCTTAAGATATTTTCTAATTTCCTTTGTGATTACTTTGACCCATTGGTTATTTTGGAGTGTGTTCTTTAATTTCCACCGGCTCATTCATTGTAAAAAAGAATTTAGAGTCTACCTACGAGGGGCAAAGGCCAGTTAAATTCTTTATTATACAATGATCACATAGTCAACCCGGATGCTTTGTTAGAGGGGAGTATAAAAAAGTGTGACTGCCAGGAGGCAGCAATAACTGGGGACCATTTTAGAAGCTGACTTGCACACAGTCATTTGACTCAGACCTGGCTAGGCCTAGTACTTACTGCTTTGAAATTTGTTTTCCCTTTCCATCCTCCCAATAGGTCAGAATTTCTAATACAAAGATACTTTGTATAAAATCAACAGCACTAAATAAGTGATGTGAAAGACCCAAAAGTGACTACTAAGGTACCAATTTTACAGGAATGTACGGTATTTGTGTTTTGTCAGTCAGAGTGCATAGTTGTAGTTTCCTTTTAATTCTAGAACCTATGTCTATTTTAATTTTAACTCATGTTGGCTCAGAGTATTTAACCCTTTTGTGCCTCATGTTCCGTTATTGGAATGGTAGTGACATGGGAGTTATTTATATCCTACTGTTCGAGGTCATCGCAGAGATCTGATTTTTCACACAATATCATGTGGTACACAGAGTTAGTCACTGCTGCAGATACTGGCGTGCTGGGAGCTTGTCAAAAAGTGATGTGAGCCTGGCCTGTGGTGGCGCAGTGAATAAAGCATCGACCTAGAATGCTGAAGTCATGCTTCAAAACCCTGGGCTTGCCGGGTCAAGGCACATAGGATTGCTTCTCATTCTCTCTCTCCCCCCACCAAAAATCAATAAATAAAATCTTAAAAAAAAAATTTAAAAGAAAGTGATGTGACTCTTTGGAAAATTTTTGAAGAACTGAGTTTCAAAAATTTCAACCTCCAGCATAAATGGGTTAAGGGGCCTGCGATTCTCATTCATTCAACAAATTTTTATTAAGTGCTTACTGTGATAGGTCACACCATATGCTTGGGATTCATCAGTGAACAAAACAGGTTCCTTCCTGGTTGAGCTTACATTTTTATACAAGACAGTAAATGAGAAACATAGTAAGTACCTTATGTAGGTGAGCTAGTGTTCCTTGCAATGGATAAAAAGAAAAGTAGAGCAGAGTAAAGGGAGATGGTGGGAGTGTGTCTATGGGTAGAATGGGGGGGGGGGATGACAATGTAATCTTAATTAGAGACTGAAAATAGGCTTCACTGAGAAAATAGCATTAAAGATGATGGGAGTAACTATGCAGGTACCCAGGGAAGGGTCTCCTCACAAAGGCAATAGGCAGTACAGAAGCTGTAAGATAGGAGCATACTTACATTCCAGAAGAGCAAGTAGTCCACTGTGGTGAGGAGAGATGCAGAGTTGGGGTCGGAGAAGATATGGTGGAAGGGGATGGTATAGATCTTGTGGGAATTGTAGTGTATTCTTTGGTCAGAACTTTGGCTTTTATATTGAGCTATTCAGTTTTCAAAAGGGTCCTACAGTTTGTGATACATATATGTGTGTGCTTAGAGTATAAAATTGAATAGTCATGTCTAAGATGTGTAGTTGGGTGTTTTTGTTTTCGTTTATTTATTTAGTGAGAGGAGGGCAGACAGAGACTCCCTCATGCGCCCCCACAGGATCCACCCAACAAGCCCACTAGGGGGCAATTCACTGCCCATCTGGGGCATTGCTCTGTTGCTCAGCAACGAAACTCTTCTTAGCCCCTGAAGTGGAGGCCACGGAGCCATCCTTAGCACCTGGGGCCAGTTTGCTCCAGTCGAGCCATGGCTGCAGGAGAGGGAGAGAGAGAGAGAGAGAGAGAGAGAGAGAGAGAGAGAAGCGAAAAGGAAAGAGATGAAGAACATACGGGCTCGTCTCCTGTGTGCCCTAACCAGGAATCAAACTTGGGACATACGCAGACCAGGCCAATGCAATACTGCTGAGCCATCCAGCCATGGCCTGTAATTGGGTGTTTTGAAGAAAATACTAGCTTATGATACTCTAATATTATTTCCTAATATTAAAATACAGATTGTTTGGGGGATGTAGTTTATATACAATAAATGTATGCATTTTTATTAGCATTGCTGAAGGGATATGTTTTTGAAAGAATCTAGGCAGGTTCTGCCTGACCAAGCGGTGATGCAGTGGATAGAGTGTTGGACTGGGACACAGAGGACCCTGGTTCGAAACCCCAGGGTCACCGGCTTGAGCACGGACACATCTAGCGGGGTCGTTGTCTTGAGCCCAAAGGTCACTGGCTTGAAGCCCAAGGTCTCTGGCTTGAGCAAGGAGTCACTCACTCTGCTGTAGCCCCCAGTCAAAGCACATATGAAAAAGCAATCAATGAACAACTAAGGAGCTACAATGAAGAATTGATGCTTCTCATCTCTTTCCCTTCCTGTCTGTCCGTCCCTATCTGTCCCTCTCTCTGACTCTCTCACTGTTTCTGTCATGAAAAAAAAAAGAATCAAGGTAGGTTCCTTATTAAGAAAAGACCCTGGCCAGTTGGCTCAGTGGTAAAACATCACCTGGTATGTGGAAGTCCCAGGTTCGATACCCGGTCAGGACACATAAGAGAAGTGACCATCTGCTTCTCCACCCTTCTCCTTTCCCTCTCCCTCTAAACACACACACACACCCATGGCTCATTGAAGTGAGTTGGCCATGGCCGCTGAGAATGACACCATGGCCTCACCTGAGGCACTAAAATAGCTCAATTGCAGAGCACTGGAGCAACAGCCCCAGATGGGCAGAGCATTGCCCCATAGGGGGCTTGCTGGGTGGATACGATCAGGGTACATTTGGGAGTCTGTCTCTGCCTCTCACTTAATAATAAGAGGGGAAAAGCCTTTATTTATTGATTTTACAGAGAGAGGTGAAAGAGAAGGATGGGGAGTGAAAAGTTTCAACTCATAGTTGCTTCACTTTAGTTGCTCATTGCTTATGTGTGTGTCTTGACCAAGCGAGCCCATGGTAAACTGGTATATCAGCATTCCAGGTTGACACTATCTACTGCACCACCATAGGCCAGACAAAAAAGGTGATCTTTTTAAAGGCTTGTTTTGTGCTTGTTTGGATTATATGTTCTGGAAAGAATGAGTTTATATCTTTCTTTCCAAAAACCTCAATATTAATGCCAATTATCTTGCCATTAGAATTAGCTGCCTGACTCTAGTGGCTGGTGCAAGCTTTGAAGCACCCTGAGTAAGTTTATATAATGAAACAGCCCTGTTGCTTGTAGGGTTCTAAAGGTCTGTCTGGGAATTGGCTCTATTTTTTCCTCTTTGTTCTACTGCTGCTTTGGTAATGAGTGCAAATTCTATAGTTCTCTTCCTCCTGATTTGATCCTCAATTAATTTACACTTGCCTTTCATAGGTTTTGAATCAGAATTTTCTTGTCTTCAACCAGAAGAGGTTATTCAAATTCAGTTTAGAATTGAGGTATTTATGTGTGTGTATAGATATAGATGTACAATATAGATACAAGTTTATATATGTGACACACTAAAGATGGAGGGCTAGGAAGAATAGTTAGCTAATCACTATTGGCCATTTTTATAAGCCAGGATAATTTAAGCTATTGATATGCATCTGTGATATTTTTTATTATTATAAAATATACATAACAAAATTTTTAACCTTTTTTTTTTTTAGTGAGAGAGAGATTGAGGGACAGCCTGTCCAGAAGCAAGAGAGATGAGAAGTAACAATTCAGCTGTGGCATCTTAGTTGTTCATTGATTGCTTTTTCATACATGTCTTTACCTGGGGTAGGGGGTACTCAAGCCAGTGACCATGGGGTCATTTCTAGGATCCCACGCTCAAGCCTGATGAGCCCGTGCTCAAGCCAGTGACCTTGGGGTTTTAAACCTGGGTCCTCAGCATCCCAGGCCTACACTCTATTCATTGTACCACCGCCTGGTCAGACTCATTTTAAATTTTTTGTGTGTGTGTGTGTGACAGAGAGACAGAGAGGACAGATAGGTACAGACAGACAGGAAGGGAGAGAGGTGAGAAGCATCAATTCTTCATTGTGGCACCTTAGTTGTTCATTGATTGCTTTCTCATATATGACTTGACTGGGGGGCTACAGCACGGCTGGTGACCTTGAGCTCAAGCCAGTGACCCTGCACTCAAGCCAGATGAGCCCACACTCAAGGTGGTGACCTTGGGGTTTTGAACCTGGGTCTTCTGCGTCCCAGTCTGATGCTCTATACACTGCGCCACTGTCTGGTCAGGTTCATTTTAACTATTTTTAAATGTGCAATTCAATTGCACCTATTTCTAGACCTTATTCTTCATTCCAAACAGATCCTCATTAATCTGTAATTCCCCTACCCATTAATAAGTAATTCTCCATTCCCCCTCCCCCCCAAGCCCTTAGTAACCTCTATTCCACTTTCTGTCTCTGAATTTGCTTCTTCTAGGTACCTCATGTAAGTGGAATTAAACAATATTTCTCTTTTTTTGTTTGACTTTTGAAGATCCTTGCAGTTTAACAAGTGTTATGTTTAGAAACAGTGAACTGCTAATGTTTTTACATGCTTGCATTTGGTTATCATGATACAGTACATATTATTTTACTTACATTTTACAAAATTTTTCTTGTTCAATGTTGGCCTTATGTAGTTAGAGAATTCAAATTAAGTGGTTCATACAGTTTTGAGTCTTGAGCATTTGGACATCAAATTTGGAGTGCAGTACAGATTCTTTTTTCTTTTTCTTTTACAGAGACAGAGAGTCAGAGAGAGGGACAGATAGGGACAGACAGGCAGGAACAAAGAGAGATAAGCATCAATCATCAGTTTTTCGTTGCGACACCTTAGTTGTTCATTGATTGCTTTCTCATATGTGCCTTGGCCGTGGGCCTTCAGCAGACCGAGTAACCCCTTGCTGGAGCCAGAGACCTTGGGTCCAAGCTTGTGAGCTTTTGTTCAAACCAGATGAGCCCACGCTTAAGCTGGCGACTTCAGAGTCTCGAACCTGGGTCCTCGGCATCCCAATCCGATGCTCTATCCACTGCGCCACCACCTGCTCAGGCAAGTGCTGTTTTTAAAAGTGAGCTCATACAGAAGTGCCTGCTTTAATCTTCCTGTTTTTGATTTATTTTGTATTACTAGGTATTTGTCGTCTCCTGGAGTGGGGTAGTCCTGCTTCTTCTATCCAGCCACTTTCCCTAATCTTGAACTGTGGATGTCTCTTCTCTACACATTACCTCCATGATTTGGATTGGAAAAGGCTACTTTTTTTTCCCACCTCTGAAATTCAACACAGAGATGCTCCTATGAAGAAGTCATCCTGCCAACTTCTCTGGGAAGAAAGGAAGAAGTGACACATTTCTTCTGCTATTTGCTTAATTGTAAAGAAATTATTTTGCAAGCTGAAGGGTGATATTTAATTTTGAAACAGGTGCTTAGATGGTGGTATTTGTGAATTTTTTACTTTGTGTTCCCAACAAGATGACTATAAATAGCAAGTATGGGTGACATCAGGTGTTTTTTTTTGTGTGTGTATGTTCTTTTTAGTGTCTTTCAGTTTTATCCACTATCATAAGCACAGTTGAGACTGGAACAGTAAATCCCAAATATGTGTTGTAATTTGAAATGAAAGAGATGCTAAAAGAAATATATATATATTTATATATAAATATATAAATCCTGGCTCATCCTCTGACATAGATTAACTGGATAAGAACAAAAGTCCAATCTTGCAACGAAACCTTTGATATGATAAGCATAAAAACAAAATGTCGCAATGTTAATTTCACATGTGAAGAAACCATCACAGTCTCTGTATAAATACATATTTTAACGTGTTAAATCTGTATTTTTGGACAAGAAGAGGGATTTTTCTCCTAGGAAAAAAAAACATTCTTTCTCAGAAGTCTTTGGACATTTGATATTTTTAAATGGTTTTTTTGTTGTTCTTCTAAGAAAGGACCATATTGTGCAGATGCTAACCTATGAATGCATGCTTAGGTTGGTAAAAATTGAAAAGTTGGTAAAAAGAAACAAAAATTTTGAATCCAGTGATGGAACCCTACTCACTTCCCTAGGATGAAAGGCTGCTATATTACAAATTCATTCTTTTTTGTGGAGTCTTACATAGCACTTGAGACTTTTTCCATGCTGCTGTGGCTGGAAGAAAAGTGGCATGAATGATTTTTCTGTTCAGAAGATGTGATGGACTCTACAGTGTAACTTGCCTTCAATTTGGACTTGGAGGTACAGGGGGAAAATGAGAACACTTTCCATGTAACTCCCTTCTAAGAAAAGCAAAAAATGCCTTATAGTTCCACCTGACTTTATGGCATTTTACATTATATAGCTCTTTTTTTTTTTTAAAGCATAAATAACTTTATTCTTTGGCCCAAAATCAGTACTTGAGTGATTGATTTCTTTTTCTATGTAAATGATAGCTGTAGTGTTAAGCTGCAAACTCTGGGACTCAGGTAACTTTTCCCATTGTCATCAAAGAATGGGCCTCAGAAGCAATGTTTCCAGACTTGTGGTCACATTGGTATAGCTTTAGAAGAAATTCAGGTCTGAAAAATATCTCAAGAAAAATAGTTCCAGTAAGAAATGTGGATCTTCCTTTCCCTTAAAATTTAAACTATATGATGAATAGATTAGTGTGTAAAGCTGTTCTTCAAAATCAGCAGAGGACCGGTGTATGAATTGTCAGGTCTTTACAAAAGAAGAATGAAACCTTTATGAGTCTTTGTGATTAGAGAAAGAATTTGAACCTTCTTAGATGAAACCAAGAACAAATCATCCCAGAACATGCCTGTGATTTAGTAAATGTTTCCCCATGGCCATACATGCTATGATGATGAAAACTTATGGCTGATTTATCAAAATTTAAAGAGTGGTAGAACTATCCAAAAGGGAAATTAGTGAGCACTCTTAATGATTAGTTTAATTGACCGACCAATTTGAATTGGCATAAGAAAGGTTTTTAGTAAAAATAATTATATAAAGTATGATATTCTTTAATTGAGGGCAATTTCTGAGTGGTAAAGCATAGAAGTAACTGAGTAAAGGTAACTTAAATTTCTCTCTAAGTAACTTCCCAGGCACTTCTTGCTATTTTAGTATTTTTGGAATTAAGGACAGAATGGTATTTATACACATGGGTCCCATTGATATATTGAGAATATTATATCAAGAATTAGTATCTTCAGTTGTATGTTACCCCTTTTCCTTGTGCTTTTTTGGCAACTTTTTGGGTAGGGTCATTTGGCAGGAAATAAGGACGGTGTGGTCTGAGTACCAGTGAAACATCTCTGGTCCACTTGTCTGTGTATGTATCAGACTTGGCTTCTCTGCTTACTGTATGCTTTTTCGTTTCACAGCTAGGAGAACCACCGTTTAATGCTTTTTCAAGTTTCTGCATCTTGTCACCACATAGCATTTAACAAAATGAGTATATTCCAGATGTACTTGCCCACTGGTCTCTTAATATATCTTATGTTGTTTTCCTGGTCTGTTTTGATGGCAAAAGTTAAAACTTTAGGCAGGACTAAGCCTCAGTATATAGTTGCCTGCTTCCTTTCCTTTGCTCATTCATGTTAGCTGGCAGTCTTTTTTTTTTTTTTAAGTTAAAAACGGGATACGTGCAATAGGAATATATATATGTATATTTTAATACTTGTGGACAAATGTTACAAGTTGTTTCAGAACAACAAAATCACCAATGTCTTCCATTTTGAGATGTGTATAGTTTTGTAAGCATTAGTGCTTGGTAGGATACTGTAGTGCCACGTTAGGGGTTAGTGCATGTGCCTGGTAATAACTTCAGGATGAATTATTATGATAACCAATAGTGTAAAAAGTAGAAAATTTAGACCTTTTCTTTTTTCATTAATTTCTGTATCCAGCCTGACTTGTGGCGCAGTGGGTAAAAGCATCGACCTGGAAAGCTGAGGTCACTGGCTTGAAACCCTGGGCTTGCCTGGTCAAGGCACATATGGGAAGCAACTACTATGAGTTGGTGCTTTCCACTTCTCTCACCATTTTCTCTCTCTCTCTCTTTCCCCTCTCTCTAAAAATCAATAAAATCTAAAAAAAGGTAAAAAAAAATTTTTTTGTATTCATCTTCTCCCTAGGAAGAGGAGATTAGGCCAAAAAGACTCATTTATGAATAGTAATATGGGGTTGCAATATGAAATACTGTGTTTGAGGATATTTAAACTTTCCATGAGGTAGCTAGAAAAAGCTGCGTTTGTGTCTTATGGAACCTCAAATCAAAATGTGGCCCCATTTCATGATTTCTGCTTTGTGGTGAGATTGTTCTTATGCTGTTTTCACATTTTATGTCTTTTAGGTTATTTTCCTACTCGTTTAGCATCAGATTATTTTGCATGTCTTATTGAAATGCTATGTTAATTGCTTAAGTGGGTGCTTTTTTAATCTGCAGACCCTTTGCACTTCCTTTCTGCAGCATGCCCTGTGTCGGTAGTTCAAAGTATCCTGGATTAAATTAGTTTTGGGCTTTTTGTATTTCCAAATTTACTGAATTGTATATCGGGATTCCAGACCTTTTCATGGAATTGGTAATGTAGCCAATGGAGTCTTAACATAGGTTGGCATATAATAACTCTTGATTGGTGATAGTAAGCTGCCTCAGACAGCCTTCACTTTTCTACTTGTAGACAAAAGTTATTTTGTTCTGAAAACATAAGATAGTTTACTGTAGAAAAATTCCTACCTCTAAAAACTGCCTTGAGAACTTGGAAATGGCAGGTTTCTGAGGTGATTTTTTATTTTATTTTAATCTCAGTATTAGGAGAGTCCAGGATTTATTGACACAGGTTCTACAGTTAGTATGATAGGAAATGCAAAACTTTTAATGTGGTGTATGGTGTGTACAAGCAATCTTAGACTTTTTTGCAGCAGATCTCCAGGGACCCAGGTTTAACGTCTCATAGTGTACTCTTAAATAGTTGCACTCCTGGCTCAAGTAGTTAGCACCTGTGAGAATCCCATTTCTGAAAAACATTTAAACATTTTTTGAAAAATACCTCTGAAAAGGTAATGAGTGCAAAATAGCACAGTATATACAAAAGGATATTTCCTATTGCAAAAAAAAAAAGCCATAAACCAAACTAGTTTTTAGGAGGTAGATTTTTGGAGCAATAATAGTTTTGGCATGTATAGTAAGCTGCATTAGCAAGGTTGTATAGTAGAAGAAGTATTACTAGTTGGTGAGCCACTGTGGTCAACAGAGTTGCACAAAAAGAAAAAGATGTTCTAGATAAAGAACATATAAAAGATACTTTTAAAACTATGAATGTATATGAATCATGTGGGGATTTTGTTGATGATTGTTTTAGTATCAGGCTAATAGCACACTTTTTGCTTTTGTCACCTTATCTTTCTCCATTAGTTTCCTGGGTACATTTTCCAAAGCAAATTTTTGTGTGTCTTTAGGATTGAAAAGAACAAGAACTTAAATACCTGGCTTTCCAATGCTTGTAGTTAGTTTAGGGGAGTTAAGATTTAAAGGTGTAAAACAAAAGAATTGAAGGGAACAGCCAGACAGTATGTTGGTTTTTTAAGTCTTGTCATAATGTAGATGTGTTAGGCCTGTGACTGCTTATTTTAACAAGAACCCGGCAAACTAGTTTCTTGATCCGAGGAATCACACAGTTCAAATCAGGACATAATAATGGGATGAGGGTGATATCTTACTCCCTTTTACCTCATGTCATCTTGGCCATTTAGCACCTTGAAGGTCCCTGAAAAGACTCGGTCTATGTTCCCTAGTTTTGCCAGGGGAAAAAAACCTAAAAGATAAGTGGGGAAGATCTAAGGAAATAGTGCCTCTTGAATATTTAATTCTTATATGGCAACTCCAGAGGATAGGGAGGCTATATTAAATTGATTATAACTCCTCTTTAAATGTCCTATAAACCACCAGTTGGTGTTAGAGACATTGGAATAACCAAGCAATATTCACACATCTGCATGATCATAAGGACACCAGGTGTATTACTGTGATGTCAACAGTTTAGTTACTTAGAACAATTAAAGATGACCCTTAACAGCCACGTATAGTTCCAGATGCTAAAATGTGCTGCAAGTTTTTGTAGTTTCAAAGTATGCAGTGAATTTTCATTGCTGTGATCTCATGTTTACTATTTGTGTACCTGTGATATGCAAAATATGAAGAGACCCTTGGCCTCCAGGAGTTTACATTATCATGGTGCTGCTGGTGCAAGCGAGTTACTTCTAGGTTATTCAGAACATTGCTTGGCTACTAATCATACCATACTCGGAAGGATCCCTTTCCAACAGTTTTCAAAAGCAGAGGGCTGTGCTAAATTTCAGGGCATTGATTTTGAGTTTACATTGTATTAGCTCTGCTATTCATAAACTCCTTTACCCTGTGCAGGTAATACTCTTAATGTGAATCAGAAAAGAAACCATTCTGAGAGCATCTTCAGAATCCCTACACCACTTACGCTTCCCTCTGCTATAGCAGTCAGTAAATGGCCAAGAAAACTTACTGCTCCAGAAGACTGTGCATCTCTCAAGTCTTTCTTTTCCCAGAGTTTTTACACCATTCTTTACCTAGGAGGACCAGGATTTGCAATTTAGCCTTTTATAACTGAATAGTGATCCTAAGTTTAACTTGTGTGTGTGTGTGACTTTTGTACCTCTATTCCAAAGTAGCATTGTGATAGATGTGGAGCACCTGAATGCATTTCTAAGCAATCTGTTAACCCCCATTTTTGGTTGAAACTTTGCATGTATCCTTGTTATTTTTTCTGATTCCTCCGAATCAAGGAGTTCACTTTGCATGTTTATTAAAACTGGGTCTGGATGAAAGTGCATGCAATAGTGGCAGGATTATAACTCTTATTTAGAGTGCAGTACTAATATTCTAATGCATGATTGAAAGTGTCCAGCATTATGGGGTTCCTAGTAATTTTATATCTATATATATGCATTTATTAATAATGAAGCAATAGAGACTTAAACCAAGACTTTAAGTTTTTTTGGATTATTTTCATTTTCTAATTAAAGGTGATCTTCCATTGAAAATGGGAGTTAGAAGAAAAAACGGGCAACTATAAGATATTCAAACTGTCAGGAATAGAGCATAACAGTGCTCATCACCCTCTAACCTCTTGTCTGGTCCCATTAGTCCGCAAGCATGTTTAAAAATAATGCAAAAGGCACAAACTAAGCATGTGGAATAAATAAGCTGCTACGGCTATAACCAGAAAGGTGCAGAGTTTCAGTAAGGCTAGGAAAGTAGGGAACACCAGTGTGGAGTATGTAAAATAATTAGGTGTAAGTTTTGTTCGATAAATTTTATTTGGCTTAAGTTTGCATCTCATAACTAGTATCTTGGAAGTAAATAGAAGCAATGTTTCAAATGTTTCAGGATTTTCAAGTAACTAGGCAATTCTGGAAGGTACTGGTGTTGACCAGCCATAAAGGTTCCCAGCAGCAAAAGAAACTTCTGTTTTGCGGAAATAGTCTTGAAACTATTAATATATCTATGGTTTGATTTCTCTTGTTACTGTATTACACAAAATATTTTATTTTTTCTAATAGCCAGAGTTTTATTCTTTTCCAAGTGAGAGGATGAGAGATAGACAAGACTGGGGATCTACCTGGCAACCCCCATCTGGGGCCAGTGGCTGACCATCTGGGGCCATGCTCACCACCCAGCTATTTTTAGCGCCTGAGGTGAGGCTTCTTGCCCCCAGGCGCTCTTAACCAATCAAAACATGGCTGTGGAAGTAGAGATGACTGGGGGGAGGACCGGTGGAGAAGCAGATGTTTGCTTCTCCTTTGTGTCCTGACCAGGAATTGAACCTGGGACATCTACATGCCAGGGTGACACTATATCACTGAGCCAGCTGGCCAGGGCTCCCCTTTTATTCTTGATGTTTTGGTCAGATTGAATAATTTGTTGCCTTAAAGCTTTTGATCCCAGGTAAAACAGGAGGTTTTCACACTTTGTTTCTTAAAGTAGCTTAACATTTTTTAGACGATTCCTGACTTTGGACTAATCCTAAGTACAAATGATTATAAATAATGTAAATGGAATTAATTATATTTGAAAGAGACCTAAACAGGATTAGACTAGACACTTTGCTGTGAGATTTCACTCTGTATAGCTTTGGTGATATTTAAGTGTAATGCTAACTTTCCAGTAATGAGAATGGAATTAGACTTATTGCAGTGTTTGGTCTCCACTGAAGTACAAGAAGTGAGGTGTAATAATCACATATGTAAATTTTCTTTGCCACTTATTAATAGCATGTCTGTCAGCCAAGGAAACCAATGAAAATTTAAGGATAGTTTCTTTAAACTGTTCCCAACTAAGACATATTAAAAATTATTTGAGGCCTGACCTGTGGTGGCGCAGTGCATAAAATGTTAACCTGGAACACTGATGTCGCCAATTCAAAACCCTGGGCTTACCTGGTCAAGGCACCTATGAAATTTGATGCTTCTTGCTCCTCCCCCTTCTCTCCCTTTCTCTGTCTCTTCTCTCTAAAATGAATACATAAAATCTAAAAAGTTTTCAAAAAAAACTTTTTTGCTTCCTATTAGATTTTTTCCTTCCTTTTAGGGTTATTGACAATTTTCAAAAGATTTTTATCTCCTGTGGTGATGTTCAGCATTGCCATCGACTAAAATATATTTTTCTTCCATGGATAAGAAAGGTATTCTGGCAATACATCACTCCTTAACAGCAGTCATCTTGGAGCTTACCTTAAAATCAGCCCTTGTAATTTAAGATTCACACTAGAGTACCCTCATTATAGTTTTATGTACTGTCCTGTTAAGTACAGTTGTTCCACACTGTTACTTGCTGTTCTACATCTTTGCATTGCACAGTTGGTATAAGTAATGTTAAAAGTACTTCATTGAATGTTAAAAGTATTACAAAAGGTAGCTTGCGCTTTTTAATCTATGCATCTTTGGAATTTTAGGAAAGATTTTATTCTTTGATGTAAAAAGGAACTGCTTTAAGAGTGGAAACTCTGCACCTGTGTATATATATATATTTTGGCAATAAAGCAGCATGGGCTGAGAATGCACTAAAATGTCACTGTTGTTACTTGGGATGAGTAATTTCTAATGTAGTAAACTACAGGGATGGGAAAAGGAATCTATCCACCGACTAGTGCGGAGGCTGGCTCCAGATACTTGAGTTGTGATGGTTTCTGGTCCATGGAAACAGGCAGCCACCTGAAGAAATAGGCATCCCATTTTATTAGTTTTACTTCTTCAAATTATAAGAAAGTTGAGAAAGTTAGAGGTAGAAATGAACCAGCTGAGCTGTATTAGGTTTAGGAAACAAGTTACAACTGCAAAGGGAGGGCCCTTGGAGCTTAGAGAAGAGAAAGACAAGGTAAGACTCCTTGGGGTAAAGAAGAGGAAGAAGAGAACGGTGAGCATGTGCTCCCAAGAGTGTAAATGTGCCAGGGCAGCCTGTTTTTTGTTTTTTGCATTTTTCTGAAGCTGGAAACAGGGAGGCAGTCAGACTCCCACATGCGCCCTACCGGGATCCACCCGGCACGCCCACCAGGGGGTGATGCTCTGCCCCTCGGGGGCGTCGCTCTGTCGCGATCAGAGCCACTCTAGCGCCTGAGGCAGAGGCCAAGGAGCCATCCCTAGCGCCCGAGCCATCTTTTTGCTCCAATGGAGCCTTGGCTGCGGGAGGGGAAGAGAGAGACAGAGAGGAAGGAGAGGGGGAGGGGTGGAGAAGCAGATAGGTGCCTCTCCTGTGTGCCCTGGCCGGGAATCGAACCCGGGACTTCCGCACGCCAGGCCGACGCTCTACCACCAAGCCAACCGGCCAGGGCCTGCCTTGTTTTTGTTTTGAAGTGAGAGGATGGGACAGATTTCTGCATGCACCCCCACTCTGATCCACTGGGGAACCATTGGGTCAATGCTCTAATCAAGCTGAGTTATCCTGTCCGTGGCCCAGTGCTCAAACCAATCAAGCCACTGGCTGTGGGAGTGGGAGAGAAGCAGATGGTCATTTCCCCTGTGTATACTGACCAGGAATCAAACCCAGGACGTCTGTATGCCAGACCAATGCTCTATCTAGAGCTACCAGGCAGGACCACCATCTTCATTATGTAAGCCCAATATCTAACAGTTCCTAGAGGTGAAGTGTACCACTCAGTGTATGTTAAATGAATAGTCTCATAAGTCAAAGGAACTATTATATTAGTAATACCACAAACACCATACAGGTTTTGTTCCTCTGTATTTATAATATTCAATTCCTAAGGAAATTTGTAAGGTCTAATTTCTTACTTTATAAACTTGAAAAAAACCTTTCATCTGAATCAAGAGAAAAGGATCTTAATTATGGTGTTAAAACCTGTTTAGTTAACTTAGCCAATATTTAAAAATAAAAGGATCATAAATTATTTATATTTCAGATAGGATAGGATTCCCTACAACGGTTGTACCATTATCATACTTAGCTCACTATTTCCTTACCAGAAACATTTGCTTTCAGACGTATATGGTTGTACCCCAAAATAAAGGGAATGGCACAAGTTTAAATGGGATGCCTTGGCCCTGGCCGGTTGGCTCAGCGGTAGAGCATCAGCCTGGCGTGCGGGGGACCCGGGTTCGATTCCCGGCCAGGGCACATAGGAGAAGCGCCCATTTGCTTCTCCACCCCCAACCCCCTCCTTCCTCTCTGTCTCTCTCTTCCCCTCCCGCAGCCGAGGCTCCATTGGAGCAAAGATGGCCCGGGCACTGGGGATGACTCCTTGGCCTCTGCCCCAGGCGCTAGAGTGGCTCTGGTCGCAAAAGAGCGACGCCCCGGAGGGGCAGAGCATCGCCCCCTGGTGGGCAGAGCGTGGCCCCTGGTGGGCAGAGCGTGGCCCCTGGTGGGCGTGCCCCGTGGATCCTGGTCGGGCGCATGCGGGAGTCTGTCTGACTGTCTCTCCCCGTTTCCAGCTTCAGAAAATTAAAAAAGAAAAATAAAAAATAAAAAATAAATAAATGGGATGCCTTTCCTGTGGCCAGTTTGCTCAGTGTATAGAGCGTCAGCACAGTGTATGGTCAGCCTGGGGTTAATTCCAGTCTGGGTACGCAGGAGAAGTGACCATCTGCTTCTCTTTCATTTCCTTTCCCCCTTCTCTCCCTCTTTGCCTCCCACAGACAGGGGCTCCATTGGTTCGAACATTGGCCTGGATGCTGAGGATAGCTAGGATGGTCAGAACAGGTAAGCCAGAGGGGCTAAAAATAGCTCAGTACTTGAGCATCAGCCCAGACAGGGTTGCCAGGTGGATCCTGGTTGGGGCACATGTAGGAGCCTGCCTCACTATCTTCCCTCCTCTCACCTAAAAACAAAAACATAATGAAAGTGGTTTCTGCTGTTAAGCTCAAAAGTTAACTCAGGAGACTTTCAATATGCAATTTTATTCTTCTAATTACATAGAAGTTTGAAACTACTTTTATTCAACATATAGACAGTGCTAAATGGTATCAAATTTTAGTGAAGTAGTCTTAGAATTTGTTAATATAAGCCACTGTTGTTAACACCCCCAGAGGAGCTTAAACTGCCTAAAGCATGTATAAAAGGTCAACCACTTGTGCGAGTATCAATTAGTATATTTATGGGATGTGACATCAAAATTGAAAATGCACATGCCTTTTGATGTCCGCTTTAGGAGTCACTCCTACAGAAATAATCATTACAGGTATGTAAAAATTGAAGGATCCAATATAATAAGAATGATTAAATTCTGATATACTAATATAATTGGATCATATGCAAATGTTAAATGTAATTTGTGAATGGGATGGTATAGAAAGTTGTCCAAGACATGTATTGTGTGAAAAATAGGTTGGGCCCTGGCCAGTTGGCTTAGTGGTAGAGTGTTGACCCGGCATGTGGAAGTCTCGGGTTTGATTCCCCGCCAGGGCATACAGGAGAAGCGCCCATCTGCTTCTCCACTCTACCCTTCTCCTTTCTCTCTTTCTTCCCCTCCCGCAACCAAGGCTACATTGGAGCAAGTTGGCCCAGGCACTGAGGATGGCACTATGGCCTCGCCTCAGGCGCTAGAATGTCTCTGGTTGCAATGGAGCTAATGCCCCAAATGGGAAAAGCATCGCCCCCTAGTGGCCTTGCCTGGTGGATTTTGGTAGGGTGCATGCAGAATTCTCTCTGCCTCCTTGCTTCTCACTTCAGAAAAATACAAAAATAAAGTAGGTTAAAGAATAATGTTAAAAATATAATTGTGTGGCCTGACCAGGTGGTGGCGCAGTGGATAGAGCGTCGGACTGGGATGCAGAAGGACCCAGGTTAGAGACCCCCGAGGTCGCCAGCTTGAGTGCGGGCTCATCTGGCTTGAGCAAAGAGCTCACCAGCTTGGACCCAAGGCCCCTGGCTCCAGCAGGGGGTTACTCGGTCTGCTGAAGCCCCACGGTCAAGGCACATGTGAGAAAGCAATCAATGAACAACTAAGAAGTCGCAATGCGCAACGAGAAACTGATGATTGATGCTTCTCATCTCTCTCCATTCCTGTCTGTCTGTCCCTGTCTATCTCTGCCTCTGTAAAAAAAAAAAAAAAAATATATATATATATATATATAATTGTGTGAAAAAAAATATATATATATATAATTGTGTGAAAAAATATATATATATATATAATTGTGAAAAAATATATATATAATTGAGCCTGGCCTGTGGTGGCTTAGTGGATAAGCGTTGACCTAGAATGCTGAGGTTGCTGGTTCAAAACCCTGGGCTTACCCAGTCAAGAAACATACAACAAGCAATCAATGAACAACTAAAGTGAACCAATTATAAGTTGATACTTCTTACTTCCCTCCCTACCGCTTTCTATAAAATCAATAAAACCTTTACAAAATATATTCATACATAAATTTAAAATTACCTTTATACATGGCTATCCATATTCATGAAGGTTATACTAGCTAGTTTTTTGTTTTTTTGTATTTTTCCAAAGTGAGAAGCGGGAGGCAGAAAGATTCCCACATGTGCCCGACCAGGATCCTCCCAGCATGCCCACCAGGGAGCGATGCTCTGCCCATCTGGGGCATTGCTGTGCTGCAACTGGAGCCATTCTAACACCTGAGGTGGAGACCATGGAGCCGTCCTCAGTGCCCAGGCCAACTCTGCTCCAATAGAGCCTTGGCTGCAGGAGAGGAAGAGACAGATAGGAGAGGGGGAAAGGTGGAGAAGCAGATGGGCATTTCTCCTGTGTGCCCTGGCCAGGAATCGAACCCAGGACTTCCACGTGCTGAGCTGGTGCTCTACCACTGAGCTAACTGGCCAGGGCCTATACTAGCTAGTGTTTATTGAGTACTTACTGTGTGCTAAGTACTACTCTAATTACCTTGTATATTCTCAATTTTTTAAAATTAATTATTTATTTTAGGTGAAAGGACGGGAGATAGTGAGGCAGACTCCCGCATACACCCCGACCAGATCCACCTGGCAACCCCATCTGGGGGCCGATGCACTATAATGGAGCTATCTTCACACTTGAACCAATAGAGCCACTGGCTGCGGGAGGGGAACAGGGAGAGAAACAGATAGTCACTTCTCCTGTGTTCCCTGACCAAGAATTGAACCCAGGACATCCACACACCGGGCTGACGCTCTACCACTGAGCCAACAGGCCAGGACTCACCTGAGTTTTTTTTTTTTTTCCATTTTTCTGAAGCTGGAAACAGGGAGAGACAGTCAGACAGACTCCCACATGCGCCCGACCGGGATCCACCCGGCACGCCCACCATGGGGCGATGCTCTGCCCATCCTGGGCGTCGCCATATTGCGACCAGAGCCACTCTAGCGCCTGGGGCAGAGGCCACAGAGCCATCCCCAGCGCCTGGGCCATCTTTGCTCCAATGGAGCCTTGGCTGCGGGAGGGGAAGAGAGAGACAGAGAGGAAAGCGCGGCGGAAGGGTGGAGAAGCAAATGGGCGCTTCTCCTGTGTGCCCTGGCCGGGAATCGAACCCGGGTCCTCCGCACGCTAGGCCGACGCTCTACCGCTGAGCCAACCGGCCAGGGCCACTCACCTGAGTTTTAATCCCTATTTTACAAGAAGGGTTTGAGTCAATTCTTCAAGTTTATGGCTAGTAAGTTCCTAAGACTCAATCTGAATCCAAATAGTTTGGCTCTAGAGCTTGCCCATTTCCCAGCATGCTTTATTATGCTTCTCAAAAATGGAAAGGGAAGTGTACACCCTTTATTTTGTCATATATCTGTATCTGCACATTTTTCTAGAGTAAACATATAAATCTGTATTTGGGGAAAAAGGAACTCTCTTTAAAACCTGCCAGATTGATTTGATGTCAAGTTCTATCATTTAATTTAAGTCTACCAAAATGGCAAATCCAGAGGCTCACTGCTTTTTTTTTTTTTTTTTTTAATTTATTCATTTTAGAGGAGAGAGAGAGAGACAGAGAGGAGAGAGAGACAAGGGGGAGGAGCTGGAAGCATCAACTCCCATATGTGCCTTGACCAGGCAAGCCCAGGGTTTCGAACCGGCGACCTCAGCATTTCCAGGCCAACGCTTTATCCACTGCGCCACCACAGGTTAGGCTGCTTTTTAATTTAGATAAAGGAAATATGTTGAGGCAGATATACCCATACACAATAAAAAACCCAGGAGGATTCAATATAGTATTAATTTTCTGGTACTGTATATTAATATAGGATTCATCCTTGCTTACAGAACCAAATTTTGCAACTCTAAAGCATAAATGAAATCACAATTATGAACAATTTAAAGGGAAATATCCTTTATGCAGTATAAAATGGGAAGAATCTGCTATGAAAAAAAAATCTACCTACATCTGAACCAAGTTAACTTCTGAGTGCACCACTGCTTGACTTCCTGGATTGTGCTAGTGCAGGGGTCAGGAACCTATGGCTCGCAAGCCAGATGTGGCTCGTTTGATGGCTGCATCTGGCTTGCAGACAAATTAAAAAATGTTAAAAATATAAAACATTCTCATGTATTACAATCCATTCATTTTCTACCGCTCATGTTCATGGTTGCAGGTGGCTGGAGCCAATCACAGCTGTCCTCTGGGACACCACCAAATTTTTATTAGATAATGCGTAACGTACATGGGTCATTGTATGGCTCTCATGGAATTACATTTTAAAATATGTGGCGTTCATGGCTTTCTCAGCTAAAAAGGTTCCTGACCCCTGTGCTAGTGTTAGCTTCTTAACTGGAAGGTTGCCACTCCTCCACTCATCTCCACAGGACAACCACGATCAGATGCTGAAAAGAAAATTTGATCCTGTCACAGGCCTCCTCCTCTAAAATTCTTCAAGAGATTCCCATTGTTCTTGGGCTAAAAACAAACATCCTTCCGGAACCCAGTAAGACTTTGCACCTTCTGGTCTCTGATCACCAGAACTCCTGCACGTCATTTTTCAAGGGCCTTACAGGGCCTTTGCATAGACTGTTGTCTCCACCACCTTATTAATTCCTAAGACGACAGCTAAAACTTCAATTCCACAGACAGGCCTTCTTTGACCCCCCACCCCCTCTCAGGTTAGTTCAGGTACCTGCTGTGTGCTTGTAACTCTATGTCCCTCTTCAAACCCTTAACTCAGTTGCTAGGAGACAAAGTGCTATGTAAGCAAAATATGTAAAAAACAGCATTTCAGTGACTATTTTTCCTCCACTGATTTGAGAGAGAAGCATCAACTCCTGGTTCCACTTATTTGTTCCATTTACTTGTGTGCTCACTGGTTGCTTCTCATGTGTGCTCTGATAGAGATTAAACCTGCAACCTCAGTGTGCCAGGATGATGTTCTCTCCACTGATCCACCTGGCCAGGGCCTTTGTTTGATGTTTTATTATTCCTTTCACTACCGTATTATTATTATTATTTTTTACAGAGACAGAGAGAGAAAGTCAGAGAGAGGGATAGACAGGGACAGACAGGAACGGAGAGATGAGAAGCATCAATCATTAGTTTTTCATTGCGCATTGTGACACCTTAGTTGTTCATTGATTGCTTTCTCATATGTGCCTTGGTGGGCCTTCAACGGACGGAGTAACCCCTTGCTCAAGCCAGCGACCTTGGGTCCAAGCTGGTGAGCTTTTGCTCAAACTAGATGAGCCCGTGCTCAAGCTGGCGACCTCAGGGTCTCGAACCTGGGTCCTCGGCATCCCAGTCCGACGCTCTATCTACTGCGCCACCACCTGGTCAGGCACCCTTGTTAATTATTAAGCTCAGTTTCCAACTGAAAAAAAAAAATCATCTATCATTCAACTAAGTGAATATATTACTTACAGAATATATTTACCTATATTTTACATTAAGAAAATGATTCTTGACACTGGCCGAGTTGCTCAGTGGCTAAAGCATCAACCTGGTGTCCCAGAGGTCATGGGTTCAACACATAGTCAGACCACAGATGAGAAGCAATGAGCACACAACTAAATGTAAATAGGTGGAACCAGGAGTTGATGCTTCTCTTTCTCCATCACCCTTCCTCTCTCTCCCCCCAACCCCCGTTCCTCTTTCTCACCTGACCTCTCCCTTGCAAATCAATGGAAAAATTAAAAAAACAAAAAATTCACCTGATGAGGCGGTGGCGCAGTGGATAGTGTCGGACTGGGATGCAGAAAACCCAGGTTTGAGACCCCGAGGTCACCAGCTTGAGCACGGGCTCATCTGGTTTGAGCAAAAGCCCACCAGCTTGAACCCAAGGTCGCTGGCTCCAGCAAGGGGTTACTCGGTCTGCTGGAGGCCTACGGTCAAGGCACATATGAGAAAGCAATCAATGGACAATTAAGGTGTTGCAACACGCAATGAAAAACTAATGATTGATGCTTCTCATCTCTCTCCGTTCCTGTCTGTCTGTCCCTCTCTATCCCTCTCTCTGACTCACTCTCTGTCTCTATAAAAAATAAAAAAATTAAAAAAAAATTATTAGAGCTCTTATAAAAAAACAAAAAACAAACAAAATTCTCATAATTCATATAACTGCTCTATGTAGGAATCACAGAAGTCAACATCAAGTACAACTTTATTTAATAATTTTTTTTTGTATTTTTTTTTTTTTTTTCTGAAGCTGGAAACGGGGACAGTCCGACAGACTCCAGCATGCGCCCGACCAGGATCCACCCGGCATGCCCACCAGGGGCTACGCTCTGCCCACCAGGGGGCGATGCTCTGCCGCAACCAGAGCCACTCTAGCGCCTGGGGCAGAGGCCAAAGAGCCATCCCCAGCACCTGGGCCATCTTTGCTCCAATGGAGCCTTGGCTGTGGGAGGGGAAGAGAGAGACAGAGAGGAAGGAGGGGGGGTGGAGAAGCAAATGGGCGCTTCTCCTATGTGCCCTGGCCAGGAATCGAACCCGGGTCCCCCCGCAGGCCAGGCCGACACTCTACTGCTGAGCCAACCGGCCAGGGCCTCAAGTACAACTTTATTTAAAACTCACTTTTTGATTAGAGCATTCATGGCACATTGCCTCTTAATCCGTAAATATGCAGTTAAAGATGTTTTCAGAAATTATTATAATACTCAAGCTAAAAATAATTTCTAAAGGCAAACAGCTATGAAACCTGGACAGAAGGCTTCTTAGTTTCTCATTTTCTAGAAACTTTCACAAAAATTTGAAAAATAAGGCTAGAGGTTAAACATAAACCACACTTCCTGTCCATTCCTGGAATTCATCTTTCTCAAGAAATGATCTAACGGCATCTGTTTTAGAAGATGGCAGTTAGGCCTGATGCTGATATTCCAGCTCTGTTCTTGATCAGTTTTCTGACTTGGACTGGTCAGGAGTCAGTTTCTTCAGTGTCTCCATCAGTGAATTTAAGTGAGTATGCGTTAACATTATCTCTTCTTTCAGCTGGAAAGAGAAATATATACATATCAGAGCATTTTATTTTTACTTTTTTTGTGACAGAGAGACAGATAGGCACAGACAGGAAAGGAGAGAGATGAGAAACATCAATTCTTCATTGTGGCACCTTAGTTGTTCATTGATTGCTTTCTCCTATGTGCCTTGATGGGGGGGGAGCTACATTAGAGCAAGTGATTCCTTGCTCAAGCCAGTGACCTTAGACTCAAGCTGGCGACCTCGGAGTTTTGAACTGGGTCCTCTGTGTCCCAGTTCGACACTTGATCCACTACACCACCACCTGGTTAAGGTGTATTGGAGCTTCTTTTTTATTTTATTTTTTTAATTTTTCCGAAGTGAGAAGTGGCGGGGAGGCAGACAGACTCCCACATGCGCCCAACCAGGATCCAACCTGCATGCCCACCAGGGGGCGATGCTTGGGCCATCTAGGGTGTTGCTCCACTGCAATCGGGGCCATTCTAGCTCCTGAAGCGGAGGCCATGGAGCCATCCTCATTGACCAGGCCAACTTTGCTGCCATGGAGCCTTGGCTGCAAGAGGGTAAGAGAAAGAGAAAGGAAAGGGGGAAGGGTGGAGAAGCAGATGGACACTTCTCCTGTGTGCCCTGGCCGAAATTGAACTCGGGACTTCCACACGCCAGGCCAATGTTCTACCACTGAGTCAACCACCCAGGGCCCATATTGGAGCTTTTCAAACTTAACTCTCAATTTGTTGGTACTAGAAGCCGTTTCAAATTCAAGATAGTTACTGGAAGCTGGCAATGTCTCAGCACATTTCATTAACACATTTGTTTTATACTGCTCACAAAAATTAGGAGATATTTTATTGCTTCATATTCATTTTGAAATATCCCCTAATTTTTGTAAGCAGTATATATATATATATAAATATATATATATATTTATATATATATATACTGTTTTGTAATTTTGTAAGCACATATATAGATATATATAGACTTATATTGCAATAAAAAATATATATATTTTACAGGGACAGAGAGAGAGTCAGAGAGAGGGATAGATAGGGACAGACAGACAGGAATGGAGAGAGATGAGAAGCATCAATCATCAGTTTTTTGTTGCGACACCTTAGTTGTTCATTGATTGCCCTCTCATATGTGCCTTGACTGTGGGCCTTCAGCAGACCGAGTAACCCCTTTCTCAAGCCAGCGACCTTGGGTCCAAGCTGGTGAGCTTTTTGCTCAAAACAGATGAGCTCGCGCTCAAGCTGGTGACCTCGGAGTCTCAAACCCGGGTCCTCCGCATCCCAGTCCAACGCTCTATCCACTGTGCCACCGCCTGGTCAGGCGTAAGCAGTATATTTCTAAGAGAAGTTTATACAACAAAGAGTATAATAAGGTCCTCAGATATAAAGTTTTACATGAAAGATCAGTCAGGCAAGGGTACTTTTTAAAGTGAAAAATAAATAAATAATAAAATGGCAATAACTACATACGTATCAATAATTACTTTAAATACAAATGGACTCCAATCAAAAGAAAGGGTGGCCTGACCAGGTGGTGGCACAGTGGACTGTTCAAAACCTGAGGTCTCCAACTTGAGCGCAGGCTCATCCGGCTTGAGCACAGGCTCACCAGCTCGAGCGCATGGTTGCTAGCTCAAGCGTAGAATCATACATATAACCCTGTGGTCGCTTGCTCGAAGCCCAAGGTCACTGGTTTGAGCAAAGGGTCAGTGGCTCAGCTGAAGCCCCACCACCATGGTCAAGGCACAATTTAGAAATAAATCAATAAATAACTAGAGGGCTGCAACTATGAGTTGGGGCTTTTCATCTCTTTCCTTTCCTGTCTTTGTCTCTTGGTAAAAATTTTTTTTAATAAACAGGTTTGCTAAATGGGTAAGAAAAGACTTTTACATATATGCTGCTTACAAGCAACCTATTTCAGATCAAAAGACACACAGACTGAAAGTAAAGGGTTGGAAAAGACATTTCATGCAAGTGGAAGAGAAAAAAGAAAATGTGGTAGCAATACTTAGAAAAAGTAGAATTTAGGCCCTGGCCAGTTGGCTCAGTAGATAAGAGTGTCAGCCCAGGGTGCAGATGTCCCAGGTTTGATTTCCAGTCAGGGCACACATGAAAAGCGACCATCTGCATCTCAACCCTCCCTCTCCTCCTACTCTCTCTTCTACCTATTGCAGCCAGGTTCAAATAGTTCCAGCAATAGCCCCAGGCACTGAGAATAGCTTGGTTGTCTGAGTATTGGCTACAGATGGGGTTACTGGGTGGATCCTGGTTGGGGCACATGCGAGAGACTGTCTATCTCCCCTCCTCTCACTTAAAAAAAAAAGTAGGCTTTAATGCAAAGAGACAAAGGACATTTCTACACTATAGCCAAGATATGGAAACAACCTAAGTGCAGATCAATAGATGACTGGATAAAAATGTGGTACAAAAAAGTACAAAACAAAAAAGATGTGGTACATATATAAAATGGAATTTTACTTGGCTGAAAAAAAAAGAAATGAAAGCTTACTATTTGCAACAACATGCATAGACTTAAGACCCATGGTTTTCAACTGCTGCTCCAGTGCTAGTCAGCTAGAAATTTTATGCTGGTCTGAGAAAGAGTTAATTTCATATGAAAGGGTCTATAATCTTCATACATCATCAAGGTGGTTAACTCTTTCTCAGACCAGGACAAAATTTCTAAGTGAAATAATCAAAGAAAACTACCATATTATTTCACTCATATGTGTAATTGAAAACAACAACATCATCAAAAAACTAACAAAACAGAAACAAACTCACAGATATAGAGAACAAACTGATGGTTGCCAGACAGGAGGGGAGTTCGGGGGCAAGGTGAAAAAGTTGAAGGAATTATGCGGTACAAACTGGCAGTTATAAAAAGTCTCAGGATATAAAGTACAGCACAGGGAATATAGTCAATAATATTGCAATAAATATGCATGGTGGTGCGGGCTCATCTGGTTTGAGGAAAAGCCCACCAGCTTGAACCCAAGGTCGCTGGCTCCAGCAAGGGGTTACTCGGTCTGCTGAAGGCCCGTGGTCAAGGCACATATGAGAAAGCAATCAATGAACAACTAAGGTGTTGCAACACACAATGAAAACCTAATGGTTGATGCTTCTCATCTCTCTCTCTGTTCCTGTCTCTCTGTCCCTGTCTATCCCTCTCTCTGACTCACTCTCTGTCTCTGTAAAAAAAATAAAAAAAAAATGCATGGTGCCAGGTGGGTACTAGACTTATGGGGGAAATTACTTCGTAATTTATATAAATGTCTAACCACTACACTGTATATATACAACTAATGTTGTCAATGGTAATAGAAAAGTAAAAAAATAAAGGCAGTTCCTTGGGAGAGCTTCAAAGCTCTGTGTTTGCAATCTGTCTCTTCAACTGAGATCCTAAATTGGAGACAGGGGTGGTGTCTCTCACAATGACATCCCTGCTTTATATGCAGGGTGCTGGGCAGAGGCAGTAGCTTCTGTCTTCTCAGCTTACCTCTGCCACCAGGAAACCTCTGCCCTATGAGCAAGGCGGGGCAAGTGTGAATGAGTTCCCAGAACTATCAGCCTACTAGAAACTGGTTGTTCTTGCTTGGAAGAGATTCTGATGAGAAATACTGATAGCCTGCCTCCCCTGGGAAGAAACCACAGCCCTCAAATGGGAGCTAGGGGATAAAGGACCCCTGTGTTCCTGGCTGCATTCCCTTCTGAGCTTGAGGGTTCTGGGAAGGAGGGACCATGTTATGGCTCAGATGCTACAGGCTCTCACTGTTCTTACTAAGGATTAGTAGGTTTTCTTGAAAAAATGTCTCATTTACTTTAGGCTTTAAGGAAATTTTCCAGACTTAAGATGATTGTTTTCTTTATAATTTTCTTCCATTATGACTGTTTTGCTGGGTAAAAGGTTGTCAGTGGAACTCCTAAGGTCACCATTCTTTTTCTTTTTTTAACAGGGACAGAGAGAGAGTCAGAGAGGGATAAATAGGGACAGTCAGGAACGGAGAGAGATGAGAAGCATCAATCATTAGTTTTTCGTTGCGATACCTTAGTTGTTCATTGATTGCTTTCTCATATGTGCCTTGACTGCGGGCCTTCAGGAGACCAAGTAACCCCTTGCTGGAGCCAGCGACATTGGGTCCAAGCTGGTGAGCTTTTGCTCAAACCAGATGAGCCCACGCTCAAGCTGGCAACCTCAGGGTCTCGAACCTGGGTCTTCGGCATCCCAATCCGACGCTCTATCCATTGTGCCACCGCCTGGTCAGGCCTAAGGTCACCATTCTTAAAGTCATCTCCCATAATAATTTTTCACAGTATTTATGTTCCCCCCTCATCTAAGCAACTGAGATCATTTGCCACAACTATGAGTTGATGCTTCTCATCTTTCTCCCTTTCTGGGTCTCCTCTTTCTCGCTTAAAAAAAAAAAAAAAAAAGAATTGTTAGAGTATCACATCATTTCATCACCCCCAAGTTCACTGACACAAATTATGAGGAGTTGGAGTTGTCTAGGTTAAAAGAAACAAAACAATCATGAAATTTTACCTCTGCAACTTTTTCTGGAAGAGGCATGGTTTCAATATCCATCTCAGATGCACTTACGATGGCTTTTGTTTTTAAGAAATAGCTAGATAGAAAATAGAATAAATATTAGTACCATACCACAGTTAACATTATCAATGAGGCCCTGGCTGGTGGCTCAATGGATAGAGTGTCAGCCTGGTATATGGACATCCTGGTTCGATTCCTAATCAGGTCACATAGGAAAAGCAACCATTTGCTTCTCTTCCCCTCCCTCTCCCCCTTCTCTCCCTCTTCTCCTCCCGCAGCCAGTGGCTTTTTGGCTCAAGCATGGCCACAGGCACTAAAAATAGCTCCGTACTTGAGCATCGGCCCAAGATGGGGTTGCCAGGTGGGATGCATGCAGGAACCTGCCTCACTATCTTCCCTCCTTATACCTAAAAAAAAAAAAAAAAAAAAAAAGAGATCATCAATGAACCAAATTTGCCCTCTGAAGTAGTATCTGTCAAACAAAGACAGCCTACTTAATGATTTCCATTTCAAGATTCATAATGTATTTTGGAGGAAAAACAAATTCTCAATTAACAAATCATCAGAAGAGACTCTATTCCTCATTCTACCCTTTTCCAGCCAGGAATATATCAGACAAAATTACACAAAACCAGGAAAAATTACACAAAACCAGTCAAATGAATAAACACGATGAGTGTAAGCTCCATGCTCCACCAGTAGATTGTGTAGTACATTAGAAGTAATCACATTATGACAAATAAGTGTTGGTTGCCTATCCAGAAGCCATTCTTCAGTTCTTTGGTGTTAACAGAACCAAGATTTTGTTCAGTGTGCCCACTTCTAGCAGATAAAGCATAAATTTTCTAAGCCAACTGTGGCAATCTTTTTTCCCTATTGTCACATACTTCCTTTCCTAACTTAAGATGATCATGACAGTCCTGGCTGCTGGCACAGTGTAGGGCATCATCCCAGAGGGCCTTGGTTGCCAGCTGGATCCCAAGGGAATTGCTGGTTGGAGCCAAGACTGGGGCACATATGAGAAGCAATCAATGGGTGCACAACTACATGGAATAAGTTGATGCTTCTCTCTCTCTCTCTCCCTTCCTGCTTTTTCTTTTTTTAGAGACCTACAGACAGGGACGGACAAACAGACAGGAAAGGGGAAAAGTTAGAAAGCCTCAACTCGCAGTTGCAGCATTTTAGTTATTCGTTGATTGCTTTTTCATACATGCCTTGAAGGGCTGGGGGTGCTCCAGCTGAGCCAGTGACCCCTTGCTCAAGCCAGCGACTATGGGATCATAGCTATGACCCCACACTCAAACAGGTGACCATGAGCTCAAACCAGCGACCCCATATTCAAGCTGGTGAACCCATACGAAAGCTGGTGACTGGTGACCTTAGGTTTCGAACTTGGATTCTCTCCATCCCAGGTCAATGCTCTATCCATTGTGCCACTACCTGGTAAAGCAGCCCTCCCCCATTAAAAAAAAAAAAAAAAAGAAAAGATGATCATAACATAGTTCTGGCCAGTAATTATTTTGCTGATAAAAGAAGATCATTCCTGGCCCTGGCCGGTTGGCTCAGTGGTAGAGCATCGGCCTGGCATGCAGGAGTCCCGGGTTCAATTCCCGGCCAGGGCACACAGGAGAAGCGCCCATCTGCTTCTCCCCCCACCCCCTCTCCTTCCTCTCTGTCTCTCTCTTCCCCTCCCACAGAAAAGGCTCCATTGGAGCAAAGTTTGTCCGGGCACTAAGGATGGCTCTGTGGCCTCTGCCTCAGGCGCTAGAATGACTCTGATTGCGGCAGAGTGACGCCCCAGAGGGGCAGAACATTGCCCCCTAGTGGGCATGCCGGGTGGATCCTGGTCGGGCGCATGCGGGAGTCTGTCTGACTGCCTCCCTGTTTCCAACTTTAGAAAAATACAAAAAAAAAAAAAAAAAAGACCATTCCTGTATTTGCATACTTCTCAAATCCCTTTCCTTCCACGTGGAGATGCTACTGTCTATGGATATAATGCTTATAATTGCAGCAGCCATCCTGTATGCAAAAGGAAAAGGCCAAGAGAACCAGAGATACTGACACATATCCCTGTCATGGCTGAGCCACTAGAAGACTCCTGGAGTGGCCAACCACCTACACCCTTTACTTGTTAAACCCATGTTAGGTTCCTGTGACTGGCAACCAAATTAATTCTAATACACACATAGATATATTATCTTCCCAGACTTGTCCTACCTATACTTTTCTAATTTCTACTTGATCAGAAAGAACAGCTTGACCAGTGGTGGCACAGTAGGTAGAGTGTTGATTTGGGACACTGAAGTCCCAGGTTTGAAACCCCCAGGTCAGCAGTTTGAGCTTGGGATCATACACATAATCCCATGGTCACTGGCTTGAGCCCAAGGTTGCTGGCTTGAGCAAGGGGTCACTGGCTCACCTGGAGCCCCCCAGTCGAGGCACGTATGAGAAGCAATCAATGAAGAACTAAAGGGACACAACTACAAGCTGATTATTCTCCTCTCTCCCTTCCTTTCTCAGTCTCTCCCTCTCACACAGAAAAAAGGAAACAAAGAATATACCAACCTTCGAGCCTAACTCATTTTAAAGAATAAAAAATTATTTAGAATCCCATAATGCTTTTCAAAAAAATTTTTTGGTTTTAGAGAAAGACAGAAAGGAAGAGTAAGAGGAAGAAGAAAAATGAGAACCATCAACTTGTAGTTGGTTTACTTTAGTTGTTCATCGACTGCTTCTCATATGTGCCTTGATGGATTGGGGTGGGGGACTATCTCAAGCCAGAAACCCTTCTCTCAAGCTGGCTTGCTTGCACTCAGGCAGGCAACTATGGGGTTTTGGATCAGGGACCTCAGCATCCCAGGTTGACGCTCTATCCAATGAGCAACCACCAGTCAGGCAAATTTATATTAAAATTTTTTGTTACTAAAAGCTTACTTCCCCTAAACAAAACCTAAATTATAGCTCTGCAGAGAGAGGCAGAGAGAGAAACAGATAGGGACAAACAGGAAGGGAGAGAGAAGAGACGCATCAATTCTTCATTGTGGCTCCTTAGCTATTCATTGATTGCTTTCTCATATGTGCCTTCACCAGGGGACTATAGCAGAGCGAGTGATCCCTTGCTCAAACCAGTGACATGAGCTCAAGCCAGGGACATTGGGCTTCAAGCCAGAAACCATGGGGTCATGTCTACAACCCCACACTCAAGCTGGTGAGCCCGCACTCAAGCCAGCAACCTTGGGGTTTTGAACCTGGGTCCTCTGCATTCCAGTCCAATGCTCTATCTACTGCGCCACCACCTGGTCAGGCTACTTATAACTATTTCTAAAAAATATTTGGTTAGGCCTTGGCTGGTTGGCTCAGTTGATAGAGCATCAGCCCAGTGGGCAGATGTCCTTGGTTCAATCCCTGATCAGGGCACACATGAGAAGTGACCATCTGCTTCTCCCTTCCTCCTATCCCACTTCTGCAGCCAGTGGCTTGACTGGTCTGAAGCATCGGCCTCAGGTGGCTGAGGATAGCTCAGTTGATTCAAGCATTGGCCCCAGACAGGGGTTGCCAGGTAGATCTTGGTCAGGACATATGCAGAAGTCTGACTTTCTCCCCTCCTCTCACTTAAAAAAAAAAAAAAAAATTTTTTTAAATAAATAAATAGCTTGCTTGACCTGTGGTGGCACAGTGGATAAAGTGATGACCTGGAATGCTGACGTCGCCAGTTCAAAACCATGGGCTTGCTCAGTCAAGGCACATATGGGAGTTGATGCTTCTTGCTCCTTCCCTCTTCTCTCTCTAAAATGAATAAATAAAATCTTTTAAAAAAATAAAATAAAATAAATAGCCTGACCAGGTAGTGACAGAGTGGGTAGAGTGTCGGACTGGGACACTGAGGACCCAGGTTTGAGGTCCCAGGGTCGCTGACTTGAGCACGGGATCATAGACAACACCACAGTCTCTGGCTTGAAGCCCATGTTCGCTGGCTTAAGCTCCAGGCTGCTGGCTTGAGCAAGGGGTCAGTGGCTAAACTAGTGCACCCCCCACCCTCAATCAGAGCAAATATTAGAAAGCAACCAATGCACAACCATTCTACCAGAATTATGAGTTGATGCCTCTCATCTCTCTCCTTTCTTGTCTGTCCCTATCTGTCCCTCTCTCAAAAAAATAATAAAATCAATAAAAATACTTGAGTTTACTAAGGGGGATCATTTCATCCCCCTTTTTAATTAAAAAAAATTTTTTTATTGACATTATTGAGAGAGGAAGGGAGAGAGAGAGACAGGAACATCAATCTGTTCCTGTATGTGCCCTAACCAGGGATCAAACCGGCAACCTCTGTGCTTCAGGATAACGTTTTAACCAACTGAGCTATCCAGTCAGGGCTCTCCTCATTAAACTTAATTCTAGCCTGACCTGTGGTGGCGCAGTGGATAAAGCATCAACCTGGAAATGCTGAGGTCGCCGGTTCAAAACCCTGGGCTTGCCTGGTCAAGGCACATGTGGGAGTTGATGCTTCCAGCTCCTCCCCCCTTCTCTCTCTCTGTTTCTCTCTCTCCTCTCCAAAAATGAATAAATAAAATTAAAAAAAAAAAAAGAAGAAAAAAAAGAAACCCAAAACAAATAAACAAAAAACTCAATAAATAAAATTCTTTAAACTTAATTCTAAATAGAAATTATATAAGAAAGCAGAAATTATAGTATTTCTCAAGTATATAACACCTTTTGAAAATCTGCACTGAAGAACAAAATGGGCCTGGCCTGTGGTCGTTCAGTGGATAGAACACTGACATGGTACACCGAGGTTACTGGTTCAAAACCCTGGGCTTGCCTGGGCAAGGCTCATATGACAGGTAACCAGTAGACAGCTAGAGTGAAGCAACTACTTCTCATTCCATGTACCCTTCTCTCTGCAAAATCAATGAATAAAATCTTAAAAGTAAAGAAGAAAACAAATGGTATACCTAGTGTACACTAAACCTCATGGTGAAGGATAGGATTTATGAGTTTATTGTTTAGTCATCCATAACTCAAGTAGAAATACCTATCTACGCATATTAAGTGAAAAAAAGGAAACTTTGTTTTATAAAAGGAAAATTAACGTTAGAATTAAGATATGGATTTAAATCTCAGATCCTCTATCTTACTGAGCCCCAATTTTCTTATATAAGAACTTAGTGAGTGCCTCGCACAAACTATGTCATCAATGACAGTTTTTTGGTTTTTTTTAATGGTCAATAAAAGACTTTGATGGATGTTTTAGTTTATTCTAAAAATAAATCTTTTTTTAAAATTTTTTTTATTTATTTACTTTTTTAGATTTTATTTATTCATTTTTATTAGAGAGAGAGGGGAGAGAGAGAGGGAGAGATAGAGAACAGGGGGAGGAGCAGGAAGCATCAACTCCCATATGTGCCTTGACCAGACAAGCCCAGGGTTTTGAACTGGCGACCTCAGCATTCCAGGTCAACGCTTTATCCACTGTGCCACCACAGGTCAGGCCTCTAAGAATAAATCTTAATTAGTAAGTGAATTTATTAGGAAGATAAAGAAATATCCAAAGTAATTCACAAGAAGGACCAGCCAGTGGGGTACCTATTCAGATTTGAGGCCACATAGTCATTGTTTTTTACTTTTCTTTGTGTATCTGCTTCGTGTCTTTTTCTGTAGACAAGATTTCTCTGTATCTACATGCATAATGTAGAAAATAGCTACCCTAAACCTTTCACTTCCCAAATTCAGCACCAATACCATCTGCAAATTACCAATGCCTCTGGGTCCTTATTTCAAATACCTAGGGTAGAAAGCCTGACTGGCTTAACTTGGTCAAGTGTTCACTCTTGATCCCATTATCTGGGAGTGGTACCACACATGATACAAATATGGCCACAAGGTCCAACCCTATTGGGAGGGAGACAGGGGCTAGGCACAAACCCAAAAGTGTTTACTACATTATTTAAGAAAAGCTTACTTCCACAAATTTCTATAATGAAAGTATGTGTTCTCAATTATTCCATTATATGATTATGAAGATCAGAGAGAGAGCAACCAAGACAGGAAGGGAGAGAGATGAGAAGCATCAACTCATAGTTGCATCACTTTAGTTGCTCATTGACTGCTTCTCATCCATGCCTTGAAGGGGAGGCTGCAGCCAAACCAGTGACCCCTTGTTAAGCCAGTGACCTTTGGGGCAAGCCCGGAACCATGGGATCATGTCTATGACCCCACACTCAAGCCAACGACCCTACGCTCAACAGCTGGTGAGCCTGCTCTCAAGCCAGCAACCTCAGGGTTTCAAACCTGGGACTTCAGTGTCCCAGCACCTGGCTTTAGCATCTTCTTTGGTACAAACATTCTGCCTTTTCTGGAAGATCTTTTAAAATTACCTTGGTAAAGAATATCTAAATCTACTCACCACATCATTTTATTACTGGAAAGGCAAAAGTGACCTCTCAAGGCAGCCAGGTCAGCATGGGTAGAATACAGATGGAAACCAATGGGTATCCCACAGGAACTACAGAATAAAAGGTTGTAAGTGCTGGGGGAAAACAAAAACATCAAAATAAGGGTAAGAAAGAAAATCAGAGAAAAAATACAAAATAACCAGTCACTGGAACCATTTCTAAAAATTATGCTACAATAAGAGTATCACATTCAAAAAAGGTTAACTCATATTTTAATATAATTACACCCCAAATTACAGATAACTTTGTGGATTCTGGCCGCAAGAGAAATCATGGATGACAAATCAAGGCAAAAAGTAAACATTGACTATGAACTTGACCACCTTTTCTGGTAAAAGGCTTAGTGCATTTTCAGTTATATGTAAAATTGTTGTACCATGTTATACAGAATTATGACCTTATCTTTTTTTATTTTTTTCTTAATTTTTATTTTTTACAGAGACAGAGTCAGAGAGAGGGATAGACAGGGACAGACAGACAGGAACGGAGAGAGATGAGAAGCATCAATCATCAGTTTCTCCTTGCAACACCTTACTCACTGGCTTGAGCCCAGGCTCACCAGCTTGAGCCCTGGCTCGCCAGATTGAGTGTGGGATCCTAGATATAACCCCATGGTTGCTGGCTTGCCTGGAGTGCACCCCCTACACAACCGCCCATCAAGGCACATGTGAGAAAGCAATCAATGAATAACTAAGATGCCACAACTATGAGTTGATGCTTCAGTCATCTCTCTCCCTTCTGTCTATCTGTCCCTGTCTCTCTCTCTCTTAAAAAAATACACACACACACACACACACACTAGTTATTTCAAAGGATTGTGGTTTCTAGTTTATTATTCTACCATACACCAAAAAGTCATTTCCTCCTTTTTCCTCCACTAGACATACCCTTCTTGGCCTCACTTCACTTGCACAAGCCACTAGGGATATGTGGTCCTTACCTTAAAATCTACAAATACAACTTTTCCATTCATTAATGCGTCAAGTTCAGAGAATACTGAAACAGGTAAAAGAAGCATACTTTCAATACACTGTATGGATGGAATAAACCTTCTTCCAGCGCAAAATAGAAACAAACTGTTTTCTCCTTGTGCAGGCCGGATATACGCTCCTCAGCATCCTTAAGGCAAGGACTAGACACCAATCAGGAATCTCAGTACGTACCTGCCTTTGAGTAAACCTTTAATGCCAACTAGGAAGGGAGCTTCCAAAACCACGTTATTTGTAACCCCTGAAAAGAAAATGAAATCGAGTACGAATGACTACCTAGAAAGACTACCCACCTTCTGACAGGCTCATCAAGTCCACAAAAATCAAGTAAATTGCCCCCATCCCTAGTAAAGGGCTAATATTTAGATCTTAACTCTCTTTTCTTACCCCGCCGGCTCCCCACCTCGGGAAAAAGTGGAACACCCTCTCGGGCCCTCTTCCGCCTTCCCCAGACGCCGCTCGGACTCACTGGAAAAAACAACGGCCCCGAGGGAACGCGAGAGATCCCAGGCGAGGTGCACGGAGTCCGCGAGCACGGCGTGGCACTGCGCGCACTGGAACACCACGCACCTCTCGGGCTGCAGCCACGACGGCAGCCGCGGGACGGATGGCGGCTTCTCTGTCCACAGCCCTGAGGCGCCGAGCGGCGAGGACCCTTTCACCACCTGCGTGTCCCACTCCATGGAAGTCGTAGAAGAATGTTCGTCAGTTGTCTTAGCGCCATCACAAAAGTCACCGTCCCCCAACTTTTTACACCGGGAGTTACGCCAAGCCGCCATCTTCCCGGCCATGGCTGCCGCCTTCTTTTTGAACACACATACTAGACCCCGCCCCAAACACGGGCCCTGCGTCTTCATTGGATACCTTGAGCCCTGCAGCGCAGTCAGTGCCTGGGCACGCCCTTGGAGCCTGATCGTTGGTGAGGGGTGGAACGTAGATACGTGTGGTTAGAAGGGGGTTCAGCCTTTCTATTGGTCACCGACAGGAAACCCCGCCTCCGAGGCACTTTTCACCAATGGAAGTGCAGCATTCTTAATTTTAAACTGTCTATAAAGGTTGGCTTGGTAAACGCTTAGTTTGGCGCTAGTTTTGAAAGACTCAGTGGTGCCTGGAAGATACTCAGCGTGGTTTCCTGGACTGTGGATCGCGATGCCCGTCCCCTCAGTGGAGGAGCTGAACTCCTTCAAGTACAGTGACCTGCAGAACCTGGCCAAGAGTCTGGGCCTCCGAGCTAACCTGAGGGTATGGGCCGGTGGCGGAGGACGGTAGCAGTGGGTGGGGTAGGCTGAGCGGTCTTAGGGAGACGCGGTCGGAAGGGATCCAGCCTGCTTCTTAGCGGGGGATAGATTTGTTTCGTGAGTATCTATCTCTGCGAAAGTTAGACAGAGGGGTGTGGTAAGGTACCAAAGAATTGCAAAAATTAATATTAGTATTTTAGGAGAGAAAGTCAGGTTTCTTGACCTGTCCTTTCTCTTAGAGAATGGAGGGAAAAGGATATGGGAGTTTGCCTGACTTACAAGGACGACTGGGTCATTTAGTTTAACTATAATTGTATGAAAGGATTAAGGTTATTTGAAGAACTTCCTTTCCCTTTCAATAAGAGACAAAATTTACATACCACCCTACACTGATTTTAACTCTCCCTCCCTTCCTGGAATCCTGAGAGTAACCTGTACCTCAATAAAGGAGGGGAGATAGACATTAATTGTTAGGCAGTCAAGGAAATAACTGCCTTGATTTTTGTAAAATTCCAAACTTACATAATTTGTAACAGCGCCCAAAATCTCTATTGGGGGACCTGGAAGAAAGGATGGTGTTTAGGGTCCACTTCCATACACATATTTTTATAACTCAGCCTTGATCTGGAATGATCGTTTATTATTATTTTTTTCTTTAAGTGAGAGGAAAGGAGTTAGACTCCCACGTGAGTCCGACCAGGATCCACTGGGCAACCCCTGTCTGGGCCTGCGGCTTGAATCAATTTAGCCACTGGCTGCGAGAGAAAAGGGGGAGAGAAAGGGAAAGGGAAGAGCAGATGGTCCCTTCCCTTGTGTGACCTGACCTGGGACAACTGCACACTGCACACTGGGCGGATGCTCTATCCTCTGAGCCAACTAAGCCAGGGCTTTTTTTTTTTTTTTTTTTTTTTATTTCATCATTCATTTATTGATCACTATTGTGGTAGTGTTTCCAAATCAGTAAGGTCTGACTCTTGAGGCTGCAGAATGTTGGGGGGAAATGTGGCAATTCAGTTTGGATGTATTAGATTCTGTTGGTGCTTTCTCACATTTTGCTAATATAAACTCAGGAGATTTGTTCTTCTGGCTTTGCTATTTACACTGAATGAATACCTAAATCAGCCATTACAAATGTTTTTAAATGGTTTAAACAAAATAATCAGTGCCCAGGTGTTATTATTCAGGGTTTCATGAAGAGGAGCCGCAAAGGAATGAGGCAGCAGCTGTCTTATTGACCGACACTGCACTACTACAATTTTATTATTTAGTTTTGCAAAACTGATTAGATTGCTCTTGCCCTTTCTGAGACAACACCACACCATCTACTGTTTGATTCCTGACCTGCAGAAAGCTCCAGAAGGGCCACCTCAATCTCTCCAGGATTGAAGTGCCTTAGCGGGATCAGATTTATTAAACAGAAACATGACATCATGTGTGAGAAACTAACAAACAGAATACAGTGTACAATTTTATTATTTAGTTTTGCAAAACTGATTAGATTGCTCTTGCCTTTTTTGAGACATAACACCACACCATCTACTGTCTGATTCCTGACCTGCAGAAAGCTTCAGCAGGGCCAAGCATCACGTCCTTGAGGCCTTCCCTGGACACGACTGCCTTCAGTCATGTATGCTTGGTCTTGACCTTCCCTTTCTCAGGATGGGAACAGACAGTCACTTGGTGCTTTGGCTTTCCTCTAACACCCAGGTGTCTGTTGGGGCTGAATGATAAAGGAGTGTCTTTGGAGATATTTCTGAACTGTGGGTGTTAAATGGTTTCCCCGTACTTAATAAATAAAGCCTAGAACCTTAGGGTTTTTTTGCAATCTGGCTAGATAGTTGTTTGTTTGTTTTTTAGTTACAATCTTTTCTATAAGACCGAATCTAAACTGACTACTCCCTGAATTCTTGGTACTTTTGTCCATCTTTGTGCCTTTGCTTATTTGACCCTTAGGCCTCAGATCCCCTTCTCCCTCTGTCTTCTTTATCTGCATGAATAATTGCCAATTACTGGTCACAGTTAGACAACTGTCATCACTGACTTGGTGCCCTGTCCCCTCCTCTACATTCCCTTAGCCACAGGTCCACCAGCCCAGTAATCCCAGGAGCCCTCAGTGATTTAGAACAGTTTAATTTCAAGTACTGTTTCTGAGCACTTGGCAGGCTTCCACCTTGCACTTGTTATTTGTGTACGTGTGTTATCTTTTCTACTAAAAGTTAAATTCCTTAAACAGGGATTCCATCCTTCCACCTTGGAAGTCTTTATAGTACTAAGTGCAGTACATTTTATTATTTACACCTACTCTTTGGGAATTAAAGTGGAGGCTTCCTACTGGAGTTCAGAGCTGTGGCTAACCATAAGACCCCACAACCGTTTGGGTCTTTGAAGAACTATTGCAAGTTTAGCTCTTTTTCTATAATTCCCACCGATTACCGTCTCTTGAGGCAGCTGATCTGAGGTGGTCAATGAATCACCTGTTGTCGCAGAGGTGTTTTGCTGCATTATTTGTCACTACAGAGCCCATTGCCAGCCTAGCACACAATGTCTGGCACATAGTAGGTGTCAAATATTTGTTGAGAGTTACTATTACTCAGACAAATTTGATCATACAAGTCTTTATTATACCACCACAGGTCAGGCCAATTTCTTTGTTCTTTACCACTGAAAGCGCTCTTATCAAGACAACCATGCCCTGCATCTTACAAAGCTTGTGGTCCGTCTCCTTGGTATTTCATTTTGTCCTGCCTTCCACTTTTTTTTTTTCTTTTTTTTTTTTGTATTTTTCTGAATCTGGAAACGGGGAGAGACAGTCAGACAGACAGACTCCCGCATGCGCCTGACCAGGATCCACCTGGCACGCCCACCAGGGGTGACGCTCTGCCCCTCTGGGGCGTCGCCCCGCTGCGACCAGAGCCACTCTAGCGCCTGGGGCAGAGGCCAAGGAGCCATCCCCAGCGCCCGGGCCATCTTTGCTCCAATGGAGCCTCGGCTGCAGGAGGGGAAGAGAGAGACAGAGAGGAAGGAGGGGGTGGTGGAGAAGCAAATGGGCGCTTCTATGTGCCCTGGCCGGGAATCGAACCCAGGTCCCCCGCACGCCAGGCCAACGCTCCACCGCTGAGCCAACCAGCCAGGGCCCTGCCTTCCACTTTTTTCTAGTCTCCTTTGCTGGTTCTTCCTCGGCCAAATCTCTGAACATGAAGTAACCCAGGCTTCTCTCTTTGGCCTTGTTTTCTCTAATTGTGCTTTCTCTTGGTACTCAAGTGCTCTTTGAAACTTAGAACATGTCATTTTCTTCTGCTCAGTGCCCTCCCGTGACTGTCCTTATACCTAAAATAAAACCCAAACTCCTCCAAAAATAATGAGAAACTTGACTTGATCCTATTGGAGGAAATTTAAGAAAAGAAGAGCACCCTGACCTCAGGGTTGGTTAGAGCGGCATTCTGAAGCACAGAGGTTGCTGGTTCTGTCCCCGGTCAGGGCACCTAGAGGAACAGATCAATGTTCCTGTCTCTCTCTCTTTCTTCCTTTCTCTCTCAAATCAATATTTTAAAGAATGTTTATTAAAAGAAGAAGAAAAAAGAAAAGCTATCATTGGAGATAGATGAAAAAATTTGATTATAGGCTACGTATCAGGATATTGGAAACTTCTGCCTGTCCTGGGTACAATAATGTATTTGAGGTTATGTAGGAAAATATTTCCTTATTTTTAGGAGATGTGGCTGATGTATTTTGTGGTAAAGTGATGTCTGGAACTTATTTTGTTTTGTTTTAGAGGGAGAAAGGGAGGGACAGACAGGAAGGGAGAGAGATGAGAAGCATCAATTCTTCATTGTGGCACTTTAGTTGTTCATTGATTGCTTTCTCATATGTGCCTTGACTAGTGTGGGGGGGGGCTACAGCAGAGCAAGTGACCCCTTGCTCAAGCCAGGGACTTTGGGCTTCAAGCCAGCAACCATGGGACCATTTCAGTGATCCCACTCTCAATCTGGTCACCTCGGAGTTTCGAACCTGGGTCCTCCACGTCCCAGTTTGATGCTCTATCCACTGTGCCACCACTTGATCAGGCTCTTTTAATTTGTATTTATTGATTTTAGGGAGAGAGAGAGAGAAACATTGATTTGTTGTTCCACTTATTTATACATTGATAGGTTGATTTTATTTATTTTTATCTTAGCGAGGAGGTGGGACAGACAGAGAGGAAGAGAGATGAGAAGCATCAACTCATAGTTGCAGCACCTTAGTTGTTCATTGATTGCTTTCTCATATGTGCCTTGATGGGAGAGGGGGCGCTGCAGCCAAGTTAGTGACCCCTTTTGAAATCAGCAACCATGAGGTCATGCCTATGATCCCACGTTCAAGCTGGTGATTCCATACTCAAGCCAGACTAGATTCTTTTATGTGCCCTGACTAGAGATCAAACCTACAACCTTAGTGTATTAGGATGACACTTTTAACTAACTGACTTACCTGGCCAGGGTAGTTTTTTAAACTTCACTCATTCTTGCCTCCCCATGGTATTTCTTTATACTTTTCCCTGTGCCCCACTCTCCTAATCATCCTGCAGGCCTCAACAGCTAGAGACATCATGCCTTTTCCCTAGAACTGGCCAATCCAGTTACCTGCTGAAGTCTCGACCCTGTGGGCAAGCCCACCTTGTTCTGTCACAACATTCTGATTTTCCTCACGTTGGCACAGACACCACTGCACTGTCGTTGCCTTTTCTTGTCTGACTTCAGCCTGCTCTGAAATCTGCGAGGACAGGGACCAATTCTATTTTGGTCTTCATTCTATTTCCAGAGCCATTCCAAAGGACAGTTGATAAATATAAGAACAGGAGAAAACGTTCAATGGATCTGTCTTGCTTATTTGATTTTTGGCTGTACTATTAAGATCTTTAACTTTCCTGCAGGCAGGCAAGTTGCTAAAAGCCTTGAAAGCCCACCTGAAACAGGAAGCAAGAAAAGAAAATGAAAATCAGGTAAGTAAGGTTTCTCATCACCTATTTAGCAAAGGAATCATATTTAGTTAATGAGTGATAAACTCAGTTAGTGATGACTGCTGTTGTTTGTTTTTTGAGAGAGAGATTGAGGGACAGACTGGAAGGGAGGGAGATGAGACACATCAACTCATAGTTGTGGCACCTTAGTTGTTTATTGATTGCTTCTAATATGTGCCTTGACTGAGAGGCTTCAGCTGAGCCAATGACCCCTTGTTCAAGCCAGCAACCTTGGGGTCATGTCTATGATCCCACACTCAAGCTGTGACACCGCACTCAAACTGATGAGCCCAGTGCCCAAATTGACGACCTTGGAGTTTCAAACCTAGGTCCTCTGCCCTCCCTCTATAAAATCAATAGAGGCCTGACCTGTGGTGGTGCAGTGGATAAAGCGTCGACCTGGAAATGCTGAGGTCGCCGGTTCAAAACCCTGGGCTTGCCTGGTCAGGCACATATGGGAGTTGATGCTTCCAGCTCCTCCCCCCTTCTCTCTTTCTCTCTCTCTCTCTCTCTCCCCTCTCTAAAAATGAATAAATAAATAAATAATTAAAATAAAATTAAAATAAAAAATAAATAGATTAGTGTGTGTGTGTATAATTATATACTGCTCACAAAAATTAGGGGATATTTTGAAATGAATATGAAGCAATAAAAAAAGCATTTTATTTTTTTTATTAAACAAGAACATCAGACAGAAACTTGTTGATTATGTAAATGAGATGTAAAACCAACTTTTATTTCATTGGTGAAAATGCATTGTTCAAAAGGCTGAAAGGACTGGGGTATCTGCATGTTCCCTGATCTTGAAAGTGCACATCCTGCAATTTCCCTGCCCTTGCAATGCCCCTGCAACACAATTTGCTCAAATGGGAATCCTGGAGGGTCATAGGATGCCTTTCTTTCTTTCTTTTTTTTTTTTTATTTTTAGAGAGGAGAGAGAAGGGGGGAGGAGCTGGAAGCATCAACTCCCATATGTGCCTTGACCAGGCAAGCCCAGGGTTTCGAACTGGCAACCTCAGCATTTCCAGGTCGATGCTTTATCCACTGCGCCACCACAGGTCAGGCACCATAGGATGTCTTGAAGCTGATCGGACACAGATGACAGTGACAACAGCACTTGGAACATCCCAAAGCGTGATTAGCAGACTGTGGAATCGCTTTCAAGAGACTGGCACAGTACGAAGAGGACAAGGGCAGGGTCGCCCATCTGTCACAACAGCAAGAGATGACCGCCACTTGACCTTATTGGCAAGAAGGAATAGGTGCAGCAATGCAACAGAGCTATGGGGACAGTTTCTTGCTGCCACTAGACGGCTGATATGCACCCAGACCATGTGAAATTGGCTCCATCGTGTTAAACTGCATGCCCAGCAACCAATGATATGCATTCCGTTATCTGCTTAACACCAATGAACCCATAGAAGGTGGGCTGATGAGCACTGTCATTGGACCCGTGATGAGTGGTCAACTGTCCTCTCAGATGAGTCACGGTTCAGTCTGTGGCCTGACAATTGTCGTGTCCTGATGTGGCGTGTATGAGGAACATGGGAGAATCTACCTTTTCTGCAAGAAAGGGACTCCTTCGGTGGTGCTGGAATAATGGTGTGGGCTAGCATCAGCATTGGTGGTTGTACCAACCTCCACATCATCAGAAATTGATTGTGACTGTCAGATCTCAAAATGAGCCTGACCAGGCAGTGGCGCAGTGGATAGAGCATTGGACTGGGATGCAGAGGACCCAGGTTCAAGACCCCGAGGTCGCCAGATTGAGTGCAGGCTCATCTGGTTTGAGCAAAGCTCACCAGCTTGGACCCGAGGTCTCTGGCTCAAGCAAGGGGTCACTCGGTCTGCTGAAGGCCCGCGGTCAAGGCACATATGAGAAAGCAATCAATGAACAACTAAGGTGTTGCAACGCGCAATGAAAAAACTAATGATTGATGCTTCTCATCTCTGTCTCTGTCTATCCCTCTCTCTCTCTGAAAAAAAAAAAAAAGATATCAAAATGAGGTCCTGCCCCCTATAGTGGTACCCCATGCTGGAGCAGTTGGAAACAACTTTCTTTTCATGGATGATAATGCAAGGCCCCACCCACCATGTGCATCTCTTCAACAACATGCTCAGAAGGTGGGAATCGAATGCATGGACTGCCCTTCACATTCTCCAGACCTGAATCCCATTGAACATGCTTGGGATGCACTGAGAAGACATCTGGCAAACCGTCCAATGCCTCCCACAACACTTCCTGAGCTGCAAGTTGCCCTGGAGCAAGAGTGGCAGAGGATCCCACAGGAACTGCTGGACAATCTGATCCTGTCCATACACCCTACTGAACAGTCAATGTGTGGCACTGTCGTCCAGTTTGACGTGCTTCTGTTCACCCCCACTTGCTACTTAATCACGATAATTGAGTTTGCATCTCATTTGCATAATCTTTCTTTTACTTGTTTGCTTTTCTGATGTTTTTGTTTAATTAAAAAAATAAGCCTGACCAGGCAGTGGCGCAGTGGATAGAGTGTCAGACTGGGATGTGGAGGACCCAGGTTAGAGACCCTGAGGTCACCAGCTTGAGCGTGTGCTCATCGGGTTTGAGCAAAGCTCACCAGCTTGGACCCAAGGTCGCTGGCTTGAGCAAGGGGTTACTCGGTCTGCTTAAGGCCCACAGTCAAAGCACATAGGAGAAAGCAATCAATGAACAACTAAGGTGTCGCAACGAAAAACTAATGATTGATGCTTCTCATCTCTCTTCGTTCCTGTCTGTCCCTATCTATCCCTCTCTCTGACTCTCTCTGTCTCTGTAAAAAAAAAAAAAAAAATCAAATGCCTCCTTTTTTTATCACTTCATATTCATTTTGAAATATCCCCTAATTTTTTGTGAGCAGTATATTCACATACACACACTATGTTAAGACAAACATCTGTCTAAATTGCACTTAATAGGCAAAATTACCTATTCCAATTTATCTCATTATTAACCTGGGGACTGCCTGTATAATTTTTCTTAGGTTTATTTTGTGTGTGTGTGTGTGTGTGTATATGTTCATCTTTTGGTTTGTTTGGTATTTTTATTCAATTCATATGCTGATTCTGCTCTGGTTAGTTAGCTCATTTGGTTAGAGCTTCATCCCAATATGCTGAGCTTGTGGGTTCAATCCCTGGTCAGGACACATACAAGAATCGACCAATGAAAGCATAGTTAAGTAGAACAACAAATTGATGTTTCTCTCTTTCTTCTCCCTCCCTCCCTCTTCTGTCCCTCCTCTATCCCTCTCCTCTCTCCCACCCTCCCTTCCTCTCTCTCTAAAAATCAATTAAAAAAATTTTTTTTAATAAAAGAAATGCTGGTAATTTCTGAGCATTATACATAAGTATACCGTTATATATAGGAGATGGCAGATGAATGTGTCTCTTTTCAGGATGAAAGTCAAACTTCTGCATCCTCTTGTGATGAGACTGAGATACAGACTAGCAACCAGGAACTAGCTGAGAGGGAACTAGCTGGCTATGTCACCAAAACAAGGAGAAGGCACAGGACTGTCCACAGGAATCCTGACCTCCAGGTAAATGGATGTATACAAACCGAAAATAAGCACCACCTGTGCCAGAATTGGTATATTCTTAGGGACCGCTTTTTCAAATTCCTTAGGTAGTGGTAAACACTGGGTGTTGTAAACTCCATGAACACACAGACCCAAGTCTGGGCTGCTCATCACATCCTGGGTGGTAATTCTCAGAAAGCACTTAATTAAGTATTAAGCACAAATTAAATATGAGCCTTCATTAAGTGTTTACTTAAGTGAGGTATAGTAAATAAGAAGGAAAATGAAACCAACATTAAATATGATTGTTTTCCTCTTTCCTATCCTGTCCCAGACCTGGTGACCACATTATTCTTAGTGCAATTTAGACAGTAAGGTCATATGATTGCAAGGGCTCCCTCACTTGCTTTGTGAGGACTCTGATTAGGCTATCTTTTCATTCAAACGTAATTTTTTTATTTGTTTTTTCTCAAGTGAGAAGCAGGGGGGCAGAGAGACAAACTCCCCCGTGTGCCTGACAGGGATCCACCTGGCATGCCCACTAGGGAGCAATGCTCTGCCCATCTGGGGCGTTGCTCTGTTGCAACCAGACCCATTCTAGCGCCTGAGGCGGAGGCCATGGAGCCATCCTCAGTGCATGGGCCAACTTTGCTCCAATGGAGCCTTGGCTGCAGGAGAGGAAGAGAGAGACAGAGAGAAAGAGAGGGGGAAGGGTAGAGAAGCAGATGGGTGCTTCTCCTGTGTGCCCTGGCCAGGAATCAAACCTGGGACTTCCACTTGTCGGGCTGACGCTCTACTGCTGAGCCAACTAGCCAGGGCCCCAGACATAATTTTTATAATGCATGGTCTTAGTATTTATTTTTTAGTTCTGTGCGATCCCTTAGTCGTTAGCCTGTCTGAGTCTCTTATGACACTTGGTAAGGCAGAGACCCAATCTGCCACTCAGAAACCTTATTCTCCTATTTTTCTTTAATTCCTTTTTCCCCCTAAACTAGATACCTATTTTTTGAAAGCAATGATTATGTTTTGTTTTTGTTTTTCTTTTACTATCTTAATATAAGTAATGTTTTTAAAGTTTTCAATGGTATACTTTTAAATTGAGGTATAATTGACATATAAAATTACTCTAGTTTCAGGTGTACAACTTAATGATTTGATCCATGTTTGTTTGATCATTGCAAAATGAGCACCCTAAGTCTAGTTAATATCACTATATATAGTTAACAAAAATGCCTGTTTTTATGATGAGAAATTTTAAGATGTACTCTCTAAGTGACTTTCAAATATGACGAACCTCTTATTTATCATTTATTTACTTTTAAAATTTGTAGCAGGGTCATTCAGAGATAAAAACAAGTGATCCCACTGAGTTCCAGAATCAAGAAAAGCAGGAAAACCAGACTCTCAGAACTACAGCAGGAGCTCCTCCACCAGACGAGAACCAAGGAGGTGAGAATGCAGTGTTCTCAGGAAGAAGTGGAACAAATGGTATGCCAGGGAACTGAAACATCCCAACATTGCCAGGGCAGTCACGAGCCTTAGATTCCTATGATTGCCACACCAAAGTGCTACGAACTGGATGGCTTAAGACAACACATTTATTCTCGCACAGTTCTGGAGGCTGGACATCCAAAATCAAGGAGTCAGTAAGGCTGTTCTCCTAGACCAGGGGTCCCCAAACTATGGCCCGCGGGCCGCATGCGGCCCCCTCAGGCCATTTATCCGGCCGCACCATACTTCCGGAAGGGGCACCTCTTTCATTGGTGGTCAGTGAGAGGAGCACATTGACCATCTCATTAACCAAAAGCAGGCCCATAGTTCCCATTGAAATACTGGTCAGTTTGTTGATTTAAATTTACTTGTTCTTTATTTTAAATATTGTATTCCCGTTTTGTTTTTTTACTTTAAAATAAGATATGTGCAGTGTGCATAGGGATTTGTTCATAGTTTTTTTTATAGTTCGGCCCTCCAACGGTCTGAGGGACAGTGAACTGGCTCCCTGTGTAAAAAGTTTGGGGACCTCTGTCCTAGACCCTGGATAGAATCCTTCCTGGCCTCATTCTACCTTGTGGTAGAAGCTGACCCTCAGTGTCTTTTGGCTTGTAGCTACATTACTCTAAGTCTGTACCTTTGCTGCATGGCATTCTCCTTTCCTCCTTAAAAGGACAGTCCTGTTGTATTAGGGTTTCCATCCTAATGACCTCATCTTAGCTTGATTATATCTACTAAGACCTTATTTCCAAATAAGGTTATATTGTGATTACTGGAGGTTAAAACTTTAGCATATTTGGGGGGGAGGTACAGTTTAACCCGTAACACCATTGTGTAGAATTTCTAACAATTTAACAATTAAAGCAAAAATTAGAACCAAATATGGTAAGCCATCAGATCGTCTTCATTAATTTTAGAAACCAGAATAAGAGTGGTAGCTGGAAAGCTTAGGGAATTTGATCCCTACTCAGTGATAAGGAGAGCCTGCATTTTGTCCATTAGCTCCTCTGGCCTACTCCAGAGACAAGTGCAAAGACCTGTTTGCCTGTTCAACCAAGACTGTTAAAAGGGAGCTGCAAAGTCTATCTTCCCAGTTGTGAGGCCTTTTTTATTTATGATAAATGTATATTCTTTTTAGACTCTACCCTCCTAAAAACATCTTCCCTAAACTTTTTCAACTAAACGTTTGTTTCAGTAAGACACTAACACTTCAATTCCCATATAACTACCAGGAGTTGGTGCGTTCTGATTTCAGTCCTTGAGCGATAGAGTGCCTCCGTGTTCCTTTCACCCCAGCCCGTCGGCCTGCTAGTGTCCACGAAGCAGTTAAGTGCAGAATTTCTAATGCTGAGCCTTCCCATTTTCCTCAGATTTTTGCATTTCTTACTAAATCTAGTTCCAGGAGGTTGAGGTTCTGATTCAGTAGATCTCAGGTGAGTCTGGGAGTCTGCAGATTTAATAAACACCCCAGGTTTGACACTTCTTTGTCTTTAGGTGCATATACCTTATATACCCATTTTAAAATCATAATTTAGAGAAAGTAGTTAAGAAATATGACAAAAGAGTCAGAAGTCGGGATGGAATTACAAATGTCTACTATTCTATCGATTATTTTATCTGGGAGACATAGCTCTAGGACTCAGTTTTGATGCCATAGAAACACTGGGTGGGTACCCATCGAATCAAATTTGCTTTTAATTTTGATGTTTAATTTGTTGCGTTGACATGTTTTCAAGTGTCCCACTCAATATAATACCCTCTACCCCCTCCCTACCAGAGAGAAATTTTTAAAACTTTTTACTTTGACATAATTTCAGACTTAAAGTTGCAAGAATAGTAATAAGGATTCCTACGTAACTTTCACCTAGATTTCCCATGGTTAACACTTTCCACATTTTTTCCATTTCTCTTTATGTGCACATATACACACATTATATGTGTTGTATACATTTTTTTCCTGAACTGTTTGAGTAAGTTACAGATGTGTGCCTCTTTACCCTAAATATGTCAGTGTGTGTGTGTGTGTGTGTGTGTGTGTGTATTTTTTAATGGTAATCATTTTTTTTTTTTTTTGTATTTTTCTGAAGCTGGAAATGGGGAGAGACAGTCAGACAGACTCCCGCATGCGCCCGACTAGGATCCACCCAGCACGCCCACCAGGGGCGACGCTCTGCCCACCAGGGGGCGATGCTCTGCCGAGACCAGAGCCACTCTAGCGCCTGGGGTAAAGGCCAAGGAGCCATCCCCAGCGCCCAGGCCATCTTTGCTCCAATGGAGCCTTGGCTGCGGGAGGGGAAGAGAGAGACAGAGAGGAAGGGGAGGGGGTGGAGAAGCAAATGGGCGCTTCTCCTATGTGCCCTGGCCGGGAGTCGAACCCGAGTCCCCCGCACGCCAGGCCGACGCTCTACTGCTGAGCCAACCGGCCAGGGCCTATTTTTTTTTTTTTTTTTTTTTTTTTTTTTTATTATTTTTTTTTTTTTTTTTTTTTAGAGAGGAGAGAGAGAGACAGAGAGGGAGAGAGAGGAGAGAGAAACAGAGAAAGAAGGGGGGAGGAGCTGGAAGCATCAACTCCCATATGTGCCTTGACCAGGCAAGCCCAGGGTTTTGAACCGGCGACCTCAGCATTTCCAGGTCGACGCTTTATCCACTGTGCCACCACAGGTCAGGCCCTATTTTTTTTTTTAAGTGAGAGGAAGGGAGATAGTGAGACAGACTCCTGATGCACTCACACTGGGATCCACCTGGCAACCTGTCTGAAATCAACCAAGCTATATTTAGCTTCTGAGGCTGACAGGCTCAGACCAACCAAGCTCTATCCTCAGTGCCTGGGGTGGCACTTGGGCCAGTTGAGCCACTGGCTACAAGAAAGGAGGAGGAAAAGAAGGGGGAGACGGAGAGAAAGAGCAGCAGACAGTTGCTTCTCTTATGTGCCCTGACTGGGGATTGAACCAGGGAAATCCATACACCAGCCAGAGCTCTATCCACTGAACCAACCAGCCAGGGCCTGATGTGTATTTCTTCTTTTTTTTTTTTTTTAAGTAAAGGAAGGGAGGCAAAGACAGACACCAGCATGCACCCTGATGGGGATCCTTCCAGCAAGCCCACTAGGAGGCAATTCTCTACCCATCTGGGGCCCTTGCTCCATTGCAGCTGGAGCCACTTTAGCACCTGAGGCAGAGACCCTGGAGCCATCCTGAGCACCCGGGGCCAACTTGCTCTAATCAAGCCTTGGTTTCAGGAGGCAGGAAAAGAGAGAAAAGCGAGAAGCAAGAGGGGGAAGTGTGGCAGAGCAGATGATTGCTTCTCCTGTGTGCCCTGACTGGAAATTGAACCCACTGGTCCGACGGTCTACCATGGAGCCAACTAGCCAGGGCCAGATGTGTATTTCTTAAAATACAAAAACACTTTCTCACAAATGTACAGAATACAAAATGTTCATTGATGTGGTTTCATATTCCACATTGCACCTAACCTTTAGAAAACCACTGTGAAGTTATGTATAGTATCAAGGAAGAATTTTCACAATTACCTGAAATTACTCTTCCCTTTCAACCACACATCTGTATTTGGCAAGGTTTGTTTTCATTTATATATACTCAATCAAAACAACATACTGCCTGACAAGGCGATGGTGCAATGGATAGAGTGTCGGCCTGGGATGCTGAGGACTCAGGTCTGAAGCCCCAAGGTCGCCAGCTTGAGCGTGGGATCACAGACATGACCCAGTGGTTGCTGGCTTGAGCATGGAATTACAGACATGACTCCGTGGTCACTGGCTTGATCCCAAAGGTCGCTGGCTTGAGCGAGGGGTCACTGACTCGGCTGGAGTCCCCCAGTCAAGGCACATATGAGAAAGCAATCAGTGAACTAAGGTGCTGCAACAAAGAATTGATGCTTCTCATCTCCCTTCCTGTCTGTCTGTCCCTATCTGTCTCTCTAGCTAAAGAAAATATATATCACATTATCTGCAGAAGTAGGAAAGGGAATCCAGCTGCCTTTGATAAATCAAATATTAAAGAAATGTAAAAAAAGAAAATGCCACTTTATCCACTATTTTTGTGTTAGAAATTTTAGCATTTTCATAAATTTATTTATGTTGAAATTTAATGGACATTCTGTTATTTTTAGTGAATCAAATGTTTTTAAATGTCTTTTTATCTAATATGGCACATATTGATAGATATAATTGACATATATGAAAAATAATCTTTAGTGGCCTTAATTTTTTTTTTATTGGTAAGACTTAGATATTTTATTTATTTATTTATTTTTTTGAAGCTGGAAACGGGGAGAGACAGTCAGACTCCCGCATGCGCCGGACCGGGATCCACCCGGTACGCCCACCAGGGGGCGACGCTCTGCCCACCAGGGGGCAATGCTCTGCCCCTCCAGGGCGTCGCTCTGTTGCGACCAGAGCCACTCTAGCACCTGGGGCAGAGGCCAAGGAGCCATCACCAGCGCCCAGGCCATCTTTGCTCCAATGGAGCCTTGCTGCGGGAGGGGAAGAGAGAGACAGAGAGGAAGGAGAGGGGAAGGGGTGGAGAAGCAGATGGGCGCTTCTCCTGTGTGCCCTGGCCGGGAATCGGACCCGGGACCCCTTGCACGCCAGGCCGACGCTCTACCACTGAGCCAACTGTCCAGGGCCAAGTGGCCTTAATTTTTGAGAGTATAAATGTATCTTGAGACTAGAAAGAGTGGAATTGCTAATCTAATCTATAGGTAGGTCTTATTTAGTTGGATCAGTTATTTCAGTAATTATTCCAATAATCCCATCAATTATGACTCTTAAAACAGGAAAATCTCAGCTCATCCTTTGCATTTCATTGTCATGTGTCTTCAGTCAACATTAATCTGAAATAGTTCCTCAGTCTTCTTTTGTCTTTCCGGTTGTTGACATTTGTCTTAATGTGCTGATGGGTTCATCAGGTCATGCACTTTTGGCTGGATTCCCACAGAATAATATGTCGGCCTCAGTCAGCACCAGAGAAGGCACTGGTGTTGGTGTGTCTAATGACTACTCATATTAACTTCCATCACCTGGTTATGCTGGTGTCTGCTAGGTTCCTTCTCTGTCAAGTTACTACTTTTCCATTTATAATTAATAAGTATCTTGTGAGGAGTGACTCTAACTGTAGATATCCTGTTTTTCATGGAACTTTTCTCTCTGATTTTAGAACCAAGGTACAATCAGAAGCCCCTGGAGGCTCTCCCTCCCTATTGAATGTTCTTTGCCGTATTTTATGGATACTTTAGGGAACCTCAAGAATGGTTGACTTTATAAGTAGTATTACTGGAGGGCCCTGGTGAGATAGCTCAGTTGGTTAGTGTCAAGCCAGTATGCCAAGATTGCAGGTTCAGTTCCTCGTCAGGGCACATAGAAGAATCAAACAGTGAGTGCATAACAAGTGGAATAACAAATCATTCTCTCACTCTCTCCGTCTTCCATTCTCTCTCCTTTCCTCTTTTTCTAAACGCAATTTTTTAAAAAAGGTAGTATTACTTAAAAACCCCCTTATACCTAGCGTGCGGAGGACCCGGGTTCGATTCCCGGCCAGGGCACATAGGAGAAGCGCCCATTTGCTTCTCCACCCCTCCGCCGCGCTTTCCTCTCTGTCTCTCTCTTCCCCTCCCGCAGCCGAGGCTCCATTGGAGCAAAGATGGCCCGGGCGCTGGGGATGGCTCTGTGGCCTCTGCCTCAGGCGCTAGAGTGGCTCTGGTCGCAATATGGCGACGCCCAGGATGGGCAGAGCATCGCCCCTGGTGGGCGTGCCGGTTGGATCCCGGTCGGGCGCATGCGGGAGTCTGTCTGACTGTCTCTCCCTGTTTCCAGCTTCAGAAAAATGAAGAAAAAAAAAACAAAAAAAAAACCTTATATATTTTTCAGTACATTATCTCGAGTTGAAAAAAATATCAGAAAGTGTAAACTGATATTAAGTGGGTAAAAATAGTAAACCTTGTATACAGTACCATTTCAACCGGATTAAAGAACAAAAGTAAAACAAGTATAGGCATACCTCACTTTATTGTGTTTCATATATGTTGTATTTTTTACAAGTTCAAGTCAAGATCTTGACCAGCAAAACAATTTTTTCTTGCTTTATTGCAGCTGTCTGGAACAGGTGGTTGTTAGGTGTGCCTGTATAGAAGCAAAGGACTTGAGGAAATATGCCAAAATGCTAACGATGTTTCTTAGGCTGGTAGAATTGTGTGATTTTATCATTCTAGTTATGATAATATGTTTAAAGCAAAGGTTCTGAAAAAGTTTTTTATTTATTTTTTTACCAAGAGAGACAGCCAGAGAAAGGGACAGATGGGGACAGATAGGAAGGGAGAGAGATGAGAAGCATCAATTCTTCTTTGTGGCACCTTATTAGTTCATTGATTGCTTTCTCATATGTGCCTTGATGGGGTGGGGGGGCAGGCTCCAGCAGAGTGAGTGACCCCTTGCTCAAGCCAGCAACCATAGGGTCATGTCTATGATCCCAGGCTCAAGCCAGCACCCCTGGCGCTCAAGCTGGTGAGCCTGGGCTCAAATGGGTGACCTCTGGGCTTCAAACCTGGGTCCTCTGTGTCCGGGGTCAACAGTATCCACTGCACCACTGCCTGGTCAGGCTGAAAAAGTGTTTTTAAATTTCTGGTATTCAGGAAGCACAAAATTTCTGCCTACTTGAAGCATACAAGCTAAAATTTTATTGACACTGTAACATTCTTTGTGTTCTTTGGCAGAGCCTATGACATGAATATGTTCACATTAACTTTTGACATTTCTTAATGACAAGAATTGTCGAAATCTTTTCATTAGTTCTGTATCTTTATATTCAGGTAATGAAGATTCAAAGGTATTGTCAGAAAAAAAGAGGTCTGTCTACACAGATGGGTTTTCCAAATCTGGAAAAAATAAAAAAATTGGAAGCACTACTCCAAGTAAGTTTTGCATACAAATAAACATAAAGTAATGGTTGGCACCCTCAGACTGCTGTTAGAGTCAGTGAGCTGTCACAGCTGAAAGCTGAGGTGCTGGAACTGGGCAGGCGTCTGCATTCATTTTCTAGCTGAGAGACCTTGAGCAACTTATCCACAGTAAACCCACTTTCTCGGTTGAAAGTAGAAATGGTTGTACTGCCTATTTCATCAGGTTAATATATAGATTAAGTGAGACAATATTTCTACTTCTGATTACCTAACATAGTAACTGACATGTAGCAAGTATTCAGTAAATATCTGAGAATAAATGTCTGTAAAGTACGTACTTGGCAGAGTCTACCTTGTAACAAGGTACTCCAATTTTGGACATGTAATTCTTCTTCCCTATTGCTTGTCATAGAATATTGATTGTTACCTGTTTATAGTACTTAAAATGCTACTTAGCATACATTAGAAATTCATATACTTAAATAAAAGGTTATTAAATTTTATTTTTGATTGATTTTAGAGAGGGAGAGAAACATCAGTTTCACTTATTTATACATTCATTGGTTCTTGATTTTTGTTTTGTGTGTGTGTGTGTTTTGATTAATTGATTGATTTTATAGTGAAAGAAGCAGTCATTTGTTCCACTTAGTTGTGCACTTACCCGTCACTTCCCCATGTGCCCTGACCAGGTATCAAACCTGCAATCTTAGAGTATTGGGACAACATTCTAACCAACTAAGCTACCTAGCCAGGGCTAAAATATTATTAGTTAGAAGATACATTTATACTTAATTAGAATAGCACAGAGCAGGGTTCTGCAAAATGCTGCCTGCTTTGGCCTGACCTATAGTCTTTTAACTAAGAATGTTTTTATAGTTTGAAAGGGTTATATAAAAAAAAGAAAGCTTTACATATTTACTCTTTGCCCTTTATCTTCCATAGAGCTTTCTAAACATTTTAAAACATCAGATTTATGATAATAAAAGGCATTTGATTAGTTGGTGAGGGTTGAGGACAAATGTGACTCTCTTTTTATTCTCTGGACTAAACCAAGAAGTCATTTAGCAGTGAAATAGACAATGGAGAGATGGTGAATATTTGATAGTTTTTAAGATAGATATGTTGTACCCCCAAGTTTCCAAAGAGTAAATGTTTTGAAATTAAAGTTTTGGCAAAGATAATGCTGAATGTCAGGTATGCAAAGGAAAGAATAAGTGATAATAAGAAAACAGCGAAGGTGAATAAATGATTTTGTCTTGTTATTTTCATATTTTGCGGAACATTCTAGACTTTAAGAAGCTTCATGAGGCTTGTTTTAAGGAAATGGAGTCCATTGATCAATATGTTATGAGAAAAAAGAAACATTTTGAACAACGCAATTTATTTAATGAACCGAAGGTAACTGTGTTCTTTTTTTTTTTAATGTTTGTATTTATTTATTTATTTGTTTGTTTTACAGAAACAGAGGGATAGACAGGAACAGAGAGATGAGAAGCATCAATCATTAGTTTTTCATTGCGCATTGCGACACCTTAGTTGTTCATTGATTGCTTTCTCATATGTGCCTTGACCGCGGGCCTTCAGCAGACCGAGTAGCCCCTTACTCAAGCCAGTGACCTTGGGTCCAAGCTGGTGAGCTTTTGCTCAAACCAGATGAGCCTGCGCTCAAGCTGGTGACCTCGGGGTCTCGAACCTGAGTCCTTGGCATCCCAGTCTGATGCTCTATCCACTGCACCATGCCTGGTCAGGCAGTAATTGTGTTCTTAATTGGACTAAAATTTTTCATTTTAATTTTTTTTTTAAATGAGAGGCGGGGAGGCAGAGAGACAGACTCCTCCTGCATGCGCCTGACCTGGATGTACCCTGCAAGCCCTATAGGGGACAATGCTCTGCCCATCCTGGGCCATTGCTCAGCAACCGAGCTATTTTAGCGCCTGATGCGAGGCTATGGGGCTCTCCTCAGTGCTCATGGTCACCTTGCTCAAATGAGCCATGGCTTTGGGAGGTGGAGAGAGAGAGAGAGAAAAGGAGGAGGTTTGGAGAAGAAGATGGTTACTTCTCCTGGGTGCCCTGACTGGGTATCGAACCCCAGAATTCCACACATCAGGCTGACGTACTACCACTGAGCCAACCTGCCAGGACTTGATTTTAATATTGATACCATGTATACACCATGGTTAATGTAGCCAGCTCTACTAATGGACTCATTAGTAGAATGGATTTGTTTTAGTTTAATGTATCTTTACTGTCTTAAATTGCTTTCCTCCCACCATGAGAATTTTCAAAACCCTCCAGTCTTCACTATATAGAATGAATTTCAAAGTGGCAATAAGTTGTTCTGTTTTCCATGTTCAGACATTGTGCCTTTCACCTTTGTTGAGGGTAGACTGGCTTACTGATGAAGCCAACTTCTTTCCCTTTCACCTAAAGGAAAAGGGGTGACTAGCAGTGACTAATATAAAGGCTTTTAGTGATAACTGGGCCCCCTGGAGGGTCTTCAGTCCAAGTCCTACTGGACTCAACGCCCCTTTAAGTGAAAAAAGGTCATCAAATAAACCCCCAAGGTTGAGTTAGCAGCAGAGTAATGAGATGATAACATCCCACAAAGTTGATGCCGTTGTTTTATGTGGTATCTGTTGTTCAAGGTGGAAGGCCTGGGAAGCATTTATTTTAGAATTTTTAATATATAACCAGACATCTTCCTATTTCTCAAAAAGAATTTGAGGCACTTTGTGTTATTACAACACAAAACAGTATAAAGTCAATTTTCAAAGGGTAGAAAATTAGCACCATTAACAGGTACATTTTCTATTGTATCAGTCACTTTGGAGTTCGTGATACTAATGCCAACAAAGACATGCATTAGCTGATAAATTGTAAATAGTATGCCTGACCAGGCAATGGCACAGTGGATAGAGCGTCGGACTGGGATGCAGAGGACCCAGGTTCGAGACCCCGAGGTCGCCAGCTTGAGCGTGAGCTCATCTGGTTTGAGAAAATCCCACCAGCTTGGACCCAAGGTCACTGGCTCAAGCAAGGGGTTACTCGGTCTCCTGAGGGCCCGAAGTCAGGGCACATATGAGAGAGCAATCAATGAACAACTAAGGTGTCGCAACAAAGAACTAATGATTGATGCTTCTCATTTCTCTCCATTCCTGTCTGTCTATCCCTATCTATCCCTCTCTCTGACTCTCTCTCTCTCTCTGTGTAAAAACAAATAAATTAATTAATTTTAAAAAATGGTAAATAGTAGAGCCTGACCTGTGGTGGTGCAGAGGATAAAATGGCAACACGAAATGCTGAGGTCGCCAGTTTGAAGCCCTGGGCTTGCCTGGTCAAGGCACATATGGGAGTTGGTGCTTCCTGCTCCTCCCCCTTCTCTCTCTCTCTCTCCCCCTCTCTAAAAATGAATAAATAAATATTTTTAAAAAAATGGTAAATAGTAAAAGAAAAAACAAAAGACATAAGCTTCTTTTTTATAGTGAGAAGCTTAATCTTGGGTAATGAATATATTTGTAAAACCACTGTTGCACAGTTGAAGATACTATTTATCATCCTTTAAGCAAACAGTAACAAAGCCAGGTGATGGCATTAAACATCTCCATTCCTTCATACTGATCAAACAACATAGATGGAGAATCCAGAGAGGAGATATGTAGTATGTCCATATACTGTGAATGTAGTGACACCTGTCCAAGCAAGGGACAGGTGTCACTACATTCACAGTTCAATATGTGGGCAAGAGGCCCATGCTGAGACTTTACAGAAAGTAGACATTTATCTTCTTTTTCTGCATGGACATGAGCTAGTTGCAAATATTCCTTGGAAGCAAGGCCACTCATTTACCTTATCATGAAACTATATGTATTTAAGTACTTGATTGAAAGTCAAGCTTATACCTGGGCTGTGGTGGAGCAGTGAATGGAGCGTCAACCTGGAATGCTGAGGTCTCTGGTTCGAGGGCCTGGGTTTGCCCCGTCGAGGCACATACAACAATCACTGAACAACTAAAGTAAAGCAACTATGGGTTGGTGCTTCTCATTCCTCCCTGCCCTCCTGTCTCTGTAAAATCAATAAATAAAGTCTTTTAAAAAAAGAAAAGAAAAAGAAGAAAAAAAGTCAAGCTTCCTATACAACATGGGAATGAGTTAATTTTCCAGGTAAAAGTTAAGGACAAAACAGCTATCTCAGCCATGAACTTGAGCGTAGCCTTAAAGATGTGTTGAATAAATCTGTAGTTTACCTTATTTTTATTTATAGCCCCATCTGAATGAGTGTGATCTAAAATCCCACCCCATTTAAGGAATTAACCTATTAGGTTGATTATTTAGTATCACCTATTTAGAGGTTAGAGAATAAAAACAATTACAGTAACTTTGCCCTAGCTGATAAGAAGTTTGAGGAATTGATCATTGATAGTGATAGTGATAGTAATTAAAACGCAAAGATCCGAGAGAGACTCCTCCTGACCATAACTAACCTTTCCTTGACTTTCATGATTAAAGAAGAGACACCTGTTTGATTTTCTAGCCAAATGGCCCTCTACAAAGATAAGAAACCTGTGTCCGAGATGCATGTTTTTACTTTAACAGTGGTAATGATAAAAAATTTACATACATGTTTTCAAATATTTACTTTTTTTTTTTTTTTTTTTTTGGTGACAAAACAGAGAAAAGGACAGATAGGCACAGACAGGAAGGGAAACAGATGAGAAGCGTCAATTCTTCATTGCGGCATCTTAGTTTTTCATTGACTGCATTCTCATATGTGCCTTGACCGGCGGGCTACAGCAGAGGGAGTGACCCCTTTCTCAAGCTAATGACCTTGGGCTTCAAGCCAGTGACCTTTGGACTCAACTCAATCACGGGGTCATGTCGATGATCCTACACTCAAGCCAGCGACCCCGTGATGAAGCTGGTGAGCCCGCACTCAAGCCAACGACCTTAGGGTTTCAAACCTGTGTCCTCTGTGTCCCAGTCCAATGCTGTATCCATTGCACCACCACCTGGTCAGGCCTTACATCCTTGATAATACAAAAATATCTCAAGTGAATTGGCATTTCTTTGATCATTCTGTTACTTGTTTATGTTAGATATTTTTAGATGTTATAATTGACTTTTTATTTGAATTTGCTCATTTCAAATGTTTACTTTTGTGTTACGATATGATTGACTTGTTGGATTGAGAGAATAAGATTTTTATTCCTAAAAGAAAGGGAGAAATTGATTGGATTATTTGCTAACAAAGTGAATTAGTGCTACCAGAGTCAGTAGGATAGTGTTTGTTGTACCTGGAAAAAAGTAAAAAAGATTGGTTCTCAGTACAAGTAGAATCATTTATATATTATGTGGTGCTCAAACAAATGTAGAGTTGATTAGCCTGTTGCCAAATGGGAACTGCAAGGAGACACTGTGTGGAAAGGGGATTTTATGGGAAACATAGAAGAAGATATAAAAGGTAGAGTGTAGGACTGGGACGAAGAGGACCCAGGTTCAAAACCCCAAGGTCACCGGCTTGAGCACAAGCTCATCCAGCTTAAGTGTGGGATTATAGACATGACCCCATGGTTGCTAGCTTGAGCTCTAAGGTCGCTGGCTTGAGCCCAAGGTCGCTAAGGTCGCTGGCTTGAGCAAGGGGTCACTCGCTCTGCTGCAGCCCCCTGGTCAAGGCACACATGAGAAAGTAATCAGTGAACAACTAAGATGCCACAACAAAGAATTGATGCTTCCCATCTCTCTCCCTTCCTGTCTGTCTATCCCTCTCTCTGACTCTATCTCTGTCTCTGTCAAAAAAAAAAAAAAAAGGTGTGATTAAATACAACTTAATACATTTTACTTGGGTTCTCAGTAAAATGTATTTATCAAATCTTGGGTTCTCATATTTGGGTCAAAATGTATTTATCAAATCTTTTAGTTTTTTTATTTTCTTTTTTTTTTTTTTCAAGTGAAAGGGGGGAAATAATGCGACAGACTCCTGCATGCGCCCTGACTGGGATCTACCCAACAACTGCCGCCTGGGGCTGATGCTTGAACCAGACAAGCTATCCTCAGAGCCCAGGGCCAGTGCTCAAACCAACTGAGCCACAAGCTGGGTGAGAGGGAGAGAGAGAGGTACAGATGGTTGCCTCTCATGTGTGTCCTGACTACAGATCAAACCCAGTACATCCGCACACCAGGCCAATGCTCTATCCGCTTAGCCTACCAGACAGGGCCTAAATCTTTTAGTTTTATATGTGTCTCACAATATTAGCAATTCTTCTGCTTGGATGTTGAAATGAGAAGTTAACATAATTCTCTCTTTTATTTTTTTAATTGAGAGGTGGGAGACAGAGAGACAGACACACATATGCCCCAACCAGGATCCATCTGGTAAGCCCCCTATGGGGTGATGCTGTTCGCATCTTGGGCCATAGCTCTGTTGCTCTGGAACCGAGCTGTTTTAGCACCTGAGGTGAGGCCATGGCTTCATCCTCAGTGCCCGGGGCCAGCTTGCTCAAATGAGCCATGGTTGCAGAAGCAGAGGAGAGAGAGATAAGGGGGAGAGGGAGAAGTGGAAAAGCAGATGGTCACTTTTCCTGTGTACCCTGATCTGGATTCCAACCCAAGGTTTCCACATGCCAGTCTGACACTCTACTGGCTGAGCCAATCAACCAGGGCCAACAATTCTCTAGTTGTCTGTATTTCATAGGATACAATCAGAATTTTTTATCATTTGGCTTTTCATTGTGAATTTTAGTAGTCCTACCTCTGGTGCTCTGCTGGTCAGTTAATGAAGTTAACATTTCTTTTTTTTTTGGACACAGAAAGGGACAGACAGGAAGGGAGTGAGATGAGAAGCATCAATTCTTCGTTGTGGCACCTTAGTTGTTCATCAGTTGCTTTCTCATATGTGCCTTGACTGGGGCTACAGCAGAACGAGAGACCCCTTGCTCAAGCTAGTGACCTTGGGCTTCAAGCCAGCGACCTTGGGCTTCAAGCCAGCAACCATGTGGCATCATGTCTATGATCCCACACTCAAGCCACCAACCCCATGCTCAAGCTGGATAAGCCTGTGCTCAAGCCAGCGACCTCCAGGTTTCCAGCCTGGGTCCATCGCATTCTAGTCTGATGCTCTATCCTCTGCACCACAGCCTGGTCAGGTACTATTTGAAACATTTTAGAAATGCACATTCAACGGGCATGTGTCAGCTACCTCACTCATTCAGTTATTCTTTGTGTGTTGATAAAAGATTACCTAAGTGGAACTCTTCCCAGCTGCTTCAAAAAGAGCACTTCCCTCCTTCCTTTCTCTTTTCTTTTTTTAAAAGAAGCTTTTAAAACTGGTGGTGATTAGGAGTGGAACTAATTATAGATTCCACATGCTAATTATGTAATAGGTTCTTGGAGTTTGTATTTAATAAATTATATATTACCATATGTCCAAGAGAACCTATTTATTCTCCCTTTCTGGCTACAGGACCTGTTTAAGCCACTGTTTCTGTATTTAGAAAGTACCTGGGCACTTGTGAGCCAGAAAAGGCTTTCTGTACCACATTACTCAGCACAACCAAAAGTTACTGTTAAGTCAGAGTCGCCATAGCAACATTGGTGCAGGGACTTGCTCAGCCTGCCAGGCAGATAGGATAGGTTGAAATAGTGGGTACAAAGGGGTGACAGGTGGAGTTAAAGTGGGGATGAAACTGGGAAGGGGAGATAAATGGGGTGCCCCTCTGCACTTTGCCAAGCAGACAATACTAAGAGGTCAAGGGTTTTTTTGCTTTGTGAAAGAGAAACATCCATGATTTGTTATTTCACTTATTTATGCATTCATTCATTGATTTTTTTTTTTTTTTGTACGTGCCCTGACTGGGGATTGAACCTGCAACCTTGGCGTATTGGGATGATTCTCTAACCAGCTGAACGACCCAGCCAGGGACTAAGTGTTCAAGCTTTAATGGTGCATTTTCCTTTCTTTAGAAGCAATCTGTCAGTAAGGAAGTGGTGGCAACTCCAATTGGTCTCAAAGGAAGACTCTTTATGGCTTGTACTCCCGCAAGCCAGGGACACTTGCAAGGCCGGGCCCAGGGCACTGCGGATCAGAGCACCTCATGTGTGAACGGGTCAGTCAAGCACTCCACACTCTCAGGAACTAAAATGAATGTCAGGTAAAGAACTCTAAAATATGATCAAAAGCTATATGTAAATTTTAATACATTTCATGTGGACTCCATTAAATATGTTTCCATATTGATTAAAAAAAAGGATCAGGCCTGACCTGTGGTGGTGCAGTGGATAAAGCGTCGACCTGGAAATGCTGAGGTCGCCGGTTCGAAACCCTGGGCTTGCCTGGTCAAGGCACATATGGGAGTTGATGCTTCCAGCTCCTCCCCCCTGTCTCTCTCTCCTCTCTCTCTCTCTCCCTCTCCCTCTCTCTCTCCTCTCTAAAATGAATAAATAAAATTTAAAAAAAAAATAAAAAAAAATAAAAAAAGGATCAGAAAAGAGAAGTGTCAACAAATGGCTTTCATAAGTTGTAATCATTTTTCTTTAAATCTGTATTCAGTTTCTTGTTTTATCCAACTTCTCTAAGCTCACATTTGATTCATAAGTAAAGATAGAAAATAACATATATGAATATTTTTCATTTTATTAGTTTAATGTATACCTGTAAAGATATATAAAGAGAAATTTTTCCATTTACTCAAATACAAAGGTGAAGCTAATTTTTTTTTTTTTTTTTTTTTTTTGGTGAAAGAGAGAGATAAACAGGGACAGACAGACAGGAAGGGAGAGAGATGAGAAGCATCAATTCTTTGTCGCAGCTCCTTAGTTGTTCATTGGTTGCTTTCTCCTATGTGCCTGGACTAGGGGGCTACAGCAGACCAAGTGACTCCTTGCTCAAGCCAGCGACTTGGGCTCGAGCTGGTGAGCTTTGCTCAAGCCAGATGAGCTTGCCCTCAAGCCAGTGACCTCGGGGTTTCAAACCTGGGTTGTCTGCTTCCAGTCCAACGCTCTATCCATTGCCACTGCCTGGTCAGGCTGAAGCTAAATTCTTATAGAAGATCTCTCAATGAAGTGAATTAAAAAACACACTTGTCCTAAAATACGAATACTGTAACCCCTTCGGAAATACAATATCATAACTATCTGATACCCATTGATTCCTCTGTTTTGTTTGTACCTTTCCTGACATCAGGGTACCTCCTCAACTATGACTGTCCCCGCAGATGAAGATCTTCATGCTTCTTTCTTTTTTTTTTTTTTCTAGCAAGAGAGATGACAGAGAAAGAGACAGGGAAAGGGACAGACAGGCAGGAAGGGAGAGAGCTGAGAAGCATCAATACTTTGTTGCAGCTCCTTAGTTCATTGATTGCTTTCTCATATGTGCCTTGACTGGGGGGGCTATAGCATAGCAAGTGACCCCTTGTTCAAGCCAGTGACCATAGGGTCATATCTATGATCCCATGTTCAAACCGGCGACCCCGCACTCTAGTTGGTGAGCCCACGGTCAAGCAGCGACCTTGGGGCTTTGAACGTGGATCCTCTGCATCCCAGTTTACGCTCTATTCACTGCGCCACCACCTGGTCAGGCATACTCTTTAATACCAAAATTTAATCTCTCCTGTTTAAAGAGCATTTGCAGCATCTGTAGAGCTGGGGCATGGTAACACTTCCACAACTTGTGCAGTTATATGATATAGTTTTATTTTTCTTATGTGGTTATTTTTTTTTTAATTTATTCATTTTTTATAGAGGAGAGAGAGAAAGAGAGAAAGGGGGGAGGAGCAGGAAGCATCAACTCGCATATGTGCCTTGACCAGACAAGTGCAGGGTTTCAAACCAGCGACCTCAGTGTTCCAGATCGACACTTTATCCACTGCGCCACCACAGGGCAGGCCTGATACAGTTTATAAATCTTAAAAATGCCCTTTAGATTTTCATTTCATGCACTGAGTTATCTTGGAATATGAGGTGCCTATATTTGGCAGTTCTGATTGTATTTAATACTATTTAAGAACACCGTGCTCAGCCCTACTTAGATCGGTCAGTGGATAAAGCATTGTCCTTGTATTCCAAAGTCCTATTCTGGGTCAGTGCACATACGAAAAGTACCCAATGAATACACAACAAATTGAAACAACTAAGTGGAACGAATTGATGCCTCTCTTTCTCTCTCTTTCTCTTCCCCGTACCCCTACTCTATCTCAAATCAAAAGAGGGAAAAAAGAAAAGCACCATAGTCAGGGCTAGCCCTCGGTACACTGCAGTGCACAGAGCAGCCTGGACTTGACAGCAGCTGTCCTAGTTCACCAGTTGCCTTACCTCTGTTGTTGCAGTCTTTGGCAATAATTTTGGGTGTTGATTCAGGATCAGCATCAAATTACTAATTATAAGTCTAGAAGACGCCTGGTTAATCACCCCATCACAAACCCTATGCATTTTTATATCTGTCATTAGTAGATATTCATTGAATTCAAGGCACCATCAACTGAGGGCTCACCATTATTTTATGAACCAGTAAGAAAAGTTATTGGCCTACCTGACCAGGTGGTGGTACAGTGGATAGAGCAGAGTGGTACAGTCGGACTGGGATGCGGAGGACCCAAGTTCGAGACCCTGAGGTCGCCAGCTTGAGCGCAGGCTCATCTGGTTTGAGCAAAAGCTCACCAGCTTGGACCCAAGGTCGCTGGCTCGAGCAAGGAGTTACTCGGTCTGCTGTAGCCCTCCTGTCAAGGCACATATGAGAGGGCAATCAGTGAACAACTAAGGTGTCGCAACGAAAAACTGATGATTGATGCTTCTCATCTCTCTCCATTCCTGTCTGTCCCTATCTGACTCTGTCTCTGAAAAAAAAAAAGAATCAATGAAATACATTTATGACACTCTGCTATGAGTAGAGAATGGGCTATGTACCACTCAAATAAATAACATTCGTGGAAGATATAAGAATTTTCCCATTACTCATTTGGCATAGCAATCTCCTGTTCCCTCTGACATACCATTACCAGGAAGAGGAGAAATAAAGGGAGTTTTTTGACTAGCTCTGCTTTATACTGTCATTGGTCAAGACAGGGCAAGAGGAGAATACAAGCCATATTTTATAAATAAAAGTTGATAAATGATTTGCTTTAGCCTCAGTGTTTTCTGAACATGTTTAATCTGCAAAAGAGTTTCATTTATTCAGCAGTATTAATGAGGCCCTTTCACTGCTTGGTGATGGACAAGTGGATTTTTTTCAAAAGATCGATACAACTCGCTCTTGACACTACTCACATGTACTTCACTGTCCTGTGTTTAGGTTTTCAGCCACTACCAAAGATAATGAGTACAAGCGTTCACTGACCAAAACTCCAGCCAGAAAGTCTCCACATGTGACCATATCTGGGAATACCCCAAAAGGCCAGGCTATGGTTGGAACAAACAAGTTAAAGACCCCAAAGGGGAATTCTGCTACAGGTAAAATATACTGTTGGCTTATCTTTAAACCATGTAACTTCCTGAAATTAAGTGTATCTGCTTCCTTGAACCCTCTCAATATCTGTAAAATTAAAAGCAAACTTTCACCATAGGACAGGTTTCCTTTTATACTCGTGTGGGAAATGCCAGACACACAAACAAAAACTAGTATCTGTCTGAGAACTCAGGACTCCATCCTGTCCAAGAAGAGTCCTAAGATGGTGGACCCTCCCTGAAGAGCATTAAGCCCCTTCTCAGACCCAGGGATTAGAAAGAGGATCATAGTACTCACTGCAGCCTCTGAATGGTCCTGCGGGACTTTGAAACTAATAGGACCCTGGAGTTCATGAAATAAATGACAGACTGGTAGACTGGGTAAGCCAGAAGCCATATAGATACTCTTGTACCCGCTGTCCACTTTGATTATCATCTATAATGACCAGGTGGTTTTCAAAAGAATACTGTAAAACTATGAGAAGGTTTAAAACAGTATCACCAGCCCTGGCCAGTTGGCTCAGTAGTAGAGCATCAGCCCAGCGTGTGGAAGTCCCGGGTTTGATTCCCGGCCAGGGCAAACAGGAGAAGTACCCATCTGTTTCTCCAACCTTCCCCCTCTCCTTTCTTTCTGTCTCTCTCTTCCCCTCCCGCAGCCAAGGCTCCATGGGAGCAAAGTTGGTCTGGGCACTGGGGACGGCTCCATGGCCTCCGCCTCAGGTGCTAGAATGGCTCTGGTTGCAATGGAGCAATGCCCCAGATGGGCAGAGCATCGCCTCCTGAAGGGCATGCTGTGTGGATCCGGTCGGGCACATGTGGGAGTCTGTCTCTTTACCTGCCTGCTTCTCACTTCAGGGAAAAAAAACAGTATCACCAACAGGTTGAGACTTGTTTTAGAACTGAGTGTGTCAAGGTTCTCCTGAGATTCCTATTGAATATGTCCACCAGGAGCCTTGACTACACAGAAAGGATTACCCGACTCCCTGAGACTGGAGGAGTCCAGGCTGGAGGAGAGGATTGTTGTTGGTAGTAACCAGTGTGGAGACTCGGCTTAATAATTTCTTCATGCCTTAAAGGCCTAAATTAAAGATTGAATAGTTAGCTAAATTTCAAGAAGTCCAGAGGTGGAAATAGCAAATTTGTATGATTTCTCCTCAAAATGACCTCTCATTCCCACCCTAACCCTTATTGTTATCTATACCAGCTAACAAACATTCCATGTAACACTAAATCATTCCTGTAGCACTCTCACTTACAGGAGCACTCCCGTGCCTTCTCCATCCTCCTCCCTTTCTTCCTCTCTTGTGGTTCTCCTTGCCTTTCTTTATCCTAAACTCTAATAGACCCTAGGAGACTTGCAACCAAGGGAGCAATTAGTAGAATAGCACCTTGTCCTGGCCTAACCTGAACCTGTCTCTCAGGACCCCTTTTCTTTGTCCACTTAGTCCCTTCTGAATGTATTCCTGCACAGCTAGTTCTTTTATTTGCTGCCAAAAAAAGTTCTGTGGCATGGGAAGAAAGAGACTTGGAGCCCTGGCCAAGTAGCTCAGTTGGTTAGAGCGTTGTCCCGATACACTAAAGTTGCGGGTTCAGACCCCAGTCAGGGCACATACACGAATCAACCAATGAATGCATAAGTAAGTGAAACAATTGACGTTTCTCTCTCACCCTTACTCTCTAAAATCAATAAATAAAAATAAAGAAAGAATGGCGCTTGGGATGTCAAGAGGGCAGTGCTAAAAAATAGAGGGCGGACCTGCCTAAAGCACGACGCTGTCATTTTACAGACATCATTAAGTCCTCCGATCTCACTGAGCAGCAGACACCAACCTTATGATGAGAAAGAAATGTCAAGTGCTCTCAGATAGGACATGAGGCAGAAACTTAATGTTTATCATATTCTGAGCTTTCTCCTCTAAGTAATTCAGGGGTATGCCTAGTTGGAATTAGATATTTTATTTTTTCACCATTTATCAAATATGAATTTTATAAAAAGGAAGTCAAACTGCATGATTTATTTTTCCTGTGATTTGCTTCATTCATTCAGCATGTTTTAAGAATCATCCATATTGATAAAATAGCTAAAGCTCAATCATTTTCACTTAATTTTTTTTTAATTTATTGATTTTATTTTATTGATTCATTTTTAAGTGAGAGGAGGAGAGATTCAGAGAGAGACTCCCACATGCACCCTGACCGTGATCCACCCAGCAACTCCCATCAAGAACTGATGCTCGATTCAACCGACCTATCCTCGGCACCTGGGGCCGAGGCCTGAACCAATTGAGCCACTTGCTGCCGAGGGGAAGAGAGAGGGAGGGGAAGAGAAGCATATAGTCGCTTCTCTTGTGTGCCCTGACCAGGAATTAAACCTAGGATGTTAGTATGCTGGGCTGATGCTCAATCCATTGAGCCGAATGGTTTGGGCTAATGATTTTAGAGAGAGAGAAAAGGAAACATTGATTAGTTGTTTCACTTATTTATGTTCTTGTATGTGCTTTTACTGATGATTGAACCTGTAACCTTGGCATATCAGGACACCACTCTACTCAACTGAGCTACCCAGTTAAGGCCCATTTTCAATGGTACGGATAGATTTTCATTTGTACATTTTACTGCTGATGGATATGTGGTTATTTCCAACTTTTGTTATTATATGTAATGCAGCTATGACCATTCTTGAACATCTGCACATGTGCAAGTGTTTCTTTAGACCTGGGAGTGGGGCTGCTAGTTAGAAGGGTCTGGACTGACTGAATTGTACCAATTTATATTCTAATCAACAGTGTGAGTGTCCCATTACTCACCTTCCTACCACAACTTGACATAATGGGATAGTTTAAACATAGGGGTTTTGTGCTTGTTTTATTTATTTAGATTTTCCTATATTCTTTTATATATACAGTAAAGCGTTAACATTTGACAGTGGCCTGAATGCAGCCTCGTGCAGAGAGGAATATAAAATGTGTGCCAGTAATAAGGTACCCAACTGTAGCAAAAATTTGAGTTACTAATTTATACCAACCTGGTATATATATAACTTTTATGATACAAAAATACACATTCTTAAACAGAGCCTAGCCTGACCTGTGGTGGCGCAGTGGATAAACCGTCGACCTGGAAATGCTGAGGTCGCCGGTTTGAAACCCTGGGCTTGCCTGGTCAAGGCACATATGGGAGTTGATGCTTCCAGCTCCTCCCCCCTTCTCTCTCTCTGTCTCTCCTCTGTCTCCCTCTATGTCTCTCTCTCCTCTCTAAAAATGAATTTTAAAAAACTTAAAAAAAAAAAAACGAACAGAACCTAACCAGGTAGTAGATAGTCAGCCTAGTATGCTGAGGACCCACATTTGAAACCCCAAGGTCGCCGGCTTGAGTGTGGGCTCACCAGCTTGGGTGCGGTGTCACTGGCTTGAACCCAAAGTTCACTGGCTTGAGCAAGGGGTCACTGACTCAGCTGGAGCCCCCAGTCAAGGCTCATATGAAAGCAATCAGTGGGCCCTGGCTGGTTGGCTCAGTGGTAGAGCATCAACCTGGCGTGTGGAAGTCCTGGGGTCAATTACCGGTCAGGACACACGAGAGAAGTGACCATCTCTTTATCATCCCCTCACCCTTCTCGCTCTCTCTCTCTCCCTCTCCCCCCTCTCCTTCCCCTCCTCCCCCTCCTCCCATAGCCATGGCTTGTTTGATTCGAGCTTGTTGGCCCTGGCCTCAGAGGATGGCTCTGTAGAACCTCTACCTCAGGCACTAAAAAGAGCTCAGTTGTGAGCATGGGCCACAGATGGGCAGAGCATTGGCCTCAGATAGAGGTTGCCTAGTGTATCCCGGTTGGGGCACATGCTGGAGTATGTCTCTCTCCCCTCCTCTCACTTAAAACAGTAAAATAAAATCTTTAAAGATATAAGAATAAAGAAAAAAGAAAGCAATCAATGACCAACTAAGGTGCCGCAACTATGAGTTAATGCTTCTCATCTCTCTCCCCTTCTATGTCTGTCTGTCTTGTCTGTCTCTCTCTCATAACAAACAGCTATGAATCTTTTGATCTATATGTAATTAGGTTAGGTTCCTTGCAGACTTTATATCTGTGTTAATGAAATGTTACTATTAGTAATTTATATTATTTTTTTATTATTTTTTTGTTTGTTTGTATTTTTCTGAAGCTGGAAACAGGGAGAGACAGTCAGACATTCCCGCATGTGCCTGACCGGGATCCACCCGGCACAACCGCCAGGGGGCCATGCTCTGCCGCTCCGGGGCGTAGCTCTGCCGCGACCAGAGCCACTCTAGCGCCTGGGGCAGAGGCCAAGGAGCCATCCCCAGCGCCCGGGCCATCTTTGCTCCAATGGAGCCTTGGCTGCGGGAGGGGAAGAGAGAGACAGAGAGGAAGGAGGGGGGGTGGAGAAGCAAATGGGCGCTTCTCCTATGTGCCCTGGCCGGGAATCGAACCCGGGTCCCCCGCATGCCAGGCCGATGCTCTACCGCTGAGCCAACCGGCCAGGGCCAGTAATTTATAATTTTTAATCAGAGTAAATAGTATAAAAGAAACAGCCTGAAAAATTACTGTTACTTTTTGTGTGTGTGTGTGTGTGTGACAGAGACAGACAGGGAAAGAGATGAGCATCAAGTCTTTGTTGCGGCACCTTAGTTGTTCATTGATTGCTTTCTCATATGTGCCTTGACCGTGGGCCTTCAGCAGACTGAGTAACCCCTTGCTCGAGCCAGCGACCTTGGGCTCATGCTGGTGAGCCTTGTTCAAGCCAGATGAGACTGCACTCAAGCCAGCAACCTCAGGGTTTTGAACCTGGGTCCTCCACATCCCAGTCCAACGCTCTATCCACTGCACCACCACCTAGTTAGGCACTCAGTTACTTCTTTAAAGAGGATTCTAAACTCCCAGCTTATCCTAGGAAATGTCATAATGTTTAGACTATTTGGGGAGCAGCTAACAGAGGAAACAAATCTCAGTGGTTAACTTTTCTGTTACTCTTCCTCCTCCTTTCCTTTTTAAACCTACATCTGTTGAGGTTTAAGATTGAGAAGTGAAACTTTAATTAATATATATATATAAAAAACAGGTATTTTTTCTTTAAGTAAGCCTTTGAGTTTTGTGTGTTGGCTTTTTACTTTTTTTTTTTTTTTCTTCTAGTTATTACCCCACTGAAGTTGACAGCTGAAGCAGCACAGACTCCGGTCTCCAATAGAAAACCAGTGTTTGATCTCAAAGCAAGTTTGTCTCGTCCCCTCACCTATGAGCCACACAAAGGTATGTGGGGAGTTTTTGAGGTAGAAGGCATGCAAAGACTTAGAATTAACCAATCTCGCACCTAAGGATATGATTCGGTTGGAAGCCTTACCTGACCACCTAGAATTCCAGCCCCTACCCCCCATGAACAAAAAGAATGTCTATTAAACAAATACTAAATACTTGATTCACTTACATTTTTGTAACCCAAAGACATAATATATTAATAATCAATATTGCTACAGAGAATTAATAAAATTTCAGCCAAAATCAAGAAACTTAGAAGTTAGCCTGTGGGTAAATGAATGTTTCCTTTACTGCTTTCAAAGGATCCCAGGCTCGCTGAGAACCACCGGTCCAATGACCTGGGACATTTATTGGCCAGATGTCATTCTTGAGCTTAAAATATCAATATTTAATGTGATTTATCTTTCAGTGCTTTCAGAATTTTTTAAAGAAAACTTTCCACAGGAGCCCCTGGCCAGTTGGCTCAGTGGTAGAGTGTTGGCCCTCTATGTGGATGTCCTGGGTTAAATTTCTGGTCAGGGCACACAGGAGAAGTGACCATCTGCTTCTCCACCCTTCCTCCTACCTCCTCTCTCCCTCCCTCTCTCTCTCTCTCTCTCTCTCTCTCTCTCTCCCTCCCACCTCCCGCCCCCCCACAGCCATGGCTCAAATGGTTTGAGCAATTTGACCCCAGGTACTGAGGATGGCTCTATGGCCTCGCCTCAAGCATCAAAATAGCTCAGTTGCCCAAGCAATGGAGCAGTGGCCCCAGATGGGCAGCCCCGTAGGAGGCTTGCCAGGTCAATCCCAGTCAGGGCACATGCAGGAGTCTGTCTACCTCCCTGCCTCTCAATTAAAAAAAAAAAGTATGAAAATAGAAAATCATGACCTATCAAGACAGGTCATAATCTATACAAATAAAGCAGTATATAAAATCTGGAAGTTTGGTCACAGTTCTAAAGCCAACAAAATGTTCCCACTTGTTCCATTCCAAATACAATTTAATAGGTAACAGCAATAACAAATTGCACAGGTGAAATACCATTTTAATATTAAACGTAATACTTATGTAACCTTGGGATAAACTACTTGGTTGCATTGGTGTTTTTTAGATTTTATTATTTTCAGAGAGAGAGGAGAGATAGAGAAGGTTAGTGGTGGGGGGGGCGGAGCAGGCAGCATCAACTCCCATATGTGCCTTGACCAGGCAAGCCCAGGGCTTCCAAGCAGCAACATCAGGGTTCCAGGTCCACGCTTTATCTACTGTGCTGCCTCATTTCAGGCATGATGGCTTCTTTAATGTGCTGTGCAATGGAAGTCGTTTTTTCTATGAAGGTTTTCTTGTGTCTTTCCAAGGATTAAAAAATAGAATTTAAAAAAAACCACATTATTGCCTGACCTGTGGTGGCACAGTGGATCAAGCGTTGACCTGGAACGCCAGGGTCGCCAGTTCGAAACCCTGGGCTTGCCTGGTCAAGGCACATATAGGAAGCAACTACAGTGAGTTGATGCTTTCTGTTCTCCCCCATCTCTCTCTGTGTCTCTCCTCTCTCCAAAAATCAATCAATAAATAAATTTTATTTAAAAAAACCCAACAACACATTATTTAGAGAAGAAATGCAGTTTATATCTGTGGAATATGAAATTAAAGTTAATAAAAGATTGTTCTGGCGCCTGACCAGGCGGTGGCGCAGTGGATAGAGTGTCGGACTAGGATGCGGAAGGACCCAGGTTCAATACCCCGAGGTCGCCAGCTTGAGCGCGGGCTCATCTGGCTTGAGCAAAAAGCTCACCAGCTTGGACCCAAGGTCACTGGCCCCAGCAAGGAGTTACTTGGTCTGCTGAGGCCCCTGGTCAAGGCACATATGAGAAAGCAATCAATGAACAACTAAGGTATCACAATGAAAAACTGATAATTGATGCTTCTCATCTCTCTCCATTCCTGTCTGTCTGTCCCTATCTATCCCTCTCTCTGACTCTCTCTGTCCCTGTAAAAAAACCAAAAACAAAAGATTGTTCTGGCAAGTTAGCTCAGTCAGAGCAGTGGTCCCCAACCCCTGGGTCGCGGACTGGTACCAGTCCATGGGCCATGTGGTACCAGTCCGCAGAGAAAGAATAAATAACTTACATTATTTCCGTTTTATTTTTTTTTTTTTTATTTATTTATTCATTTTTTAGAGAGGACAGAGAGAGGGAGAGAGAGAGACAGAGAGGGAGAGAGAGAAGACAGAGAAGGGGGGAGGAGCTGGAAGCATCAACTCCCATATGTGCCTTGACCAGGCAAGCCCAGGGTTTTGAACCGGCGACCTCAGCATTTCCAGGTCGACGCTTTATCCACTGTGCCACCACAGGTCAGGCCCGTTTTATTTATATTTAAGTTTGAACAATGTTTTATTTTTTAAAAATGACCACATTCCCTGTTACATCTGTCTAAGACTCTTGACGCTTGCCTTGGTCATGTGATACATTTATCCGTCCCACCCTAAAGGCCGGTCCGTGAAAATATTTTCTGACATTAAACCAGTCCGTGGCCCACAAAAGGTTGGGGACCACTGAGTTAGAGCATCATCCTGAATCACCGAAGTTGCAGGTTCAGTCTCCAGTTATGCACATACAGGACACAACCAATGAATGCACAACTAAGTGGAACAACAAAATGAATACTTCCCTCTCTCGTTCTCTTTCTTGCTCCCCCTCTGCCTTCATCTCTTTAAAATCAATCAATTAAATTTTTTTTTATTATTAATGAAAGATTTACACTGTCAAATGTCTATTAAAACAAAGGATAGCCCTGGCCAGGTAGCTTAGTTGATTGTCATCTCAATACACCAAGGTCTGGGTTTGATCCCCCATGAGGGCACATACAGAAATCAATCAATGAATGTATAGATAAGTGGGATAAGTCAATGTTTCTCTCTCTCTCTCTCTCTCTCTCTCTCTCCATTCCTCTCTGTAAATCAGTAATTTAAAAAAAATTTTTTTTAAGTATAAATGTTGGTAGCAAGCAAGTAGCCACAGATGAATAAAATTGGGAATATAAATACAAGAATTATATTAATCTGTCTTTGTCTCTGTCCTAAACTAGGAAAACTGAAACCATGGGGACAATCTAAAGAAAATAAATGTCTAAATGACCATGTAAACAGAGTTAGCTTCCACAAGAAAACTTACAAGCAACCTCGTTTCCAGACCAGGTGAGTACATAATTATCCAGGATTTTGAAAAACTGTATGTAAAAGCAGAGCTTCTGAGGGATAGAGTCTCAGTAAGTGGTGTTTAAGAAAAGACTGCAAGTAGAATCAATCACATATACAACTTGCTAAGAGGCATATGTACGCCTAGACCCCACCACAGTGGTTTCTAATTCAGTAGGTTTGAGGTGGAGTCCAAGTATCTGCATTGTTTCCAAAGCTCTACTGGTGGTTCCCAAGAGAAGCCAGATCCACAGCACTGCTTTTACGTGACATATCTGCCCAAACAGTGCACTTGGACATCCCTCTAGACACCAGTACAAGTGCCCAGGGCACCTAGGTATGCAGATAGATGTAAATTCCTCACTTCCAGCAAAACCAGGGTCAGTAGGCTTCAAGGCCCCTACACAGGGGAAAACACCAGGATGGGTCTTAAAGGCTTTCTTCTGCATGAAAACAAGTTAGAGCCAGAGGTCGCCCTGGACTGCAGCTTGTCCTTCCCAAGTCAATTCCCTGCATGAAACCCTCGTGATACAGAGTTACCTGTTATTTGACTTGCCTATGTCCACCTGCCACTAAAGTCTTTACTAACTATATTTGCTATTAAGGTCATTAACAGGATCCTGGGCTTTTTGTTTTTCCTAATACCTTTCATAAAAACATAGTGGCATAAATCAGACCCTCATTCCTAGTTCATGCATTTTCACTAGACTGTAATTTTGAGCTTGACCTTTGATTCCCAGAGGTATAGATTTATCAGTTAAAACAAAAACTACGGGGGTTGGCATCAAACACCAAGGTGCCTTTAGGTTTTCGTTCTGTTTGACTTTAGAATGTTGCATGAAGATAAATAGGGAAATACTTTTATAACCCTTTAACATAATGATTTTCATCACACACCACCAGATAGGCTACATTATCTCTGTTTTACACAAGTGTGCAAGCTTCACTACAGCCTAATGTGTACCTGTCCCTCTTAGGGAGGAGCAACGGAAGAAACATGAGCAAGAACGGAAGGAGAAAAAAGCAAATGTTTTGAGAACTCGGAGGGGCCTCATTATGGCTGCAGATTAATAGTTTAACATCCTGTAAATATTCCTCTATTCTGAACCTTTTTTTGTACATATTTTTATAGTCCTTCCCACTTTAGTAAAAGACCTTTTTCTGCTCTTAACTTTGTTCATAATATGTAGTGTTGGGTTCTTCACATACTACACTCTCTGGAAAGATATGACTACCTTAAAGCTTACAAATTCTTCTAAATGGTTTTAACCTAAGTCCCTGTACAACTCAGTTTTCTAGTAAGACCCAGCCTATATTCTTTTTTTCTATCCTATAAATTCTTGAGCTAGATTTTTAATGTCGAGTTCTCACTGCTGCCTCTAATATTAATAGAATTGCAATCTTCTTCTAGGCAAGAGCATTTACCTGATGGCAACTAGTTATACCACAAGCTATAGTAGAAACTGAACAATAGGCCCTGGCCGGTTGACTGAGTGGTAGAGCATCAGCCTGGTGTGCAGGAGTCCCAGGTTCAATGCCCGGCCAGGGCACACAGGAGAGGCGCCCATCTGCTTCTCTACCGCTCCCCCTCTCCTTCCTCTCTCTCTCTCTTCCCCTCCCACAGCCAAGGCTCCATTGGAGCAAAGTTGGCCCGGGCACTGAGGATGGCTCCATGGCCTCTGCATCAGGCGCTAGAATGGCTCTGGTTGCAACAGAGCGACGCCCCAGATGGGCAGAGCATCGCCCCCTAGTGGGCATGCCGGGTGGATCCCAGTCGGGCACATGCGGGAGTCTGACTGCCTCCCCGTTTCCAACTTCAGAAAAATACAAAAAAAAAAAAAAAAAAAGAAACTGAACAACAGTAAGCTGGGGAAAATGACCTCTTCTTCCTCTAGAGCAGGGGTCTCAAACTCAACTCAGCATGTGGGCCGCAGAGCAAGATCACAGCCGTTCGGCAGGCCGCACTAGGTCTACAAAAGGCAACTGTTACGCAACACTTTTCACACTGCAGTTGAAAACAAAAAAAATCAGTACAACAAGCACAATCGTACATGCAGTTTATTCAGTGTCACAAAACGACCAGAAACTGTAGTTCGCATCACAACTGCTGTTAACTAAGCTAATATCTAGCTAGGATGCTAGAGAAATGAAAAATACAAGTAGGCCCCTAGGCTTACTTAATTTTATCCAAAATATTTTGAACTTTCGTGGATTAGTCTGCGGGCCGCACAAAATTGTTCGGCGGGCCGCGAGTTTGAGACCCCTGCTCTAAAGAATCTAGTCATCTTAATGAAACTGTGGGCCTTAAGGGTTGGTTATGGCATCAATATTTTACCAATGCAAAGTGGTTTTTTTCAAGCTTATGCACCTTTGTTCAGATCACTTCATGTAATTGCCATCTCACTCAATATATTCTTAAAATCAAATCCTCTATAGCTCATTCTAGCCTTGCTTATTTAACAATATACAGGCCCATATTAAAATTTGAGGGCTGCTGCTTTAAGGATTGAGTTACATAGCATTATATCCATGTTTGTTGCACCTAAATTGAGCTTCTCAGTTTTGTACTGCTTCCGATGTTCATAAATAAAGTTTTTCTCAAGGTGGGAGATTCATTCTTTGTAAACATAACTGGCTTCCAATATTTAGTTAACTGGCTAAGATGAACAAGTTTGCTTGTACTCCTCATACATCTCAAACAGCCTTTCCTGACCACCTACTCCCACCCCAGGAAAAAATGACCATGTCCTTCTTTTGTATTTTCACATATATGAAGAACCCACAGAACATGACATACTCCTGGGTACTTAATAAATTTAGATTTTAGCCTGGCCAGGTAGCTCAGTTGGTTAGAGTATCGTCCTGAAATTCCAAGGTTGCAGGTTCCATCATCCCTGGTCAGGGCACATACAAGAATCAATCAATGAATGTATAAGTAAGTGGAATAACAAACTGATGCTTCTCTCTCTCTCTCCCTTAAAACAATGGAAACAATTTTTTAGAGGTCACTGTAAAGTAAAAACTGGTTGAGATGCACCTTTGGAGGACTAGCTCTCCAAGTACATGTTATGGACTACTACATGTTTGTGTTGCCCCAAATGTATGTTAAATTGGAAACCCCAATTTCCAATGTATTAGTACTTATAGATGGATTGTTTGGGAGGCAGTTAGGTCATAAAGGTGGAGCCCTCAGCCCTGGCCCGTTGGCTCAGTGGTAGAGCGTCGGCCTGGCGTGCAGAAGTCCCAGGTTCGATTCCCGGCCATGGCACACAGGAGAAGCGCCCATCTGTTTCTCCACCCCTCCCCCTCTCCTTCCTCTCTGTCTCTCTTCCCCTCCCACAGCGAGGCTCCATTGGAGCAAAGATGGCCCGGGCACTGGGGATGGCTCCTTGGCCTCTGCCCCAGGCGCTAGAGTGGCTCTGGTCGCAACAGAGCGACGCCCCGGAGGGGCAGAGTGTCGCCCCCTGGTGGGCGTGCCGGGTGGATCGCGGTCGGGCACATGCGAGAGTCTGTCTGACTGTCTCTCCCCGTTTCCAGCTTCAGAAAAATACCAAATAAATAAAGGTGGAGCCCTCATGATGGAATTAATTGCCTCTGTAAAAAGGGGAAGAGTAGCCTGACCAGGCAGTGGCGCAGTGGATAGAGCATTGGACCCAAGGTCGCTGGCTCGAGCAAGGGGTCACTTGGTCTGCTGAAGGCCCGCGGTCAAGGCACATATGAGAAATCTATGAACAACTAAGGTGTCGCAACAAAAAACGCTTCTAATCTCTCTGCGTTCCTGTCTGTCTGTATCTATCTATCCCTCTCTCTGTCTCTGTAAAAAAAAGGGGGTGGGGGGAGTGGATGCAGCCAGAAGGCAGCTGTCTATAAGCCAAGAAGTGGATATTCACTAGACATCAGAAATGCAGGTACCTTGACCTTTGACTTCTCAGCCTCCAGAACTGTAAGAAGTAAATATACATTGTTGAAGCCACCTGGTCTACATTAATTTGTTAACAGCAGACTAGGACAGTATGTATGTCTGTTCTCTGTGACTTCAACAGCATCTTGATCTTAATATTCTTCAGCAGTCTCCCTTCCTCAGAGATGGACTAGAAAACAGAACAAACCTGTAAGGAATAGAGTTCTAAAAGGCCATCAGCAGTCATCTCAGAGACTTCTTGCTTTGGAAACCATGCAGGAATTGTTTCTAATAATCATTCTAACCAACAACAGTTCTTCACATAGTAGCTCTGCATCAGTAACTTGTGTTTTCTAAGTTAAGGTACAGCTTAGAACTTGGTTTTGTGCTGTTTCCCTCTATATGGTCCCTCTTAGGAGCAGCATTTAACTTTGTCTTAGGGAATATTAAATACAATATAAAGAAAGGCTTTATTTTGTCTCTGTATCATCATAGGTAATACTACACTTAGTTTAGTAATATGAAACTACCACATAATCTATTTAAAAAGTCTTGGGTTGAGCACTGGAGAATTTTCGTAGGCAAATTCTTCTGTGTGGGCTGGGTCAGTAAACACTCCAATAAAATCTATTTCCAGGAAGAATGGACCATCCACTTTATCAGCCAGGGTGAATCCGATAGAAGAGATCTAAATTTAAAATAGAGAAATAGATCAAAATCACAGACATTAACTGGTGTTCCTGGAGGGTTTTTTTTTGTGTGTTTTTTTTTTTTAAGATTTAATTTATTGATTTTTAGAGAGAGAGAAAGAGAGGGTGAGAAGTATCAACTCATGGTTGCTTCACTTTGGTTTTCATTAATTGTTTCTGATGTTCCTTGACTGAGTAAACTTGGGGTTTTAAACCTGCAACCTGAGCGTTCCAGGTCAACTATACAGGGTGCCACCACAGGTCAGGCACTATTTATTGATTTTTAGAGAGAGGAGAAACAGAGAGAATGGAGGGAGAAGTAGGAAGCATCAACTCATAGCTTCTCTATGTACTTTGACCAGACAAGCCTAGCGTTCTGAACCGGCAACCTCAGCATTCCAGTTTGATACTTTATCTACTGTGCCACCAAAGGTCTGGTTTGTTTCCGTTTTAAAATTCTGTAGCTGAGTCTTTATTCTATTGGCTGTTAGCAAATATACCATAGTTCTCAAATGCCGTAGCAAATTATAAAGACAGTACAGGGCTACTTTTCTTTTCACATTCTACTCCCTCTCCTCTCCTTTTAATGTAGTCCACTTAAGACTAGTGAAGGCAACATGGATGTCTAATGGAGGTTCTTGAAGCTATCCTGAACTCTTAATACTATTCTCTTATTTTATTTTATTTATTTATTTTCTGAAGCTGGAAACGGGGAGAGACAGTCAGACAGACTCCCGCATGCGCCGACCAGGATCCACCCAGCACGCCCACCAGGGGCGATGCTCTGCCCACCAGGGGGCGATGCTCTGCCCCTCCGGGGTGTCGCTCCGCTGCGACCAGAGCCACTCCAGCGCCTGCGGCAGAGGCCAAGGAGCCATCCCCAGCACCCGGGCCATCTTTGCTCCAATGGAGCCTTGGCTGCGGGAGGGGAAGAGAGAGACAGAGAGGAAGGAGGGGGTGGGGGTGGAGAAGCAAATGGGCGCTTCTCCTATGTTCCCTGGCCGGGAATTGAACCCGGGTCCCCCGCACGCCAGGCCGACGCTCTACCGCTGAGCCAACCCAACCGGCCAGGGCACTATTCTCTTATTTTAAAGCTAAAATAAAATGTAGACATGTTAAAAAGAAGACTCAGGCCCTGGCCAGTTGGCTCAGTGGTAGAGCGTTGGCCTGGCGTGCGGGGGACCCGGGTTCGATTCCCGGCCAGGGCACATAGGAGAAGCGCCCATTTGCTTCTCCACCCCTACCCCCTCCTTCCTCTGTCTCTCTTCCCCTCCCGCAGCCAAGGCTCCATTGGAGCAAAGATGGCCCGGGTGCTGGGGATGGCTCCTTGGCCTCTGCCCCAGGCGCTGGAGTGGCTCTTGTCACGGCAGAGCGACGCCCCGGAGGGGCAGAGCATCGCCCCCTGGTGGGTGTGCCAGGTGGATCCCGGTTGGGCACATGCTGGAGTCTGTCTGACTGTCTCTCCCCATTTCCAGCTTCAGAAAAATACAAAAAAAAAAAAAAGAAGACCCATGATGAAATCCTCCAAGAAGGGGGTTTGGCTCAAATGATAGGTCTATGTCAATAATCTATCTAGGAATTACAGGGGTGGCTTTGAGTAGGAATTTCCACCTTTCATTTGCCAGCCTTCAAAAATGGACTGAATTCATCCTCACAAGAGTTCTGTTTCACTAAAGATATAGTTCTGAGTGAGAGTAGAGGAAAATGTTACCTTGTCAAGCAAAAGCTGGTACTGGGCATCCCGGATTCTTCCTTGATTAGAGAAGAAAAATTTGGAGAAAGGAATCTGAAAAAAGAAACCACTTACTTCATAGTTGAAATGTAAGTAACTGAGGCATATGAATATTGTATTTGTGAGGATAAAGAGAAATGGTTTAAATTTAATTCTAAAATTATTTAATATACACAATTAAGACAAGTAGCTACTCATTTGGATCACAGGCATATAACTAAGAATAAGATTAAACAAATCAATAGAAAAATAGAGATGGAAACAGGTACACTTGTAAACCCTTAGTAGGAGTGCAAATTATTACAACTCATTTTTTCATTTTAATTTTAGCTTTTTTTTCGGAAGCTGACAGAAACATCAATCCATCGTTCTATTCATGCATTCACTGGTTGTCGACTCTTGCACATGCCCTGACCAGGGATGGAACCAACCCTGGCACATAGGGACAGTGCTCCAACAGAGCTAGCTGGCCAGAGCTATAAGAAATCTTCTAGAGAGCATCTGGCAATGTGGTAGGCAGGATTCTATGATGGCCCCCCCAAAATACCAATTTCTAGTATACACACACCTTTGAGGTATTCAAACACTAATCTCAGTCTTGCTATGAAGGAACTGTGCAAAAGGTCCTAAGTCAGTTGACTTTTATATAAGATTATCCTCTGAAGACCTGACTTAATCCCTTGAACCCATAAAAGGGACTGGTGAAAGAGATTAGAAGCATGAAAGAGCCCAGGCTGTTGGTTCAGTGGACAGAGCTTTGGCCTGATGTGCAGATGGGTGTCCAGGTTCAATCCCTGGTCAGGGCACACATAAGAAGTGACCATATGCTTCTCTTCCCATCCCTCTCCCCCTTCTCTCTTCCCCTCTCGCAGCCAGTGGCTCAACTGGTTTGAGCATCTACCCCAGGCACTAAGGATAGCTTGGCTGATTGGGGGGTTGCCAGGTAAATTCCGGTTGGGGCACGTGTGAGAGTCTAACTCCCCCCCCCTTAAAAAAAAGTGTGAAAGGGATTCAGTGGGGGAGTGGGGTGTTTCACTGCTAGCTTTGGCTTTAAACATGGAAGGAGCTAAAAAAGGCAAGGAGTGTGGGCAGCTTCTAGGAGCTGAGAGTGACTCCTGAAAGTCAGTAAAGAAACAAGGACAACAGCCCTACAATCACAGGAACTGAATTTAACTAATTAGAAGATTCTTTCCCAGAGCCTACAGAAAGAAACACAGCCCAGCTAACACCTGAATTACACTGTACGGGGCCCTGAGCACTGAGCCCAGATTTACTGTGTCCTAACTTCAGACCTACAGAACAGGGAGCTATTAAGTGTACGCTTCTGAAACTGCTGGTTTTATGTAAGGTTTTACACAGCAATAGAAAACAAAGCACTAACAAAAATCTGAAATGCTATAACTTTGACCTAATAATTTCACTTTCAAGAATTTATATTTTAGCCCTGGACAGATAGCTCGGTTGGTTAAAACATTCTGAAGCGTAGAGGTTGCTGGTTTGATCCCCGGTCAGGGCATATACAGGAGAAGATCAATGTTCCTGTATCTGTCTCTCTCTCCCTCCCTCTCTCTCCAAAATCAAGAATTAATTTTTTTTTAAAAAGAGATTTACATTTCAGATAACTCTGACAAATACATAAATTATAGTTTTTCTAACAGCAAAAAAAAAACAACCAAAAAAACCCCCATCACAATGTATTATTAATCAAAAAGTAAGATATAGACAAAATCTCCAGTATTTTGTTTAAAAAACAAAACAAAACTGCACATCAGGATGACACTCCAACCAACCAAGCTATCCTGACAGTAAAATCTACAGTGTTTTGGCCCTGGCCGGTTGGCTCAGCGGTAGAGCATCGGCCTGGCGTGCGGGGGACCCAGGTGCGATTCCCGGCCAGGGCACACAGGAGAAGCGCCCATCTGCTTCTCCACCCCTCCCCCTCTCCTTCCTCGCTGTCTCTCTCTTCCCCTCCCGCAGCCAAGGCTCCATTGGAGCAAAGATGGCCCGGGTGCTGGGGATGGGTCCTTGGCCTCTGCCCCAGGCGCTAGAGTGGCTCTGGTCGTGGCAGAGCGACGCCCCGGAGGGGCAGAGCATCGCCCCCTGGTGGGCATGCCGGGTGGATCCCGGTCGGGCGCATGCGGGAGTCTGTCTGTCTCTCCCCGTTTCCAGCTTCAGAAAAGAAAAAAAAAAAAATCTACAGTGTTTAAAAAAACTAAATTTTAAAAACACCTCAAAAACTCTAATAAAATTGACTATAACAATTAGTAACAGCTCAAGTAAGTATAAATACATGACTCACTCAATCAACAAGGGATATCCACAAAGAAAATCAAAAGAAAAAGAATGAAGAATAACTCCATGTAGTGCTATGGAAGTGCTCCACTATCTAAATTTTAAAAATATAAACAGGTGCCCTGGCCGGTTGGCTCAGCGGTAGAGCGTCGGCCTAGCGTGCGGAGGACCCGGGTTCGATTCCCGGCCAGGGCACACAGGAGAAGCGCCCATTTGCTTCTCCACCCCTCCGCCGCACTTTCCTCTCTGTCTCTCTCTTCCCCTCCCGCAGCCAAGGCTCCATTGGAGCAAAGATGGCCGGGGCGCTGGGGATGGCTCTGTGGCCTCTGCCTCAGGCGCTAGAGTGGCTCTGGTTGCAATATGGCGACGCCCAGGATGGGCAGAGCATCGCCCCCTGGTGGGCAGAGCGTCGCCCCATGGTGGGCGTGCCGGGTGGATCCTGGTCGGGCGCATGCGGGAGTCTGTCTGACTGTCTCTCCCTGTTTCCAGCTTCAGAAAAATGAAAAAAAAAAATATATATATATATATATATATAAACAGGTGCTGGCCCTGGCTGGTTGGCTCAGTGGTAGAGCGTCGGCCTGGCGTGCAGAAGTCCCGGGTTCGATTCCGGGCCAGGGCACACAGGAGAAGCGCCCATTTGCTTCTCCACTCCTCCGCCGCACTTTCCTCTCTGTCTCTCTCTTCCTCTCCCGCAGCCAAGGCTCCATTGGAGCAAAGATGGCCCGGGCGCTGGGGATGGCTCCTTGGCCTCTGCCCCAGGCGCTAGAGTGGCTCTGGTCGCAGCAGAGCGACGCCCCAGAGGGGCAGAGCATCGCCCCCTGGTGGGCATGCCAGGTGGATCCCGGTGGGGCGCATGCGGGAGTCTGTCTGACTGTCTTTCCCCGTTTCCAGCTTCAGAAAAATACAAATAAAAATATATAAACAGGTGCAGAAGATACAGAAAGTATACAATATTTATTTTTGAGTAAAAAAGAGAAAATAATATATATTCCTATTTGCATAAAGAAACTGCATAGCTAGACAAAAAGCTAATAAAAGTAGTTACTTATAGAAGGTGGGCAGGAGAGGTAAACAGGGACACGAGTAGGAGCGAGACTTCTCAATGTACATTTTTCTTTTTTAAAAAATATTTTATTTATTAATTTTAGAGATAGGAGAGAGAAGGAAGACCAGGAAGCATCAACTCATAGTTGCTTCTGGTTTGTGCCTTGACCAGGCAACCTCAGTATTCCAAGTCAATGCTTTATCCACTGCGTGAGCACAGGTCAAGCGATTTTTTTTTTTTTTTTTTTTTAAAAGCTTAGTTTTTTTTTTATTTATTTATTCATTTTAGAGAGGAGAGGGAGAGACAGAGAGAGAGAGGAGAGACATAGAGAAGGGGGGAGGAGCTGGAAGCATCAACTCCCATATGTGCCTTGACCAGGCAAGCCCAGGGTTTTGAACTGGCAACCTCAGCATTTCTAGGTCGACGCTTTATCCACTGCGCCACCACAGGTCAGGCCCAGGTCAAGCGATTTTTGAACCAAAAACTAAAAATGAATTTAAAAAATAAAATTTACTGTCCAGATTAGTTATCACCAAAAACACTTAATTGATGTAAAAGCAAACTCAATACAAAGCTCATATAAAAAGCCATGGCACAGGGTCATCTACCTCACTATTTTAAACATTTTTTTTTCTGTGTGACAGACAGAAAGAAGGGGAGTACAGGGACAGAGGGACAGACAGGGAGACAGATGAAAAGCATCAATTCTTCACTGCATCTGAGTTGCTCATTGATTGTGTTCTCATATGTGCCTTGACGGGGGGGTGGTTACTCATTGCTCAAGCCATCAACCTTGGGCTCAAGCAAGTGACATTGGGCTTCAAGCCAGTGACCTCTGGGCTCAAGCCAGAGGCCATGGGGTCATGTCTATGATCCCGTGCTCAAGCCAGCTACCTTGGGGTTTCGAACGTGGGTCCTCTGCATCCCACTCCGACGCTCTATCCACTGCGGCACAGCCTGGTCAGGCACTATTTGAAACATTTTAGAAATGCACATTCAACGGGCATGTGTAAGCTACCTCACTTATCAATTGAAATGAATCTCTTCTCTTTTGGGCACATAATTCTCTAAAATCACTGTCCACATGAAGGGAACTAAATTTTTTTTAGCTTGGAAAAAAAATGAAGCTAGGAAGGAACATTAAATCTATAAAGGTTGCTTAAAAAAGAAAAATATAGTTTTCTCTGTATAAGGGACAGAAAGCTAATATACCTAATTTTCCTCTATGTTTTCCATCTGTAATCAGAGTAAATATTTGAGTATCTCACTTGTATTTACTTCAGAATTACTCATGAAGTGAACAGCAATTAATATTTAATTTTTAAAAATCTAACACTTCCCTTAATAATTAAAAAGGAGCTATTGCAAACAATTATTGTTTCTAGCCAAAGATTAGCACCACATGTATTTTGGGAAAGTAATTGTTAATGATTACATGGTAGTGATAATTAAGAATAATTTGCCTGACCAGGCGGTGGCGCAGTGGATAGAGCGCCGGACTGGGATGTGGAAGGACTCAGGTTCAAGACCCTGAGGTTGCCAGCTTGAGCGATGGTTCATCTGGTTTGAGCAAAAGCTCACCAGCTTGGACCCAAGGTCACTAGCTCGAACAAGGGGCCCGCAGTCAAGGCACATATGATAAAGCAATCAATGAACAACTAAGGTGTCACCACGAAAAACTGATGATTGATGCTTCTCATCTCTCTCCATTCCTGTCTGTCTGTCCCTATCTATCCCTCTCTATGCCTGTCTCCGTTAAAAAAATAAAATAAAAAAATAATTTGGCAATGTGCATCAAAGAACTTAAAAATTTATATATCAGTTATTCAAGAATTTATTGTTTAAGTGAGAGGAGGGGAGATAGTAAGACAGACTCCTGATGCACCCCCGCTGGGATCCACCTGGTGATCCCCATCTGGGGCTGATGCTTAAATCAACAGAGCTATCCTTGGCGCATGAGGCCTACCTTGGACCAACCGAGCTGTCCTCAGCACCTGAAGCAAACGCTCAAAACTATCGAGGTACTGGCTGCAAGAGGGGAAGAGAGAGAAAGAAGGGAGAGGGGGAGAGAAGCAGATGGTCGCTTCTCATGTGTGCCCTAAGAATCAAACCCAGATATCTATACGCTGGGCCAACACTCTATCCACTGAGCCAACCACCCAGGGCCTATTCTAGGAATTTTATTTCTAGGAGTATATCCTAAGAAAATAATTAAGGATGTTTACCTCAGAGTTTGGTATAATAGTGAAAAACTCTGAAAACAATCTAAATTACAACAATAAAAGATGACCCGGCGGTGGCACAGTGGATAGAGTATTGGTCTAGGACACTGAGGACCCAGGTTCGAAACCCCAAACCAGCTTGAGCACAGGCTCATCTGGCTTGAGCATGAGGTTGCTGGCTTGAGTGTGGGATCATAGACATGACCTCACGGTCTCTGGCTTGAGCCCAAAGGTTCACTGCTGGCCTAAGCCCTTGGTCGCTGGCTTGAGCAAGGGGGTCACGGGCTCAGCTGGAGCCCCCCAGACAAGGCACATATGAAAAAGCCATCAATGAACAACTAAAGTGCCACAACTACAATGTAACCATGATCTCAAAAGACCTAATTTCATATACAGTAAAGTCTTGTGCTGTTACCTTGACCTCCTGCCAGTAGGGCCCCCCACGGGTGAACATGAAGTAACTATACATCTGATTCTTCCTCTGGATTATATCTGTGTCCTCTCTGATATTCACCATCCAAGGCCGACCATCTCCACGGACACGGAGATACAGAGTGTTGAACTGGGACCAATCATAAGACCTCTTTCTCTCAAAAGGGCCCTAAGGTACAGAAAGGAAGGTTAATTTTACCTCATTTTCCACTATTAGTAAAATGTAAATCATTATCTTTTGTAGCAAGAAAAGGACCCACTAGCCATTTTTCTTTTTCAGCTCTCACCATAATGAAACAGATAAGTCTGGCAATTCTTACCTTAGTACAAAATACTGACATAATTATATGTTTCTAAGGTAATGTTCAAGACATAATTGGCCTAGGACAAGGTTTACATGGGTAGGCACTCACCTGTATCACTGAATGGAAAAGAATTACTGTTATGCCCTTTCTTTCCCTGGCCCTGTGGAGAAATGGCTTTTGAGTGGGCCATTTAATGACAAATGCCTTGTTATAAATTAGAGAACTGTGAAAAGAGCTCAAGTTTCAAAACTGATACTTTATAACAGCTACCATCCACTGAAAACTTAAAACACTTTGCATGCATAATTTAATCCCCTATGAGATAGGTACTATCATTGCACTCCATTTTGTAAGTGAATAAACTGAGCACTCAAATAAGTGATAAATCCAGTACTGTTTAACTCTAAACTCTATTAACAACTATCTGTACTGTCTCTTTCTTTCAAAGTGGATTTAGTGTTAATTTCCAAAAGTGTTTATTTATAGCAGTCTCAGGTAATTGATTTCATGAACACCATTGTGCAGATATGAATTATTATTTACTAGATGTGTAATTTGGACAAGTTACTAAATCTTCCCAAGCCTCAATTTCCTCATCTGTAAAATTGGGATGATCAGAAATTACAATATTGCTGTGAGGGACTGATCACAACACATTATTCACATTTGCTATTTCTCCACAGTGCATATTTTGCCATAGAATTATTTTCTACTGTGGACTGATCAAATCCACTTTATGGATTTTCAGGACATAAAAAAATAATCTTGGCCCTGGCCGGTTGGCTCAGTGGTAGAGCGTCGGCCTGGCGTACAGAGGTCCCGGGTTCGATTCCCAGCCAGGGCACACAGTGGAAGCACCCATCTGCTTCTCCACCCCTCCCCCTCTCCTTCCTCGCTGTCTCTCTCTTCCCCTCCCGCAGCCGAGGCTCCATTGGAGCAAAGATGGCCCGGGCGCTGGGGATGGCTCCTTGGCCTCTGCCCCAGGCGCTGGAGTGGCTCTGGTCACAACAGAGCGACGCCCCGGAGGGGCAGAGCATTGCTACCTGGTGGGCAGAGCGTGCCCCCTGACGGGCAGAGCATCGCCCCCTGGTGGGCGTGCCGGGTGGATCCCGGTGGGGCACATGCGGGAGTCTGTCTGTCTCTCCCCGTTTCTAGCTTCAGAAAAATACAAAAAAAAAAAATCTTGTGTGCATAGTTTGTTGCCTCTGAAAGACTACTGTAGTGGAATAACCCACTACATGGCCTTAGATGGGAACACAGCCAACAAGAAAAGAATGTTTTGCCAAGAAAGTTGTTTTGTGACTTGAAGGCGGGTCACTGAAACAGGTCTATGTGACTGAAGGCAGTTGCTGGGCTTTTTGTTCTCAGTAAAACATTCTCATAAGATTTCTGTACTTTCCAAGGTTATCCCTTAAGATAAGGAGAGGAATGTTGTGGGATCCATAGAAGCAATAGCAATTAATGCCTTCTGATATTATGTTGTTACTAAGCTATCTTGCAGGTGCACTCTATGTATCTTTAAGTAAAAGTTACTCTTGATGTTATGCCAATTTCTCAGTAAACAAGCTTTTTGAAGTCTTGTGAATAAAATTAGGACACTGCATGAACTCAGGGCCATTTGCCTGAGCGAGCGGTGGTCCTTTGCTAGTCCTTGATGATTCCGTCTGCTGATCTCTCTCTCTGCGCCCCCGACTCACAATAACATTTGGCGCCCAACGTGGGGCCTTAAGAAGAGGTTGGGAACAGACGGAATCCCGAAAGGGTAAGTTGGACGCGCAGTGTACGCAATACTTTCGGGTAACTAGCAAAGTCATGGGAAATTCCCATTCATTACGTGACAATTATATACAGGTTTTAAAATCCCTTTTAAAAGGGTCTGGTACTCAGATAAAAGACAAGGTTTTGTTATGTCTTTTAAATGCTATTCAGAAACACTGTTATTGGTATACTCCTGAACATTGTAATCAATTGAATTTGAATGTTTGGCAACAAGTAGGAAAATCTTTAAGCTGTGTTCATCAGCACGGAGATCCACTTGATGCTGAAATGTGGGCTGCTTATAATTTTATTGCTACAGCCCTTGGACCTTTGCAATCAGATGGAGATTCTGTTAAAGACTTGAATCAGCTTATTTTTAATGAGCCTGAAGAATTGGATTCAGCACAGAATGAACAGAATAATGACTTGCACAATACTGTCTCTGCTTCTGAAGTTACTGATAATGTTAATGAAATTCAGCCATCCAAAGGCTTTCATCCCTCTTTCTTAAAAAATGAGGGAGCCCCTATGGATGATGTTGCCTGTTTAAAACATTTATTAAGTAAACTACAATTTACACTGGAACAACAGGAGAATGGAAATCAGTATACTGCTTATCCTGTTCAAAAGCAAGATATATATGAGCCTACGGCTCCTCCAATTCAAGGTCAAAAATTAATTGGTACTGGCAGGGGAAGGATTTTTCAACTCCCTATAATCTCTGAAATGCAACAGGTGCTTGTGCATCATGATGATTTAGAATCTAATTCTAGTAATTTTTCTGCATCTATTTTTTCAATTACTCGACAGCCTTTTCCTCTTAATGCTCCAGATCCTAGGGGAGGACATAATATCCAATTTGACCAATTTGGATTTACTTTCTTAAAGCTAGTCAAACAATCTGTTGCTATGTATGGACCTCAGTCCTCATATGTTCAAGGTCTGATCTCTTCCTATTGTAATAATCATTTAATCATTCCTTTGGATTGGGGTTTACTTGCTAGTACGGTTTTGGAACCAGGACAATATTTACAATTAAAATCTTGGTGGAGAGAGGAGGCTTTTCGAATATCTCACATGAACGCCAGAAATAATCCCCCCAGAGTTACTTTTGAAATGCTCATCGGAGTTGGCGCTTATGCAGCTGTGGGACAACAAACTGGTTATACTGATGCTGTTATAGCTTAGATTAAATCGCTTGTCTTAAAGCCTGGATGCAAATTCATGGAGTTGGAGACAAGGAAGAAAAGTTTAAAGCTTTATATCAGTGGGTACAAATTCAATTAAAATAAGGACATATAGAAGAATCATAAAATCCTTAGAATTCTCTAGTCTTTGTAATAATAAAATAAATACTAATTTTCTTTGGTGTTTTAGCTACAGTCCTCTGAACTATCATTTTGTTTCTTTCTTATTCTTTGCCTGGAAACTGAGGCAGGGGACATGTGTTGGATCTGACTATAAAAAATATCCCAGCAGCTGCCAAGAGAATTTTCTTGGGGAAATTTTGTTTAGTCTCATCCATCGTCAGTCCCTCTATCAGAAAATGCCCTGATTAAAATCAGGCAGGCATCTTTCTAGTCTGACTGTGCTCTGAAATCCTGGGTTCTCTTTGGTTTGTCTAGTCTGGTTTGTCTGATTCTAATTTCTGTTTAGTTGTTGTTGTTTTTTTAATTTCTGTTTAGTTTTTGTTTGATGTTGTCTAAAATGTGATTTTTAAGGCCTGAATTGTTTACATACAAAAATTTAAAATGCCAGCTTTTATATTGAAAAAAGTTTCATCCATATATTTTTTGCTTTAAAATGAGAAATTATAAGGAGCGCTCATTTAAATTTAAATTAAATAGAATATGGATCCTTCAGACTTGCTAATTTGGTTAATACATTATAAGGTATAATTCAAAGTTTGAAATCAAATAAGAATTCAAATATTAGGATTAATTAAAGTTATATGTTATACTTGTGTTTCTGTATTGAAAATTGTCTTGTTTATGTGTAAAATATACTCAAATTTGTAAAACTAAGGAATTAAGTAAAATTAAGTCATTTTAAGAATTTATCACAAGCTGCTTCAGACAGTTGGCTGCTTGTAAGGCAACATCCTGAAAAAGGAGGCACTGAGGAAAAGTGGGAATTTAGTTCCTCTGATGCCCTATAGTAGACTTAACAATACAAAAGACTTTTAGATATAGAAGCTAATACATCTCTTATTACTAAGCAACATTAGTTTTCTTTTTAGCCCACTTAGGCAGTAGTCACTAAGCTGCATGGCTTAGGAGAAGTCCCTAACAAAGCTCTAAAATTTCTTTTACAATAGGAAAATAACAAGGGTCATTTAGCCTCTAATAAAGAGAAACATTTATGTTATAATTAAAAGAGCAATATTTTAAATTACAGTCTAAACTTTCTGATAAGGAGTTTTTTATACTATGACCAAATTTCTGTCAAAGCTCTTAAAGAGTTAAAAACGGCTTCCTCCCATTATAAAACTGTCTTTATACGCAGGAACTGCTATCCTCCTTCATAGACTCTGAATGTTTTAGTTCAAAAAATTTAGAAATGTTAGCTTGGACTGTTCTTTCAAAAGTGAAAGAGTTACAATTTATAACTTAGGAAAATCAAGCTTGTATTCAAGCTAATCAAAATGGTAATGCTAACCCTCTTATTGATATTACACAAGATGAACTTTTTAAATGGACTTTTAAACTTTTAAAATTGATATTACACAAATGGAACTTTTTAAATGTTTGCTAATTTACAACAACAATGTAGACAAAATGTAGGGGTGAGGATTTGCTATTATTTCCACAGATACGGGACTAGTAGATACCTTCCAGAAAATGGAAGCCTCGGCATAAGTTGGAAATAAAAAAAGGGAAATTTGACAATTAAATAAACTTACCTAGGAAGCAAAAAATTTTTTAATTAAGACTAAGACTTCAAAAAACATCACTGACTCTGTTTCTAGCAATGCTAGCTGTTGTGTCTATAACAATAAGCATAACTAACTATTCTTACTAAGTTTATATTACTTAAATAAGCAATGTTGAATAGTCAGACACTGTATCAACATTATGTAAATCAACCTTTAGAAAAAATGTTAAAAATATACTCAATCTTTAATAATCCATTATATAAATAACATATTAATAGCTTATAAAAATAATGCTGAACTTTCAGTCATCCTTAAAAATGCTTCTGAAACCTTAAATCAGTGTAGTTTGATTGTAGTTAAAGACAAAATTCAAACATCCTGTCCTATTAACATTGTTACTGATTCACAATATGTAGAACATACAATTAAACTTATAGAAACTGTTCATATTTCAAATAATAATTCTAGATTGCACAAATTGTTTCAAGAGTTACAACTTTTATTGTAGGAATGAAATTTGCCTATCTATATAACTCACATTTGTTCTCATTCAGCTTTACCAGGACCTATGTCTACTACAGATAATGAAGTTGATTAATTACTCATTAGATCAATAAAAATTGATACTAAGTTTCATACAAAGACTCATACAAATAAAAAAGATTTAATGCAAAAATTTAAAATAACCTGGTGAGAAGCTCAGAATATTGTTAGAAACTGTCCTTAGTATAGTATTACAAATGCTCCTCCATTACCAAGAGGAATGAATCCTAGAGGACAACACAGTAATAACCTGTAGCAAATAGATATTACTCATATTTCTTCTTTTAAAAAAAACTATCATGTATAGTTTTATTAATATTTATTCTTCCTTTCGATAGGCCACACCTTTGCCTAGAGAAAAGGCTAATTGTGTCATTCAACATCTTATTAAAGCTTTTTTTTTTTTTAAAGATTTTATTAATTCATTATAGAGAGGGGGGAGAGATAGAGAGAGATGAGAGAGAGAGAGAGAGAGAGAGAGAGAGAGAGGGAGAGAGAGAGGGAGAAGGGGGAGGAGCAGGAAGCATCAACTCCCATATGTGCCTTGACCAGACAAGCCCAGGGTTTTGAACCGGCAACCTCAGCGTTTCCAGGTTGACGCTTTATCCACTGCGCCACCACAGGTCAGGCTTATTAAAGCTTTTAATGTTATAGGCATTCCTAAAGCAATTAAAACTGACAATAGTCCTGCCTATACATCTACTAAATTTCAACAATTCTTAGCATCTTAGAATATTAAACATACTACTAGAATTCCATATAATCCACAAGAACAAGTAGTTATTGAACGCAGTAATTGCACTCTGAAAAATGTTACTTAAACAAAAGGGGGGAGAAGAAAGGAGATTATTCCCTAGAATTATGTTACACAAAGCTTTATTTACTTTAAATTTCTTAAATACAGGAGAAGATAATTTGACTACTGCAGACAGACATTGGACAAAAAATAACAGTTCTAAAATTAAATCAACCAATGCATTATAAAAGTGAGTTGAATCCATAGGTACCTAGTTAGTGCAACATTGGGGAAGAGGGTTTGCTTGTGTCATTGCAGAATCCGGTGAAGTCCTTTGGTGTCCTGCTCGCAGAATTAAACTAACAACATGAATAAGAACAATAGATTCTTTCCATATCTGCCCATTGCTGAGATGGAAGAAATGAATTTCAAAAGAAGAATCTTAAAGGTACTGCTGCTTAGTATTGAAAAGGCTAAAATACCAAGTTAGGGTCAACTTAAAAAGCTGACCTTTAATGGTAAAAATATGCTACAAGCTACTAGGAAAAAAACGCTACTAACCTGTTTTTAGCAATGATTGCTTTGGTAACAATTCTGGTAAGTAGAGCTGAAAATTTTAGTTATTAGGCATATGTTCCTAATCCTCCATTAAGTAGAGCTATTCATTAGGAAAATAGTGCATTTTCCTATTTTTGTTAATGACTCTAATTGGCTTCTAGGACCTTTAAATAATAGAGGTCCCTTAGCACCTTCGAAAGAAGGCGTAAAATTAGAAAATCATACAACAGGAATTGAGGAATTACCTATATGTATAGGACATGAGCCACATTGTTTAAACATAGAAGCTCAAGCTTGGCTCTCTATTGTCAGAGATAACAGTAAAGGAGATGAAAAAAACCAAAAAACAAAAACGTTTGTTAGAAGGATATAGATTTAAAAGTACATAAAACGTTATAGATTAAAGCCCTCATAGCTCTGCCCAAGTTAAAGGGCAGGTGCTGATTTAAGGTGGCATAAGAACAATAGTTTAATTACAGCTAGTGATCAAAGTAATCATACTATCATACAGTACAGAGGAGGGATGTCACCTTAAGCTCCTCATATAAAATTTGGTCCTATACAATATCATTTGTAGAAAGTAGCCATAGCACTTAAACATATGTCAGTATAGAAAGGAAAAATCTGGAGAAATTATCCTTCTAATTATATTATGTTAATCTTTAAGAAAAATGAAACACATTTTATATCTGCTTGTGTTAGACTGCCTTATATGTTTAATTATAGGTGAAACCAAATAGCTGAAAATTATTCAATAATTTGCACTAAGTGTACTTTTTATACGTGTATTAACTCTTCTATTCTTTTTAATAAAATAGTCAAAGTCTTTACATTTTAAGAACCTGAACAGGAGTCTAGATTCCAGTACAGATGCATTGGATGTGGCAGGGTTCCCCTTCCATAATGCTGTTACAACATCTTATTAAGTCCTTGAAGCAAACCAAAAAACTGGTTGGACTAATCATCGCCATCATTATAGGACTAATAGCTGTAATCACCATGGCTGCTATATCTGGAGTTACATTACATCAAAGTATACAGACTGTGGACTTTGTGCAAAAATGGCATGAACACTCTGAACAACTGTGGACTTCTCAATAATGTATAAATAATAACATTAATACTAAAGTTAATGATTTAGAACAGACTATGATTGTGTTAAGAGATCAAATTGTTAGCCTGCAAAGACAAATTAAGCTAAGATGTGATTAGAATGTAACTACTTTTTGTGTTATCCCTATTTCTTAAAATCGTACTTATTTCCATTAGGAAAATGTTAAAAAGCATTTGTTAAATCATGATAATGTAACTAAATAAATCATTAAATTACAAAGACATATTCATGAAGCTTTTCAAAGAAAATTAGAAATTCTAACATGTCAACCTATATTGAAGGGATTAATAGATAATTTATCGCAATTAAATCCTATTGAATATATTAAGGAATTTTGGGGATCCACTGTAGGACTTTTTATAATAGTATTAATTCTATGCTTTCTTTTATATGTAGTCTGTCAACAAATCAAAGCAAGAGAAATAAGGGATGAATGACAGAAGGCTGTGTTTTCTGTGGTGCTTCATAACATTCAGCATAAACAAAAAGGGGGAAATGTAGTGGAATAACCCACTGCATGGCCTTGGATGGGAACAGCCAACAAGAAAAGAATGTTTTGCCAAGAAAGTTGTTTTGTGACTTGAAGGCGGGTCACTGAAACAGGTCTATGTGACTGAAGGCAGTTGCTGGGCTTTTTGTTCTCAGTAAAACATTCTCATAAGATTTCTGTACTTTCCAAGGTTATCCCTTAAGATAAGGAGAGGAATGTTGTGGGATCCATAGAAGCAATAGCAATTAATGCCTTCTGATATTATGTTGTTACTAAGCTATCTTGCAGGTGCACTCTATGTATCTTTAAGTAAAAGTTACTCTTGATGTTATGCCAATTTCTCAGTAAACAAGCTTTTTGAAGTCTTGTGAATAAAATTAGGACACTGCATGAACTCAGGGCCATTTGCCTGAGCGAGCGGTGGTCCTTTGCTAGTCCTTGATGATTCCGTCTGCTGATCTCTCTCTCTGCGCCCCCGACTCACAACAACAGACTACCTACCTTTCTTTTTCATCATTATCTGGGGAGAGGAACCTAATACTACTACTAGCATTTGTCTTCCTCCTTAAAGCACAATATCCAAGCAAATATCCAGGGGCTGTTGCCAAGGCCAGGCATGGTAACCTGTCCAGGCAACCCTGAAATGATATAAGGTCAGAAAATTTGCAAAAATCCACAGGCCAGTGGCGAGATAAAGGAACTGACAGTAACTTTGGAAAACTGTTCTTACTGGAAACTGTAAGGCTAAAGACAAAAAACACTTTATTATTATTATTTTTTTTTTTTTTGTATTTTTCTGAAGCTGGAAACGGGAAGGCAGTCAGACTCCCACATGCGCCCGACCAGGATCCACCCGGCACACCCACCAGGGGGCGATGCTCTGCCCATTCAGGGCATCGCTCTGTCGCGACCAGAGCCACTCTAGCGCCTGGGGCAGAGGCCAAGGAGCCATCCCCAGTGCCCAGGCCATCTTTTGCTCCAATGGAGCCTCGGCTGCGGGAGGGGAAGAGAGAGACAGAGAGGAAGGAGAGGGGGAGGGGTGGAGAAGCAGATGGGCACCTCTCCTGTGTGCCCTGGCCGGGAATCGAACCCGGAACTTCCACACACCAGGCCGACGCTCTACCACTGAGCCAACCAGCCAGGGCCAAAAACACTTTATATAAACACTATTAGTCTAGTTGGTAAAGTTGTCTCAGGGCTATAGGTTAAAAAGTCTGAAACTGCTTTAAACCTATATCGGAGTTAAATTATTAAGTAAAAGGATGGTACATGGTGGGAGATATGTTTCTCACTGTTACAGAGGGAAGGCTGAACCACATGGTACTGAATTAGAGTCAGAACATTAGTATGAATTCATATTTAGATTCAGATGGATACAGAATTAGAAACATGTTTCCACAGGTTGGTATGCATACATATACTTCCTAGCTATGTCCACTGAGATGTCCTACACATCGTGTCAACCAGTAGCAACAAGCATACTCACTGTCCAGATCTTGGTTTCTAATGTCATTCTCCACAAAAAAGGAGCCAAGGCTCTTTCAAAAAATGGATTGGTCTAGGCAGTGGTCGGCAAACTCATTAATCAACAGAGCCAAATATCAACAGTACAACGATTGAAATTTCTTTTGAGAGCCAAATTTTTTAAACTTAAACTATATAGGTAGGTACATTCCTTATTGAGGTAGCGCCCGCACGTGGTATTTTGTGGAAGAGCTGCATGTGGCTCACGAGACACAGTTTGCCATCCAGGGGTCTAGGGTTGACACAAGGGGAATATAAAATGAGCTTAGAACATCTTGTAGAGCCTGACCTCTGGTGGCGCAGAGGATAAAGCGTTGACCTGGAATGCTGAAGTCGCCAGTTCAAAACCCTGGGCTTCCCAGTCAAGGCACATTTGAGAAACAACTACTACTATGAGTTGATGCTTCCCGCTCCCAGCCCCTTCTCTCTCTCTTTCCCCTCTCTGAAATCAATAAATAACATCTTTAAAAATGAAAAAAAAAATCCTGTAGAGCCAAAAAGTGCTCAAAAAAACAAAAGGATAGGGGCAAATCAAAGGGACAACCTGAAGGAGCTGGGACAATCTGAGCAACAAAATACATAACAGAGTACTGGATTATATAACCCAAAGTGTGAGCCCATACTAAATGTATACATGTGAGAGAAGAAACAAATCTTCCTTTGTGAAGAATCCCAAATAATTTATGTATATACTACATCTTCCAGGAGAAACAACTTAACCCCACCACACCCTTCCTGTCTTGGAAGTAGAGTGAACTTAGTGACTTGTTCCAAAGAACACAGTATTAAAAGAAGGAAAAAAAGTAACTGAACAATGGAATGACCAGGTGATCAAGGTTAATACATCAGTGATAAGTCATATTGCTAACATGTACGTTTCATATGATATGATAGAAGAGTACTTTTTTTTTTTTGTATTTCTCTGAAGCTGGAAACTGGGAGAGACAGTCAGACAGACTCCCGCATGTACCCGACTGGGATCCACCTGGCACGCCCACCAGGGGGCGATGCTCTGCCCCTCCGGGACGTCACACTGCCGTGACCAGAGCCACTCTAGCGCCTGGGGCAGAGGCCAAGGAGCCATCCCCAGCGCCCGGGCCATCTTTGCTCCAATGGAGCCTCGGCTGCGGGAGGGGAAGAGAGAGACAGAGAGGAAGGGGGGGGTGGAGAAACAGATGAGCGCTTCTCCTGTGTGCCCTGGCCGGGAATCGAACCTGGGACTTCTGCACGCCAGGCCGACGCTCTACCACTGAGCCAACCGGCCAGGACCGAGAAGAGTACTTTAACTCTGTGGCATTCTTCCTAAAAACCCAGAAAAAAAAATCAGAATTCCTGAGGATTCTGAGGGTCATTCTATAAAATAGCTGGCCAATATTTCTCAAATCCTCATGAAAAATAAGGAAAGACTGAGAAACTCTCACAGACTAGGGGAGACTATGGAGATATGACAACTAGATGTGATGTAGGATCCTGAATGGGATCATGGAACAGAAAAATATTAGTGGAAAAACTAGTGAAATCAAAGAGTCTGCAATTAGTTAATAGTAATGTACCAATGTTGGTTTCTTAATTGTGACAAATGTACTATAGCAATGTAAGATGGTAACAACTTGAGAAACTAGGTGAGGGCTATGGGAACTCTCTGTACTACTTCGCAGTTTTTCTGTAATACTGAAACTACTCAAAAATTAAGTTTAATTAAAAAAAAAAAGCCACAGGCTGATCCTACCTCCACTCTAAGGAACCCCTGGCCATTACAGGGTCTGTGGTCTACATTAGAGGAGAGACAAATCTCCCAGACCATCATTCAATTGTCTAACCTCTCAGAGCTTCTCATATATAAGAAGGCCCCAGTACAGCCCTGGCCGGTTGGCTCAGTGGTAGAGAGTCGGCCTGGCGTGCAGGAGTCCTGGGTTCGATTCCCGGCCAGGGCACACAGGAGAAGCGCCCATCTGCTTCTCCACCCCTCCCCCTCTCCTTCCTCTCTGTCTCTCTCTTCCCCTCCCGCAGCCAAGGCTCCATTGGAGCAAAGTTGGCCCGGGTGCTGAGGATGGCTCCATGGCCTCTGCTTCAGGCGCTAGAATGGCTCTGATCGCAACAGAGCGATGCCCCAGATGGGCAGAGCATCGCCCCCTGGTGGGCATGTCGGATGGATCCTGGTCGGGCGCATGCGGGAGTCTGACTGCCTCCCCATTTCCAACTTCAGAAAAATAAAAAAAATTTAAAAATTTTAAAAAAGGCCCCAGTTGCCCAAAGTAACATCCAGAAACAAGTAGCCCCTCCTCAAGAACCACTGCCCCCTCATGTTTCAGCTCTACACTTGTTCCCAGTAACTTAACCCCATACAAGATGAGATGCCAGGTTTTATCATTTACAGAAACAAAAGCGCTCGGCTACAGTTCATGTTACACTGAAATTCATCCCTGTTCACTAGAAAACTCAGGATCCTGGGCTAAACCTACCCTGGGAATCCTGGATATCATTGCACAGTACCCGCTGCGACCACTCTCCCCATCCTGAGGCGCTGCAGAGCTCAGAGTTCCATACAGCAGTGCACTTTGGTTATTCTTGCCCATTTTCAGGAACACTTCACTTCTGCCTCCAATTGTCTTATCTGAAGTCACTATCCATTTATCCAAATCTTCTTTTCCACGGAACTGCCAGACAACTTTGGCTTGTTCCAGCAAGACCTCATGCAGAGGGCGGCCTTCAGGTCCTATCCAATGATTCACAATATCATCCTTCAAACGCCTAAAATGGTCCTTCATTTCATCTTTAATTGCTTTATCAAAACTAACTTCATGCTGCTCCTCAGGAGAAATTATATCCAAATCAACTTCTCTCTGGTGATCTTGCAAATCCCCTTCTGTGTTTCTCTGAGAGGAAGCTTTGCCAGGAGTAGCCACTGGTTTCTGAAGACTATTGGAACAATAGTCTGCGAAGCGAGTATTCAAAAATGGACACGAGGCAACACTTGGTTTCAGACATTTTCTGAGAATATAAGTGCCATTCAGCAATTTGTAAACCAAAGCCATGGTAAGAAAAAGTCAAAATATAAATTTCTCCCTGGGCTACCAGGGAAAGAAGCTTCAGCACACAGCCCAATTCCACCTATAACAGAAGAGACATTGAAGAGTTACCAGTATGCCAAAAAATACATCATAATTTCAAATTCAACATGAATCATGTATTGTGAAATTCGTGAACTTATTTTCTAATTTTATAAACATTTACCCAGAGCTTACTATGAGAATACTGTTTGCCGCTGTACATAATGCATCCTTCTGCCTTGTAAAAAAATACCAAAATGAATATAAACACTGATCCCTTCATGGGGTTTATAACCAACCAAAAAATAATTCAAGTATATGTTTCAAAAGATTATGTCAATTGTTTGCAGGGGTTTTTTGGTTTGTTTTTTTATTTATTTATTTTTGAGACAGGAAGGGAGATGAGAAACATCAACTCATAGTTGAGTCACTTTAGTTCACTGATTGCTTACGATACATGCATTGACGGGGGGGCGGGGGGGGGCTGGCTGAGCCAGGGACTCTTTGCTCGAGCTGGTGACCCCCTGCTTAAGCTAGTGAGCCTGCACTTAAGCAAGATCAGGCAAGACTGTCTCAATTTTAAAACAAATTTTCATGCCAGATTTTGTTTGTTTGTTTTGGTTTTGTTTTTTGGTTATTTTTGTTTGTCTGTTTCCTGGCAACCCCACCAGGACTATATTTTTAAAGAAATAATTGGTTTCTAAAATAAAATATTCAACCAATTCATTCCAGGATCTAGGTTAACTGACAACATACTAGCACTTCATAAAAAGAGGGACTTACACTGTACATTGTATATGGAGTCAGAAAACTTGGATTTGACACCTGGCTCTGTCCTCTAATTAGGTTGGTAAGTATTGTGAATATTGGCAATTTCACATGGCTAAACCTAATAAAGCTGTTTACCCTTAGGTAAAGCAGTTGATTTTTTGAGAGTCTCCATCTGCCTGACTGGTAGTGGCGCAGTGCATAGAGCATTGACCTGGGACGCTGAAGTCCCAGGTTCAAAACCCCAAGGTCGCCTGACCAAGCGGTGGCGCAGTGGATAGAGCGTCGGACTGGGATGTGGAGGACCCAGGTTCGAGATCCCGAGGTCGCCAGCTTGAGCACGGGCTCATCTGTCTTGAACAAAAAGCTCACCAGCTTGGACCCAAGGTCGCTGACTTGAGCAAGGGGTTACTTGGTCTGCTGTAGCCCCACAGTCAAGGCACATATGAAAAAGCAATCAATGAACAACCAAGGCATCACAACGAAAAACTGATGATTGATGCTTCTCATCTCTCTCTGTTCCTGTCTGTCTGTCCCTAACTATTCCTCTCTCTGACTCTCTCTCTGTCCCTGTAAAAAACAAAACAAAACAAAAACCAAGGTCACCAGCACGAGTGCAGGCTCATTCAGTTTGAGTGCAGGCTCATCAACTTGATTGTAGGGTCTCTGGCTTAAGCCCAGAGATTGCTGGCTTGAAGTCCAAGGTTGCTGACCAAGGTTGCTGACTTGAGCAAGGGGTCACTGGCTTGGCTAGACCTCCACCTCCATCAAGGCACATATGAGAAGCAATCAATGAACAGTTAAAGTGATGCAACTACGAGTTGATGCTTCTCACCTTTCTCCATTTCTCTACCTCCCTCCCTCTCTCTCTGCCCTCCCCTTCCCCTCTCTCTCTCTCTGAAAAAAAAGTCTCCATTTCCTGGGGATAAGGCTTTCACCTTTTTTTTTTTTTTTTTTTTTTTTTGGACCAGGAGGCTCTAGTTGAACCAGTGACCCCTTGCTCAAGCCAGTGACCTTTGGGCTCAAGCCAGCAACCATGGGGTCATGTCTACAACCCCACACTCAAGCTGGTGAGCCTGTGCTCAAGACAGCAGCCTTGGGGTTTCGAACCTGGGTCCTCTGCATCCCAGGCAGATGCTCTAGTCTAGCGGTTCTCAACCTGTGGGTCGCGACCCCAGTGGGGTCGCCTAAAGCCATCGGAAAATATATAATGCATATCAGGTATTTACATTCCGAATCATAACTGTAGCAAAATTACAGTTATGAAGTAGCCACCAAAATTATTTTTTGGTTTGGGGTCACCGCAACATGAGGAACTGTATTGCGGTGTCACGGCATTAGAAAGGTTGAGAACCACTGCTCTAGTCTATCCACTGTGCCACTGCCTGGTCAGGAGATAAGGCTTTGTTAACACTTCCTCTACCTTCCTTAAGGGATTCTTCTGAAGATCAGATGGAATGATAGCTATAAGAGGGGTCTCTGATCCAAAGAGTCTAACAAGATCCCCAAGATTCTTCATGTCTAACAAGCTGTAGTCCAAGGCTCACACTTTGAGTAACAAGGCTTTGACTATTAGTTATTATTTAAGCTCCTTAAAGATGGAAACTAAACAACAGCAGCATTAATACCATCACATTTAAATATCATTTTTTAAAAAAATTTTAACCTTTACTTTATTGATTTTAGAGAGCATGAAAGGGTTTAATATCGGTGGCCAAGGCCAGGCAGGTACACACTGGATTTGGGCTGACGGTAGAGAAACTGTGGATCCAGAAAAGTACTGGGCCATTCCCACTCAACAGAGCAAATAGGAAGGGAAAACAGGCAGAGGAAAACCTCTTCTCAAGGCAGCAGGCGAACAAATAGCAAAACAGCCCCTTGCAGTGGAATGCAAGCAATCTGAAATCCGCAATCCACTGAGTCAAACCACCCGTAGCCTTACCTAGGTTATGCACACACGATTCTGCCACATGCTCATGCACTAATCATGCAAAGTGCAAGTGAGCAAGCCTAACACAGCTGTTTTCCCAACAATTCGCCCCTTTAGAGTTGCTCACCTCACCATCTATGGGACAGGTATCTTCAGCAATGATCCCTATGCAAGAAGTGAGGTACATTACACAAACAAAGCCTAAAGCAACAGCACAAGTTACACAATAATTACAAAGGTGCCCTTCACAATGTCTCCCTGAACACTCTGCCCAGGGAGTTAACTGGAGGCCCACCTAGCCCCCTACCCCACAGTACCAACAAGGCCATCCACTGTAGGTGGGGACCTTTAAAGTCCAGGTCCATGTCCATTGAAGAAAGTGTTCTTGGTGTCTCTGCAACTGAATGGGAGAAACTTCCCGGTGCGCATCCACAGGTGCCGTGGCCCCCCATCAAGGTTTCTTATAGTACTGTCCACAAGCAGTGTGTCCATCCAGTAAGGGAGCCAGTGCCCCATCTGGTCACAGTCCAAGAGTCCATTAAACCACTCAATGATTAGTCCACGATAGACAGCCCAGCTGTCTGTGAAAATCACCCAAGGAAAAAGTCCATTTCAGGCAACGAGCCATATAGATTTTTGATAACAAACCTCAGCTCCTTTCCATAAGCACTCTGTTGCCACAAGCCCATCTAAATTCCTCAGCAAGCTGACAGTGTATGGCAGGGCCAAACACATTCAAGGCCTGTACTGCCTTGACAGTTCTCTTAGCTGCTACTACTGCAAAAAAAGTACCTATTATCATCTTATGCCAACACCTGCTACACATTAGAAGGGCACCAGTGGACTGTCAATACCACAAAGAGCCTCCAGCTCCCCTTGCCCATCCCTATTAGGTGGGTCCCTCATCCTTCCCCCCTTTCAAACTGGGACAACGGGTCTTGGGGATCCTCCTCTCCATCAGCTGTCTCAACAAGTAATCCTGCAACCGTGCAACCCGAACACCAGCCATTGTCTTGGCAGCTGCTGGGGCCACCTGCTTCTCCCGCTTTTTCAGCAGCTAGAACTTCTGTGGCAGCTTAAGCTGCCACCAAAGCTCTAACAGGACTTTATTAGACATGCCATTAATTTCTCCCTATCTGCCCTGGCCTCAATCAAATCAACCCGCCCCTGTGTTCAGGTAACCTTTACAGGCCTGTTTCTCTTGTTAATTGGAGAGGGGGAGGGAGGGGGTAGCACAGGCAGCAGCCCATACAGCCTTATGATTTCATGCTGCCTTCAACCTCCCAAATCTGCCACCATCTGTGTAACCACACTGATGAGCTGCCCACATAGGGACTCAAGATAGACAATAGTGACCCAAAAAGGGCTGATGAGGTGCTACAGAGAATAAGGTCCCTCATCCCTGCTATAAATACTTCCCCATCTGGCCCACGGGACCTCAGGTTGAAAGCAGCATTCCTCATACCCAGTTCCTGGAGGGCCTGCTGCAGCTCACTATAGCAATGCCACTTACTCACTGCCCTTGGCAAGTCATCAGCATTCTGCCAGACCATATGAACGGCAGCCATCACCCATTCTAATTGGGTATGGTTTCCTAGGTTATCATGGCAGTTCTGAAGACGCTGCCACAAGGAGTGACTGGGAATGGCGGCCAATTTCTCCATCTCTGTTCCAGAGAACATGATACCATCCACCTCCTGTGTCCCACAACTGCAGCAACCAAGCTGCCAGGGACTCAGTGGGTTCCTGCCTGAATTTCGCCCCTAACTCCATCGACTGAGCGTAGGACTGAACCATAGAGTGCTCCACTACTTGCAGAGGGAGATGTGCCTGCCCCTGAGGCACTTTTGGCTGCTGGGTTTTTACCTTCTGGATGACCACCGGTTGCACTCTGAGTCTGCTGACAGCAGTTTCATCTCAAACCTCCTTCTCCTAAGAAGAGGAGTTGGAAACACCTGCTACTATCACCAACTCAGAGCCCCTCTGTCAGCATGAATGGAGCTCGTTCTTCAGCACCAGCTTCAGCTCTTAAGGCTGCCGGTTCTCAGCCTGAAGCTGAAACTTGAGCTCTTTAAACCTGCAGTTCCTTCTCTAACAACTATCGCTGCCAACATTCTGTTTCTAGGGCAAATTGCAGCTTGAAACCCATAATTCCTTCTCCACAGACTGTTCCAGTTCCAGGTGCCACTGATGTTCAGCCTACATTTTCACACTGCAGCCCTTGAAAGCAGTTAGCCTCCTTCTCTAGCACTCATTCCAGTTCAAGTCATCATTGGTTCTCAGCCTGTAGCCTGAACTGCAGTTCTCAAATCAGCAACTCTCTTCAGGAACCATTCCAGCTCATGCTGCTGTTGACGCTCAGTCTGCAGCTCATCCTGGAACTCCTGACCTCGGGTAGCCACTCACACAGAGCTCTCAGCTTCTTCTCCCAGGGCTGTAAAAAACACCCTGCCAGTGGCCCCCAACAGGATAGCCACAGGGAACCATATGCTGGAGAACAACAGCCACTCCTCTCTCCCACTTTTCAAAGGTGCTGTGGCTCCATAACAATCTAATCCAAATCCTGCTCACAGCACCAGATTTAACCTGGTGGTTGAGGCCAGGCAGGTTCATATTGGATTAGGCAGACAGTAGAGGAAGTGCAGAGCCAGAAAACATCGGGCCATTCCTGTTTAATAGTCTCACAATATTGGATGAGCAAACAGGCAGGGAAAAACCACTTCTCATGGCCAAGCAAATGAACAGTAAAACGGCCCCTCACAGTGGCAGGCAAGCAATCCGCCAAACACCACCCTCAGTTAAAGCACTGTAGCCTTACAAAGACTATGCACACATGGCTCTGCCTGTGTTCACCCACTAATCATGCAAAGGGCAAGCGAGCAATCCTAACATAGCTGTTTTCCCAACACCAGGAGAGACAAATGATAAACAGAAACTCACCCACTCATCAGAACACTGAAAACTTAAAAGAAAAAAAAGCCTCAGCCTCACCAGGCGGTGGCGCAGTGGATAGAGCGTCGGACTGGGATGCAGAGGACCCAGGTTCGAGACCCCGAGGTCACCAGCTTGAGCGCAGGCTCATCTGGTTTGAGCAAAAGCTCACCAGCTTGGACCCAAGGTCGCTGGCTCCAGCAAGGGGCTACTTGGTCTGCTGAAGGACCACGGTCAAGGCACATATGAGAAAGCAATCAATGAACAACTAAGGTGTTGCAACGCGCAATGAAAAACTAATGATTGATGCTTCTCATCTCTCTCCGTTCCTGTCTGTCCCTGTCTATCCCTCTCTCTGACTCACTCTCTCTCTCTGTAAAAAAAAAAAAAAAAAAAAAAAAGCCTAAAAAATGCCAAAATCCAGCCAGACCACACAGTGGTGCAGGGGATAGGTAATCGGACTGGGACGCCGAGGACCCAGGTTCGAGACTCTGAGGTCGCCAGCTTATGCACAGGCTCATCTGGTTTGAGCAAAGCTCACCAGCTTGGACCCAAGGTCACTGGCTCGAGCAAGGGGTCACTCAGTCTGCTGTAGCCCCCCCAGTCAAGGCACGTATGAGAAAGCAATCAATGAACAACTAAGGTGCTACAACGAAGAATTGATGCTTCTCATCTCTCTCCCTTCCTGTCTGTCTGTCCCTATCTGTCCCTCTCTCTGTCTCTGTCACACACACACAAAACAAAAACCCTAAGGGAAAAAAATGCCAAAATCCAGCTTACCTGCCTCAGTTGCCTAAGAATCTACATCAAAGTAACACCCCGCCCTGGCCGGATGGCTCAGTTGATTCAAGCATTATCCTGAATCACTGAGACGGGCGGTTTAATCCCCAGTCAGGATATACACAGGAACAGATTGATGTTCCTGTCCCTCTCTCTCTCTCTCTCTAAGGTCAATAAAATGAATGCTTAAAAAATAGTACCACGCCTGACCTGTGGTGGTGCAGTGGATAAAGCGTCGACCTGGAAATGTTGAGGTCACCGGTTCGAAATCCTGGGCTTGCCTGGTCAAGGCACATATGGGAGTTGATGCTTCCAGCTCCTCCCCCCCCTTCTCTCTCTCTGTCTCTCCTCTCTCTCTCTCCCTCTCCTCTCTAAAACGAATAAATAAAAAACAAAAAATTAAAAAAAAATAGTAACACCCAGACTACTACTCTAACTAGAACTTAAAACTAGTCATACTTTCTAGAATACCCCTCCTCCCTCACTCCCCACCTCAGATGCATAAGTACCTTCTCTCTCCTAGATCACTGCACTCTGCTCCCTGTCTATATACTTGCAACCCCACCTCATCACTCAGCATCTACAAAGTCTTAAAATACAAAACTAATCATTTATCTTCTGATTAAAACACTTCAGAACCTCCCTCATGGTTTTAAGAATAAACCCTAACTTTTTCCACAGGGTCTACAATTCCTCCAGATGTAGCCTCTGCTCAACTCTCCAACCTCACCTCTAGTCACACCTCACTCTGTGCTCCAATCCCAGAAAACACTTGTAGTTTAATAAACTCTGCTCAGGACTTGTTCTCTGAATGTCAGGCCTTGGCCCATGCTACTACTAAGCCAGGAATGCCGTCTACTGAGTTTGCCTGGCCAATTTACCCTTTGGAACTCAGCTTGGCTATCATCCAAGAACCCTTCCTTTACTACTCAATTCTTACCAAGACCACATCCCTCTGAGAAGTTCTCATCGATCCTGGGCTTACACTTTTCCTGCTACAGTTCACTAACCAGTTCACTTGTCAGTCTCCCTGACCAGAATGGAAGTGTCTTGAGGGAAGAGATATTATGGTACTTCCAACTCCCAGTATGGGGTCAGACATGCAGAAGACTTCTAATATTTGTTGAACAAACAATATCTCCACATTTCTCCACCTTCACCACCAGTGTCATGGTTCAATGCCTTATTGCTTCTTCCTGGGACTACTATCATTCCCCTAACAAAGGGCTTCTCAAACTTTAAAGTGCCTATGAATCATCTGGGGAATTTTTATAAAATGCAGATTTGGATTTATTAAGTATAGAATGGTGTCCGAGATTCTGCAGTTTTTAAAAAGATTTTATTAATTGATTTTAGAAAGGGGGAGGAGTGGGAAGCAAAAGCTCAGAGTAGTTGCTTCACGTAAGTGCCTTGACGGGACAGGCCCGGGATTTCGAACAGGTGACTTCAGCATTACAGGTCGACACTCTACCTACTATGCCACCACAGGTCCGGCGAGAGATTCTGCATTTCTATTAAGCTCCCAGGTGATGTCCTTGTAGGCCAACAGACTACCCTTTAAGGAGCAAAGTCCTAACACATCTCCCTGACTTTGACTTCCTCCCAATTCCACAGTAAGGGATTTTTCTAAATATGGTACTTCCCTCATAATTCACCAATTTCTCCTAGAAATTCAAACTCCTAAAAAGGTAAAGATGGCCCTCCAGAATGTGCCCAATCCCTGGCCTAACTTTTCTTTACATCCATGAGCAATACCCTCAGCTGTATTAAGACCAACTGTAATCTTATCTGAACACAAAGAAAAAAAAAAGAACACTGTTCAAACCACAAAAGTACCAACAATCTACTATCCTACTATAAGCACCTGCTGAATCTCAACTAGTGATGGCATTAGCCTCAATCTATTGAAGATACATAAAATTCTCTCCTAGATAAGATTTAAGATACCCAATCACAGAATTACCTCTAACTCCTGACTAGGTTCCCCAAAATCACTTAACACAAGCCTAAATCCAATATAGTCATGCACTGAATAACCAAATAATGTTTCAGTCAACTATGAACTGAGTATACAAAGGCGGTCCTAGATTATAATTGAGCTGAAAAATTCCTATCACCTAGTAACATCGCAGCCGTCCTAACATCATGGTGCAGCACATTACTTAAATGTTTATGATGATGCTGATGTAAACAAACTTACTGCGCTTCTAGTCATATAAAAGTATAGCACACTCAATTATATACAGTACCTAATACTTGATAATGATAATAAACAACTACATTATTGGTTTATTTACTGTACTGTACTTTTTATTGTTATTTTAAAGTGTACTCTATCTACTTGTAAAAAAATAAAAGTTTGACATAAAATTGTAGGTTGTGTTACACCAGCAGCAGCCTCTCATATCTTGTGTTTACCATGTCTGTTGATTACATCATTTTCTCTTGTACTTAATTTCATGTTGTTTTGTACAGTAACATGCTGTACAGGCTTATAGTGTAGGAGCAATAGGCTATACCATAGAACCTACATGTACAGTAAGCTATACCAGTGTTTTTTTCTTTTCTTTTTTTAGATTTTTATTTATTCATTTTAGAGAGGAGCGGAGAGAGAGAGAGAGAGAGAAGTGGGGGAGGAGCAGTAAACATCAACTCCCACATGTGCCTTGACCAAGCAAGCCCTGGGTTTCAAACCAGTGACCTCAGGATTCCAGTTGACTCTTTATCCACTGCGCCATCACAAGTCAGGCTATACCAGTGTTTTTCAAACACCAGTCCACAAAAGATTTAAGTACCCTGATGTTTTATAAAGACTATAAATCCAATAATCATAATCAAATTCACTTATGTTCAGGGTGATTTCTGCCATGGCAATCCCCAAAATAATTCTTATTTTCATCAGTTCCAAACAGTAAAAAAATTGAAAACCACTGGGCATACTATTTAGGTTCGTGTAAGTATACTCTATGGTATTCAGAAAAGGACAAAATTGGCCCTGGCTGATTAGCTCAGTGGTAGAGCATCAGCCTGGCGTGTGGAAGTCCCAGGTTCAATTCCCAGTCACAGCACACAGGAGAAGCAACCATCTGCTTTTCCACACACACCCCCCCTTCTCTTTCTCTCTCTCTTCCCATCCCACAGTCATGGCATGAATAGTTTGAGCAAGTTGGCCCCAGGTGCTGAGGATGGCTCCATGGCCTTACCTCAGGCACTAAAATGGCTTGATTGCCAAGCAAAGAAGCAACGGCCCCAGATGGGCAGAGCATCGGCCCCAAACAGGGCTTGCCAGGTAGATCCCAATAGGGGCACATGCGGGAGTCTCTCTGCCTCCCTGCCTCTAGAAGAAATTAAAATAAAAAATAATTTTATAAAAGGACAAAATCACCTATCCATGCATTTCTCAGAATGTATTCCTGTTGCTAAACAATGCATGTCTATAGCAAATCCCTTCTAAGGCCCTCTTTCTGAGATGCCCCAAGGTTTCCCTGGTATGTGTCCTCCCTCACTACAAGGAGGAATAAACCCATCTTGTTCAACAATAGACACGTTTCTGGTGGCCTCTGACTGTGGAGGACATTGACTTTGCTCTTCCTCGATATTCTCATATGTGCATACCTCATATATTATATATTAGACTCTTGCTTTTATCTGTCTAGCTACCAGCCTGACTGCCTTAATCTTAGGGACTATGGCTTGAACATAACTAATGCTCAATGTTTACTGAGTAAGTGAAAACCATGCCAACAATATGTTTTCACATGGGCTAAAAATAGAAGGAAACCAGGAAAAATAAAAAGTTGAGATGAGGTCCTAGAATCATAGGTAATATTTAAATTTCCAGCCTGACCTGTGATGGCACAGTGGATAAAGCATAAACCTAGAACGCTGAGGTCACCGGTTGGAAACCCTGGGCTTGCCTGGTCAAGGAACAACAGATGGGAGCTGATGCTTCCTGCTCCTCTCCCTTCTCTCTGTCTCTCAAATGATTAAATAAAATCCTAAAATATATATATAAATAAATAAAATACTTAAAAATATATTTTTAAACTTCCTCACTTATAGTACTTATAGTTTATCTCTACATATAAAGAAATTTAGGAAAAAAATATGCCCATAAAATGGAATTTGTATGTACAATCGTAAAAATTATTCTCTTATACCCCATACATAAGCTACACTAAGCAGCAAATATTTAAACAAAGGAATCAAAACTGCAAATATGCCTGACCGGGCGGTGGCGCAGTGGATAGAGCGTCGGACTGGGATGCAGAGAATCAGGGTTTGAGGCCCCGAGGTCGCCAGCTTGAGCGAGGGCTCATCTGGTTTGAGCAAAAGCTCACCAGCTTGGACCCAAGGTCGCTGGCTCGAGCAAGGGGTTACTAAGTCTGCTGAAGGTCCGCGGTCAAGGCATGTAAGAGAAGGCAATCAACGAACAATTAAGGTGTTGCAATGCGCAACTAAAAACTAATGATTGATGCTTCTCATCTCTCCGTTCCTGTCTGTCTGTCCCTGTCTATCCCTCTCTCTGTCTCTGAAAAAAAAAAACAACCCTGCAAATATGCTAACATTACAATATAAAAAAGGTACAGAAAAAATATTTGGAGGAGGGAGGCAGGATAAAAGTCTCAAACTTGTGCAGTATGATGGCATTATGAGTAATGGTTATCCTATTTCCAAACCCTCAGGAGTGTTACTACTTCTCTAATAGAACTTTAATTATAAATGCTTTTTGCCCGACCAGGTAGTGGTACAGGGGATAGAGAATTGACCTGTGAAGCCGAGGACCCAGGTTTGAAACCCTGAGGTCATCTGCCTTGAACACAGGCTCACCAGCTTGAGGTGGGATCATAAATACGATTCCATGGTCGCTGGCTTGAAATTTGAGCAAGGGGTCACTGGCTATGCTGGAGGCCTCACGCACACACACAGGTATGAGAAGCAACCAATGAACAACTAACGCGACCTAACTACGACTTGATGCTTCTCATCTCTCTCCCTTGCGGTCTTTGTCTCTCTTTCAAAAAAGAAAAATTATAAATGGTTCCTTTTCTTTTTTTTAACCAATAAAGTCAAATCCATAAACGGACGGTCTCGCCGAAAGTTGATGACTTTTGACTGCAGGTAACCCGCGCAGATAAAGAGAGCAGTTTTTATAGATTGCCTATCAAGGGCTTACCAAGTGCTAGAAACTGTTCTAAATGTATTTTCATGGACTCCTCACAACAATCGTCAGAGAGGTACTATTATTATTCCACTTACAGAGACGAGAAAACAGAGGTTCCAAGATAAAATTGCCCGAGGTCAAACACTAAGTGACAAAACTCTCGAGTCCAGGCAATAAGGTCCCAATCCGAGTGGGGTAGCTGTCCCAACCATGCCGCGGTGAGAAGCTCCCCTCGACCCTCACCTGTCCGTGATCTGTCGCCCTCCGCATCCGAGACGCAAATACCGCCAGAAAACTCCGGCTTGCCTCCCCCGCCCGCGCTGAAGAGTAGTTTCCGCCCGGGTCTCCAGTTTTTCCCTACCGGGTACTTCACTTTCCCGCTGTAGGTCCATCTGCTTTTACAAGCCGCCGCCACACCAGTATTTTGACTGTAGAGTTCCGGGAAGACCTAGAAATAAAAACGAGGATCCCCAAGCCAAGCAAGCGACCTGAGGCTTTTGGTCGACAAGCTTTACAAAAAGTCCGGCTTTCACTACTCCTAATCTTTTCTGTCCTATGTGAGAAAAAGGGGAGAAATAAGACAAGCTATTTGCTTCTTCATGCATCTCGTAACTCCATCCCGCATCTTTCTTTTTTCTTTAATTTTATTTTATTTATTCATTTTAGAGAGGAGAGAGAGAAAGAGGAGAGAGAAACAGAGAGAGAGAAGGGAGGGAGGAGCTGGGAGCATCAACTCCCATATGTGCCTTGACCAGGCAAGCCCAGGGTTTCAAACCGGCGACCTCAGCATTTCCAGGTCGATGCTTTATCCACTGCGCCACCACAGGTCAGGCCATCCCGCATCTTTCACATAACACGCTGATATTGCTCAAGTCCCTTAGCTCGGCGCCAGGGTCCCCTCACGCCCCATCGCCCCACAGCCGCCCAAAAGCAATGGCCTCAAAGAACTGGTTTTCCTCCGCAGAATCTTTGAAGACCCAGCACGCACCTGGACAGCAAAACCGTCCTACCCGCCATTTCTCGCTCCCGCCCCTTGGTGTCGCCACACCGCAGGGCTTCTATATCTTGTGCACACCTCTGTTGAAGCACTTTCAACATTGTATCTTAATTGTTCATTTACTTCTCACTTCTTCCATCACACTGTGATCTTCTTGGGTCCAGACTGTGCTGTTCTTCCTGTGCCCAGCACCTAGTATAGTGCTAGCAGGGATAAAGGGTTCACTCAGCTTGAATTGTAACCCTTAGCAATCGACATATTCCTGACCAGGATTAGGAAAAGACCTCACCCCTCATCAATGCTCTGACCACTTAGCTCTGTGGGTTAGAGTCATCCCCAAAACGCCAAGGTTGTGGTTCCATCCCTGGTCAGGACTTCATTCGGGAAGCAACCAATGAATGCACAACTAACTGGAACAACAAGCCTTTCTCTCTCTCTTTCTCTCGGAAACCAATTAATAATAATAATAATAATAATAGACCACATCAAATATAATTGCCTTTTCCAAGTTTCCACCATCACTTGTCTCTACACTACCACCTCTTCCTTCTTGAAATTCTGCTTTGACTTCCCTAGTCTCTACACTTGCCTAGCTTTCCTACCTCCTCCAACCTATTCTAGCTGTCTCCTTCCCTGACTTCTTTCTATTCCCACAGCCTTACATGGGGTTATCTCCAAAACTTAGACTACACCTTCTTCTTTTCTGCTTTCAGAGATGAGTTATCTAAAGACAATGTGATAATCTCTTCCCCTGCACCCTAGTAAACATTTCCAGCCTCTCCATAGCAGTTCCAGCCGTGGGATATACCACTAGCATCTCAAATTTGGTATGTCTAAAAGTGAGCCATCATATTTACCAGTACTAACTCCTACTATCTTCCCTATTTCTGTAAATGTCTGCATCCTTCTAAGCTGGAAATCTTTGGCTGTCCTTGGCCTCATTCCTTTAGACTTCTTACCGACCTTAAATCATATTGAGCTCTCTTTGCTATATGATCATTTGCTTTCTTTCTTTTTTTTTTTTTTACCTATGTTCTTTCTTTTTTAAAAAAAAAATTCAGCCCTGGCCAGTTGGCTCAGTGGTAGAGCATCAGCCTGGCGTGCAGGAGTCCCAGGTTCGATTCCTGGCCAGGGCACATAGGAGAAGCGCCCATCTGCTTCTCCACCCCTCCCCCTCTCCTTCCTCTCTGTCTCTCTCTTCCCCTCCCGCATCCAAGGCTCCATTGGAGCAAAGATGGCCCGGGCACTGAGGATGGTTCCATGGCCTCTACCTCAGGCACTAGAATGGCTCTGGTTGCCGCAGAGCGACACCCCAGATGGCAAAGCATTGCCCCCTGGTGGGCATGCTGAGTGGATCTCTGTCGGGCGCATGCGGGAGTCTGTCTGACTGCCTCCCTGTTTCCAGCTTCGAAAAAATGCAAAAAAAAAAAAATTCAGTGAGAGGAGGAGAGACAGAGAGACAGACTCCTGTATGCTCCCCCACTGGAATACACCCAGCAAGCCCACTAGGGGGCGATGCTCTGCCCATCTGGGGAATTGCTCTGTTGCTCAGCAGCTGAGCTCTTTTTAGTGCCTGAGATGGAGGCCATGGAGCCATCCTCAGCACCCAGGGTCAACACGCTCCAATTGAGCCATGGCTGCAGGAAGGGAAGAGAGAGAGAGAGAATAATGAGAGGGGGACGAGTGGAGGAAGAGGGATGGAGAAGATCTGTGCTTCTCCTGTGTGCCCCGACCAGGAATTGAACCCACATTTCCACACACAGGACAACATTCTACCACTGAACCAACCAGCCAGGAGATCATTTGCTTTCTTTCCCAAATCCAGTGAAACCTGGATAGTTACTCTTCTTATACAACTAACTGCCCTACTCTGGCCACAACAGTTTGTCTATTTCCATTGTAAAATGTGGTACCCAGAGCTACACACCATTTTCCTTTGGCCTCCAGATGGCCCACTGCATAAATCCCAAACCCTCCATAATATCCTACTCCATCTATAATACCCATATTTATCCTCAATTTCTCATCAAAGCTGGTATTTGCCTAAACCACACTTTTCCTCCCCATAATAGAGTTAATATTTTCTCTTCTGAGCATTCCTCCCTCTTCTCATCCCATAAGTTTGGTCTCATGTGTTTACATGATTCCCCCCACTTCCACTGATTGGTCCAGGGGTAAGAACCTGGTCTAGTTATTTCCAGGAATATTCTAAATTAAAATGAGAAAAGTGCCCTTTTATCCCTGGTGAATCTTGTGGAGCTCCTGAGTTAACTACTAATATTGTGAAGAAAATTGGTTTGCAGCAAGATAAAATAAAGGTACTGAGAAAGATAGGAATGGGATGATATAGAAGGTTCAAAGCCTGTATTTGCCAGTTCTAGTTGTTCCTGAGGTCCAGCTGCATCAACTGTTTTGGCATGGCTTGGCTCTTGAGTCTTTACTTGACTTCCAAGCACCAATATTTTCCTTTTACCTAAGTTAATCTGAGTTGGATTTCTATCACTTCCAACCAATACATTCTAATGATACATTGCACCTGTTTGTCCTAATTAATACATTGCGCCTATTCAGAACACAGCTCCCATGTTCTCCTTAAAATTTTTCCCTAATGTATTTATCTCATAATGATTGCTCTCCTTCTGACATCCTATAATATTTATTCTTTATGCTATACATATTGACACATAATTATGTTCAAATAAAAAATAGGTTATAAACAACTAAACTGGCCCTGCTGCATAGCTCAGTGGGTTGGGGCATTGTCCCAAAGCGCAGAGGTTGCCAGTTCAATCCCTGGTTAGGGCACATGCAGGAACAGATTGATGTCCTCTCTCTCTCTCTCTCTCTCTCTCTCTCCCCTCCTCTCTCGTTTAAATCAATAAACATTAAAAAAATAAACGAGTAAAATGCTTATTCATTTTTTTATGTACAAACCTTTTCAATAAGAGGTAAACCTTTAAAATAGTAATTTTGTCATATAATTTTAAATAAGTCTTCTACAGCAGTGGTCCCCAACCCCCGGGCAGCGCACCGGTTCCAGTCAGTGGGCCATTTGGTACCAGTCCGCAGAGAAAGAATAAATAACTTACATTATTTCCATTGAATTTATATTTAAGTCTGAACAATGTTTTATTTTTTAAAAATGACCAGATTCCCTCTGTTACATCCGTCTAAGACTCACTCTTGACACTTGTCTTGATCACATGATACATTTATTCGTCCCAACCTAAAGGCCGGTCCATGAAAATATTTTCTGACATTAAACCAGTCTGTGGCCCCAAAAAGGTTGGGGACCACTGTTCTACAGTAACCTGTACAAATTTAGACACAGGTTGGGTACTGCCTCAAGAGGTCAAAGGACAAATGTCATGAACACCTTTAGGAAGGGCTGTAGTGACACAGGCCTGCAAAAAAGTATTGCAATAGTTCAGGCAATAGGCAATAGAATTCAGCAATTTTATATCTTGATGAAGTCCCTTTAGAGTTTAAGAATGATCATGGTATGATCCAGGCAAAGGAAAGAAATGATTTTAGAATGGGAAATTACCTTGTGGGAATTTTGGGTGTGGTGGTGTCACTACAGATCCAGGGTTTGTTCTCTGTTCCACTGATCCAGAAACTTGATTTTATCTATTTACTCAGAGGATTGCTTCATGCCAAGCAACTTCACAGGAGGATAAATAAAAAACCAGAATGACCATTTATTCATCTAACACAGAAAGTGGGCCTGATTTGAAACTCAAGGCCATCTATCCAAGACAGTCCCTCCTGATGGGGAAGCCCACTTTGCAGTCCAGACAGTCTAGCAGATGAGGAAGTTCACCTAATTAGAAAGAACTGGCAGTGTTCAAGGGGATTTTGCATTAAACAAAATGAATTGTCTAACCTTTTTTGGGGGTTATTTCTATCCGCATCTCTAAAGCCAAGCACTTTGTGATATTACTTTAATAAATATATGGATACAGACATGTTCTTTTTCTGTGGCTCAGGTCTTAGTCTGCTCCTGGCAGGTAAAACCCCAAACTGTCCTACACCAGTATCAGTTGAGAATGAGGCAACTTTATCCTCTACAACTAAAATCACAGCACCCTCCTGACTTGGATTTGGGAAAGACCTGCTACACCTGCCACACCATGACAAATATTCTCAACCTGAACTGCTTTGGGCTAAACTTCACTGGCCAGGGTTTAGTATTGGGTTTTTTAATTTTCAGAGACAGAGAGAGTGATAGACAGGGACAGACAGACAGGAACGGAGAGATGAGAAGCATCAATTCTTAGTTTTTCGTTGCACGTTGCGACACTTTAGTTGTTCATTGATTGCTTTCTCATATGTGCCTTGACCACGAGCCTTCAGCAGACCGAGTAACCCTTTGCTCAAGCCAGAGACCTTGGGCTCAAGCTGGTGAGCTTTTGCTCAAACCAGATGAATCCGCGCTCAAGCTGGCGACCTCTGGGTCTCGAACCTGGGTCTTCTGCATCCCAGTCCGACGCTCTATCCACTGCACCACTGCCTGGTCAGGCTGGCCAGGGTTTAAATATTGGACAGACTTAATAGCTTCAGTTCCTGATTGACATTTCCTTACCTAGTCCTCATATTCAGCAGTTGAGCCCTTTGGGGAAAACTACTCATTGTTTCCTGGTATATGTTTATCATTTATTTCATTGTAATACAATATTTATCTGGACATGTGAATAAGTTTACATTTCCAGCTTCTTTTGCAGCTACCAATGGGAGTGAAAATATTATGATTCCTTAAAAGACGTCTGGCACGTGTCTTCCCTCTCCTTCCCCTTTGTTTTCACATTATTGCCAAGAACTTGGAAATGACAGTTAAACCTCCATCTGAACCATAAGGTTGAGGGCAACCTCCTGCAGAAAACAGGAAGGAGCCTGGGACATTCAGGACTTTGTGAGTTAGAGCGACTAAAACAGCCCTGGATTGCCTACATCTGGACTTTACCATGAAAAATAAACTCTTTTTCCTACTTAAGTCATTGTTCATGCAGGTTTATCACCCTTAGTGTCCCTAATCCTAAATAATATATCCCAGTTTGGGCCACTATCTTTAAGTATACAGCTTGACCAACTTTGGGTCACGTTTCTATTTAATTTAATTTAATTTTTTTAAGATTTAGCCCTGACCGGTTGGCTCAGTGGTAGAGCATCGGCCTGGCGTGCGGAAGTCCCAGGTTCGATTCCCGGCCAGGGCACACAGGAGAGGCGCCCATCTGCTTCTCCACCCCTCTCCCTCTCTTTCCTCTCTGTCTCTCTCTTCCCCTCCCACAGCCGAGGTTCCATTGGAGCAAAAGATGGCCCGGGCGTTGGGGATGGCTCCTTGGCCTCTGCCCCAGGCGCTAGAGTGGCTCTGGTCGCGACAGAGCGATGCCCCGGAGGGGCAGAGCATCGCCCCCTGGTGGACGTGCAGGGTGGATACCGGTCGGGCGCATGTGGGAGTCTGTCTGACTGCCTCCCCGTTTCCAGCTTCAGAAAAATACAAAAAAAAAAGATTTTATTCAATTTTCAGAGAAGAGAGAGAGAGAGAGAGAGAAAGGGAAAGAGGGAGAGAAAGAGAAGGAGGGAGGAGCAGGAAGCATCAGCTCCCATATGTGCCTTGACCAGGTAAGCCCAGGGTTTCGAATCGGCTACCTCAGTGTTCCAGGTCGACGCTTTATCCACTGCACCACCACAGGTCAGGCCACGTTTCTATTTTAATAGAAACAGCATACCCAGGTAGCAATGGGAAGTACAGGCAAATATGCAGAGATCTTCTAAGCCTGTAGAGCAGGGGTCCCCAAACTTTTTACACAGGGTGCCAGTTCACTGTCCCTCAGACCGTTGGAGGGCCATACTATAAAAAAAACTATGAACAAATCCCTATGCACACTGCACATATCTTATTTTAAAGTAAAAAACCAAAACGTGAACAAATACAATATTTAAAATAAAAAACAAGTAAATTTAAATCAAGAAACTGATCAGTATTTCAATGGGAACTATGGGCCTGCTTTTGGCTAATGAGATGGTCAATGTGCTCCTTTCATTGACCACCAATGAAAGAGGTGCCCCTTCCGGAAGTGCAGCGGGGGCCGGATAAATGGCCTCAGGGGGCCGCATGTGGCCCGCGGGCTGTAGTTTGGGGACCCCTGTAGTAGAGCTTTCTATGATAATGGAAATGTTCTCTATCATTCCCTCATAACAGTATTCCATATGGTAGCCTTGAACTACATGTGGCTATTGAGCATTTGGAATGTGGCTAGTGTAGGCCCTGGTGGCTTTGCTCAGTGGTAGAGCATGGTGGCCCCAGCATGTGGATGTCCCAGGTTAGATACCTGGTCGGACACACAGGAGAAGCGACCATCTGCTTTCCACCCCTACCCCTCCTCCTCCTTCTCTCTCTCTCTCTTTCTCTCTCCCCTCCCACAGTGATGATTCAATTTGTTCTAGAGAGTTGTCCTCTGTCTCTGAGGATAGCTCCATGGCCTCTTCCTCAGGCACTAAAATAATGGCTCCATTGCAGAGCAATGGAGCAACAGCCCCAGATGGCAAGAGCATTGCCCTCCTAGTGGGCTTTCCAGGTGGATCCTGGTCAGTCCAGGTGCATGGGGGGAGTCTGTTTCTGCCTCCCCTCCTCTCACTAAAAATTAAAAAAAAAAGAGAAAAAGAAAGAAAGAAGGAAGGAAGGAAGGAAGGAGAGAAAGAAAGAGAGGAAGAGAGAAAGAAAAGAAAGAAAGAAGAAAGAAAGAAAGAAAGAAAGAAAGAAAGAAAGAAAGAAAGAAAGAAAGAAAAAGAAAGAAAGAAAGAAAGAGAAAATAAGGAAGGAAAGAAAGAAATGTGGCTAGTGTCATTGAGGAATTGAATTTTTCATTTTATTTAATTTTAACTAATTTAGGGTGTTGGGAGTGGGAGTTGAGGGCAAGGGGAGTAAATAGGGACAAATATGATTTGCCTTTGGTTGATGAGCACACAACACAATCAACTATTCAAAAATATTTTTTTTAACTAATTAAAGTTTAAATAGCTACGTTGTTACCCACAGTCAGATAGCGCCCTCATGGAGTCTCCCCACTAACCAAGTTGGCTGCAGGGGCAGGTTCTTACACAGAGCATGCCAACAGCTAGAAACATGAATGAACAGAGCCCCAGTACATCAAAAGCTAGAAACATAATTGGGTGGGTGGGGGGGCCTGCCCCTCCCTATCTCTATAACAGGGGTCAGGAACCTTTTTGGCTGAGAGAGCCATGAATGCCTCATATTTTAAAATGTAATTCCATGAGAGCCGTACAATGACCTGTGTACATTATGCATTATCTAATAAAAATTTGGTGTTGTCCCAGAGGACAGCTGTGATTGGCTCCAGCCACCCGCAACCATAAACATGAGCAGTAGGAAATGAATGGATTGTAATACATGAGAATGTTTTATATATTTAAAAAAAAATTTTTTTAACAGAGACAGAGAGAGAGTCAGAGAGACAGATAGACAGGGACAGACAGACAGGAACAGAGAGATGAGAAGCATCAATCATCAGTTTTTCATTGCGCATTGCAACACCTTAGTTGTTCATTGATTGCTTTCTCATATGTGCTTTGACCGTGGGCCTTCAGCAGACTGAGTAACCCCTTGCTCGAGCTAGCAACCTTGGGTCCAAGTTGGTGAGCTTTTGCTCAAACCAGATGAGCCCTCGCTCAAGCTGGAGACCTCAGAGTCTCAAACCTGGGTCCTCGGCATTCCAGTCCGACGCTCTATCCACTGCGCCACCACCTGGTCAGGCGAGAATGTTTTATATTTTTAACATTTTTTTTTATTATTAAAGATTTGTCTGCAAGCCAGATGCAGCCATCAACAGAGCCACATCTGGCTCACAAGCCATAGGTTCTCAACCCCTGCCCTATAACAACAGCAGTAGTGAGCAGAAAGGGGAGATGGTTTTTGAGATGGGAGTCGCCCTTTTCCTGAGTCACAGCACCTAAATAAACCTCTTTCCTTTTACACCAGCACTTGTTTTGCAATTTTGACTTTTGTTGCTGGCAGCCCAGGCTGTGTTTGAGTTTTTTGGTTAGAACATGGCTAGTGGCTATAATATTGAACAGTGTAGTCCTAGATAATGGAGAGAGAACTTTGAATTACTCCTGAATTGGTCAGCATGTGAAAGCCAGAGATTAATAAACATGATACATGGAAAGTATATATTTTTGGCCTTGACCCATTGCCTCAGTGGTAGAGCGTCAGCCCAGCACGTGGAGTCCCAGGTTCGATTCCCAGTCAGGACACACTGGAGAAGTGACCATCTGCTTCTCCATCCTTCCCTCTCCCACTTCTCTTTCACTCTTTCCCTCCCACCCTCTCTTCCTCTCTTGCAGCCATGGCTTCATTGATTCAAGCACATTGATCCCAGGCACTGAGGATGGCTCCATGGAGCCTTTGCCTCAGGTGCTGAAAATAAATCAGTGTTGTGAGCATGGCCCCAGATGGGCAGAGCATTGGCCCCAGACACAGGGTGGGGGTGAATTCCAGTTGGGATGCATGAGAGAGTCTAATCATCCTCCTCTTACTTGGAAAAGAAGAAAAAATAAATAAATAAAAGTTCAGAAAAGTATATATATTTGACACAGATTAAGCCTTAAGAAGATTCAGGTAATATTGACTTGGATAGTTTTTGGGTTTTTTAATTAATTATTATTATTATTATTACTTTTGAGAAAGAGGAAGGACGGAGAAAAAAATCAATTAGTTGTTCCACTTATTTATGAATTCCTTGGTTGGTTCTTTTAAAAAAATATTTATTATTATTATTTATTCATTTTATAGAGGAGAGAGAAAGAAAAGGGAGGAGGAGCAAGAAGCATCAACTCCCATATGTGCCTTGACCAGGCAAGCCCAGGGTTTCAAACAGGCAACCTCAGTGTTCCAGGTCAATGCTTTATCCAGTACGCCACCACTGGTCAGGCTTCTTAGATGATTCTTGTATGTGCCCTAACCAGGGATCAAACTTGCAACCTTGGCATGTCAGGATGACACTCTAACCAAATGAGCTACCTGGCAAGACTCGGATGGTTTTAACCAGTAGGGCATTATTCAGCATTTTGTCTCCCTCATTCCCTAAATGTGGGGTTTCTCAAAATTTAGTCCTTAAGCCTTTGTCCTCCTTGAAGGTTTCACCCACTTACACTACTTCACTGTAACCTAATTCAGTGTTCAGTCTGCTTTACATTTCCACACAGGCTTCCTACTTCCATTTTGAAATGAAGTCACCTGTTTTAGCTTCAACTGTCTCCCAATTATATGCAAAAAGGGATTTTCTGCATGCAAATACCTCTGTGGAAGTACCTGGAGGAAAACATTCCAGAGAACTCAAGTATACTGACAACTCACCCAGTTAGTACCAAGGAGTTACTGGGGTCGTCTAGGGAGAAGCAGCTTCCTCCTTCTTTTTTGGAGACTCTTTAAAGATTATTATTTATTTATTTCTTTACAAAGACAGAGAGAGAGTCAGTGAGAGGGATAGACAGGGACAGACAGACAGGAACAGAGAGATGAGAAGCATCAATCATTAGTTTTTCGTTGCGCATTGAGACACTTTAGTTGTTCATTGAATGCTTTCTCATATGTGCCTTGACCATGGGGCTACAGCAGACTGAGTGACCCCTTGCTTGAGCCAGCGACCTTGGGTCCAAGGTGGTGAGTTTTTGCTCTAACCAGATGAGCCTGCGCTCAAGTTGGCAACCTCGGGTCTCCGCATCCCAGTCCGATGCTCTATCCACTGTGCCACCGCCTGGTCAGGCTTTTTTTGGAGACTCTTGAGAGAGATCCTCTATCTTTTCCTTGGTAATGTGGTGAGAGAATACAAGCTAGTTTACAACCATGAGGAATGAACCTACAGCTGTCTGGGTGTGAGTGGGGTGGAACGCCAAAGATTAAGGCAGAGTCAAGAACAGAAAGAAAGTAGGCTACTTCTGACATCATTTGAGCTGCTAAATCAAGCCTTGACGAAAGCCAGAATTGCTTCTGGACTTTTCAGTCATGTGAGTCAATAGATGCTTTTTTTTTTTTTTTTTTTTTTTTAAGCCAATGTATGTTGAGTATTCTGCTACTTGCAACCAAAAGCATTCTAACTGAAAGTGTTGTGAAGAAGAGAATAGAACGTGATTATAGCAAGAGGAGACACATTTTTACTTTTCAGATTAAAGAGATGTTTTAAAAGGAAGAATCCAGCCTGACCTGTGGTGGCGCAGTGGGATAAAGCGTCGACCTGGAACACTGAGGTTGCCGGTTCGAAACCTTGGGCTTGCCCGGTCGAGGCACATATGGGAGTTGATGCTTCCTGCTCCTCCCTCCCCTTCTCTCTCTCTCTCTCCTCTCTCTCTAAAAATTAATAAATAAAATATCAAAAAAAAAAATTAAAAAAAAAAAAAAAAAAAAAAAATAAAAGGAAGAATCCAGAAGAAAAAGAGATTGAAGACAAGAAAAATAAAAGCAATAAACAACAGAGTAATGCTTCTGAGAAGTAACAGAATACAGGACATAAGAGTAGTTTTAGACAGAAGTAAATGCCCCACCAGTATCTGGGACAAACTAGGCACTGAAATATTTGTTGAGTGATTAGATTAATGATTTGGAATCTTTTGAAGATGGCTACATATTGACAACTTTTTTATAGAAGGCTGCATTCTTCTGCATTTTTAATCTACCCAAGTCAGTCTGACCTGTGGTGGTGCAGTGGATAAAGCATTAACCTGGAATGCTGAGGGTGCCAGTTCAAACCCTGGACTTGCCTGGTCAAAGCACATATGGGAGTTGATGCTTCCTGCTCCTCCCCTCCTTCTCTCTGTCAATGTCTCTCTACTCTTTAAAATGAATAAATAAAACCTTTTTTAAAAAAAGGAATCTACCCAAGTCATTCCCAGTGGGTAACCCTGCCGTCAGCTTTTGAAGGATCTTGTTATCAAGCATGTATGTGTACCTCTTATTTCAGGAAACATCAGGCATAGAAAAAAGTCCCTGGTCCTTAACCCCTTACATGATTTTTGAGCTTCTCTCTGTGTGTCCAGACCAGTGTTTTTCAAATGAGACCGTCTCACACACTTTAGGAATTACTATGGATATATGGTAAAACTACAAATTCCTCACCTACTGAATCCAACTCTGCATTTTTTTTTTTTGAAGTTGGAAACGGGGAGGCAGTCAGACAGACTCTGGCATGCGCCTGACCAGGATCCACCCGGCATGCCCACCAGGGGGCGATGCTCTGCCCATCTGGGGCATTGCTCCCTTGCGACCAGAGCCATTCTAGTGCCTGAGGCAGAGGCCATAGAGCCATCCTCAGCACCAGGCCAACTTTGCTCCAGTGGAGCCTTGGCTGCAGGAGGGGAAGAGAGAGACAGAGAGGAAGGAGAGAGGGAGGGATGGAGAAGCAGATGGGCGCTTCTCCTGTGTGCCCTGGCTGGGAATGAAACCCACGACTCCTGCACGCCAGGCCGATGCTCCACCACTGAGCTGCCCCACAGTGTGACAGGAAGAGAGAGAGAGGGGTACAGATTGGGATAGACAAGTAAGGAAAGGAGGGATGAAAAGCATCAATTCTTCATTGCGGCACTTTAGTTGTTTGTTCATTGGTTGCTTTCTGATATATGCCTTGACTGAGGTCTACAGCAGAGCAAGTGACCCCATGCTCAAGCCAGCGACCGTGAGTTCAAGCAGGTGAGCCCGTGCTCAAGCGAGCAACCTCAGGTATTCAAACCTGAGGATAAACAGGCTGTAGTTGTATGCCTACTCTCAGTACAACACTCTATCCACTGCACTACCATCTGGCCAGGCAATTGTTATTTAACTATTAAATGCATGAAATAATAAACTACCTTTCAGTGTTTTTTTGTTTGTTTGTTTGTTTTTGGTTGTTTTTTTTTGCATTTTTCCGAAGCTGGAAACGGGGAGGCAGTCAGACAGACTCCCGCATGCGCCCGACTGGGATCCACCTGGCATGCCCACCAGGGGGCGATGCTAGCCCCTCTGGGGCGTCGCTCTGTTGCATCCAGAGCCATTCTAGCGCCTTAGGCAGAGGCCACAGAGCCATCCTCAGCACCCAGGCCATCTTTGCTCCAATGGAGCCTCGGCTGCTGGAGGGGAAGAGAGAGACAGAGAGGAAGGAGAGGGGGAGGGGTGGAGAAGCAGATGGGCGCCTCTCCTGTTTGCCCTGGCCGGGAATTGAATCTGGGACTCCTGCATGCCAGGTTGACGCTCTACCACTGAGCCAACCAGCCAGGGCCTCAGTATATATTTTTAATACTTAAAACAGTCATTAGGGCAGAGAACCAGTTGTTCAAAATTATTTGAATCTCACCACTGGTTCCCAGGCTGCTAGTTCTTCTCTCTCTTTAAAGTCTGGCTGCTCAGTTTATTACTGAAAAGTAATCAGGCTCTAGCAAACCAGTTCCTGCTAACTAAAGACAGAGGGATTGATTTATAGGATTGACCAACAATTTACCATTAAAGGATGTTTGCCAAGAATATTTGTGTCAGCAAAGCGTTACAGTCTCTTTTCAGGAGGGAAAGCCTTCTTGGATTTGGGGACTGATTTGAGAACAGGAGCGTCAGCCCAGCATGTGGAGTCCCAGGTTCGATTCCCGGCCAGGGCACACAGGAGAGGCGCCCATCTGCTTCTCCACCCCTCTCCCTCTCCTCCCTCTCTGTCTCTCTCTTCCCCTCCCGCAGCCAGGCTTGCCTGGTCAAAGCACATATGGGAGTTGATGCTTCCTGCTCCTCCCTTCTCTCTCTCTCTCTCTCTCTCTCTCTTTTTCCTCTCTAAAATGAGTAAATAAAGTCTTAAAAAAAAAAGATCCATATGGAGAAAAATTAAAAGAACTACTCAATTTAAAAACTATAATACTCTAACAGCCTGACCTGTGGTGGCGCAGTGGATAAAGCGTCGACCTGGTCAAGGCACATGTGGGAGTTGATGCTTCCTGCTCCTCCCCCTCTTCTCTCTCTCTCTCTCTCTCTCTCTCTCTCCTCTCTAAAATGAATAAATTTCATCAACTCCCACATGTGCCTTGACCAGGCAAGCCCAGGGTTTTGAACCGGCAACCTCAGCATTTCCAGGTCGAGTGAGGCTTTATCCACTACGCCACCACAGGTCAGGCAAAAAATATTTTTTAAATAAAGAACATCATCCTGAAACTACAAGGTTGCAGGTTCGATCCCCGGTCAGGGCACACACAGGAAGCAACCAATGCACAACTGGGTGGAACAACAAATTAATGCTTCCCTTTTCCTTCCCCTATCTCTCTCTGTCTCTCTAAAAATATCAATAAAAATTAAGCCCTGGCCTGATAGCTCAGTTGGTTGGAACATTGTCCTGAAGTGCAGAGGTTGTTGGTTCAATTCCCTGGTCAGGCTACATACAGGAGCAGCTGAATGTTCCTGTCTCCCTCTCTGCCTCTCTCACTCAAAAAAAAAAAAAAAAAGAAAAAAAAAGATATACTATGTAAGGTCAGAAATTCCACCAAATGGTTACGTTTCATGGGAAGACCAGAATAACCAGAATACTCCATTTACCAAGGCCGTAAGGAATGTGATGGTAAGAGGTGCAGCAGCAGCATAGGTGAAGTACCAATGCAAGAGTAGGAGGCTGTTACAGAACTCAGTTACAGCAATGAGGTGATAGGATCTTGAAACAAGAGGCCAGGTGGCAGCTCTTAATTGCCAGAAGCCAGGCAGATGCAATTATCGTGAGTAGAAATGTCAGAGCTACAGCCAAGGAGACCCGACCCTCAGAGAATGATGGAAATGGCTAACAGAACACAGCATCCCCAAGTGAAAAATAGTCAGGCAGACAACAAGGGTACTCCTCAACTTTCAATCAGAAGAAATCAAGGTTGGGTGATGAGAGGTCTGAGGGTAGTTGCCCCAACAAAAAGTGACCATCTCCTTAGCCTGGTCTGTGGTGGCACAGTGGACAGAGTGTTGACTTGGAATGCTGAGGCCACCGGTTCAACTCCTTGGGCTAACTGCTTCAAGGCAGATACAAGTAAGCAATGAATAACTAAAGTGAAGCAACTATGAGTTGATACTTCTTACTCCCTGCCCCCTCCTCTCTCTGTAAAATTAATAAATAAAATCTTAAAAAAGAAAAAAAATGCCTGACCTGTGGTGGCACAGTGGATAAAGAGTTGACCTGGAATGCTGAGGCCAGCAGTTAGAAACCCTGGGTGTGGGAAAAACAGCTGTGTTAGGCTTGCTCGCTGGTTTACTGGCTGCAAGTACTTTGCATGATTAGTGTATGAGCACATGGCAGCGCCACATGTGTATAGTCTATGTAAGGCTGTGGGTGCTTGAGCTCAGGGTGGATGGCGAATTGCAGACTGCCTACCCGCCACTGTGAGGGGCCATCCTACTGTTCATTTCCTTGAGAAGCAGTTTTCCCCTGCCTGTTTGCTCGTCTGCCATTGCGAGACTCGACTAAACGGGAATGGCCCACCGCTTTCTGGCTCCGCTGTTTCTCCACAATCTGCCCGATTCCGATGTGGACCTGCCTGGCTTTGGCCACAGGCATTATACTGGGCTTGCCCGGTCAAGGCACATATGGAATCAACTACGAGTTGATGCTTCTCACCCTCCCCCAACCCTGACACTTTCTCTTTCTCTTTTCACTCTCTAAAAATGAATAAATAGCCCTGGCCGGTTGGCTCAGCGGTAGAGCGTCGGCCTAGCGTGCAGAGGACCCGGGTTTGATTCCCGGCCAGGGCACACAGGAGAAGCGCCCATTTGCTTCTCCACCCCTCCGCCGCGCCTTCCTCTCTGTCTCTCTCTTCCCCTCCCGCAGCCAAGGCTCCATTGGAGCAAGGATGGCCCGGGCGCTGGGGATGGCTCTGTGGCCTCTGCCTCAGGCGCTAGAGTGGCTCTGGTCGCAACATGGCGACGCCCAGGATGGGCAGAGCATCGCCCCCTGGTGGGCAGAGCGTCGCCCCTGGTGGGCGTGCCGGGTGGATCCCGGTCGGGCGCATGCGGGAGTCTGTCTGACTGTCTCTCCCTGTTTCCAGCTTCAGAAAAATGAAAATAAATAAATAAATAAATAAATAAAAAATAAAAATTAATAAATAAAATCTTACAAAAAAAAGTGACTGGAGGCCCTGGCCGGTTGGCTCAGTGGTAGAGTGTCGGCCTGGCGTGCAGGGTCCCGGGTTCGATTCCCGGTCAGGGCACACAGGAGAAACGCTCATCTGCTTCTCCACCCCTCCCCCTTTCCTTCCTCTCTGTCTCTCTCTTCTCCTCCCGCAGCGAGGCTCTTGGAGCAAAGATGGCCCGGGCGCTGGGGATGGCTCCTTGGCCTCTGCCCCAGGCGCTAGAGTGGCTCTGGTCACGGCACAGCGACGCCCCGGAGGGGCAGAGCATCCCCCCCTGGTGGGCAGAGCATCACCCCTGGTGGGCGTGCCGGATCCCGGTCCGGCGCATGCGGGAGTCTGTCTGACTGTCTCTACCCGTTTCTAGCTTCGGAAAAATACAAAAAAAAAAAAAAAAAAAAAAAAAAGTAAAAAAAAAAAAAAAAAGTGACTGGAAAGCTGAAGTCACTCATTTGAAACCCTGGACTTGCTTGGTCAAGGCATATATGGCAGTTGATGCTTCCTGCCCCTCCCCCCCCCCACAAAAATGAATAAATGGAAAATCTTAAAGAAAAAAAAAGTGCCTGACCTGTGGTGGTGCAGTGGATAAAGCGTTGACCTGGAAATGCTGAGGTCGCCGGTTCGAAACCCTGGGCTTGCCTGGTCAAGGCACATATGGGAGTTGATGCTTCCAGCTCCTCCCCCCTGACTCTCTCTCCTTTCTCTCTCTCTCTCTCCTCTCTAAAATGAATAAATAAAAAATTAAAAAAAAAAGTCTTAAAAAAAAAAAGAAAAAAAAGTGACCATCCCCAAAAACAAAAATTAAAAACTAAATAAAATAAAATAAAATAGTGACCATCCTTTGCTCACTTTCAAATCTGCACCAGTTTTTAGACCCTGAGCCCATTAATTAAGAGTTGGTCAGAGCTGACCAGGCTGTGGCACAGTGGATTGAGCGACCACCTGGGATGCTGAGGACCCAGGCTCGAAGCCCTGAAGAGGTCAGCTTGAGCGTGGGCTCACCAGCTTGAGCTTGGGATCATAGACATGACCCAAAGGTCGCTGGCTGCAGCAAAGGGTCACTGGTTCAGCTGGGGCCCCCCTATCAAGGCACACATGAGAAAGCAATCAATGAACAACTAAAATACTGCAACTATGAATTGATGCTTCTCATCTCTCTCCCTTCCTGTCTCTGACTAAAAAATTAAAAAAAAAAAAGTTTGTCAGGACACCAAAAGAAGGACCCCCACCTCACAGAAGGGCACCAGGGTTCAGGGTGTCTAGAAATGGGGAAGTTGGCCTGGTCATTTTGGGTCTTAATTTTTTTAGTGAGAGAGACAGAGGGACAGAGGGACAGATAGGAATAGACAGGAAGGTAGAGAGATGAGAAGCATCAATTCGTTGCAACACTTTAGTTGCTCATTGTTCATTGATTACTTTCTCAGATATGCCTTGACCAGGGGCCTCCAGCTGAGCCAGTGACCCCTTGCTCAAGCCAGGGACTTTGGGCTTCAAGCCAACATCCATGGGGTCATGTCTATGATCCCATGCTCAAACTGGCAACCTTGCAGGTTCAAACCTGGGTCCTCTGCATCACAGCTCAATGTTCTATCTAGTGCACCACCACCTGGTCAGTAGGTGGGTTTTTTTTTTTTAATTTTACTTACTGATTTTAGAGAGAGGATAGAAAGATGAGGGGAAGAGCAGGAAGCATCAACTCATAGTAGTTGCTTCTCATATGTGCCTTGACCAGGTAAGCCTGGGATTTTGGACCAGAGACCTCTGCAGTCCAGGTCGATACTCCATCCACTGCACCACCATAGGTCAGGCAGGATCTTCTTGACCAAGGTCTCAGTTCCTAGTATATGTTGGGGGAGAGAAGTCTATGAGTTATACTTTAGGAAAACTCCTTTTGAGTAAAGCATTAACTGGGCCTTATTTATGCTGTGTTCTCTACCTGAATCTTTAACAACTTTTCAAGCTAACAGGTAGCAAACTGGGCATCTGGGTATGTGTTTAGATCCAGGGATGTCTCTATGTGTATTTTCTTTTATTACTATTCTAAGGCATGCACATTTGTGATACGTATTGTAAGCCTGCTGGAGAAAATAAAATTTAGACAGAAAAATGGAGCCAGAGACCAAGAACTCATCAGCTTGCCTCTGCCCAGTAATGCCTGGGAAGTCTGGGGTCTAACTTTCAGGTTCACTACCAGAATAATGTGAGCAATCGTCCTCCTTTAGGGAGGACAGTCCTTCTTTGGTAAGTTCCGTCCTCCCTTGAAAAGTATCCTCCTACATGTCCTCCTTTTTGATATTGGAAGACTAATCTGTAAATGTCCATATTTGATCGATGCAGAGTCGATCCATTGCGTGTGATGTGATGTATTTGTATTTGACATGACGATTTGTCAAGGGTCAGTACAGTGCAGCGAGAAGTAATTATGAGATGCATGCGCTCCGCATGGGAGACCTTGAGAGAGCGCGCAAATGGCTTTGTGTACTTCTTACTAAAACACTACATGGAACATAGACATTGTAGACTCACAGTTATTTCTTAGTGACTATTCAATCATAGACAAGTAAGCACGATTCACGGTTTATTAATTCATTATCTATTTAATAATTTCCAAATATGTATAATTTTTTTACAAGTATTTTCCTGAAATTCAAGTTTTAAAGTGGAAATCTAACCTCTAACCATATCTATTAATAACGCATTTTGATTAAATAGTTGCATAAAACAGACTTTTGTTTTTTTTTTAATTTCTTTTTTTAGACTTTATTTATTCATTTTTAGAGAGAGGGGACAAAAAGGGAGAGAGAGAAGGGGGAGGAGCAGGAAGCATCAACTCCCATATGTGCCTTGACCAGGCAAGCCCGGGGTTTCAAAGTAGCGACCTCAGCATTTCCAGGTTGACGCTTTACCCACTGTGCCACCGCAGGTCAGGCCTAAAACAGATGTTTTTTAATTAGAAAACGATCAATACACCCAAATATCACTCCAAATTAGTGGTTTTGTTTGATATTTAGTTTTACTAAATGAGTACTTTTTTCTTACAATTATTATTAAAAATTAATGAGCCCAACAAAAAAAATAAAGTACCTAGGAGTAAATTTAATCAATGAGGTTAAAGACTTCTATTCGGAAAATTACAAAACATTGATAAAAGAAATCAAGGAAGATACAAATGGAAGCATATAACGTGCTCATGGTTAGGAACAATAAACATCATCAAAATGTCTATACTGCCCAAAGCAATTTATAAATTCAGTGCAATACCAATTAAAATACCAATGACATACTTCAAAGTTATAGAACACATATTCCAAAAATTTATATGGAACCAAAAAAGAACACGAATAGCCTCAGCAATCTTGAAAAAGAAGAATAAAGTGGGAGGTATCACAGTTCCTGATACCAAGTTATACTACAAGGCCATTGTACTCAAAACAGCTTGGGGCCCTGGCCGGTCGGCCTGGCATGCGGGGGACCTGGGTTTGATTCCCGGCCAGGGCACATAGGAGAAGCGCCCATTTGCTTCTTCACCCCCCCCCTCCTTCCTCTCTGTCTCTCTCTTCCCCTCCCACAGCCAAGGCTCCATTGGAGCAAAGATGGCCCAGGCGCTGGGGATGGCTCCTTGGCCTCTGCCCCAGGTGCTAGAGTGGCTCTGGTGGCACCCCAGAGGGGCAGAGCATCGCCCCTGGTGGGCGTGCCGGTGGATCCCGGTCGGGCGCATGTGGGAGTCTGTCTGACTGTCTCTCCCTGTTTCCAGCTTCAGAAAAATACAAACAAAACAAAACCAGCTTAGTACTGGCATAAGAACAGGCATATAGATCAATGGAACAGAACAGAGAACCCAGAAATAAACCCACACTTTTATGGACAATTGACAAAGGAGGTAAGAGCATACAATGGAGTAAAGATAGTCTCTTTAACAAATGATGTTGGGAAAATTGGACAGCTACCTGCAACAAAATGAACCTAGACCACCAACTTACACCAGTCACAAAAATAAACTCAAAATGGATAAAAAACTTAAATGTAAGTCGTGAAACCATAAGCATCTTAGAAGAAAACATAGGCAGTAAGCTCTCTGATATTTCTCACAGCAATATATTTGCTGATTTATCTCTACGAGCAAGTGAAATAAAAGACAGGACAACAACAAACAAACAATCCCATAAAAAAATGGGAAGAGGACATGAACAGACACTTCTCCCAGGAAGAGATACAAATGGCCAACAGATATATGAAAAGATGCTCAGCTTCATTAGTTATTAGAGAAATGCAAATCAAAACTACAATGAGATACCACCTCACCCCTGTTAGATTAGCTATTATCAACAAGACGGGTAATAGCAAATGTTGGAGAGGCTGTGGAGAAAAAGGAACTCTCATTCACTGTTGGTGGGACTGTAAAGTAGTACAACCATTATGGAGGAAAGTATGGTGGTTCCTCAAAAAACTGCAAATAGAACTACCTTATGACCCAGCAATGCCTCTACTGGGTATATACCCCAAAACCTCAGAAACATTGATACGTGAAGACACATGTAGCCCCATGTTCATTGCAGCACTGTTCACAGTGGCCAAGACATGGAAACAACCAAAAAGCCCTTCAATAGAAGACTGGATAAAGAAGATGTGGCTCATATACACTATGTAATACTACTCAGCCATAAGAAATGATGACATCAGATCATTTACAGCAAAATGGTGGGATCTTGATAACATTATAAGGAGTGAAATAAGTAAATCAGAAAAAAACAAGAACTACATGATTCCATACATTGGTGGAACATAAAAATGAGACTAAGAGACATGGACAAGAGTGTGGTGGTTACCAGGGGTGGGGGGAGGGAGGACATGGGAGGGAGGGAGGGAGAGAGTTAGGGGGAGGGGGAGGGGCACAGAGAACTAGATAGAGGGTGGCGGAGGACAATCTGACTTTGGGCGAGGGGTACGCAACATAATTTAATGACAAAATAACCTAGACATGTTTTCTTTGAATATATGTACCCTAATTTATTAATGTCATCCCATTACCATTAATAAAAATTTATTAAAAAAAAAATAAATAAAAGACAGGATAAACAAATGGGACTATATCAAACTAAAAAGCTTTTGTACAGCTAAAGACAATATGAACAGAATAAAAAGACAAACCACACAGCCTGACCTGTGGTGGCGCAGTGGATAAAGCGTCAACCTGGAAATGCTGAGGTCGCCAGTTCGAAACCCTGGGCTTGCCTGGTCAAGGCACATATGGGAGTTGATGCTTTCAGCTCCTCTGTCTGTCTCTCTCCCTCTCTCTCTCATCTCTAAAAATGAATAAATAAAAAATTAAAAAAAAAAAGACAAACCACACAATGGGAGAACATATTTGACAATACAACTGATAAGGGGTTAATAACCAAAATTTATAAAAAACTTGTAAAACTCAACATCAGGAAGACAATCCAATCAAAAAATGGGCAAAAGAAATGAATAGACACTTCTCCAAAGAGGACCTACAGATGGTCAATATACAGATGAAAAAATGTTCAACATCACTAATCATTAGAGAAATGCAAATTAAAACCACAATGAGGTATCATCTCACATCAATCAGAATGGCGCTCATCAACAAAACAACACAGAATAAGTGCTGGTGAGGATGTGGAGAAACGGGAACCCTCCTGCACTGCTGGTAGGAAAGCAGACAGGTGCAGCCACTGTGGAAAACAGTATGGAGATTCCTCAAAATATTAAAAATCAAACTGCCTTTGACCCAGCCATCCCACTTTTAGGAATATATCCCAAGAACACCATATCACTGACTCAAAAAAAGAAATGCACCCCCATGTTTATGGCAGCATTGTTCACAATAGCGAAGATCTGGAAGCAGCCCAAGTGTCCGTCAGTGGACGAGTGGATTAAAAAGCTGTGGTACACATATACAATGGAATACTATGGGGCCATGAAAAAGAAGGAAATATTACCTTTTGCAACAACATGGATGGACCTGGAAACTATTATGTTAAGTGAAATAAGCCAGGCAGAGAAAGAAAAATATCAAATGACACCTCACTCATTTGAGGAACCCAAGGAACAATGTGAACTGAGGAACAGAATTAAACCTGAAGGGAAGGGGGGGGCTGTTGGGAGTGGAGCAAGGGATCTGTTGAGGGGAATACGGGGGAGGGGGGATGCAATGGGGCAACACTAGAATCTATGTAAACACAATAAATTAAATAAAAAATTTTAAAAATAAAAAATTAATAGGCATGTAAGCATAATCACAATATAAAATATTACAAATGTTTTATTATGCATTTATCATATTATAGTGTATTATTGTTACAATGAATAAAATGTTTTATTTACAATATTGTTTTCAATTTATTTGTCCTTTTCATTGTAAAAAAGTTGGCCACCTTAAGAATAATGAATTAATGGACTCTCAAAAATTTTTAGAACAGTTTCAAGTTGTTATTGCTTATGCTGCATACCCTATATACTCAATCCCACAAAAAAAATCACTTCTGGAACTGCCCTTTTAATCAACTGACCTCAAACTCAACAGGCATAAATCCGAACTTACTTCCCACATATACCGGTTTCCCAAATCTTCTCCCACATTTGTACCTTATCTTGATGAAGGGCTCACTCACCACCAGCTTCCCATGCCAGAATCTGAGCATCATTTATGTCTGGGACCTCACATTACCCCCTCTCCCAACAAATCTCCAAGTCCCATAATTCTATCTTCCAAATTATCCGTCTATTTCCACTGCTTTTTCCTTAGTTCAGGACATCATCTCTTGATAAAATGACACCAATAGCCTAAGTGGTCTCCCTGCCCTTAATATCCCTCCCTTCTAATGCACTCATCACCTTGCAGGCGGAGTGATCTTTTTAAAACACAAATCCAATAATGCCGTTCTTCAGTTTAAATCTTTCAATACTTCATCATATAGCTTATTAATAAGGCTCTGAATGATGTGGCCGCTGGGTCCCTCTGCAGGCTCATCCCCACACTCCAAGCCGTCTGTTCGGCCATACTGAACTTTCAGTTCCCTGAACCCAACTTTTTCTATTATCGCAGCTTTTGCCCACGCAGTTCTCTGCTAGGAACACCCTTTCTTCTAGTTTTCTTTTGGGTAACTCAGATGCAACCTCCAGGTCCCCAGCTCAGTCGTCACTTGCACAGCCTAGGTAGAAAAGCTTCATTCTTCAACGGGTGCTGCCTCGGCGTGGTTCAGGCGAGGTCCAAATGCCGCAAGTATCTGAGCCCCTGACGTCGCCCTCAACAATTCATCAGTGTCAGACGGGTGAAAAGCTCCTGACAGTGGACTCAGATGCTTGCGGCAGCTACACTCCAAAACAGGCAGTCAGACTACAGTGTTTCTGGGCGTGCTGCAAAAGTACACCCAAGAATTCCAGATCCCGCGAGCAAAAAGAGAAAGTAGTTCACTGCCGGGAACCCAACCCGGTGCTAGGCCCGCCTCCCACGCTACGTCGGGGGCGGGACAGGGAGGGGCGCTGAGCTCCGGCAAACGGCGTGAGCAAGGAGGGGGCGGAGCCAGGGGCGGAGCGGAGCGCGCATGCGCGGTCGCCTTTGTGTGGGTCGAGCGGCGGCGACGGCGACGGTAGTGGCAGTGGCGGTCCCACTGGCAGAGGAGCTATAGGGTAGTCCGGGCGGCGTCCGGCGTGGAAGCCGGGGGACTACCATGGTAAAGAAGCGGAAAGGTCGCGTGGTGATTGACTCGGACACGGAGGACAGCGGCAGCGATGAGAACCTGGATCAGGTGAGGGCAGGCCGCGGAGGCGCGGGCCGGCGGAGCGGGAGGGCTTAGTCCGGGCCACGGGAGCCAGATCTAGCCGGGCCCTGGCCTCCCGACCCCAGCGCCTGGCCCGCCCTGTGTCCTGACCGCCGCTGCCGCCTCCCTCTTGTCCTCCCTGCAGCTCCCGGGGCCTTCGGAGTTTGGCCGGGGCCTGGAGACGGAGCCCCGAGGACTTGGCGCCTTGGGCGGGGAGGCGGGGCAGGGACCAGGCTGGTGGGCCTCGGGCTCGGGGGACCGGACGGTTTCGAGATCTACTGGGGTCAGATCGGGGCGGCGAGCTGCACGCCAGGCGATCCGGGCCAGGACAGATAGGAAGTATCGCCCGCGAACCCGGGAGGCTGGGAGGTTTTGGAGGAGGTGCAAGGGGTTAAGTGAGCGTGGGGCTTTGGGAGTGGGTGAAGGTGAGGGCTCTGGGAGATGAAGTTGTTCAGACAAGTGGTGTGGACGAAGAGGAGGGACATTTCCTAAATATTCCAGAGAATCTCTGCGGTGTTTGGCAAGGAAGATTTAGCTGCGCGCACAAATTTATTGCAGCTAGGGTCGTTCGTGATTGAGAAGGATCCCTGATGAGATGTCAGATTGAAGAAAACTCTTAGGAGGAGGGAAGAGGGCGGAAGTGGAGAAATACGGGGCGGCTTGGAGGGACTGTGGCCGAGGCCCCTTGGCCGTTTTCATGCAGCATCCCAGAATTCTTTCTTACTTGAAGATTGTGCAGGAACTATTGAAAGTAACTTTTGGTCTTAGTATCTTGGGGTTGCTTGAATTGTTTATTCTAGAAAATACTGCTGGGAGAAAGCTGTCCTTTTAGCAGTGCTGTAGTGATACCAGGAGATCATGTTTTGTGAACAAATAATATAAAGAAAGAATATGTAAGTGATAGTAGCTTTATAACTTGAGTAGGGAAAAGGCCTGAATTTGGAATCTGAAAATGTGAGTTCCAGTCTGGACTGTGCTGTTTCTAGCTATTTATCTTTGGTTGTAACTGTAAAATGTAGGTATAACTTCAGCCTTGTGTGTCTAATTGTGTGTCTAAGGATCAAATATTCGTAAGAATGTTGTTACAAGCACTTGCACATAAAGCTTTTGTAAAATTGGTTTTGTGCACGTCCATTGTGTTAGGCCAGAGTTCTCAAGACTAAAACATTAGGGCATGAAATGGAAGGACTTGAAGAGGGGCTGGAGCTGTGTTGAAGAAAAGAGTGCTGTTTTGAAAAAGGTGGAATGGAGCCGGGAAGTAATGGGGCCTATGGAGAACTATCAGAGTTGTTTTGGGATAGGAATTGAAAGGTAAGTTGAAAATGTTCTCACTGGAAGACTCCTCAAATTTACAAAATATTAAAAATATGTATATTCTTGACTGTAAAAGTTTTGTTAATTATTTTAGAGTAACATTTAGAAGAATTAGAATCCTTTTTAATTTTCTTTTTACTATTTTCCAACCTAGAACTATAGATATTTCTGCTAATAACATCAGCTACCATTTGCATAGTGTGGAGGGGGAACTTAATTGTTTTATTTACATTGTCAAGGTGTTTTTTTTTTAAGACTTTATTTATTCATTTGAGAGAGAGAGACAGTAAGAGAGAGAGAGAGAGAGAGAAGAAAAGAAGAGGAGGAGGAGCAGGAAGCATCAATTCCCATATGTGCCTTGACCTGACAAGCCCAGGGTGTTCAAACTGGTGACCTCAGTGTCCCAGGCCGACGCTTTATCCACTGTGCCACCACAGGTCAGGCCAAGTTTTCAAATTATGGTGAAGTTGGTATCATCTCCCCCATTTTAATGTATAAGGAAAATGGAGATTGAAGAAGTAACTTACCGAGATTTACACAATTTGTAAGTGGTGGAGTTGGGATTTGAACCCAAATATGAATGATGACAAGGTTCAGATAGTCTTTCCACTATACCAACTTAATCTGTTAGTCTTTTTAAGTTTTCATATAGCAAAACAAGAATGTTTCGTGGCCATTTTCCATGTTGCTATAATTCATGTTTGTTAAGTACATTGAATAGTTTAGAGAAAAACAGTACATCAGTTACGAAGATTATTTGGGGGGCTTCCTCAGGAAAGCACTTTCAAGATGTGTGTTCTAATAATGAATGAACTAAGCAAATTATTCTGTCCTTCGTGATTTTCCACAGAATCTGACAAACTAAATGACTTGAGAGTTTCCTTTCGTGGTAGATCTACACAGAACTTTTCTGAAGTAGAGATTGGAAGGGATGGCAGTTTTGTTTTGTTTTTGAGATGTTTTGTTTTTGTTATTTGTAAGATGAAATTAGCGTGAAATATGTAAGTAATACCTAATGCAGTGTAACAGCAATTTCAACTTACCCCTCTTCAACCACTCATTGACATTATTTTATCAGATGGGAATCAGATAATTCCCTTTCCCTGCACATCCTAACAGAGGCACCAATGCCTTCAGTCTATCTGTCTAGCACTGTGCCAGAATGTTAGAGGAATCAGGCTGTTCTCAAAGTTTTCACCAGAGACTGTAGTAGAAGTTCAAAGTCAGCCTGGTTTGGGCTTCTTTAAGAATTCTCAGAACAAAGCTAGTGCATTCTATGCTTCTCCTAATCGAGATGCCTTGGGCTGCTCCACTAGTTCTGGGTCTTCATTGGGGGTATAACTTCATATTTGCTGTCTTGTGCATTGGCTGTGTGGAAAAGAGCAAACCATGACAAATCTCTGAGTGTCTAGTGTGATAAGTGGAGCACAGTTATTAAGGAGGTCCTTTGTCCTGGGTTTTCCATAAAGGAATCTAAGCCGTTATGTCAGAAATATTATCTCCAACTTAGTCCTTGCCAAAGGTGAGGCAAGTGAGCCTTCTCGCTGTTTTTTTCTGGTGGCAGAAGGAGGACCACCTGTGTCAGAAGCTGCCTGGGTTGCTTATTTAAAATATACTTTGCAGGGGCTTCCATCCCAGACTACTGAATCAGACCTTCAGGGGATAGAGCCCTGGACTCTGCATATTTACCAGGTACAGCCCAGGTACTTATTTACGTTAATGATTGAGACCACTGTCTGTATGCAAGTTAATCTTTTTAGTAAGATGCGGTAAGTAGTTTGGGAGAGAGATAACTTGTGTTGGTCAGTGTGTGTGCAGGTATAACTGAAGGAACTTCACAGTTGTTTAAGGTGATAGATTAGAGCTGCTGATTCTTGTAGCTCTGTGAAGCTTTTGACTTATTGGAATGCTTTTTCTTGAGGCCTATTTTTTGCCTTCTTGATGGCAAGAGATATGAATCAGATTGTTTAAATATGTTCATTTCAGTGCTTTTTAAAACTCAAAACTTAAGAGAATTTGAAGCATTTCTTTTTAACATCTGACCTGATAGTGTGACCTTACTTTTTATGTTGGCCACACTCTTTCTTCAACATTTAAAAATTGCAAATCTTGAATATACTTGCCTCTGGTGCCTCTTGGAAAAAATAAAACAAAACAAAATTTGAGGTAAATCTAGGTCTTTTACCCTATCATAAAGATAATGTGCGTCACTTTTTATAGAATAATAATTTATGCAGTGGGTTCTAGAAAGTGAGAAGTGTCCTAGGTAATAAAGATAATAGTTTTCCATTTATATTAATACAACATTTATAAAAACTGTGCATTTCTCAAGGACAAAAATTGAGCTACATGCATATTAGCATGCTTTATTTTGTAATTTCTCTGTGGGTTTTTTTTTTTTTTTTTTTTTACAGAGCCAGAGAGAGGGATAGACAGGGACAGACAGACAGGAACAGAGAGATGAGAAGCATCAATCATCAGTTTTTCGTTGCGCATTGCGACACCTTAGTTGTTCATTGATTGTTTTCTCATATGTGCCTTGACTGTGGGCCTTCAGCAGACTGAGAGTAACCCCTTGCTTGAGCCAGAGGCTGGTGAGCTTTTTGCTCAAACCAGATGAACCCGAGCTCAAGCTGGCAACCTCGGAGTCTCGAACCTGGGTCCTTCCGCATCCCAGTCCGACGCTCTATCCACTGCGCCACCGCCTGGTCAGGCGGTTTGTTTTTTTTTAACAGAGACAGAGAGAGTCAGAGAGAGGGATAGATAGGGAGAGACAGACAGGAACGGAGAGAGATGAGAAGCATCACTCATCAGTTTTTCGTAGAGACACCTTAGTTGTTCATTGATTGCTTTCTCATATGTGCCTTGACCGTGGGCCTTCAGCAGACTGAGTAACCCCTTGCTCAAGGCAGCGACCTTGGGTCCAAGCTGGTGAGCTTTGCTCAAACCAGATGAGCCCGTGCTCATGTTGGTGACCTCGGAGTCTTGAACCTGGGTCCTTCGCATTCCAGTCCAACGCTCTATCCACTGCGCCACCGCCTGGTCAGGCTGTAATTTCTTATTTAAAAGAGTGATTAAGTTGTCATGTCCTGTTTCTCTCTGCTCACCTTACTTAAAGTAGCAATAATTAAATTTGTCTTTGACAGAATAGGCCACCTAAGTATTTTCTAGCAATTATTTTTAGACATTGTACGTAAAAATTGTTGATGTTATAAAGTATTCTTCCATAAACCTTCTCCATTAAAGTTGGAAAATTTAAAGCTGTGCTTCTCATTAATATAGTCTTTTTTTTACGTTAGAGCAGAGTTTAAAGTCTAGGATGAACTTGTGAGAAATGTCAGTGTTGCTTTGTTAAGTTTTTAATTTGTTGTATCTAATGTTGCCTGTAACTAATTTCATAATTCCACTGGACTTTTCTTTAGAAATAGTGCTGGGAAGGTTGAATCCTATGGGAGCTGAAACAGAGAGGCTCTTAAGAAAAATTCAAAACCTATATTTTGACACCAGTTCTGTTGGTGGTGTACTTAATTGCTTTCTTCCTAGAGTATAAGTTCCCCAAGGATGGAGATTGTTTATTTTTCAACAAATGTGTTGGACAGTGCTAGGCACTAAGGCTATTGAGTGAACAAAATATAAGCAGTTTCTATCTTCAAGAAGCTTAGAGATAAAAGGTGAGTGAAAGAGGGTGGGAGGTTGGGGCAAGGGCAGGCATTGCTCAGAGAGTCATTTCACTATAGACTATGTATGAAGGAACAGCAAGGATAGTGTGAGTGTGAACAGGGATCTTATTCTAGCCTGGTGGGAGTGACATTTAAACAGACATGGAGTACTATGTGTTAAGGAAAAAGGAAATAAGGAGACTGACAAGTGAGAGGAAGTGTGTTGAGTGTTCGTGGTTGAGCAATGAGCATGTACAAAAACATTGAGGCGGGAAGGACCTAGCACCCTCATGAAACTGAAAGAAGCACAGTTACTGGAATTAGAGAGAGAGTGGTAAATGAGAAATGCAGAAAGAGTTTGTTTAGACCAGTGGTAGTCAACCTGGTCCCTACCGCCCACTAGTGGACGTTTCAGCTTTCATGGTGGGTGGTAGCGGAGCAACCAAAGTATAAATAAAAAGATAGATTTAACTATAGTAAGTTGTTTTATAAAGATTTATTCTGTCAAACTTAGCGAAAATCTGACATTAAGTACTGGGTAAGTAATTATTATTATATGCTTTAACTTGCTGTAACTCTGCTTTATAAATTTTATATAAAGTAAAGTTACTTCCTTACTTTATAAATCACTATTACTGTGGAACCGGTGGGTGGTTAGGAAGTTTTACTACTAACAGAGATACAAAAGTGGGCGGTAGGTATAAAAAGGTTGACTAGCCCTAGTTTAGATCCTTTGAGGATGGAAAACCCAGTTTAGTGGATCACAACCAGCATTAAAAATAGAAATGAATTCGAGTTGAATAGAAAACATCAAGTGTTTCAGACCTAGTAGTAATAAGTATTGTTTTATGAAACTGTATTTCATGTATATATATGTACATATATTGTGGGTCATGAGGTATAATTTATCTTACTGTGTGCTAGCATTAAAAACTTTAAAGCTGCCTGACCAGGCTTTGGCACAGTGAATAGAGCATCGGACTGGGATGCGGAGGACCCAGGTTTGAGACTCCGAGGTTGCCAGCTTGAGTGCCGGCTCATCTGGCTTGAGCAAAAAGTTCACCAGCTTGGACCCAGGTCGCTGGCTCGAGCAAGGGGTTACTCTGTCTGCTGAAGGCCTGTGGTCAAGGCACATATGAGAAAGCAGTCAATGAACAACTAAGGTGTTGCAACGTGCAATGAAAAACTAATGATTGATGCTTCTCATCTCTCTCCGTTCCTGTCTGTCTGTCCCTATCTATCCCTCTCTCTGACTCTCTCTCTGTCCCTGTAAAAAAAAAAAAAAAAAAAGAAAGAAAGAAAAACAACTTTAAAGCCACTGGCAGTGTTGGCAATGTTAAGAACTTTGGACTTTGTTCTGAGATAATGAGAATCCATTGAAAGCTTTTAAGCTGGAAGAGGTGTTAAGATTTGACTTTTCAAAAATTTGCCCAGGCTGCTATGTAGATAGTAATTTGGAAAGGGGTCACCAGTTAGATGGCAGGGTCCAGTTGAGAGAAGCTTTATTTGAGTGGAAGCTTCAGGAGGGCAGAACTGTTTGTTCATTGTAGAATCCCTACATCTAGAACAATGCCTGGTATGCAGCAGATACCTGGTCAGTTTTTGTTGAATCAATGCCTGACTTGGTTTGGTATGGTAGTTAGAGACAACAGAAAATAGATTTGATTGGATATAATATTCAGGATATAAAACTGAGAGGACTTGACTGAATGAATGTTGGGGTGAAGACGAGGAGGCTCTGATATGAGACAGGGAAACCTAGAGGAAGATCAGGTTTAAAGGTGAAGATTTTTGAGTTCTGTCTTATATTTGTAGAGTTTAAAGTTGTCTGTGAGATACTATAGTACCTGCCTTACACAGAATAGGCACTTAATAAATCTTTGTTGAATAAGCACATGCTACTACTTGGCAAATGCTACTTACCAAGTTTTCTAACCTGGTTATAGTAGGATCACTTGTAGAGATGAGGGACATTGTCAGTTTGGAGGTTCTAGCCTCTCTGCTATAATAATAATAACCATCCTTTAAGAATTAGAAATATGTATTAGTTTAAAAGTGTGTTAGGGGAGGGAACTACGTAAGAACAAGTGAGAATAGAATTTTAAACTTTTATGTACTTTTCATTTTAAATGGGTTGAAAACTGATTTTATCAGTTTTGCACCTTTTTTTTCTTTTTTTTTTTTTGTATTTTTCTGAAGCTGGAAACGGATCCACCCGGCACGCCCACCGGGGGGGCGACGCTCTGCCCACCAGGGGGCGATGCTCTGCCCCTCCGGGGCGTCGCTCTGCCGTGACCAGAGCCACTCTAGCACCTGGGGCAGAGGCCAAGGAGCCATCCCCAGCGCCCGGGCCATCTTTGCTCCAATGGAGCCTTGGCTGCGGGAGGGGAAGAGAGAGACAGAGAGGAAGGAGAGGGGGAGGGGTGGAGAGGCAGATGGGCGCCTCTCCTGTGTGCCCTGGCCGGGAATCAAACCTGGGACCTCTGCACGCCAGGCCTACGCTCAACCACTGAGCCAACCGGCCAGGGCCAGTTTTGCGCATTTTTATATAACTCAGTATTTTATCTACAATGATAAATACTTTGCCTGACCAGGTGGTGGCGCAGTGGGTAGAGCGTTGGACTGTGATGTGAAGGACCCATGTTCGAGACCCCGAGGTCGCCAGCTTGAGCACGGGCTCATCTGGTTTGAGCAAAGCTCACCAATTTGGACCCAAGGTCACTGGCTTGAGCAAGGGTTTACTTGGTCTGCTATAGCCCCACGGTCAAGGCACATATGAGAGGGCGATCAGTGAACAACTAAGGTGTCGCAACGAAAAACTAATGATTGATGCTTCTCATCTCTCTCCGTTCCTGCCTGTCTGTCCCTATCTATCCCTCTCTCTGACTCTTTCTGTTTCTGGGGGGAAAAAAAGGATAAATACTTTGCTAGAAATTTGAAGGGAAAGTTCCCAGTCTTAGTTCCAATTGTGTGAAATATAAAGGATTGTTATACTGCCACTTTGGAATTATTCTTTTAGGAGGGTTTTTGGTTATATGTTTGTTGTTTTTATTTATATTTTGTTTCTTATTATAAAAATATTACGTTCCTGTTGAAAAAGTTCCAGCAAAACAAATATTCCTCTGTCCCAAAAACATACTTACAAAATCATTCTGTTTCTTACTCCTGAAAAGTAACCAATGTCTACTGTTGGAATCATGTTCCTTTACCAAACATTTTGATATGAAAAAATAGGTATTAACATATCAAATTTAAACCCCTGCATGTTATTACACTTTCTTCAGCATCCCTGAGTCTTCCCATTTTTCTCTGTCCTCGTGGTTACTTACTTTGTCCAGGCCACCAACCACTGTGATAACACTGCTGTAGTTCCCTTCTGACACCTCTCTACACTTCCACATTGGTCCATCTAGTCTGCTCCTCTGTCACTGCTTTTTAAAAAAGTCCCCAGAAGATGGTTACTCCCCTGCTTAAAACTTTGTGATGGCGCCTGACCGGGCAGTGGCGCAGTGGATAGAGCGTTGGACTAGGATGCAGAGGACCCAGGTTCGAGACCCTGAAGTCTCCAGCTTGAGCACGGGCTCATCTAGTTTTTTTTTTGTTGTTGTTTTGTTTTTTAAATACATAGTTTTATTTTTTTATTCATTTTTAGAGAGGAGAGAGAGGGAGAGAGAGAGAGAAGGGGGGAGGAGCTGGAAGCATCAACTCCCATATGTGCCTTGACCAGGCAAGCCCAGGGTTTTGAACCGGCAACCTCAGTGTTTCCAGGTTGACGCCTTATCCACTGAGCCACCACAGGTCATCGGGCTCATCTAGTTTGAGCAAAGCTTACCAGCTTGGACCCAAGGTCGCTGGCTTGAGCAAGGGGTTTCTTGGTCTGCTGTAGCTCCATGGTCAAGGCACATATGAGAAAGCAATTAATGAACAACTAAAGTGCCACAACGAAAAACTGATGATTGATGCGTCTCATCTTTCTATGTTCCTGTCTGTCTGTCTCTATCTATCCCTCTCTCTGACTCTCACTCTGTCTCTGTAAAAAAAAAAAAAAAAAACACAACAAAACAAAACTATATGATGGCTTCCTACTGCCTTCAAATAAATGCCAGGTTATTCCTGGGCCTGTTTTTTAGACCTCAGGATGATCTGATTTCTTCTTACCTCTCACCTACCTCTTTCCATTCTCCCCCTTGCCTGCTGAGCTCTCTTCACATTGGTTCTCTTTCAGTTATTTGACCAAGCTATTGTCAATTTAGGGCCTTAGCTATTCTATCTAAAGACATCTGTCAAAAAAACTGTACCCCATTTCTCTATCCCAAAGTTTCTAGTCTCAACTTAAATGCCAATGACTCAGAGAAGCCTATCACAGATAAAGCACCTTTATCACAGATTCCCCATTTGCTTGATTTACTTCCTTCTTAGCACTAGATATAATTGCTTCTTTACTTGTTTATTGTATGTCCCCACCACTTGATTTTAACTTCTATGAGATAAAGGAAGATGTAGCATTTATTTATTTATTTATTTATTTATTTATTTATTTGAGAGAGAGAGAGAGGCAGGAAGGGAGAGGAGAAGCATCAATTTGTAGTTGGGGCACTTCAGTTGTTTATTGATTGCTTCTCATATGTGTCTTGACTAGGGGGCTCCAGCTAGGTCAGGACCTAGGGCTTCAAGCCAGAGAGACCTTTGGGCTCAAGCCAGGGAACATGGGATCCATGTTGATGATCCCACGCTCAAGCTGGTGACCCCCGTACTCAAGCTGGTGAGCTTTCGTTCAAGCCGGACGAGCCCACACTCAAGCCAGTGACCTCAGGGTTCTGAACCTGGGTCCTCAGTGTCCCAGGTTGATGCTCTATCCACTCACTGGTCAGGGTCATTATCAGTCAGGCAAGGACTATGTATCCTTTTTTTTCTTTTTTTAGGTGAGAGGAGAGGATAGTGAGAGAGACTCCTGCATACACCCCAACTGGGATCCACCCAGCAACCTGTCTGGGGCTAGTGCTCTAATCAGCTGAGTTGGTTTTTTTTGTATTTTTCTGAAGCTGGAAACGGGGAGAGACAGTCAGACAGACTCCCGCATGCGTCCGACCGGGATCCACCCGGCACGCCCACCAGGGGGCAATGCTCTGCCCCTCCGGGGCGTCGCTCTGCCGGGACCAGAGCCACTCTAGCGCCTGGGGTAGAGGCCAAGGAGCCATCCCCAGCGTCCGGGCCATCTTTGCTCCAATGGAGCCTTGGCTGCGGGAGGGGAAGAGAGAGACAGAGGAAGGGGGGGGGTGGAGAAGCAAATGGGCACTTCTCCTATGTGCCCTGGCTGGGAATCGAACCCGGGTCCCCCGCACGCCAGGCCAACGCTCTATCGCTGAGCCAACTGGCCAGGGAAGCTGAGTTGTTTTTAACGCCTGAAGCTGACGTGCTCAGATCAACTAAGCTATCCTCAGCACCAGGGACAACACTTGAACAAAGGGAGCCATTGGCTGCAGGAGGGGAAAAGGGAGAGAAGGGGGAGAGAAGCAGATGGTTGCTTCTCCTGTGTGCCCTAAAACACACCAGGGACATCCATATGTCGGGCTGATGCTCTATCCACTGAGCAAACCAGCCAGGGCCTATGTATCTTTTCTTCATGACTGTCTATCCAGGGCTTGGTAGGTAGTGGGTACTAGTAGTAGGGTGACCAGTTGTAGTTTTCCTGGACCTGAGGAGTTTGCCAGAATGCATGACTTTCAGTGTTAAAACCAGGACTGTTCTGAGCACACCAGGATAGTTGGTCATCCTAGGTGCTAATAATTACTTGCATTAGTTATATTTATGAAATGAGTAAGTGAAAAAGAGCTCCGTGTGCTAATTGGCTATAAAAACCTCAGTTTTGTCCATTTTACACTTTTTTTTCTGGGGTACAGAATATATATCCTGTTTACACGTGGTCATGGGATGTTTGATTGAAGAGATGAAATATAATTTTCTTTAAGTAAGAGGGAGCTAAGTTTTTCTACTATAGGTTTCTCCTGACATGACATCACAAAAAGCACTGTATTTGTGAATGATGAGTGGGAGTCTTCACGTACTGATGGATTATAATTCTAATCTTTACCATAATTATACTTTAATAAACATGACCTTAATTCAATTAAATTTGCTTTATTATAGGGTCTCAGTTTTAGCAGTCTAGTTTAATGTTAAATATGGCTTTTAAGCAAATGTTATGAAACTACTGTAGAAGCTAGATATGTCATCCTACATAGCCATACCAGTGGTATGTTGGGCATTGGCATTACTTTAAGCAGATCTTTAGTTCAGCTTAAATTTGTTACACCTTGCTGGCACTTCACACTGCCATTCCCCTAGAGCAGTGGTAGTCAACCTGGTCCCTACCGCCCACTAGTGGACGTTTCAGCTTTCATGGTGGGCGGTAGCAGAGCAACCAAAGTATAAATAAAAAGATAGATTTAACTATAGTAAGTTGTTTTATAAAGATTTATTCTGCCAAACCTAGCAAAAATCTGACATAAAGTACTTGGTAAGTAATTATTATTATATGCTTTAACTTGCCGTAACTCTGCTTTATAAATTTTATAAAGTAAAGTTACTTCCCTACTTTATAAATCACTATTACTGTGGAACCGGTGGTTGGTTGGAAAATTTTACTACTAACAGATACAAAAGTGGGCAGTAGGTATAAAAAGGTTGACTACCCCTACCCTAGAGGAATGTTGAGATAACTAAGTATCGTTTTCACTGGGTGAGATGAAATACAGGGATTATGGTGAGCAAGAAACAGTGGACACACAGAAACACTGTCTCAACCAGTGTAGGACAGTGAAGCATGCAGGAGGAGAGAACTGCAGATGGACCTATTCCTGTGCATGAATCAGTTTTAGATTGGCTTTATTGAGCAAAGGCATTGGATAAATCAGCCCCTACAGTTAACACATCTGATGGTTTTCTTCATGTGTGCTTTGTTAGAAAGACCTTTTCATTGCACATTGGTCTGTTCAGCTGTACTATGTGCCCTCAGCAGAATATAAAGGACTTAACTATAAAGAGTAGCCTTGCCATGAGCTCCTCCTGTAACCTCCTATACCAGGGGTCGGGAACCTTTCAGTTTAACATGAATAAGTTCTGAGGATCTAATGCAGGGGTTGAGAACCTTTGGCTCGGGAGCCAGATGTGGCTCTTTTGATGGCTGCATCTGGCTCACAGACAAATCTTTAATAAAAAAAAATGTTAAAAATATAAAACATTCTCGCCTGACCAGGCGGTGGCGCAGTGGGTAGAGCATTGGACTGGGATGTTGAAGGACCCAGGTTCGAGACCCCGAGGTCGCCAGCTTGAGCATGGGCTCATCTAGCTTGAGCAAAAACTCACCAGCTTGGACCCAGGGTCGCTGGCTCCAGCAAGGGGTTACTCGGTGTGCTGAAGGCCCGCAGTCAAGGCACGTATGAGAAAGCAGTCAATGAACAACTAAGAAGTCACAACGCGCAACGAGAAACTAATGATTGATGCTTCTCATCTGTCTCCATTCCTTTCTGTCTGTCCCTGTCTATCCCTCTGACTCTCTCTCTGTCTCTGTCAAAAAAAAAAAAAAAAAAAAAATGGATCGTAATCTCACGTGTTACGATCCATTCATTTTCTACTGCTCATGTTCATGGTTGCGAGTGACTGGAGCCAATCACAGCTGTCCTCCGGGACAACACCAAATTTTTATTGGATAATGCGTAAGGTACATGGGTTGTTGTATGGCTTTCACGGAATTACATTTTAAAATATGTGGCGTTCATGGCTCTCTCAGCCAAAAAGGTTCCCCACCCCTGTCCTATAAAATCTCAACTTGTGGAAAGGTTATCTTTCACAATGTTAGGAAGGTTTTTCTCTGTATTATTGTTAATATGTTATTTAATGTTGTATGAGAAGAGGGACTGTACCTATCAGGTACAATTGTTTGTTGATGAAGGAGAGCCATTTGTTAGGTTTTTAGTATAGAATAGAACCTCTTTAACAGAAAGGTAGTACTAACATCAACACTTTAGTTACAGTAACTCTTAATGGATGTCTACTGCATGTAATAGTTAATGTTTCAGAAAAGAATTTGATAGCATATTCAATTCCCTTGGTATCAACTCATTATATAGAATTCTGATGCATTCATGAACTCAAAGGTCATGAAAGAGATTACTTAACAGAAATCTCTGTAAAGTTTATAAATTTGCATTAGGTAATATGGGAAAACAGATAATAGTTAAGACCATACACAAATACTGTATAACTCAATAATCCCACTCATAAGTATTTACCCAAGTGAAAGAAAAACTTAATATTTACACAAAAACCTGTACATGAACATATAATTGCCCTAAAATGGAAACAACCCAAATGTTTTTCAACTGCTTAATGGATAAGCAGAGTGTGCTACATCCATTTAATAGAATACTACTAAACAATAAAAAGGAGTAAACTACTGATACATGCTGCAACATGAATGAATCTCAAATGCAATATGCTAGGAAGCCAGGCTCAAAAGGCTACATATTGGTTCCGGCTGGTTGGCTGAGAGGTAGAGCATCTGCCTGGCATGTGGATATACTGGGTTCGATTTCTGGTCAGGGCACACAGGAGAAGCAACCATCTGCTTCTCTACCCCTTTCCCTCCCCTTCTCTCTCTGTCCCTTTTCTCTCTCTTTCTCTCTTTCACTCCCGCAGCCATGGATCAATTGGTTTGAGCACATTGGATCTGGGCACTGAGGATGGCTCCATATTGCCTCCGCCTCAGGTGCTAAAAATAGCTCCATTGTGAGCATGGCCCCAGATGGGCAGAGCATAGGCCCCAGACAGGGATTGGTGGTGGATCCCAGTCTGGGGCCATGCGGGAGTCTGTCTCTCCATCTCCCCTCCTCTCACTTGGGAAAAAAAGAAGAATATAAAAGGCTACATATTGCATGATTTCATTTATGTGATAGTCTATGATAGACAGATCTATAGGAACAGACAATATATCTGTGGTTGCTAGGGAATGGGGGAAAGGATATGAAAAGCACCAACTTTCCGGAAAGGCTTAAATCAGTGGTTCCCAACCTTTTTTGGACCATGGACCAATTTAATGTCAGGAAATATTTTCACAGACTGGCCGTTAGGGTGGGACGGTTAAATGTATCACGTGACCAAGACAAGCGTCAAGAGTGAGTCCTAAAAAAAAAAAAAAAAAAAAAAAAAGAGTGAGTCTTAGACGGATGTAACAGAGGGAATCTGGTCATTTTTAAAAAATAAAACATCGTTCAGACTTAAATATAAATAAAATGAAAATAATGTAAGTTATTCTTTCTCTGCAGACCGGTACCAAATGGCCCACGGACCGGTACCAGTCCGCGCCCCGGGGGTTGGGGACCACTGGCTTAAATCATAAGAATATTTACTTTTTCACACCAAAATAGTAACTCCTATTGACCAAATGTAAATTAAAGTAATATTTTGGGTGATGATGGTACTGCCATATATCTTAATTCTGGGAGTGGTTAAACTCTTTGTCAAACTCAGAACTGTACATAAGAAAGGATAAAATGTACTGTATGTCAATTATACCTCAAGTTTTTAAAATACCATAAACACAAATATTGCTGTAATCTGCATTTGGTCAATAGGAGTTAACTATTTTGATATGAAAAAAATAGTATTCTTATGATCTTCAGCCTTTTCAGGAAGTTGGTGTGCTAGCTCCCTCTAATGAAATAAGAGGAACATTTCATGACTACTTATGAAAGAGAGTGTGTCAGCTGTTAATCTGAGAAGGTCATTTTCTCATTCTGGCCAAGGAGAGTATACTCCTAAAATAGAAAGAAACTGGAAGGAGGAAACAGATACTTTGTAGCAATCTATTATTTTAAAATCTATCTTGGCACTTGACCTATAATTATAGCACCACCATCATCAAGGAATGATACTACTACTATTTATTAGTTGTATTTTTCTCTTTTTGGCAGAAGGGAAAAATGTTTTAGACTAGTAAACCGTGCCTGAATTAGAAGCTAGGATTCTATCTGCCCTGGTTTGAATCCCGACTCTATCATGTACTAGCTGTGTTACCTTGGGTAAGTTACTTAACCTCTCCTGCTCTTAAGTTTCTTTATCTTTAAGTGGGGGTGATCACATTATAGATTAATAAACAGATAGATAAATAAGTTGGCAAGAAAAAGATGGAAGATAGTGATAATTACCTTACAGTTATTATGAAGATTAAATGTTAGATGCTTAGAAAAGTACCTGGCATCTAGTAAGTACAGTGTAATTGTGGACTGGTATTGATATTAGAGAGCAAGAACTAGAGCAAGTATCCTTTTGTTGCATTTTTAAATGACTGGGCTGAATTGGGGAGAAGTAACAGGAGAGGGGAACCCTGTTAGACAGCAGATCCTGGTTGCAGCTAGGACTTACTTAATGACATATCCTTCAACCACTATTTTCTCTTAATTCACTAGGATAATGCAGAGGCATGAATAGGAATATTGAGGTTGTCAATTAGGATTCTCACATAGTGGCCAGCACATTTGCTACTTGTTTTCAGACTCAGGATTAACCACTGGGAATATACTTTTTTTTTCCAGCTTAAGCACTCAAAAAAAAAAAAAAAAAAGCCCCAGAAACCTTTAGTTTGTCAGGTTACTCAAATCAGCCCACAAATGCCAATTTTACTATGAATTACAGTATGAGTATTGCTTAGCTATATCAGTAAGAACATTGAGCAAATTACCCTTGTATACATGGTTCTTAACATAAATTTCTGAGAATCAGTACTTCTGTAGCTTATAGAGAAAATGGTGACAATTTGGAAGTAGCCTTCAGGTCAATTTTATATTCACTTTTCCTTTTCAAATATATTGTAATATATTGCCATTAAGAGGGAGGAGACAAGTTTTGAAAACATTTATTCTAGCGCTTAGGAATACTGGCAGTTGGTCTGTTCACGTGATAAAAGTTCCTATGATGATGTCCTTCAATTGAAAGCACAAAGAAGTAGAAGAGAGGGAGGCTGGGCGTTTTATTATTCTTGGATATTTCTTTTCTGTTAAACAAAACTCATATGATTACTTCTACCCTATTAGGAGCTCTTGTCCCTGGCAAAGCGGAAGCGCAGTGACTCTGAGGAGAAGGAGCCACCTGTGAGTCAGCCTGCAGCCTCCTCAGACTCAGAGACGTCCGACAGTGATGATGAGGTGGGTGTGGAGGGGCTAGGCCACGGGACTGACCGGTATTTGAGAGTCCCTGTGTTGGTGACTCCTGATGGCCTCTTTCTGTCTCTTTCTCTCTCTCTCTTTTTTTAAGAGACAGTGACAGATAGGCAGGAAGGATAGATGAGAAGCATCAACTCTTCGTTGTGACACCTGATAGCTTTCTTATACGTGCTTTAACAGAGTTGGGGGGGGCTACAGCAGAGCGAGTGACCCTTTGCCCAAGCCATTGACCTTGAGCTTTAAGCCAGTGACTATGGGGTCATGTCTATGATCCTACGTTCAAGCCAGCAGCCCTGTGCTCAAGCTGGTGAGCACACGCTCAAGCTGGTAATGACCTCAGAGTTTCAAACCTGGGTCCTCTGCATCCCAGTTCAATGCTCTATCCACTATACCACCGCCTGGACTGGTAGCCTCTTTCTCTTAAATTGAGACCTACAACCTAAAATCTACAAGAACTTCTTTTTTTTTTTTTTTAAGGTGTTTTGTTTTTTTTTTAATTTTTATTTATTTTTTATTTATTCAATCTTTTAGAGAGGAGAGGGAGAGAGAGGAGAGAGGGAGAGGAGAGACAGGAGCTGGAAGCATCAACTCCCATATGTGCCTTGACCAGGCAAGCCCAGGGTTTCAAACCGGCGACCTCAGCATTTCCAGGTCGACGCTTTATCCACTGGGCCACCACAGGTCAGGCAAGAACTTCTTAAGGAAAGAAAACTGTAAGGAAAACTCTCATATTGTCATCTTCGCTATACTGCTAGTCTTTGCAGGGTATTTGGGGACATTTTTAGTCTTTTGGCTCTACTACAGAACAAAAGGCACAACTTGTGAGTCGTCATGTCACTTATTATTTTTTTTCTCAACTTTTTAATCCCACTTTCATGTTAGAAAAGAAAATCTATTGAGGATATGATATTTTAGTGGGAAATATTTTAGCAATACAAGAAGCTTTGTTTTATTTTTAAGATTTTATTTATTGATTTTTAGATAGAAAAAGGGGCAGGGTGGGGAAGAGGAAGCATCAATTCATAGTAGTTGGTTCTCGTATGTGCCTTGAAGGGCAATCCTGGGGTTTTGAACCGGTGACTGCTGCACTCCATCCAGGTCGATGCTTTATCCACTGCGCTACCAGAGCTCAGGCACACGAGAAGCCTTTTTTTTCTTTTCTGTTTTTTAAAGATTTTATTTATTGATTTTTAGAGTGAGGAGGGGGGAGGGGAAGAGCCGGAAGCATAAACTCAGAGTAGTAGTTGCTTTTCATATGTGCCTTGACTGGGTAAGCCTGGGGATTTGAACCAGCGATCTCAGCATTCCAGGTTGATGCTTTATCCACTACGCCACCACAAGTCAGTTACGAGAAGCTTTCTTATAAGAAATGGAAGGATATGTGGTTCAGGAGGAATTTTTTTTTTTTTTAGCTAGTGCAATATCTATGGGACTTGGCAGTAAATCCCTCACTCACAGCACCTCAATTTTGAGTGCAGATTTCAGTCAATCAGCTATTGACCTGTTTTAGCACAGAGGACTCTGTCCCTTCACCCCCAGCCCTACATATCAGAGGGTGCTGTAGCTCTCACAGATCTAGTTTAATGGTCTTCAAAGTATAAGGATCCTGTATAAAGACACAAGTCCACAGGAACTATCTCAGCAAGTATTAATTGCCACTGCCACTTTAGTCAAAGTTTTCTGTGGTAATATAGAGCCAGGCTGTTCAGGTTGTGATGCTATGAAGTACAAGTTTTATTTCTTCCATCAATTCATTGCCAGAGAGAACCATTTGTGCCAGATTGGGTCAAAGGAACCAAAACAGAGTTCCAAAGTGAAATATGGAGTCCTCGGTTCTACACGCTCCCTGTTAAATACCCTCTTTAAAATAAATGTCACAGAGTTTCTTCATCCGACCACGGCTCCAGTCTGCAATAATTAAAACCACATTGCCATGACAATCCCTTACGTTCCTTATGTCTCCATTTTGATTTCTTATTCATTCTGATCCGTAGGCCACCTTTCACTTCTTTTTTTTTTTTTTTTTTTTGCATTCCTCTGGAAACGGGGAGAGACAGTCAGACAGACTCCCACATGCGCCCGACCGGGATCCACCCGGCACGCCCACCAGGGGGCGACGCTCTGCCCCTCCGGGGGGGTCGCTCCACCGCAACCAGAGCCACTCTAGCGCCTGGGGCAGAGGCCAAGGAGCCATCCCCAGCGCCCGGGCCATCCCTGCTCCAATGGAGCCCTGGCTGCGGGAGGGGAAGAGAGAGACAGAGAGGAAGGGGGGGGGTGGAGAAGCAAATGGGTGCCTCTCCCATGTGCCCTGGCCGGGAATCAAACCCGGCTCCCCTGCACGCCAGGCCGACGCTCCGCCGCCGAGCCAACTGGCCAGGGCCCACCTTTAATTTCTTGACAGTCACTTTAACCAGCCAGTTTCTTCTCAATATTTCCAGTCAGTCCAGCACACCTCCGTGTTTATGGAGTAGCATTGACAGTTTGGTGTTCTATATCTGACCTTGTCAGAAGCAGCCAGGGGCCAGGGGTAGGGCTTGTGGAACAGTGTCTACAAAGTGTACAGTAACATCCTATACATTCACTCACTACTCTCACTGACTCTTCCAGAGCAATCCTGCAAGCCTCATTCATGGTAAGTGCCCTATACAGATATACCATGTTTTATGCCATATTTTTAAAAAAAAATCTTTTTAGCCCTGGCTGGATAACTCAGTTAGTTAGAGTATCCTCCCCAAGCTCAGAGCTTGCTGGTTCTATCCCCAGTCAAGGCACATGTAGGGACAGAGTGATATTCCTGTCTTTCTTTCACTCCCTCCCTCTCTCTTTAAAATCAATAAATTAAAAAAAAATTTTTTAAATGATTGTTAGAGAGCAACATTGATATGTTGTTCCACTTATTTATGCATTCATTGGTTGATTCTTATATGTGCCCTGACCGGGGATCCAACCTGCAACCTTGATGTACTGGGATAATGCTCTAACCAACTGAGCTACCAAGCCAGGTCTTTTATTCCATATTTTTACTGTACTTTTTTTCTATGTCTAGATATGCTTAGATATACAAATATTTACCATTGTGTTACAGTTGCCTACAGTATTCAGTATAGTAACATGCTGTATGGGTTTGTAGCCTAGAGACCATATAGCCTAGGTGAGTAGTAGACTATACTACCTAGGTTTGTGTAAGAACACTCTATGATGTTCATAGAATGATGAAATCACCTTAATGACACATTTCTCAGAACAATTACTGTAGGGATACCCTGCATACTTTTTAGATACTTCTATCAGGAGGGCAGTGTGTGTGTCACCTCTACACATTAGAAGAATCCAAAATTTGTGCTAGAGTACATTAGGAGTCCGTAAAAACCTTTACAGCTTAGGTATCTTGCGGTTACTTAACCATGTCTAAAAGTCTTCACTTTAGAATGCTACCCAACTGCTTATCTACTTATTGGAGAAAAAGCTGACAGGCAAGTTGCACTCTGCCTGGTGGGTAATGAGACTTTCAGTAATTTTCCCTAAGGTTCTTACCTTCTGCTTCTGCTCCTCCCAACCACCGGGGAACTCAGTGGTATTACTGTGAACTTAGATTTATGGCTACTGTAGAGATATTTTGTATTGGGTGGGATGCTTCTGAGAAGTCCTTAGAATATAAGGGGCTTTTGCTTTTGTCTCATAATGATATTTATACCTGTTTCTAAGTAACAAGTTATGTACTGAGGTAATTTACTGTGTCTTCTCATTTCTGCTATGGCTTTTATATCCTTATTACTTACAAACTAACCTTTTAGAAATTTGGTTGTAGCCTAATCTGTGGTGGCGCAGTGGATAAAGTGTTGACCTGGAACACTGAGGTCACCATTTTGAAACCCTGGGCTTACCCAGTCAAGGCACATATGGAAATTGATGCTCCTGCTCCTCCCCTTCTCTCTCTCTCTCTCTCCCTCCTTTTCTCTCCCTCCCTTTCTCCTCAATAAAATAAAAAAGTCTTAAAAATATATATTAAAATTTAAAAAATAAAAATTTGGTTGTTAAAGCAATTCTCAGTCAGATGGAGCCTACTTATACCAGAGGCTACTCTAAATTTTCCAAATACACTTCTCAACCCTTCTCTTCTCTCACCTCTTATTACTTATTGTTAGTGAACAATGAATACAGGTGGAAAACTATGTTGGTCTCTTAAGATTTGTCAGGGCAAAAAACTGGTCAAGAACTATTGAGAAGGTTAATGGATGGTTTGCTATAAGGAAAGACATGCACTGATTTTAGAGCAAGAAGATATCTAGCTAAATGTTTTGAAAGTGTCCTATCTAGAAAAAGTGGGTACATTGGATATTAAATACTTAATAGCCAATAAGATAATTAGGGAGGAAGTAGTAGATATTTTATTATAGTGTCTTTGCACGGGGTAAAACCTAAGTTTAATGAAAGTGAATATATTATACTTAATGTATTATACTGCTCACAGAAATTAAGGGATATTTTATAGCTTCATATTCATTTTGAAATATCCCCTAATTTTATTGAGCAGCATATTTATAATGACTGCATTATTCTCAATGATAATTTGAAGCAATGTAAAAGTAAGAAATAGTACTCTTTCTGTAAGGTTTACTTTGACCATGCCTGGGAAATTGGAAAGCACACGTTGGTGGTAAGCCATAATGGCGTGCTATAGCACTTTAGTGTTGTCACTTCCTGTCCCTGAAAGAATTAGATAGAATCACCACCACCAGGGGTGCAAAGAGGAGTGGCAGGGAAGAAAAATAACAAGGTTAGGAGGAAAAGAGCTAGCAGCAGCATATTCATGAGAGGATTAAAAATGCTGAAATAAAGAAGTCCATTTGTTAGGAATAATTGAGTTCTAAATTAAATAGTTCAGAGTCCTGGTGGGTCCTTGGCAGATTGGCTCAGTGGTAGAATGTCAGCTTGGCATGTCAATTTCCTGTTTTTTTGTTTTGTTTTTGTTTTTTACAGAGACAGAGAGTCAGAGAGAGGGATAGATAGGGCAGACAGACAAGAACGAAGAGAGATGAGAAGCATCAATCATCAGTTTTTCGTTGCAACACCTTAGTTGTGTATTGATTGCTTTTTCATATGTGCCTTGACCGTGGGCCTTCAGCAGACCGAGTAACCCCCTTGCTCAAGCCAGCGACCTTGGGTCCAAGCTGGTGAGCTTTGCTCAAGCCAGATGAGCCCGCACTTATGTTGGCGATCTCGGAGTCTCGAACCTGGGTCCTCCGCATCCCAGTCTGACACTCTATCCACTGCGCCACTGCCTGGTCAGGCATGGATATCCTGATTTTGATCCTGGTCAGGGCGCACAGGAAAAGCGACTGTCTGCTTCTCTACCCCTCCCCCTCTTCTCCAGCAGCCATGGCTCTATTGGTTCAAGTGCATTAGTCCCAAAGGGGGGTTGCTGGATGGATCCTGGGGGTGGGAGGCGCATGTAGGAGTGTCTCTCTGTGTCTCCTCCTCTCACTTGGAAAAGAAGGAAAAATAAAATGGAAAAGAGATATGGTGGATCATATAGAAACAGATAGCTGTAGCTAGATAAGAAGAAAGTCTAGATTTTTCACTTGTTACCAGTAAAAATCATGTTGGCTACCCAAGAAAATCCCTTTTTTGTTGTTCAAAATTGAGTGTAATTACATTAGACATAGTAAGGAACAGCTGGATTATGTTTTAACTAGAAAGCCCGGTGGTCATACGAAATGACTGCTGTTCTAGATATTATAAATTGTAATTAAAATGATTTGTGAAGCCTGATCTGTGGTGGCGCAGTGGATAAAGTGTTGACCTGGAACACTGAGGTCGCCGGTTCAAAACCCTGGGCTTGGCCCTGGCCGGTTGGCTCAGCGGTAGAGCGTCGGCCTGGCGTGTGGGGGACCCGGGTTCGATTCCCGGCCAGGGCACGTGGGAGAAGCGCCCATTTGCTTCTCCGCCCCACCCCCCCTCCTTCCTCTCTGTCTCTCTCTTCCCCTCCCGCAGCCAAGGCTCCATTGGAGCAAGGATGGCCCAGGCGCTGGGGATGGCTCCTTGGCCTCTGCCCCGGGCACTGGAGTGGCTCTGGTCTCGGCAGGGCGACGCCCCGGAGGGGCAGATCATCGCCCCCTGGTGGGCGTGCCGGGTGGATCCCGGTCGGGCGCATGCGGGAGTCTGTCTGACTGTCTCTCCCCGTTTCCAGCTTCAGAAAAATACAAAAAAAAAAAACACCACCACCCTGGGCTTGCCCAGTCAAGGCACGTATGGGAGTTGATGCTTGCTGCTCCTCCCCCCTTCGCTCTCAGTCTCTGTCTCTGTTTCTCTCTCCATCTCTCTTCTCTAAAATGAATAAATAAATAAAAATAATTCACCCGGGGCAGGCGGCGAGGACGCCCCTTTGCTTAGTGCCCCACGGGGTTTCCCCCTTCTACTTGCTTAATTGCTTAGAGTGCAATGAAGGAAACCACTGGCGGTACATTTCTTAAGAGCCACCGCTAGCTCAATAAATAAAGGTGATTTAAATAATAAAATGTTAATTCACATGTCAAAGATCTCTTTGTACACAACATTTCTTGTGTAGATCTTTCCATCATTTTTAAGCTCGCCTTGCAGAGGACCATCAATTATTTTTAATTTTACATCCGTTCTTTCACGAACTCTTGAACAGGCAACATAAAGTTGACCGAGTCCAAATGCAGGCTCAGGTAAAAAAATGCCAACACACTTAAGCGTTTGGCCCTGAGACTTATTGATGGTCATTGCATTTCTCTCCTGCCTTTGTTTAAGGGACTCATTTTGTCGAGACAGGCTTTTTTGTCTTGCATCTGAGGCAAGCCTTGTTTCTCTATGGTCATCAGTCTCATTTTGCCGAGAAAGACGCATTTGCTCTGCGACTGAAGCAAGCCTTGTCTTTCTCTGCTCAGTGGTTTCTTTTTGTCGAGAAAGCCGTTTTTGTGCAACTTTAGCTCCTTTTCTGTCCTCTTCAGTGCTGTATTTTCTAGGAGGTATTCTTAAAAGAAATTATGTTAAGACGTAGTTTTTATGTAAAACAGATGATTGCCAATGCAAACAAATGTTCACCTTCCCCCTGACACACTCAATTTGCGTTCAGCCTTAAATTGTTTCAAAAGCAGATGATTGCCAATGCAAACAAATGTTCACCTTCCCCCTGACCCGCTCAATTTGCGTCAGCCATGGCAACTTCACCCCATTGGCTAGTACAGTTACGCAAGCAACCAATAAGCTATCGGCGACAAACGACACTTAAGCCGCATATAATAAAGATACCCTCTACCTAAATGAGAATTTTTATTTGTTAAAGCTTTATGTATAGGCTTATTTTCAACATTTTTGAGACATAAAAGAATTTGGCCCAGCCCTATAGTTCAGCATGTCTTACCTCTTTTTTTTTTTTTTTTTTTTTAATTAATTTTTTAGAGAGAAGGGAAGGGAGAGAGAGAAACAGGAACATCCATCTATTCCTTTATATGTCCTGATTGGGCATTGAACTGGCAGCCTCCGTACTTTGGAACAATGGTCTAACCCAGTGGTACCCAACGTTTTTTGGGCCACGGACTGATTTAATGCCAGAAAATATTTTCACGGACTGGCCTTTAGGGTGGGATGGATAAATGCACAAAATAAAATTATGCGACCGGCATAAAAACTGTGGTCTTTTAAAATATAATTGTTGAACTTACGAGACAAGCATCAAGAGTGAGTCTTAGATAGATGTAACAGAGGGAATCTGGTCATTTTTAAAAAATAAAACATCGCTCAGACTTAAATATAAATAAAACAGAAATAATGTAAGTTATTTATTCTTTCTCTGCGGACCGGTATCGGTCCGGGGTTTGGGGACCACTACTCTAACCAACCAAGCTATCTGGCCAGGGCATCATACTTTTTTTTCCTTAAGACTTTTGTCAGCCTTCATGGTTACGTTTTTGCCCTCACTTGCCTCTCCAAAGACTCTGGTCTCTTCTTACTTTTCCCTCATTCTGTTTTTTTCTATTTCTTTCTAAAGCTTCTTTCTTCACTTTCTTTTCTATTTCATCTTATCTTTCGGGTCCTCTCACTTTGAGCTAGTTACACTCCTAAATTTCCACTCTGTTATCTCTTGTTGGCTCCAATATATTTTTTTTTGCATTTTTTTTGCATTTTTCCAAAGCTGGAAAGGGGGAGGCAGTCAGACAGACTACCGCATGCGCCCAACCGGGATCCACCCGGTATGCCCACCAGGGAGCGATGCTCTGCCCCTCTGGGGCGTCGCTCTGTTGCATCCAGAGCCATCCTCAGCGCCCGGGCAAACTCTGCTCCGATGGAGCCTCAGCTGCGGGAGGGGAAGAGAGAGACAGAGAGGAAGGAGAGGGGGAGGGGTGGAGAAGCAGATGGGCACCTCTCCTGTGTGCCCTGGCCGGGAATCGAACCCAGGACTCCTGCATGCCAGGCCGACGCTCTACCACTGAGCCAACCGGCCAGGGCCCATATATTTTTTTTAAGGTTTTTTTTTTTATTTTATAGAGAGGAGAGAGAGAAAGGCAGGGAATTTGGAGGAGTGGGAAGCATTAACTCATAGTTGCTTCTCATATGTGCCTTGACCAGGCAAGCCTGGGGTTTCAAATCAGAGATCTCAGTGTTCAGGTTGACACTTATTCATTGCACCACCACAGGTTAGGCTCCAATATTGATATTAATAAAATGTTTTGAAAAAAATAATTTTTACTTATCAATTTTTTTACTAACAACTTTTCCATGATGTTGGCCTAGATATTCAAGAGTATTTTATTATTGCTTTACCATGCAGACAAAACATAATTAGCACATGGTTCAAATAAAGGCCTTTACTGCTAAGCTAGTATTTTCCATGTGTATATTGATTTAGTAAAGTTTTCATACATATATTATCTCGGGAACATGATATTCCACATAGATGAATTATCCTAATACTGAAACTAAACTTGAAATTTTAGAATATAAAGCTGACTGCATTTTTTAATAGATATTGTATACAGGGTGGGGCAAAAGTAGTTTTACCTCCTCTTCCTTCCCCTTCCTTCACCTCTCCTTCTTTCTCCTTCTCCCCTTTCCTTTTGTGTCTCCAGGAGCTCAAAGTACTCAGCATTTCAATGTTAGCTAAATCCAAAGCAGCTACTCCCACCCCATGTTTCTTCCTGTCTTTTGGCTGAGTGCTTAACGCCCCAAACACACTCAGGCTAGTACAGGGTTTTGTAATAGTATTAACTGATGCCCTGTTACATCAGTGAGAGTCAAACTACTATCTCTTCTATTTATTAAAGAAACATCTTCCATCCAGTCTTTGGTTTGGGTTTTCTTCACTACATACAGAGTGGGGCAAAAGTAGGTTTATAGTTGTTAGTATGGAGAACAATATAATAAATAATAATAGGAGAATAAACTGTTGCATATACTCACAACTGTAAACCTACTTTTGCCCTACCCTGTATATATATGGTTCCTTTGTTCTGTGCGGGTCTGAAAAGTAAGACTGCTTGGGAAAGCAGGATTTCAGTGTGTATGAGAGACATGGCTAACAGAGGACCCTTTGGCTTTCCCAGATTCTTATTGTTATTGTTGCTGAGCACCTCTCACTGGGGATGGCTCTGGCTTCTGTACTCTGATGCAGATCAGCAGGTACTCGTTTTCTCATTCTTGCCTTCTGTGTAGTTTACTTTAGTGCACTTTTAAGGTCACAACAGCTGGCCTTTTAGTAGAGCCATAGTTCCCAAAACAAATTAAGAAATGCCAGGTCATTTCCTCTCCTCTGTGCTGGATGAGGAGGGCCTAAGCGCATCCCTTCAATCCTACCCTTCATTTCTGAGACTGTTTACTACCATACTCTGGCAATGAAAGAATTCTTTTAGTTTCAGAGTCCATAGAATAAGGCTTTTTCAGTGATAGGTGAGCAATCATTAGGCTAACGACTGTGTTAAGATATTTCTATGTTGACTTTGCCTGCTATAAGCCTTGCCCATCTTCTTTATGGTTTATTAGATTCTGTGATCAGGAGAAGAGTCACTGGGCAAATATTTAAAATATGTGCTTAGAACAAAAAACATTTGGGAACCTCTGGTTTATAGGAGTAAATGTAACATACAACAATGTGATGTGTTCTCCAGGAAAAAAAATCTTTGGGAGATTATCAGAACACATTTGAGTATCTTTCTCTGTATATAATAAGAATAAATAGGAATGAGACTGGCCTCCAAACTTTAAATGATTATTTATCTTTGGATGATTTTATTTTCTTTTTTAAAATTTCTTTTTATTTATTTGTATACTTTTAAATTTAAGTAAGAGGAGGGAAGATAGATTCCTGCATGTGCCCCGACTGGGATCCACCCAATAACCCCTGTTTGGGACTGATGCTCAAATCAATTGACCTATTTTTAGCACCTGCATATGACATGCTTGGACCAACCAAGCTATCCTTAGTGCCCAGGGCCAATGCTTGAACCAATTGAGTCACACTCTGCTGGAGGGGAAGAGATAAAGAAGGGGTAGAGAGAGGTGGTGAGAAGCAGATGGGCGCTTTTCTTTTGTGTCCTGAATGGAAATCAAACCTGGGAGATTCATATGCTGGGCCAACACTATATCCACTGAGCAAACCAGCCAGGGCCCATATAGTTTTCTTAAAATTAGATTTTAAAGGTTTATTAAAAGTAAGATATGTTTTGCCTGACCAGGCAGTGGCACAGTGGAGAGAACTTCGGGCTGGGATGCAGAGGACCTGGGTTTGAAACCCCAAGGTTGCCAGCTTGAGCATGGGCTCACCATCTTGTGTGCAGGGTCGCTGGCTTGAGTGTGGGATCATAGCCATGACCCCATGGTCGCTGACACAAGCCCAAGGTCGCTGGCTTGAGCAAGGGGTCACTGTCTCTGCTGCAGTCCCCCAATCAAGGCACAGATGAGAAAGCAATCAATGAACAACTAAGGTATCACAATGAACAATTGATGCTTCTCATCTCTCTCCTTCCTGTCTGTCTGTCCCTATCTGTCTCTCTCTCTATCTCTGTCACAAAAAAAAAAAAAAGATATTTTAAGAAAGTATATATGCGCCTGACTAGGTGGTGGCGCAGTGGATAGAGCATTGGACTGGGATGCCGAGGACCCAGGTTCGAGACCCCGAGATCGCCAGCTTGAGCGCAGGCTCATCTGGTTTGAGGGGAAAAAAAAAAAAAAAAAAATGCTCACCAGCTTAGACCCAAGGTCGCTGGCTCAAGCAAGGGGTTACTCGGTCTGCTGAAGGCCTAAAGTCAAGGCACATATGAGAAAGCAATCAATGAACAACTAAGGTGTTGCAACGAAAAACTGATGATTGATGCTTTTCATCTCTCTCCGTTCCTGTCTATCTGTCCCTATCTATCCCTCTCTCTGACTCTCTCTCTCTGTCCCTGTAAAGAAAAAGAAAAGAAAGTATATATGCAAGTAGCTTAATCCACCTTCTCAGTACTGAAAGATGTATTCGTAAGAAATTTTATTTTTTAACGTGAAGTTACCTACATTATTATAACTCTAAAATCCTGTCACATATAGTGAGTTTGGTTGTTTGCTGTTGACATGACAGACCCTATTGAATTAGCTTCATGGGAGGTAAGGTGTCTTTGTCATCTTACTTCTTTTGAAAATTGTTGGAAACGAGATTCACTTCCCACACTCAGGTTTAGCCAAGAAAGCCCTTTTTACTCTTATCTTCCTCTTCTTCAAAGGATAAATATCACAGACTAGCAGTGAGTGACAGTTGCTAAACTCATGTAGTGTGACAAATAGCAGCAGACAGAGGGTGGAAGGATGAGGAAGTCAGCTAGCTTCCTAGTACTACCTGAATCAGATTCAACTGTGTGACTTCACATTTAGATCTTATTGCTCTCATAAACACTTTCCCCTAGGGAGTCCAGAAATTGGTTCTGTTGTACATGAAAACTCAAATCTGTAGACAAAAATAGACCTAGTGACTCTAACACACGTGACCCCGGTAGCTCAGTATTTACACTCTTGACCTCATATTTCTATTGGTAGAAATACAAAGGGGCAAGATACTCTGTTTGGAAGAGGTAGGTGATACCCACTTCTACAATCAATCAGTAAATAGTGACTAATATGTGTGTAGTTATCTGTTGTAACCAGATGAGTCAATGCAAAAGATGTTTTATATATATTATTGCCTCCAGTAGTAATACATTGTGTCCGTAAAGTCATGGTGCACTTTTGACCGGTCACAGGAAAGCAACAAAAGACAATAGAAATGTGAAATCTGCACCAAATAAAAGGAAAACTCTCCCAGTTTCATACCTGTTCAGTGCAGTTCGACGCACAGATTTTTTAGGGCTCCTTAGGTAGCTATCCCGTATAGCCTCTACAGACTTGTCACTGACTGATGGCCTACCAGAACGGGGTTGCTCCACCAAACTGCCGGTTTCCTTCAACTGCTTATCCCACCGAGTAATGTTATTCCTATCTGGTGGCGCTTCATTATAAACGTGCTGATATTCACATTGCACTTTGGTCACGGATTCGAATTTAGCGAGCCACAGAACACACTAAACTTTCCTCTGTACTGTCCACATCTCGACTGGCATGGCCGTGGGCTGCTCCGCTGTATACACGGTGTTTCGTCGTCATCTGCGCATGCACACATACTGCCACATCATCCTGCAGAAACTGGGAGGGTTTTCCTTTTATTTGGTGCACATTTCACATTTCTGTCTGTCATCTTTTATTGCTTTCCTGTGACTGGTCAAAAGTGCACCATGATTTTACGGATACACTGTATATCTATTCTGTCAGGATAGGAAGTTGATATATTTAAGCTTCTTTAACTGAGAATTTAAATCTTTTAGCCTCTTCTAGATTCTTTCAAGCTCACATAAAATTATCTTCCTTGAATGATGACAATTTGAAATGGTTAAGTGCCATATTTGAGTCTCCATCAACCTGCCTAAGACTGTTTGCCCCACCCTAGTGACTCCCTGAGACCGTGCCCCACCCATTTGTGTGTCCACCTAAGATGCTTCCAGTGGCATCTTCATACAAATTGCCTGTCTTGGCTCATGCTGGAAAATTTTCTAAAATCTCTTGGGCAACTCTAAGCCCAGCACAAGGAGCAACCATCTGCAGATTGCTCTATAACTCATGCTGAGTGGCCTTAGGTAGGGCACAGGCCACAGCTGCTCTTGGCCTGACCTCCCAGGAGTTCCCAGAGCCAGAGCACTTAGAAGTATATCACTCCCATTGATGTGCCAACAGGATTCAAGGCTCAACAAAATAGGGGGTACACACAGCTGACCCGAGGTTGAGGGGGTGCCTGGAGTCCCCAGCTTTAGTGACTGGGGAGGCTGTGCCACTGGGCCCTACAGGACACCTACTACATAAGGCCACTCTACCAAGACTGAGAGACATTGCAGCATGTCTTGCTAAAGTATTTTCCACTTGGCCTGTTATTTTCATAATGCAGATTGCAGGTTCTTTATGTTTAGACGTATGGGATCTCCTATGATTCAGTTTAAACATATCTTGTATAGTATATGCAGATTTTTCAAAAGATACACAGTATAAAATGATCTACTTAAAAAAAAAAAAGATCTACTTTACTTTCTGCTTACTTGGAGTTGGTACCAGTGCTACCATCCATGCCAGAGCATGGTCCTCATCCCTTCCCCTGTGCTTTCTGCAGTTTTCTTCTGCTGACAAGCCTTATTCCCTGCCTTCATGAAACCCACTGTAAAACTAAACCAATTCTCAATGTACTGAAACATACCAACCCTTAGCAATTACTGCTTTCTCTGCCAGTGGAAACATTTGAATCTGATTTCTGTAACAACTGAGTTGTAGTTAACTCAGTTGACTTGACATAAAGTTGATAACTCTGTTTTTCTGTTGTGATAAAAAGTGCATTGGTTAAATTTTATTATATTATCTACTATCTCTAAGAAGTTACAAGCTGTAAGTTATGGAATTTAAACCAAGATTTCAAAAATCTGTATCTTTATTCATATAAAGCAGGGGTCCCCAAACTACGGCCCGCGGGCCGCATGCGACCCCCTGAGGCCATTTATCCAGACCCTGCCACACTTCTGGAAGGGGCACCTCTTTCATTGGTGGTCAGTGAGAGGAGCACATTGACTATCTCATTATTAGCCAAAAGCAGGTCCATAGTTCCCATTGAAATACTGGTCAGTTTGTTGATTTAAATTTACTTGTTTTTTATTTTATTTATTTATTTATTTGTTTGTTCTTTATTTTAAATATTGTATTTGTTCCCATTTTTTTTTGTGTTTTTTTTTGTGTTTTTTTTTTTTTTTACTTTAAAATAAGATATGTGCAGTGTGCAAAGGGATTTGTTCATAGTTTTTTTTATAGTCCGGTCCTCCAGTGGTCTGAGGGACAGTGAACTGGCCCCCTGTGTAAAATGTTTGGGGACCCCTGATATAAAGTATGGGTCCAAAACAATAGGGACTATTGTAATCATTTTGACAAACATCAGAGATCTTAACTCAAATTTTCCCGCTTTTTTTCAATAAAATGTTTCCGTTTTCTTTTTCTTTTCTCCTTGTAGTGGACTTTCGGGAGCAATAAAAATAAGAAGAAAGGAAAGGCCAGAAAAATAGAGAAGAAAGGAACCATGAAGAAACAGGCCAATAAAACTGCTTCCTCGGGCAGTTCGGACAAAGACAGTTCAGCTGAGAGCTCAGCCCCTGAGGAAGGTGAGCCAAATAGCCCAGACTCTGGGAGTGAACTCTCACTCCTGTCAGGTTGAAGATGCAGAGTGAGAAATGCAGGGGAAAGTGCATGCATTACAGCAGTTCATCACATTTTCAGTGTTCATGGATTCTTTGAGAATCTGAATGGGTTTGAGCAAAGCTCACCAGCTTGGATCCCAGGTCGCTGGTTCCAGCAAGGGGTTACTCAGTCTGCTGAAGGTCCACGGTCAAGGCACATATGAGAAAGCAATTAATGGACAACTAAGGTGTTGCAACGAGAATCTGAATGAAGCAAGAAAATACATGCAATTCTGAAGGTTAATGAGGTCTGTGAAACCCATTCAGGAAACCCATGAGGAATCTTTGTATTAGTCTCAACTCGCTTTACCCTGAGTGTCTTCCCTTTTTTTATATATATATATTTTTTTAGTTTTCTGAAGCTGGAAACGGGGAGGCAGTCAGACAGACTCCTGCATGCGCCCGACTGGGATCCACCCGGCACACCCACCAGGGGACGATGCTCTGGCCATCGGGGCGTTGCTTTGTCACGACCAGAGCCACTCTAGCGCCTGGGGCAGAGGCCAAGGAGCCATCCCCAGCGCCGGGCCATCTTTTGCTCCAATGGAGCCTTGGCTGCGGGAGGGGAAGAGAAAGACAGAGAGGAAGGAGAGGGGGAGGGGTGGAGAAGCAGATGGGCGCCTCTCCTGTGTGCCCTGGCCGGGAATCGAACCTGGGACTTCCGCACGCCAGGCCGACGCTCTACCACTTAGCCAACCGGCCAGGGCCCTTTCCTTCTTGTTTTAGAGGGAGGAAAGGAGAGAAGAGAGGGTGATGGGAGTGAGAGGGGAAGGAGAGAGATGAAAAGCATCAACTTGTAGTTGCTTACTTTAGTTGTTTATTGATTGCTTCTCATATGTCCTGGAGCTCAAGACAAGCCAGTGACCCCCTTGCTCAAGTCAGCAACCATAGAATCATTTTGATGATCCCACGCTCAAGCCACTGAGCCAGGGCTCTAGATGGCAACCTTGGGATTTCATACTGGGTCGTCAGCAGCTGGGGTCAGTGCTCTGTGCACTCCACCACCACCAGTCAGGCCCCTTCTTTATTATGTATGTCTGACTGAGAAGAAAAATCCTTGAACCAGATACAAAACATAGTAAAAATATGTTCTTATTAAGAATTCACTAATCAATTTAATGACTCATTAAAACATTGATTTTTTTTCTTAATGTCCACTAATAAATGTAGAAGAAATGCCATTTTTCGCTCTGTCCGGGTAGCTCAGTTGGTTAGAACATCATCCTACTATGGCAAGGTTGCAGGTTTGATTCCTGGTTAGGGTATGTACAAGAATTAATCAATGAATATGTGAATAAATGGAACAACAAATCAAAGTTTCTCTCCTCCATCCTCTTTCTCTCTAAAATCTATTAAATAAAAATTTTATTTTATTTTATTTTTTTTTTCTGAAGCTGGAAACGGGGAGAGACAGTCAGACAGACTCCCACATGCGCCCACCCGACCGGGATCCACCCGGCACACCCACCAGGGGCGATGCTCTTCCCCTCCGGGGCGTCGCTCTGCCACGACCAGAGCCACTCTAGTGCCTGGGGCAGAGGCCAAGGAGCCATCCCCAGCGCCCGGGCCATCTTTGCTCCAATGGAGCCTTGGCTGCGGGAGGGGAAGAGAGAGACAGAGAGGAAGGAGGGTGGGGGTGGAGAAGCAAATGGGCGCCTCTCTTATATGCCCTGGCTGGGAATCGAACCCGGGTCCCCCGCATGCCAGGCTGACGCTCCACCGCTGAGCCTACCGGCCAGGGCCAAAAAAAATATTTTTTAAATCACCATTTTTCAAATATCACTGTATAATTGATTTACTCAAGAAGTAGCAACAAATATTAAAACCATTGGGTGAGGGTTTGTTGGGAAGCAAAAGGTTTACCGTCTCAAAGCATCTCTTTATTATACTTACTAACTACAAAGGAGAAAAAATGTGCCTTTATAAAGGAGAAATCTAGGGACACCACCTTAAGCAAAAATTCAAAGATCACCAGTAATAGAATAAATAGATGCCAGGTGCTTCCTGATGTGTTACTTTGAAAAGGACATAATCACTTAGAGAACATTCTTGCCAAAATGTTAAAACCTGAAAAGTGCTTCATGAAACTAACCAACTCAAGTTGGGGACATTTGATAATTGTGGCTATTTAAATTTCAATTAATAAAAACTTAAGCCTGACTAGGCGGTGGCGCAGTGGATAGAGCGTCGAACTGGGATGCGGAAGGACCTAGGTTCGAGACTCCGAGGTCGCGCGTGGGCTCATCTGGCTTGAGCAAAGAGCTCGCCAGCTTGGACCCAAGGTTGCTGGCTCCAGCAGGGGTTTACTCGGTCTGCTGAAGGCCCGCGGTCAAGGCACGTGTGAGAAAGCAATCAATGAACAACTAAGAAGTCGCAACGCACAACGAGAAACTGATGATTGATGCATCTCATCTCTCTCTGTTCCTGTCTGTCTGTCTGTCTATCTCTGCCTCTGTAAAAAACAAACAAAAAAAACCTTAAAACTTGAGTGTCTCAGTTGTACTAGCCACATTTCAGTTGCTCAGTAACCACATGGGTCGCCACTACTCAGATAAAGAATGTTGGCTCAGTGGTAGAGCATCAGCCTGGCGTGCAGGAGTCCCGGGTTCGATTCCCGGCCAGGGCACACAGGAGAAGTGTCCATCTGCTTCTCCACCCCTCCCCCTCTCCTTCCTCTCTGTCTCTCTCTTCCCCTCCCGCAGCCAAAGCTCCATTGGAGCAAAAGTTGGCCCGGTCACTGAGGATGGCTCTGTGGCCTCTGTCTCAGGCGCTAAAATGGCTTGGTTGCAACAGAGCAATGCCCCAGATGGGCAGAGCATCGCCCCCTGGTGGGCATGCCAGGTGGATCTGGGTCGGGCGCATGCAGGAGCCTGTCTGACTGCCTCCCCGTTTCCAACTTCGGAAAAATACAAAAAAAAAAAAAAGGAATGTTTTCATCACCTCTTAAAATTCTATTAGATACTTTTTGGGAAGAAGAAAGAAAAAAAAGATAATCTGGTGGCTTGTACTCTTCAAAAATTCAGTGGCATGAAAGACAAAAAAAAAAGGCTGTTGCAGATTAAAGGCTAGTAGAGAGATGGCAACCAAATGCAATGTGTGATTCTAGATTGGGTCCTTTATTTGCCTGAAAAGTGGCTAATAAAGGACTATGTTAGAACAATGGCAAAATTTTAATGTGGAGTAAGTTAGAGAAGGATATTACATCTGTTAAATTTCCTGAATTTGATAGTGGCATAATTGGTTATATAAAAGACTTTTTTAAAAAGTGTTTAGGGGTGAAAGGTTACAATCTCTGCAACTTACTTTCAGTTAAGCAAAATGAATAATAAAAATATACATTATTTATATATCTAGACAAAGTAAATTGGCAATGTTAACAATGAGTGAACCTAAGTTAAAAAATATATGGGTGTCACCCATTCTGCAACATTATCTTTAGATCTGCGATTTTTTTCAAAATTAAAAAGTTACATTAAAAAGAACGGGCTGGCCCTGGCCTGTTGGCTCAGCAGTAGAACATTGGCCTGGCATATGAAAGTCCTAGGTTTGATGCCGGGTTTGGGCACACAGGAAAAGCGACCATCTCCTTCTCCACCCCTCCCCCTCCTCTCGCTCTCTTTTTCTCTCTCTCTCTCTTTCTTTCCTAGCCCCTTCCTTCCCCTCATCTCCTGCATCCATGGCTTGAATGGTTTGAGCAGTTTGGCCCCAGGTTCTGAGGATGGCTCCATGGCCTTGCCTCAGGTGCAGAAATAGCTCAGTTTGGAGCAACGGAGCAGTGGCTCCAGATGAGCAGAGCATCGCCCCTAGTGGGCTTGTCGGGTGGATCCTGGTTGCGGCACATGCAGGAATCTGTCTCCCTGCCTCTCACTTAATAAAAATTTTAAAAAAAGAACATACTGGTTTATAGTCCAATCTGAATTTCCCTAACCTATGTTTGCATTTGCCAAAGGCAGACCAAAGACTGTTCCCAACGGAACTGAGATGGCCATATGCCACTTTACCTAGGACAGCCAAGGAGTAAAGATTATCAACACTGTGGAGTCACCTGTGGCCTATCTTCTCTAGCAGAGCCTAATCTTGATTGGGCCTTTGTTGCAGGTGAAGTGTCTGATTCTGACAGCAACAGCTCCTCCTCCAGTTCAGATTCCGACTCTTCTTCAGAAGATGAAGAGTTCCATGATGGCTATGGAGAAGACCTCATGGGAGATGAGGAAGACAGGGCTCGTCTAGAGCAGATGACAGAGAAGGAAAGAGAGCAAGAACTATTCAACCGCATCGAGAAGAGGGAGGTGTTGAAAAGGAGGTAAGGTTGTAGTTCCTTAATGATTAAATAAAATAATAATTTTCCAGAATTCACAGTTGGAGTCCTGTCTCCACAGGATTTAATTAAGGCTTGACTTGGGATTTACCATCATTATTTATGAATTAAGTATCTCACTATCCTTCCAGTATAGTTTTTGTATTTTTAAAAAAAATTCAGCCTGGCCTGAGTGGATGGAGCGTCGGACAGGGATGTGGAGGACCCAGGTTCGAGACCCCAAGGTCGCCAGCTTGAGCACGGGCTCATCTGATTTGAGCAAAGTTCACCAGCTTGGACCCAAGGTCGCTGGCTCGAGCAAGGGGTTACTCGGTCTGCTGAAGGCCCATGGTCAAGGCACATATGAGAAAGCAATCAATGAACAACTAAGGTGTCGCAACACACAACAAAAAAATATTGACTGATGCTTCTCATTTCTCTTTCTCTGACTCTGTCTCTGACTCTGAAAAATAAATAAAAATAAAAAATTCAACCTGACCAGGTGGTGGCGCAGTGGATAGAGCGTCAGACTGGGATGCGGAAGGACCCAGGTTCAAGACCCCGAGGTCGCCAGCTAGAGCGCGGGCTCATCTGGTTTGAACAAAAACTCACCAGCTTGGACCCAAGGTTGCTGGCTCAAGCAAGGGGTTACTCGGTCTGCTGAAGGCCCGCAGTCAAGGCACATATAAGAAAGCAATCAATGAACAACTAAGGTGTCGCAATGAAAAACTGATGATTGATGCTTCTCATCTCTCTCCGTTCCTGTCTGTCTGTCCCTATCTATCCCTCTCTCTGACTTTCTGTCTATGTAAAAAAAAAAAATTCAGATGTTAAATTACTGTTCAGTATTCAGAGGCCATGTTTAAAATGACAAAAGTTTTTCTTTATTTCCTAAGAGAAGTTCAAGGTAAAAATAAACTTAGTTTTGTCTCAGGCAATAAAATATTCCTCAGAACTAAGATTCCTCCCTACCTACCTAATATCATAAACGAAAAATAGAAGAATCTTCTTTGGCAGCAGTTAGTTCAGTTTTCATGTGGGAGCCTGTCTGTCCCTTCTAAAGACCATATTAAGTATAGTGAGTTATCCTAGACAAGAATGTTTGGCTTTTAGTCAGCAATAACTAATAGACATTTAGTTTGAGCGTTGATGGTTCCAAAGTTACCTGTATTGGAACAAACAGGACTTAAATTGTGTCAGAGTGGCAAATGGTTTGGGATAACTTTTAAATTTTATAGTTCTGAACTGTGGAAAGCATAACGAAATTCTTGTATAAAACCAATAGGGCCCTATGAGAAAATCACAAAGTAGCTCAAGAGTAATGTGTGGCTTATCTCAAGGTTTTTATTATATTTTGGTTTTTATATTTTTTACCTTATGTGAATGAGGCAGTTGACTGATTCAGTGACTTTTTTGAGTGACTGGTAGAATATTTACAGTGATGATAATTAAGACAAATTTTTAACCATTCACAGATAATTGAGATTTTTTTATAGCTCATTTGTTTAGCTGCAAGGCAGGGCAATAGAGTAACTCAGAAACATCCTCCATCTTATAAGATAAAAGTCTTTGTGTAGATCTCATTGAATTGTAATAATCCATCTTTTTATGTAAACATCATTAACATCCCATTGTATAGCCAACAGCACCAGTGGTGAGATGTTATTTTCTTTGTTAGATTCTACACCTATTCTAAGGCTGTTTCTTTATTTTCTCTCTCAATTTTTTTTAAGGTAAGTTCAGGCAGCTATAAAAGGTAGCCTGGGCCCTGGCCAGTGGGCTTAGTGGTAGTGTTGGCCTGGCGTGTGGATGTCCTGGGTTTGATTCATCAGGGCACGCAAAAATGACCATCTGCTTCTCCACCCCTACCCCTCTCCTTTCCCTTTCTCTGTTTTTCTCTTCTCTTCCCATAGCCATAGCTCTGTTGGAGCAAGTTGGTCCCAGGTGCTGAGGATGGCTCCATGGCCTTGCCTCAGGCACTAAAATAGCTCAGTTGCCAAGCAACAGAGCAACTGGCCCCAGAAGGGCAGAGCATCCCCCCCATAGGGGGTTTGCTGGGTGGATCCCTGTTGGGGCACATGTGGGAGTCTGTCTCTGCCTCCCCACTTATCACTTAAGGAAAAGAAAAGGTAGCTTAGTTGTAGAAAGAGCACTGTCAGAGGTGTAGGCTAATTCAGACTAACTGTCCAGGTGATGTGAATTAGTCAGCTTCCTCCTTGGAGATTGTTGTAAGGTTTGAGTGAAATGATAAATATTAAGAACATTATGTAAAAGCTATTATTTTTAAAGTAATTTTATTGAGATATGTTTTACACACCATAGAATCCTCCCATTTAAAGGATACAATTGAATGGTTTTATATAGTCACAAAGTTGTGTAACCATCACCACAGTTAATATCAGAACATTTTCATCACCCTGGAATGAAACCTACTCATTGGTAATCTTTTCTCTATTTCCTCCCAAGGCTCCCAGTCCTGCATAACCAATAATGAATTTGTAGTTTCTATAGATTTGCTTACTTTTGGACATTTTACATAAGTGGAATCATATAGTCCTTTTGCTACTTGTTTCTTAGCATATTTTTGAAGTTTATCCAGATAGCACATAATAGCACTTCATTCCTTTTTATAACTGAATAATAAATTCCATTGTTGCACACATACCACATTTTGTTTATCTATTCATCTATTGATTGACATTTGGGTTGTTTTCACCTTTTTGCTATTGTGAATAGTGCTAATATGAAGATTGATGGTTCGGCCTGACCAGGTGGTGGCGCAGTGGATAGATAGAGCGTTGGACTGGGATGCGGAGGTCCCAGGTTCGAGACCCCGAGGTCGCCAGCTTGAGCCCAAGGTCGCTGGCTTGAGCAAGGGGTTACTCAGTCTGCTGAAGGCCCATGGTCAAGGCATATATGAGAAAGCAATCAATGAACAACTAAGGTGTCACAACAGAAAACTAATGATTGATGCTTCTCATCTCTCTCTGTTCCTGTCTGTCCTTACCTATCCCTCTGTCTGACTCTGTCTCTGTAAAAAAAAAAAAAAAAAAGATTGATGGCTTAAGTACCTGTTTTCAGTTCTTTTGGGTGTATACCTAAGAGTGGAATTGCCGGGTCATATAGTAACTTTTTGTTTCATTTTGAGAAACCATCAAACTGTTTTCTGCATCCCCTGTACCATTTCAGCAATGTATAAGGGTTCCAATTAATTCACATCCTTGCCAACACTTATTTTCTTTCTTTCTTTCTTTCTTTCTTTCTTTTTTTTTTTTTTTTTTTTTTTTTTTTTTTTTTTTCATTTTTTTCATTTTTCTGAAGCTGGAAACAGGGAGAGACAGCCAGACAGACTCCTGCATGCGCCCGACCGGGATCCACCCGGCACGCCCACCAGGGGCGAAGCTCTGCCCACCAGGGGGCGATGCTCTGCCCATCCTGGGCGTCGCCATGTTGCGACCAGAGCCACTCTAGCGCCTGAGGCAGAGGCCACAGAGCCATCCCCAGCGCCCGGGCCATCTTTGCTCCAATGGAGCCTTGGCTGCGGGAGGGGAAGAGAGAGACAGAGAGGAAAGCGCGGCGGAGGGGTGGAGAAGCAAATGGGCGCTTCTCCTATGTGCCCTGGCCGGGAATCGAACCCGAGTCCTCCGCACGCTAGGCCGACGCTCTACCGCTGAGCCAACCGGCCAGGGCTATTTTCTTTCTTTTTAAAAATTTTTATTATTGATTTTAGCAAGCTAGGGAGAGAAGGGGGACAGGAACATCAGTCTGTTCCTGTAAGTGCCCTGACTAGGGTTCGAACCAGAAACCTGATTACTTCAGGATGATGCTCTAACCAACTGAGCTACCCAGCCAGGGCTCCCTTTTTTATATATATATTAGATAACCTGGTGGATTTGAAGTATATCTTACTGTGATTTTGATTTGTATTTTCCTGTTGACTAATGATGTTAATTAAGCAAATTTTCATGTCCTCGTTGGCTATCTTTGGAGAAATGTCTGCTCAAATTATTTGCCCATTTTTTAACTGGAATACTTGTCTTTTTGTTGTTAAGGTATAAGAGTTCTTTGTACAGTCTGGTTACTAGACTTATCAGATACATGATTCGCAAATATTTTCTTGCATTCTGTACATTGTTTTTTTCACTCTTTTGTTAATGTTTAATGCACAAAAACTTATAATTTTAATGAAATACAATTTTTTTTTCTTAGCCAAGCCTTTTATATTATATCCAAGAATCTATTGCCAAACCCAGGGCTATGAAGACATACCCCTGTGTTTTCTTGTAAGAGTTTTGTAGTTCTCATATTTAGGTGATTGATCCATTTTGAGATCGTTTTTGTAAGTTGTGTGAAGTAGGGGTCCATCATGTTTCTTAACATGTTGATATTTAGTTGTCCCAGTTCCACTTGTTGAAGAGACTAGTCTTTCCCCAGTCTTGGCACTGTTGTCAAAAATCAATTGTACATAGGTATGTGGGTGTATTTGCTGACTCTCAGTTCTCTCCCATTGATTCATACAGTTTTGATTACTGTAGATATGTAGTCAGTTTTTAACTTGGGAAGTGTATATTTTTCAACTTTGTTATTCCTTTTTGAAATTGTTTATTTTTTATATTAGGCTTTGTGTTCCCATATGAATTTTAATATATTGTCCATTTCTGTGACAATCAAAAAAGCAGCCTCCCCCTAAACCTACCCCTAACCCTAAACCTAACACTACCCTAACTCTAACCCTAACCCTCACCCTCAACCTCATCCTCACCCTAACTTTCCTAACCCTCACCCTCACCCTAGAAATAAAAAGAAAAAAAAAAAAGGCAGCTGGGCTTTTAGAGGATTTGTGTGAATCTGTAGGTCGTTTTGGAGTATTGTCATTGTAACACTGTTAAGTCTTCCAATCCATAAACATGGTGTCTTTCTGCTTCTTAAAGTATTCTTTAATTTTTTTCAACCATGTTTGACAGTTTTGGTCTAAAAAGTCTAGCACTTGTTTTGTTAAATTTATTCATAAGTATTTAATTCTTTTGGGTGCTATTGTAAATGGAATTGTTTTCTTTGTTAATTTCAAATTGTTCATTGCAAATATCAAGAAATAAAATTAATTGTTGTATATTGGTCCTGTGCCCTGCAGCCTTGCTGAGCTCACTACTTTTAATGGTTTTTAGTGACTTCTTTAAGAGATAGATTTTACTTTTTTCTTTCCAATATGGACTCCTTTATTTCTTTTTCTTTCCCTCATGTACCATGTTGAATAGAAATGGCAAGAGCATACATCCTTGTCTCCTTTCTGATCTTTAGGGGAAAGTGTTTAGTCTTTCACAATTAAGTATTATATTAGCTGTGGTTTTTTCATAGGTGCCTTCTATCAGTTTGAGGAAGTTTCCTTCTATTCCTAGTTGAGAATTTTTATCAAGACCAGAGTATTGGTTTTTGTTAAATACTTGTGTATGCTGAGATAATCGTGACTTTTATATTATAGTAATATAGTATATTACAGTGAATGATATTTTTATGTTGAACCAACCTTGTATATCTGGGATAAATCCTACTTGGTCATGGTATATTGTCCTTTTTATAAGTTTATGGGTTCAGTTTGCTATTTTGTTGATTTTTTATTTTTTATTTTTATACTGATCCCATACTCAAGCCAGTGACACCACACTCAAACCTGTGAGCTCATGCTCAAGCTGGTGACCTCGGGGTTTCAAACCTGGGTCCTCTGCATCCCAGACACTCTGTCCTCTGTACCACCTCCTGGTCACACTAATCAGTATTCTTAAGAGGTATTGCTCTAGTCTGACCAGGTGGTGGCGCAGTGGATAGAGCATCGGACTGGGATACGGAAGACCCTGGTTCGAGACCCCGAGGTCGCCATCTTGAGCCCAAGGTTGCTGGCTCGAGCAAGGGGTCACTCGGTCTGATGTGCCCCCCCCCCACCAAGGCACGAATGAGAAAGTAATCAATGAATAACTAAGGTGCCACAAAGAAGAATTGATGCTTCTCATCCCTCTCCCTTCCTGCTTCCTGTCTGTCTCTGTCCCTCTCTCTGACTCTGTCTCTCTTTCTCTGTCACCAAAAAAAAAAAAAAAAAGAGGTATTACTCTATACTTTTTGTTCTTCTGATGTCATTGTTTGTTTTTGTTACCAGACTAATACTGGCCTCACAGAATGAATTGAGAAGTGTTTCCTTCTCTTCTGTTTTTTGGAAGAGTCTGTAAAGAATTGATGTTATTGCAAACCAATGTCATCCCAATAAATTTTTTAAAAAAAGAAATTGGTATTCTTTAAATGTTTGGTAGTCATCTGTGGGTGGCTTTTTTTATATATAGGAATTTTAAAAATTAATTCAATCTCTTATGATAGGTCTTATTCATACTTTTCTATTTTTCCTTGAGTCAAGTTTCATGGTTTGTGACTTTCTAGAGAATTTTTCATGCCATCTAAATTACTTAACTTGTTGCCATATAATTGTTCATAGTGTTCCCTCTGATCTTTTTTATTTCTGTAAGGTCAACGGTAATGTCTCCTCTTTCATATCTGATATTTGTAATATGAGTCTAATAAAATTGTTAATCTTTTCAAAGAATGAACTCTGGTTTTATTACCTATATTTTTCTGTTTTCTGTTTCATTAATTTCTGTTCTAATCTGTGTTGTGTTTTGTTCTGCTCTTTTTTTCCTAACAATTTTATTTTTATTGATTTTATAGAGAGGAGAGAGAGAGAGAGAGAAATGGGGAGGGGGAGGAGTGGGAAGCATCAACTCATAGTAGTTACTTCTCATATGTGCCTTGACAGGGCAAGCCCTAGCTTTCAAACCTGGCACCTCAGCACCTCAGGTAGACACTGTATGCACTGCACAGCCACCAGTCAGGCTATATTCTTTTATCCCATCCATTATATTTCTTAAATTCACAAAAAAGAATAGTTTTATTTCATAAAAGCCTGATTTTTGTTGGAGAGAGGGAGCCTAGATTGGATTTAAGAGAATAGTATATTGGCCCTGGCTGGTTGGCTCAGTACTAGAGCATCGGCCCGGCATGTGGATATATCCTGGGTTCGATTCACAGTCAGGACACAGAGGAGAAGCCGCCATCTGCTTCTCCACCCCTCCCCTTCCCCCCTCCCCCATCTCTCTTTCTCCTGCAGCCATGGTTCCATTGGTTTAAGTGCATTGGTCCTGGGCACTGAGGATGTCTTCATGGAGCCTCTGCTTCAGGCACTAAAAATAGCTCAGTTGAGAGCATAGCCCCAATGGGCAGAGCATCGGCCCCAGATGGGGTGCCAGGTGGATCCTGGTTAGGGCACAAGCGGGAATCTGTCTCTTTTACTTGGAAAAGAAGGAAGAAAAAGAGAGAAGGATAGAGAAAATAGTATATTTATTCATATATTTGCTTGGGTGGAGGTGGGTGGGCATTTTTCCTAATGAAAGAGGGAAAGCAGTCTTATTCAGATGCAGCCTTTGTGCCCTGGCCGGTTGGCTCTGTGCTAGATCATTGGCCCAGCCTGTGGAAGCCCCAGGTTTGATCACAAGTGACCATCTGTTTCTCTCCCCTCCCCCCCTCTTCCTCTCCTGCAGCCATGGCTCAATTGGTTTGAGTAAGTTGGCCCTGGGCACTGAGGATGGCTCCTTTGCCTTGCCTCAGGCACTGAAATAGCTTGGTTGCCAAGCAACAGAGCAAAAGCAGCCCCAGATGGGCAGAGCATCGCCCTGTAGCTTGCATGTGGGAGTCTGTCTCCCTGTCTCTCTGCCTCTCCACCTCCCCACCTCTCCCTTAGTAAAAAAAGAAAGAAAAAAAATGCAGCCGTTGTGTTGACTACTTAAAAATATGACAATGGCTCTCTGTGGATTCTTTCTATTTCTAATGGAACACTATTGGAGTTTATTAAAAAATCAATTATTTTCTTCTGTTATGTGAAAGTCAAGGAAGAGCTGTATTACCAGCAGATTACAATAGTATCCTGAGTATTTTCTCTCATTTTAAGTCTATTCCAACTTAATGCTTTTAAGTACTTTTGGTTCTTATACGTACATTGGAGTTTCTTGCAGGAAGCCAAAACGTTTATTAACTCCTTCCCCCTACTTACTTTCTTTCTCCTATCTAATAGAAATCAATCTTTACAAATATTTTATTGCCACTTAAAAACCGAACAAATATCTTTTAACCAGATTTGAAATCAAGAAAAAACTAAAAACAGCCAAAAAGAAAGAAAAGAAAGAAAAAAAGAAAAAGCAAGAGGAGGAGCAGGAAAAGAAAAAGCTGACACAGATTCAAGAATCTCAGGTAGGAGATTCAGTGGATAAAATCTGTTTTGAGTGTGTTTATATAAAAGATAGGTTTATATTAATCAGCCTAGGTCAGTTAGTGCAAGGTGATTAGGTGCTGTCTTTATTAATCTCTGAACATATCATTTCACCATTAGCCACACTGTTTAATTCCTTAGGCATCATTCACTCAAGTCTGCATTTAAAAAGCAGCTCACAGTAGGTTCGAATCCCACTTCCCGACACCAAAAAAAAGAGCGAGAGAGAAAAATAAATAAATAAAAGGCAACTCACTGATAAGTGAGCAGCCCCTAAGGGAAAATCAGTAAACATCCTTGTCTAGGGTAGCCTGATTGGTTATGACCTTTACTCAGGTGTATCTCATCCTGTACTTGGTTGTTAAAGTAGCTGGGGAAATTAGTCATCTCTGCATTCATCACAAAAAGCTTTGTTGACAGTATCAACAAATATTAGCTATGATCTAAGGCAGGGGTAGTCAACCTTTTTATACCTACCGCCCACTTTTGTATCTCTGTTAGTAGTAAAATTTTCTAACCGCCCACCGGTTCCACAGTAATGGTGATTTATAAAGTAGGGAAGTAACTTTACTTTATAAAATTTATAAAGCAGAATTACAGCAAGTTAAAGCATATAATAATAATTACTTATCAAGTACTTTATGTCAGATTTTTGCTAAGTTTGGCAGAATAAATTTTTATAAAACTTACTATATTTAAATCTATCTTTTTATTTATACTTTGGTTGCTCTGCTACTGCCCACCATGAAAGCTGGAATGCCCACTAGTGGGTGGTAGGGACCAGTGACTACCACTGATCTAAGGTGTCCTTGAAATTGCTTATTTCTGTAATTCTTAGGCCTTTATTAGGCGCATAAGACAGGGCTGACTTGACTGCTCTATCCTCTTTGTCCACAAGAGGAAGCTCTCTCTCTTTAAACAAATTTCAGTTTCTGTAGCCAATGTAGATTCACAGTGAAGAACTGAATGATTAATTGTGGGGCATAGAAAATCTTATCAGCAGTTGGTAAAAAGAGCCATCCTACATCTCTTTCCCTTCCCAGGTAACATCCCACAACAAGGAACGGCGTTCCAAACGGGATGAAAAACTAGATAAGAAATCTCAAGCCATGGAGGAGCTAAAAGCAGAGAGAGAAAAACGGAAGAACAGAACAGGTAAAGGGAAAATGTAATGCTACTTTGTGTCTTTGATCGTATGATCTGATTTCCTGGTGCCTATTTTTATTTTTTCCTTTCTGTGTCTGTTTTTAATGGGAAATTTCGAACACAGAGTATTGTATAGCGAATCTCCATGCACCTATCATCTTCTAGTAGCCAATCGGATTTTGTTTTTTTTGCTCTGGAATTACAATAAAATTTTTTTTTTCTTTTTAGAGAGAGAGAGAGAGAGAGATGGAGGGACAGACAGGAAGGGGGAGAGATGAGAAGCATCAACTCATAGTTGCGGCACCTTAGTTGCTCATTGATTGCTTCTCATATGTGCCTTGACTAGGGGAGGGGAGAGGTGGGATGCTCCAACCAAGCCAGTGACCCCTTGCCGAAGCCAGCAATCTTGGGCTTCAAGCCAGTGACCAATGGGTCATGCCTATGACCTCGTACTCAAGCCAGCAACTTTGGGGTTTCAAACCTGGGTCCTCAATGTCCCAGGCCAAGGCTCTGTTCACTGCACCACCACCTGGTCAGGCATATTTTATTTTATGATTACATAAATACAAGGTTCCAAAAGTAAATATGCTAAACACAGTATAGTAAAAAATATTTATATACCTTTCTATTTCACAACTTGCCTTCTTCCCATAACTGGTAACCTCTTAATTTCTTTTTATATTTTTCCTTTTCTTCCTATACAAAAGGACACAGACTCACCTACTATTTTAGATTAATGGTAGCACACTATATGCACTTTTATCTACCTTGCTTCTTTTCACTTAATTGTTTATCCTAGAAATCACTCCTTAGTTTTTATGTCAAGCAGCAGTTGATAAACTACATTTTGTAAATAAAATTTTATTGGAATACGTACAGGGATGCCCATTTGTCTCTTGATTGTCTATAGCTGCTTTCTAACTACAGCAACAAAGTAGAGTAGTTCAGACAGTTACCATATAGTTTTATTCAAAAATTCTCTGAAGACATCTTAAATTTCCCCCATTTTTTCTGCCCATCACCAAGTGTATTGAGTGCAGTAATAGATAATTGTCATAAAAAGAAAAAATACAACTGTCAGTAGCATTGGTAACCCTTTCGGCCCATTTAGCAACAATCTTCCAGCCTTGTTTTTTGTCAGCTGAGGCTTGATGTTTGGTGCCTAAATGATTTTAACTCTTGGTTTAACTCACTTTGGTATATAGCTCAAGTAATCACAATCCAGTGCAGAGAGAATAGAGCTATGAAGTCATTTTCCATGTGTCAGTTCTTTTTCAAAGGTGAAGAATCTTCAAGTTCATTGAGAGAACCGAGGTAAACATTTTCCATTTCTTTTCAGCTGAGCTCCTCGCCAAAAAGCAGCCATTAAAAACCAGTGAGGTGTACTCTGACGATGAGGAGGAGGAAGAGGATGACAAGTCCAGTGAAAAGTCAGACCGCTCGTCCCGAACATCATCATCTGATGAAGAAGAAGAGTAAGCTTGTGTCCATTTTGGTCAGGTAGTCTAGGTTGATTCTTTGAAAAGAAGCTTAGTGTGGTTTCTGAATTCTCCCTGTTTGGGCTGTGAATCTTGTTTGGTTCAGTACTCTGAATTACTGAGACAAGGTTCCAGTATATTTGCCCAGACATGTTCCTGCCTTGGCTGTTGGCCTGTAGCCCTTGACATTTCATTTGGTCCCAGTAAGTAGGAACTAACTTCATGTCGCCCTCACATTGTCCAGGAGCTTCCATTTGTGTTCTTACTCCGATCTGTTTCTGGGCTGGCAGGAACACAGTTAAGTACTGTTAGGAACAGGATTCTGTTACCACTCTTTTTTGTTGGCTCATTTTTTTTCTCCTTCTGCCTTAATCACATATACTTTGTGTGAAGTTTTAAAAAATTGGTATAGTAATTTAATTATCTTGATCCGTTTGTGATAACCACTTTTTTCCATTTTTCTTTGTTCCTCACAGGAAAGAAGAGATTCCTCCAAAATCACAGCCAGTCTCCTTACCCGAAGAATTGAATCGGATTCGGTTATCACGGCATAAGCTAGAGCGTTGGTGTCATATGCCTTTCTTTGCTAAAACTGTCACAGGATGTTTCGTAAGGATTGGCATCGGAAACCACAACAGCAAACCAGTTTACCGGGTTGGTGTTTCTTTCATTGGACAATTATTTATGTTTTAAACGTAATGATTCACAGTTGGGAGTAAGAGGTACTACGTAAATCTGTCTCTCTTCTATTCCCACTTGATGGGAAAATAAACTCTAATCGAGATTCCTGCAGAATACTGATGATCTGAAATAACTAGGGATCATGCATGAACTGATGCCAGGAAGAAAATTGAGAGATGAAGGGCCTCATTGGTTTGAATTTAAAATACCTTTCTCTACTTTCCTTCATATCAGAGCAAGAAGAGAGACACTTATGAAGTGTTTGTTGTTACATAACCTGGAAGGTTTGTTCATTTGAAAAATAATACAGTAAGTCCTCACTAAAAGTCTTTGATAGGTTCTTGAAAATGAACTTCAAGTCAAACAGAATAAATACAGTGTAGCCAGTTTTATCATAGGTTAATTGATGTAAATAAGTTTCTGTGACATATGTCTGGTCACAAAAACATCACCAAATGTCTAAATAGAGACCCAGAACTTTTAATATTAAACATTGAATTAAATGTGAGTCATACATACATTCAAGAAAGATTAATACAAACAAGTAAGGTGTGTCTGGTCAAGGTGTCGGCATAGTTGCATCTTCCTACACCAGTGGTCAGCAAACTCATTAGTCAACAGAGCCAAATATCAACAGTGCAATGATTGAAATTTTTTTTTGTTTGTTTTGTTTTGTTTTGTTTTTTTGTATTTTTCTCAAGTTGGAAACAGGGAGGCAGTCAGACAGACTCCCGCATGCACCCGACCGGGATCCACCCGGCATGCCCACCAGGGGCGATGCTCTACCCATCTGGGGCGTTGCTCTGCTGCAATCAGAGCCATTCTAGTGCCTGAGGCAGAGGCCACAGAGCCATCCTCAGCGAGTGGCAAACTTTGCTCCAATGGAGCCTCGGCTGCGGGAGGGGAACAGAGAGACAGAGAGGAAGGAGAGGGGGAGGGGTGGAGAAGCAGATGGGCGCTTCTCCTGTGTGCCCTGGCCGGGAATCAAACTCGGAACTCCCGCACGCCAGGCCGACGCTCTACCACTGAGCCAACCGGCCAGGGCCTGAAATTTTTTTTGAGAGCCAAATTTTTTAAACTTAAACTATATAGGTAGGTACATTCCTTATCGAGGTAGTGCCCGCATGTGGTATTTTGTGGAAGAGCCACACTCAAGGGGCCAAAGAGCCGCATGTGACTTGTGAGCCACGGTTTGCCGACCACTATCCTACACCCACATTAAAAATAAAAATAGACTACAGAACAACCATCATTCAGAACCATCTGAAGTCTAGCTGAATGGAAGTCCTTCAACTGAGGACATAAATGAGAAGCCACAGGGAGACTGGTAGGAGGGGCAGAGACATGAAACAGGCTGGACCCATATCCAAGTTTAGCAGATAATAATTAGAGGGATATATGGGCTGCAGAGGTCCCCTCTGAGGAACAATGGTCCCAGGCCCTCCAGCCCAGGGCTCCAGTGTTAGGAAGAGAAGTTCCCATAACTTTTGGCTGTAAAAACCAGTAGAGATTGACGCTGAGTGAGACAGAGGACTTCTGGAGCCCCAGACATGGGGCCTGCACATAGACTTACTCAGACTCACTCCCTCTGAGTTTCAGTGTTGAGGCAGCAGCTCAAAAGGCACCAGGGACCTACAGGAATGAACCAAAGTGTCTGGCATCAGGGCGACAGCTAAAAGGACAGCTTTCTTCCAGACAGAAGGGCTAGCAGAAGCCATTGTTCTTTTTCTGAGCCCTTCCCCCACAGAGCTGGCAGGCAGGTGCCATACCTGTGTCTCCATCAACTCCGCTTTCCACTGTTCACCCCACTGTGGTGGTGATTTCCTGAGATACAGCCCGACCAACTGGATGCCTCACCAAAGCTTTTTCCAGTAGCTTTTCCATATGAATGGCCTGTCTTCCCTCATGCTTCAAACTTTCTTAAAATCTCTCAAATAAGCAGCATCTGGCCTTGATGTGCCCTATACTTCTTACTAAGTGGCCCCAGGCCTAGCACTAGTGGTAACCTGCCTTGGTTCACAATTTGGCCTCTCCTTGGCACCTCTAAACCGAACACAGTTAGCAGCTATCTAAAGATTGCTTTGTGCATGACTTGTGGTGGCGCAGAGGATAAAGCATCGACCTGGAATGCAGAGGTCGCCAGTTCAAAATCCTGGGCATGTCTGGCCAAGGCACATATGGGAGTTGATGCTTCCTGCTCCTTCTCCTTTCTTTCTCCCTCCCTCCCTTCCTCCCTTCCTCCCTCCCTCCTTCTCTCTCTCTCTCTCTCTCTCTCTCTCTCCACCCTCTCTAAAATGGATAAATAAAATCTTTTAAAAAAATAAAGGTTGTTTTGTAGCTCATGCCAGGTGGCCCCACGCAGAACATAGGTGGTGGCTAGCCTTGGCCTGCACTTCCTGGGAGGCCCCAGAGCCAGCACACCCGATGGACAGCTTCAGACCACATTTAGCCACCTCCAAAGCAACACGTTCAAGGTGCAGACTCAGTGGGCACCAGAGCCCCACTGAAGTAAGTCCTGTTCTATGGGGCTGGCATCTGCACAGTTGTTCTCCACAGTGGTTGCAGCCAATCCTTGCATGATGGATCTGAGGATAAGTCTTTCCCATTGATGTGCCAATAGTAATCAAGGCTCAACTACAAAAGAAGTGTATACACAGTCCACACGGTGAGCACACCTGGAGTGTCCAGATTGATGAAGAGGCGATGCCACTGGGCCCTACAAGACACCTACTACATTAGGCCATTCTACCAACTCTGGGAGACATAGCAGTTCCACTAATATGTAGAAACAAACACATGGAGATTGCCAGAATGAGAAAACAAACATGTCCCAAATGAAAGGACAGAACAAAACTCGAGGAAAAGAGCTAAACAAAATGGAGACAAGCAATCTATTTGATACAGAATTCAAAACACTGGTTATAGGGATGCTTAATGAACTTAGGGGAAGAGTACATGAACTAAGAACTTCAACAGCATAAAAAGGACATGGAAACCGTAAGAAGGAATTAGCCAGAAATGAAGGATACACTAACTTGAATGAAGAATAATTTATAAGAACCTGACCAGCTGGTGGCACAGTGGATAGAACATGGAACTGGGACACAGAGGACCCAGGTTCGAGACCCCAAGGTCACCAGCTTTGAGTGCAGGCTCATCTGGTTTTAGCAAGGCTCACCAGCTTCAGCCCAAGGTCACTGGCTCGAGCAAGGGGTTACTCACTCTGCTGTAGCCCCCAGTCAAGGCACATATGAGAAAGCAGTCAGTGAACAACTAAAGTGCCGCAACAAAGACGTGATGCTTCTCATCTCTCTCCCTTCCTGTTTGTCCCTTTCTGTCCTTCTCTCTCTCTCTCTCTGTCTCTGACACACACATACACAAAAAGAATAATTTAGGCCTGACCTGTGGTGGCGCAGTGGATAAAGCGTCGACCTGGAAATGCTGAAGTCGCCAGTTCAAAACCCTGGGCTTGCCTGGGGCACATATGGGAGTTGATGTTTCCAGCTCCTCCCCTCTTCTCTTCTCTTCTCTTCTCTTCTCTTCTCTTCTCTTCTCTTCTCTTCTCTTCTCTTCTTTCTCTCTCTCTCTCTCTCTCTCTCTCTCCTCTCTAAAATGAATAAAATTAAAAAAACTTTAAAATGAATAATTTATAGGAAATCAACAGTAGAGTAGATGAAACAGAATCACAACAGTGATTTGGAATCAAAGGAAGCAAGAAATACCCAGTTAGAACAAAGAAAAAAAAAAGAATCCAAAGAAATAAGGTAAATGAAGTAGTGCAAGGAGTCTGGGACAACTTGAAATGTACCATGATTTGCTGCAGGGGTTTGCTGGAAGGAGAAGAGAAAAGAGAAAGAAATCGAAAACCTGTTTGAAAAAATAATGACAAAACTTCCCTAACCTGGTAAAGGAAATAGACATCCAAGTCTAGGAAGCACAGAGTCTCAAACAAAATGAACACAAGAGGCTCATTCAAGGTTCATCATAATTGAAATGTAAAAGATTAAAAGACAAAGACACAATCTTTTTTTTTCATTGACTTAGAGAGAGAAGCATCAATTCATCGTTCCGTTTAGTTGCTCTCTCATTGATTGCTTTTCGTGTGTGCCCTGAGCAGGTATTGAACCCATGACCTTGGTTTACCAGGACAATGCTTTATCCACTGAGCCACACACCCTGGCCAGGGCCACAAAGAGCATCTTAAAAGCAGCAAGAGCCTAACCAGGCAGCCACGCAGTGGATAGAGCATCAGACTAGGATGCAGAGGACCCAGGTTCGAGGCCCAAAGGTCACTGGCTTGAAGGCCAAGGTCGCTGGCTTGAGCAGGAGGTCACTTGCTCTGCTGTACCCCCCCCCCCCATTAAGGCACATATGAGAAAGAAATCAATGAACAACTAAGGAGCTGCAATGAAAATTTTATGCTTCTCTATCTTCCTGTCTGTCTGTCCTTATCCTTCTCTCTGTCTGTATGTCTCTTCATACACACAAAGAAAAAATGAACAGTAAAGTGTCAATAAATACATATCTATCAACAATTGAATCTAAAAAAATAAGCAGGACAGAAACAGATTTGTAGATATAGAGAATGTTTTAATGGTTGTCAGATGGGAGGGAATCTGGGTGAAAAAAGTGACAGTATTAGAAGTACTGTTGGTACTAAGAGAATAGTCATGGAGATGTAGAGTAGGGTAGGGAATATAGTCAATAATTAATAACTATATATGGTGTCAGATGGATATGAGGTTTGGATGATCACTTAGTAAGTTATACAATGTCTAATCACTGGGTTGTACACCTGAAACTAATGTATGTCAACTGTAATTGAAAAATAAATGATTTATAAAAACAGGAAGTTAGTACAAATAAACATAATAAAAACAAGATAGTTTTTAAAAAATTTTTTCTTAAGTGAGAAGCAGGGAGGCAGAGAGACAGACTCCCTGGCATGTACCCTGACTGGGATCTACCCAGCAAGATGCCTATGGGGTGATGCTCTGCCCATCTGGGGCCTTTGCTCCCTTGCTTGGCAATTGAGCTATTTTAGTGCCTGAGGTGAGGCCATGGAGCCATCCTCAGCACCCGGGGCCAACTTGCTCCAACCAATCATGGCTGCGGGAGGAGAAGAGAGAGAGAAAGAGGGAGAGAGAAGGGAGAGGGGGATGGATGGAAAAGTAGATGGCCACTTCTTCTGTGTGACCTGACGGGGAATTGAACCCTGGACTTCCACACACCTGGCCAACACTCTCTCTACCACTGAGCCAACTGGCCAGGGCAATAATAACTTTTTTTTAACCCACTTCTGGGTCAGAGTCATGGGTAGCAGGGCACAAGGCAGGAACATGGCCCTCACCCCCCAACACACACGCACAGTGTTCTTCTATCACAGGACGCACTCATATACACTCAGACCGGGACATTGTAGACATAACAGTTCACCTTATGTGTGCACATCTTTGAAATGTGAGAAGAAACTGGAGTCCCCAGAGAAAAACCACACTGACTGGAAAGAATCTGCTAACCACACATACAATAGCCCTGTCCAAGAATCAAATTTGGCCTGATCAGGCGGTGGCGCAGTGGATAGAGCGTTGGACTGGGATGCGGAAGACCCAGATTCGAGACCCCGAGGTCACCAGCTTGAGCACGGGCTCATCTGGTTTGAGCAAAGCTCACCAGCTTGGACCCAAGGTCGCTGGCTCCAGCAAGGGGTTACTCGGTCTGCTGAAGGCACATATGAGAAAGCAATCAGTGAACAACTAAGGTGTCACAACGCATAACGAAAAACTAATGATTGATGCTTCTCATCTTTCTGTTCTTGTCTGTCTATCCCTCTCTCTGACTCTCTCTCTCTGTCTCTGTAAAAAAAAAAAAATCAATTTTTTATTTATCAATGTTACAACAAAATGACATTATTTGAGTAATTGCTATAAATGAAAATTTTTCATGTTACAAACTAAGTGGCTTCTGGAACAGGGAATTAATACTGTGGTTATTATGAAAGAAAGAAAAGCCCTCCAACCTAATAGAGGTTATTTAGTGGGTTCCAGCACTGCTTCTGTGGTCTGTATGGCTGGAACATAACTGTTTTTCTTTTTCCATTTTTCTTTTTCCTGGGTTGTATGGTTTTAACATAACATACAATACCATGGGAAGCTTGGCAACAGAAGCTGACTTCTGTGGTCTTCATATTTGGTTGATAAAACTGGCCTCAGAAGTTCCAAGTACATCCCCTAGTAAAGGAGAATTAAGTTGGAGGGGAAGCTTCTAATAAGACCCAACCAGGCTCACTGCCTCCTCTCCCTGGGCATGGGGCTTAATAGCTGGCCATGGGCTTCATTCATTCATTCATTCATTCATTCATTCATTCATTCATTCATTTAAGAGAGAATGACAGGAAGGGAAAGATGAGAAGTATCACTTTTAGTTGTAGCACTTTAGTTGTTCATTGCTTGTTTCTCATCTGACCATCTGTTCTAAACCTAAGAAAGGGGCCCAGAACAGACCTCAGCTGTGTGCTCCTCTCAGTGCAGGACCATTCGTCTGCATTCAGGTAGATGGAGCCAAAGAGAGTGGTGTGGAGAGCTCTGAAAGAGTCTTTTTAATATTTTCTCTGTTCTTTCACTTAGGTTGCTGAGATCACGGGTGTTGTGGAAACCGCCAAGGTTTACCAGCTTGGTGGCACCAGAACAAACAAAGGGCTACAATTACGGTAGGAAAGGTGTTTCTGTGTGGCAGCTTTTTTTCCATTGCAAGCAGGCATTGCCTGTGTGGGCTGTCATTCTCTCCCAATGTGATGTTTTTCTGGGAATTGGAGGGAAACTTTTATTCTGCTGTTGCCTAGAGGGAAAGTGGGATATATCTCTTAGGTCACATCAGGGATATGAAGTATAGGAGGACGTACAGAAAAAACAAGTCAGGTTGTGAAACCCCCTTCTCTCATAGCCCTGCAGGCATTGCCTGATTGATCGGGAGACTTGCTTCTGGTTCTGGCTCTGTCACTTAACCTGATCTTTGACAAGTTAGGCCATCTTTCTGGATTTAGTTTCTTCTTTGGAAACATATTTACTGAATGCCTGCTACATGCCACTGTTCTAGACATCAGGATAGAGACAAGAACAAAACAGAGTCTGGCCTGACCAGGCGGTGGCGCAGTGGATAGAGCATGGGACTGGGATGCAGAGGACCCAGGTTCGAGTACCCGAAGTCTCCAGCTTGAACACGGGCTCATCTGGCTTGAGCAAAAGCCCACCAGCTTGAACCCAAGGTTGCTGGCTCCAGCAAGGGGCTACTCGATCTGCTGAAGGCCCGCAGTCAAGGCATATATGAGAAAGCAATCAATGAACAACTAAGGTGTCACAATGAAAAACTAACGATTGATGCTTCTCATCTCTCTTTGTTCCTGTCTGTCCCTTTCTATCCCTCTCCCTCTTTCTCTCTCTGTCTCTGTAAAAACAAAACAAACAAACAAAAAAAACGGGAGTCTGACCAGGCGGTGGTGCAGTGGATAGAGCGTGGGACTGGGATGCAGAAGACCCAGGTTCGAGACCCCGAGGTCACCAGCTTGAGGGCGGGCTCATCTGGTTTGAGCCTGGGGTTACTCGGTCTGCTGACAGCCCGCGGTCAAGGCACATATGAGAAAGCAATCAATGAACAACTAAGGTGTCGCAACAAAAAACTGATGATTGATGCTTCTCATCTCTCTCTGTTCCTATCTATCCCTCTCTCTGACTCTCTCTCTGTCTCTTAAAAAAAAAAAAAAAAAAAAAAGAACAAAACAGACACACACAAATCCCTCCCTCTTAGAGCCTAAAAATTCTAAAGTCCCATATAGGAAGGACTAGAAGCAGTTTGCCATGACCACTGCAAATAGCAGGTAATAGACACAACTCTACCATGGCCTAATTTGGTCTTTAATGGCCCTCTCCATTCTCTTTCCTGTCCCCATTATCTGTCTTTGTCTATTTGAAAAGAACCAGTGGGGAAGGCAGTGGTCATGATGTGCAACAAGCGTCTCTAGGAGAATGGCACTGACTCACTTTGTTAGCACATAGGTCAATTGAAAGACTGTGTTCTTGGCCCTGGCCGGTTGGCTCAGTGGTAGAGCGTCGGCCTAGCGTGCGGAGGACCCGGGTTCGATTCCCGGCCAGGGCACACAGGAGAAGCACCTATTTGCTTCTCCACCCCTCCGCCGCGCCTTCCTCTCTGTCTCTCTCTTCCCCTCCCGCAGCCAAGGCTCCATTGGAGCAAAGATGGCCCGGGCGCTGGGGGATGGCTCTGTGGCCTCTGCCCCAGGCGCTAGAGTGGCTCTGGTCGCAACATGGCGACGCCCAGGATGGGCAGAGCACCGCCCCCTGGTGGGCAGAGCATCACTCCTGGTGGGCGTGCCGGGTGGATCCCGGTCGGGCGCATGCGGGAGTCTGTCTGACTGTCTCTCCCTGTTTCCAGCTTCAGAAAGAAAAAAAAAAAAAAAGAAAGACTGTGTTCTTGTTCTCTAGGGAATGGTTTTCTTGTCATTCATTTGTATGTGTGTCTATATATATATAAAATCATTCTGGATGCCAGTTGTGATGGATTTTATTATAAATGGACTTTTGAGGTACTGGCCAAGTCCATTTGTTTCCAGAGCTAGCTTTGATTCTTAAACCTGGCTACCCATTAGAACAGCCTGGTTTTGTTTGTTAATTCCAGTGCCTGGTTCCTATTCTCAGAGATTCTGATTCAGTTAATCTACAATTAAGGCTGGAACATAGCTGCTTTGGCACTGGAAGTTTTATAAATCTTGATGATGCTAAAAGGTAGCCAGGATTGAGAACCACAGAGACAGTCTGGTAGGGTTGCTTTGCTGGTACGTCAGTCAAAATACCTATTCTTGGAGATGCTGTCTTTTTTATGTAGGCATGGCAATGACCAACGGGTATTCCGCCTAGAGTTTGTCTCAAACCAAGAATTCACAGAAAGCGAATTCATGAAGTGGAAAGAAGCGGTAAGTGGATAGACACCTACCTGTTGCTCCTGAAAACAGTAACAGTTTCTCTTTCCAAAATCCCTTAATATAACCTTTTATCATTTTTGGTCCAGATGTTCTCTGCTGGCATGCAGTTACCCACTCTAGACGAAATCAATAAGAAGGAGTTATCTATTAAAGAAGCTCTTAATTATAAATTCAATGATCAAGACATTGAAGAGGTAAGAAAACTGGTACCCCAGAGCTGTAAGTTCATCAAGAACCAGTTTTAGAGAAGAGCATGACTTTCTTTTTTTTTCCTATATCTTGATAATTTTAGCTATGCTATGGTACTATTGCATGAGGATAAGAGAATGCTGTTGTTACTATTTTACTACTTATAGTTTATCAAGATTTTTTTCTCATTTGAAGTCATAGACTGTAGAGATGTAGTCAGGCTTCAGGGATCTGTATTCTGCTAGGCTTGGCCCTTCGAGAGTTTTTTTTCTCTAAAACATTTTGTTAAAGTTCTTTGGTCTCTGTTCTCTTGAACAGTGGCTATTCTTATATACCAGGCCTTTGGGTTGCTGCTGTTTATTGGTGCATGTTCCTTCAGACTGTCCCAGAAGAATCTCCATGACCCGGAAGCAGTATAGTACCCCTTGGAACGAACTCACTCTCCCTATGGGACATGACAATGCTGTAGGAAGAGCAGCCCCCTTATAACCAGCTGCCAGCTGCTTGCCTCCAAAATGGGCTTACTTATGCCTGTCTACAAAAATAGTTTAGGAATACCTCACTGCTGGTATCTCCTCTCTGGTACAGATTGTAAAAGAGAAAGAAAGATTCAGGAAAGCTCCACCCAACTATGCTATGAAGAAGACTCAGCTGCTAAAGGAAAAGGTAAGGACTTGCACTCAAATCTCTTTCCCAGGCCCTGGCCAGTGGCTTACTGGATAAAGCATTGGCTCCACGTATATGGATGTTCTAGGTTAGATTTCCCGTCAGGCACACAGGGGAAGCAACCATCTGCTTCTCTCCCCCTATTTTTCCCCTCTTCTCTCCCTCTTTTCCTCCTGCAGTCAGCTCGATTGGTTTGAGCGTGGCTCTGAGTGCTGAAGATAGCTCGATTGATCCAAGTGCATCATTACATACATACATAAATGAAATTAAAATTAAAAAAAAAAAATCTCTTTCCCTGTCCTATAACAGGCTATGTGGAAATCAAACTTACTCACTTTCTATCAAGTTAGTGGTGGCTAAATTTTTCTTTCTATAAATTGAAATGGATCCTGCTTGTTCCATTTTTCCTACTTTCTAATCACTTCAGTTTCCTGTATAATCAAACCCCAGGGTAGTATCAGCACTGGGTCTGAACAAATGAAGGATACTGCCAAGCCCTGCTGCAGTAGGTGGTGGTCTGTTCTTCACCTCGGGATAGGTGAGCTTTCCTGGAGATACTTAGCCATATAGGGCTTGGGTGCTAAGATTAATGTTACACATCACAGCTACCAGGGGCCCAGAGCCCAGGTAGCTATATGAGAAGATGTTATTACTATAATAAAAATTAATTCCTGCCTGACCAGGCGGTGGCGCAGTGGATAGAGGGTTGGACTGGGACACGGAGGACCCAGGTTTGAGACCCTGAGGTCGCCAGCTTGAGCGCGAGCTCATCTGGTTTGAGCAAAGCTCACCAGCTTGAGCCCAAGGTTGCTGGCTTGAGCAAGGAGTCACTCAGTCTGCTGTAGCCCCCCAGTCAAGGCACATATGAGAAAGCAATCAATGAACAACTAAGGTGCCGCAAAGAAGAGTTGATGCTTCTCATCTCTCTCCCTTCCTGTCTGTCCCTATCTGTCCCTCTCTCTGACTCTCTCTGTCTCTCTCTGTCTCTGTCACCAAAACAAAACAAAACAAAAAAACCCTTGCATTTGAAAAGTTTGTTTTTAGTATTCTTTTACATCTCATCATTTGTTCATCAAATGAAATAGCTTGCTTGTGCAGGAATTCAGGGGACATTTGATATATATAGATCATAACAAAAACACACGCTTTTCTCTGTGCAGGCCATGGCTGAGGACCTGGGGGATCAGGACAAAGCCAAACAAATCCAAGACCAGCTGAATGAGCTGGAGGAGCGGGCAGAAGCCCTGGACCGCCAGCGGACCAAGAACATATCTGCTATCAGGTGTGGTGTGTTACAGAGTCTATTTTGATTGGGCTCCTACTCTTGGCCCACAGACCTTGCCACAGTTATCAGGCGAGCCTGTGGCCTTGTACTTGTTGTGTTGCACTGATTCCACATATCTCTGAGCTCAGAACTCAGTGGTTCTCTCCCTCCTTTCATAGCCCACTGATTCATTCCTTTTATTCAACCCCTAGTTACATCAACCAGCGGAACCGGGAATGGAACATTGTGGAGTCTGAGAAGGCCCTTGTGGTATGTAAAACAACTTTATTTGGATCACTGGAAATAATTTCAATTAATAAAATAATATAAGCCCTGGCTGGGTAGCTCCGTTGGTTAGAGTGTCATCATGATACACCACAGTTGTGGGTTCGATCCCCAGCTGGGGCACAAATAAGAGTCAACTAATGAGCCTGACCTATGGTGGCACAGTGGATAAAGCGTCGACCTGGAAATGCTGAGGTCACCGGTTCAAAACCCTGGGCTTGCCTGGTCAAGGCACATATGGGAGTTGATGCTTCCAGCTCCTCCCCCTTCTCTCTCTCTCTCTCTCTCTGTCTCTCTCCCTCTCTCTCTCCTCTCTAAAAATGAATAAATAAATAAATAAATAAAATTTTAAATAATTAAGTCTTTAAAAAAAAGAGTCAACTAATGAATGCATATATAAGAGAAACAACAAATTAATGTTTCTCTCACTTGCTCTCCCTCCATCTCACAAAAATCAATTTTTTTTAAATATTAAAAAAAGATTTTTTTTTTTCTAGGTGAGAGGAGGGGAGATAGGCAGATTCCTGCATGTGCCCCAACTGGAATATAACTGGCAACCCCATCTGGGCCGATGCTTGAGTACCAAGCTATTTTTAGCACTTGAAGCAGAAAATAGCACCCAGAAGCTATCTTCAGCTCCCAGGCCATGCTCTAGACTCTAAATAATCGAACCCCTGGCTGCAGAAGGGGAAGGAGAGAAGGAGGAGAGGGATGGGGTAGAAAAGCAGATGCTTACTTCTCCTTTGTGCCTTGACCGGGAAATGAATCCAGGACATCCATATGCTGGGCTGATGCTTTAGCCACTGAGCCACCGCACAGGGCCAAAATAACTTTTTTGTTGTTGTTTGAGACAGAGAGGGACAGACAGACAGGAAGGGAGAGAGATGAGAAGCATCAGTTATTCGCTGTAGCACCTTAGTTGTTCATTGATTGCTTTCTCATATGTGCCTTGACTGGGGGGCTACAGCAGACCGAGTGACCCCTTGCTCAAGCCCGCAACCTTGGGCTCAAGCTGGGGAGCCTTGCTCAAACTAGATTAACCTGTGCTGAGGCTGGCGACCTCAGGGTTTTGAACCCGGGTCCTCTGAGTTTCAGTCTGACACTCTATCCACTGTGCCACCACCTGGTCAGGCCAAAATAACATTTTTTAAAAATAAAATAACTGGGCCCTGGCCGGTTGGTTCAGCGGTAGAGCGTCGGCCTGGCGTGCAGGGGTCCCGGGTTCAATTCCCGGCCAGGGCACACAGGAGAAGCGCCCATCTGCTTCTTCACCCCTCCCCCTCTCCTTCCTCTCTGTCTCTCTCTTCCCCCCCTGCAGCCGAGGCTCCATTGGAGCAAAGATGGCCTGGGCACTGGGGATGGCTCTGTGGCCTCTGCCTCTGGCGCTAGAATGGCTCTGGACGCCCCAGAGGGGCAGAACATCGCCCCCCTGGTGGGCATGCCAGGTGGATCCCGGTTGGGCGCATGCGGGAGTCTGACTGCCTCCCTGTTTCCAGCTTCGGAAAAAATGAAAAAATAAATAAATAAATAAAAATAAAATAACTGTCCTGGCCAGAAGCTCAGTTAGTTAAAGCATTGTCCTACAGCACAGATGTTGCTGATTTGATCCTTGATCAGGGCACATACAGGAGCAGATCAGCGTTCCTGTCTCTCTCTCTCTCCACCCCTCCCTCTCTAAAAATCAATAAGATTTTCTTTTTTTTTTTAGTGAAAGGAAGGGAGATAGTTAGATTACCGCATGCACCCCAACTGGGATTCACATAGCAACCCGTGCCTTGGGCTGATGCTCAAATCAACTGAGCTATTTTTAGTACCTGTAGCTGATGCATTGGGGCCAACCAAGCTATCCTCAGTGCTGAATCCAGTAGAGCCACTGGTTGTTAGCTAAGAAGAAAGAGAAGGGGGGGGAGAAGCAGATGGTCACTTCTAACCAGGGTTTGAACCCAGGACTTCTGCACATCAGACTGATGCTATCCACTGAGCATACCAGCCAGGGCCAAAATAAACATTTAAAAAATAAAATAACTGAAACCTATATAATTTTATTAGTATCATCCCAATAAATTCAATTAAAAAGGGGGGAGTGTTAGGAAATCTTCTCTACATCTTGTTTGAGTTTATTTTATTTTTTTAGTGAGAGAATGGAGAGGCAGACTCCCACATGGGCCCCAACCAGGATCCACCCGGCAAGCCCACTAGGGGGCGATGCTCTGCCTAGCTGGGGCCCTTGCTCCATTGGAACCATAGCTGATTTTTAGCACCTGAGGCCAAGTCCATGGAACCATCCTTGGTGCCTAGGGCCAACTCATTCCAATGGAGCCAGGGATGCAGGAAAGGAGGAGAAGAGAGAGAGAGAGAGAGAGAGAGAGAGAGAGAGAGAGGGAGAGAGAGAGAAGCGAGAGGGGGAGGAGTGGAGAAACAGATGAGCACTTCTGTGTGCTTTGACCAGGAATTGAACCCAGGATATCCACATGCTGTGCCAATGTTCTACCACTGAGCCAACCAGCCAGGACCCTTGTTGAAGTTTATTGAAATAACATGTTTACTTAAAACATACATACTCTCTCTATAAGTCATACATACACTCATAATTTATTAATTTATAATGAAAAGCAGCCATCTTCTGCTCTGTCTTATCCCTCTTCATTCTTAGATTCTACTACGCAGGTATTTTTTCTTATTTATTTCCAGTTTTGTTCCTTAGGTTGTTACCCCTATATCTACTCTGGTGTTCTTAAAGGGAAAAAGAATGATAGTTTGGCTTTTTTCAGGCCTTTGCAAAGACTTATTTATATGTAAGCTTATGATGAGAGGAGGGGGAAAGGAAATATGGTTCTTTAATGCATGTTCTCTGTTTCAGGCTGAAAGTCACAACATGAAAAACCAACAGATGGATCCTTTTACTAGGAGGCAGTGCAAACCTACCATCGTTTCTAATGTGAGTGCCTAAAGAGGACGTTTTTAGTCAGGACCTAGATTCTGGGACATAAAATGAATTCCATTAGGAGAATAATAAAGAAGTTAAAAATAATGTTGTCTTAGTGGGATTTGCTTGCCTCAAACTCTTGGGTCTGGATACTTCCTTTTTTATCTTGCTATAGGATGTCTAGATAATAAAAACCTGGCATGGATTTACAGAAATCTGTGGAATAAACTCCCTGTGCCTCATGCCACACACGCTAGAAATGTGTAGACTGGGTCACCTACCTGGGCCTGGTGAGGCTGGGCTTGACTTCATTGCTTTTAATTGCCCCTTTTTGCTGCCTTGAGGAAAACCCCAATGACCTGCTAATGGGGCCACTGTGGTGCTTGTGATGTTAGTGGTGGTAGGTGGGAAAGGATCAAAGTGTAGGGCCTGGCCTGTGGTGGTGCAGAGGATAAAGCATTGACCTGGGATCCTGAAGTCGACAGTTTGAAACCCCAGGCTTATCTGGTCAAGGCACGTGCAAGAAGCAACTTCTACACAAGTTGATGCTTCCTGTTCCCCTCCACTCCCCCACCTTTCTTTCTCTCTCCCCTCCTCTCTAAAATCAATAAATCTTTTAATTTTTTTTGGAGACAGAGAGGGGCAGACAGACAGGAAGGGAGAGAGATGAGAAGCATCAACTTGTTGTGGTACTTCAGTTGTTCATTGATTGCTTTTTCAAATGTGCCTTGACCAGGGGGCTCCAGCTGAGCCAGTGACCCCTTGCTCAAGCGGTGACCCCATGCTCAAGTAGGGTGAGCCTGCGCTCAAGCTGGTGACCTCAGGGTTTTGAACCTGGGTCCTCAGCACCCCAGGTTGACACTTTTATCCACTGTGCCACCACCTGGTCAGGCAATAAAATCTTTTCTAAAAAAATAGACTCATAATAGGACTGAGCGAGCGTTGAACAATCACTATAAAATAACTTATTTTCTCTTTTAGTCTAGAGACCCAGCTGTTCAAGCTGCCATCTTGGCCCAGCTGAATGCAAAATACGGTTCTGGAGTGCTACCAGATGCTCCAAAGGAAATGAGCAAGGTGAGTGCAGCATACCTTACCTGTGACCTGTGGAGCTAGGTTGCTGTCTTGGACACCAGAGCAAGCACCTGGCCTAGTTTGGACTTGATTTCCCACCTGGAGGAACATACAGTCCCCTTGGCCATCCTTTCTCCATTTTAGTTATGTACAACTGTAGTAAAAATTTAGCAAATTTTGATCAGATGACCTATATTCTAAATCCAACACCTTTACTTAACTAAGGGCTTCACTGCAGCTTTAGGCAACTGACATCTAGTCTTCTGATACACGTTTTCTCTTATGTAAAATGGGTATAATACTCTATACTCTACCTACCTCACCAGATAATTAGGAGGTACAGATAACATATAAGGATCAGATGATTATAAAAGTGAAAGCTCTCTAAAAACTAAAATGTTAAACCAAGAGGAACTACCCATTTAGAAGTACTTTTCTGCCTAAGTTAGGTCTTTTCCTGTGGAGCCCATACTGTCCCAGGAATTCCTGAAATCTTGGGTCAGAAGGTTGGCATGCCTGACCAGGCTGTGGTGCAGTGGGCAGAGTGTCAACCGGGGATGCTGAAGACCCAGGTTCGAAACTCTGAGGTCATCAGCTTGAGTGTGGGATCACAGGCTTAAGCATGGGACCATAGACATGACCCCATAATTGCTGGCTTGAAGCCCAAGGTTGCTGGCTTGAGTAAAGGGGAGCCCCCTGGCTCAGCTGGAGCCCCCTGGTCAAGGCACATATGAGAAAGCAATTGATGAACAACTAAGGCTCTGGTCAGTTGGCTCAGTGGTAGAGTGTCAGCCCAGCATGTGGATGTCCCAGATTCGATTCTAGTCAGGGCACACAGGAGAAGCAACCACCTGCTTCTCTACCCCTCCCCCTCTTGCTTCTCTCTCTTTTTCTCTCTCTCTCTCTCCTTTTCTCCTCCTGCAGCCATGGCTTGGTTGGAGTGAGTTGGCCCCAGACACTGAGGGTGGCTCCCTGGCCTCTGTCTCAGGCACTAAGAAGAGCTCGGTTTCTGAGCAACGGAGCAATGCCCCATATGGGCAGAGCATCACCCCCTTGTGGGCTTGCCATGTGGATCCTGGTCAGGACGCACGTAGGAGTCTGTCTCTACCTCCCCTCCTCTCACCGAATTAAAAAAAAAAATGAACTAAAGTGCCTCGAAAACGAGTTGATGCTTATCATCTCTCTCTTCCTGTCTGTCCCTCTTTCTGTCTCGCTAAAAACAAAGAAAAAAAGGTTGGCTTGTCTTAAGCCTTTCCATTTCTATCCTCACACCACAGACATAACACTGCCCTCTCAGGCTTATGTCTTTGCTTTCAGGCTTCAGGAAATAAACCTCTTAGTGGCCTTTTGTCCTCGGAGAAAAGGAAAATCAGGCCTTAATAGGAAGATAGAATGATCTTAAAAAAGAGCTTTTACCATTAATGGCTGCTGCTGCTTGAAGTTCACTTATATTTATGCTTTTATAATTAGGTTTTTTCTTCATATTGCAGGGTCAGGGAAAGGATAAAGATTTAAATTCTAAGTCAGCCAGTGACCTCTCAGAAGACTTGTTCAAAGTACATGATTTTGATGTGAAGATTGATTTACAAGTTCCCAGCTCAGGTAGGTGAGGGTGGGGAGTGGTAATGGCCAAGGACCAGAGAGCTCCATAGCTTTCTTGGCCTGCAAGGTGGCCTGTTTCAGAGAAGAAATTCAGGTTTCTGCTCAGTATTTGTAGAGGCTGCAAGTGTATTCTGAACGGGAATAGAGACAATCAGAAAAGCTACCTGAAGGAGTGAAGCACAAGACTAAAAGGACTTTGTAGGTACCTCAGCTGCCAATTTGCTCTTCTTTCCCATAGAGTCAAAGGCTTTGGCCATCACCTCCAAGGCTCCACCAGCCAAGGATGGGGCTCCAAGGAGATCTCTGAACTTAGAAGACTACAAAAAACGACGGGGACTTATCTGAGCGCATCCAGCCCTGCTGCTTCTGACCCTGCATGTCCCATCACAGTGTCCCACTTTTCCTCTTCATTTGATCTGCCCTCTTTGGGCTGGAGCAGCAGTAGAAACTGGGAAGAGACTCTAAACTGCCAGTCATCTGTAATATAAAGCATTTACTGTATAGACTTCCTTTGTCTGCACCATCTCCCATCTCCCCACCCCCCACCCCCAGGCCTTACTCAGTGTGGACCTGGGCTCTCTTGGGCTTCTCCATGCCTTTAGATTTGTGTTTGCCTTTTTTTTTTTTAACCAGCACAGCTCATTGGCTACTCTGCACACATTCAGTATTACCGTGGAGGTGGGATTCTTGCTGGACCCCCTGGTGGTGATAGCAGCAGCACTGGGCAGTCACCTCTCTGGACTGCCTTGGACCCAAACATTGAACATTTGGCACCTGCCCTTGTGGAGGGAGTGGGTTCTGGGCACCTACAGCCCTCCTTCCTCTCTCATCTTTCTCTTCCCATCTCTGCAAAGAGGGGTTTTCAAAACCAATTTAGTTTCCAAAAAGTGTATATTTGGGTGGGGGGATCTATTTGAGAGAGAGAGAGAGTGTGTGTGTGTGTGTATGTGTGTGTGTATGTGTGTGTGTATTTTTTTATCATTTTTTAAAAATGCAGTACTCTTTGTAACAGTCTGTCATGGGTCTATAGCTGTTTCAGATTTTTTTCAGCTGTACTTGAGCATCTGAAACTGCAAGAAAGAAACTCATTAAATGTGATTCTTCTTACTAAACAGGCCTGACTGCTGTAGCTGTGTAACTTTCCCTTCCCACCTCCTCTTCCTCATCACCTCCCCACCTCAGAGGAAACTCCTCAGTTTGGCCCCTTCCCTATAGGCTGTGTCCTGGCCAGTGGGAGGGAAGCCCATGGCCAGGTACAGGGAGGGCAATGTAGGTTCATGCTCATCCCATGGGTATATCCCACAGCTTCTTGGCTGAATGTAGAGTGAATGTTTTCCCCACCCCATGTACTTGTCTCTTTCTAGTGATTCTGTTTCGCTGTTTCAGTAAAAATATATATATATATATTTTATTTTTTTTTTCATTTTTCCGAAGCTGGAAACGGGGAGGCAGCCAGACAGACTCCCGCATGCGCCCAACAGGGATCCACCCGGCATGCCCACCAGGGGGCGATGCTCTGCCCATCTGGGGCGTCACTCTGTTGCGTCCAGAGTCACTCTAGCGCCTGAGGCAGAGGCCACAGAGCCATCCCCAGCGCCCGGGCCATCCTTGCTCCAATGGAGCCTCGCTGCGGGAGGGGAAGAGAGAGACAGACAGGAAGGAGAGGGGGAGGGGTGGAGAAGCAAATGAGCGCCTCTCCTGTGTGCCCTGGCCGGGAATCGAACCCGAGACTCCTGCACGCCAGGCCGACGCTCTACCGTTGAGCCAACTGGCCAGGGCCAATATATTTTGTTTTTAAGAGAAATTACTCGACATGATATGGAGAGAATGAACACAAAAAGATTTAGGTTGCAGATGTTATAAGCATGTGCAGTTTGTGTGTGTGTATGTGTGTGTGTGTGTGTGTGTACCTATATATATGGTAAGCATATATATTGTGCAGTTAGAGTGAAGCCAGCAAAGAAGTATGTATGTCTTTATAAAATGTTTGAAAAGAGATAAGCTTACTGCTTGATAATCATTCTCAGGTGTAAAGCTCCAAGTGTAAATAAAAGTGGCATTTAACAAATCTTTTCAGAACAAAGTACAGCTGACTATATATACCAAGAACTAAGCTAAAGAAACAGCTGAGAGCTACTGATTCCCACAAGAGAGAGAGGAATCGAGAAGCTCTGCTTTGTACTTCTTCCTTATTTTTTTGTAAGGAGTGGGGTGATTGAAGTCATGAAGTTAAGTTGTATTTCAACATAAAAGTGAACTTGCTAACTCTTCTGGGTTTAGTAGAGCCTCAGCATTGCTTTAACTTAGTATACATTTTTTTTATTTTTTAAAAAAAGCAGTAATGGGTGGTTTTTAAAAAGTATTGTGACTGTAAATTTGATAAATACGACTGTAACACAGCTATGTGGTAGCTGTGACACAGTTCAGTTAGGCAAAGGAGTGGTGATGGACACATTAAAATCATATATACTTGAATAGTCCATTGACCGAACCCTTTATAGACTATTATGTAAATGTGGAATCACGGACTGTTAAACATTGCCTGGACTCTGGCAGAGTCCTGGAGGCTGCTGGGACCTCTCCAATCATGATGAACTTGGACTTCTATCTCTTTCTGGTTTAAAAGACATGAAATTATAGAATCCATATAATTTGCTGGAGTCATTCTGATATACCATGTAGATCTGTATTTAATATCATTTGGATTTGGAGAAGTGTTGATTACATTATGGCTGTGTAATAAAATTATTAAAACTGCATCCCACTGTAGCCACTTCACCACTACCTCCCCACATGCAGCTGCTGAGACTTTCATTTTGAGACACCAAAGTAGCAAGGAGAAAAGCCAACCAAAGAAGACCGAAAATTAACTCATCACCTGGGTAGCCTTCTTGGTAATTGAAGTCAAGACTGAGGACATAGCCTGATCAGGTGGTGGCGCAGTGGATAGAGCGTCAGACTGAGATGCGGAGGACCCAGGTTCAAGACCCCCGAGGTTACCAGCTCAAGCGCAGGCACATCTGGTTTGAGCAAAAGCTTACCAGCTTGGACCCCAAGGTCGCTGGCTTGAGCAAGGGGTTACTTGGTCTGCCGAAGGCCCGCGGTCAAGGCACATATGAGAAAGCAATCAATGAACAACTAAGGTTTCGCAACAAAAAACTGATGATTGATGCTTCTCATCTCTCCGTTCCTGTCTGTCTGTCCCTATCTATCCCTCCCTCTGACTCTCTCTCTGTCCCTGTAAAAAAAGAAAAAAGACTGAGTACGTGGCTCCAGTCCTCAGTGAGTCAGGACCTCTGACCTGAGATCTTGACCAGGCATAAGACATTAAATTATAGAATCAGCTGGGCTTCTTGGTGGTTGACAATATTTCTTGTGCTGGGAAGTTGCTGCAGGGGCCCCTGCTCTACCCACCCCCACCCCTCACAGTGTGGTTTCAGTGTTGAAGGGTGCAATACATAAAGCTGTTGATACATTTTTTCACTTCTTTCCAAGAAGCAGAAAGGCCAGTGTCCATATGCCTAGATCATGATGTATAAGTGTTTGTTGGTCTTGCTTCTGACAGGTGCGGGGATAGTCTATGTCTGCAACTTTCCTTGAAAAAGAATGCTTTTGTTTTCTTTGTTTCTATTGTGAAATCTTGACCTATCACTCAAACTGTACAGATATTTGTAAATAAATTTTATGCCCTGTTTTAACAAGAGATTTGGATTTAGTCCAAGGATTGCATCCTGAGTGGCAACTCTGTCATTTTGAAAATCCAAGGGAGCCTTTCTTTTGGTTTGTCTCCTTTTTCTTAACCCTGCGTGCCCCAAAGGTGGCCGTTTTCAGCTCTTCAGCAACCTTATTCCCCAGAAGCCTTCCTGGTATGACAGTTTTCTAGAGCCAGGGAACTCAGTTGGCCTGATTTACTTCCTACCTTGGAAGCTACTGCCAAGCTTTTAAAGAACTAGGTACACTGCCTAACCAGTGAGCATCTGGTCCTTCCAGTTTTCTGTTGGCCTAGGAGAGGTTCCTTTGCTATCCTGTTTTCTGGTGAAGGAGAAACCCAGAGCATCTATAGCTCCAGAGAATATACTTGAAAACTCCCTCATGTCCTCAAGCTGGGGAGATATGCAAGGGTTCCTCACACCCACACTGCCTTAGACTGTCTCAGACGTTCCTGACCCTTGTTTTAGCTAGGAAGCAGGATCCTACCCTTTAGAGATGGAAAGGTGGAGGATGACAATCGCAGTGGTAGGAGCCCAGTCCAAGCCTACCTCTAAGTGATGGGGAGCTTGGTCTTGGGTTCACCCAGCAACTGCATCCAGTGAGGTTTTCTGCAACTCCCTATCACTCCAGCTCCCTGACCGGGGAGCAGGGGGTTTCCTGGGTCCTAAAGAGCTGTGATTTGAGCAGAGGATAGCCTAGTTTATCTTGTGCTGTGTAAGAGCCACATGCTACCTAGCTCACTCTGGGAGCGGGGGTGGTGGTGGAGGGGGCACAGGGTGGCGGACCACTGCCATAGATGGAAGGATGCAGGGTTGGTCAACTTCATCTGAGTTGGCGGCAGGGATTGGCTTTCCTTGGGTAATTCTTAATGGCAGTGTCTAGCAGCTTTCCGGAGCAGGGAAGCTACTGACCACCCAACCACCCACCCCGGCTCATATTCCTTGCATGAATGACTTCCCCAGCGGCAACCTGCCTGCTGTGCAAAGTCCCCCCCCCCCCCCCCCACCGAGGGTGGGCTGAGCAGAACCTGGAGGTGGAGTTTCTTGGCCCTGCCGAGAGGTTTAGCCATTGCAAAGGCACGTCTAGTGCTTTCGGCCAGTGGTCTGGGTGGGCCTAACGGAGAGCCAAAAGCCGCCTGGCACGTGGGCGCAGGATTCATATCCCTGGTCTGCCATTCACTGCCTAAGGCTGAGCTATGTAGTTAACTCCTCTAGGCTACAAGTGTTCCTATCTTTAGTAAAAGATCTGTCAGAATCGTGTTAAAGATTAAATGTTCCTTTTCCTGGTAGAGGTTCATTAAATACTGTTGTTAGAGCGGAAGAGCCTGCTGGGTCTCAAAAGGAGACAGGCGGGCCTCGGGATGGATGGAAACCTACGGGGCGATGGAGGTACTGAACCGGCAGAACAGCCCCTGCTCCCAGTGGAAGGTGGGCGGAGAGCTTGACCCAGAGACTCCTGGCAGCCCCCACCTGGGGAAGGGGGAAGGGAAGCAAGAAACTCCCCCAGGTTGAGGTTTCCAACCTGTGGGCGCTGGGGCTGACCTGGAGAACAGTCCAGAGAAGCAGAGCTGCCCTCCAGCCCTCAACACATACCCTCTTTACAGGGTCTTAAAGCGTTGTCCTGCTTTCAGCCTTCAGTGGCTCTGCAGGCTGCCACCTCGCCAGCGACCCAGCAGGCTCAGAAGGCCGGACCTCCTCCCCACCACCAAGAATAATAAAAAAGATAAAAACAGTACAAAACCAGAAAATAAGTGTCAAGAAGTCCAACAGGCCCTGGCTGGTTGGCTCAGCGGTAGAGCGTCAGCCTGGCATGCAGGAGTACTGGGTTTGATTCCCGGCCAGGGCACACAGGAGAAGCGCCCATTTGCTTCTCCACCCCTCCGCCGCGCCTTCCTCTCTGTCTCTCTCTTCCCCTCCTGCAGCCGAGGCTCCATTGGAGCAAAGATGGCCCGGGCGCTGAGGATGGCTCTATGGCCTCTGCCTCAGGCGCTAGAGTGGCTCTGGATGCAACAGAGCGACGCCCCAGAGGGGCAGAGCATCGCCCCCTGGTGGGCATGCCGGGTGGATCCCGGTCAGGCGCATGCGGGAGTCTGTCTGACTGCCTCCCCGTTTCCAGCTTCGGAAAAAAAAAAAAAATGAAAAAAAGAAAAGAAAAAAAAAAGTCCAACAAAGTTCTGATCCTTCCTGTGAGGACTACTTCAATACTTTCTTCAAAATGCCAGATTCTTCTTTTTTTTTTTTTTCATTTTCTTTTGCATTTTTCTGAAGCTGGAAACAGGGAGAGACAGACAGACAGACTCCCGCATGCGCCCGACCGGGATCCACCCGGCACGCCCACCAGGGGGCGATGCACTGCCCATCCTGGGCGTCGCCATGTTGCGACCAGAGCCACTCTAGCGCCTGAGGCAGAGGCCACAGAGCCATCCCCAGCGCCCGGGCCATTTTTTTTTTTTTTGCTCCAATGGAACCTTGGCTGCGGGAGGGGAAGAGAGAGACAGAGAGGAAGGTGCGGCGGAGGGGTGGAGAAGCAAATAGGCGCTTCTCCTGTGTGCCCTGGCCGGGAATCGAACCCGGGTCCTCCGCACGCTAGGCCGACGCTCTACCGCTGAGCCAACCGGCCAGGGCCTTCTTTTTTTAATGAGTTTATTTGAGCCAAAACTGATGACAATTGCTGGGAAGCAAGATCTCAAATGCTCCTATACCAGATTCTTTCTATAAAATTTCCCCTTTTTAGCTGTCCATGGCTCTGCTGTGCTAATTACGTGCTGAGACTGCATCTTGTGCCACACATAGAGTCACCTTGCCTGGAATGCACTGGTCTATCTATCGATTTTCCCTGGAAAACTACTCCTCAGCGCTCAGCAGAAAGGTCACCTCCTCCGGGAAGCCTTCCCTGAACTCCCCCTACTCGGGTTTAGAAGCACCTCCCTCCGGCTTACCCTTCTGCGGCTCTCACCGCGCTGTACTCTTATAGAATCTCCACTCCCAGCCTGGAAGCTACTTGTATTGTCGCATTAATCTCTGTAGCCCCAGCTGACTGCACTTAGTTAACGCCCAATAAAGGGGAAGGGGAAGGGAATAGGGGGAATGCTGACCTGTATCCAGCCGCATGCGCCGCGTTCTGAGGCATTCGACCCTACCTCTCCCCTCCCACCTTTTCCCCGTATGCAGCGCACGCGGGAATCAGACCGGGCCGCGCCTTCATCGCCCGCAGTAAAAGTCCTTTGGGTTCCACACTAAACCTCGAGAAACGAACGCGGCTGCTGTAGATATAAGCAGGCCGCTACCTGGGCTGGTGTGCCGCGGCAACAACAGGCCCGGACCAGTCAACAGCCTCTGCCTGTGTTCTTCCCCTCGAGGCCCAACACCCCAGGGCCTGCACGTGTGCGCGCTCTCGTGGACCTGGCTGGGCGCGCGTGCTGGCGGCATCCCAGAGTTGGGAGCAAAGACCTCTCAGCTTTCAGGCGCGCTAACTGGCGCAACCAGAACTCTACGGACTGGGTCGCTGCGATCCCAGGGGCAGAGACATCACAAATGGACTTAGGGACTGCGCCCATCTTCCGTGGTTACAAGATTGGGGAGCATTGGAGACAGAGGCCGACAGCACCCCGCATCTTAGAGCAGTTACCAGCAACCATTTCCCTGACCTCAGATGCTCCCTCCACTTGGCCATGGGGACAGAAGGGAGAGAAGAGGGAGAACCACAGGAACACAGGCTCCTGGGAGGGATGGGAAGCCTTGTTTCTGAAATGTGTCAGGAGAGAAAATGTTCTTATAGCGCATACACAGGTGTGATGACATACTTTGTTCGTTTTAGAGGAGAGTGATTCAGATGGTGGAGGGTCAGTGAAGCCTGTTAGATCTTTAGCCCTGCTAAACTATCCTAGCACCTAATTCCAGAATATCCCCACGAAGTCAATCAATTATGAGACTAGAGATAGATGGCATGGGGAGAAGGAGAAACCTAGAAGCAAAGAAAAGGGTGTGGGGTTGTCAGGTGAAGGCAGCCGTTAACGACCTCTTCCTAGGAAGACCTCCAATTCTTCCTCATTCTCAAGTTTCCATTGGGCGCTGGCTCTGGCCAGCCCTCCAGCACCCTCTCTAGTATGCTTTCAGCAGAGAAGGACATCTGACTGACCAGGGGTGGGAAACGGTTTGCACGAAGCAGCTGAATGATCAAGATCTCATTGACAACACCTTGGAAACAATAAATATAGCCATTTGGTATCTTGGGGCTGTTTTCTGGTTGTGTCCTTTCTGGTTTTCTTCCTCCAGAAGACAATGTAAAATGATACATTACCACTTCCAGTAAGGAGGGGGTCCTTATAGGAGCTACTCATTCCTGTATCCCTTTCACCTAACACAGTGCCTGGCTCATAGCAGCTGCTCAATGGAAGTTTGTTTGCTCTGTGAGTGACTGAAAGAATCACAGGTATTGAACATAATATTGGAATCTTGGAGTTAGAAAGTCTCTTGAAGGATACTAACCCCCATAGAGCAGGTCTGGGAGATGTTCACTAGAATGAGACCCTGTACCACCTGGTCTAGAGGATCATTTCCTGCCATCGCCACCCCTACTGCCCCCTCCTAACACACACACACACACACACACACACACACACACACACACACACACACACACCCATAGAGTCTTCCATCTCTCTAGAGAGGCCTTCAAGTCTCCTCAAAGCAACAGATGGCTCAATCAGGAGCACTGGTCAGGTCAAAGGCTGTGCTCCTTCCTTTCCCCGCCAGTTGAGAGGCCTTGCCTATGAGTGTTGGGAAGCTGAAACTGGCACTGTGTCTGGCTAGGGATGACAAGAGAGAAGTGACTTTGCTTCTGTCCCTGGAGCCCTGGTACAGCCCATGGGGTAGGGTAGCGGAGAGGGAGTGCTAAATAAGGCAGGCTGGGAAATAACACCAAGACCCCAGTAGCCCTTCACCTCACATACCCATTTTCCAGGTTTTCCCTCCTTTCGTGCCCTACGGTTGTTCCCCCCTAGGAGGGTATAACCTTTAAATCTAATAAATCTTGAAGGCCATGGGGAGGCATGAAGAGGGTACAAAAGGATCCCTGAACTCAAGCGCTGCAAGAAAAAGAAAGGTTAGTTCTTCCCTCAGACATGCCTTGTGGTTAAGGCAGAAGGATTTTTTTTTTTTTTTTTTTTTTTTTTTGTGGCAGAGACAGAGTCAGAGAGAAGGACAGACTGACAGGAAGGGAGAGAAATGAGAAACATCACTTCTTCGTTGTGGCTCCTCAGTTGTTCATTGATTGATTTCTTATATGTGCCTTGACTGGGGGAGGGGGCTACAGCAGAGCCAGTGACCCCTTGCTCGAGCCAGCAACCTTGGGCTCAAGCTGGTGAGCCTTGCTCAAACCAGATGAGCACACACTCAAGCTGGAGACCTCAGGGTCTCGAACCTGGGTCTCAAACTTGGGTCCTCCACATCCCAGTCTGACACTCTATCCACTGCACAACCGCCTGATCAGGCAAGGCAGGAGGATTCTTGTGGCCTATCTCAGATCAGCCACTTAATGACCATCAAAACCTTGAAACATTCTTCTATGCTTCCATTTACTTTTTTTTTTTTTTTTTTTTCAGCACAGAGGCCATTCCTCCACCTTCAAAGTGGTCAATCCCATTTTCTCTACATCTTTCTACTCATATCCATCTACTCATGACCTCAAGGACTGGGAAAACTGAGACACAAAGAACAAGACTCCAGGATTTGAAAAGTCATTCTTGGCTCAACTAAGACAAGAGCCTGACTGGGCAGTGGCGCAGTGGATAGAGCATCGAACTGGGATACGGAGGACTCAGGTTTGAGACCCCAAGGTCACCAGCTTGAGCACAGGCTCATCTGGTTTGAGCAAAGCTCACCAGCTTGGACCCAGGTCACTGGCTCAAGCAAGGGGTTACTCGGTCTGCTGAAGGCCCACGGTCAAGGCACATATGAGAAAGCAATCAATGAACAACTAAGGTTTCACAACGAAAAACTAATGATTGTTTTTAAAAAAACTTCTCATCTCTCCGTTCCTGTCTGTCTGTCCCTATCTATCCCTCTCTCTGACTCTCTCTCTGTCACTGTTAAAAAAAAAAAAAAAAAAAAAAAAAAGACAAGGGTTCCCTAGCCAGGTTGCTCAGTTAGTTAAAGAATATCCTTCCCAGACACCAAGGTTGCATGTTTAATCCCTGCCCTCACCACCCCCTTGTCAGGGCACATACAAGAATCAACCAATGAATACATAAATAAGTGGGACAACAAAATGATCTTTCTCTCTCTCTTCCCCTCCCCCTTCCTCTCTTTCTCTAAAATAAATTAATTTTTAAAAAAACTTTAAAAAGAAGACATGAAAACCCCTTAATCTTGTCCCACAATTTTTGGGGCCATCAGCATCAGAGGCACTCCTTCTGGGATATTCTCCCTACAAGGCCCCCAACAATCCCTAGGCCCTGGGCACCTGATAAGGGAGCCTCACTTGTGGCATTTGTGGGAAGACTGGTGTGAACACTGAATTCTACTCAAAGTAGCCTCATAGTTCTGCTGATCACAAAAATGTGAGGGGGGTCAAAGACTGACCACAACGATGCCACTGATGAGCACATTGCAGTGTATGAAACATTTCACACACACCAGCAGTTCCTTCCCAGCCCCAAGTCTGTGGGCCAGAGTTCCCTCCCAGCCCCAAGTCTGTGGGCCAGGTGAGGTTTTCCTAATCACCTCTAGTGTGGTGAACCTGAGACAGGCTATTTCTACTACCCACACTAAAAGTAAACTATTCTATTAAAGATTTTTATTTATTAATTTTAGAGAGAAGAGACTGAGAGAGAGAAGGAGGGAGGAGCAGGAAGCATCAACTCCCACATGTTACTTGACCAGGCAAGCCCAAGGTCTTGAACTGGCCACCTCAGTGTTCCAGGTCCACGCTTTATCCACTGCGCCACCACAGGGGAATTCTTTTTTTTTCTTTTAATTAATTAATTAATTAATTTTTAACAGAGACAGAGAGAGAGTCAGAGAGAGGGATAGACAGGGACAGACAGACAGGAATGGAGAGATGAGAAGCATCAATCATTAGTTTTTCATTGCTCATTGCAACACCTTAGTTGTTCATTGATTGCTTTCTCATATGTGCCTTGACCGTGGGCCTTCAGCAGACTGAGTAACCCCTTGCTTGAGCCAGCAACCCTGGGTCCAAGCTGGTGAGCTTTTGCTCAAATCAGATGAGCCTACGCTCAAGCTGGCAACCTCGGGGTCTCGAACCCGGGTCCTCGGCATCCCAGTCTGACATCTATCCACTGCGCCACTGCCTGGTCAGGCTAAACTATTCTAACTTCTTAGAGATTTCACATCTTTTATTTTATTCTCACAACAATCCTGTGAGGTGGACAAGAACCTTGCAGAGGAGAATCACAAGTTAAGATGAAATGACTTGCTTACAACTTCACAGCAGACTCCAGTCCCTAAACTACAGAAGGAAAGGGGGAAGAGGGACTCAGCCTTCCCAGCCAGCAGCCTGGACTCGTAGAGAGATCCAGGCCCACCCCCTTGCCTTGTTTACAGCCCACTGGGAAGTGGGGAGTTTGTGGGGAGAAGTTTCAGCTGTTTCCCGACAGTGTACCCACTTGGGCGCAAGCCCTGGGGTGAGGCTTCTTTGGAAAGACGATGGCCTTGAACTCTGTGCTGAAGGGGCACCGCGCGGAGAGAAGCCCCGGAGACTAGGATGGATGGAACACGGAAAGGAGCCTGAGGGAGGCCCTGGCCAGTTGGCTCAGCGGTAGAGCGTCGGCCTGGCGTGAGGAAGTCCTAGGTTCGATTCCCAGCCAGGGCACACAGGAGAAGCGCCCATCTGCTCCCCCCCCCCCTTCCTCTCTGTCTCTCTCTTCCCCTCCCGCAGCCAAGGCTCCACTGGAGCAAAGATGGCCCGGGCGCTGGGGATGGCTCCATGGCCTCTGCCCCAGGCGCTAGAGTGGCTCTGGTCGCGGCAGAGCGACAACCCAGATGGGCAGAGCATCGCTCCCTGGTGGGCGTGCCAGGTGGATCCGGGTCGGGCGCATGCGGGAGTCTCTCTGACTGTCTCTCCCCGTTTCCAGCTTCAGAAAAGAAAAAAAATAAAATAAAATAGGAGCCTGAGGGGCTGGCTGGAAGAGCAGGAGGAGAACTAGCTCTACCCCTGCGGGGTCAGGGCCCTTTGAGCCACCGGGAGGAATCTTTCTCCTCCCGATGTCAGAGAAAGCAGTAGGACCCGGGAGTGCAGCGGCCCCTCCCGTGTCCTCGAGGGCGGGCACAGAGAGGCCGCAACAGCCAGGCCCTGATTTTTTTGTCCACGACGTCTGGGTTTCCTGGATACCCGGAGCAGCACAGGGAGCCTTCCCCACCTGCCAAGGGCCCTTGGAGTCCCGCGCTTTCTGTGAAAGTGAAAGAAGTGGGCGGGGGGCGCGGCCGAGGCGGGGCCCAGGCGGGCTAGAGCGCAGGCTCCGCCTCGAGGCCGTCTCCAGCCGGGGGCGCCGAGCGCCTCCAGTCCCCGCGGTGCCGCGGGCTGTTGGGATCCGCTGCGGCTCCTGTGCCGTGAAATGACCCTGCCCGGGGGCCCGACGGGCATGGCACGGCCGGGAGGCGCGGAGCCCTGCAGCCCCGGGCTGGAGCGGGCCCCGCGCCGGAGCGTCGGGGAGCTACGCCTGCTCTTCGAGGCGCGCTGCGCCGCGGTCGCTGCCGCCGCCGCCGCCGCGCAGCCCCGGGCCCGTGGGGCCAAGCGGCGTGGGGGAAAGGTCCCTAATGGGCTTCCGCGGGCTCCTCCTGCCCCGGTGATCCCTCAGCTGACTGTGACAGCCGAGGAGCCGGAGCCGGACGTACCCCCAGCCAGCCCCGGGCCGCCCGAGCCGGAGGGTGGTTGGCTTCCAGCCGTGGGCTCGTCGCACCTGCAGCAGCCGCGCCGCCTCTCCACCTCGTCGCTCTCTTCCACTGGCTCCTCGTCGCTGCCCGAGGACTCGGAGGACGATTTATTGAGCGACAGCGAGAGTCGAAGCCGCGGAAACGTGCAGCTGGAAGCCAGCGTGGACGTGGGTCAGGTAGGGGCCGCGGGGGCGGGGCCAGCGCCCGGCGCGGGGGCCCGCGCGGGGCACCCCGCTCCGAGCTCTCTGGGGTCCGACTCCTACCCTAAGTTCCCTCCGCCGAGGGCCCTATTCTTACTGCTCAGGGGGCATCGAGTTTGGAGGGAGGAGCCAGGCGGTCCTGTCGCCTTGACAATTCTCACCAGGGTTTCACAGGAGGGTCCTTGGCGAGTCTAAGAGGGCGGGTGAGAAGGAGTCTGCGACCAGCCACGGGGACTGGGTGGGGTGGTGAGCAGGCAATCGTGATCTGCCGGCTGAATGATGGGCTTGAGGATCAGAGGGGGTTGGCCTTGCCCCTCAAACTCTCTGAAAGAAAGGGGCGAACGAGTCTCCTAATCTCACCGCCCCCTTTCCCGCGCCGCAGCCCCACCCCCGCCGTTGCCACGGTTTCCCTCTCCTGAGTGGGAGTGGAGTGGCACTCCAGGCTCTGCTCGGGAACCGCCGCCGTCTGCTCCCGGCGCCCGCACTAGGCGTGGACGCAAAGAGGAGAGGAGCGCGGGGCTGGGAGCTCTGGCAGGGAACAGGATGCCGCCCCCTTCCTGGTTTACTGCTCCTAATTATGGCAGGGGAGGGTAAACTGAGGCTGAGAGGGCGTGATCAGCCTGTTAATCTCCTCCTCTGGTGTCAGAGGCCTGGTTTGACCCTCAAATAATCCAGGCCAGGGTGCGGTGAAGTCATTCCCAGTGCCTGTCCCTGAGGGGTGTGCCGCACCCAGGATAGCCGTCCTGTGCCCCTTGTTTAAACGAAGGCCAAATACTTTAAATAACTCTTCATGGCCAATGCGAAGAAGTTGCTCTAGATCCACATTATGCAAGTGTCCCTGGAGTTGAGGGAGAGGCGCGGGGCGCTCCACAGGCTCTGGTGGCTCCTGGTCTTCCCAAGAAGGGCAGTGAGAACCACGGACGCATGCTGGTGTTGCCTGGGAGCTGTGGGGAAGCATAGGCGCGGCCCCGGCTTGCTGAACCCAGACTCCGCCGCACGCTCGGATTGGACAAGGCGTGGGAGACACTGTAACGACTTGCAGTGGATCCGTGACTCAGTTATCCCCTGCGACTTAATTACCCAGAGGGCGGCATGGTTTGTGACACAAGAGGGGGAAAAAAAGTCTCATAGGATAGAAACACACCCCGCTGCCAGGTGTAGGGTACGGGGCGTCCCTCTCTCCTCTCCCGGGAGTAAGGGTGCTCCTCCTGACCCATGACCGTTCCTAATGCAATCCTGGCCAGTGTAGGGAGGCGGTGCCGCCTAGGGGTTTCCAAGGAGGTGGAATGTGGAGCAGTGAAAGGACTCCACCCTCCTTGACTCCTGAGAAGATCCGGAACAGTAGTTCTGGGTCCAAGGCTCCCCCGCTCAAATCTCTGACAGCTGAGAGTAAGGCGCAGGAGGAAGGGCGTCACGATGGCAGACCCCGTTTCCCTCTAGTGTCCGTGAGCGGAGGAGGTCCCGCGGCCCAAGCCCGTGTGCAACGTAGGCAGCCCGGCTGGGGTCAACACTCCAGGGACCAGTCGCAGCTGTGCCCTGGGCGTCTTTGACCGGCCTCTCCCACCCTGGGCCTCTCTGTCCCGGGGACAGCCAGGAGCTGGAGCAGATGGCTGCTTGAAGGTCCTTCCAGTTCCAAGGCGGAGTCTCTCAAGCCTTCCCAACCCCCAGCCCGCCAGGGCCTCCCCGAAGGCAAACAGCCACGGCGGCTGCAGATAAGCTGGGGGCTGTTGACAGAGGCCTCCTGCGTCCCAGTGGAAGGGCCTGGCTCGGACTTTGCCTCGCTGCTGGTCGGGGAGCCGCATAGTGCGCCCGCCCAGGCTGCCTTTAGGGCTTCTCCAGTCAGGAAGCAGAGCCCATGGGCTGGCTGACTGTAAAGGATGCACCTAGGAGAAGTTACTGCAGCAGTGCTAGGGCCTGGGCAGATAAGGGAATAGCCAAAGCAGAAGGAGGTGTGGGAAGGCTCTACCTTGCCTCTGCCTGGCACATATGTCCTTACCCTTCTCCTCCTGGGAGCCCAGGACAGCCTGCCCAGGGCCTGGAGTTGGGCTCCCCACAGGGCAGTTGGGACGGGACAGATTGCCTCCCTCTCTGACTTTCCTCTAGTACAGGGAAAAGTGATAGGGAAAACCATACAGGCTAGAGGAGTGGGTGAGTTGGGGGCCTATCCCTAAAAGCAGCTGGCATGACTGTATTCTTAGGCCTTTCCAGCCTAAGAATTTAAAACAAATTTTAAAACAATTTTGGGGTGTTGCTCTAGCGAAAGAGAGGGTGTTTGGCTCCTGTTCATTTGGTTCTCTTCACTCAGGGCTCCAGGATAAGGAGACCTGGATGCCATCCTGTCCTGGACCCAGAACTCCTACACTTCACTTTTCACTAATTATAGAGCAGAATTTAGGTTAACTGACTTCCTTTTTAAAAAGTAAATGCCCCTGGGAGAGTGAAGCCGTGGGTCAGTCATACCTTAGTGCAAATGATTTTATAAATTTAAACTGATTGCTTTCACCACCACCACCATTACTACCACCACCACTACAGGGAGTGCTAGTTTGATAGGGCAATGGGGAGGGGCCGGACTGTTAGAAACTTTCAGCCAGTGACTGGAAGGATGAAGGTAGAGAGTGGGAGTCAGGAAGTATGGAGCCCTGGCCAGTAACTCAGTTGTTTAGAGCATTATTCCAGTAGGTACACCAAGGTTGCTGGTTGATCCTGGTCAGGACACATACAAGAATCAACAAATGGGCCCTGGCTGATGATGGCTCAGTGGATAGAGCATTGACCCGGCTTATGGACATCTGCAAGTCCAGAATTCAATTCCCGTCAAGGCACACAGGAGAAGCGACCATCTCTGCTTCTCTCCCTCTCCCTCTCCTCCTTCTCTCCTTCTTCCTCTCTTGCAGCCAGTGACTTGATTGGTTCAAGCATTGCCCTGGGCACTGAGGATAGCTCCATTGGAGCACATCAGCCCCCAGGTGGGGTTGCCAGGTGGATCCCTGTCAGGGTGTATGTGGGAGTCTGCCTCACTATCTCCCCTCCTCTTACCTAAAAAAATAAATAAAAAAGAAAGAATCAACCAATGAATGCATAAATAACTATAACAACAAATTGCTGGATATATTTTTCCTCTCTCTTCCCCTCTCTCTAAAGTCAATTAAAAAAGAAAAAAGGAAATATGGGGATGAATACCAAATGCAGAGCAAAGAATCCATTCTGGCAGAAGATACACTGAGTATCTGGTGTGATATAAGAAGCAGGGCTTCCAAATGGAGTTTAGATAAAGGAGAGTCAGAAGCAAGTGTCCAGCCCAACCCAGCCAAAGAGAGATGCTCCTTGTCCAGCCCCAGCTGTGAGGAATTACCAGAGGGTCCTCTTGTGACTTCAGTAAAGAAACACAGGTCAGCGCTCCTGGGCTTTTTGCCCAAGATGCTCTAGTAGTGTCTGGCTGTGAGCTGGTTTCCCAGATTTCTGTGGGAAGTAGGCTGGGCTTTGGCCCTCTTTTCAGGTAGATTTCACTTTGTAACTTAATAAACCTGCTTTCTAATATCCATATAATAAAAGCCTTACCTGATCAAAAATATCTTTCCTGCTGTTGTTCTTGTGCCTAAATCATCACCCCACCCACCAAAGAATGTTTCTCCAGGAGCCTTTTTGGGCATGTGCATCTTTATATGCATTATGTCCCATAGGGCAGGTAGCTCCCTAAGATGGAAGATGGCAATGAGTTCCATGACACTCGTATCAACTCCTTCCATGTTTGACCATATCCATTAATGGCAGGGGAGCTAAATCCTGTCATACCAATCTCAGGGAGTTACCAGGAGGGCTTATATGACATAATGGCTATTCAAGCCCTTTGTAACCTGCGTGGCTGGAACCAGCCTTTGTCTCTTCTGCTTTCAGCTGACATGATCCGCTCAAAACTGGGGTGGGGAGGGTAGGTGATGACCCCATTTTACATCATCTTGGGAGCAAGATGATGCTGTTAACACACATCAATCAAGTGGCAGTAGTCCAGGACTGTGGGTGCTAAAAACTCTTCTACCAGGCCCACCTTCTATCTTCCAGCCCCATTCACTGTTCCCACATGATCCTAGAAGAAAGGATGATGCAATTCTCCCATTTCGTTGACCTAAAGCTGATTTCCTCCCCCAGGAAGGTGGCTACAGAAATATATGTATCCTCTGAATAACTCCATTCGGGTCCAACTGTCCGTCACAGTCTGCCAGTAGGCCCCTAAAGCAGCCTAAACCTAGTCCTTTGGATGACAGTAAAGGTGTCCAGCCAACAGAGAGGGGTCCCCAGGCAGTCTCAGTGTTTCCCCAGTGATCAAAGCATACCACTTTGTGGCTGCAAATTGCTTCACCTAGTACAAAGCTCCTTCTCTTTGGGGTTCTCATTTGACCCCCAAAGGGAATCGGGGTGGTAGCCCATGCTTTGGAGCCTGCAGGGGCAGTTGGGACACAGAGAATAGCTGGGCTGGTAAATGGCTTTAACCAGGGATTGGAAGGCTGGAGGCAGGAAGTGAGGGCATGCTAACTCCTCTGAGCCTTGATTTCTTTTTGTATAATGGCAATCATGCCACCACTCCATGCACTTGCTGTCCATGTACGTGTATTATTATCATGATTCTCAAACTGAGTGGGATAAGAGGGTACAGGGTGGTGCTGCTGAATACACATGGCACGTACATCTTCCAAGAATTTTATTTGAGGATTTGGAGGTGGGAGAGTTTTATAATAAAACTTGGGTTATTATGCAGCATAATACAAGCCTTATATGTATTTAAAGAGAAAAAAAAGGGAGTTTTGAAAGAGATGTCATGCTTCTAGTGGGCTGCTTCTGGCTACACCCCTAGATTCTTGGGAATTGGCCACGTGATCACACCCCAGTGTGCCATGTAGGGGCATGCAGTAGGCGGTCAGTAAATGGTGGCTTATGTTATGACAGCCACTATGTCTTCCCAGAGGAAACAGGCTCACACAGATAAAATTCTTCTTGGACTCAAGTGACAGAACAGAACTGGAACCAGTTCTTTTAATTTTTTTTGGACCAAATCTTGACTCCCCACCCAGTGCTCTGTCACTAACCCCCATCTCCTCCACATGGGAAAGGGCTAATGGTCAGCTGCTTTTCCCTACTTAGGCCACTACCTGAGTTCCCCCTCTCCCTCTTTGACTCCCCCATCAGGGAGGCTGGATTCCTGGGTTCCAGCCCTTTGTAACTTCTCTAAAAGCAGACACCCTGGGAGGAGGCAGGAGACACACAGTTTGGATGAGCAAACCTGTGTACTACAAACCTGTAGACATAGGAATGATGGGTTTGGGGTGGGAAGAGTAAAAGTTCAGAGAATGAGATGCTCTCAGGATTGGGTGGAGGCCAGCAGCAGTGGTTATGAGGCGAGAGGTATACCAAAATCTACATTTCCCTCCCAGTTTCATCCATGATGACAGGCTCTCAGCTCTGCATCCCATTTTCAAAGCTCAGGTTTCTAGGACCAGATTAGAACCAAAGGTGCTCTGGGTCTTGTCAACTGGTGAGGAATGATATTGCATCCAAGGATAGCAGAGGATGTGGGGAAACCCCAGGCCATTCTTCCTTCAGACCCTGCCAGGTTGGCCTCTCTGCCCTGGGCCTTTGCAAACGTTTGTTTCTGTGATTGTCCATCTCCCTAAATGAGAGGAACCTATGGCCCCTAAGTGAATGAATCAACAACCCAATTTGCCTAGCGTCTACTTCATGCCAAGAAATGAGGTTGGGCTCTGGCCGGTTGGCTCAGTGGTAGAGCGTCGGCCTGGCGTGCAGAAGTCCCAGGTTCGATTCCCCACCAGGGCACACAGGAGAAGCGCCCATCTGCTTCTCCACCCCTCCCCCTCTCCTTCCTCTCTGTCTCTCTCTTCTCCTCCCGCAGCCGCAGCCGAGGCTCCATTGGAGCAAAAGATTGCCCGGGTGCTGGGGATGGCTCTATGGCCTCTGCCTCAGGCGCTAGAGTGGCTCTGGTCCTGACAGAGCGACGCCCCGGAGGGGCAGAGCGTGGCCCCCTGGTGGGCTTGCCGGGTGGATCCCGGTCGGGCGCATGCGGGAGTCTGTCTGACTGCCTCCCCGTTTCCAGCTTCAGAAAAATACAAAAAAAAAAGAAAAAAGAAATGAGGTTAGGGAGAGGGAGCCTGTCACATTCAAACGTCACTACCGACAACAACCCAGTGAGGGCAGTTATTTCCCCATTTTACTGATGAAGAAACTTATGGTCAGAGGCTTGTTTCTCAGGCCGCAAAACATCCTGAGGCATTGGTAGAAATGCAAATTTTTGGTCCCACCCTAGACCTACACAGAATTTCCCTGTGGTAAACCCAAGAATCTGCATTTTTAAACAGGTGATTCTCACGCTCACAAAAGTTCTAAAACCCCGACAGAGCAGTTTAGTAGCTAAGTCTGGGACTGTTTTCAGCACATTCGGGAAAATGGATATCTGTCAGCAACCAGTGAGTGTGTCTCAGTGTCCACATAGAGGCGCACAATAAACTTTCCTGAGTGAACAAATGAATGAATCACCGGGCTCTAGCTGCTTGCGGTGGGGCAGGGCGGGCCAAATACCTGTTCCAGAAGAGGGAGGGCTTTTCTAATGCCGAGACGCCGCTTGACTTGCGGACCCAGACCGTATTGTTTTCAGAAAAGTCACTGGCAGAAGATCCGGACAATGGTGAACCTGCCCGTCATGAGCCCTTTCAAGAAGCGCTACTCCTGGGTGCAGCTGGCTGGGCACACGGGTGAGCACGGGCAGGTGTGGGCGGTGTGGGTGGGTACCTGGGGTAGGGAGGGACTAGGTAGCGCTGTTTCCGGTCTGCAGGAAGTTTCAAGGCTGCAAGCACCAGTGGGCTGATCTTGAAGCGAAGCTCCGACCCGGAGCGTTACTGCCTGGCGCAGCTGATGGCCGACGCGCTGCGCAGCTGTGTACCTGCCTTCCATGGCGTGGTGGAGCGCGACGGGGAGAGCTACCTGCAGTTGCAGGACCTGCTCCACGGTTTCGATGGGCCCTGCGTACTTGACTGCAAAATGGGCATCAGGTACGTGTGCCCGGGGCCCAGGGTGGTGCTCTGCCAGGTCCCCGTGTGAGTCCACTCATAGCCCGCCTCTGCCTGCGCCTTCGTAGGACTTACCTGGAAGAAGAGTTGACCAAAGCCCGTGAACGGCCCAAATTGCGGAAGGATATGTACAAAAAGATGCTGGCGGTGGACCCTGCGGCGCCCACCGAGGAAGAGCACGCTCAGCGCGCGGTCACCAAGCCGCGCTACATGCAGTGGCGAGAAGGCATCAGCTCCAGTACCACGCTCGGCTTCCGCATCGAGGGTATCAAGGTGAGCCAGGCTCGGTTCACCTTGCACAGCCCCGCCCCTCCCCCAGCCCCCAGCCCCCAGCCCCCGCAGTGGTGTCTAGCCTCCAAGTCGGTCCCTAACCTCCCTGAATAAGCACCCTCTGACTTCTCCCTGATTCTGGCCTCTAATGTCCAGGAAGGTACCACTGCTGTAACTGATCCTCTCCCTTTGGGCGGGTATGGGTCCCCTGACACTTCTGTCCCACCTCAAGAAAAGTGACAGATCCTGCCCTGGCCGGCTAGCTCAGTTGGTTAGAGCATCACCCCAAAACGCCAAAGTTGCGCAGGGCACATGCAAGAATCAACCAATTAATGCATAATTAAGTGAAACAAGCAGAGCCCCCCCTTCCTTTCTCTCTAAAAATCAATAAAAATAAATTTTAAAACAATTTTTAAAAAAAGAAAGCCGATGGATCCTGCAGCACAGACTTCAAGACCACTCGAAGCCGGGAGCAAGTGACGCGTGTCTTCGAGGAGTTTGTGCAAGGGGATGCAGAAGTACTGGTGAGCGCCGGATTCTAGAACCCTGAGCTGTTGGGAAGCCTGAGGGCCAGTGGTGCCCCCAGGTCATCATGTCTAGTGCCCTCGCCTATGTGACCCCCATCGTAGCATTTTATCATTGTGATGTAATTGTTTTTACATTCCTTCCCTTCTGTTCTGCACACCACATGAGGGCCTGTGTTTTTCTCAATGGTATTTACCTAGCCGGGCATGCATCATGGCCCCAAATATTAGCAGAGGTTCAATAAGTGTTTAGTTAATTTGCCCTCCCCTTCTATCCTACCCTGTCCAGCGGAGGTATCTGAATCGCCTGCAGCAGATCCGAGACACCCTGGAGGTCTCAGAGTTCTTTAGGAGGCACGAGGTAAGATGGGTAGGGTCTGTGGTCTGTGAGAACTACAGGAGAATAGGGCGGGGGCTTCTCAGCAAAAGGGCCATGGCCTGACCACGTGGAACTCGCAGGTGATTGGCAGCTCGCTGCTCTTCGTGCATGATCACTGCCATCGTGCTGGTGTGTGGCTCATCGACTTCGGCAAGACCACGCCCCTCCCAGACGGCCAGACTCTGGACCATCGGAGGCCCTGGGAGGAGGGCAACCGCGAGGACGGTTATTTGCTGGGACTGGACAATCTCATTGGCATCCTGGCCAGCATGGCCCAGAGATGAGGCTAGGCCCCTCTTACCATGCAGACCGGTTGGTCTGACAGATGGACCTGAGGCTTTGTCCCTGCTGTGCATGTCAGGGAGAGACAAACCCAGAGGTTGGAGCGGTTCACAGGGTCCTATAGGACCAGATGCCAACCACTGGAATGCACTGCATGCACCAAGACTGTTCCATACAAACCCAAGTGGTCCTAGAGCCAATGACACCAATTTTTCCTGGGCGGGAGAGGTAAACTGTGACAATGGGCTTCTTCCTTAGCCCAACTCTTCTGAGGAGGCTCTGTACTTCCCCAGAGAGGCCAGATAATTAATTTTATTCCGCACGCACTAGATCTGTTGATCTAAACTCCCACACTACAATGGACTCCCCTTCCCAATAAAACTCAAAGACACCAGCTTTGGTGACTCAGGCTTCATCTCCTCCCTACTCAGGTCCCCTCTTTATCAATTCCTAGTCATCCCTCATGTCTACTCAGATCACTGGAGGATATGAAAAGAGCTCTTTATTTGAGACAGCTGTAGGGGTGGGCACTGCCCAGATGAAGGATGCTCATAAGGGAGGAGCAATCCAGTAAAAGCTTCCTGTAGGAGGTAGTTTCAACTCACCACCCTCACCTTGTGGTAGGGGCTTAGCCTCTGACCTCAGAGTTCAAAGTTTGGGAGTCACCTGGCTCTTCCTTGGGAGGCCTGGGTCTGGTTTCCAGGATGGAAAGTCCAGTGGTGCAGGCCAGACCTGAGACAGGCCCTGGCATGCAGCACAAACTGGGTGGGGGGTGAGGGGCTACTGGAATGACAAGCCGCAGGAAGCCTGGGGAGGAGTGCAGAAGGAACTGTTGCTAGCATCAATGCCTCCCCTCAGGGATCCTAAGGCACAGCAGCCATAGGTGGGATTCCAAATGTTATGAGGTTGGAGTCCCCTGGATTTGGGGAGCTTGAGGCCAGAGGGCAGCCCGGGGTCAAAGAGGCTCCCTCCCCAGCTCTTCAAGATCTCCAGACTCAGCTTCTGGGCCTGGGGGGATCTTAGGCCCTCCAAAAGCCTACTCCCCAACCCAGAAGCCCTTTCTTCCTCCAGTGTGGGCCCTAGCTTCGTTGGCAGAGGTGAATTCAGCACATCAGGGTCCTGTAATGGAAGGTTAAGGAAGAAGAGGACCAATGTTGTTTTATGGCCTCCCTCCTGACCAGTATGACACCCCTGAGTGCAGTATTAAAGATGCTCTGAGATGCTGGCAAAAGTAGGGCAGAGTTCACTCTGGTGCTGCCAATACTGGGTCACAATATACCTGGGGAAAGGCAGGAGTTTGTATTCAACCATTGCTGTGAAGAACCCTTTTCCCTGGGCAGCATTCCATACTCACACAGGCCCTGGACAGCCCCTGGGAGGGTCCATCTGCCCCTGTCGATTATAAAGTCCAGTACCTCCTGGTTGGTGCATCTAGGGTAGGACACAGCCCAGTGAGAAGATCTTCCGGAGCAGTACCCCAAAAGACCTGCATCATGAGAGGGGGTAACTGAATAAAGCCCATCAGGGATAGCCTCCCCTTCCCTCTCATGAGGTGGCCCGAGACAGGGAAGCAGGAGGGCTTGGTATTACCAGGAGCCTGTCTCGGGTGTGAAGATGCCCTCTAGGAAGGCCTCTAGGGCATCCACTTGACCAGCAGCAGAGCCTAGACCCCTCTGTGGTAATGACTGGCTCTACAAGAGGGAGGAGGGGTGTGATGAGTGATTCAAATGTAATGGGGCTGCTGGGAAACCCCCTTGAAGCAGCAGCCTTCCCCACATCTCCAGGACTCACATCCAGAGGCGGATTAAGGTTGGTTGAGGCGTCAGGTGAAGAAAATATTAGGCCCCTTAAAAAAAAAGTCAGGGGCCTGACCAGGCAGTGGCGCAGTGGCACAGTGGATAGAGCTTTGGACTGGAACTCAGAGGACCCAGGTTCGAAACCCCTGAGGTCACCAGCTTGAGCGCAGGTTCATCTGGTTTGAGCAAGGCTCACCAGCTTGAGCCCAAGGTGGCTGGCTTGAGCAAGGGGTCACTCACTCTGCTGGAGCCCCCTGGTCAAGGCACATATGAGAAAGCAATCAATGAACAAGTAAGGTGCCACAATGAAGAATTGATGCTTCTCATCTCTCTTCCTGTCTGTCTTTCCCCATCTATCCCTCTTTCTGACCTCTCTGTCTCTGTCAAAAATAAAAAGACAGGGAAAATAAAAATACATGTTAACCATATTTTAAAATAAATAAAAATATTATGTACTATTAAAATTGCACATATAAAATCAAACTTGGTGTCATTAGAAAAAAGTGTAAAGTTAGGGTTTGCGGGGCCCTTCAGAAGTCAGGGCCCCAGGACGCACGCCTGGTGTGTCTGCCGTTAAATCCGCCTCTGTTCACATCTGTAGATATTTCTAGCCATCCCAAAGTCCCCGATTGTGTTCAGTAGTCTGAGTCCAGTGCAGCTCAGCAGACAGTTCCTAGCAGCAATGTCCCTGAAGAGTCAGGCAGAGAAACAACAACAACAAAAGAACAAGAAACCCTGCCCTAGTTGGATGGCTCAGTGGCTCGGTTGGTTGGAGTACTGTCCCCATACACAGGGGTTGCCAGTTTGATCCTCTCTTGGTACACATACAGGAACAGATAGATGTTTCTCTATCTTTCTCTCCCTCTCCCTTTCTCTCTAAAGAATCAATTAATGTCCTGACCGGTGGTGGTGCAGTGGACAGAGCTTCAACTTGGGATGCTGAGGTCCCAGGTTCAAAGGTTTGAAACCCCGAGGTTGAGGCACTGGTTTGAGCTCAGGCTCACCAGATTGAGCCAAGGGCCACAAGCTTGTGCCCAAAGGTTGCTGGCTTGAGCAAGGGGTCACTGACTCGGCTGGAGCTGCCCTGCCCCCCTTCCATCAAGGCACATATGAGAAGCAATTAATGAACAACTAAATGCCACAACTATGAGTTGATGCTTCTCATCTCCCTTCCTGTTTCTCTGTCTCCATCTAAGGAAAAAAAAAAAAAAAAAAGCAAAGTTCTGCTGTGACTGACACATAAACGAACAAACACAAACAAAAACCCTGCCAGAACTTACACTTGATCTTACTCAAAAGGCTGAGAAGTGATTCCTGCCAGAACTCAATCTCTGGCTCCTATCTACTTTCATAAAACTCATGTGGAAGGGCTCTTTCTTGGGAAGGGAGTTGGGCTAGGGAGGTCCCTTGAGCCAGGATCACTCCCGACCTGTGAATTAAATTATTTTCCTCTAGGGCTATGTCCTGGGCCAGCTGGAGCAGGCCATGCATAGTCAGCGGTGATGGTTGGCCCTGGTTTGGGCAGATGGTACATTAGTTCATGGAGGTTTTGGCATACATGGGCAGGATCTTTAGAAGGACCTGGAGGGCTGGGGATAAGGTCTTATCAGGTGCTGCCGACTCTGCCTCAAGAAACTTCATGTCTCCTCCAGACATCAACTCTAGCAGAATTAGGCAAGGGGCAGGTCAGAGGCTGAGCCCCACACAGCACACAATGTTTTGATAGTTGAACTTCCTGGGCAGGTGGTACACATACCCCACCACCAGCAGTGAGAGAAACTATACTTTAGTTTCCAAAACTGGAGTGCATCTCTATGTCCCTAGACTTGACCTCTCAGCCCCAGGGTGTAGAGAGGCTGTTCCTGCAGGCAGTTCTCCATGCCTTCCCCACAACTTCTACCCTGGCCCCTGGCCCCAGGTACACTTGAGAATGACCGCCTCCATGAGGAAACCTAGCTCACCCTGAGGACTGCCCAGCTGCCCTCCCCAAGGACACACCTACCCCGGTAGTCTCCGTGCCACCGCCCCCGAAGCCGCCCGCTGCAGCCCAGCCGAGGGTAGCCCACTGCCGGCCCTGGCAGCCCTCCGCCCTCTCCCGCAGTGAGCGGCCAGCCTGCGGAGAGGAGGCCAGCAGCTTCCAGCCGCCCCCTCTAATTGAAAAGCTACAGGAGCATGGCTGACAGCGGGGATGGGGAGCACGTCCCCCTCTCCTTGAGGCACAACGCCCTCACTTGGCGTCCCGCCTCTCCTGCCGCTCCCCGACGCGGTGGAGTGGGCCTCCAGTTTCTCCCCGGCGGCCTGAGTCCGGCCTCCGTCCTGCCTCCCCAGGTAGGCCGGACCACTTCCTCCAGCCGCCACAGCTCCAGCTGCCTGCGCGCCGCTACCCCGCCAAGGCGCGCCCTCCAGCCGTCAGGTGAGGACCTGGGCGGTGGGCTAGGGCTGCCAGCCCTGCGGCTGCAGTAAGTAAAGGGGCTCCCAGTCAGACCCAGGGACTCTGGGACCCCGAGGCCCGTACGGAGAGCTGCTGTGTGTGCGCCCGCGAGAAAAGGCTGTGGATCCCAAGGCTGCGCAGTGGGGCGGAGGCGCCCCGCGGGGAGGCTAGCGGGCCCTGCTGCCACCACCGCCCAGCGCCGCGAACCCGGGACCTCTTCTGTCCCATCTGCTGCCGCGTGTTTCTTAGCCGCCCGAAACTCCGAGGCAGACGAGCTGGTCCTCCGAGCTCCCCTGCGGGTACCGGGGAGGCGCCGATCGGTAGGGCCCCTGGCACTCCCCTCGCAGTGCCGAAGTCTGAACACCAAGGAGCGATCTCTGCCTCCCCCCAGCCCTCGCGCCGGGCGCTGCAGCCGCCCCTTCCCACGGGCTCTGCTCACCCCGAAGTGGGCGTGGCTCCCTGCTGCCCCACGAGGACGTAACGTGGCTCCCTGCTGCCCCACGAGGACGTAACGTGGCTCCCTGCGACCGAGGGAGGAGACGGCAGAGAGGAACACGCCATGCGCCGGTGTGGCACGTGGTTCTTGTCACCTTTGCCGCTCGCGGCTTCGTAAGTTGAGATCCTGCCGACAGCGGGCGCTGAGTGCCCAGCCGCGACCTTGGGTTCTGGGCCGCCTGCCTGCGGCGGTTGCTGAGAGAGGCGGCTCCAGACTCTTATCCGAGGCACTTAGAAGCCATAGTCGATTTTGAAGAGGTGGGAGACTAGGTTTGCACACCATAAAATTAGATTTTACACGTATTTTAGAATGCTTAATGGAGACGGGTTGGGAGGAGATTCAAACCACCCCTTGGCTCCCCCGCAGGTTACGAGTCCTCTGCTTGGCGGGAACAGGCTCCTAGGTGTCGGCTCACTGTGGGAACTATTGCCACCCTCCCCTAAGTTTCACTGGAAGAAGGGACAGTCAAGGTCGTCGGGGCCGCACGTGACTGTGGAATACCCTGAGACGCAATGTAGCGCGCAGGTGCCGCTCCTCCCCCTGACTCACAGGTAACCATCCATCTCTGTCTGTGCTCCGCACTTACAGGTACAGCCCGGGCCTGGCGGCCCCCACTGTCACCACCCTGCTGCCGGCGTCTGCTCCATCGCAGTGTTTGTGTGGGCTTCCTGCCGCCCGCTGGCCCTGCAGGTGAGCACTGCCAAGGCCCCTTGGGGTCTGGGAGCAGGGAGAAAAGGAAGAATCGTAGACCACCAGCCAGGGCCTGAAATAGTAGGTAGAAACGGAAGAAGAATTCTGGAGCTCACCTCAGGGAATTAGCGGAGAGGCTGGCTCCAAGCCTCTGGCTATGCCGTGACCTTAGGGTCCTGGGGGTTTGGAGCTAGAAGTCCCAGGCTAAAAAGGAGCTTGGAATTTTCCAAGCTGGAGCAGAGAATGACTCCTGAAAGAAGACTGGGAGATGAGACAGCGGGGTTGGGAGAAGGGGCAGGATGTTAACTGGGAAAGGCCTAGAAGAGGGAACCTCGCAATGGCGAGCCTGACCTCTCGCCGCCACGCCCCAACCCTACCCAGCACAGAAGCGCGGGTAAGCCAACCTCCACCCACTTAGGTCGCCAAAGCCCCCGCGGGGTGCCGCTGATGCCTTTGCACGTTTCTCTCCAGGAGAGCCCCTCTCAGTGAATAACTTGGGAGTCCCGCTGAGCTCGGTCTTGCAGCTCCTCGACCCTTTCCTCGACTTCGCGTGTGGTCCCGCCCCCAGGCGATGCTAAAACCCCAGGGCCTGTCCCTTCTTCCCAAGCTGCGTGATCGAAATCCTAGAATTCAGACGTGCACTGCTCTTCTCGGCCCACATTTTCTAAGCATCCAGTTGGAGAGTAGGCTGCAAGGGTTCGAGGCTTTTGAAGGAGCCACTGAGAGCCAGACTGGCGACCGCGGTCCCCGGTCCTAGGAAAGTGCCTCTGGGTGGACAGTTGCCAGACTGCCAGAAAGCACTCCCCTGCAGGTTTGAGCCACAGCAGCAGCAGGCAGTGGCCGCCCATCACCAGTTTCAGCTGCCGCATCTAGAGTTTGGGGCTCAAACCAGCCTCAACGGCCAGGACTGCCGCTTTTTATTTTATTTATTTATTTATTTTTATTTATTTATTTTTGGGGGGTATTTTTCTGAAGTTGGAAACGGGGAGGCAGTCAGACAGACTCCCACATGCGCCCGACCGGGATCCACCGAGCATGCCCACCAGGGGGCGATGCTCTGCCCATCTGGGGCGTTGCTCTGTTGCGACCAGAGCCACTCACTCTAGCGCCTAAGGCAGAGGCCATGGAGCCATCCTCAGTGCTCGGGCCAACTTTGCTCCAATGGAGCCCCGGCTGCGGGAGGGGAAGAGAGAGACAGAGAGGAAGGAGAGGGGGAGGGGTGGAGAAGCAGATGGGCGCTTCTCCTCTGTGCCCTGGCAGGGAATCGAACCCGGGACTCCTGCATGCCAGGCCGACGCTCTACCACTGAGCCAACCGGCCAGGGCCCAGTACTGCGCTTTTATGTGTGTCCAAACTCTCGCTAGACACCACCAGGTCCTAAAGACTGCCTGGCCACTCTCATCTCAGATCCTGGGGTTTCGACTGGGAGAAGGGCGGGATTGTGGTCAGAGAGGTCTCCACTCTTTCTTCTAGAAGAGACTTGCAAAGCCCCACACACAAAAGCTCTTCTCAGTCTTCAGTCATTGAATCTGCCACCAGCTATTCCAGAAAATGGGGTGGGTACCGGGTAGGAGAGGAAGTGTCTCCACCCTTTTTTTTTTTTTTTTTTTTTTTTTCATATTTCATTTTTCTGAAGCTGGAAACGGGGAGAGACAGTCAGACAGACTCCCGCATGCGCCCGACCGGGATCCACCCGGCACGCCCACCAGGGGCGACGCTCTGCCCACCAGGGGGCGATGCTCTGCCCATCCTGGGCATCGCCATGTTGCGACCAGAGCCACTCTAGCGCCTGAGGCAGAGGCCACAGAGCCATCCCCAGCGCCCGGGCCATCTTTGCTCCAATGGAGCCTTGGCTGCGGGAGGGGAAGAGAAAGACAGAGAGGGAGGCGCGGCGGAGCGGTGGAGAAGCAAATGGGCGCTTCTCCTGTGTGCCCTGGCCGGGAATCGAACCCAGGTCCTCTGCACGCTAGGCCGACGCTCTACCGCTGAGCCAACCGGCCAGGGCTCTCTCCACCCTTTTGAAGCCGGATCATGAAAAAGTGGAGAGCCACACCCCAGACACCCCATATGGGGCTTCTAAGTCTCATATGAGAAGCAGTGGGGTGTGTGCACATGTCATTGGTAGTGGCCACTGTGATAACACATGGGAAGTGCTATTTAAACTGCCCCAAGTAAGGCATCATCACTTATCATTCATTGCTTGTGTCTTTCAGTGACTTTGTGAGTGCAAGGCTGCACCTCCCAGCACCCTCAGAAACATGATTTTCCAGGTTCACCTCATATAATTCCATTGCCTGTGTTAACTGTGCACATTTGTGCGATGGTGTGAAAGCCTGAATCCTGATGTCAGATATGAATGCTAGCAGCTCTGGTCAGTGGGTGATGGCATATTCACCACTGGGTTTTTTTTTTCTTTTTTAAAAGATTTTATTTATTCACTTTTAGAGAGAGAGGAGACAGAGAGAGAAAGAGAGAAGGGAGGAGGAGCAGAGAGCACCAATTCCCACATGTCCCTGGACCAGGCAAGCCCAGGGTTTCGAACTGGTGAACTCAGCGTTCCAGGTCGATGCCCTTATCCACTGCGCCATCACAGGTCAGGCTCATCACTGTTTTGAGACAGTTTCTTCACCACCTATAAAAACCATAGGGGCCTGACCAGGCGGTGGCACAGTGGATAGAGCATCAGACTGGGATGCGGAAGATCCAGGTTCGAGACCCCGAGGTCGCCAGCTGGAGTGCAGGTTCATCTGGTTTGAGCAAAGCTCACCAGCTTGGACCCAAGGTCACTGGCTCGAGCAAGGAGTTACTCGGTCTGCTGAAGGCCCACGGTTAAAGCACATATGAGAAAGCAATCAATGAACTACTAAGGTGTCGCAACGAAAAACTGATGATTGATTCTTCTCATCTCTCTCTGTTCCCATCTCTCTGTCCCTATCTGTCCCTCTCTCTGACTCTCTGTCTCTGAAAAAAAAAAAAATAATAAAAATAAAAAATAAAATAAAATAAAACCATAGGAAAGGAAATTGCTCTGTAAATCACAAGACATCCTACAACTGTAGGGGCCATTCAGCCTTCAGAGAGTTAGTGTCTTCCTCACTGTTTTGCATCAGCCTATAAAATTAATAATCTTTAGTTAATAGTGTTTAATATAAAAACTGGAAAAGCCTGACCTGTGGTGGCGCAGTGGATAAAGCGTCGACCTGGAAATGCTGAGGTCGCCAGTTCGAAACCCTGGGCTTGCCTGGTCAAGGCACATATGGGAGTTGATGCTTCCAGCTCCTCCCCCCTTCTCTCTCTCTCTGTCTCTCCCTCTCCTCTCTAAAAAATGAATAAATAAATAAAAAATAAACAAAAAACAAAAAACGTGATGTTTTAAAAAAAACTGGAAAAAAGAAGCTATAGTAGTTAAGTGCTTGGTAAAGTGTCTGAGTATATACTGCTAGATGTAGATACAATAGTGATTTTGTAAAAACTCGTACTCGTGCCCTATTTAACTCTGTAGATATTCCACTATGAGATCATAGAATTTACTTTGCAAGGTCTCTATAAGCCAATGGTTCTCAAAGTGAGATTGAGCCAGGACAGCAGCATCAGCATCACCTGTGAGCTTGTTAGAAATGCAGATTTTTTTGCCTGACCAGGTGGTGGCGCAGTGGATAGAGCGTCAGACTGGGATGTGGAAGGACCCAGGTTCGAGACCCCGAAGTCGCCAGCTTGAGCGCGGGCTCAACTGGTTTGAGCAAAGCTCACCAGCTTGGACCCAAGGTCGCTGGCTCGAGCAAGGGGTTACTCCATCTACTGAAGGCCCACGGTCAAAGCACATGTGAGAAAGCAATCAATGAGCAGCTAGGGTGTCGCAATGAAAAACTGATGATTGATGCTTCTCATCTCTCTCCGTTCCTGTCTGTCTGTCCCTATCTATCCCTCTCTCTGAATCTCTGTCTCTGTAAAAAACAAACAAACAAAAAAAAACACGCAGATTTTTGGCCTGACCAGGTGGTGTGCAGTGGTTAGAGCATCGGCCTGGAACGTTGAGGACCGAGGTTTGAAACCCTGAGGTTGCTGGCTTGAGCATGGGCTCACCAGCTTGAGCATAGGATCATAGACATGACTCCATGGTTGCTGGCTTGAGGCCAAAGTTCACTGGCTTCAACCCCAAGGTCGCTGGCTTGAGCAAGGGGTCACTGGCTCAGCTGGAGCCCCCGGTCAAGGCACGTATGAGAAAGCAATCAATGAACTAAGGTGCCACAATTATGAGTTGATGCTTCTCATCTCTCTCCCTTCCTGTCTGTCCCTGATTCTCTCTTGCTAAAAAGAAAAAAAAATGCAGATTTTTTGGGTTTTGTGCTAGACCTACTGAATCAGAAACACTGTTGTAGGGCCCAGAAATCTGTTTTAACACATTTTCCACGTGATTTTTGTCAGAAGTTTGAGAACTATTGCTGTTGCAGATACAGTAGTTGCTTAAATGATTCATTTACTGATTTTACAGAAAGGAGAGAGAGAGGAAGGGGAACATGAAGTATCAACTCATACTTGCTTCACTCTAGCTGTTCATTGCTTGCTTGTTGTATGTGCTTTGACCCAGCAAGCCCAGGGTTTCAAACCGGTGACCTCAATGAGCCACCACAGGTCAGGCAGTAGTTGCCTTTTTTTTTTTTTTTTTTTTTTTTTGGTATTTTTCTGAAGTTGAAAACGGGGAGGGAGGCAGTCAGACAGACTCCCACATGCGCCCGACCGGGATCCACTCGGCATGCCCACCAGGGGGCGATGCTCTGCCCATCTGGGGCATCGCTCTGTTGCAACCAGAGCCATTCTAGAGCCTGAGGCAGAGGCCATTGAGCCATCCTCAGGGCCTGGGCCAACTTTGCTCCAATGTAGCCTTGGCTGCGGGAGGGGAAGAGACAGACAGAGAGGAAGGAGAGGGGGAGGGGTGAAGAAGCAGATGGGCACTTCTCCTGTGTGCCCTGGCTGGGAATCTAACCCGGGACTCCTGCACACCAGGCCAACGCTCTACCACTGAGCCAACAGGCCAGGGCCAGTAGTTGCTTTTTTTAAAAATTTTAATTTTGCCTTACCTGTGGTGGCACAGTGGATGGAGCGTCAACCTGGAAACGCTGAGGTTGCCGGTTCGAAACCCTGGGCTTGCCTGGTCAAGGCACATATGGGAGTTGATGCTTCTTGCTCCTCCCCCCTTCTCTCTCTCTCTCTCCTTTCTATAATGAATAAATAAAATCTTTAAAAAATTTTTTTTTTGCCCTGGCCGGTTGGCTCAGCGGTAGAGCGTCGGCCTGGCGTGCGGGGGACCTGGGTTCGATTCCCGGCCAGGGCACATAGGAGAAGCACCCATTTGCTTCTCCACGCCCCCCCCCCCTCCTTCCTCTCTGTCTCTCTTCCCCTCCCGCAGCCAAGGCTCCATTGGAGCAAAGATGGCCCGGGCGCTGGGGATGGCTCCTTGGCCTCTGCCCCAGGCGCTAGAGTGGCTCTGGTGGCGGCAGAGCGACGCCCCAGAGGGGCAGAGCATCGCCCCTGGTGGGCAGAGCGTCGCCCCTGGTGGGCATGCCGGGTGGATCCCCATCGGGCACATGCGGGAGTCTGTCTGACTGTCTCTCCCCGTTTCCAGCTTCAGAAAAGAAAAAAAAAAAATTTAATTTTATTCATTTTTAAAATTTATTTATTCATTTTTAGAGAGGAGAGAGAGACAGAAGGGGGGAGGAGCTGGAAGCATCAACTCCCATATGTGCCTTGACCAGGCAAGCCCACGGTTTCGAAATGGCGACCTCAACATTTCCAGGTCGACGCTTTTATCCACTGCGCCACCACAGGTCAGGCCTATTCATTTTTTTAGAGAGGAGAGTGAGAGAGAGAAGGGGGGGGCAGGAAGCATCAACTCCTATATGTGCCTTGACCAGACAAGTGCAGGGTTTTGAACTGGCGACCTCAATGTTCCAGGTCGACACTATCCACTGCGCCAGCACAGGTCAGGCAGGCAGTAATTGCTTAATAAAACTTATTGTAGCCCTGGCCACTTTGCGCAGTGGTAGTGTTGGGCTTGCATGTGGATGTCTCAGGTTCAATTCCTGATCAGGGCACACAGTGACCATTTGCTTTTCCACCCCTCCTCTTCTTGATTCTATCTCTTGCCTCCTGCAGCCATAGCTCAATTGGATCGAGTTGGCCCCAGGTGCTGAGGATGGCTCCAAAGTGAGAAGAGCTCAGTTGCTGAGCAACAGAGCAATGCCCCAGATGGGCAGAACATCACTCCCTAGTGGGCTTGCCAGGTGGATCCCCATTGGGGGTGCAGGCAGTAGTGTCTCTGCCTCCTCTCCTCTCACTGAATTAAAAAAACAAAACAAAACCCCTATCATATAATACTATGTTCAGCAGCTCCACTTATGGGGAGTGGGTTCTTTCTACCTACTGACAAGGCACACCACACTCATTCTGATGTCTTGTAAACACAGTGATTATAAGTAATTCCATATAACAAATGACCTTATAACACAGCTTAAGTGTTAGAAGTGCTTATCAAAAGAAAGAGATGGGGCCTGGAAGTTTGGCTCAGTGGCAGAGCATCATCAGCCTGGTATGTGCATGTTCCGGGTTCAATTCCTGGTTAGGGCACACAGAAGTGACCATCTGCTTCTCCCCAGTCTTTACCTACCACCAATAAAGTTCACAATGGAAGGGGTATTTGTAGGACAATGCTAAAGATTGAATGACTATGTCCTCCCACCCCCAAATTTATATGTTGAAATAATATCCTCAATGTGAGGGTATTTGGAGGTCGGACCTTTGGGACATGATTAGTCATGAGGGGTCCACCTTTGTGGGTGGAATAGGATTAGTGCCCTTATATAAAGACCCCAGAGAGCTCCTTTGTCCCTTCTGACATGAGACCTGCCTATAAACCAGAAAACAGGTTGTCATCAGATACTAAATCTGTCAATACCTTGATTTGGACTTTCCAGCCTCCAGAACTGTGAGAAATATATTTGTTTATAAGCCACACAGTCTATGGTATTGTTAATAGCAGCCCAAACAGATAAGACAAACAGCTACTGCAACAGTAATTTTTGGCCTCTTCATGTCTCAAGGTAACAGTTGATGGAAATGGAGGACCATAAGACAAGATGTGCCTGACTGGTGGTGGTGCAGTGGATAGAGCACTGAAGTCTCAGGTTCAAAACCTCACTGGTTTGAGAGTGGGCTCAGCCGGTTTGAGCGCAGGCTCACCAGTTTGAGCGCGGGGTCACCGACTTGAGTGTGAGATCATCATGATCCCATGGTCACTGGCTTGAGCCCAAGGCTTCAGCAAGGGGTCACTGACTCAGGGGGAGACCCCTGGTCAAGACACCTATGAGCGATCAATGAGCAACTAAAAATGCTGCAATTATGAGTTGATGCTTCTCATCTCTCCCTTCCTGTTTCTCTCTCTCTCTCTCTCTCAAAAAAAAAAAAAAAGATGCTGACTTTATTAGGATACCTATACTTTAAGGCAGGGGTCTCAAACTCACGGCCGTGCGGCCCGCCCACCAATTTTGTGCAGCCCGCAGACTAATCAAACTTCGTGGATTAATCTGCGGGCCAGTTTGCGGCCGCACAAAATTGGTGGGCGGGCCGCGAGTTTGAGACCCCTGCTCTAAGGGAACTGTTGAGAGAGTCCTTCCAGAAGTGCCCACAATCCCAAGAACATTATTGCCTTGGCCTGGCTCCACTCCAGAACTGGGACCCCACATTTTTGTTGTGTTCACAGGTGGTCTCAGTTTGCACCTTCCATTCATGATTCCTCCCCTGTCTTTCTCACACTTCTCTCCTGGGATAACCCAACCCTTGGTATCAATTCTGAACTAACCCATCTGAAATCAGCCCAAATCAGATTCCCAGGAGAAAAAAATTGTTTTATTTCAGTGCTCAGCTATAATGTTCATATACACTACCTGGGACAGCAGGAGGAAGGAGAGGTGTACTTAGTTTGTCTTGCTCCCAAAAGGGGGTAAATAGCTAAGACGCCCTTCACTCCCACCACTGATCCTCAGAAACCCCAGATCCTGAGCTCTAGATAGCAGGGTATTATGGTAGGGCTCACCCTGCTCCAAAAAATTCAAACAACCAGTTCCCAGGAAGGCCAGCCTTCTGCTCCTTTGTCTCCTGCCTTCCCTTAGGACACAAAGCCCTTCTGTCTGGCCAGGCATCTGTTGGTGAACTCCAGGAGAATGTATCCATCTCTTCAACCATAGCAGCTATTACTAGGTCTCTGATACTCCCTTTTGGGACAGCCCTGCGGTCAGTCCCTGGAGGTACTGTTGACGCAGAGGGGGCAACTGGGGATATAGTTCAAAGCCCTCGGGTAGTGTAGAATTAGGAAGCTTATAGTGGAGGAGGTGCTGCCGGAGACTCTGCAAAAAAAGGAAGGAACTTTATGAAGTGGGTAATGAGATCCCCAAGACCCCCTATTCTCCTACCCTCCAGGATGTGTTTAACCCTACCTCATCGGCCAGCAGCCAAGTTTTCTGCAGCATGCTCCTGCGGGCAGCCTTTACCTCGTCCTAGAGGCAAAACAGGGAGAGGTGGCTCTGGGCCATGGGTTGGTACCCATCACTGGCCCTGACTGGCCCTCACCTCCTCTCCAGCTGGCCCAAAGGCAACAGTCACAGGCTCCCTTCCTCCCTCTGGAGATAGGGCTATAACTTACTGAGCTCTTTGGATCCTGGGAGAAGATGAAGCTGTTGATATGAGCTACAGTCACGGCATAGAGCACTGGGCACCAGTGTGGACGGAGTGCACTAGTGACCAGGGCCCGGAAGTAGAGCTGAAGGAGAGCCAGGTTGTCTTCAGGAGGCATCATGTAGCATTCCAGGGACACAGGCAACTGACAGGGGAGATGAAATACACTGAGGGTGAGGGTGGAAATATGTGTCCCTGCACAACAGGGTAGATAGATGGTTGATAATCACATGAATTGAATCATGAGGGCAGAGGTCAGGCCCTAGAAAGACATCCTGCCTCCTCTCTTTTTTTTTGTTTTTTGTTTCATCCTTTCTCTATATCACAAGGCTCAAAGGTAAACACTAAAAAGCTGGAAGCAGGGGAACTTGAAAACTGAGAAGCAGTTGTGCATTTCTACTGCCCAACACTACTTGTTTAATCTACTTAAAATTAAAACTTTCAAAATGTTATGTTTAACTGCTCAATTATATTACCAAACCTTTCAAAAGTTCATCTTCTTTGGACCAGTAATTCTCTTTCTAAAAAAGTATTAATTCCATGGAGAAATGATTATGAGAGAAATAGAGATAAAGCTGCCAATAATGTTTATCATAAAGTTACTTAAAATATAAAAAAATCAGAAACAACTTTAATGCCCATTAATGGGTTCTGATAGAATAAACTGGGGTACACTTACACAATGAACTGTTATATAATAATAAAAAATGTTGATTTCTTAGAATATTTAATAATGTAGAAAATGATTAGTATGTAATCATTAAATGAAGAAAACATTAAGCAGTGATCCCAATTTTATAAAAATATATATGCATATAAAAAGGACTAGAAAAAGATAAATCAAAACCAAAATGGTTACCAGTGGGATTTTAAATTCTCAAAAATATTTTTGTGTTTTTATCTAAAACACATTTATATTTTATATACATAAGTTTACTAGCAAGTTATAATAAAATTTTTTAAAATATATTAAAAAATAGTAGCTCTTTATAGCTTATAAATATAATTCCATGAGAAAGCAATCAATGAACTAAAGTGCCACAACTACAAGTTGATGCTTCTCATCTCTTCCCTTCCTGTCTGTCCCTCACCTCGCTAAAAATAAATAAATAAATAAATCAGGCCTTAGCCTGATATTTGAGGTCCTCTAAGACTTTATTATTTATTAGCCTTGTTTCCAACAAGTTGCCAAAATGAAATCTGTTCTATATTCCTTCCTGTACCCAGGCCGTCATATTCCTCTCTGCCTCTGAGCTTTTGCTTATGCTGTTCTACTAGGTATATTCCTGGTCAGTGCCAGGTCAAGTCCCACTTCTTCCACAAAGCCACCTTCTTATGGGAAGCCAACTGTCCCTTCTCTAAATCCTGATTTAACACCTAAAATCTGAAAAATTTAGAACTATCTTGGCATTTGGGACATCTCTTATCCAGATCACAGCACATTCTGAGCAAGAAGCTGTGCTTTGACAACACATCCATCTACTACTATATATGCCAGAGAACACGTTAAACCCGTTTCATGGAGTCTTTTAATTTCCTCAGAGCCTGTAAGAGTTAAGATAAAGAACTGGAGGCCCACAAAAGCTCCCCACGGTTCAGGACTGCTCCAGACCCACTGCAGAACGCCACGGCAGGCTCTGCTGGGCTGAGAAAGTACCTGGGTCAGAGGCAGGCCCAGAGCTCGCAAGGCTCCCACATGCTCCCCGAAGAGGCTGAGGCGCAAGGTGACACTGAATCGACGCTGTAGGGGAAGGAGTACCAGAGCCCCAAAGAGGTGGTCCCCAAAAGAGACAGCCTCAAAATGCTCCAGGAAGTTGGAATAGAGGTCAGAGAAAGACGTCAGGCCAGGAAGTGGGCAATCTAGGTTTAGGTTTGGCAGGACTTCAGGCTGGCAGAGCTGGGCCAGGAGAGCTGCCACCAGATGTTGTATTGGGGTCTCCCGGAACAATTCACTGTCCACCAGGAACAAACACATGAGCCGTGCCAGGCGGGCAGCAGGAGACACGGCCCAGAGGGCCTGGGAGCGCCAGCTCTCCAGGACTAGCACCCACTGCAGGGCCCGCATGGCTGTGCCCACAGTGTCAGCAGGAGGAAGCCCTGGGGGGGTGTCTGAGGCCCAGTGGTAGAGGTGAATCAATGGCAGGAACGGCCAGTCGGTGGGCAGCAGAGGCTCCTTAGGCAAAGGCAGCAGCAGAGCTGGGACTCGCTGTAGCTCCCCTCGGTACAGGGCCTGTGAAGCTAGCAGGCTGTCTCGGGCCAGTGAGCAGTGGGTCAGGTAGCAGCTGCGAATGCTGGGGAGGTCCTGGCAGGCCTGAGCCAGCAGAGCTCCTCGCCCACACCCCGGGTCTCTGCTGCTCCCTAAGGACAGCCGGTCAGAGAAGTCAGCTGCCTCTGGACCCCCTGATGCTCTTTCCCTGTAATAGAAACCAAAAACCAAAAATAAGGGTTGGAACCACAGCACCCAGGCCATGCCAGCTTTCCAGGGCTTCCCGAGGACCCAGAGCCAGCTCTCTAGGAGCAGTTTCATGGAACTTGTTTGGACCTCAGTTTCCTCACAGTAAAATAGTGATAATAGTAATACTAGCCTACTTATCGGGGTGACCACTTTGTAAGGTATGTAAATGTCTAATCACTGTTGTACATCTGAAATTAATACTGTATTTCAACTGTAGTTGAAAAATAAACTTTAAAAAACAGTAATACTTAAGGGAATACCAGGCACAGAATAAGCACTGAGTAACTGTTGGCTATTATATGTGTATAGCTAGTTTATTTTTTATTTATTCTTTTTTATTTTTAGAGAGGAGGGGGGAGGGGGGGGAGAGAGAGAGAGAGAGAGAGAGAGAGAGAAGGGGGAGGAGCAGGAAGCATCAACTCCCATATGTGCCTTGACCAGGCAAGCCAGGGTTTTGAACCGGCAACCTCAGTGTTTCCAGGTTGACGCTTTATCCACTGCGCCACCACAGGTCAGGCCTGTATAGCTAGTTTATATACCACACAGTCACACTGAAGTCGCATACTATTTCTCTAGTGTGTGTTTGTCTCCAACCTCTTTTTACTAATCAGGAAACAGAAGCTCAGGCAGGTTAAGTGTAATCCATGGAAGAAAGAAAATTAAGCTCAGGTTTCCTGGCTCCAAATTTGGGGCTGCTCTATCAACAACCAGAGCACCCTCTAAAAGGGCTGAGTTGATGCCACAAATCCTGGACTTACGGGAGAAACTCTAGCCGGAATATACAGCTCAGCAGCAGCTCATGGACAAGGTGCTCACTCCCCGGCAGCAGCCGGCTCAGCAGGGCCAAGGCCACGCCATGATGGAGGGCAGCGTTGGTGGCCAGCGTTGGCTGGAGTGTTGCCTGTGGGCAGAAGGCGGGGATCCGGGGGGTTGAGAGGGGACAAAATGGACCGAAGTGAGGATAAGGACACAAGCAAAGAGGATATGTGCTGGAGGGCATGTCTGGAGGAAGGCAGGAGCTGCACTGCCTGCAAGGAGCAGCGCAGGTGCCAGAGAAGCAGGACGGGCACAATGTGCGGTGGGGGTAGTGGAGAGAGGAATGGAGGGTTGGGGGGTACTCACTGCTTTCTGAGCCAGGGCGAGTGCCAGGTACTGCAAGTGGTACTCATGGCGGAGGGCCCACACAGAGAAGGGTGTGAGGAGCGGGGCAGCCATAGGAGCCACACATTGCAGGAAGTAGTTCTGGAGTCCTGGGGCAGCCAATACAGCAGCCAGCTGAGGAAAAGCACCTTCAGATCAGAAGGTGACTCTGATGCCTTCTGGGGGCCCCCAGGTGGCTGCTCCCTCCCCAGCAAACTCAGAAAAGTGGGAGTTGGCAGAAGAAGCCTCCTTTTCCAAGTGGCGCCCTCCCTATTTTCTTTCTGATTCCTGCCATCCTGGCCCCCTGACTGGAGGCTAACCAGGTTCCTAGGGCTCACCTGGCCACACAGCCCCTTGTGGATCCGGGACAGGGTGTTGAAAAGAGAGAGAAGGGCAGTGAGGACCGGGAAGGGTGAAGCTGCACCAGCCAGACTGAGAGGGGGGCAGCCTCCGGCGCAGCCAAGTGACACAAGGCTGGGCACAGCTTCCGGGGCTGCAGCACAGGACTGTGGGTTGCAGAGAGGAGAACAGCGCCTGGAGGCAGAATGGGGAAGTTGAGGGGGTTTGTAGCCTGATGTGCACCAGGTTGGAACAGGCAGGGGCATGGCTGCACAGACCAGTGCCCATCTTCCTCAGAGCCCCCAGCTGGTGCCTGCTGGGGAGTCAGGTTTCCCTCGGGCTGAGGGCTTTCACCTGGGATGGACCAGGCAGGTAGATCCCAGAATCCCACAAGCAGAGAAATTGCCTCCCCCACAACTACACCCAGTACATACCCAAGGGAATCCCACAGGCTGCCCAGCATGGGCTGGCTCAGCAGGGGCAGCAGCAGCTCCTCTGACAGGTGCTCCATGTCCTGAAGCCAATCCCCTGGGCACAGGTCTGGCTGGAGAACCAAAGGGCTCACTGAGCTGACAGCCCAGGACACCCATTCTCCTAGATCCTGTATACACAGGCCAAGTCCATAATTCCAGGAGCCCCCCAAAAGTCAGTGTTTGGAGGCTTCTGCCTTCTGACCCTTGTGCAGGGAGAGAAGACCCTGAAGTCGCTCTGGTACCTGCTGTTTAGAGGTCCAGAGGGAGCATAAAGGCTCCATGGAGGTTGAGCTGCTTCTTGGGGTTCTCTGGTTCCTACCAATATGGCTCTTTGGAAACTCCACTGAGTGTGGAGGTGGAAAGAGGACAAGTAGGAAGGAAAAGGTGGTTACGGAGGCAGGAGTGGAGAGGTGAAGACAGAGAGAGAGAAAGAGGGTGGAGTGTTAAGATGCAGGCAGGGTACCCAGGGCAGGGTGGAAGGCAGGCAAGCGACACTCACCTGCTGGCTCCAGGCCTCATAGTAAGCATCTAGGAAGAGCAAGCAGGCAGTGGGCACCGGGCCCAGAGCATTCCACATCTCAGGTCTGGGAAGCAACTTCAAGGTCTGTCTTAGACACTGCTTCACAAGAAACTGAAGCCCAGACACCTGTGTCCAAGTGATCGAGGCAGGGGTGGCCGACAGACTGACCTCAGTGGAGTCACTAAAGGGATGCCAAAAGGGGCCACAGTGAGGATGTGGCTGCCTCAATTCCCCTCTAAGCTCTAGCCACCCCTTCCCTGAGGAGGAGCTCTCCTGCTTGTCCAGAGCTCCTGGTGGGAGGTCCCCGCTGGCAGCTCAGGAATATAACTTACCTGCTGGGTTCTGGGGCAGTGCTGCTGGCTGCCAAGGTCAGCCGGGTGAGGACAGTGAGCAATGAGGCTATCCGCTGCATGGACAGGGGCTGAAGGGGGAAGGTGCTGAGCTCCTTCGGCAGGGCTTGTAGGGCCCGAATCAGAGCTGGGTATAGCTCTCTGGGGAGAACAATGACCGCCTTTCAGTATAGAAGAGACAGATGTAAGATACAAGGCAAGGCCTTCCCCAGGGCTCTGCAGTCTAGTTACGGGAGACCAGAAGGCAGAGGTCCCGGGGCTGGGTACTCGTAGTAGGCTTCAGAGACAAGGAAGGTTAAGAGCTGAAGGGAAGGAAGTAGCCCTTCAAGGCTTCCCCTCAACAGGGAATCTGAATCTGACTTATATCAATGCTGCTGTGCACAACAGCACTGAATTTGTTCCACTCTCCCCTGACTGGTCATTACTCCCAGAATTCCCTCTTCCTCATTCCAGCCTCGCTCCAAGTTTCAAACCTGAGCAAGGTTGAGTCATCAGGTTAGGCAAGAGCGCAGAACTGGAGGGGTCTCCCAGGGAGCCTACCCCTTCACCTGTAAAGGTCACAGCCTTGGCCGTAGGAGGCTGCTACAGCCCACAGACGGAAGGCCTCAGTGTTCAGCATCTCGGCTTCCTCTGGGGGCAAGGCCAGTTCCTGGGGAGCCTCAACTATAAAGCGGCACAGGCAGCTCCGGAGATCAAAGCTTCTCAACTGAGGGTGAACAGAGTCTGGGGTCAGGGTCAGCTGGGAGTCCCAAGTAGCCTCAGGTCCTTTCACTATGGAGATCAGCTCAACTCAGCCCTGTTCCAAGCCTCTCTGGCGCCACAGGGTCCTAGTTCTGGGACAGGGTGAAACTACTTCATCTGCCTCTCTCTCCCCACTATTCTTCTTACTAAGCACTTCCTGGGCACCTTTTCTAGGGCTACTTGGCTATGGGTGATGTGTGCCCATCTGTATGTGGCTCTTCCGGTCTGGGATCCCTCCCTTCACATAATAAGAGCAGAGTAGGCCTACAGGATAACCAGGCTTCGGGTGACTAGGTTCCTGACCAGTGGTTTTGTTTCGTTTCATCAGAGATGAAAATGGTCCAGGGGCCATGCTTAGCTCCTAGGCCAGCACTGTCTCAAGAATCCTCACCCTCACCCCCACCATGAGTCGTGCTCACCAGCCGGGCAGCGATATTTCTACCAGCTGAGGCCAGGACACGAAGCAGTTTCATAGCAGCAGCACAGGGTACTTTGTGTAGACTGGGGGTAGGCCCCACAATGGGGGACCAGCTCGTGGGCAGGAACTCTCGAACGATGGTCTCTATTAGCCGAGGGCACTCTAAGACCTGTGGGGGACAGGAGAAAAGGGAAGTAGGGAGGCTGAAGGCCAAGATCAGGCCCAGCGAGGCTTTTTGCCCATTCCCTGTTTCCTCTTTCTCACCCTTGTGGCTGACTCCAGGGAATGCCGGGCCAGGCGGATGAGCACAGCCAGGATGTCAAGGACCACAGGAGGTCCTGGGCAGGCCACCTCTAGCACGTATCGCAGCCGAGGAAGCAGGTTGGTGGCTAGAAGCCCCTGGGGATTAGAGAAGATAAACCCACTGCCAAATGCAGCTGGGCCCTGGGCTTGATGACCTCCCCATATATATATTTTAGTTTATTATTTCATGCATTTAATATTTGTTTTCTTTTTTCTCTTTTTAAAACTTTTTTTTTTTGTATTTTTCTGAAGTTGGAAACGGGGAGGTAGTCAGACAGACTCCCGCATGTGCCCGACCGGGATCCACCCGGCATGTCCACCAGGGGGTGATGCTCTGCCCATCTGGGGCATTGCTCTGTGCGACCAGAGCCATTCTATCACCTGAAGCAGAGGCTGTGGAGCCGCCCTCAGCGCCCGGGACAACTTTGCTCCAATGGAGCCTTGGCTGCGGGAGGGGAAGAGAGAGACAGAGAGGAAGGAGAGGGGGAGGGGTGGAGAAGCAGATGGGCGCTTCTCCTGTGTGCCCTGGCCGGGAATCGAACCCAGGACTCCTGCATGCCAGGCCGACGCTCTACTACTGAGCCAACCGGCCAGGGCCTCCCCCCATATTTTTTAAACTGAGAGCTTTTAGAGAGACAGGGAGGAAGAGGGGAGGGAAGGAAGTATTTATTTCTTTCTCTAGTTAGTTGGCTGCTTTCCGTATGTTTCCTGACTGGGGACCGAACCCTCAACCTTGGTGTTTTGAGATGATGCTCTAACTGACTAAGCTGTTATAGCAAACATAAAATCAAACTAATATAAAATGTAAAAAGGAAACTAAGAGTGATTTAGGTGTAACCAGTTTACATCCTTTTGAGATAACTCCATGTTTTAACTGCATACCAATACCATGTGTGAAGTAATGTGATAAACTAAATCTTATGTAAAAGCCCGCTATGTAAAGGCCAACCACCAGGAGTATCGGGTTTACTCCCTTTTCTGATCACTCCATCTATCAACCTTATCAAGCCCACATGTGACTTATGCTTGAAGTGTGATAATATTACCCTATGACGTGACAAGTGGCTAAACCAGATATAAGTAGCTGGGGTGAAGATCAAGTCAGTTGCCTGAGACTCCAACGCAGACTCCAGATCGCCCACCATGACCATTTGGCAACTGCTGCAACCTCTCTGCCTCTCCAAGCAAGTTCGTTCAGGGCCCCACCAAAGCAGGGTCCTGGACTTAACCGGCCAATCGTCTTAACCGAGAGTGAATTAAAGTCTATGTTATCTAGCTTGCTAAGAGAGTCTTTGCCTATTCAACTGACTCCTAATTACTTTCATTTTACATTGTGAACTACCTAACAAACCTAGCTATAACTTAATTATAGTGTAACCAACTAAATAGTTTATCACGACACTAACCGTCCAAGGCCTTGATGACCTCTCTTGCCTAACACGTACAGGTCCTCGGTGTCAGGACAGAGGCAGCTGTCCCAGCATCTTTTTTACCTTGATGACATCATGTCGGGCCAGTTCAGATGGAGGCCGGTTTCCTTCCTCGGGGCTCTTCCTTTTTGCCTTTTCTCCTGAGGGCTCTTCATCTTCATCCTCGTCCTCCTTATCCTTTTGGCTGGGCATCAGAGGGAACACCATAGCTCCATGGTACCAGGAGAACGTGCTGTCAAGGAGCTCCTGTCAAAAGAAAGAGAATGGGGAAGGGAGAAGCAGTCGAGCCAGGAAACAGGTCCAGGAGTAGAGAGTGGAACCATCCACAAAGAAGAGAAAGGCAACGCCTTAGGGCCTCGAGGAGAAAAGGGTGATGTTGCCGGCCCACTCACTGCTCTGCCCGGCAAAGCCTTCACAATGCGGGCATGCCCAGCAGGAGGACTAGGGGCCCTGATACCTCAAAGCCCCATTCCTATCCCTGTTGTACCTCATCTCCAGGAGCCACCAGCAGAGCCCGAAGAGCCCGAACAGCAGCTGCGATGACCCCATCCACTCTATCATCCAGGGAGAAGCGCAGCAGGAAAAGGAAACCAGCATCCAGAAGGAGGTGCAAGATACTGCCCACCAGCTGGTCCCCAAACTCACCAGTGCGGGCCTGAGAGGTAGGAGGACAAAACCTTACAGGAGGGAGTTATAGAGTCTTTGTCCTAAACCCTACACTTGCCCACCCATGACCTTGGCTTTGTCCCATTCCCAGTCTGACCCACAGACAGCGGGTGTATGGATCAGTGAGCCAGAGTGAAAAGGGCAGGAGGTGGGAAAGTCTAAGGCTGAGAGGTGAGGTGTGGTGATGGGCAGGACCAAGACGGCAGCCCACTTACCCTGCTGATGACCTGGGCCAACACATGCAGTGCTAGTGCTCTCTGCTGGGACACCTGGCTGCGTGTCAGGTGGAACAGCTCCTGTAGGGAGTACCCTGCTCTCTGGGGCAGGAACAAGAAGTCAGACAGAGCCAAGATACAGGGAAGCACCCCCCAACAAAAACAAGGCAACCCCTATATGCCAGTCACTGAGTTAGGAGTCAAAGATAAGTGGTATATCTCTTGCTGCTGCTCTCCACGGATCCTCAAACTGGTAAAGAAGAGATCTGCATAGAAGTAACCATGATCTAAGGGAGACTGAGGAAGCAGATAGTAATGTGTTTAATTTGCAACCAGAGGGGGGTACTGGAAAAGTGATATGGTCTTAGCTTTGATAGTCTGGCCTGGAGCACGGGGTAAAGGAATTCCCTGGAGCAGGCTTCAGGAGCTGAGCCCTAGAGGTCGGTATGCACAGGATCTATGTGGGGAAAAGGCAGGAGAATGGTGCAGCCGGGTAAGGGAGGCAGGGACAGACTGTGGAAGGATTGCCTGTGGGGCCAAGGAGCCAAGACTTGATTCTTTGACCAGAAGGGTGCCAGGAAACTTTCTGAGGCAAGGCATGGCTCAGGCTGGGCCAGACGGAATCAGTGTGGCAGCCCCAGAAGGGATGGGATGGAAGAGCATGGCAGAGAGAGTGAAGACTTGGTGATTGAGCAGACAAGAGGGAGCAAGTCTCTGATCTAGGAAGGAGGCATCAAGGAGAAGTAAGAGAACTGGCAAGTTCTGGCCACTGACTAGAAAGTGAGGGAACAAGAAGAAAGGTTTTTGTTTTCTTCTTTTCCAAATGAGAGAGATACAGAGACAGACTCTGGCATGCGCCCCCACTGGGATCCACCCAGCAACCCCTGTCTGGGGCCGATGCTCTCTCCATCTGGAGCCATGCTCACAGCAAAGCTATTTTTAGCACCTGAGGTGGGGGCTCCACAGAGCCATCCTCAGCGTGCCCAGACTTGATGTGCTTGAACCAATAGAGCCATGGCTGTGGGAGAGGAAAAGAGAGAGAGAGAAGGAGGAAGGGTGGAAAAGCAGATGGGCACTTCTCCTCTTCTCCTGTGTGCTCTGACTGGTATTCAAACCCGGGACATCCACATGCCGGGCGGACGCTCTACCACTGAGCCAGGCAAGGCCACGAGGAGAAAGGTTTTGAGCTAGGAAACTGAATGGATAACAAGGCCATGATCTGGAATTGGACAATAGGAGGTCCAAAGCATCTGATCGAGCACCTTTTCCACATGGTTGTTAAAAGCTGCCCAGTCCTCCCTGGGCCCCATGCCTCACCTCTGCCTCCTCTCCATGGTGGTGCAGTCCCAGATGGGTGGGTAGGTCCACATTGGGAGCCAGTAGTTCTCCCTGAAGACTGAATCGGGCCTGCATCCTCTAATGGGAAGAAGAAAGAGGACTCTGGGCTGGAGGCGGCAACAACTTCCCCACATCTACTCCTCACCTTTAATTCCAGGCCTCTTAGGACTTAGGTCCTGACTCTACTTCTGATTAGAAAACGGGTTCCTCTGGCCTATGGTGCCAGGAGGGTGAGCACAGAAAAGAGATGGTTCTCAAGCTCAGGAGAAGAAAAGGGCCCGAGTTCTAGGTGCAAGAGCCGTAGCCCCACTCTCACCCTGCTCCAGGGTAGGCCCCTTGAAGGCCAGCTGGCCCTCCTCACCTCCTGTGTCTGCTGCCGCCGCAAAGGGGGTAGGTCCTGGGTCCACTGGAGCTTATCTAGCTCAATAGTGTCCATGTGCAGCCATTCCTTGTGGGGGGCCACAGGCAGTGCCAGAGCTGAGGAGATGGAAGGAGAGTAGTATTCCCTAAGGGTCTCAGCTCACTGATCCACTGGGGTCCCAGCCATCACCCAGCAGCTGCTACATCCATCCACCTCTGCCCCAAAGGCCTAGCAGCCTCTGCCTTCAGCTATGGCTAAATGGCATGGCCCAGGAGCTGGCATTCCTGGGACTGGGCGAGTGTCTCAGATATGGCAGAACACACCCAGTCCCTGGGCTCTAGCCCCTACCTGACCCCAAGGATTTGTTAAGAAGGGAAAGAGGAAAAGGAGGAGGTAAGGAAGAGAGAGGGAACAGAGAAGGCAAGGAGGACCACAAATATCAGGGGAAACAGTTCTCCACTGCCTAGTACCAACCTCCTAAAGGAGGAGAGGAGTGGGACAATGCAGAGGGGCAGCTACACTGCTTCAGGGAGGCAAGATACAGAAACACCCCCCACAGCACCCTCTTCCTTTCTCACCCCAAACCCCACCCAACCTGCTCAGCTGATCCAGGGGCAGGAGGTTCCTGGCTCTCATAATTCAATTTCTTTTTTTTGTTAATCACTAATAAAATAATCAAGTTCCTGGGAAATGAGTGCTCCCACTGGCCTCTCCGCTTCAGGTCTGGCATGTTCATAAGGCCTGCGTCACTCTCCTCCCCTCACCCTGACCCTGCCACCCTCCCCCAACACTGAGAGCAGAGGCAGCTATGCAAAGGCAGGGAGAAGCTGATCGGCTGGGCTGCGGGAGGGAGCCTTTCAGCCACCACACTCTGCTGCCTCTCACCAGGGAAGGGAGAAGGAGAAGGAACAGGACCAGAAAACAGGAAGCATGTGCAGGAAGAATACACATATCAACAAATGAAGACTGATTTCAAGGCAATAATGAGGATTCATGTCAGAAATCAAGGACAGAAAATATTCTCTTTTCTCATATGCCAGAAGGAATACTTTTCTCTACATTTATTCCCAAAAAGATGTCCCCCTCTTCAAACCTGGGGCTCCTGGCTCCAGCTCTGCTTCCTGCCTGGACTCGCTGGCAGAAGGTGGCATGCCGGGCTCCTCTCCAGTGTCCCCAACAGAGGGTGCTCCTGACCTCTGCTCCTCTCTGGCCTTTTTCTCTGCTTGCTCATGGCTGTGAGATTTTAAGAAAGCAACCAAGCTGGGATCTAAAAAAAAGGGGGCGGGGAGAGTGGGTAAGAGCACAGCCTCCCTAACCTCCTCTAGACTGGAAACCTAAGGTAAACACTGCCTGCCTATCGGTGCCAAAGCCGAGACAAGCCATTTCCCAGCCCTGGCCTGAGCCCCCTGAGCTCTTGTGGGGCCTCAGTGACCCATACATGTCGCTGGGACCTGCCTGCCCACCCTTGTCTCCACTCCTCACAGTCCCTTGGCCCAGGTTTATGCCCATCCTTGTGCTTTGCTCCAGGTCATAGGCCCAAAGTAAGTGGCTATGGAATAAATGAGTGAATGTTGACTAGGGTGAGAGAGAAGGAACAACTTCTCTTACTTTTAGCTAATTCATTTATTTATGCACCATATTCACTAAAAAGCTAACATACATTACCTCTGCATAGGTGCTAAATAAGCAGTTTGGAACAAGACTGACTTGGTGCACAGAAACTGGGAGGTATAGTATAGTAGAGCACCACATAGCAGAGTATACTGCAGCCACACTGGAGAACAGCTACAACACTGCCTATTACGCTAGGGTAGTATAGCACACACAGCAGAGTGGTTAAGAGAAGGGCCTGTGAGACCACATGGACCTTGGTTTACATCTCATCCTTGTTTCTTATTAGCTGTGTGACCTGGGGGAGAATTTAAAATTCTGAGCGTCAGCGTGACCTGTGGTGGCACAGTGGATAAAGCATTAACCTGGAATGCTGAGGTCGCTAGTTCAATTCCCCAGGCTTGCCTGATCAAGGCACATATGGGAGTTGATGCTTCCTGCTCCTTCCCCCTTCTCTCTCTCTCTCTCTCTCCCCTTTCTAAAAGAAATAAAGTATTTAAAAAAAAAAAAGAAAAATTTTGAGCTTTAGTTTTTTACATATATAAATAAGGTTAGTACCACCTACCTCACCTGAACAGTTTGAGGGCAGAATGATATACCATATTTTCCCATGTATAAGACGCACCCCACCCCGAAAAATTTGGGGTCTAAACACTGGGTGCGTCTTATACAGTGGTTGTAGATTTTTTTTAACTTGCATTTCCCACTTTTTTGCACTTGTTTTTGCACTCATTGATGAAGTCAGTGATTTGTCATCAGACACAGATGAGGACAAGCTAACAGATGGGAGTTTTTACAGTGAGGAGGAGTTAGTTGTATGAATTTTATGAGGAATAAAATTTGAGTTCAATAATTTTATGTAATACTTTTTTTTTTTTCAAATTTCAAGCCCCAAGATTAAGGTGCATCTTATCCATGGGAGTGTCTTATACATGGGGAAATATGGTAATGCATTCAAGAACTCAGCACAGTGCCTGGCAATCACAGTACCCTTCCCTCAATAAGTGGAAGTCCTTCCCAGCCCAGTCTCAGCAGGAAGGCCAGGAACCCGTACCCAGCTGAGCCAGCAACCTCTGCTGTTCCTGCAGGATCTCCTCAGTAGTCATGGCTTGCAGTCTTGCTGTATTCTCTTCATGGATGCTTTGGGCTTCCTGCTCAGCCTCCTGGTCCCTGAGCCCCTTCCCTGTGACCAGATGGGGTCCCTGGAAGTTTTGGTTGCCCCTTGGAGGCTGGTGATCCTGCTCCCCAGGTGTGAGTGACTCACAGGTCACAGCGCCTGGAAGAAATGTATGATCAGTTTTATTGCCTCGTACCAAATGGGGTTTTGGTCCTCTTCTCCAGTCCCATTAGCCCTTGAGACAGATGGGAGGCCCCAAAGCTTTCCCAGGCACAGAGTGGAGACCCCCACCTCCAACTCCCACTCATTTTTCCCATTGAACTTGTATGAGTAGGTTTCTCTTAGAAACATCCTTTATGACCATGCTGTTGTCTGCCTCCAGGGCATGCCCCCGGCAATTCTGCTAGTAATTTGCATCATTAAAGGAATCTTGGCTCCTATCTTTATTTTACAGTCTCTGCCAGACACTTCTATCCTCTTCCTTGGCCTGCCCTTTCCCTGCATCTAAGACCCAGAAGTGGACTCAAGCCACCCATACCCAATATTTAAGTGAGGATATGGGACAGCTTTCCCCTTGATGGTTCAAATGTAATTCATATTTGAGGCAAGGAACATGTATATCCAAAGATGACTCTACGACCATGCATCACAAACAAGCCAAGCCCATGCTTTTCTTTTTATTTATTCATTTTTTTTTTTTTTAGAGAGGAGAGGGAGAGACAGACAGAGAGAGAGAGAGAGAGAGAGAGAGAGAGGAGAGACAGAGAGAGAGAGAAGGGGGGAGGAGCTGGAAGTATCAACTCCCATATGTGCCTTGACCAGGCAAGCCCAGGGTTTCGAACCGGCGACCTCAGCATTTCCAGGTCGACGCTTTATCCACTGCGCCACCACAGGTCAGGCCAAGCCCATGCTTTTCAACTCCTGCTCACCCTCTGGTGGGTCCAGGGTAGATACAACTCCTGGTAGGAACCTGGCTTCAGACACTCTCCTTGCTGCAATTTCCTGGGCAAATATGCTTCTCTTACCAGATGTTGCTGGCTTCCTCTATGGGGCAAAAAGAAAACCCAGGTGACTGATATTTATTACTTCATTCTCTTCTCACCTCTTTATACCAAGGTCACTGGAATAAAAGGGAATTGCTTAATCTCCAAGGTTCACAACCCTAGTCCTCAGAAAAAGCAGGGCACTAAAGGAGCTCAGTTCTTGAAGCCTGACAGACAAATCATTTATCTTTTGGAGGGGGTCTCAGTTTCCTCATCTGAAAAAATGGGGATATTACCTACCTTACATGATTATTATGAGGATTAAATAAAGTGATGCAAATAAAGTGCTTAATATGGTGCTGCTTTAACAACGGAATTGCTTAACACTAAGATTATTTACTCATGGAAGAGGCACTACTAGACTCATTTGCCTGTACCCTGAGCACCATCTAAGTTTACCCCTGCCTACCTGTCTCTCCTGTGAACGATGGAATACAGGGGGAAATGCAACACCACTGGGCATGGGCAGATTCACAGCCACTGAACTTGTATCTCGTTCCTGTAGCAACAGAGGATAAAGGAATGATGACATAGAGGTTTCCCCAAGCTGGAGCCTATCCCAGTAGCCCCAGTTCTGTATAACTAGAACCTCATTCGGAAGTGACAAACCCACTTGCCTTTTAGGGCACAGTGATTTTAAACCAGCCCTGACCACAAAGGAATAACGTCCCAATTTTCTTTTCTTCTTTTCCAAGTGAGAGGAGGGGATAGAGAAACAGACTCCCACATGTGCCCAAACCAGGATCCACCCCACAACCTCTATCTGGGCCCAATGCTCCATTTGGGCCATGCTTACAACTGAGCTATTTTTATTGCCTGAGGTGGAGGCTCCATAGACGCTTCCTCAGTGCCCTGAGCCAATGTGCTCAAATCAATGGAGCCGTGGCTGTGGGAAAGGAAGAAAGAGAGAAGAGGGAAGGGAAAAGGGAGGGATGGAGAAGCAGATGGTCGCTTCTCCTGTGTGCCCTGACCGGGAATCAAACCCGACATCCACAGGCCAGGCCAACGCTCTACCAGAGCCAACCAGCCAGGGCCAAAGTCCCACTTTTCTTTCTTTCTTTTTTTTTTTTACAGAGACAGAGAGAATCAGAGAAAGGGATAGACAGGGACAGACAGACAGGAAGGGAGAGATATGAGAAGCATCAATCATCAGTTTTTCGTTGCGACACCTTAGTCGTTCATTGATGGCTTTCTCATATGTGCCTTGACCATGGGCCTTCAGCAGACCAAGTAACCCCTTGCTGGAGCCGGCGACCTTGGGTCCAAGCTGGTGAGCTTTGCTCAAACCAGATGAGCCTGCGCTCAAGCTGGCAACCTCGGGGTCTCGAACCTGGGTCCTCCGCATCCTAGTCCGATGCTCTATCCACTGCGCCACCGCCTGGCCAGGCAAAGTTCCACTTTTCTAAATCACCCTTTACTCATAAGGTTTACCACCCCCACCCAATATCCTTGCTGCCCTAGAATGCCTTGTCCCACCCCACTCAGCCAGGTTGAGACGTACAATAATCTTAGTCAAGACAGCAGTGATGTGCTGATCATGCCTGTTCAGCCTCTCTTCAGGGTCCTCATGGTCAACCAGGGGATGGCCAGTGCTGAGTTTGGCTCTTTTGGGGGAAGCAGGAACCAAAGCTGGGGGCAAATCTGGGAGAGCTGAGGAATAAAAACAACCCAGATGTGAGGATACTCATACCTTTCCAGGAAGAATCTGAGGGCTAGGGGAAAGCCAAAGCAAGCTGCTGAGGGACTCTGGCTCAAGCTGTGTCACCTTGGGCAAGATCTTTAACCATTCTGAGCCTTAGTTTCTTCCTACATAAAATGGGGTTGCAGCAACAGAAGCTAGCTAGTGTATGAAATAATGGGTAGAATCTAGCCACATCAGGAAGAGAAAGGAGTCTCTCGGGCTCTACCCTCTCCATCTCAGTCTCACACCCACAGGTACTCACTGTCCAGCATCACCACATCCCGATGGTCCTGCAGAGGAGGCTGGTCCAAGCTAGCACTGGCACCTCTCCTACTTCCTTTCTTCACCAATTGTACTGCTGGGGCTGCACCAGCTGCAAGAAACTGACTCTGGAAACGCAGCAAGTCCACCTCGGACTCCCCTGGCTTTGGTCTTGACAGCATCTTGGTGCTTAAGCTGCCTCCCCAGTGCACTCTTTCCAGCACTGCTTTGGTGTGAGGACTCTGTCTCATTCACCCCTAAAAGCAATAAAACTGGGGGCTCTTTAACTGATCCCTGGTTCTGTTTATTATGCATCAAAGAAGATACTTTTTCCTTAGGTTCATGTTAACTCGTTCCCCCTCATTCATGCCTTATTGCCATTCCCTTCCTATTTTGCCCTCCCTGATGTCATCAGCCAACAATATTTACTGCCAACTTAAGTTGTTTACAACCTGTGGATGGTAATGTTAGGAAAGGCAGCTCCATTTTGCCCCTCCTAACTCCCATCTTCATTAGGACTTTGCAACTCACAATGACCACAGTCTAACCCAAGAGAAACAGACATGGTTGAAAGACTTAAAGGCTGTAAACACTTTTCTGGTGTTCCTGGAACCCACTAGGCAGACTGACCCACCTGAACTCCAAGGAGCAGAGTTTTACCAGTTCCCTAGCAACACACAAGTCAGCAAGAACTTTCAAACCCTAAAAAGCCCCGACTCCCTCTTATAGGGACTGCCGCCTTTTCCAGCCTCAGCTCATCTGCACCCAGATGCCCTAATAAAGTCCAATGTTTTATCTCCCTTGGCCTCCTGCGATTCCTCTCCACGAACCTAACAGATAGTCTTAGTAACAACCCTAGGGGAAATCAAGAAAATGCCACCAGGAGCCAGGCAGATAAATGTGTCATAACAGGGCGTGCTGATTCTGTATCAAACTGGAGAGAACACACCTGGCCTAAAAGTATTGAATGAGTAAAACACCTTGGGTTGTAGATCGATATATAAAAATCACATGTATTTTTATATACTAGCAAAGACCGATCAGAAAATGAAATTAAGAAACAATCCCACTTACAATAGCATCAAAAAGAATAAAATACTGAAGAATAGATTTCACCAAAGAAGTAGAAGACCTGTAGACTGCCGGACCCCTCCACACCCCGCAGGGCTCTGCGGTCGCGCGTATTCTTGGACCACCCAAGTCAGCAAAGAGGAATCACCGAGTTTCAGGTTGTGCTGCAGGCGGATAGAGGGCCGTGCCGGGATCTCTGCACCCAAGTGGCCGCGACTGCTCCCATGCAGTCCAAACACTCAGGCAGCCTCTGACAAAGGAACTGAATACTCCACAACACAAGGCTCCGCCTTAATCCCCTGAAAGCCGTCTCTCCAGCCCCCCACCTACTCGCACTTGGACTGCCTGGGCGCCGCCATCTTGCCCCGCAGGGACCTTGCTTCCGCCGCCGCCAGATTTGAGATTCAGCCTCGCAGCAGGCTCCGCCTCTCCGGGCCTAGCTCCGCCCATGTTGGTGTTTACCGGCTTGGCGTTTGGGACCAGCGAGCGCGTAGGTACTCCGTTTGCCGGGTACCCAGCACACGCGTTCTTTGCTGACAGAACACATCCTTAGGATGTACGTCAGACACAGGCCCTTCTCCACATACAACACCGCGACAAACGCAAAGGGTTCCTCACCATCGCAGATGACCACATCCTACAAACCTACATTCTAGTATCCAAGCTGCAGGAATGGCGGTGGTGAAAAGAGAGAAGGCAGCCTCATTGCCGTCAAGGCGATCCCCTTCGCGAGCATTCTGCCTTAGTTCGTGTCAGTGCCCTTTAATGGAAATCCTTTTTTTTTTTAGACACAGAAAAGTTCTCAGTTTTATTAATCCTCTCATGAGAAATCTGCGTAATCACCACAGTCGCTGAAGAATCTTTACTCCTTCTGTTGTCCAATCTCCAGCTTATTTTTTTTTGCCAGGACCGACGTTGGCCTTTGCAGTCCCCTATTTTCTCTTCCACCATATCCTCAAGGTCTTTCTTTCCTTATTATTATTTTTTAACTGATTGATTGATTTATAGAGAGAGAGGAAGGGGGAGAAAGAGAGAGAAACATCAGCCTGCTGCTCCACCCACTTATATATTTATTGGTTGATCCTTGCATGTGCCCCTACCAGGGATAGAGCATCAACCTTGGTGCGTCTGAACCTCACTCCAACCAAAGGCATTACCCCGCTAAGGCCCTTTCTCTTCTTTTAAGGCCTAGTTGGAATCAACTCTAAAACCTTGGCTAACCTGGCTACTCACTGAACTTTCCAGGGAACCTTCCATCTGAACCACCTGTGTGGCATGTTGGGAACGCACTACTGACTATCAGCATCACTAGTTACCTTTTCACAAGCATATGTCTTGTGTCTTTGAATAAACTGTGTGTTCCTTGAGGGCAGTAGGCCTTCACATTTTCATCCATAATACTTAGCACCAGCATATTGCCATGCACATAGGACCTTAGGAAATCATTGCTTGGTTGAAGGTTGTCTTAGGATTGCCAATTATTAGTCTAGTGGTTCTCAAATTTTAGCAGGCACCAATCATATGGATTGCTGGGATGGGTGGGGGGAGGAAAGAAGAACAGATTGCTGGGCCTCATCTTCAGAGTTTCTGATTCAGTACGTCTGGAATTGGACCCAAGATTTTGCATTTCCAACAAGTTTCCAGGTATTCTATAGAACCCTTCTTTACTTCTCCTGATCTTAACCGCAGCAGTAAATTTCAGCTACTAGGATTTAGCCAACCCTTGGAATCCAAAATAGTACTGGACCTGGGAAATGAGGAGAGGAAAACTGGAGCCTAAAATACAAGAATAATGATAGTAAAAAATCTTTGTTTGCAGCTACTAATGATACAATCACTCCAGGCAATGATCATCAATGACTGATAAAAACTATTAAGTGAGGCCCTGGCCGGTTGGCTCAGTAGTAGAGCGTCGGCCTGGTGTGCAGGAGTCCCGGGGTTCGATTCCCGGCCAGGGCACACAGGAGAAGCGCCCATCTGCTTCTCCACCCCTCCCCCTCTCCTTCCTCTCTGTCTCTCTCTTCCCCTCCTGCAGCCAAGGCTCCATTGGAGCAAAGTTAGCCTGGGCGCTGAGGATGGCTCTGTGGCCTCTGCCTCAGGCACTAGAATGGCTCTGGTTGCAACAGAGTAATGGCCCCAAATGGGCAGAGCATCGCCCCTGTTGGGCGTGCCGGGTGGATCCCGGTCAGGCACACACAGGAGTCTGTCTGACTGCCTCCCCGTTTCCAACTTAAGAAAAATACAAACAAGCAAACAAACAAAACAACATAAAAGAATCTATTAAGTGAGCCTGAGCTGTGGTGGCGCAGTGGATAAAGCTTCAATCTGGAACACTGAGGTCGCTGGTTCGAAATCTTCAGCTTGCCTGGTCAAGGCATATATGGGAGTTGATGCTTCCTGCTCCTCCCCTTCTCTTTCTCGCTCTCTCTTCCTCTTTCCCTCTCTCTCTCTGAAAAATTAATAAAGTCCTTAAAAAAAGTTATAAAAAAGCCTGACCTGTGGTGGCGCAGTGGATAAAGCGTCAACCTGGAAATGCTGAGGTCGCCGGTTCAAAACCCTGGGCTTGCCTGGTCAAGGCACATATGGGAGTTGATGCTTTCAGCTCCTCCCCCCTATCTCTCTCTCTCTCTCCTCTCTAAAATGAATAAATAAAAATAAAAAAATTAAAATAAAATAAAAAAATTAAAAAAAAAAGTTATAAAAAACTATTAAGTGAAAGGTTGGTTAGGACTTTATATTGATGGATTAAGTTGCTAACTTATGAATTTACTAATGAATCTTTTTTTTTTTTTTTTTTTTTTTTTTTTTTTTTACAGAGACAGAGAGAAAGCCAGAAAGAGGGATAGATAGGGACAGACAGGAATGGAGAGAGATGAGAAGCATCAATCATCAATTTTATGTCGCGACATTTTAGTTGTTCATTGATTGCTTTCTCATATGTGCCTTGACCATGGGGCTACAGCAGACAGAGTAACCCCTTGCTCGAGCCAGCGACCTTGGGTCCAAGCTGGTGAGCTTTGCTCAATCCAGATGGGCCTGTGCTCAAACCAGATGAGCCTGTGCTCAAACTGGCAACCTCGGGGTCTCGAACCTGGGTCCGCCGCATCCCAGTCCTACGCTCTATCCACTGCGCCACCACCTGGTCAGGCTACTAATGAATCTTTTTTATTTATTTTTTTATTAAGTGAGAGACAGGAGGCAGGGAGGCAGAGACAGATTCCCGCATGCACCCAGACCGGGATCCACCTGAGAAGCCCCCTACAGGGCAATGCTCTGCCCATCTGGGGCAGCTGCTCCATTGCTCGTTGCTCAGTGACTGAGTTATTTCAGCTCCTGAGGTGAGGCCATGGAGCCATCCTCAGTGCTCTGGGACAAATTGCTTGAACCATTCAAGCTATAGCTGTGGGAGGGGAGGAGAGGGGCGGGGGTGGAGAAGCAGATAGTCACTTCTCCTGTGTGCCCTGACAGGCAATTGAACCCAGGACTTCCACACGCTGGGCGGATACTCTATCTACTGATGAATCTTTTAAAATTATATTGATTGATTTGAGAGAGAGAGAAATTGAATTGTTGTTTCACTTATTCATGTATTCATTAATTGATTATGTTCCCTGACTGGCAATTGAACCCACAACCCTGGCATATTGGGACCATGCTCTAACCAACTGAGCTACCCAGTCAGGGCTACTGATGAATCTTAACATCATTAAAAGTGAGCCTGACCAGGTGCAGTGGATAGAGCATTGGACTGAGATGGGGAGGATCTAGGTTCGAGACCCCGAGGTTGCCAGCTTGAGTGCAGGCTCGAGGCTCACCAACTTGAGCCCAAGGTCACTGGTTCGAGCAAGGGGTCACTTGGTCTGCTGTAGCCTCCCGGTCAAGGCACATATGAGAAAGCAATCAATGAACAACTAAGGAGCCGCAACGAAGAATTGATGTTTCTCATTTCTCTCCCTTCCTGTCTGTCTGTCCTTATCTGTCCCTCTCTCTGGTGCTCTCTGTCTCTGGCCACAAACAAACAAACAAACAAAACATCACTAAAAGTGAGACCACTGGACATAATGTGCCTCCTGATGTGATACAATTGGAAGTACAAAACACTGCCTCAGGCCTGACCTGTGGTGGCGCAGTGGATAAAGCGTCGACCTGGAAATGCTGAGGTCACCGGTTCGAAACCCTGGGCTTGCCTAGTCAAGGCACATATGGGAGTTGATGCTTCCAGCTCCTCACCCCCCTTCTCTCTCTCTGTCTCTCCCTCTCCTCTCTAAAATGAATAAATAAATTAAAAAACCCACTTCCTCAGAAGGCTTTATGCCAAAAAATTGAACCTGAAACTAGCCAAGCATCTGAATCTAACTGCCAATCTTCAGGAAGTACGGGTAGGAGAGGAACATGTTAAATGATAATACAAGGATACAATTAACCAAATCCAGATTGTTGCAAGTTCTTCAAATTTATTCTATAAATATCATGCCCCAAAGAGAAAGAGCTTATCTATTAAATATGTGGTCCTGTCTCAGTGGCTAGAGTGTTGGCCAGTGTTTGGATGTCCCAGGTTCATTTCCCAGTCAGGACACACAGGAGTAGCAACCATCTGCTTCTCCCCTCTTTCCCTTCTCTCCCTCTTCCCCTCCTGCAATGGCTCAATTGGTTAGAGTGTGGGCCTGGGCACTGAGGATATCTTGGGTTAGTACCAACATGTCAGCCTCAGGCACTAAAAATAGCTTGGAACTCGAGCATTGACCCTAGATGGGGTTGCCAGGTGAATTCCAGTCAGGGCACTTGTGGGAGTCTGCCTCACTATCTCCATTCCTTTCACCTAAAAAAGAAAAAAACCTACTATAAAAAGACATTTTTTTTTTGAGACTGTTGGGGAAAACTAAAACCAAACTGCATGCAATATGATATTTTTAAAAACTTTACTGAGTATGGATGTGTATTTTTGAACTAAACTTTATTTTAGAATAGTTTTAGATTTACAGAAAAATTGTAAATAAAGAGTTTCCACTTATTGCAAACATAGTTTCTCCTGGTATTAACATCTAATAATTATGTGGTCATTTTTTTAGATTTTTTTTTTTTTTTTTTTTAGAGAGAGAGAGAGTCAGAGGGATAGATAGGGACAGATAGACAGGAATGGAGAAAGATGAGAAGCATCAATCATCAGTTTTTCGTTGCAACACCTTAGTTGTTCATTGATTGCTTTCTCATATGTGCCTTGACCGTGGGGCTTCAGCAGACCGAGTAACCCTTTGTTCAAGCCAGCAACCTTGGGTCCAAGCTGGTGAGCTTTGCTCAAACCAGATGAGCCTGCGCTCAAGCTGGCGACCTCGGGTTCTCGAACCTGGGTCCTCCGCATCCCAGTCCAACGTTCTATCCACTGCGCCACCGCCTGGTCAGGCCATTTTTTTTTTAGAATTAATGAACCAATTTGACACATTATTACTAATTAAAGTTCATACATTATTTAGACATCCTTAACTTTTCCCTAATGTCTTTTTTCCTGTTCTATCAACTAAATTACATTTAGTTGTCATATCTCCTTAGGCTCCTCTTGGCTGAAACAGTTTTGTAGACTATGATGACTTGGACAGTTTAGAATAGTACCGGTAGAGTATTTTGGAGAATGTCACTCAATTGGGGTTTGTTTGATGTTTCATAGTTAGACTGGGCTTTGGGTTTTCGGGAGGAAGATCACAGAGCTAAAATGCCATTTTACAAGGGTAGCTATTATCAATGTGACTAATCATTTTTGGTGTTAGCTTTAATCGTCTGGCTGAGGTAATGTTTGTCAGATGTTCCCACTCTAAAGTTACTTTTCTCCCACTGTGTTCCAGTGGGCACTTTCCTACTTTCTGGGACTACAAGATATTCCAGGCTCATCTTGTATATTTCCTGCCCCAATCTTAGAAGCAACACTTTTTCCATTCTTGGTTCCAAATGGTTGCCTGGCATGTGGTAGTGCAGTGGATAAAGTATCAACCTGGAACGCTAAGGTTACCGGTTCGAAACCCTGGGCTTGCATGGTCAAGGCATATATGGGAATTGATGCTTCCTGCTCCTCCCATTTCTCTTTCTCTCTCTTTCCTCCCCTCTCTAAAATGAATTTAAAAATCTAAAAAAAAAAAAAAATCTTAAAGAAAAAAAAAGAAAGGAAAATTGTGCTCTGGCTGGATAGCTTGGCTTGTTAAAGCATTATCCTAAAGCACAGAGGTTGCTGGTTTGATCCCCAGTCAGGGCACATACAGAAACAGATTGATGTTCCTGCTTCTCTCTCTCTCTCTCTCTCTCTCTCTCGCTTCGGCAGCACATATACTAAAAGAAAGGAAGCGGGCCTGACCGGGAGGTGGTGCAATGGATAGAGCGTCGGACTGGGATGCGGAAGACCCAGGTTCGAGACCCCGAGGTCGCCAGCTTGAGCGCGAGCTCATCTGGTTTGAGCAAAGCTCACCAGCTTGGACCCAAGGTCGCTGGCTTGAGCAAGGGATTACTTGGTCTGCTGAAGGCCCACGGTCAAGGCACCTATGAGAGAGCAATCAATGAACAACTAAGGTATCGCAATGAAAAACTGATGGTTGATGCTTCTCATCTCTCTCCGTTCCTGTCTCTCTGTCCCTTTCTATCCCTCTGTCTGACTCTCTCTCTCTCTGTCTCTGTAAAAAAAAAAAAAAAAAAGAACCAACCAATGAGTGCCTAGATAAGTGGAAAAACAAGTTGATCTCTCTCCCCCCCACTAAAGAAAAATAAGTAGCCTGGCCTGTGGTGGCGCAGTGGATAAAGCGTCGACCTGGAAATGCTGAGGTCGCCGGTTCGAAACCCTGGGCTTGCCTGGTCAAGGCACATATGGGAGTTGATGCTTCCAGCTCCTCCCCCCGTCTCTCTCTCCCTCTCTGTCTCTCTCTCCTCTCTAAAAAAAATGAATAAATAAAGTAAAAAAAAAAAAAAAATTTAAAAAAAAAAAAAAAAAAAGAAAAGAAAAATAAGTAAATAATTATATTAGAGCCCGACCAGTGGTGGCACAGTGGATAGAGCATCAACCTGGGACTTTGTTGGTTCTTCTCAGCTGACAAAGGAAATGTATATGTATACTATTATATATTCACATATAAATATTTCCATATATAACCTCTGAGTCTATACATGGATGAATTTTTTTAAAACTCTGTTACAGATACACAGTATAATACATCTGATATTAATTATATAGCTAAGCTCTGGCCGGATACCTCAGTTGGTTAGAGTGTCCTCCTGATAAGCCAAGATTGTGGTTTGATCCCCAGTCAGGGCACACACAAGAAGCAGCCAATGAATGCACAACTAAGTGGAATTATAAATCGGATCAGTGTTTCTCTCTCTTTCTCTCCCTCTCTCTCTCTTTTCTCTGTCTCTCTAAAAAAGTCTATTTAAAAAAGTATAGCCTGACCAGGCGGTGGTGCAGTGGATAGAGCGTCAGACTGGGATGTGTGGAGGACTGAGGTTCGAGACCCCAAGGTCGCCAGCTTGAGTGTGAGCTCATCTGGTTTGAGCAAGGCTCATCAGCTTAAGCCCAAGGTTGCTGGCTCGAGCAAGGGGTCGCTCAGTCTGCTGTAGCTCCCCGGCCAAGGCACATATGAGAAATCAATCAATGAACAACTAAGGAACCACAACGAAGAATTGATGGTTCTCATCTCTCTCCCTTCCTGTCTGTCTGTCCCTCTTTCTGACTCTGTCTCTCACACAAGAAAAAATATATATATAGCGGCCTAGGCCAGGTGGCTCAGTGGATAGAGTGTTGTCCCCTGCCTTTGATGGGGCAGGTTCAATCCATGGTCAGGATACATATGAGAAGCAACGTATGAGTGCACGTCTAAATGGAACAACTAAGTGGAGCCATGAGTTGATGCCTCTTTTTCTCTCCTCTCCCTCCACTCCCACTCAAATTAATGGAAAAAAAATTTAATTATATAGCTAAGATTTACTTTTAAAGACTCCAGCAAAACAACAACAAAAAACAAGACAGTTGGCTAAGACAATCATTAAAGCTATGATGGTTATATTGAGGAGTCATCACACTATTCTCTCTACTTGTGTATATGTTTAAAATATTCCATAATAAAAAATACTCCATAATAAAAATTTTTAAATAAAAATAGAGCCAGAAAAGCCTCAATTGCCAGGCTTCAGTTAAAGAGGATCAACTCAAAAAGAGAAACACAGCCCTGGCCAGCTTGGTTGGTTGGTTAGAGCATCGTCCTAAATAAAGCAAAGGTTTTGGGTTCCATCCCCAGTCAGGGCACATACAGGAACAGATCAATGTTTCTGTCTGTCTGTCTCTCCTTTCCTCTCTCTCTCTAGAATCAATAAATAAAAATTTTAAAAAAGAAAAAGAAAAATGCAGACAGCCAGATAAGGGTGTTCTGACACACACACTCACACATGAAACTTCCTCTCTGGGTGAAACTCTGCCATCCCTAAATGAAATTTTGAAGAGGACAAATTTTTTTCTTCCATACATTTGGATCCATCTGACAGTTCAGAAACCTCAAACTTCTTGCTCTCTTCCTCCTTCCTAAATCTGCTTTTGGGGGGTAATCTGATCATTTGAAAGTCCCCTGTGACTATAAATTAAAGTGTAGTTTTTCCTAGAAATATGACCTTTCTGCTTCATCTTTGGCTGGGCAAGGAGTGGCATTGTTTTTAGCTTGGGAATTTCAGGCAGTGGATTTTTGGCAGGGTCAGTTCCAGTTCTCAGCGCCCCTGGAATCGCACCTGCAGGTGGTTTTCCTCCAAGCCCCACAAGCCTTCTCTAAGGTGATAAGGAACACAGTCTGTGCCCTGCCCCATTCCTTCAGTGAAACTTCCCAATTCTTACCTCTTTACCATTTATTACCTCAGGAAATAATATGTTCTTGGTCACAGGGCTGGGGACTGTCAGGAATCCACGGCTCACATTGATTCCCTCTTGGTTCACCTTCACCCTTCACTCCCCTACCCACAGTGCGGGAGGGCAGACAGGAAGAGGAGGTCCAAACTCTGAAAATAATAAAGCAGTTGCTTCCTAAGACTGCTGGAAGTTGCTACCAGGGTGTTCTGCTACTTTGGGCAGATGTTTTTTTTTTTTTTTTTTTTTAAATTTTATTTATTCATTTTAGAGAGGAGAGAGACAGAGGAGAGAGAGGAGAGAGAGGAGAGAGAGACAGGGGGGAGGAGCTGGAAGCATCAACTCCCATATGTGCCTTGACCAGGCAAGCCCAGGGTTTCGAACCGGCGACCTCAGCATTTCCAGGTCAACGCTTTATCCACTGTGCCACCACAGGTCAGGCTGGGCAGATGTTTTTTATTTTGAGGTTTGTCTTTCCCTTCTCTGGATCCTTGGCCTCCTTGTGGAGTCCTAGGTCATAAAAGGCAGAGAATGGGCAGACACTTAATTGATCTGAACAGGGAAATGCCAGGGCTCAACCTTGTTCCATCCATAAGGAACTGCTGGTGGCCGTTCCTCTCCCCAGGGATAGATCATAGCTGGCTTCAGTTCTGTTCTGAGGACAGGAATTCCTGGAACAGCTGCTCCTGCATTAGGTCAAATATATTTCCTGTTGATTTGATTACTTTGCTTCCAAGCAATGAATGTATGAGAGGAAGGGAGATTTTTACAGGCGTCTATTTGCATAGGCAGCCAACCGCCTCCAGTGCACGCGCACATGCATACACACACACACACACACACACACACCCCAATACACTTTCTCCCTATCCACCCACAAAGTGTCAGTCACATTTAGAGTTTGCACAAATGCATACCTTCCCTCATATATCACAATGCACACCCTCTCACCCACCTACACACGTCTCCCACAAAAGCACACCTGCTTGGATAACTTTAAAGTATGTTCTTATACCATGCTGACAGAGAGGGGGGGGGAGGGGGAGGGGGGAGATAGGTAAGAAGAATGGGTTGTGAGGGCTCAGGAAGGCAAGCATCCTATGTAGGAGCTGGAAATTCAGAAGATCCAGATCCCACAGCTCCCCCACCCCACCCACATACCCTGCAAATAGAAATACTAAGAATTGAGGCCCTGGGCAGGTAGTTTAGTGGATAGAGTGTCCTCCAGGTGCACTGAGGTTGTGGGTTCCATCTCCGGTCAGGGCACATACAAGAAATAATCACTGAGTACGCAACTAAATGGAACAACTAAATGGAACGAGTCAATGCTTCTCTCTCTCTCCCCCCTTTCCCCTCCCTTCCCCTCTCTCTCAAGTCAATGGAAACATTTAAAAAATAAGAGAGATATACTAAGAATTGAGAGGGATTCAGAAGCAGAAACTCAAGACTCCTGGCCCCACATGGAAATTGTGCTGCTGGAGAGTGACAGTGATTTGCTTCAGCAGAGCTGAGATACAAAGTAGTAGAAACTCTGACTAGAGAATGCAGTGACATCCATGACATGTATGAGGAGCGCATTTTAATAGGTAGCTTTGAATAATCCTTGGACTGGAATTCCTTGTGGGAGTTCAGTAAATGAGGAGAAGGGAATGAGGGGAATAGAGGAAGGGGAAGACTGGGTTTGGGCTCTGGGTTTAACATTATGTAGGAGGGTCTTTCCAGTGTCAGCCAGAGTCAATAAGAAGAGGCTTCCCACCTGACCTGTGGTGGTGCAGTGGATAAAGCGTCAACCTGGAAATGCTGAGGTTGCTGGTTCAAAACCCTGGGCTTGCCTGGTCAAGGCACGTATGGGAGTTGATGCTTCCTGCTCCCCCCCCCCCCATAATGAATAAATAAAATCTTAAAAAAAAAAAAAGAAGAAGAAGAGGCTTCCCTCCACTGTAAACCTGAAGTCCCCTTTAGAGCGGTAAGGTGAAGGAGAGAGCCTTGAGAAGCGACAAGGGCTCAAGGGCAGGGCTGCTGCAGCCACACTGCCACAGTGGCGGCCCTTGCGAATCTGGTTTCAGCACCAGACTGTCCCTGCCTGCCTTGATCCGACTCAGCCCAAACTCAGAAGCTGTGGGTTCTGGAGCGGGGCAAGTTTGTTTCTTTAGGGAAGGGTCCTGGAGCCAACCCACAGTGCCCAAGAAAATTGGTAGAGTGCTCAGCTAAATCGAAGACTTGGGCCCATGCGATCCAACTGACAGAGGTTCCAGAGCCTCTCCCCATGTTGTCGCCTGGGGCGCCCATAGCTGGGTCTGAGGCTGCCACCATCACTGCTGTTGTTATCATTAGTGTAATTAATAAACAAGCACTGATGGGGCCAAGCGGAGGAAGAGCCAGGCTCCCACTCCTCAGAAGGTGAATCCCTGGAAAGATCCAGTGAGGCTGCGGGAAACATGGGACTGAGTGGTGTGTCCCTCCTCCCCACCCAGGAGTTCTGTGAAGGGCCTTCTGGAGTAAGCTCTGTGGCCCAGTTAGAGGCAAAAGCAAGGGGAGGAGAACACAGGCTGGATTTGGAACCAGCTCTACATATGCCTGACAGGATCAACCACCACAGTGATTACTAATTCTGGGACAGGCCAACCTCTGATGCAATTTAATAGGCACCTATTTATTTATGGAGTGCCTACTGTGTGCAAAGTGCCCTACTAATAGCAACTAAAGTTTTATTGGGTACTGTAATAATACAGCCAACTTTCATATCATATCCTGGGGAATGTTGGGGTAGAAGCTGAGGAAGCAACTAAGAAGAATGACAACCCCCCAAACATATGGGCCACTGAGCTTTGGCCTAGCAGATAAAACCTGAGTATTACCAAGAAAGAGCTTGGAAAACTTGAGACTCAAGGCCCAAGATCTTGAAAATAAAGGGGTGGGAAATGAGGCACGAATTGGGGAATCTGGGTGAAAAGCTAATAGAGGCACGAAGGGATGCTAGTAGATCCTGTGGGGGAGCCCTGAGGCACGACAATTCGGGGGAGGGCTGATGATCCTAAGTGTCTTGGGATGCTTTGTACACTGAGAGGCAGGTGATGGGTCGGGACAAAAGTTGGGGTGTGGTAGAGGCTTCCAGCGACGTTTTGAGGGAAGGATCTGGAGTGTTGGGTTTGAAAAGATTCAAGAGTATTTCGGAAAAGAAGGGGCGTGGCTGGAGTGCCCATCCAGGGGACCCACCCAGATCCTCGGGATCGACATTAGGGTAGTTGGGACAGGGAGTGCTGGCCAGGACTGGGGAGATATGTAGGTGGGGATCGGCCGGAGACCTGGCTGGCAACCGCCAGATTGGCGCTGGGATCAAGCGGCTGGAGGCTCCGCGGGGGGGGCGGTACGAGCTCCGGCTGCGGGCGGGAGGACCAGGGAGGAGGCGGCGGCTCCGAGAAGAACATGAATCAGCGGCGGCGGCAGCGGCGACGGCGGCGACGGCTGTGGAAGGAGCGCAGTGGCCCAGGAGTGGCCCCGCGGACCCCGCGCTGCTGACAGCGGCCACCGCGACACTCAGCGGGCGCGGGTCTCGGAGGCTCCGGCCGCAGCACCGCCCCACCCCCGGCCGGCCCCCGCCCCTCCCGCGGCCCTCCTCTCCCCTTCCTCCTCCTCCTCTCCTCCTTCCTCCGCCCTGGTCGCTCGCGGGCCGGGCCCGGCATGGTGCGGCGCCGACGCCGATGGCGCTGAGGCGGAGCATGGGGCGGTCGGGGCTCCCGCCGCTGCCGCCGCCGCCGCCGCCGCCGCAGCCGCTGCTGCTGCTGGCGGGTCTGGCCGCCCTGCTGCTCCCCGAGCCCGTGGCCGAAGGTAGGGGCTGGCCCTGGAGGCGGCGGGAAGCAGGGGCTGCGGAGGGGCGCGGCCGGGGTCGGAGCCCCGGGACCGTAGCCGAGTGAGCCCCGGGCCTGGGCGGGCCAGAGATTTGGGTGAGGGGACCAAAGCTGGATGGCCGAGCCTTGGGGACTGGCAGAGGGGGCGTAGCGGTGTGTTCGCTGTGGGATCTCGGGGCCCCCACCCCCAACTTTCTCTTGTCCGGGGCTCTTCGTGGGGAATGGAAAGGAAAGGAGTGGGGCTGTGGGCTCAGTGGTCAGCGGGGTTGTTTGGGACCGGATTTTCCCATCTCTATGTTCCTAGTTGTTGGCTCTCCCTTCTCAGCCCCGGGACCCCCATTCTGCCCACTGCACACACCAAGCTCTCGCTGAAACCACAGGGACTGGGGCTAAGCACCCAAGGGGCACCATTTAGGTACAGGGCTGTGATGGTGCGGGGTTACAGAAAACAGCTGGCATACTCCAGTTCCTGGCCCACTAAGCTTCCTGAAGTCTGGGATGTTGGAGAGGGTGGGCTGGGGCAAGGTTGCTAGTCTTTGTGGGGGTTAGCCTTGTGTTCCCACATAGCCACAGAGGCATTTGCCAGTCACAGGAGTGCTCCTTGCAGCATACTGGATCCTCAAGTTTACACTACACACCCCTGGGACTGCTGGGAGTGTATGGGGCATGAGACTGTCTCTCCTTGCCCTGTGACTGATCCTGCCAGGATGAAGGGAGTAGGGAAGAAACACATGCCAGAGCAGCAGGCAGGGAGCTGGCACCTTCTCTGGAGACAGCACTCCTTGTCATACCAGCCTCTCAGGGAAGGGAAAGGAAAGAGTGAGAAGTATTTACAAGCTGAAAGGTATGTGTCTCAGGATCAGAGAGAGCCCAGGATAGAGTCACACAGCATAGGGCAGGAAGAAGCAGGACTGGGTTTCAGATATGTGGATAGTTCACCTGCCCTTCTTTGCTTAAAAACATGCCAGGAGACTAAGAGGGTGTCTGTGTGTGCACACATGCAGAGGATAGTGTTCAGAGGGTGGCTTCTGTTGATGTGACAGTAGCTCAGGGGTCTTGGGCTCCCCATTCAGGGCCCCTCCCCTCCCTTCTACCTCCTACCTTCCTAGCACCCGCCCCTGCACACATTCAGGTATTAATAGAGCAGGCGGCTGCCAGGAAGGCTGCCATGTGTTTGATCTGACGTGGTTTTGCAGCCATATGTTCTCCACTTCAGGGGAGCACCCCCCTCCCTCCCTTCCTCAGCCTCCTTTCATTTGCCGGGGTGGGCTGCAGGGAGTTGCCAGCAGGAGTGCAGGTCTGGGCTGACACCCTGGGTGGAGAACTGGCTGCCTGTTGCACTGGCTGGGTATGGCATTCCCAGGGCAGAACCTGCCCCATGTGTGTAAGAATGCCCCACTGTTTCAGCCTAGCTTGTTTTCTTTTTAGTTTTTGGGCCTGAACTTAACGTTGCCCAGCAGGGAGGTATGGGGAGGAGGTTGTTTCCTCAGCTCTGGGGGGAGCTTGGCAGTGGCGGAAATGGTGCCTAGAGAGCCTGTTATGCCCCTTTCCACAGCTCAGGTCTAAGTCCCTTGTACACTGTCCTGCCTCTGCTTCTGTGGCCATTGGCTGAGAATGAGCCCTCTGACACAGAAGGTAGATTCTAGAAAAGGATGGGGGATATTTCTAGAGACAGGGGACCTCTTAAGCTGGCTGACACATTCTTCTTCCCACCTCACAGGCCTGAAACTCATGGGAGCCCCAGTGAAGCTGACAGTGTCTCAAGGGCAGCCGGTTAGTCTCAACTGCAGTGTGGAAGGGATGGAAGATCCTGAGATACAGTGGATGAAGGACGGGGCTGTGGTCCGGGGCCTGGATCAGATGTACATCTCAGTCAGCGAGCAGCACTGGATCGGCTTCCTCAGGTGCAGGACTGTGGGGGAAGGTGTGGGATGCCAGCCTGGGGACATTGGGAGCTGGGGCAATGCTGATGCCCGGAGGTCTGTGGTTTCTTTATTTGGCAACCTGTGAAAACTTCCAGAAGTTGGGGCAGGCTGAAACTATTGACTCTGCCCAGCAGAGCTGCTCCCCTTGACCCTGGGAGTTGAGCCTCCTATCCTGTTTCCACAGCCTGAAGTCAGTGGATCGTTCTGATGCGGGCCAGTACTGGTGCCAGGTGGAGGATGGGGGCGAAACTGAGACCTCCCCGCCAGTGTGGCTCACAGTAGAAGGTGAGGAGGCATGTGGGCATGTTGGCCGTGTGCTGGTGACCACACCACTGGAAACAAAAGCTCAGTGGAAGAAAGCTGCCTCACTGCCCTCTGGAGCCTGACTGTACCAGGCTCCAGGCCCACCCCAACATTGAAAGACCATATCTGCTGGAGTCTGGGTATTTGAGAACCAAGGGGCAACTAGGTCTCACAACCTACGGGATCAAGTCAGTTTCAGTTGTTTGAACAACAAACCTCAAGCACCCATCTGGGGCTGGACCCTGTTCTGCCAAGTGGCCAGGCTAGGAGGGGGAGAGATGGGGGAGGGGAGGAAAGATTCACAGCTGTGGGAGCTCAGAGCTGTTCAGCCCAGGAAAACAAGTGACTAAGAAAGTAACAAAGGGCTCTGAACTGGAGCTGGGTCCTGCCAGCGGAACTCTGCTCAAGCTTCTGCCCACTTTTCCTCTCTTTTTGCCCTTCCTCCAGCTCCACATCCTCTGCCCTCTCTCTTGCTATCAGAGTGGGTCTGGGAAGTGGGAATTTGCTGTGCCCCAGGGGACAGCATAAAGGGTATTCCTAAGGGAGGCACAGAAGAGCAGTCCTGTCATGCTAGGTGCCTGTTCTGCAGGTGACCCAATCAGAAGGGCCTGTGGGACCTTATGCAGAGAGGGTTTAAAATGGTAGCAAATTTGTGGTTGGGGAGCTGGAAGCTGAGAGGGAGCAAGGCTCACTCCCCATGTCTCTTTTCTCCCTAGGTGTGCCATTTTTCACTGTGGAGCCAAAAGATCTGGCAGTACCACCCAATGCCCCTTTCCAACTGTCTTGTGAGGCCGTGGGTCCCCCCGAACCAGTTACCATTATCTGGTGGAGAGGAGGCACAAAAGTTGGGGGACCTGCTCCCTCTCCTTCTGTTTTAAATGTAACAGGTAAGTAGCCTCAGGAGGGGCTTTGAACAGGGGTGGTAAGGTTGTCAGAGTTCAAATCTGCTTAAATGACTATTTGCTTTTGTGAGTGTCCAGAGCAGACTCTGGTGCCTGGGTGCGAGAGCTGCACCATAGCTAAGCTCATTAATCAGGTGTGCTAGGCCTGCTGGGTGGCGATCCTGCTGCACGTGCTTAAGGCGGATGCTGGAGCCTCGTTCCCTGGTTCATGAGAGTGTAGGCTGTGTACAGCTGGCCCTGGGAGATGAATTGGGTGGGACCAGGGGCACCCATTTCCCTTCCATCCCCCACTCTTCCCAAGGGAAGGAGCCAGGAACCAGCCCACGCAGAGCTAGGAGGAGTGTCTGGCAGATTTGCCTAGAAGACAGTCTCAGGCTGCAGAGTGGGGAATGGCCGGGGGAAGAAAATCAGGGAGGGGAGGCCAGCACAAAAATACAGGGCATCCTCTCCTCATAGCCCTTGCATTGTTTTCCTAAACATCTGTATCTGTGCACACCTCCACACAATGAGACTTAGAGCTGCCATACCTGCATACCCACCTGCACCCCAGGGTCCTCAGACACATGCCTCACATGCTTGTGAGGCTCACTTATCTGCGAAACAAAGTTAATGTTTCTGGTAGAGGCTTGAATTGGCCAGAAAAGATTGTTTTTCTGAGGTTGGTCTCATGAACGGGCAGGTGGGAGGGACAGGCTCTGATCTGCCAAGTGTCCTAGCAGTATGAATCTTGAAAAGAGGTGGACTGCAGGACCTGTTGGAAACGAGGACAGGTCCTGTTTAGGAGGTGCTGGGTTGCAGATTAGAAGGGGGGTTGGGTTTCCTTCTCTCTAGATGTGCGCAGTCGGACCCTCAGGCAGCCAGCCTGGTAATAAGCACTCACTGAACTCCTCCACACGCCACACTGTGCTAGGCATCACAGGGGATGGAGGGAATACAAAAGAAATAGAAGCCATCTGTCCAGCCCCCAAGGAATTAGACAAGACACATGCATGAGGAGCCAAGAGCTATTGCAAGACAAAGAATCTGCAGATACAGCAATGATGTGGCACAGAGCAAACACAGAAGGGCTCTGGAATGTGCAATAATGGAGTGGCCAGAAAGGGGAGGCAGTCTTGTGCTGTGTTTTGGAGATGGGATTGAGGTGGGAGGATGGGATAGCACTTCTCAAGTGCTTACTGTGTGCCATGCACTTTACATCATTTGGTTCTCACAGTTCTCCCATTTGGGAGATGAGAAGACGGAAGTCCAGTCTTTGGATTTATACCCAGGCCCGTTAGACTCCAAAGCCCCTGTTTGTTCTGCTGTAACCCCACTAGCCTCTTCTTTTGGCTGTAGGGAATTTTAGGATATTTAAGATCTGGAGCCTAAGTATCTACCTTCCCCAATCTCAGTCTGAGTGGGAGTTGCTGCTTGGTAGGGGGGCTGACTGTGGTTTTCTGGCCCCAGGGGTGACCCAGAGCACTGTGTTCTCCTGTGAAGCTCACAACCTGAAAGGCCTGGCCTCTTCTCGCCCAGCCACGATTCGGCTCCAAGGTAGGACTGGTGAGGAGAGAGGGTAGGTGAGCCAGGGGCGTTCTTGGCAAGCTGTGCAGCAGTGGGTAAAGGCAGAATCATTTGGTGTTCCAGCTCTTTTCAGCCCTGCTGGGATCTGAGGGATGAGGGGTTAATTGGCATAGCTCCATTCCTAGTGGGAGCACCTGAGACCCTGCTGAGGCTGAGATGAGAATAGAAACCTGACGTCAGAGCAGATTTCCCATCATAGAGCAGAGCCCTTGGGAGGGAGGGAGAGGGAACCAGCAGGAGGTGGTCAAGGTTCATGCCCAACCTTGCTTCTGCCAGCCCTTGTGGAGGGCCTGGAGGAGGGGAAAACAGCCTGGCTGGATGATGGAGGAGACCCAAAGGACTGTGTTCACAGAGGGAGGGGAGGAGGGCTGAGGAGAGCCAGCTTGTGGAGGAATGGGCTGTGTCTGCAGGGCCTTCCTCTCCCAAGGCCGAGGTACTGCCTCCACCCGCTATCTTATTCTTTTCCTTGGTCAGACAGGGCCCCTGATTCAGGGAGCAGCAACCTCTCTCCACAGCCTAGGCACTCTCCTGGGCATGAGCATCTGTGTCCTACTGTTTGCTTGGCTTGTGGATATTGCTGTGGTCCTGGGAGTGACGAGTAGTCATCTTTAGTTTAAAGGGGACGGACCCTAGGGAGGGAGGGACTCCAGATTTGATTCCCATGTCGTCGTCGTCTGTTCTCTCCTCTCGTATCCTTCCTGGGCACTGAACTCTAGGACACTGACTCTGAGTTCCCATCCACAGCACTGCCCGCAGCCCCCTTCAACATCACCGTGACAAAGCTCTCCAGCAACAATGCTAGTGTGGCCTGGGTGCCAGGTGCTGACGGCCGAGCTGTGCTCCAATCCTGTACAGTCCAGGTAAACTAAGAGGGCGGATAGGCACCCTTGGCCTTGTTAATTCTGGCTGCCTCCGTGGCACTGTGTGGACAGTGGTATCACACTAACTACCACTAGACTTTCCCATGGAGCTTGGTCTCCAGCTCCATTTAGGTGTCGTTCTCTTACCAGGAACAGTGCAGTTCACTGCCTCTTATAATAGGCGGCTCTGGCAACCAAGTGACTCTGCAGAGTGGCTGAAACCCATGCATTCTTCAGGCTGGAAAGCAAATCACTAAAGCAGATTTGGGGTGTCTAGAAGGTTTTTTTTATGTTGACGAAACTCAAACCTTTGATTTATCTAATATCGACTCTTTCATGCCCCACCCCCTGACTCATGTCAAACAGAACAAGGGGACTAGGAGGGCTTCTAAGCCCCGGAGTGAAAAACCTGGGTAAGGCAACACTAAAAGCAAGAAATAATACAAGCTTATTTGTTCTCAGACATTTGCCCAAAGGGTATTATTTAATGAGTGCTGGGGAAACTGTTCTAGGCGGTTCCCCCAGGAAGCAAAAGCCCTTGCTCTGGGCTTTACCATTTAGAGGACACTACTGTGACCCTCGTTGACTCCCTTTAGCCCTTGCCCCTGGGCAAGTGGGACATGCCTATCTAGATCATGGGGACAACTCCCCGGCTTCCCAACGACCATACAACATCATAGTCTAGATAGTCAAGATTTCTTGTACATGGCGAGTCTGCCCAGGACTATATGGGCCTCTTCCATGCTCTGTCCTTGGGAGGGTATGATATGTGCATTTCTATACCCAAAGGACACCCATTTGTGTTGGGGGAGGTGGGTATGAAACAGTATTTTTACACTCATGCACATGACAGCTCTCGAGGTATAGATCCTTATGTCACCACATTCTGGCTTGAGAGTCCAAGGATTTGGAGATTATAAATACAAGCCTGATCTTCCAGGTTGTTTTGAAGCTTGTTTGTCAATATATTAAGATAGAAAATATTTTATTTAATAATTTGTGCCTGACCAGGTGGTGGTGCAGTGGATAGAGCATTGACCTAGGACGGTAAGGACCCAGGTTTGAAACCCCAAGGTCACCCGTGGGTTCATCCAACTTGAGTACAGGGTCACCAGCTTGAGTGTGAGATCATAGACATGACTCCATAGTCACTGGCTTGAGCCCAAAGGTCGCTGGCTTGAAGCCCAAGGCCATTGGCTTAAGCAAGGGGCCACTGGCTCAGCTGGAGTTCTCCAGGCACGTATGAGAAAGCAATCAAGGAACAACTAAAGTGTCGCAACTACGAGTTGATGCTTCTCATCTCTCTCCCTCCCTGTCTGTCCCTGCCCCTCTCTCTTTCTCTCTCTCTCTTGCTTGCTTGCTTAAAAAAAATGTTAGCTGATTTATAACATAAGTATTAAATGGAGCCATATGGTACACGATCTCCATTTGTACTGTTGCCTTGGGCTCCCAAATTGGGAGGTGAAGGCCTGGCTCACGATGCCCAAGGCTCCCTTGAGAAGCTCTGAGACTCTGAGCTGGCTGGCATACAGACAGTTACAATAAGTGGTAACTACCCTAATCAAGTTATGCACCAAGCACAAAGGGACACGAACTTTCTGCAGTAGTTGAGAAAGGCTTTCACAGAGAAAGTGGTATTTGTGTTGAGTGTTAAAGGATGAGTTGCACTTTGCTAAGAAGAGCAGGTCATTCTAAGCAAAGGGAACAGCATTTGCAAAGGCACAGAGGTATGGAAACTGGTGTATTATTGGCGGGGTGGTGGTGGTGGAAAGGGGTGGGTTGTGTTTTCTGATAGACGTAGAAGAGGCATTAGCTCCCCCCCAAACCCATACCCATACCCATACCACATCTGTCTCCCTCTACATCATTAATTTTCTGCTTTTCTGTAGGTGACGCAGGCCCCAGGAGGCTGGGAGGTCCTGGCTGTCGTGGTCCCTGTGCCGCCTTTTACCTGCCTTCTCCGGGACCTGGCACCTGCCACCAATTACAGCCTCAGGGTGCGCTGTGCCAATGCCTTGGGGCCTTCTCCATATGCTGATTGGGTGCCCTTTCAGACAAAGGGTCTAGGTAAAAGGACTTGCAGAGCGGAGTGGCTGGGCAAGGCTGGAGTGGGGGAGGGGCCATGTTGGTTCCTGTTCTGAATGGAGTTGATTGGGAGAGGAGCTACCAGAGGGAGCTTTACACATGATTTGGCAAACACTGAGTGCCTGCAGCATACTTGTGAACTAGATAAATCCTACCCTTCTCCCAAGCAGCTCTAGTTTTAGTGAATGGAATAGATAAACTAGATAGAACAGATAAAGAGAGTTCCTCAGGGTGGTTCAAGAAAACTTTCATAAAGAGATCTGCGGTGTGATTAAGGAAGAAGCCTTGTTTGGGGGGAAAATCTCACTGCAGGAAGAGGGGACAGTGAAGCTGACTGGTGGTGGCACAGGAGATAGAGTGTCGACCTGGAACGCTGAGGTCCCAGGTTCAAAACACCAAAGTCACCAGCTTGGGTGTGGGGTTGCCAGCTTGAGTGTGAGATCATAGACATGACCTCATGGTCGTTGGCTTGAGCAAGGGATCACTGGCTCAGCTGGAGCACCCTGTCAAAGCACATATGAGAAGCAATCAATGAACAACTAAAGTGCTGCAACTATAAGTTGATGCTTCTCATCTCTATGCCTTCCTGTCTGTCTTGTCTGTCTCTAAATAAATAAGAAGAGGGCACAGTGAGTGCAAAGACCTGCATGGCAGGAACTTATTTGGCATTCTCTAGCAACTCCAAGGAGACTGGCAGGATGTGGCTGAGGCAGTCACCAAGGTGATTAAGAGCAACACTGTCTAGCAGGGGTGCTGCCATTGCTAAGCCCTCCTCCCTAGGACATGGGTGAGAGTAGTCAGAACTAGTAGGCAAGCTCTTCCCCTACCTGTTGCTCACTGAGCTGTTTAGGCAAGCTCTTCCCCTACCTATTGCTCACTGAGCTGTTTAGTTCTTGGGAGTTGGCTCCAAAGGCCAGCATGGGATAGTGATGGTGGGAAGGGTAAGGCTTTTAGCATCCTCCTCTCTTTGGGTACAGCACCAGCCAGCGCTCCCCAGAACCTCCATGCCATCCGCACAGACTCAGGCCTCATCCTGGAGTGGGAAGAAGTGATCCCTGAGGGCCCGTTTGAAAGCCCTCTGGGATCCTACAAACTATCTTGGGTTCAAGACAACGGAACCCAGGTAAGAGAAGACAGAAGCCTCTACCCTCTAGGTTTACCAGTGACCTCTCAAGGGCTCTAAGGCCTTTGGCTTAAGAATAGCTGCCCTTGGTAGGCCTGGGGCCCTGGTGGGCCTCCCACCACCCCAGGAAGTTCACTCCTCCTGCCTGCCTTCCCCTGCAGGTTGTGCTTTTTATTGGATTATGTTTCCTGTTAGGATTGCATCCATTGGCTACTTTGTTTATAACGCAGGAAGCACATTTCTGCACAAACTGGGGGAGGGCACAGAAAGGACCTTATCCAGAGTCCAGTTTCCTCCCATCCCCCACCTCTGTGTTCCCGGGACTGAGCCTTATTTGTGTTCAGGAAAGGCATCTGTAGCCTGGAGCAGGAATGTGATAAGTTCAAGCTGGTATGTTCCTAGCTGGGCCTTTTTCTGCCTTCAGGCCCCAGCTAGAGGCCTTTTCCTCAGACCCAGTGTGGGATGGGGGCTTTTCTTGGCTGCAGGGTGAACTGATAGTGGAGGGGACCTGGGCCAACTTGACGGTTTGGGATCCCCAGAAGGACCTGATTGTGCGCGTGTGCGTCTCCAATGCAGTTGGCTGTGGGCCTTGGAGTCAGCCACTGGTGGTCTCTTCTCATGACCACGCAGGTGAGGCCTGTAGAGGGAGGGGACAGGATGAGGCATGTCAAGGGCACCCTAGACTAGTGGTAGGAGGCTGACAGCACTTTACTTCCCAGTAGGCCCAAAAACTCAGAGTCAAGCAGTTGAGGCTTGGGTTGAGCCTCATCTTACACTACATCTCATTCTCTGGTTGTGCGTCGGCCTCAGGAGCCAGGGCCAGTCACTGACAGGGTAGGGGCTCTCAAGGCTTCCTTTGGAGCCTCTTACCACTTGGGACCTGACATGGCTTAGGGAGTCTCTTGACCAGGTCAGAGGGCCATCACTGGAAAGTTTTAAAGGGACTCCTAGGTGTCAGCCTTCCTCATACCCCTGTCTCCCACAGGGCAGCAGGGCCCTCCCCAGAGCCGCGCATCCTGGGTGCCTGTGGTCCTGGGTGTGCTGACAGCGCTGGTGACCGCTGCTGCCCTGGCCCTCATCCTTCTTCGAAAGAGGCGGAAGGAGACGCGGTTCGGGTAAGGGGTAGGGACACGGAGAGAGCGGCAGGTGATGACTGAAGAATTTGGAGCTGACTCGAAGTCCTGGGTTTCCCTTTTAGGCAAGCTTTTGACAGTGTCATGGCCCGAGGGGAGCCGGCCGTTCACTTCCGGGCAGCCCGATCCTTCAATCGGGAAAGGCCTGAACGCATTGAGGCCACATGTGAGTTATGGGGAATCGTACAAGGGAAGAATGAGCTATCTTGTGCCCCTATCTGTATTCCTTTTACTAATTCATTAATTTGACCAATACATCTGAACCTTGATGAGTCCCAAGCATACCGTATAGAAAAGACACTCAGATCTTACTCTTGTGGAGGTCACCATTCTAGCTGTGGGAGAGCTAAACTAATCCCATCTCTGCTCTGTGGATGGAGTCTGCGGTGTAGGAGGCAGATTGGAGTTTGGATCAGGAACCAAAGGGGTCCCTCTCCTTTCACCACCCTCTCCCCAACAGTGGACAGCTTGGGCATTAGCGATGAACTGAAGGACAAGCTGGAGGATGTGCTCATCCCAGAGCAGCAGTTCACCCTGGGCCGGATGTTGGGCAAAGGTACCCAGACCTGTGCAGAGATGGACATGAGTGGAGTTTGCCATGTCTGAGTGTGTTTGGTTGCTCCGATCACCTTGAGGGTATGGATTTGGGATATGGTTATAAACGCCCGAGTTTGGTATGCATGGGGGAATGGTAGCTGGAAACGAGGAGTGCTGAAGAGGAGTCACTCCCAGCATACTTTGCTTTGTCTGTGGATGAGGAAGCCTCCACCAGTGGCCCCAGAGTTTAGTGAGTTTGTGTCCCTATGGAGGATCACCTGGGAGGTATAGGGGTGGAGGACGGGAGGGTGAGGGGACCAACCATAATTTTGATTGGTTTGTAGGAGAGTTTGGTTCAGTGCGGGAGGCCCAGCTGAAGCAGGAGGATGGCTCCTTTGTGAAAGTGGCAGTAAAGATGCTTAAAGGTGAGTGAAGAATAGCAGATGTAGAGTGAGGGCATCACTTGAGAGGATGAAAGTGGTGACTGGTCCTGAAGCAGGCTCTGCTGGGCCCCCAGACTTCCCCAAAAGAGTTAGTCAGCACTAACTGAGATGCCACGTGAATAATTCACAGGCCTGAACCCACAGACATCCGTGCCCAGCCTTTGCTCTCTGCCATCAGCAGTGACTGGCCTCTGAACTCAGAGTGATGAAAGCTGTGGTTGGATGAGCTGCTCGGTTGTACCAAGGGAAGGCATTAGCAAGTGGAGAAGTTGTTAAATAGCACCGCTCCTATAGCACGTTCTCCTGTTCAGGACCAGACTGTTTCCTGGGCTCCCCGGGAAGCCAAGGACATCTGAAGGACTAGGCCTTGGAGTCTTGGGTCAGAACTGGGGACATATCTTCCTCATTTCCTCCCTCCCATCCTTTTCTCCCAGCTGACATCATTGCCTCAAGCGACATTGAAGAGTTCCTCAGAGAAGCGGCTTGCATGAAGGAATTTGACCACCCACATGTGGCCAAGCTTGTTGGTGAGCTCCTTCTTAGGGGAGGCAGATACAAAATAAGGCTAAAACTGTGCTCCCTAAAGATAGCCTGTGGAAGAGAAGTTCAGACTTACCTGGTGAGTAAGCAGATTGTAAAATAGCTAGGATGTCCTGGCTGAAATCTGAGCAGTCTCCAGGTAAGGAGTTTAGTTTGTAGACCTTATACCAAAGGTCTGCACATGGAGGAGGAGGAGGAGACTCAGAAGATGCTCCCAAGATACGGGTAGTTACCAGGCCAGTGTGAAACTTGTGGGGAAAGAGGTAGCAGAGCCAGGGCTAGAGGGTAGGACCCGGCAAGTAGAGGTTTATGCAGACACTTGAACCATCCTTTGACCATTATGTGCCCTGCTCCTGACTCTTGCTTATTCCCAGGGGTCAGCCTCCGGAGCAGGGCCAAAGGCCGTCTCCCCATCCCCATGGTCATCCTGCCCTTCATGAAGCACGGGGACTTGCACGCCTTCCTGCTTGCCTCCCGGATTGGGGAAAACCCCTTTGTGAGTGATTTGGGGTGGGAGTGGCCAGGAGCTGGAAAGGGACAAAGACCCTGGGAATGAGGCTGTCTGGGTAGGGAGGGCCAATTGAACTGGTTGGGCTCTGAGTTTGCCTTTTTATGCTTAATGGGAATTATGGGCCAGGCAAGGACCCTTTCTGGGAGAAAAGACCTCTGGAGCCCCAAATTGGGGAAGTCTTGATTCCTGGGCACTTTGGAAGATTTGCCAAAGCTTCCTTGTTTTGGGAAGCCCCTCTATCCTCTTCCTTTCAGTGATTCCAAGGACAGTTGTCAGGCTTTCTGGCCAGGGATCCCCGTTTATCACACTCTGACTGGGTTGGCAGATCCAGCCTGAGCTTGCTCTGTCTATCCTCCAGAACCTGCCCCTGCAGACTCTGATTCAGTTCATGGTGGACATTGCCTGCGGCATGGAGTACCTGAGCTCCCGGAACTTTATCCACCGAGACCTGGCTGCTCGGAATTGCATGTATGTGAATTTTGGGGTCTCGGAGGTGGGAGGGAGTGGCGAGTGCCAGGAGGAGCTGGCTAATGGTCAGCTCTTGCCTGGGGCAGTATGTTCTGTGCGAGGGGACAGCTTAGGAATGAGAAGATGCCTGACTTTATTAGGGCTGCCAGCATGACCCCCTCCTTTAATACGCCTCACAGGCTGGCAGAAGACATGACTGTATGTGTGGCCGACTTCGGGCTCTCCCGGAAGATCTACAGTGGGGACTACTATCGTCAGGGCTGTGCCTCCAAACTGCCTGTCAAGTGGCTGGCCCTGGAGAGCCTGGCTGACAGCCTGTATACTGTGCAGAGTGATGTGGTGAGTATGGTGGCACAGTGAGGCTTGGTGGTAATGGAAGTAGTATGGACTAGTGTGTGGGTGGGCCTGGAGGGTTTTCAAGGGCTCAGCCAGGTTAGTGCTCTGAGCTGTGGATGCCTTGTATGAAGCCCCTGAGCCCCAAGATGTGCTTGCTTCGGGGCTCTGCCTAGCTGAGGTAGCCTAGTGACACCTTTCCTCCCACCTCGATTCTGTCCCAGTGGGCCTTCGGGGTGACCATGTGGGAGATCATGACTCGTGGGCAGACACCCTATGCTGGCATCGAGAATGCTGAGATTTACAACTACCTCATTGGCGGGAACCGCCTGAAACAGCCTCTGGACTGTATAGAGGACGTGTAAGTATCCCGGGAAGGGGCTTCTGGGAGGAAAGAGGAATTTAAAGTTTCAGCTAATGGCTATGTGCTGCTCATAACCTTGTTAGACCTTTTTTTTTTTTTGAAATGTTCTTGTCATTCATTAGGGGGAAGACTGACCTCCACCCCAAACCTCTTTATCTACCACCTCCCTATTTTCTTTCTTTCCTCCTTTCCCATCTCATATTTCTTGCTCCAGACTTTTCCTGTCGCTCTATTTTCTCCAGTTTCCAGGGAGAACCAGGAGCCCTGAAGACAAGTTATAGGGGTGAGCAGCAGTCAGTGCTGTCACCATCTCCCCACCCCCACTCCTGCTCAGTTTCCAGCTAGTCTAAGAAGACCTTTTCCCTGCCTGGGGAGCTTTCCCTGCCTGGGGAGCTTTCCCTCCCTCTCAGAGAGGGCTGCACAGGGAAAGAACTGCTGCTCCATCACATTCCTTGTTTGACAAGGAGGGGGCGTTGGGGGCGGGAGTTGGGTTCCTTTCTTGTCTTAGCCTCTTGGGAGTGGAGGGATTCCCTCCCATCGGTACTAGAGAAAAGGCCCTCTGGGGGCCCAGGTAGTCTCTGGCTTGCATGGGGTAAGGGAATAATACTAGAACAAATCAGTTAGCATGGTTAAGAGGCACTTTTTTTCCCCCCAAGTGAGAGGAAGGGAGATAGTGAGGCAGTCTCGCATGTGCCCTGACTGGGATCCACCCGGCAACCCCGACTATGGCCAATCCAGGGGTCTCCAAACTTTTTTTTTTTTTTTGTATTTTTCTGAAGCTGGAAATGGGGAGGCAGTCAGACAGACTCCCGCATGCGCCTGACCGGGATCCACCCGGCACGCCCACCAGGGGGCGATGCTCTGCCCATCTGGGGCGTCGCTCTTTGGCGACCAGAGCCATTCTAGTGCCTGGAGCAGAGGCCAAGGAGCCATCCCCAGTGCCCAGGCCATCTTTTGCTCCAATGGAGCCTCGGCTGAGGGAGGGGAAGAGAGAGACAGAGAGGAAGGAGAGGGGGAGGGGTGGAGAAGCAGATGGGCGCTTCTCCTGTGTGCCCTGGCCGGGAATCGAACCCGGGACTTCCGCACGCCAGGCCGACGCTCTACCACTGAGCCAACCGGCCAGGGCCGGGGTCTCCAAACTTTTTACACAGGGGGCCAGTTCACTGTCCCTCAGACCATTGGAGGGCTGCCAAATACAGTGGTCCTCTCACTGACCACCAATGAAAGAGGTGCCCCTTCCAGAAGTGCAGTGGGGGCTGGATAAATGGCCTCAGGGGGCCGCATTGCCTGCTGTAGTTTGGGGATGCCTGGAGCTATTCTTAGCATCTGACCTTAATGCACTCAGACCAGCCGAGCTATCCTCAGTGCCCAGGGCCATGCTTAAACCAATCAAGACACTGGCTGCAGGAGGGGAAGAGGGGGAGAGAAGGAAAAGACGGAGGGGGAGAGAAGTAGATGGTCACTTCTCCTGTGTGCCCTGACTGGGAATTGAACCCGGGGCGTCCATACGCTGGGCTGACACTCTATCCACTGAGCAACCAGCCAGGGCCAAGAGACACGTTTTCTAAAATGATAGGGATCTAGGTTCAAACCCCAGCTTATCAACTTAATAACTGTGTGACATTGGTCATATTACTTAACCTCTTTAATCCCCGTTCCTCATCTACAGTATGGGGGTTAATAATAGTCTTTTCCTCATAGGATTAGAGGAGGATTACCTCTGTTTCTTGTGGAATTAGACCTCCAGTGGTCCGAGAATGTGGACAGGTAGAGGAAGGCTCAGCCTGAATGATGGGGTCCTCTTTTTCTAGGGCAGTGGGTTCAAAGTGCCCTGAGCCTGTACTGTGTGGGTAAGAGAGAAATCTGAGTCATGAACCAGACCCTACCCCTCCTATTCATTCAGCAGAGCTCAGGGCATGGCAGGGCAGGAAGCTTGGGTCATCCTTTGGCTGCAGCCTGCCTCGGACTCGAGCCGCAGAGAGTCTGCTGGGCAGTGGGGACCAGTCCCTGGCTTAGTCTCCCGGGCAGGAGCTAGTGTTGTCAATAGAGAGTGGGCAGTTGCTGGCCTTGCACCAGGCAGCCTGGTGGACAGGTGCCAGTTGGCTCCTGGTACAGCCTTGACAATGTATCCCAGCCTGGCCATGGACTGATGGCCCCAGACCATTCCCACGGCCTACTCCGTGTCTGGCATGGTTTCCTCCCATCACTGGAGGCCCCTGTCAGGAAGGCTGCTGTGTAGGGAGTGTTTGGAGCTTTTATTTTGGGCACAGGCAAGAGAGTCGGGCATTTGCTGTTTCTAACTAATCTGATTTCAGCCCCTTCCCATTAGTTCTTTTTTTCTCTCCTTAGCTTGAGTCATGTGCTAGGAACAGGGTAAGACCTCAGAGAATCTGTAAGGTTCTTGAAATTCTATGTCAAAAGTGTTTCTGCCAGGGGAAGAGGGCTGGAGCTTTTCTTAGATTCTCAAAGGTAACCGTGAACAAAGAGGATTTAAGACTGCCTGAATGGGGGAGGAGTTAAGACAAAGGGTAGGTGCTGAAATCCACATTCCAGGCTGTGTTCTGCAAGATAAAAACACTGCTGGTACTTCCTCCCAAGATAGAATAGGAGGGACTCTAGAGCCAACCCACCTGGCTTCCAATTGCTTCTTTATGACTTTCTGCCTGTGTGACCTTGGTCAAGGTTCTTAACCTCTCTGTGCCTCAGTTTCCACATTGATAGAGTGGGAATCACTTACTTCATAGGGTTGTTGTGAGAATTAAATAATAAACGTAAAATGCTTAGAACAGTTCCTGATACATGATAAGCCCTATACATGACTGTGTTAAATTAAATTTTTTATATATATATATTTATTTATTTATTTTTATTTTATTTTTTTTACAGAGACATTGAGAGAGTCAGGGAGAGGAATAGGCAGGGACAGACAGACAGGAATGGAGAGAGATGAAAAGCATCATCAGTTTTTCGTTGCGACACCTTAGTTGTTCATTGATTGCTTTCTCATATGTGCCTTGACCGTGGGGCTACAGTAGACTGAGTAACCCCTTGCTTGAGCCAGCGACCTTGGGTCCAAGCTGGTGAGCTTTTTTTCTTTCTTTCTTTTTTTTTTTTTTTGCTCAAGCTAGATGAGCCCACGCTCAAGCTGGCGACCTCGGGGTCTTGAACCTGGGTCCTCCACATCCCAGTCCGACGCTCTATTTACTGCGCCACCGCCTGGTCAGGCAAATTAAATTTTTTTTAAGTCCTGGTTTTGTATGATTAAGGGGCCTCTGCTTTTGAGGGAGGGGCCATCCTTCCCCTTTCTTCTGGCTCCTCACGACCTTCCCTCACCCTTCTGTCTGCCCCAGGTATGAGCTCATGTACCAGTGCTGGAATGCCGACCCCAAGCAGCGCCCAAGCTTCACATGCCTGCGAATGGAGCTGGAAAACATTCTGGGCCACCTGTCTGTGCTGTCCACCAGCCAGGACCCCTTGTACATCAACCTTGAGAGAGCTGAAGAGCCAGCTGAGGGTGGCAGCCTGGAGCTGCCTGGTGGGGACCAGGCCAATGGCAGCAGTGGCATGGGCGCAGTGGAGGGTACCCCCAGTGACTATCGGTACATCCTCAGCCCTGGAGGGCTAGCTGAGCAGCCCAGGCAGGAGGAGCAGCAGCCAGGAAGCCCCGTCGAGTCCCAGAGGCTACTGCTGCTGCAGCAAGGGCTACTGCCCCACAGTAGCTGTTAGCCTCCAGGCAGAGGGCATCTGGGGCCATGTGGCTGGCTCTGCTGGCTGACCCAGCCCCATCTGACCCCAGCCCAGGCAGCAAGGCATGGAGGCTCCTGTGGTAGTCTTCCCAAGCTGTGCTGGAAGCCTGGACTGACCAAATCGCCCAATCCCAGTTCTTCCTGCAGCCACTCTGTGGCCAGCCTGGTCCCCTCAATTTAGGCCTTGGCTGTGTAGAGGTGGGGCCAGGCTTAGTTGTCTAAACCCAGACAGCTGGCAGGAGTGGGTGGTTATGTTTCCATGGTTACCATGGGTGTAGAAAGGAGTTGGGGGAGAGTACATCTAGCCCTGTGGGCTCCTACTTTCCTGGCTGAGCTGCCTCTGCCGCTTCGGTGCATGCATTGAGGTGTTTCTGGCTTGGGGACCCAGCTGTGCCCATGCTTGCGGTTTAAATGCCCAGGTTTGCTCCTCCTCACATAGAGATGCCCTTGTATTTTTTCCCTTTAGGTGAGAGTTGGTAAGGGCTTGGTACAGTCAGAACCTAAGCCAGTGTTAGGAGGCAGTGGGACATTCTCAGGTCTGAATCATTGTCACCTTCCTGATTACCAACTCTGCTTAGGCCAGGTCACAGTGAGGCATGCTGGGTTACCACAGGCTACCATTTGCCCAATTTCTAAAGGCAATGCCCTGAGCCTGGCAAGAAGGGGTGCTGAGGGATTGTTCAGGAATTAGTGAGGCCAGAGAGGAAACCAGGAGCCCCTCTTCATGCCCTTTCATAGTGTGTCTAAGCATGCTACCAAATCCCGAAATATCCCAAGACTAACAAAGGCAGCTGTGTCCGATCCCAGTCCTTCCACACAGCATCCCTTAGTCCCAGCTCCCCCTCTAACAGATCGTCTTCTGTCCCAGGTCTTCAGAGACAGAAAGAAAACAGGCCTGATGGTTGGTGTGGGTGAGGGGGAGTTACTGGAGCCTGGACCCCAGTCCTGGTTGGGGAAGTGCATGGGGTGGGCCCTTGTTGTTAGGGACATTTCCTTGCTGTTAGGGGCATTTCCAAACTGTTAGATGCTGTTTAAAAGCAGAAATAAAGTTGAAGACTAAATACCCATGGCTTTGTCTCTTAAATGTTTACTTTTCCAGATCACAAAAATGAAGCATCTCTACATAGAGAAAAGTCTGGAAAGACATATGCCAAAATGTTAACAGCTGTTAACTTCACATGATGTGATTAAGGAGGCTTTTCAAGGTTTTTGCATTGAGCACAAACTGCTTTTGTAATTAGAGAAGACCTCAAAGAATCTTTATTAAACATAATACATAGTCATTGTAGACAGTTGGGAAAATGCAGAAAATAATTTAAAAACTGCTAACTACCTATATCCTATCACCTAGAAATAACCACCTTTTGGAAAATGCAAATGTTTTGAAAGAGTTCTTCACCTTGAACAAATGCAAACTGCTTTGGCTGTCTCCTAGCCTCTCTCAGACTTTTCCTTCTATCATTGGTTGTGGAGACTTTTGTTCTCACTTTCACACTGTTGCCTGGAGCCAGGGGAAACTGGGGAGAATTGGGCAAAGAGAATGGTGAGCCTCTTGATTAGAAATAAGAGCGATGAAGTTTGTGCTTCCCAGTACTTCCACCTGAAAATTTTAGTTTAGAGGCTTTTAGCGTCAGCTCATGGGAACCTGCAGCTGGTGGCATGAGAAACAGGCCCAGGGTTGTGCTGAGAGCTGTGGGGAAACTGGGCGGGACACGGGTATTACACTGCTGACTAAGGGTAATGGAATGAGACAGGTGCTTCTGAAAACAAATATCCTGAAAAACCTGTTGCTGACGCTCCGGATTCTGGTTCCCACATGGATCATGACACCTGAATTGATTTCAGGGAAGTGGCTTTCAGAATGTTTTCTGCTGTGATTATCCTTAACTGCAAGTTATATCTATGAGGTGGGAGTTACTGATTGAGAAGACCTGTACACATTTTTTTAAAAAGATTTTATTTATTGATTTTAGAGAGTAGAAAAGAGGACAGGAGCAGGAAGCGTCAACTCAGTAGTTGCTTCTTGTATGTGCCTTGACCAGGCAAGCCTGGGGTTTCGAACAGGCGACCTCAGCATTCCAGGTCCAGGCTTTATCCACTGCACCACCACAGGTCAGGCTAGAAGACAAGTATTCCAATAATTGTCCATTAATGTGTCTATTACATGCCAGGAACTGTGCCTAGCACTTTGTATATATTATCTCATTTAATACACAGAGCATTCCTATAAAGTGACATATAATTAACATCCTCTTCTGGGACAGAAATGCAGAGGAACTTATCCAAGATTATATAGCTAATGAGTGGTAGGTTCAGACTCAAAGCCCACTAAGTCAGAGAGCAGAATCTGTGCTCTCTCACCTCCCACCACTCCAGAGAGTACCCTGAAGCTCTATTGTGATCATGTCATCTTTGGGTAAATGCAGTCAGTAGTAGGCACCTTTTAAAAAATGCAGAAATTCTGAAACGAGTGTGTGGGAGTAATCTATCAGTATTTAAGTCAGTACAAATAATTTTATCAGCTTAATATCATTTCCTCAAGTACCTTGGCACCTCCATCTAGGCATGTTCAAGGGGTTTGAGGTAGGTGATAGTAGTGGAATTTTTAAAAAAAACCTTTTTTTAAAAAAAAAATATTTATTTATTTATTTATTACAGAGACAGAGTGAGTCAGAGAGAGGGATAGACAGGGACAGACAGACAGGAACAAAGAGAGATGAGAAGCATCAATCATTATAAAAAAACATTTTTTTAGCCTGACCTGTGGTGGCACAGTGGATAAAACGTCGACCCAGAAGTGCTGAGGTCGCCAGTTCGAAACCCTGGGCTTGCCTGGTCAAGGCATATATGGGAGTTGATGCTTCCAGTTCCTCCCCCCCCCTCTCTCTCTGTCTCTCCTCTTTCTCTCTCTCTCTCTCTCTGTCTCTCCCTCTCCTCTCTAAAATGAATAAATAAAAAAAAAACAAAAAAAAACATTTTTATTGAAATATAAGATACACAAAAAGGCCCTGGCTGGTTGGCTCAGTGGTAGAGCGTCAGCCTGGCATGCAGGAGTCCCGAGTTCGATTCCCGGCCAGGGCACACAGGAGAAGCACCCATCTGCTTCTCCATCCCTCCCCCTCTCCTTCCTCTCTGTCTCTCTCTTCCCCTCCCACAGCCAAGGCTCCATTGGAGCAAAGTTGGCCCGGGCACTGAGGATGGCTCTATGGCCTCTGCCTCAGGCTCTAGAATGGCTCTGATTGCGGCAGAGCGACGCCCCAGATGGGCAGAGCATTGCCCCCTGGTGGGCGTGCAAGGTGGATCCCGGTTGGGCGCATGCGGGACTCTGTCTGATTGCCTCCCCATTTCCAACTTCAGAAAAATACAAAATAAATAAATAAATAAATAAGATACACAAAAAGTGCAACAATCAGAAATGTAAAGTCTGGCCCTGGCCAATTGGCTCAGCGGTAGAGCGTCTGCCCTGCATGAGAACACACAGAAGAAGCAACCATTTGCTTCTCCACCCCTCCCTTCCCCTTCTCTTTCTCTCTCTCTCTTTCTCTTTCTCTTTCTCTCTCTCTCTCTCTCTTCTGATTCTGCAGCCATAGCTAGATTGGTTCAAGCACACTGGCCCCAGGCACTGAGGATGGCTCCTTGGAGCTTCCACCTCAGTTGCTAAAAATAGCTCGGTTGCCGGCAGGGCAGCTCCAGATGGGCAGAGCATTAGCCCTAGACGGGGTTGCTGGGTGGATCACAGTTGGGGTGCATGCAGGAGTCTGTCTCTCTATCTCCTCTCCTCTCCTCTCAACTTGAAAAAGAATAAAAAAATTAAAAAAAAAAAAAAGAAATGTATAGTCCTTAAGAATTTTCACAAACATATGTAAATAACCAGTAACATTACCAGCTCTCCAAAAGCAACCCTTGGGCCCTGCCCCAATTCTACCAACTCCCTCCTCCCCTAAGGTAACTTCTATCTAGACTACTTTTCTTTTCAATTGATTTTAGAGAGAGAGAAACATCAATTTGGTGTTCCACTTATTTATGCATTCATTAGTTGATTCTTGTATGTGCCCTGACTGGGACTGGTGCCACTGCCTGGTCAGGCTTTTTTTTTAATTTTTATTTTAAGTAAGAGGAGGGGATATAGTGAGACAGACTTTTGCATGTACCCCCGCTGGGATTCATCTGAAAACCCCTGTCTTGGGCTGATGCTTGAATCAACTGAACTATTTTTAGTGTCTGAGGCTGTCCCACTCAGACCAACAGTAGCTATCCTCAGTGCTGGGGCAACACTGGAACTAATCAAGCCACTGGCTTTGGGAGGGAAAGAAGGAGAGAAGGGGCAGAGGAAAGGGGAGAGAGTAAGTGGTTTACTTCTTCTGTGTGTTGTGATGGGGAATTATACCTGGGAGATCCATATGCTGGGCTGACGCTCTATCCACTGAGCCAACTGGCCAGGGCCTTATTTTTCTTTTATAAAAATTATTTTGGGGCGGAACTGACAACCAAACCAACATCTTCTGAGCATCAAGAGGTGTGGCACGTGGAAGTGAGCTGGGCAAGAGATTTTTAAAAATTAAAAGAATAATTTATTGAACATGCTGTTTCTCCCCTTGTTCTTTTTATAAACAACATGTATAAGTAAATAACTAATGGTATATATTCTGGATATTGTTCTAAGTACTTTCAGTATTTAATTTATTTAATCTTCAAACAACCATTAGGTACAATTGTTTCCATTTTATATATGCAATTCAAATCTAGTATACCCTTGTTGGGCAGATAAAATGTATTATGCTCACTTTGTTAAAGAGGCCATTGTCCAGGTGATATTAATGTGTGTTGAGAATCGTTGTAGCCTGAGGCTTGGTTTTGGGATTAAGCCTTTCCCACCCTTTTTTGCTGTGGGGCGGCGGTACAATCCAATTGTGCCTCAGAGAAGTGACTGTATTAGAGACTTCCCTATTTTGTATATTGGATTAGAGGTTGTGAAGCTACAATATAAAATGGGGGCGCTCTTGGTTCCTGGGATGATTAGCATGAGAGAGCAGAGGGAGCAGAGCAGAGAGCAGGAAGAGGCCATGTGGCCAGGAGAAGCAGCCAAGATGGCGGAGTGCTGAGTGAGATGCCAGTTTGTGCAGAGTTTGTATCTGGGATAAGGAAGGAGATGGGGAACTGAGGAGAATAAGGCTGGTGAGCTAGAAACCTTTGATTCTAGGAAACTTGGATAAGTCAGTGGCTTTGTGAGCACTGAATGTGAGTGGGTTTTGGAGCCCAGTGTGTGTTTTTCACTTGCCTGCTGGGTGCAAGCTAGAATTAAAGACTATGGCCCACCAGTTTGTGGCTCCATTGTTTCTTTACCGACTATCCGAATCCAATGCGAACCTGCATGGGCCGGGCTGCTTTGATGGTGGCCCTGGTCCTGGCTTCTGGCTTTACAACCCTGTAGAGCCTCTACATTATGAAGATTTTCCCCTAGCTGTATATATACATCTCCACACCTTTGTATGATGTCAGTTTATTTAACAAGTTCCCTATTGATAGGCATTTAGGTTGTTAGGAATAATTTGTTATTACAAATAGTGTTGCAATGAATTTTCTAGGCATATTATCTTTTTTTTTTTTTAATTTTTAGATTTTACTTATTGATTTTCAGAAAGAGAGGAGAGAGAGAGAAAGGGGTGTGGGGAAGAGCAGGAAGCATCACTAGTAGTAGATGTTTCTTATATGTGCCTTGACCAGGCAAGCCCAGCCACCTCAGCATTCCAGGTTGTCTCTATCCACTGCGCCACCACAGGTCAGGCTATTATCTCATTCTTGTGGGAGTATATCTATAGGAAAATTCCTAAAAGAGAAATCGCTGAGTCAAAGGAATGCGCATTTTAATTTTGGTTGATGCTGCCAAGTTGCCTTCCATTGGTGAGTTTTGCCTATCTGATGAAACTGGTATTTCATTATAATTTCAGTTTGCATTTCTCTTATTATGAACGAAGCATCTTTTCATATGTTTAAGAGCCATTTTGGTTTTCTTTGTTGTGAACTGTTTGTCATATATTTTTCTACTAAGTTGTTGGTCTCCTGTTACTAATTTGTAAGCACTCATTTTTTATTAAGATAATTATTCCTTTGTCTGTAATATGTGGTGCATATGGTGGGGTTTTTTTTTTTGTATTTTTCTTAAGTTGGAAACGGGGAGGCAGCCAGACAGACTCCTGCATGTGCCCGACCGGGATCCACCTGGCACGCCCACCAGGGGGCATCGCTCTGTTGCAACCAGAGCCATTCTAGTGCCTGAGGCAGAGGCCATGGAGCCATCCTCAGTGCCGGGGCCCAACTTTGCTCCAATGGAGCCTTGGCTGCGGGAGGGGAAGAGAGAGACAGAGAGGAAGGAGAGGGGGAGGGGTGGACAAGCAGATGGGCACTTCTCCTGTGTGCCCTGGCCTGGAATTGAATCCGGGACTCCTGCACGCCAGGCTGACGCTCTACCACTGAGCCAACCGGCCAGGGCCGGTGGTTTTTGTTTGTTTGTTTGTTTGTTATGGTGGTTGTTTCTTTCTCTGTGAGCATGTATTTGTGTGTGGCTTCTGGGTTTTGCAGCATACTCAGGACTTCCCACTTCAAGATTATTTTAAACAACCTATATTTTCTTCTAGTGCTTCTGAAGCTTATTTTTTAGTGGTTCATTTTGAGTCATCTCAAGTGTATCTTTTTTTTTTTAAAGATTTCTATTTTTTAATTTTTTTAATTCATTTTAGAGAGGAGAGAGAAAGGGAGAAAGAGGACAGAGAGGGAGAGAGAGAGGAGAGAGAGACAGAGAGAGAATGGGGGGAGGAGCTGGAAGCATCAACTCACATATGTGTCTTGACCAGGCAAGCCCAGGATTTCGAACCGGCAACCTCAGCATTTCCAGGTCGATGCTTTTATCCACTGCGCCACCACAGGTCAGGCTCAAGTGTATCTTGTGAGATATGGATCCAAATTATTTTTTCAAAATGGCTCTTCACCAAATATTGAATAATCTATATTTTCCAGACATTTATGGAATAATCTCTATGTATTCCTATATATTATTTCCTTTGTCATATACTTTATCTATAGATGTATTTGGGTTACTCTAGATTCATTTGGGTTTTTCTAGACACATTTTTCCTTGCTCAGCACCTGGGGAATTGGTCTAGATGGCTCTTATTCCCCTTTTGTAATTACAATAACTAATTGTGGTTATCATTCCCTTCCCCCCATGTCAGTTGTGTGAGCACAGGGGTCTTGTCTGCTTTATTCATTACAGTATCCTCAGCACCTTAGCACATAGTAGCCTCTTAATAAATAGCCATTAAATAAACATGGGAGCAAAGGGAAAGATTCTAGTAAAATTTGTAACTGGAGGATTTGGTGGATGAAGAAGTTATTAACCATACCTGGGGCACAGAGGGGGAAAATTCTAACCTCAGTTTTCTAAGAATGGAAAGATAGAATGGGAAAATAATATTTACTTCACAAGTCCTTTTGTAGGGTTAACTAAAACTAAGAAGAATGCCTAGTAGTAGGCAAGTTCTGTAAATGTTGGTTATGCCTCCTCTCCTTCTCCCTAAATTTTTATTAATACCTGGGGGAGGAAGCAAAGAAGAGAAGGTGTTTGGACCTCTTTAAGACACAAAGAGGTGGAGGAAGCCCCTGTATTATGAAAAGGGTGAAAACAATTTTACCTTCCCATTCAAATGGCTGTGCCTGAACATTGGTCTAACGTGCTCAAAAAACCTGGGTGGGACATGGCGGTTGCCGCCAGACATTTTCAACCAATGGGGTCGCCCAAGGGAGGCTCCACAGATGTTGGGACTGGGGTTTGGGGAGGCTGGGGCTTGAGGAGGCTCAGCAAGCCCAGCAGGGAGCCTGATTTCATGCGGAGGCCACAGGCAGGGTCACAGGCTGGTGCACTGCTCTCCATTCTCTTCAGAGGCCTCTCAGCAGCCGCAGCGGGCAGGGAAAGGATCAGATCCTGGCAGGATAGAAGCCCCTTTGTCCTCGGCGTGGAGGCGCCGCAATTGCAAGGCTGGAGAGTGGAGCCGCTGGCACCCGGCTGGCTGCTGAAGCGGGAGGGGACGTTTCCTCGCCCGCCCGGGTGGGGTAGTGACCTCGAGAGGTCAGCTGGGTGGGTCTTCCCATTGGGCCCTCCCATAGCCCAGAAAACATTCCACTGTCACCTAACACTGGCGCTGCTTTTGTTACAGCTGTCTAAATTTGCTTCTTCTGGAGGTAAAATTTAATTCACCAAGGGTTGACTGGGCCAAGAGGAAGAAAAAGAACCATGAGCTCCAGTTTTTACACCCAGGGAGCTCACACTTATGGAAACAAAGTGTCCCCAGTTTGTCCTGAAAGAGCTAAGGGGCGGTATAAGACAGTACAGTAGGTGCCAGGGAGGACAGAGAGGGAGAGAGCTACGTGGGTGGGAGCCATCTATGCAGAGTGGAGGCGTGGAGATATCCCACCCAGGGTCTGGAACTGTGGAGGTGCCACATGGAAAAGAGGTCTGCAGTGCTTACTGGGCAAAAACGTAAATGAAGAGTAGGAAGAAATTGCTAAAGCCAAAGACCATAATCCAGTTCAACAAACAAATTTTCAATGTGTTATTTACAGGTGTTAGCAGTAGTCTTTTATTCAAATAAAATATCAATATATAATGTCAATATGTACATGGTTGGAAATAATATATTAGAACCTCAAAACATTTCAATCTTCGTTGTTAGGAAATACTTCCGTTCACGTAAGAAACATCCAAACCTGCCTTGGTGGGTGGTTCAGCTGGTTAGTGTCCTCCAGATACCCAAGGTTGAGAGTTTGAGCCTGGTCAGGGCACTTATAAGAATCAACCAATGAGTGCATATGTAAGTGGAACAACAAACCAAAGTTTTTCTCTTTCTCTCTGAAGTCAATAAATAAAAAAAAAGAAAGAAATGTCCAAACCTGTAGAGCAGGGGTCAGGAACCTATAGCTCACGAGCCAGATGTGGCTCTTTTGATGGCTGCATCTGGCTCACAGACAAATCTTTAATAAAAAAATAATAACGTTAAAAATATAAAACATTCTCATGTATTACAATCCATTCATTTCCAACTGCTCATGTTCATGGTTGCGGGTGGCTGGAGCCAATCACAGCTGTCCTCCGGGACAACACCAAACTTTTATTGGATAATGCGTAACGTAAACGGTTATTGTATGGCTCTTACGGAATTACATTTTTAAATATGTGGCATTCATGACTTTCTCTGCCAAAAAGGTTCCCGACCCCTGCTGTAGAGATTTTTACGAGTTTGTTTGAGCCGAACTGGTGACAATGCTAGGAAGCAGGATCTCAAAGGATCCAGAGGGTGAACTCTCACTCCCAGGAGCACACCCACACTTTCTTCCTTCTCAAGCATGCATTTTCTAAGCTCTAAGGGACCCCATGAGACCTGAAACCAGGGGAGCAATGGGCAACAGCAGCTCAACCAGGGCTAACCCACTGAACCTCTCTCCAAGGCTCCCTTTCTCTGACTTCCCAGTGAGCCATAGCAGGCCCGCCTAGTCTCTCTGGTTGCTTCTTCTAAATCCTTCCTTGTTTCACTGTCCCCAGCTTTAATAAATGTACTCTCAAAAAAAAAAAAAATAAATCAAATCCTCTGGAGAGTGACAGTTATGCAGTTTCTTTTTCTTTTCTTTTTTATGTGTGAGACAGATAGAGACAGACAGACAGAGACAGACAGGAAGGGAGCGAGATGAGAAGCATCAATTCCTCATTGCGCCCTAGTTGTTTGTTGATTGCTTTCTCATATGTACCTTGACCAGGGGCAACAGCTGAGCCATTGACCTCTTGTGTAAGCCAGTGACCTTGGGCTCAAGCTGGTGAGCCTGCACTCAAGCTGAATAAACCCATGCTTAAGCTGGCAACCTTACTCAAGCTGATGACTTTTGGGTTTTGAACCTGGCTCCACAACTTCCCAGGTCAACCCTCTATATACACTGCGTTACTGCCTGGGCAGGTTATGCAGTTCTTTTTTATTTTTATTTTTTTACAGAGAGAAAGAGGGATAGATAAGGACAGACAGGAATGGAGAGAGATGAGAAGCATCAATTATTAGTTTTTCGTTGCGACGCCTTAGTTGTTCATTGATTGCTTTCTCATATGTGCCTTGACCATGGGCCTTCAGCAGGCTCAGTGACCCCTTGCTCGAGCCAGCGACCTTGGGTCCAAGCTGCTGGTGAGCTTTGCTCAAACCAGATAAGCCTACGCTTAAGTTGGTGACCTGGGGATCTCGAACCTGGGTCCTCCGCATCCCAGTCTGATGCTCTATCCACTGCACCACCGCCTGGCCAGGCCCTTTCTTTTTTTTTTTTTTTTTTTTTTTTTTTTTTACAGAGACAGAGAGAGAGAGTCAGAAAGAGGGATAGATAGGAACAGACAGACAGGAACGAAGAGAGATGAGAAGCATCAATCATTAATTTTTTGTTGCGACACCTTAGTTGTTCATTGATTGAGTTCTCATACGTACCTTGACAGCGGGCCTTCAGCAGACCAAGTAACCCCTTGCTTGAGCCAGCGACCTTGGGTCCAAGCTGGTGAGCTTTGCTCAAACCAGATGAGCCCGTACTCAAGCTGGTGACCTTGGGGTCTCAAACCTGGGTCCTCTGCATCTTAATCTGACGCTCTATCCACTGTGCCACCACCTGGTCAGGCAGAACTAACCACTTTTTTTGTTGTTAAAATACTTTATTTATTGATTTTACAGAGACAGGAGAGAAAGGGGAGCATGGATTGGGAAGTATCAACTCATAGGTGCTTCATGTTAGTTGTTCATTGCTCGCTTGTTGTATGTGCCTTGGCCAGGGCAGCCCAGGGTTTCGAACTGGCAACCTTGGCATTCCAGGCCAAAGGTTTATCCACTGTGCCACCACAGGCCAGGCAGAACTAACCACTTTTGACTGCCACTCACTGATCCTACTTCTGCTCTGTGGAGCAGCCTCTGAAATATTACCTAGACTGATAGTATTTGTAGTAGGCAGAGTAATGGCTCCTAAAGATGTCCATTTAAAAAGAAAAAATAGATGTCTACTTTGTGGCAGAGAGAGTCAGAGAGAGGGGCAGATAGGGACAGACAGACAGGAAGGAAGAGATGAGAAACATCAATTCTGTGTTGTGGTTCCTTAGTTGTTCATTGATTGATTTCTCATATGTGCCTTGATTGGGGGGGGGGGTTATAGCAGACCGAGTGACCCCTTGCTCAAGACAGCGACCTTGGGCTCAAGCTGGTGAGCCTCGCTCAAACCCAATGAGCCCGCGCTCAAGCTGCGACCTTGGGGTCTCGAACTTGGGTCCTCCGCGTCCCAGTCTGATGCTCTATCCACTGCGCCACCGCCTGGTTAAGCAGATGTCTACTTTTTAAATGTTAGGTTACATGGCAAAGGGAAGTTAAAGTTGCAGATGGACTTAAGTTTGCTAATCAACTGAAACGGATATGGGAATAGACACAGGATAATCAAGAGTCCTATTAGTAAAGAGGAAGGCAGAAGAGGGGGAATCAGAGATAATGTGAGAAGGATTCCTTGACATTGCTGGACTTGGCTTTGAAGATGGAGGGGCCATGAGCCAAGAAATGTGAGCAGCTTCCAGAAATTGGAAAATGACAGGAACTAGAACCTAGAGCCTCCAGAAAAGCAACCCTGCCAACTTTTAGGTTCGACTCCAGGGCCCCTTGCTAAAAGCCTTAACTAGCCAGGTTGAACTTAGGTGACCTGTCGCCAGGGTAGTTCCCGTAACTCTCCACCTGAGCAATCCTGATTGCTATCTTACCTCTGCCTGACCCTCAGACATCCTGCCAGCTAGTCATCCCCCCTCACTTATCTGAACATTCTGTTGCTTGGTGATTAATCACTACCCCTTCATTGTTGAACTGCCACAGGTAACAGAATATTTTCCCTGGGGCAAAAAATGTAGCCAAACTCAATCCTATACAGGCTGAGGCTTTTCATCTTCCTGGGGCTGACACCACTAGGGTTTCAGCCCCTCTACTCACTTATGCATAAATAAATTTCTCATAAAAGTCATCAGGCCTTGTGCATCTCTCCTTTGGTAACTGAACATCAACACCTTCATTTTAGCCCAGTCAGACCCACTTTGAACTTGTGATCTCTAGAACGGTATAGTAATAAAAGTGTGTGGTTTTGTTTTTTATTTTTGTTTTTGTTTTTTTACAGAGAGAGAGAGGGATAGATAGGAACAGAGAAAGATGAGAAGCATCAATCATCAGTTTTTCATTGCAACACCTTAGTTGTTCATTGATTGCTTCCTCATATGTGCCTTGACTGTGGGCCTTCAGCAGACCAAGTAACCCCCTTGCTCAAGCCAGTGACCTTGGGTCCAAGCTGGTGAGCTCTTTTGCTCAAACCAGACAACCCCGTGCTCAAACTGGAGACCTTGGGATCTCGAACCTGGGTCCTCCGCATCCCAGTCCAACGCTCTATCCACTGCACTACTGCCTGGTCAGGCAAAAGTGTGGTTTTTTTGTTGTTGTTGTTGTTTTTTTTGTATTTTTCTGAAGCTGGAAACGGGGAGGGACAGTCAGATAGACTCCTGCATGCGCCCGACGGGGATCCACCCGGCACGCCCACCAGGGGGCAATGCTCTGCCCCTCCGGGGCGTCGCTCAGTTGCAACCAGAGCCACTCTAGCGCCTGGGGCAGAGGCCAAGGAGACATCCCCAGCACCCGGGCCATCTTTGCTCCAATGGAGCCCTGGCTGCGGGAGGGGAAGAGAGAGACAGAGAGGAAGGAGAGGGGGAGGGGTAGAGAAGCAGATGGGCGCTTCTCCTGTGTGCCCTGGCCGGGAATCGAACCCGGGACTTCTGCACACCAGGCCGACGCTCTACCACTGAGCCAACCGGCCAGGGCAAAGTGTGTTGTTTTAAACCACTAAATTTGTGGTGGTTTGTTATAGCAGAAATAGAGAACTTCAGTCTTTTTTTTTTTTTTTTTTTTTTTACAGGGTCAGAGAGAGAGTCAGAGAGAGGGATAAATAGGGACAGACAGGAAGGGAGAGAGATGAGAAGCATCAATCATCAGTTTTTCATTGCGACACCTTAGTTGTTCACTAATTGCTTTCTCATATGTGCCTTGACCACGGGTCTTCAGCAGACCAAGTAACCCCTTGCTCGAGCCAGAGACCTTGGGTCCAAGCTAGTGAGCTTTTTGCTCAAGCCAGATGAGTCCACGCTCAAGCTGGCGACCTCAGGGTCTCGCACCTAGGTCCTTCCACATACCAGTCCGATGCTCTATCCACTGCGCCACCGCCTGGTCAGGCTTTTTTTTTTTTTTTAAGATTTTATTTATTGCCTGACTGGAGGTGGTACAGCAGTTAGGGCATCAACCTGAGACACTGAAGTCCCAGGTTTGAAACCCTGCAGTCACTAGCATGAGTGTGGGCTCATCGGCCTGAGCGCAGGTTCACCAGCCTGAGCGTGGGATTGCCAGCTTGAGTGTGGGATCATGGTGGCTGGAGTAAGTAACGGGTCATTGGCTTGGGTGGAGCACCCTCCCATCAAGGAACGTGTGAGAAGTAATCAAGAACAACTGAAGAACTGCAACTAGGAGTTGATGCTTCTCATCCCTCTCCCTTCTTTTTTCTCTCTCTCAATAAAAAAATAATAAAATAAAAATAATGATTGTATCTATTGATTTTTTTAAAAATTTTTATTTATTCATTTGTTTTAGAGAGGAGAGGGAGAGACAGAGAGAGAGGAGAGACAGAGAAGGGAGGAGGAGCTGGAAGCAGCAACTCCCATATGTCCCTTTACCAGGCAAGCCCAGGGTTTCGAACCGGCAACCTCAGCATTTCCAGGTCGACGCTTTATCCACTATGCCACCACAGGTCAGGCATATAGCTATTGATTTTTAGGGGGAGGGAGAGAAAGAGTTAAGCGTTAACTGGTAGTTCCTTCACTGTAGTTGTGCGTTGACTGTTTTCTTGTATGTACCTTGGCCAGACAAGCCCAGAGTTTTGAACCAGAAATCAGCATTCTAGGTTGATGTCCTATCCACTGCGCCACCACAGGTCAAGAGAGAACTAGTTTTTGATTTTTTTTGAGAGAGAGAGGTAGGAAGAGAGAGAGAGACAGGATCACCGAGCTCCTCCTGCATGTGCCCTGATGTTGTCCATTGATTGCTTTCTTATATGTGACCCCTTGTTCCGGCAACCTCTGTGCTCCAGGACAGCGCTACCCCCAATCAAGCTATCTGGCCAGGGCTTAATTTTTATTGATTTTTAGAGAAACAAAGAAAAAAGGGGAGAGAGGAGGGGAAAGGAAGCATTTGTTCCACTCAGTTGTGCTTTTTTTTTTTGGTTGCTTCCATGTGTGCCCTGACTGGGGATCCCACTGCAACCTTGTGGTTGTTTCAGGACAACTCTCCAAATGACTTAGCTAACCAGCCAGGGCCTTCTTTTTTAAATTTTATTATTGATTGATTTTACAGGGCAGGAGGGAGGGTAAGAAGTATCAACTCATAGTTACTTTACTGTAGTTGTTCATTGATTGCTTATCGTATGTGCTTTGACTGGGCAAACCCAGGAATTACAACCAGCGACCTCAGCATTCCAGGTTAGTGCTCTATTCATTGTACCACCACAGGTCAGGCAAACTACAATCTTTTTTTTTTTTTTTTTTTTTTTTTATTATTTTTTTATTCAGTGAGAGGAGAGGAGACAGAGACAGAGTCCTGTGTGTACCCTGACTGGGATTCACCTGGCAAGCCCACTAGGGGGCAATGCTCTGCCCATCTGGGGCTGTTACTCCTTTGCTCAGCAGCTTAGCCCTTCTTAGCACCTGAGGCGGAGGCCATAGAGCCATCTCCAGCACCCGGAGCCAACTCACTCCAATAAAGCTATGGCTGCAAGAGTGGGAGAGAGAGAGAGAGAGTGAGAGATGAAGAGAGAGAGAGAGAGAGAGAGGTGCAGGGGGAGGGCTGGAAAAGCAGATGGATGCCTCTCCTGTGTGCCCTGACTGCAAATTGAACCTGGGACATCCACATGCTGGGCCAATGCTCTACCACTAAGCCAAATGGCCAGGGACAAACTACAGTCTTTGTGTGTGTGTGTGTGTGTGTGTGTGTGTGTGTGTGTGTGTGTGTGTGTGACAGAGAGAGAGACAGGGGGACTGACAGACAGGAAGGAAGAGAGATGAGAAGCATCAGTTCTTCATTGTGGCACCTTAGCTGTTCATTCACTGCTTTCTTATATGTGCCTTGACTGAGGGGCTACAGCAAAGCGAGTGACCCCTTGCTCAGACCAGCAACCCTGGACTCAGGCCAGTGACTTGGGCTTTGTTGGGCAGATAAAATGTATTATGTTCACTTTGTTAAAGATGGAGGCCGTCGCCCAGGTGATATTAATGTGTGTTGAGAATCCTTGTAGCCTGGGGCTTGGTTTTGGGATTAAGCCTTTCCCACCCTTTTTGATGTGGGGTGGTACAATCCAATCATGCCTCAGAGAAGTGACTTTGTATTAGAGACTTCCCTATTTTGTATATTGGATTAGAGGTTGTGAAGCTACACTATAAAATGGGGGCAGAGCAGGAGCTTGCGCTCTTGGTTCCTGGGTTGACTAGCATGAGAGAGCAGAGGGAGCAGAACAGAGAGCAGAAGGAGGCCACGTGGAGGAGGCCAGGAGAAGCAGCCAAGATGGTGGAGTGCTGAGTGAGATGCCAGTTTGTGTAGAGTTTGTATCTGGGATAAGGAAGGAGATGGGGAACAGTGGTGAATAAGTCTGGTGAGCTAGAAACCTTTGATTCTAGGAAACTCGGATAATTCAGTGGCTTTGTGAGCACTGAATGTGATTGGGTTTTGGAGCCCAGTGTGTGTTTTTACTTGCCTGTCGGGTGCAAGCTAGGATTAAAGACTATGGCCCACCAGTTTGTGGCTCTGTAAAGCCAGGAGCCAAGACCAGGGCCACTATCACAGGAGCCTGGCCCATGCAGGTTCGCATTGGATTCGGACAGTCGGTAAAGAAACAACGGAGCCAAAAACTGATGAGCCATAGTCTTTAATTCTAGCTTGCACCCGGTGAGCAAGTAAAAATACACACTGGGCTCCAAAACCCACTCACATTCAGTGCTCGCAAAGCTACTGACTTATCCGAGTTTCCTAGAATCAAAGGTTTCTAGCTCACCAACCTTATTCTCCTCAGTTCCCCATCTCCTTCCTTATCCCAGATACAAACTCTGCACAAACTGGCATCTCACTCAGCACTCCGCCATCTTGGCTGCTTCTCCTGGCCTACTCCACGTGGCCTCCTTCTGCTCTCTGCTCTGCTCTCTCCTCTAATGATAATCTCAGGGACCAAGAGCGCAAACTCTGCTCTGCCCCCATTTTATATTGTAGCTTCACAACCTCTAATCCAATATACAAAATAGGGAAGTCTCTAATACAAAGTCACTTCTCTGAGGCATGATTGGATTGTACCACCCCACATCAAAAAGGGTGGGAAAGGCTTAATCCCAAAACCAAGCCCCAGGCTACAACAATCCTGCCTACCCACAGAGACACACGTTAATATCACCTGGGCAACGGCTTCCACGTGGGCAGTGGCGCCATCTTTAACAAAGTGAGCATAATACATTTTATCTGCTCAACAGGCTCCGTTGTTTCTTTACCGACTGTCCGAATCCAATGCGATCCTGCATGGGCCGGGCTGCTTTGATGGTGGCCCTAGCCCTGGCTGCTGGCTTTACAGGCTTCAAGCCAGCAACTCTTGGGCTCAAGCCAGTGACCTCAGGTTTTTGAACCTGGGTCCTCCGTGTCCCAGTCTGATGCTCTATCCACTGCACCATCACCTGGTCAGGCAAACTACAGTCTTTTATTTATTTATTTTATTGAATTTTAGAGAGAGGAGAGAGACAGAAGGGGGGAGAGCAGGAAGCATCAACTCATAGTTGCTTCTCGTATGTCCCTTGACCGGGTAAGCCCAGGGTTTTGAAAAAGCAACCTCAGCATTCCAGGTCAATGCTTCATCTACTGCACCACCACAGGTCAGACAAAAACTACAGTCTTTAAAAAAAAATTTTTTATTTATTGATTTATAGTGATAGTGGAAGGAAGAAAGCGAAATGTTGATTTGTTGTTCCACTTATTCATGCCGTCATTTGCTGGGTCTTGTACATGACCTGACTGGGTATCAAACCCTCAACCTCAGCGTGTTGGGACAATGTTCTAACCAACTGAATACTTTACCAGGGCTGTTGGGCAGATAAAATATATTATGCTTACTTTGTTAAAGATGACGTTGCTCATGTGGAAGCCCGTCAGCCAGGTAATGGTATTGGTTATCCTTCTTGCTTGGGATGGGCGTAATTATATTAATGTGTGTTGGGGGCGGGCTATGGGCAGGCAGGATCCTTGTAGCCTGGGGCTTGGTTTTGGGACTAAGCCTTTCCCACCCTTTTTGATGTGGGGCAGTGCACTCTCATGAGGAATCCCATTATGTCTCAGATAAGTGACTTTGTATCAGAGACTTCCTTATTTGTATATTGGATTAAAGGTTTTGGTTTCCACACTATAAAGTGGGGCAGACCGGTTCCTGAGATTAGCATTAGAGGAGAGAGCAGAGAAAGGAGAGCAGAGTAAGGCCACGTGGAGGAGAGGAGAGGCAGCCAAGATGGAGGAATGCTGAAGAAGCCAGTTTGTGCAGAGTTTGTGCAGAGAGAAGGAGATGGGGAACAGAGGTGAATGAGACTGGTTAGAAACCAATGAGGTTAGAAACCTTTGATTCGAGGAAGCTCGGATAAGTCAGTAGCTTTGTGAGCACTGAATGAGTGGGTTCTGAAGCCCAGTGTGTGTTTTTACTTGCCCGCCCAGTGCAAGCTAGGATTAAAGGTAATGGCCCACCTGTTCCTGGCTCCATTGTTTCATTACCATTTGTCCGAATCTAATGTGAACCTGCATGGGCCAGGCGGCTGTGATGGTGGCCGTGGCTACTGGCTTTTCTTTTTTCTTTCTTTTTTTTTTTTTTTTTTTGCTACTGGCTTTTCAAGGGCTGAGAACTACATTTTTTTTTTTAAAGAGAGACAGACAGACAGACAGGAAGGGAGAGATGAAAAGTATCAACTCATAGCTGCAGCACCTTAGTTGTTCATTGATTGCTTTTTTTTTTTTTTTTTTTTTTTTACAGAGGCAGAGATAGACAGGGACAGACAGACAGGAACAGAGAGAGAGATGAGAAGCATCAATCATCAGTTTCTTGTTGCGTGTTGCGACTTTTTAGTTGTTCATTGATTGCTTTCTCACATGTGCCCTGACCGTGGGCCTTCAGCAGACCGAGTAACCCCCTGCTGGAGCCAGCGACCTTGGGTCCAAGCTGGTGAGCTCTTTGCTCAAGCCAGATGAGCCCGCGCTCAAGCTGGCGACCTCGGGGTCTCGAACCTGGGTCCTTCCGCATCCCAGTCTGACGCTCTATCCACTGTGCCACCACCTGGTCAGGCTTGATTGCTTTTTCATATGTGTCTGGACCAGGGCACTCCAGCTGAGCCAGTGACCCCTTGCTCAAGCCAGTGACCTTGACCTTCAAGCCAGCGACCATGGAATCAGGTATATGGTCCCACACTCAAGCCGGCAACCTCAGGGTTTTGAACCTGGGTCCACAGCGCCCCAGGTCAATGCTCTATCCACTGTGCCACCACTTGGTCAGGCAATGAGAACTACAGTCTTGAATAAATGCTTATTGACTAACTACTACCTTTTGTAAGGTATTTTTCCCCGTCGAGGAAGAAGAAAGGGGCCAGAGCCACGAAGTGTGGAATAATTAAAAGGCTTTATTGAGTACAGAGTGCATCCCGCCCAGCGATGTTCCCTGGTCCTGGGGACACAGAGGCCAGGGAAGTTGCATGGGGTGACCCATGTGAGAGATATTTAAAGGGTCTCTAGGGTGGTAGAGCTAATATGACGTGGTGAAATCTCACTGGCTGGCAGACAGTTGATTTTTCCTTTTTCTTTTTTTGTATTTTTTTGAAGTTGGAAACGGGGAGGCAGTCAGACAGAGTCCCGCATGCGCCCGACCGGGATCCACCCGGCAAGCCCACCAGGGGGCGATGCTCTGCCCATCGGGGCATCGCTCTGTTGCAACCAGAGCCACTCTAGCGCCTGGGGCAGAGACCAAGGAGCCATCCCCAGCGCCCGGGCCATCTTTGCTCCAGTGGAGCCTTGGCTGCGGGAGGGGAAGAGAGAGACAGAGAGGAAGGAGAGGGGGAGGGGTGGAGAAGCAGATGGGCGCTTCTCTTATGTGCCCTGGCCGGGAATCGAACCCGGGACTCCTGCACGCCAGGCCGACACTCTACCACTGAGCCAACCGGCCAGGGCCAACAGTTGCTTTTTTCCAAAGGGCCCTGGGAAGTTTCTTTTGGTGTGCTTGGCTGTGGGCGGTTCTAGCTAAGTTCCCAGGTCTGGGTTCCTCACGTGACCTTCCCCCATTGCTGACCACCTTACATTCCGATCTTTTTGTGTTAATTAGAGGTGCTGCTTATTCGTCTGGCTACTTCCTGCTGATTAGGGGCATGGTGGGGAGGGGGAGATTAGCAGGTGGTGGCTTTGAAGGGTGTCAGGAGGAACATCTGTTTGGCCGTGAGTTGAGAAACTTCGCGGATGCAGTCCTGTAAGCATTTTTTTTTTTTTTTTTTTTAAGAAGAGTAATAGGGGGATCTGCAGAGTCCAACCTTTTGGTGAGCTGGAGATGGGTAGGGTCCAGTGGTTCCAACTGCCAGTGGTCTGTATGGAGGCAAGCTTGAGGCAAAACTGCATGTCAGGGGTGGTGTAAGAAGGGGAAAAAAAGGGGCCCCATCCATTCCCATAACCGAGACCTGTGAGGGAACTAGAGGTCCAGAGTGTGATGGCAAAACAGAAAAGGCAGCTCCTGTGTCCACAAGAAATGAAATGGACTTACCCGTTTTTGCAGCATTACCCTGGGTGTGGTGAGGATTAGTGGGGGGGTCTCTGAGTCTAGGCCGTGTCAGCCGTCCATGATGTCTAGGAGTTCAAGTGATGGGCCCGTCTGGCTGTATTGGCCTCTCATTTGGGTGGCTTGTCCTCCATGTAAAGATGTTGAGAATGAGCCTGTTACCCAAAGAGGGCAATCGCTCCGCCAGTGATCGGGCTGCTTGCAGTTAGGGCAGGGCTCAGTGGGCAGCCGCAGGCAGGGGCCCTGCCGGGACCAGTGACCTTGCTTGCCACACTTAAAGCAAGCTGCTGGTGGGATTCCTCTTTGTGGCTTGGACTTGGGTGGAGCACTTCCTGTGCCTTGCCCCTGTTGCTCTGCTGGCCTCAGGGCTGCCACAAGAGTCTGGGTTTGGAGTGTTACCTTCTGCTGCATGTGGGCCTGGCTAACACAGCCTTGGCCTGTTCCTACTAGTCATGACCATTTAAAACTTTAAATAGCCTGACCTGTGGTGGCGCAGTGGATAAAAGCGTCGACCTGGTATACTGAGGTCGCTGGTTCAAAACCCTGGGCTTGCCCAGTCAAGGCACATATGGGAGTTGAAGCTTCCTGCTCCTCCCCCCTTCTCTCTCTCTCTTCCTCTCTCTCTCTCTCCCCCCCTAAAATGAATAAATAAAAATAATTTAGAAAAAGGTTTAAAAAAAATAAAATAAAACTTTATATGCCGCCTGACCAGGCAGTGGCGCAGTGGATAGAGCGTTGGACTGGGATGCAGAAGACCCAGGTTCGAGACCCCAAGGTCACCAGCTTGAGCGTGGGCTCATCTGGTTTGAGCAAAAGCCCACCAGCTTGAACCCAAGGTCGCTGGCTCCAGCAAGGGGTTACTCGGTCTGCTGACGGCCCGCGGTCAAGGCACATATGAGAAAGCAATCAATGAACAATTAAGATGTTGCAACGCGCAATGAAAAGCTAATGATTGATGCTTCTCATCTCTCTCTCTGTTCCTGTCTGTCTGTCCCTGTCTATTCCTCTCTCTGACTCACTCTATGTCTCTGTAAAAAAAACAAACACACACACACACACACACACAAAAAAAAACTTTAAATGCCATGTTCACAGGTCCCAGATAGAGGTTTGGGGGTTAGAATAAGAGGAGGGGGGCTTGTGGGGAGCCCAGCACCCAGATCCTGCCAGAAACGCTGGAGCTAGAGGCAAGACAGGGCCAGAACTTCCTGCAAGAAAATTGGGGTTGGGCCTTGGGGTCCTGCAAACTGGTGTAAGAGCCAATAGTAGGCGGAGAATGGCCTGATGGAGGAGGAACTTAAGAACACAGTGAAGAGGCCCTGGCCGGTTGGCTCAGCGGTGGAGCGTCGGCCTGGCGTGCGGGGGACCCGGGTTCGATTCCCGGCCAGGGCACATAGGAGAAGTGCCCATTTGCTTCTCCACCCCCCCCTTCCTCTCTGTCTCTCTCTTCCCCTCCCGCAGCCAGGGCTCCATTGGAGCGAGGATGGCCCGGGTGCTGGGGATGGCTCCTTGGCCTCTGCCCCAGGCGCTAGAGTGGCTCTGGTGGCAGCAGAGCGACGCTCTGGAGGGGCAGAGCATCGCCCCCTGGTGGGCAGAGCGTTGCTCCTGGTGGGCGTGCCGGTGGATCCCGGTCGGGCGCATGCAGGAGTCTGTCTGATTGTCTCCCCGTTTCCAGCTTCAGAAAAATACAAAAAAAAAAAAAAAAAAAAAAAGAACACAGTGAAGAGCCTGACCTGTGGTGGCGCAGTGGATAAAGCGTCAACCTGGAAATGCTGAGGTCGCCGGCTCGAAACCCTGGGCTTGCCTGGTCAAGGCACATATGGGAGTTGATGCTTCCAGCTCCTCCCCCCTTCTCTCTCTCTGTCTCTCTCTCTCTCCTCTCTAAAAATGAATAAAGAAAAAAAGAAAAAAAAGATTAAAAAAAAAACAACACAGTGAAGAAGGGAGGGGCCCCTCGCCAGCAGGGGAGGAGAAAAAAAGATTGGTATTTGCAGGTGAATGAAAAACAGAATTCTGCGAAGGGAGGGGAGGGGGCTCTTGGAGTGAAGAGACCCAAGTGAAAGAGGTCCTCAGAGGGACCAGAGAGGGGTCCCAAGAGAGGGGCATCCCTGGGGGTCAGGCAGGAAGGGAAGAGAGTTGGGAGTTGGGCAAAGGAGGAAAGATTAGGAGTGGAGGGTTTAGGTGAGGTTTCTCTGGCCAAAAAAAGGGCCTGCATGGTAGAACAGGCGGCACAGAAATTAGGACTGGAGTGCAAATAACTAGAAGCCCTGAATGTAAGGGATCTCCAGCCAGTTCCCAGTTCTTTTGGCGATAGTTAAATTGGTGAGGGTGTTAAAACCGAAAGTCCCTTCAGGAGGTTACCTGGTGGGTTCTGTGGCCTGGCCACAGTGGAGAAGAAGAACAGTTTCTTCTTCTTTAGGGAGGGAGATTCCTGTGCCCCTACGGCCGCCCTCAGACCTTGGAGTGGTCAGAGATGAGCATTGGCATCCCAAAACTCAAGCTCTTGCGACGGACGGATAAGGTAAAGTGGATGTGCTCGGGATGTCTCCATGGGCGCACACGCACTCTGAATGGAAAGAGGTCCCTGACGTAGCTGCAGTTTCAGACAGGGAGTCTCAGGGGAAAGAACTGAGGCTGGAAGCAGGGGACTTACCGCACCATGCGCTGAAGTGGATGGAAGGTCTAAGGTCCTGGTTCTTTCTCAGAGGGGAAGGAGAGAGGAGTGGTCCTTGTGGACTTCAACTCCTCCCGGGATTTTGGCACCAAAATGTAAGGTATTTTTCCCCGCCAAGGAAGAAGGAAGGGGCCAGAGCCACGAAGCGTGGAATAATAAAAGGCTTTATGAGTACAGAACGCATTCCCTGGTCCCGGGGACATGGAGGCCAAGAAAGTCGCATGGGGTGACCCACGTGAGAGATATTTAAAGGGTCTCTAGGGTGGTTGAGCTAATATAACGTGGTGAAATCTCACTGGCTGGCAGACAGTCGCTTTTTTCCAAAGGGCTCCTGGGAAGTTTCTTGTTGTGTGCTTGGCTGTGGGGGGTTCTAGCTAAGTTCCCGGGTCTGGGTTCCCCAGGTGACTGTCCCACATTGCCCACTAACCTACACCTTTCCTTTTCTTTTTAAGATTTTTAAATTTATTCACTTTAGAGAAGAAAGAGAGAGAGCAAGAGAGAGAGAGAGAGAGAGAGAGAGAGAGAGAGAGAGAGAAGGGGAGAAGCAGGAAGCATCAACTCTCATATATATGCCTTGACCAGGCAAGCCCAGGATTTCGAACTGGCGACTTAGCATTCCAGGTTGATGCTTTACCTTTTCCATATAATAATCCTTTTAATTTTTGATAAGAGAAGATTTAGTTTAGATCTTGCTATCTCCCTGAAAGATACTCTTATCTTAAGTAACATGGAATTCCTGGGTGTGAAGTGAAGATGATTTTGAGGTTGATTGAAGAATGCTATAGGCCCTGGCTGGTTGGCTCAGTGGTAGAGCATCGGCCACAGCATGTGGAAGTCCGGGGTTTGATTCCTGGTCAGGGCACACAGGAGAAGCACCCATCTACTTCTCCACCCTTCCCCCTCTCCTCCTCCTCTCTCTCTCTTCCCCTCCCACAGCCAAGGCTCTATTGGAGCAAAGTTGGTCCAGGTCTTGAGGATGGCTCCATCACCTCCACCTCAGGCACTAGAATGGCTCCGATTGCAACAGAGCAGCGGCCCAGATGGGCAGAGCATCGCCCCCTGGTGGGCATGCTGGATGGATCCTGGTCGGGCGCATGTGGGAGTCTGTCTCTCTGCTTCTCACTTCAAGAAAAAAAATGCTGTGGGCTGAATGCTTGTATCCCCCCAGATTTGTATATTGAAACTTGATCCCGTGTGATGGTATTTGGAAGTGAGGACTTTGGGAAGTGATTTAATGATTAGTGTTGAATGCTTATCAATGAGTTCCTTTACAAAAATGACTCCACAGCATGTTTCCAAGGGTTATGGCTGGCTGTAGGCATAGGATCTGACACCTCAGGTCAGCATAATACCTGCCACTGCCACTCTCCTTTCCTATACCATAAAAAAATAAATTAGAGCCTGACCTGTGGTGGCGCAGTGGATAAAGCGTCAACCTGGAAACACTGAGGTTGCCGGTTCAAAACCCTGGGCTTGCCTGGTCAAGGCACATATGAGGAGTTGATGCTTCCTGCTCCTCCCCCCTTCTCTCTCTCTCTCCCCTCTCTATAATAAATAAATAAAATCTTAAAAAAAAAAAAGAAAAAAAAATAAATTAGAGAGAAGGAGACTCCACAAAGCTCCTCCAATCCTTTCACCATATAAAAAGGCCAAAGCGAGAAGATGGTTGTCTCTGAATCAGGTAGTGAGCCCTCATCAGATATTAAATCTGCTGGCACCTTGATCTTGGGTTCTCAGCCTCCAGACTGTAAGAAATAAATTTCTGTTGTTTATAAACCACCTAGTCTAAGATATTCTGTTACAATAGCCTGAGTGGATTAAAACAAAGAGATTCGAGTAATTCCAGGTTTGATACACCATTGACAGAATAATGATTTAAATCATTCCCTTTGCTGTGTGTGTGTGTGTGTGGGGGGGGAGTTAGGTGGTTAAGGAGAGTATAGGGATGGTAAATGGTGATGGGAAAAAAATTAAAATTAAAAATATTTTAAAATCATATTCCATTTGCTATGACTATCTCTAGGTGGGCCAACAGTAGGCACACTAACCCCCACCAAGCAGCCAGCAGCCTTTCTTCTCCCGCCTGGGTAACTTCTCTTATTTATTTATTTACTTATTTATTTATTTGGTTGCTTTTCAGAGAGAGAGAGAGGAAAGGAGAGAGAAAGAGAGAAGTACACATTTATTTGTTGTTCCACTCAGTTGTGCATTCATTGGTTGCTTCTCATATGTGCCCTGTCTGGGGATCAACCTGCAGCCTTGGTGTTTTGAGACAATGCTCTAACTTACTGAGCTAACTTGATCAGAGCCTGGGTGACTTTTTTTATTTATTTTATTTTTATTTTAATGAGAGAGAGAGACAGAGACAGACAGGAAGGGAGATAGAGGAGAAGCATCAATTTTTCATTGCATGGGGGAGGGGAGGGGCACAAAGAAAACCAGTTAGAAGGTGACGGAAGACAATTGGACTTTGGGTGATCGGAATGCAGCATAATCAAAAGTCAAAATAACCTAGAGATGTTTTCTTTGAACATATGTACCCTGATTTATCAATGCCACCCCATTAAAATTAATTAAAAAAAATAAAACACCTGAAGCAGTAGCAAAAACTAAAAAAAAAAAAAAAAAAGTACCTGTGAGAGTGGAAAGGCAAGCTATAAAGAGAATTTGTAATACATATTGCAAGAGGGCTATATCTAACAAATATAAATAATTCACAAATCAATAAAAAGATCATATATCCCAATTTTCATTTATTTATTTATTTATTATTTTTTACAGAGACAGAGAGTCAGAGAGAAGGATAGATAAGGACAGACAGATAGGAACGGAGAGAGATGAGAAGCATCAATCATCAGTTATTCGTTTTGACATCTTAGTTGTTTATTGATTGCTTTCTCATATGGGCCTTGACCATGGGCCTTCAGCAGATGGAGTAACCCCTTGCTCAAGCCAGCAACCTTGGTCCAAGGTGGTGAGCTTTTGCTCAAACCAGATGAGCTCGCACTCAAGCTGGCGACCGCGGGGTCTTGAACCTGGGTCATCTGCATCCCAATCCGACGCTCTATCCACTGTGCCACCACCTGGTCAGGCCATATATCCCAATTTTTAAAAAAATAAAAAAATGCCTGACCTGTGGTGGCACAGTGGATAAAGCGTCGACCTGGAAATGCTGAGGTTGCTGGTTCAAAACCCTGGGCTTGCCTGGTCAAGGCACATATGGGAGTTGATGCTTCCAGCTCCTCCCCCTTTCTCTTTCTATGTTTCTCTCTCTCCTTCTCTCTCTCCTCTCTAAAAATGAATAAATAAAATTTTAAAAAAATAAAAAAATAAAAAAATAAAAAAAAATAAAAAAAGACTTGAACAAAGATTTCCCAAAAGAAGATTTCCAAATTGCCAATAAACACAGAAAGGTGCCTGACCTGTGGTGGCGCAGTGGGATAAAGCGTCGACCTGGAACACTGAGGTTGCCGGTTCGAAACCTTGGGCTTGCCCGGTCAAGGCACATATGGGAGTTGATGCTTCCTGCTCCTCCCTCCCCTTCTCTCTCTCTCTCTCCTCTCTCTCTAAAAATTAATAAATAAAATATAAAAAACAAAACAAAACAAAAAAAAAAACACAGAAAGGTGATCAGCTTCCCTGATCATTAGGGAAATATAGGTGAAAATCACAGTATATATATACTGACCACTGGGAAAAATAAGGAGAAACTGAAATGCTCATTCATACACTGCTGCTGGGAGTGAAAAGTGGTTCTATCACCATGGACAATACAAAAAGTACCTGTTAAAGCTCAAAAGACCCAGCAATTCCAGTCTTGGGTATATACTCGACAGAAATGCTGTATGTCTTCACCAGAAGGCATGTAGAAGGATGTTTAAGGCAGGATTCTTCATAATAGCAAAACACTAGAAAACAAAACAAAACAAAAAACAAACAAACAAAATTTTTCATTGCAGCACCTTAGTTGTTCATTGATTGCTTTTTCATATGTGCCTTGACCATGGGCCTTCCAGCTGAGCCAGTGACTTCTTGCCCAAGCCAATGACCTTGGGTTCAAGCCAGCAACCACGGGGTCATATCTATGATTCCACGCTCAAACCAGCGACCCCTCACTCAAGCTGGTGAGCTCTCACGTTCAAGCTAGTGACCTCAGTGTTTCAAGCTGATGCTATCTACATTCACTGCACCACCACCTGGTCAGGCCTGGGGGACTTCTTGAGCAGTGGTTCTCAAAGAAGCAAAAGAGGAACACATCAGAGTCAGCTGGGTAATCTTACAAACTGAATGCTCACTGTCCCCTTCTTTCTTGCCTACCCAGGGAATCTGATATGCCTTTTCCCCACCTCCCATACTCTGGAGAATCACTGTTTTAAAGCAAATATTGTATGAGCAGAAGGGAGAAGTATACACATGCAGATACACAAAGGGAACTCGAAGAGATTGCATTCTTATTTAAAGTTTGTTCAAACTCTTATCCTATGACTATGTCCAAGATGTTGACCTTTTTCTGTGGACTGAGCTTTCCCAGAGGATGCAAAAGCTCCAGGAAGAGTGAGCTCAGCTGTGAGTTTCTTCCCTTCTGTTCCTTTCTGTGTCACCTTCAGTCCTGGGTAGAACAGGTTCTATTAGTTATCTTTCCTCCTGGATGCTAAACAACCTTCCTGTCCTTTTCGGGACCTAGCCATTCCTATTTTGCTTTGGACAGGCTTCTGTGTTCCAGAATTAGAAACTGTGTTTGCTATTCTTATCTGAAACATCAGTAAATGAATTTTCTTGGCTTGAGGATCCTGATCCTGTGGAAGTCAGAAGCCTCCTTTGTCCTCTGCTAGAGTTACCAGGAGCTTCCTTTACTGAACTCTATCATCTCTCTGGTTTGATATACCTTGTCTGCAGCCTCTTTACCCCAGTAGATCCTAGCTCTGAAAAAAAAAAAAAAAAAGGAAAAAAAATTCTAGGCCTTGTCTAAGGAGCTCAGTGGATAGAGCATCATCCCCACACACAAAGATTGTGCGTTTGATCCTCTGTCAGGGCACATAAGAGAAGCAACCAATCAGTGCACAACTAAATAGGACAACTAAGTGGAATGAGTTGCTGCTTCTCTCTCTCTCCCCACCCACACCTTCTCTCTCTCTCTCTCTCAAACCACTGGAGGAAAAAAGACTCAAGATAATCTCTATGTTCCTTCTTAGTTCTGTGATTCTAGGGTTGTTCTGCTTCCACTGTGCTCTCCGGCCAAATTCAGCCAAATTCTTGGGGTTATTTCTTGGATGAAGAAGTCAGATTTCTCTACTATTCTTTTTTTTTTTTTTTTTTTTTCATTTTTCTGAAGCTGGAAACAGGGAGAGACAGTCAGACAGACTCCCGCATGCGCCCGACTGGGATCCACCCGGCACGCCCACCATGGGGCGATGCTCTGCCCATCCTGGGCGTCGCCATGTTGCGACCAGAGCCACTCTAGCGCCTGGGGCAGAGGCCAAGGAGCCATCCCCAGCGCCCGGGCCATCTTTGCTCCAATGGAGCCTTGGCTGCGGGAGGGGAAGAGAGAGACAGAGAGGAAGGTGCGGCGGAGGGGTGGAGAAGCAAATGGGCGCTTCTCCTATGTGCCCTGGCCGGGAATCGAACCCGGGTCCTCCGCACGCTAGGCCGACGCTCTACCACTGAGCCAACCGGCCAGGGCAGATTTCTCTACTATTCAATAGTTTGTTCTAACTCAATCTGCAGTTTATTTCCTCTAGAAGTTCCTGCTGTCAGGATGATTGCCATTTTGCCCATGCCCTGACCATGTTTGCCATTAGGGATCCTAGATACTTCTAATCTCATTATCAGTTGGGTGAAAAAACTTTTCTTCCTGTATAACTTTTAGATTCTCTTCCTCTTAGCCGCCCTGGCAGTTTCTCTGCTCCAACCCAAGTCTGGCTCAATGACTCAGGTCTGGTTCATGGCCCCTCATCCTGCCCATTCACTGCTGTAACCCTTTTTCTTAGCAGCAAATGTCTGCTCAGATTAGGATGAGGAAGGGGAACATAGACTCATGAGTCCACATTGCTACCTTTTCTAATAATTTCTTTTTAGAGAGAGAGAGAAAGGCAGGAGGGGAGGAGCGAGAAGCATCAACTCATAGTAGCTGCTTCTCGTATGTGCCTTGACCAGGCAAGCCCAGGATTTCAAACTGGCAACTTCAGCATTTCAGGTTGATGCTTTATCCACCGTGCCACCACAAGTCAGGTATTATAATATTTTAAAACAAATGTCAAACCAGAATTCAGCTCCCAACACTGGAAGGGCATCTTTCTTCACAAGGAGGAAATATGTGCATGTGCTCACTCCATGATGCTGAACTCCGGACAGCATTCTGGTACCATGCAAGAGTAAAAACGTGTGGATGATGGGCTCAGCCTAGTGCTGTCCCTTCCTGAAGTCCTGGGGAGTAGAGGAGCTCCCCTTGAACCATATTTCTTTTGGGCATGAAGTTCCTGGGTTATCTTCTTCCCAGATCCCAGGAGTGGCCTATGTCTCTCCCAGCACTGATGTTCACCCCACCAGCACTATCCCAGGGAGTGCCTGAGTATGTTCAGGGTTTCATGACTCTGGGATGAGGCCATATTGCATTCCCTGTTAAGTCTACGTCACATTCCAGATATCAGGGTTCTTAGATTCAACCTGATCCCCAAATCCATAAACAGTAATTCAACACTTTTAGAGGTTTAAAGTCAACTCTGTCTTTATATCCTTCAGCCAGAGATTTTTTCTAGGACCGTCGGGACTCCTTAGAGTTGCTGCCAATAGAACAGAAGGGAAACTCCAGCCCAGCCCAGGTAGACAGCCCTTGGATATCAATGTGGTTTCCTGTGATGTCTTCCACTCACCAGGTCAGTTTACTGCAGCTTGTTCCTGTGTTTTACAGAGTCCTTACAGTGGAGCTGTTCAGTTTTTCCAACAGCATAGGAGGAAAACAGTGAGGAAGAGGAATATTGGGGAAAGAAAGACTCATACAAAAAAAAAAAAAAGAGGAAGTGAGTGATGCTGAGGGAGGAGAAAAAGGTGAGCAGAAGCAGCAGCAGGAGAAGTCAGGAGTGTGCGGGTGTGAGGGAAAGGCAGAAATACACGGTCCCACTTACAACAGTATTAACTGGAGTTCCCGGTTAACGGTTTACAGTGACCTGTCAAATATGCATAAGAAAGGAAGGAAGGAAGCTTGCAGTTTGAAATGATGATAAAGCCCAATGTTTGCACAGTCCCCTTTGGGTAGAGCTTTGGGCTGATCCCCCTCCCCCCAGGTTTCCTGTGCAACTGGGTCTCAGGGTTCAGAGTTGGGGAGATTAGTAGAACTTAGTGGCTTTTTTTTTTCTTTTCCAAGTGAGAGGAAAGAAAATAGACTCCTGAATACAGCCCAATGGGGATCCACCCGGCCACCCCCCTCTGGGGCTGATGCTCTGCAAATCTGGAGCCATGCTCATAACTGAGCTACTTTTAGTGCTTGAGGCAGAAGCTCCACAGAACTACCCTCAGTGCCAGGCCAATGGGCTCAAACCAATCCAGCCATGGCCGTGGGAGGGGAAGAGAGAGAGAGAGAGAGAGAGAGTGCACAAAGTGGGAGGGGGAGGGGTGGATAAACACATGGTCACTTCTCCTGTGTGCCCTGACTAGATATTAAACCTGGGACATCCACATGCTGGGTCGACGCTCTACCACTGAGCCAACTGGCCAGGGACACTGAGTGACTGTTGCACTCCTTTGCCCCTGTATTGATAGTAGATCCCCTGACTACATTGTAGTGATTGAGATGCCAACAGCTCTCTGAAGATAATTCACATTATCTCTTTCTTTCTTGGGTTTTCCCTCTGTTCATTCCCCTTTAAACCTACTTGATTCTGGATAAGTCACTAATTCTTTCTAAATCTTCTGCATCTATAAAATGGAAATAAGAACACTTTTTTGGTATTTTCCCCAGAATGCAGCAAAGATCAAATGAACTCTCATTTACTATAAAAGTCTTATACATATTTTAAATTATAACACAAATATTAATTGTCATAGCTGGCCTTGGCTGGGTAGCTCAGTTGGTTAAAGCAATGACTATTTATTTATTTATTTATTTTTTATTTACGTGAGAGTAGGGGAGATAGAGAGACAGACTCCTGCATGCTCCCTGACCGGGATCCACCCGGCAACCCCAGTCTGGGGCCAATGCTCGAATCAATTGAGTTATCCTCAACACCAGGGGCCAACTCTCCAACCAATTGCACCACTGGCTGTTGAGAGGGTAAGAGAGAGAGAAGGGAGAGGGAAGGGAAGAGAGGCAGCAGATGGTCCTTTCTCATGTGTGCCCTGACGGGGGATTGAACCCAGGATGTCTGCACACTGGGCCAACACTCTATTCATTGAGCAAACTGGCCAAGGCCAATAAATAAAATCTTTAAAAAAACAAAAACGAAGTTCTATATAGTCCCAAAGTTCCACCTAGCTTCTGTCTCTCATAACAGAACAAGAAAATATCTACAGATTCTAAAAAAATCTGTTTCTCCCATCACTTTTGCTTCTTGCATAGGCTCAAACTCTCTTCATGAATTTTTGCATCATATTTCATTCCCTTTTTGTCAATATGTAGCTTTTGGTCCTTATATTTCAACCAGAGATTAGCTCTTCTTTTCTCTTAGTCAGCTCTGTTATTCTCTTATTGGTTTAGAGTTATCTCACCATAGTCACACAGAAGGCCCTCCTTGCTATTCTATTATGTATTTCTATAGCATTTTCAAGGTTACCTCCTACACACACACACACAGACACACTACATTACACACACACACACAGAGTATTTACATAGGATCCAGATGTCCTGGGCTCATATAAACTCATTCTAAATAGATATGCAAAGCCTGAATCCATAGCTCTTGGGGAGTTTAGCCCTAAAATACTTGCTTAACTGAATAAAGGGAAGGCAAGTTGGGAATAAAGGGAAGGCCATGAGTTGTGAATATGTGAGGTGGATCACTGTCCATAGAACAGAAAACATGAGAATATAGACTCCATGTTAATCCTAGTGACCCAGCAGTTGTTTTCCAAGTTCTCATAAATGTTTCCTGCTGCCTAGGAGATAGTGAAATTCAGAAAAAGTACTGATAGAACCCTCTCTGACAATCACACTGAAAGACGAAAGCAATTTATTTCATTGTATATCACAGCCATAACAATTACTTTATTTTATTTTTAATTTATTGATTTTAGAGAGAGAGAAAGGGAGAGGGAAAGAAACATTGATTTGTTGTTCCACTTATTTATGCATTTATTGGTTGATTCTTTTTTTTTTTTTTTTTTTGTATTTTTCTGAAGCTGGAAATGGGAAGAGACAGTCAGACAGACTCCCGCATGCGCCCGACCGGGATCCACCCGGCACGCCCACCAGGGGCGAAGCTCTGCCCACCGGGGGCGATGCTCTGCCCCTCCGGGGCGTCGCTCTGCCACGACCAGAGCCACTCTAGCGCCTGGGGCAGAGGCCAAGGAGCCATCCCCAGCGCCCGGGCCATCTTTGCTCCAATGGAGCCTTGGCTGTGGGAGGGGAAGAGAGAGAGAGAGAGGAAGGAGGGTGGGGGGTGGAGAAGCAAATGGACGCTTCTCCTGTGTGCCCTGGTCGGGAATCGAACCAGAGTCCCCCGCACATCAGGCCGACGCTCTACCGCTGAGCCAACCGGCCAGGGCCTATTGGTTGATTCTTGTATGTGCCCTGACTGGGGATTGAACCCACAATCATGGCATATTACGGATCAAACCTGATCTGGCCAGTTTGACCAGTGGATAAAGCATTGGTCCGAAGTGCGGAAGTCCAGGGTTTGATCGCCAGTCAGGGCACACATGAGAAGTGACCATCTGCTTCTCTATTGCCACAGTTTAGCTTTCTTTCCACTTAGAGGTAAAGAATTAGTCTTCCCTCTACAGCCACCAGGAGGAGTCAGAGAGCAGCACGTGGCCTAAGTGATGCCAGGGGCAGCTTTTAGCTCAATAGGGGTTTATAAAAAACTCCTCCCACCTCCCCACTCCACTTCATTCCTCTGACAGCAAATGCAGAGGTTAGGGTATCAAGTTTGTTGCCCAGAGTGGGGAGGAGGGATATGAAGGAAAGAAGACAGCATGTCAAAATGCACTTCCAAAACGAAAATGATTTCTGTGGCTCATTGTGCTTCCCAGGGAGAGGTGAGAAAAACAGCCTCCTCTCATTTCAGGAACAGTTCCCAGACTTGTCTGTAGGTGGATTCACATGACACTTTTTTTTTTTTTTTTGTATTTACAGAGACAGAGAGAGAGTCAGAGAGAGGGACAGACAGACAGGAATGGAGAGGGATGAGAAGCATCAATCATTAGTTTTTCGGCCCTGGCCGGTTGGCTCAGTGGTAGAGCGTTGGCCTGGCGTGCAGAAGTCCCGGGTTTGATTCCTGGCCAGGGCACACAGGAGAAGCGCCCATCTGCTTCTCCACCCCTCCCCCTCTCCTTCCTCTCTGTCTCTCTCTTCCCCTCCCGCAGCGAGGCTCCATTGGAGCAAAGATGGCCGGCACTGGGGATGGCTCCTTTGCCTCTGCCCCAGGTGCTAGAGTGGTTCTGGTCGCAACAGAGCGACACCCCAGAGGGGCAGAGCATCGCCCCCTGGTGGGCATGCCGGGTGGATCCCGGTCGGGTGCATGCGGGAATCTGTCTGACTGTCTCTCCCTGTTTCCAGCTTCAGAAAAATACAAAAAAAAAAAAAAAAAAAAATCATTAGTTTTTCGTTGTGACACCTTAGTTGTTCATTGATTGCTTTCTCATATGTGCCCCGACCTCGGGCCTTCAGCAGAGCAAGTAACCCCTTGTTCGAGCCAGCAACCTTGGGTTCAAGCTGGTGAGCTTTGTTCAAACCACATGAGCCAGTGCTCAAGTTGGTGACCTCGGGGTCTTAAACCTGGGTCCTCCGCATCCCAGTCCAACGCTCTATCCACTGCGCCACCTCCTGGTCAGGCATGACACATCCTTAAACCAGTTCCATTCTGTGCTGTGTTTGCTCCTTGTTCACTCTCAGTAACAATGAATCTTTACATCTTTGTATCTGAGTTTGATTCCTAATTGATTGTCTAGCTGAATATCCAGGCTACCCCACATCTAATGTATTTGTGGCCGTATTTGTCCTTTGAGTCATTAAACTTCATCAACCCAGTTCTACATGCACATGTGAATTGGACTACTGAATCGTCTGACTGTTCATACCTTAAGAGAATTATTATTAAAAAGTTGGGTGTTTTTTGCAATTTTTTTTTAATTTTGAATTTTTATGGGAGTTTATTTGAGCTGAACTGACAACATATGCCAGGGAGCAAGATCTTAAATGCTCCCCTCTTCACAATGTTTTGATGTGAAAATAATACTAATACATATTGCTAGAGGAAGTGATATCAATGATACAAATTTGCTTGGAATCCATCCTGAATCCAGTTTGCCTTTCTGTGAAATATAATTTGGGTTGTGACATTTTTTTGATTGATGTTTCTATATAAGGAGGTCTTTGGCTTTTTAGTGTTGCTGCTTTTCTGTTCTTACTCCTCTCAGAATCTTTGCCAACATACTGCTGACATTTGAAGAAAAGAATAGAGGCAGTTTGGTTTCTTGTAAAATTTTCTGTTTCCTTGGTGATGTAAATAATTATGAAACATATAATAAGTTTTTAGCAAATTTAAATTTAGTTTTGAAAAAGCAAGTTTGTTACCTGTGGTAAAGGCTACAGGAATAATCTCAGCAAGAAATTCTCTGTTCCTCTTTTTTTTTTTTTTTTTTCATTAAGTGAGAAGTGGGGAGGCAGAGAGACAGACTCCCACATGTGCCCTGGGATCTACCCCGGCAAGCCCCCTATTGGGGGTTGCTCTACCCATCTGGGGTATAGCTCCGTTGCTCAGCAACTGAGCTTTTTTAGCTCCTGAGGCAGGCCATGGAGCCATCCTCAGCGCCCTGGGCCAACTTGCTCAAATCAATGGAGCCAAGGCTTCGGGAGGGGAAGAAAGAGGGAGAGAGAGTAAGAAAGGAAGAGAGAAGAGTAAGAAAGAAAGAGAAAGAAGGGGAAGGGGGAGGAGTGGAGAAGCAGATGGTTACTTCTCCTGTGTGCCGTGACCAGGAATTGAACACGGGACTTCCATATGCTGGGCCGATACTCTACCACTGAGCCAATCGGCCAGGGCCATCTCTGTTCCTCTTTAATTCACTTTAAATTAGAAAATCTTCTCTGAAAATCTCCTACTGGGGCTTCTATTCTAATGACAATATAAGACATGCATTTTATAAGATTCAGGAAAGCTGCCCAGGTGGTGGTTGACTTCAGGCCTCATCTCTGAGAGCCAGAATAATTTTCTGCCTTCTTCAGTTTTACTAGGAGAATCCTGTCTAACGGGGCATAACTAGAGTTCAGGAACTCACAAAGAAGGGTTGAATCACTTAAAACTGAATGAGGAATTATGCAGTTCTCGATCATGGGGTTCAGGAGATCAGGGGTTCAGGAGAAAGAAAGAAAAACATGGGATTGCTGCCCTAAAAGAAGTCTCATTTTGGCCTGACCTGTGGTGGCGCAGTGGATAAAGCGTCAACCTGGAAACGCTGAGGTTGCCGGTTCAAAACCCTGGGCTTACCTGGTCAAGGCACATATGGGAGTTGATGCTTCCTGCTCCTCCCCCCCTTCTCTCTCTCTCACTCTCTCTCTCCTTTCTATAATGAATAAATAAAATCTTAAAAAAAAAAAAAAGTCCTCTCAAGCCCAACCTTAAAAAAAAAAAGTCTCATTTTAATTTCGATAGCTTAGTTTTTCACTTTGGCCATTCTAAACTTTCTCATATTCTTAAGGTCTTTAATTTCCCTTTTCCTTCTTTTCCCACCACTTTTTTTTTTTCTTCAGAGAGAAGGATAGACAGGGACAGACAGACTGGAATGGAGAGAGATGAAAAACATCAATCATCAGTTTTTCGTTGTGACACCTTAGTTGTTCATTGATTGCTTTCTCATATGTGACTTGACTGTGGGCCTTCAGCAGATTGAGTAACCCCTTGCTTAAGCCAGCGACCTTGGGTCCAAGCTGGTGAGCTTTTTGCTCAAGCCAGATGAGCCTGCGCTCGAGCTGGCGACCTCGGGGTCTCGAACCTGGATCCTCCACATCCCAGTCTGACACTCTATCCACTGCGCCACCGCCTGGTCGGGCCACTTCTTTTATTCTTGGTAAATCAATTCACTTCCTTCCTATCTCACAGGTGGAAATATATATTAGCTCCACCATTTTATTAGCTGCGTGACCTTGTTTAAGTTATTTCACATCTCAGTGATCTGTTTTCTTTTCTTTTTTTTTTTTTTGTATCTCTCCGAAGCTGGAAATGGGGAGAGACAGTCGGACAGACTCCCGCATGCGCCCCACCGGGATCCACCCTGCACGCCCACCAGGGGCGACGCTTTGCCCCTCTGGGGCGTCGCTCTGCAGCGACCAGAGCCACTGCAGTGCCTGGGGCAGAGGCCAAGGAGACATCCCCAGCGCCCGGGCCATCCCCGCTCCAATGGAGCCCTGGCTGCGGGAGGGGAAGAGAGAGACAGAGAGGAAGGAGGGAGGGGTGGTGGAGAAGCAAAAGGGCGCCTCTCCTATGTGCCCTGGCCGGGAATCGAACCCGTGTCCCCCACACGCCAGGCCGACGGTCCACCGCTGAGCCAACCGGCCAGGGCCAGTGATCTGTTTTCTTAAATGTAAAATAGGCATAACAAAGGTACAGGCACACCTCAGAGACATTGCTGGTTCAGGTCTAGACTGCTGCATTCAAGTGAATTGTAATCTTTTTGCTGGTGGAGGGTCTTATCTTCAATTTCTAAAAAGTGCAACATCTATGAAGTGCAATAAAATGAGGTAAACCGCCCTGGCTGAATAGCTCCACTGGTGAGAGCATCGGCCTGAAGCGCTAGGGTTGCTGGTTCGATCCCCTGTCACGGCACATACAGGAGCAGATTGATGTTCCTGTCTTTCTCTCCTTTCCTCTCTAGCTAAAATCAATAAATTAAAAGAAAAAAAAAATGAGGTAAGCCTGTACCTACCTATGGTTGGTGGGATTAAATGAGTTAATATATATAAAATAATAAATAAATGAGATAATATATAAAAATTATTTAGGCCATTACCATGGTGAATGCTTGGAAAAATTTATTATCTTAATTTTACTGAGAAGACAGGCCAATGACAGAAACTCCATTATCCAAACTCCTCTCCACCTAAAAATAATCTCTATCACTGCACTATCCATTCCTGCCTCTCTCTCTACTTTAGAGTAAAAGGCTGTTTTATGTTTTCCATCTGTCTTAATTCCATCCTCTCCTATGTCTTCAAGGGAACTTACTATAAGAATTATTTTCTCCTTCACATTTTAAATTGATTTATTTTTTCTTGATTCCTTTTCCGACTTTCTGTCACTCAGGTCTCTCCTATTTTGAAAAAGCCTCCATATGACTCTACTCTCTTTAAGCTACTGTCCCATTTTTCCTCCTCCTTTCATTGCCAAATGCTGTGTGCCTCCATATCTTCATGACTCATTCTCTCATTATTTCTCTGCCATCTGGCTCCCCCCCCCCCATGACTGTGCCTATGGTCATCTATCTCCCAATTAAAAGACTTTTTTTTTTTTAATTAAGTAAGAGGTGGGGAGGCAGAGACAGATTCCTGCATGTGCCCCTGCTGAGATCCACCTAGTAAGCTCCTTACCAGGCAGTGCTCTGCCTGTCTTGGCTGCCACTCAGTTGCTCAGCAACTGAGCTATTCTAGTGCCTGAAATGAGGCCATGGAGCCATCCTCATCACCTGGGGCCAACTTTGCTTGAACCATTCGAGCCATTGCTGCAGGAGGGAAAGAAAGAGAGAGAGAGAGAGAGAGAGAGAGCGAAGAGGGAGGGGTGGAGAAGCAGATGGTTGTCTCTCCTGTATGCCCTGACCAGGAATCAAACCCAGGACTTCCACACGCTGGGCTGACAAACTACCACTGAGCAAACCGACCAGGGCCAACGTTTCTTTTAAAAAATTTTTTTTTAAAAATGATTGGTTTTAGAGAGGCAGAGAGAGAGAAAGGGAGAGAGACAGTGAGAGAAGCATTCATTTGTTTTCTTTTGGGTTTTTAAAAAGATTTTATTTATTGATTTGAGAGAGAGAGAGAGAGAGAGAAAGGCAGGGGAGAGGAGCAGGAAGCATCAATTCATAGTTGCTTCTCATATGTGCCTTGACTGAGCAAGCGAATCAGCGACTTCAGCATTCCAGGTCAATGCTCTATCCACTGTGCCACCACAGGTCAGGTGAGAAGCATTCGTTTTTTTCCCCACTTAGTTGTGCATTTATTGGTCACTTCCTGTATGTGCTCTGACTAGGGATCGAACCCACAACCTTGGTGTTTCAGGGCAGCGCTCTAACAGATGGAGCTAACGGGCTAGGGCCCTCAAAGACTTTTCTTAATTTCTGTCCTCTTATGCCTCTTTGCAGTGGTCAGTATTGCTGACCATTATCTGCCTGAGGAATCCTCTCCTCCCTTCACCTATGTGCAAGTCTGTTTCGCTGCTTCTTCTCCTGCCCTGTGGCCTCTTTGTCTAGACTGGAACTCTTTGCAGCTTCCATTTCTTTTCTTTCCACTCCTCAGCTATGGGCATGGAGAGAGGTTCACTGTGCGATCTCTTGATTTGTCTCTGTATTCTTACCCTTTGATCTTCTTTGTGTCTCATGCCCTACCATTATTTCACTAAGTACAGTTTCTTTATCATGTCTTGTACTCACCGCTTTTTTTTTTTTTTTTTGTGGCAGAGACAGAGAGAGTCAGAGAGAGGGACAGCTAGGGACAGACAGACAGGAAGGGAGAGAGATGAATTCTTTGCTGCGGTTCCTTAGTTGTTCATTGATTGATTTCTCACATTGATTTATTTCTGCTATAGCCTTGACAGGGTGGCTACAGCAGACCCAGTGACCCCTTGCTCGAGCCAGCAACTTTGGGCTTAAGCTGGTGAGCCTTGCTCAAAGCAGATGAGCTCACTCTCAAGCTGGCAACCTCAGGGTCTCAAACCTGGGTCCTCCACATCCCAGTCTGACGCTCTATCCACTGCCCCACAGCCTGGTCAGGCAGTCACCTCTTAAGCCTAATCATGCATCATGCTTGCTGACTTCTAGTTTCTTTTAAACTTTTTAAAAATTATTTTTATTTATTTATTTATTCATTTTAGAGGGGAGAGAGAGAGAGAGAGAGAGAGAGAGAGGAGCGGTGGAGGAGCAGGAAGCTTCGACTCCCATATGTACCTTGACCGGGCAAGCCCAGGGTTTTGAACCGGCAACCTCAGCATTCCAGGTTGATGCTTTATCCACTGCACCACCACAGGTCAGGCAGTTCTAGTTTCTTGAAGGTGCTGTGTCCTCTCTGACACCAGCTTTTTGTTATTGGTATTGCTTAACTGGCATTCATATTCATCTTTTATTTTTTTGCATTTTTTTTTTTGTATTTTTCTGAAGTTGGAAATGGGGAGGCAGTTAGACTCCCGCATGCGCCTGACCAGGATCCACCCGGCACGCCCACCAGGGGGCGATGCTCTGCCCATCTGGGGCATCGCTCTGCCGCAATCAGAGCCATTCTAGCACCTGAGGCAGAGGCCACAGAGCCATCCTCAGTGCCCGGGCAAACTTTGCTCCAATGGAGCTTTGGCTGCGGGAGGGGAAGAAAGAGACAGAGAGGAAGGAGAGGGGAGGGGTGGAGAAGCAGATGGGCGCTTCTCCTGTGTGCCCTGGCTGGGAATCGAACCCGGGACTCCCGCACACCAGACCGATGCTCTACCACTGAGCAAACCAGCCAGGGCCCATATTCATCTTTATTGTAATTTTTTCTATTTAAAAAATGGAGGCCTTGGCCAGCTTGCTTAGTGGATAGAGCATCAGCTTGGAATATAGATGTCCTGGATTTGATTCCTGGTCACAGCACACAGGAAAAGTGACCATCTGCTTCTCTCCCCATTCTCTCCCTTTTCTCCTCCCACAGCCAGTGGCTCAATTAGTTTGAGAATCATTAGCCTTAGGTGCTCAAAATAGTTTGGTTGATTTGAGCATCGGCCCCAGACAGGGGTTGCTCAGTAGATCCCAGTTGGGGCTCATATGGAAGTCTGTCTCACTATCTTCCTTCTTCTTACTTAAAAAAAATGAGATATAATTCACATACCACAAAATACACCCTTTTAAAGTATACAATTCAGTGGATTTTATATCTCATTCTAAAACATTTCATTACCTCAGAAAGAAACTATACCATTAACAGGTCCTTCCTTTCTCCTTTGCCCTCCATTAACCCTTGGCAATAGCTAATCTGCTTTCTGTCTCTATCTATGCTATAGACTTTTGCACATACTGTTCTTTTTGCCTAGAACCGAATACCTCCCATTCTCTAGTCAACTTAAATCTTCCTTCAGTGACTAGTGCCAAATTCCTTGAGCAGGTCAATTTCTCTTATTATAGGTTTTCTTTGAGAATTTATTATAAGCTTCAATTTTATATTTATTTATTAAATTCTTTGATTTCTGTCTTATATACTTACATATATATGTATTTTTTGGGAGGGAGCATTCAGAAATGAGTAAAATTCTGTATCTCCATCTATAACAGTTTCACTTGAATGTAATAGTGTAACACCCAGCATGGCAAAGACAAAATTAATTATTTTTTCTCTTAGAACTAATTCCTCCTTCATACTTCCCCATTTAATGATGCTTCCTTCTTTTCTCTCTCTTTTTTAAAAGAGTTTTTCTTTGAGTGCTTTTCAAAATAATGTATTGGTCATTGGTATTTTTATTCCTTAGTATCCAGATTTTTATTTATTTATTTATTTATTACTTTTATGGGTTTTTTTTAGGTGAGAGGAATGGAGATAGTGAGGTAGACTTCCGCATGTGCCCCGACCAGAATCCACCCAACTAACCCATCTGGGGCTAATGCTCAAGTACCGAGCTATTTTTAGTGCCTGAGGCTAACATGCTCAGACCAACTAAGCCAGGGGTCCCCAAACTACAGCCCGCGGGCCACATGCGGCCCCCTGAGGCCATTTATCCAGCCCCCGCTGCACCTCCGATAGGGGCACTTCTTTCATTGGTGGTCAGTGAGAGGAGCACAGGATCCATCCTCATCGTGTGCTCCGGGAGTACTGTATGTGGCGGCGCCACAAAGCACAGCATGGCTCACGTACAGTACTACTTCCGGTGACGTGGGATGCATGCATCATGGCTCTAGAAGCGCGTCATATCACCTGTTACAACTAGCAGTGACAAATATGGAACCGGACATTGACCATCTCATTAGCCAAAAGCAGGCCCATAGTTCCCATTGAAATACTGGTCAGTTTGTTGATTTAAATTTACTTGTTCTTTATTTTAAATATTGTATTTGTTCCCGTTTTGTTTTTTTACTTTAAAATAAGATATGTGCAGTATGCATAGGGATTTGTTCATAGTTTTTTTTTATAGTCTGGCCCTCCAACGGTCTGAGGGACAGTGAACTGGCCCCCTGTGTAAAAAGTTTGGGGACCCCTGAACTAAGCTATCCTCAGTGCCAGGGCCCAGGTTCTAACCTATCAAGTACCTGGCTGCAGGGAGGGTAAGAGGGAAAGAAGAGGGAGCAGGGGGGAAAGAAGCAGATGGTCGCTTCTCCTGTTTACCCTGACTAGGAATCAAACCCAGCAAATCCATATCCAGGCTGACGCTCTATTCACTGGGCCACTGGCCAGGGCCACATTAGGATTTAAAAATAAATATATTGCCTGACCAGGCAGTGGTGCAGTGGATAGAGCATCGGACTGGGATGCGGAAGACTCAGGTTCAAGACCCTGAGGTCGCCAGCTTGAGCACGGACTCATCTGGCTTGAGCAAAAAGCTCACCAGCTTGAGCTCAAGGTTGCTGGCTCGAGCAAGGGGTTACTCGGTCTGCTGAAGGCCCACGGTCAAGGCACATATGAGAAAGCAATCAATGAACAACTAAGGTGTTGCAATGAAAAACTGATGATTGATGCTTCTCATCTCTCTCCGTTCCTATCTGTCTGTCCCTATATATCCCTCTCTCTGACTCTCTGCCCCTGTAAAAAAAAAATAAATAAATAAATAAAAATAAATATATTTTATTATTGACTTTAGGGGGTGGAGAAAGAAGTATCAACTTATAGCTGCTTCACTTTAATTGTTCATTGATTGTTTACTTTTTGTTTATGCCTTGATCAAGCAAGCTTAGAATTTTGAATGGCCAACCTCAGCATTCTAGAATGATGCTTTAGCCACTGTATCACCACAGGCCAGGCTCTTTTTTTTTGAGAATATATGTAAAAGTTTATTTGAGCCAAACTGATTGACATATGCCAGGAAACAAAATCTCAAAAACTCTTTTGATGCTTCCTTATTTTCTCTAGGGTGCACAGGCTCAGAATCAAATCAGATATTTGACTCCTGTCTTCCTTTGTCTTCAATATACAGTACTCTTCAAATCCTCAAGTCCTGTGTTTTTGTTGTTGTTGTTCTTTATGTATTCCCACCAGCAATGTAAGAGAGTCCCAGTTGCTCAGCATCTTTGCTGGCACTTGGTATTGTCAACCTTTTAAAATTTTATTGAACCTGTAACCTTGGCATATGGGGACAATGCTCTAATAATTAAGCTAACCAGCCATGGCTTGTCAGTCTTTTAAAAACATTTTATTTTAGGCAATATATGATGCATTGGCTGGGAAGCGAGGAGGAAAGATGCTCGCAATTGGTGGACTTCAGGCACCCCGCTGGGGAGCCCCCTAACCACCCTGAAGATGTGCCTGCTGAGTGTACATAGGGGATTTTCCTGTGTGGATGGAGGGGCGGATCCCCTTTGCCAGTCTCAGCAAGGACCAGACAACGAAGGAATGAGGAAACGAAGGCACGCCAGAGTCATGTGTAACCAGGTGTAGGTCAAAGAATGGAATCCAGCACCCCTCCATCCCAAGTGGAGAGGACCCTAAACTGTGATCCTGACCACTCCAATGGCTGCCAAAGTAGAAGGAATACTTACCTGGGCTCATCGCAATTCATTGAAGCTGGCGGCTCCTATAGAGACCCCCTCATAGACAGTGTAGATGGATCCCACCAACCCCTATAAATTGACCCTGAGAAGAACAACATGCCCTGCTCCAGCCACAAACCAGAAGCTGGCTGGTCCACACACAGCTGAAGCCTGAGGAACATTGTAGTGGGGCTCCTTATAATTGGAATCTAAGCCCTGGCCAGTTGGCTCAGTGGTAGAGCGTCGGCCTGGTGTGCAGGAGTCCTGGGTTCGATTCCCGGCCAGGGCACACAGGAGAAGTACCCATCTGCTTCTCCACCCCTCCCTCTCTCCTTCCTCTCTGCCTCTCTCTTCTCCTCCCGCAGCCAAGGCTCCACTGGAGCAAAGTTTGCCTGGGTGCTGAGGATGGCTCTGTGGCCTCTGCCTCAGACGCTAGAATGGCTCTGATTGAGGCAGAGCGACGCGCCAAGATGGGCAGAGCATTGCCCCCTGGTGGGCATGCCGGGTGGATCCCGGTCGGGCACATGCGGGAGTCTGTCTGCCTGCCTCCCCGTTTCCAGCTTCAGAAAAATACAAAAAAATAATAATGATAATAATTGGAATCTAAGGAGGGAGGGAAATGAGTCAAGAGAAAGCCAGAACAAATCATCTTAAGGTTTGATGCATGTACTGCTATGAGTCATATAGAAAGAGGGTGTAGGTCCTTTGGCTGGGAGAGCAGCTACAGGTAAATAAAAAGTATATACAGTATGGCTCATAGCTACCCCTATAGAATAACCTGTGAATATTGGTCATGTGTCCAATAGGCTACTTGGAAAAGAACACCTCCAAAAAGAAATATATTTTAAAAGAGGATTATTTATTACTAACTTAGTTTTCACTGAAGGTTAAAGTTTTTGGAAATTAAGAATTCTAATTAATTAGAAAGGAATTGTATGGTTTTAATGATAAAAGGTATAACGTATAGCAGTACTTTAGAAAGGAAAATGTAAGTTGTTGTGAAAGCTGATTATTTTTTTTAAGATTTTATTTATTTATTATAGAGGGGATAGAGAGAGAGAGAGAGAGAGAGAGAGAGAGAAGGGAGGAGGAGCAGGAAGCATCAACTCTCATATGTGCCTTGACCAGGCAAGCTAGGGTTTTGAACCGGCAACCTCAGTGTTTCCAGGTTGACACTTTATCCACTGCGCCAACACAGGTCAGGCTGGTTATTTCTGAATAGATAAGAAAGTTTATGAAAGTTGGAGGTTTGGGTAAGTTGCATAAAATTTGTGCAGGCTGTAGAAGGTTTGTTCAGAGGAGAAAAAAATGGGTGAAAAGAGAACTCCAGATAAGAGACTAAAAAGAAAATGAGTGGCCTCCAGAATAGATAATCCAAATCTATAGACCTGCCACCTGGGCAGAGGATGGCTCTTGGGGATACGGTACCCCTATTTACATGTTAAACTGGATTATCTGACTACAGAGGCAGTCTTAGAAATCATTTTCAATAAGACTGAGAGAGCCCTAACCCTCCTTGAACATCAACAGACTCAGATGAGAAATACCATCTACCAAAACAGGTTGGCACTAGACTATCTGTTAGCAGCAGAAGGAGGAGTATGTGAGAAATTCAATCTCACCAATTGTTTCCTGCAAATAGATGACCAAGGTGTAAAGCCAGTAGCTACGGCCACCATCACAGCAGCCTGGCCCATGCAGGTTTGCATTGGATTCGGACAGACGGTAATGAAACAACAGAGCCAAGAACTGGTGGGCCATTAGCTTTAATCCTAGCTTGCACTTGGCAGACAAGTAAAAACACACACTGGGCTCCAAAACCCACTCATTCAGTGCTCACAAAGCTACTGACTTATCCGAGTTTCCTAGAATTAAAGGTTTCTAGCTCACTAGCCTTATTCACCTCTGTTCCCCATCTCCTTCTCTCTGCACAAACTGGCTTCTCCTTCACCATTCTGCCATCTTGGCTGCTTCTCCTCTCCTTCATGTGGCCTTTATCTGCTCTCCTACAGCATGGGCTTCTTCTAGAACATAATCAGTCTTCTCTGGGAACAACGTGATCTCTCTTCCTTTTAAAACCTTTTGGCGCGAAAGCCCGCCCCCAACACATATTAACGTAATTATGTCCATCCCAAGCAGGAAGGGCAACTAATATCATCACCTGGAAGACGGGCTTCCATGTGGGCAGTGCCATCTTTAACAAAGTGAGCATAATATATTTTATCTTCCCAATAATCCACCCCTATGCTCACTTTATTACCCACAATCTACACCACCAGCATCCTTGTGCAAGGAAATTAGGCACATTACACAAATTACAAGAACATAACAAATTATACAATTTCAACAATTACAAAGGTACATTTCACCAGTCTCTGAGCATTTTGCCAAAAGCACAAAATGTCCTCGGCCTTCTTTCTAGCCGTTTGAAAGGCTTCCCGGGGCAGGGGAAGGGCCTCCAGCAAAGTCACCCCCCACCCCCATTAGGGTATTTCACATTGTCCAAAATCCATAAGTCCATCCTGTAAGGTCGGTGAATAATGGGGATGGTCACGTGGGAAACTCAGACCCGCGAACTTTGGCTGGGACCACCCACAACCAAGCGCCAAAAGAAGCTTAGCAGGAGCCCTTTGGAAAAAAGAGACTGTCTGCCAGCCAGTGAGATTTCACCACATCATATTAGTGAGATTTCACTTCCCTAGAGGGACCCTTTAAATATCTCCCACACGGTTTAATCCTTGCGACTTCCCCGGCCTCCATCTGGCCTCCATCCTTCCTGGGGGCCAGGGAACCTCGCCAGGCGGGAGATGTGCTGTACTCAATAAAGCCTTTTGTTATTCCACACTTCGTGGCTCTGGCCTCTTCCTTCCTTCTCGGTGGGGAAAAATACCTTACACATCCAACAAAGGAGCCAGTACTCACTCTGGTCATAGTCCAGGAATCAGTCCACGCACATGGGGCCTCAGCCACCCCCCTCACCCCTGCCATCCTGGCAGGTCTTACACTTTCCCAAAGAGGAGCTTGTGGCAATGGCAGTCAGCATTTCCATCTCTGCTCCAGAGAGCATGATGGCATTCACCTCTATGTCCCAAAATCGCAGACCTATCAGGGGCATCGTAAGTACTCCTTGCTGCTGGGCTCTCACCTTCTGGAGACTGCAGATCGCAACTGCAGATCGATTCTCCTCATCCTCCAAAGAGAAACTGGAAACACCAGCTCCTGCTGCCAGAATCGAGTCCCGGGCCACTGCCGCCTTCTGTTCAGCATGTCTTGCAACCCCAGCTCCGGTCTCAGCCCTGGCCTCCCGCAGCTGCTGGCTCTCCACAATGTCCAGGGCATGCTGCAACTCATGAACCTGTGATTCCTTCTCCAGCAGCTGTTCCATTTCCAAGAGAATCTCACAAACCTGGTCAGCCTCCTCCTCCAGCACTTCCTTCAGCTCCAGGCTCAGCATCTCTTTCTCCCACATTTGCTCCAGCTCCTTCCACTGCTCAGTTTACAGGTCCCAGGCAGCCTCTTCCACAGAGCTCTTGGTTTCCTCACAGATGATTGTAAAAGTCAGCCAGCCGGTTGGCTCAGCGGTAGAGCGTCGGCCTAGCGTGCGGAGGACCCGGGTTCAATTCCCGGCCAGGGCACATAGGAGAAGCGCCCATTTGCTTCTCCACCCCTCCGCCGCACCTTCCTCTCTGTCTCTCTCTTCCCCTCCTGCAGCCAAGGCTCCATTGGAGCAAAGATGGCCCGGGCGCTGGGGATGGCTCCTTGGCCTCTGCCCCAAGTGCTAGAGTAGCTCTGGTCGCAACATGGCGACGCCCAGGATGGGCAGAGCATCGCCCCCTGGTGGGCAGAGCACCACCCCCTGGTGGGCAGAGCGTCGCCCCTGGTGGGCGTGCCGGGTGGATCCTGGTTGGGCGCATGCGGGAGTCTGTCTCACTGTCTCTCCCTGTTTCCAGCTTCAGAAAAATGCAAAAAAAAAAAAAAAAAAGTCAGCCAGCCTACGGTCCTCAAAAGGACAACCATGGGGAACCATAACAGCAATCAGTCCTCTACTCCACCGCTCAAAGGTGGTGGTGGCTCTATACCGAACTGTATTGAATCCTGCCACAGACTACGCCAAGTGTAAAGCCAGTAGCCATGGCCACCATCACAGCAGCCTGGCCCATGCAGGTTCACATTGGATTCAGACAGATGGTAATGAAACAACGGAGCCAAGGACTGGTGGATCATTATCTTTAATCCTAGCTTGCACTCAGTGGGCAAGTAAAAACACACACTGGGCTCCAAAACCCACTCATTCAGTGCTCACAAAGCTACTGACTTATCCGAGTTTCCTAGAATTAAAGGTTTCTAGCTCACTAGCCTTATTCACCTCTGTTCCCCATCTCCTTCTCTCTGCACAAACTCTGCACAGACTGGCTTCTCCTTCACCATTCTGCCATCTTGGCTGCTTCTCCTCTCCTTCATGTGGCCTTTATCTGCGTTCCTACAGCATGGGCTCCTTCTAGAACATAATCAGTCTTCTCTGGGAACAACGTGATCTCTCTTCCTTTTAAAACCTTTTGGTGCAAAAGCCCTCCCCCAGCACATATTAACATAATCATGCCCATATATCATCACCTGGGAGACAGTAGTCCCCAAGGGGACTACTGATATTATTTTTATTGCCATATGTTTTGATTATCTACTGTTATTTAAAACCATCCCCAAACCTAGTGGCTTCAAATAACAAAATCATTCATTTGCTCATGATATGCAACTTGGTCAGAGTTTAGTGAAATCAATTTGTTTCTGTTTTTTGTGGCATTAACTGAAATGGCTTGACTGAGGCTGGCGAATCCACTTCTGAGATGACTCACTTATATGGCTGGCAAGTTGCAATGGCTCTTGGCTGGGAGCTCAGCTAGGACTGATAATTGGGTACTAATTTTTCCTTCACACAGCTATTTGGGGTTCCTCACAGCACCAATTCCAAGAAGGAGAAAGTGGAAGCTTTCAGTCCTTTAAATACTAGATCCAAAAGTGATACAGCATTACTTCTGCTGTATTTTGAAGCACAAAGCAATCACAACTCCAGCCCAAATTCAAAGAGGTGGAGAAATAAACCCCAACCTTCAGTGAGAATAGTGACAAAGAATTTGGACCATCTTTATTCCATCACATCATAGATTAATTTTGTTGGTTCTCGAGTGTCATATAAATAGAATAATATAGAATGTTTTATTGTATTGTCTGGCTTCTTTTGCTCAACATGTGTTTAGAGATTTATCCATGTTGCTACATCTATTAGTGGTTCTTTCCTTTTTATTGTTGAGTAATAGTCCATTGATAATCAATTTGTTTATGTATATTTATCTGTTGATAGACATTTAGGTTGTTTCTATTTTTTTTAAATTTTTTATTTATTAATTCATTTTAGAGAGGAGAGAGAGTGAGACAGAGAGAAAGAGAGAGAGAGGAAGGGGGGAGGAGCTGGAAGCATAAACTCCCATATGTGCCTTGACCAGGCAAGCCCAGGGTTTTAAATGAGCGACCTCAGCATTCCCGGTCACTGCTTTATCCACTGCGCCACCACAGGTCAGGCAGGTTGTTTCTATTTTTTGGTTATTATGAATAAAGCTGTTATAAAAATTCTTACGCCTGACCTGTGGTGGCGCAGTGGATAAAGCGTCGACCTGGAAATGCTGAGGTCGCCGGTTTGAAACCCTGGGCTTGCCTGGTCAAGGCACATATGGGAGTTGATGCTTCCAGCTCCTCCCCACCTTCTCTCTCTCTCTCTCTCTCTCTCTCTCTCTCTCTCTTCTCTCTCTTCCTCTCTGTCTCTCTCTCCCTCTTTCTCTCTCCTCTCTAAAATGAATTAAAAAAAATTCTTACATGACACTTTTTTGTAGATATTTTTCATTTCTCTTGAGTAAATACCTGGAAATTGTATTTCTGGGTCACAGGATAGGTATATATTAAAATTTATAAAAATGGTCAAACTGGGTCCTGGCCAGCTGGCTCAGTGGTAGAGCGTCGGCCTGGCGTGCAGGAGTCCCAGGTTCGATTCCCGGCCAGGGCACACAGGAGAGGCGCCCATCTGCTTCTCCACCCCTCCCCCTCTCCTTCCTCTCTGTCTCTCTCTTCTCCTCCCGCAGCCAAGGCTCCATTGGATCAAAGTTGGCCCGGGCGCTGAGGATGGCGCTGTGGCCTCTGCCTCATGAGCTAGAATGGCTCTGGTTGCAGCAGAGCGAAGCCCCAGAGGGGCAGAACATCGCCCCCTGGTGGACATGCGGGGTGGATCCCGGTCGGGCGCATGCGGGAGTCTGTCTGACTGCCTTCCTGTTTCCAGCTTCGGAAAAATACAAAAAAAAAAAAAAAAAAAAAAAGGTCAAATTGCTATCCAAAGGATTGTACTATTTTACATTCCCAGCAGCCACGTATGAGAATTACAGTTGCTCCAAATCTAGCCGACACTTCCTCTTGTCAGTCTTTCTAATTTTAAATTTAAAATTTTTTATTATTTATTTATTTTTACAGGGACAGAGAGAGAGTCAGAGAGAGGGATAGATAGGGACAGACAGACAGGAACAGAGAGACATGAGAAGCATCAATCATCAGTTTTTCATTGCGACACCTTAGTTGTTCATTGATTGATTTCTCATATGTACCTTGACCGCGGGCCTTCAACAGACTGAGTAACCCCTTGCTCGAGCCAGCGACCTTGGGTCCAAGCTGGTGAGTTTTTTTTTTTGTTTTTTTTTTTTGTTCAAGCCAGATGAGCCCTCACTCAAGCTAGCAACCTCGGGGTCTCAAACCTGGGTCCTTCCACATCCCAGTCCGATGCTCTACCCACTGTGCCACCACCTGGTCAGGCAGTCTTTCTAATTTTAGACATTCTGGAGGGTATGTGATATCTCATTGTAGTTTCAATTTGTATTTTCTAAAAATTAATACTATGGTACATCTTTTATTTTAAAAAATGATTTTATTTATTGATTTTAGAAAGAGAAGAGAGAATTAGAAATGTTGGGGGTGGGGTGGAAGCTTCAACTTGTAGTAGTTGCTTCTCGTATGTGCCTTGACTGGGCAAGCCTGGGGTTTTGAATCAGTGATCTCAGCATTCCAGGTTGACTCTCTATCCACTGCACTACCACAGGTCAGGTAGTATTGAGCTTTTCTTATATGCTTATTAGATATTTGCAGATTTGTTTTGTTGTGTCAGTTCAAATCTTGCCTACTTAAAAAATATTGGGTTGCTGTCTTATTAATATATAATAAGGCCTGACCTGTGGTGGCGCAGTGGATAAAGCATTGACCTGGAAATGCTGAGGTCGCCGGTTCGAAATCCTGGGCTTGCCTGGTCAAGGCACATATGGGAGTTGATGCTTCCAGCTCCTCCCCCTTTCTTTCTCTCTGTCTCTCTCTCCTCTCTCTCCCTCTTTTTCTCCTCTCTAAAAATAAATAAATAAATAAAAATTAAAAAATATATATATAATAAGAATTTTTTTTTTTTTTTCTGAAGCTGGAAACGGGGAGAGACAGTCAGACAGACTCCCGCATGCGCCCGACCGGGATCCACCGGCACGCCCACCAGGGGCGAAGCTCTGCCCACCAGGGGGCAATACTCTGCCCCTCCGGGGGGGGGGGGGGTCGCTCTGCCACGACCAGAGCCACTCTAGTGCCTGGGGCAGAGGCCAAGGAGCCATCCCCAGCACCCGGGCCATCTTTGCTCCAATGGAGCCTTGGCTGCGGGAGGGGAAGAGAGAGACAGAGAGGAAGGAGGGGGTGGGGGTGGAGAAGCAAAATGGGCGCTTCTCCTATGTGTCCTGGCCGGGAATCGAACCCGGGTCCCCCGCACGCCAGGCCGACGCTCTACTGCTGAGCCAACCGGCCAGGGCCTTTGTCAGATATATGTATCATGACTACATGCTAATGGATTGAAAGACAATATTATTAAGATATTAGTTAGCCCTGGTGGGCTAGCTTGGTTGGTTAGAATGTTGTACTGAAGCACAGAGGTTGCCAGTTTAATCCCCGGACAAGGCACATACAGGAACAGATTGATGTTCCCGTCTCTCTCTCTCTCTCTCTCTCTCCCTTCCTTTCTCATTAAAATAAATAATTAACAAAAGAATATTAGTTATTTAAAAATTGACCTGTAGGCCTGACCAGATGGTGGTGCAGTGAATAGAGCATCAGACTGGGATGAAGACCCAGGTTCAAAACCCCAAGGTCGTAGGCTTGAGCGCAGGCTCGACTGGCTTGAACGCAGGCTCACCAGCTTGAGCACCGGGTTGCCGGCTTTAGTGTGGCATCATAGACATGACCCCATAGTCGCTGGCTTGAGCCCAAAGGTCACTGGCTTGAAGCCTAAGGTTGCTGGCTTGAGCAAGGAGTCACTGGCTCAGCTGGTCAAGGCACGTATGAGAAAGCAATCAATGAACAACTAAGGTGTCGCAACTATGAGTTGATGCTTCTCATCTCTCCTTTCCTGTCTTTCTGTCTCTCTCACTAAAACAAACAAACAAAAAATCGAGAGCATCCTCCTGAAATGCCAAGGTTGCAGGTTCAATCCCTTGAATTAAGTCTTCAGATGAGACTACATCCCTGGCCAACAGCTTGACTCAACCTCATAAGAAACCTTCTTCAAGATCATCTAGCTAAACTGTACCCAGATTCCTTAACCATAGAAACTATAAATATTTGCTGTTTTAAGCTTCTAAGTTTTGGGGTAATTTGTTTCAGAGTGATAGATAACTAATACAGGTACCAAGGTAATTCAAAGGGGGAAAAATAGTTTCCACAGATAGTGTTGAATCAACTTGATATCCTTATGGAAAAAAAAAATGAAACTCAACCCCCTATATCACAGTGGTGTGTCACTATACACTGATATTAATTTGAGGTATATATTAGACCTAGACATAAAAGCTAAAACTCTAAAACTTCAGCAAAAGCACAGAAGAAAATCTTTACAACTTTGGGATGGGCAAATATTTCTCAGATAAGTACTAACCATAAAGAGGAGGCTGATAAGTTGAACTTTGTCATTGGTTTTATATGGAGGCATTATACAATATGATCTGTGTATAATAAGATACATTTGGGAGCAGTGTGGATAGAATGAGAAACTGGAGACAGGAAAGCCAGTTAGCAATCTAATGTAAGAATTGAGTAAAATGCTGAGTCAAAAAAGAAAATACGAGAGAAGAGAAGGAGGGACACACACACACACATACACACACACAGCAACACACATAGAGACAGAGACAGAGAGTCTGACATCTTCTTAGGGCAAATACCATAGGTAAGATACTGTATAACACTTTCATTTTCTTTTTCTTTTTTTTTTGAGAGAGAGAGACAGAGAGAGAGATATATAGAGAGAGACAAGAAGGGAAAGAGATGAGAAACATCAACTCATAGTGTGTCACTTTAGTTGTTCATTGATTACTTCTCATATGTGCCTTGACTATAGGGGTTGGGGTGGGGCATGAGCTGGGACAGTGACCCCTTGCTCAGGCCAGCGACCTTGGGCTTCAAGCCAGCAACCTTTGGGCCCAAACCAGCAACCTTAGGATCCCATGCTCAAGCTGGCAACCTTGAATCTCCAGCCTGAGACCTCAGCATCCCAGGTAAAGCTCTATCCACTGGGTCACCACCAGTCAGACTTACTAATATTTTTAAAAGATCACACTTTGGCTGATTTGTGAAGAATAGATTATGTAGTTGGGGGACATGAAAAACAAGGTTCCAATGAATGTTCTTTTTTCAGAGTTCTAATGAATATTCTTTTATAGCATCCTCAGGTAGTTTTCTCTTCATGCTGCTAGAATTTCCTACTTTCCTATTTTTCTTTCTTTTCTTTTTTTTTTCTTTTTTTTTGTGTGACAGAGACAGAGAGAGGGACAGAAAGGAACAGACAGGAAGGAACAGACAGGAAGGGAGAGAAATGAGAAGCATCAATTCTTCATTGTGGCACCTTAGTTGTTCATTGACTACTTTCTCAAATGTGCTTTGACTGGAGGGCTACAGCAGAGTGAGTGACTCCTTTCTCAAGCCAGTGACCTCTTGGCCTCAATCCAGCGACCATGGGGTCATGTCTATGATCCCATGCTCAAGCCAGTGACCCTGTGTTCAAGCCACATGAGCCTGTGCTCAAGACAGCAACCTTGGGGTTTCAAACCTGGGTCCTCTGTGTCTCAGTCTGAGGCTCTATCCACTGGGCCACTGCTTGGTCAGGCCTACTCTCCTATTTTTCTAAATTTGTATCATATCATGGACATTGGCATTAAGGTGTCCCTTAACAGAATGGATTTTGGTCACCTCTAGCAAGTTCTTCCATTTCTGTATCATTTAGTGAGTGCTAGGTTCTGTGTGATAACTGACAATCCCAATCTCAGTGTCTTAAAACAGCCTAAGTTATCAATATTTCTTGCTCATGATACATATTCACTGCTACTTGGGGTATCTCTTTGCTTCATCCACATTATGGGGCCAAGGCTGATGGCATAACTACCAAATGGAGCATTGCTTGTAGCTGTGGCAGAAGGAGAGAGAAAATGGCTGAATTGTGCACTGGCATAAAAACTTCTCTTCCAATAAGTGATACATGTCACTTTCACTCACATTTCATTGCCAAAGCAAGTAATATGTTCACTCCAAATTTCTTTTTTTCTCTTTAAGACTATTTATTGGCCCTGGCCAGCTGGCTCAGTGGCAGAGTGTTGGTCCAGTGTATGAAAGTCCTGGGTTCAATTCCCGGTCAAGGCACACAGGATAAATGACCATCTGCTTTTCCACTCCTCTTCCCTCCCTTCTTTCTCTCTCTCTCTCTCTCTCTTTCTCTCTCTCTCTCTCTCTCTCTCTCTTCTCCTCCTGCAGCCATGGCTTGATTGGTTCTAGCAAGTTGGCCCCAGACACTGAGTATGGCTCCATGGCGTTGCCTCAGATGCTAAAATAGCTTGGTTGCCAAACAACAAAGCAATGCCCCTGAGGGGCAAAGCATTAGCTGGTAGGGGCTGGCCAGGTGGATCCCAGTCGAGATGCATGTGGGAGTCTGTCTCTCTGCCTCCTGCCTTTCAGTTAATAATAATAATAAATTTTTTATTGATTGATTTTTAGAGAGAGAAGGGAAAGAGAGAAAGGAGGGAGAGGCGGAGTGGGAAGCATCATAGTAGTTGCTTCCTGTATGTTCCTTGATAGGGCAAGCCTGAGGATTAGAACCGGCAACCTCAGCACTCCAGGTTGATGCTTTTATCCCCTGTGCCACCACAGGTCAAGCTGTCACAACTAAGTCCTTCCTTCCTTCCTTCCTTCCTTCCTTCCTTCCTTCCTTCCTTCCTTCCTTCCTTCCTTTCTTCCTTCCTTTCTGATTTTATTTATTGATTTTTAGAGAGGAGAGAGAGAGAGAGAGAGAGAGAGAGAGAGAGATAAAAGGGGGAAGCAGGAAGCATCAACTCCCATATGTGCCTTGACCAGGCAATCCCAGGGTTTTGAACCGGCTAACTCAGCATTTTAGGTTAATGCTTTACCCACTGCGCCACCACAGGTTACGCTGTCACTACTAATTTCAAGGAAGAAAGGAAAAGCAATTATATCATGTTCCTAGAAGTTGGGAGAACCAAAAATATTTGATATTAGCATAAATATCTCCCACCACTTCTGAGATCATTACTAATATTCTTTAGCACTCAGTAAAGTATCTGTCCAAAACTCCCAGACTTTATAACTTTCTATGATATATATTTATATATATTTGTTTATATTATGAGAATTATTTCAATCATTTTTACTAATGGTCACAGTGTGGGACATTACAAACTTGTGTAGTCTATTGTAAAAACATTATAGATGACAAGTTTTCTATTCTGAAATCAACTTTAACACGCTATTATTATTATAATGAGAAACTTATAATTTAAGGGTCTTCTAAAGGTTAAACTAGTGCAGTGATGGAAGAAATGGAATGTAGGGGTTGGAATTAGAATGTATTTAAATGTTAGAAGCAACAGAACTTTGTAACCAATTGAGTGTGGAAAATAGATGTGAAGAAGCAATAAAAGTCCTAGACTGACTTATTGGAATGGTGTTGTTATTGCCTATTTAAGGGAATACAGTAGCCAGTGTGTGAGGTGAAGGAACAGATAACTAGTTTCACTTTGGAAATACTGAATTTCAGATATATATAGGAAACTGCCTTATCTAAACCTTCCCTTTGTTAGGAGTTAATGCTGAAGCTAGAAGAAGAAAAGGAATCACTAGAAGAAGACTGGAAAGGGAGATCTAAAACATTGTGTTTTAGTAAAGGGAAGAGTGAGTTTTCAGGGTATCTTCATTTTGAGGTATATAGATAAATACAGTTTTAACCACCTTGAAGTGTAGGTACAGGTGCCTCCTCCAGCCTCTAAATATCTCTATATCATTATTTTACTTCAATTATGTCTACCATTCAGCATTTTAATATGTCAAGAGAAAAAAGAAACTTGAAGGCAGGAAATAATGTAACAGTTTGTACCAACAGATGGGTAACAGTCACCAAGAAGTCTAAAAGAGATGTAAGAAACTGATAGCCTCTAGCACTGTCTAGGGGAGAAAGAGAATAGTGGAGAAAAAAGGGATTCAAGAATCTGCAGCCTGACCAGGTGGTGACTGACGCGGTGGATAGATATCGGACTGGGATGCGGAGGACCCAGGTTTGAGATCCCGAGGTCTCCAGCTTGAGTGCGGGCTCATCTGGTTTGAGCAAGGCTCACCAGCTTGAGCCCAAGGTTGCTGGCTCAAGCAAGGATCACTTGGTCTGCTGTAGCCCCCCCCCCCCCCCCGGGTCAAGGCACATATGAGAAAGCAATCAATGAATAACTAAGGAGCCACAAGAATTGATGTTTCTTATCTCTCTCCCTTCCTGTCTGTACCTCTCTCTGACTGTCTCTGTCAAAAAACCCCACAAAACTGCAATATTCGCCTGACCTGTGGTGGTGTAGTAGATAAAGTTTTGACCTAGAATGCTGAGGGTTCAGCGGTTCAAAACCTTGGGCTTGCCTGGTCAAGGCACATACAGGAAGTAACTACTACAAGTTGATGCTTCTCTCTCTTTCTTTCTCTCTCTCTCTCTTAAAAAAAAAAATAAAAAAAGAAGCCTGACCAGGTAGTGGCAGTAGATAGATCTTTGACCTGGGATACTGAGGACCCATGTTGCCAGGTTGAGCGTGCGATCATAGACATGGTTTCATGGTCTCTGGCTTTAAGCCCAAGGTTGCTGGCTTGAGCAAGGGGTCACTGGCTTAGCTAGGGTCCCCTGGTCAAAGCACATAGGAGAAAGCAATCAATGAATAACTAATGTGCCACAACCATGAGTTGACACTTCTCATCTCTCTTCCTTCCTGTCTGTCTCTCTCTCGCTAAAAAAAACAAAAACAAAAAATACTGCTATATTCTACAGAGAACAGGATGCTAATTAGAACACAATCTTTGCCATTAAGTTATACTCATATTTATAGAGAGCCTCCTATTCACCCAGAATTGTGACAGATATTCTAAATATTTTTTATCTCAGAATTAGCATGATACTCTAGACTAGGTATGATTGTTCTCCATATATAGTTTAAGAACTGAACCTCAAAAAGTTCAAAACCTGTACAGAAAGTGAGAGAACTGCAAGTCACCAAGATGGGTCTGACTTTAAGGTTTGGGCTCTTTCCATTGCAGCCAATAGACCACCAAACCTAGTTGTGCATCAGTTGCCTGAAGAATATGTTTAAAAATATTTTCCAGCTTTCCACTCAAGATTCTCAGAAGATGGTAATATTAGTATAGCACTTTATCTCAGGGCTGTTGTTATGATTTCAAACAATAAAGTATATTGAACTTGACCAGGCAGTGGCACACTGGATAGAGTGTCAACCTGGGATGCTGAGGACCCAGGTTCAAAATCTCAGAGTTGCTGGGTTGAGTGTGGGCTCACCAGCTTGAGTGTGAGGTCACTGGCTTGAGCAGGGATCATAGCCATGACCCCAAGGTTGCTTGCTTGAGCTGAAAGTCGCTGGCTTGAGCAAGGGGTCTCTGGCTCAGCTGGAGTCCCCTGGTCAAGGCACGTATGAGAAATCAATCAATGAACAACTAAGGTGCTATAGCTATGAGTTGATGCTTCTCATCTCTCCCTGCCTGTTTGTCTGTCTCTCTCTCACTAAAAAGAAAAAGAAAGTATATTGAATGTTTCATAAACTTCAAGCTAAACATAAGTATATCTGTAGTTTAATGGTTTTATTATATGATTATCTAATTTCCTTACTTTTATTTTTAAATTATTTTTATTTTTATTTATTTATTTTTTATTTTATTTATTCATTTTAGAGAGGAGAGAGACAGAGAAAGAGAGAAGGGGGGAGGAGCTGGAAGCATCAACTCCCATATGTGCCTTGACCAGGCAAGCCCAAGGTTTCGAACCGGTGACCTCAGCATTTCCAGGTCGACGCTTTATCCACTGCGCCACCACAGGTCAGGCTAAATTATTTTTAATTATTATATTTTAATTAAGGTAACATTAGTTAGTAACATTACATAATTTTCAGGTGTATGTTATAATTCAATATATGAATACACTATAGCATGTACACATCTAGATTTAATTCGTTGCAATACATTTGACTCCCTTTTACACATTTCGGCCTGACCTGTGGTGGTGCAGTGGATAAAACATTGACCTGGAATGCTGAGTTCCTCAATTCAAAGTCCTGGGCTTTCCTGGTAAAAGCACAAAAAGGAAGCAACTACTAAGAGTTGATGTTTTCCACTTCTCCCTCTTCTTTCCCTCTCTCCCTCTCTCTCTCTCCTCTCTCTAAAAATCAACAAATCAATAACTAAATTCGTATTTCACCCTGTACCTGCCACTCCACCTCTTCTCTGGTAACTTACCAATTGGTTATCTTTAGCTATGAGTTTGTTCATTTGTTTCTTTTTTGTTTTATATTTTTCACATTGGTTAAATCATATGTTTTTTATCTTTTTTCATTTGATTTATTTCACTTAGCATAATACCCTCAACATCAACCCATGTTGTTGTAAACGGCACTATTTCTTTGTTTTTAGATTTTATTTTACTGATTTTAGGTGGAGGGTGAAGAAAGAGCGAGAGAGGGAGCAAAAAGCATTTGTATGTGCCTTGACCATAAAAGGCAAGCTCAGGGTTTAGAACTGGTGACCTCAGTGTTCCAGGTTGACATTCTATCCACTACACTAACACAGGTCAGGTTATTTCATTTTTTTATGGCTGAGTAATATTGCATTTTCTGTGTGTGTGCATGTGCACGCATATGTGTGTGTGTCCACATACATATTCTTTATCCAATCACCTTTCTATAGACACTTCCATATCTTGGCTATTGTAAACAATGCTGCATTGAATACTGGGGTGCATATATTTCTCAAATTAGTGTTTTCATATTCTTTAGATAAATATCCAGAAGTTTAATTCCCCCCCTTTTTTTTATTTTCTAGTCAGGAAATAATTTTCTAATAATTAATTAGGCTCATCAAGAACCTGAGAGCTGAATACGTAACCCAAAATTATATGTTTCAGCTTGGTAACCGTGTCATAAATTAATTCATTTAATTTCTTGTTTATAAATTATTGCTCTTGTGAGCCTGACTACTAGCAGTCAGATTTCCCAAACTTGATCAGCCCTTTACAAACTGAAAAAACAAAGTTTGAAATCAGCAAACTTGAGGAATGATGTGCAAAGCAGAAGAGGTATAAATTGTTTTAATTGGGAGCTTTGTGGGGGTAGAACATTAAGTTTTGACCTGGAGGTCGATTTGTGAAGAGGTTGCAAAATTAACTCTGATGTAAGACCACCTTTTCTCAGGCTTAGAAGATGGTGTTTTTCTCGGTTCCAATATACCATAGCTAGTATTAGTTTGAAACAGAAAAGGTAATAGGGACACATTTGTGGTCCCTTTAAAATGCTTCCTGCTTCTCTCCCCAACCCACCCGCTCCTTCCTCAACAGGAGTAGTAAGTTTTTTGTTTTTTGTTTTTCTTAAGAGAATGAGAAGCTCATTTAATCCAAACTGACTACAAGCGCCCAGGAACAACCTCTCAAATGCTTTTTCGAGTAGTAAGTTTACCAAGAAAGGTACGTTCTTCTGACCCAAGAAATTTTAGGTATTATTTCCTCTCCCAAGTGGGGTTTGAAGTTGTATGTAAACTAAAACAGTTTTTTACTGACCATGAAAGTTTGGCGGTTTACGTGTAGGCAAATACCCTTGCTGTTTTTTTTGCAATTCAGAAAGGCACTCAGCAGGCACTTACTACATGCATGCTTCTTGAAGAAAGGTTAAACAGTTTCTTCAAGACCACACAGATAGAAGAAGGAGGGGCGGAGGGGGACTCAAAGTGCCTGTTATATCCAGTTACACTTCCACGATTACTCAAACCGCCTTATGCCAAACCCAAGGACAGGCTTTCAGTAGCGCATTAAAGGAATGCCCGAGAGGTGAGAGCCTGGAAATCGGGAGAGGTGCCTTTCCCGGCATGCTCTGCAGCACTCCGAGGGGCGCCAGACGTATCCCGGCGTGCATCGGGGAGCGCCCAAGGGCGATGGTTCCCGGCTCCTGGAGGGGCACGCGAGGTTAAACCGGTAGGTGTGAGCTTCCTTAGTTTTGGGACCCTGCTTTCTCCTTTTACCTATGTAAATACAACCCCCTCACGGTAGAAAAGGAGGTCCTCTAACTGGCCTCCCTTTCCGCGTGCGAACGACTTTAGGTGCCGCTTCGAGCACTGTGCCAGGTGATTAGCGGTTAGGGGCAGGCCTGAGCTGAGCACGTGACCAGAGCTGGCAGCCAATGACTAGCCGGGTGGTCCAGCAGCGCGAGGATTCCCGGACCCGTGAGCGGAGTGGCGCTTGGGCCCGCTCCGGTCGGCCCGGCAGGTACGCGCAGGCGCCTTGGTTGCCACGCGCTTCGTCTGTCCCCACGCGCCCAGTGGCGTGTACTTGGCGCGAGGTGTTAAGAGTCAGTCTGGGTGTTATTGTGGGTAGGGGGAAGTCAACGGCTGGGTGGGGGGAGGATGGCGTCATGTGGACGCCACAGCCAATCGCAGGCCGAGGCGCACCCACAGCTTTCCTTGGCGCCCCAGGGGTGCGATGTGTTCGGTGAGGTTCGGCACAGCCCTGACGGCCGGGGCTCTCTTTCGAAGCGCATGTGCGGCTTGTAAAATATGGCCACGGGTTTTCGCGGTGTCCAGCACCGCTGTGAGCACGGACGACAAGTTCTCAGCAAAATGGCTGCTGGAAAGAGTCCCAGGCAGGGGGAGCGTTGGGGCCGCGTGGAGGTCACATGATGAGGTTGGCAGCGCGTGCTGCTGGCGCGGGGAAGGGGGAGGTTGGGAGAGGGGAGAGGCGTAGCCAGTCACGTGCCGTCGACTGCGCGGTGCTGTGGTTTTTCATTGCCTTTGCTGCGGACAGATTGTCTGATTTACTCCTCCCTTCTCGAAACGTGGCAAGCCTCGCCGAGAACTTGTGGTGTGGAAGAATGAGCCGAGGTCTGGGAATTAGAGACCTGGGGTCTAAGCCTTGTGTACTTTTGTAATTAGCAAGTCATGTTGCCACTCTTGACCTCTATTCTCATATTTTAGCTCTGTGTAGACTTTTTTTTAAAGGTACTTCTTTTAGTATGTGACCTCTGCTGAATCCCAATGTCACGCAGATAACGAAGGAATTAACAGCAAATTATTAACAGTTATGAGACAATATCTCCCCACAAGAAAAAAACCATAAACTGCCCCCCCCCAACATTACACTGATGTGGGAAAACTGGTGGAGGTGATTTGTTATAATATTCTAGCATGTCTGTGCATATTTATCAATGGCATTTATACTCTGTATCTGCCTGCTTTCTTGTTTGAAAACTATTCTTTTAGACATCTAGTTCTTCTTGTGTGTTTCCTGAAAAGAAATAGAAATTAGTGTTACATAACTGTGGAGATAGGAAACATAAGTAGTTAGGGACTTGCTAATGCCCTGCAAGGCTTTTCCACTTAGTGAGCCACTCTGTAAAAAAATTGAGGCTTCTGGCCAATAGCTTTGGGTTCTCTGCTCCCAGTTCCCGCTCTTCATTTTATTTAACAGTCAAGGCCTTTAGTGAAATTAAGCAGGCATACATTAAGTATTTTTCGTATCAGTCTTTAGGCTTTATGCTACCCTTTAAAAAAAAATTATTTATGCATTTTAGAGAGGAGAGTGAGAGACAGAGAGAGAGAGAGAGAAACGGGGGAGGAGCAGGAAGATTCAACTCCCATATGTGCCTTGACCAGACAAGTGCAGGGTTTTGAACCAGCGACCTCAGTGTTCCAGGTCGATGCCTTTATCCACTGCGCCACCACAGGTCAGACTATGCTACCCTTTGATGGTATCTTAAAGAGCCTTTGAACTTTGTGAGAACACAATCTGGGTAGCATTTATCGAACAATTATTTTAATAATTGTTTTCATTTTTGAGCAATTATAATAATAGTTAACATCTTATTAGCATAGTACTTTATATGTCTTAATTCATTTAGTTCTTATAACATATCTATGAGGTAAGTACTATTATCTCCATTTACCAATGAAGGAAATATTAACAGAGAGATTAAGTAATTTACATAAGGTCATACAGAATTCCAACCAGAATTCCTTTTGAAAACTTGACAGAATGATTGTAAAATTCATTTGGAGGAATGAACCTGTAAAGTAGGAAATTTTTTGAAAGAGAAAAGTGAGGGGGGAAATTACACTAGTGAATATACAAATAAATCTGTGATATTAAGTAGTAACTCTGGAATAGAGCAGTGGAACAGAATAATAAATTTAGAAATATGTGAGGCTACTTAGTACTATAAAGGTGGCATTTCTTAGTAGTTGAGAAAGAATTTCAAAATTATACTGGAACCTTTTTTTTTAATGTAAAAATCTTCATTTCTACTGGCTTGTGAGGGAAATTTGACAGTTTTTTTCTTCAATTTATTTTGAATTTTTATGGAACAATTGGCTAATCATGTGAAAAAAGGAATCATACCTTAAAATGTAAATAAAATAAAATCCAGGTGAATTAAATATTTTTTTTTTAGAGGGACAGAGAGAATCAGAGAGAGGGATAGATAGGGACAGGACAGGAACGGAAAGAGATGAGAAGCATCAATCATAAGTTTTTTGTTGCGACACCTTAGTTGTTCATTGATTGCTTTCTCATGTGCCTTGACCGTGGGCCTTCAGCAGACCGAGTAACCCCTTGCTCAAGCCAGCGACCTTGGGTCCAAGCTGGTGAGCTTTTTGCTCAAGCCAGATGAGTCTGCGCTCAAGCTGGCAACTTCGGGGTCTCGAACCTGGGTCCTTCTGCATCCTGGTCCGATGCTCTACTCACTGTGCCACCACCTGGTCAGGCCAGGTGAATTAAGTATTTAGATATAAAATGTGAAATCAGAAAAACCATAAACAGTTTTCCAGTCTTAGATGAGGATGAGTGTTCTAAGCATGGCTGCAAAGGCAGAATCCATAAAGGCAAAGATTGACAGAATTATTGCATAAAACAATCTCTATTTGGCAAAAACACCATTAAGTAAAAAGACATGTATTCATTTAATGTTCATTTAACATAATTACTGAGTGCTTACTATGAGCCAGAAAGTTTTTCAGGTATAAGGGACCCAGTGATGAGCAAAGCTAGGCAAAGTGTGGGAAAAATATCTTGCTTCATGTGTTGGATCTAGTTTAATGACCTTAATAGCTAATGGTTTGGCAAAAAGTATGGATAGGTCGCACACAGAGACATAAAAATAACCAATAAAGATAAAAATACATTATTTTTCAACTATAAACAATGCAAAATAACCCCTCATCACAGTCTAGCAAATTGGCATTTATATAATAATATGTTAATATCTGGTATTGACATAGAAGTGGGAACATTGGTACATTCATACACTGCTGTTGGGTATTTACATATTGAACATCCTTATCGGAGGGCATTTTGACTATACTGATTGAAAGAATTAAGAACCTGTATGTCCTGTTACTCAGCAGCTTCTTGCTTGTGTTAAGGCACTAATTGGTAGACTTGCAAAGATTTTCATTTGAGTTATCTTTGTAGTATTTTTTATAATAGCAAAAACTGGAAAAACATGTGTTATATAGTAGGGGATTGGTTTAAATAACTGTAGTGCCTTTATAGAGGGTAATACTTTGTAGCTGATAGACTACACAACTAAAATATGGAACAGCTAAATGGAACAATGAGTTGATGCTTATATCTGCCCCACCCATCAATGGGAAAAAAGGAACAACAAAAAACATTTTGAAATGTATATATCAAAAGTAAATTAACAGTGAAGTCAAGAATGGTATACATCAAATGTGAACTACCAGTGATTTTATTTGAGTGGTAGAATTTTTGGATGAAAAAAACTAAAAAATTTTGAATGACTTTAATTAAAGAAAATAAACTTTATTTTTTAGGACCGTTTTAGAGTTATAGAAAAATTATAAAAATGTTATAGTTTCCGCCTGACCAGGTGGTGGCGCAGTGGATAGAGCGTCGGACTGGGATGCAGAGGACCCAGGTTCGAGACCCCGAGGTCACCAGCTTGAGCGCAGGCTCATCTGGTTTGAGCAAAAGCCCATCAACTTGAACCCAAGGTCGCTGGCTCCAGAAAGGGGTTACTCGGTCTGCTGAAGGCCCACGGTCAAGGCACATATGAGAAAGCAATCAATGAACAACTAAGGTGTTGCAATGCGCAATGAAAAACTAATGATTGATGCTTCTCATCTCTCTCTGTTCCTGTCTGTCTGTCCCTGTCTATCCCTCTCTCTGACTCACTCTCTGTCTCTGTAAAAAATAAATAAATAAATAATAATAATAAAAAAAATAAAAATGTTATAGTTTCCATATACCCAACACCCAAGTGTTCCTATTAATAACATGTTATATTAGCATGGTATATATGTTATAATTATTGAACCAATAAGTACTGATACATTATTATTAACTAAAGTTTGCAGTATAATCAGATTTTTTTTAGTTTTTATCTAATGTCTTTTTTCTATTCCAGGATCCCATCTAGGATACCACAATATTTTTTTTTGTTTTTTTTGTGTTTTTCTGAAATTGGAAATGGGGAGGCAGTCAGACAGACTCCCGCATGTGCCTTACCAGGATCCACCTGGCACACCCACCAGGGGGCGATGCTCTGCCCATCTGGGGCGTTGCTCTGTTGCAACCAGAGCCATTCTAGCACCTGAGGCAGAGGCCACAGTGCCATCCTCAGCACCCGGGCCAACTTTGCTCCAATGGAGCCTTGGCTGCGGGAGGGAAAGAGAGAGACAGAGAGGAAGGAGAAGGGGAGGGGTGGAGAAGCAGATGGGTGCTTCTCCTGTGTGCCCTGGCCGGGAATCGAACCGGGGACTCCTGCACGCCAGGCCGATGCTCTACCACTGAGCCAACTGGCCAGGGCTGCTTTTTTTTTTTTTTTTTTTTTAAGTATACTAATACTTTATTGATGGGTGGAATTCAGGGAGGAAGTTAGTGGTGGTGGGTGGGAGAAAGTGAAAACAAATAAGAGATGTGGTACCAAGATAGCTGTAGCTTTGCTACATTAAAATTTGTTGCTTATCTTCCAAGGTGTCTCCAGAGAGTGCATATGAAGCTACTGTCTCTCATCATTACACAGCCTTAGTAACTTTTAGTTAATCATGTCTCGTTGGGATCCTCTTGGCTAAGATAGTTTCTTAGACTTTCCTTGTTTTTGATGACTTTGATAGTTTTGAGGAATATTGATCAGTTATTTTGTAAACTGTTCCTCAGTTAGGATTGTTTTTTTCTTTCAGTTAGGATTTGATGTTTTTCTTGTGATTAGATTGGGGCTAGAGTACATACTATCAACATGACTTGTGACACTTGATGTTGACCTTGATCACCTGCCTGTGAATTTGATTTTTAAATATTTGCTTTTCTAAAGTTTTTACTTTTTAAAATAATTGGTGTTACTTACAGTATCAGAAGTATTATAATATTCTGGGCATGTCTGTTCATCTTTATCAGTAGCATTTATAATAAGCAGTACATTGACAAGCCTGATAATATAGAAAGAGGATGTGGGAGTTATAGTCACAGAAAAATAACTGGCCAAGTTGCTGGGAGGGCTAATCTTAGAAAGGAATTAAAGGCATTAGTACAGTATAGCTTGTTTTTAACTGTCTTTAAAGTGTTTTAGAACTCTGTTCTAGCAAAATCATGAATTAGATCTAAATTTAAAGGTGGGGAAGGAATTATTCAATTATGCTATAACAAGATGAGAATATAAATAAGAGAGGTTAGACTTATTAGGTTAGTTCATTCAACAACTAATTAATGAACTCTACTATATGCCAAGTATTATACTAGATCTAGGGATTGAGCAGTGAATAAGACAAACTCTACTATTATGGAATTTATATTCTAACAGACGATAAGCTAATAAATAATATGACTTCAGATATTGTCAAAGTGGTGAAGAAAATAAAACAAGAGGATAGAGTGTGGTAGTGGTGGATTTGGTGGTTCTTTAAGATAGGTTGTCAGGGTCTGACTGGGCGGTGGTGCAGTGGATAGAGCGTCGGACTGGGATGCCGAGGACCCAGGTTTGAGACCCTGAGGTCGCCAGCTTGATCATGGGCTCATCTGGTTTGAGCAAAAGCTCACCAGCTTGAGCCCAAAGTCGCTGGCTCCAGCAAGGGGTTACTCAGTCTGCTGAAGGCCCACGGTCAAGGCACGTATGAGAAAGCAATCAATGAACAATTAAGGTGTTGCAATGCGCAACGAAAAACTAATGATTGATGCTTCTCATCTCTCCGTACCTGTCTGTCTGTCCCTGTCTATCCCTCTCTCTGACTCTCTGAGCCATACTAATGTGGAGCACTTCAAACAGTGGGAATACTAATGCAGAGAATTTAGGGTGAAAATTAGTTTGGGATTTTCAAGGAATTGCAAGAAGGCTAATATGCTAGAGTTTGGAGATTGCTGGGGTATTAATTGGTGTTGGTTGTGGGGACATGATACTGGGAAGTTGCTGGGTCTCAGATATGTAGATCCTTGTGGACCAGAAGGCTTTGAATTTTATTCTAAGTGTAATGGGATCCATTGAACAGTTTTATGAAGACAAATGAAATAATCTAATTTGTTTTAAAAAGTCACTGATTGTTGTGTAGGCAAGAGGGAAAAGCAGGAGACTATTTAGGAAGTTGTTGGAATGATATGATGAAATATTGTGGCTTAGATCAGGGGAGCAAAGATGGAAGAAACAGTGAGATTCAGGATATATTGTGAAGGGAGAATTTGCGGATTAGTTGTGGGAGGTAACAGAAAGAGAAGAATCAAAGATGATTCCAAGGTTTTTTTTTTTTTTTTTTCTTTCTTTTTCTGAAGCTGGAAACGGGGAGAGACAGTCAGACAGACTCCCGCATGCGCCCGACCGGGATCCACCCGGCACGCCCACCAGGGGCGATGCTCTGCCCACCGAGGGTGATGCTCTGCCCCTCCGGGGCGTCGCTCTGCTGTGACCAGAGCCACTCTAGCGCCTGGGGCAGAGGCCAAGGAGCCATCCCCAGCGCCCGGGCCATCCTTGCTCCAATGGAGCCTTGACTGTGGGAGGGGAAGAGAGAGACAGAGAGGAAGGAGGGGGTGGGGGTGGAGAAGCAAATGGGCGCTTCTCCTATGTGCCCTGGCCGGGAATCGAACCCGGGTCCCCCGCACGCCAGGCCGACGCTCTACCGCTGAGCCAACCAGCCAGGGCCGATTCCAAGGTTTTAAAAAAAAAAAAAAAAAATTTATTTCAGAGACAGAGCGAGAATCAGAGAGAGGAATAGATAGGGACAGACAGACAGGAATGGAGAGAGATGAGAAGCATCAATCATCAGTTTTTCGTTGCGACACCTTAGTTGTTCATTGATTGCTTTCTCATATGTGCCTTGACCGTGGGGCTTCAGACGACCGAGTAACCCCTTGCTGGAGTCAGCGACCTTGGATCCAAGCTGGTGAGCTTTTTGCTCACACCAGATGAGCCTGCGCTCAAGCTGGCGACCTCGGGGTCTCGAACCTGGGTCCTTCTGCATCCCAGTCTGACGCTCTATCCACTGCGCCTGGTCAGGCTGATTCCAAGGTTTTTAGCTAGAACAACTGAGGTCATGTAAACAGAAATGGAAGAAGTTAGTCTGGGGTTTAAAATGAAGAGTTTAGTTGGATATGTTGTATTTGAGATGCTCACTGGATATCCAGAAATAGCCATTGAGTAGGGAGTTGACTGTTCAAGTCTGGAGCCCAGAGTCAAAGTCACGGCTGTAAAATATACATTTGGGATGTCATCAGTACATAGATGGTGTTTAAAACATGAGTTGGGTGAGTTCAGCCAGGGAGTGGAAAAGAGAGCCAATGACTAAAGCCCTGAAACTCAGTTAAGAGCAAGAGCAGAGAAATCTAGGTTTACACTTAGATTTTTTTTGTGTCTGCATCAGCATAGAATTTACTGTGCTGTATTACAGTATTTTTAAATAATGCCTTTGAGATTATTACGATGTAACCTATTATCCTCCTGTTATGGGACCTGATTCTTCAGGTTTTTGTCACTCTATTACTTGAAGATTTCCAGTTTCTCTCCATTACCCAGGGGCATAAACTAAATTTCATAGCCTAGCATACCACACTTATCATTGTTTGACCCCATCATACTTGACTCTCCTATCCTCTCTCCTTTTTTTTTTTTTACACTTGATCTTAGCCAAAAGGCCGAGAAGCGATCTCCTTTTTTTTTTTTTTTAAATACTTTATTTATTGATTTTACAGAGACAGGAAAGAGAGGGGAGTATGGAATGGGAAGTATCAACTCATAGTTGCTTCATGCTAGTTGTTCATTGCTTGCTTGTTGTATGTGCCTTGACCAGGGAAGCCCAGGGTCTCAAACCGGCAACCTTGGCATTCCAGGCCGAAGGTTTATCCACTGTGCCACCACAGGCCAGGCTCCTCTCTCCTTTTTAACACTCCTGTCATGCCCCGTGTGCTCTGACCAATAGCCCTTTGTTTGCCTGGAATACTCTTTCTCCCCTTCTTCCTGTTCTTTACTTTAACCCCCTACTGAGTCTTCCATGTCAGCTTAAATTTGCTGTATAATTTCCCTAGATTTCCAAAGATAGAAGTTGGCTTCTCACTTCATGGTACTTTCTCAGCTCTTCTTTTTTTAGTGCATGAGAGAGACAGAAACAGAGAGAGAGGGACTAACAGGGACAGACAGGACGGGAGAGAGATGAGAAGCATCAACCTCTTGCAGCACTTTAGTTGTTCATTGATTGCTTTCTCATTTGTACCTTGACTGGGGAGCTCCAGCCAAGCCAGTGACCCCTCGCGCAAGCCAGTGACCTTGGGCTTCAGGCCAGTGACCTTTGGGCTCAAGCCAGCAACCATGGAGTCACGTGTATGATCCCATGCTTAGGTCAGCTACCTCGTGCTTAATCTGGAGGAGCCCACGCTCAAGCCGGCGACCTTGGGTTTTGAACCTGGGTCCTCAGCATCCCAGGCCCACGCTCTATCCACCGCGCTACCACTTAATAATCAGTTGATATTTTCACTGGCTTTTTTTATTCGTTTTGCCATTGCTTGGCCTGTGGTAGATGCTCAATTGTAATGCTATAAAAAATTAGGAAGTTTTATTTTTTTTAAGTGAGACAGACTCCCCCACTTGTGCCCAGACCAGTATCTACCTTGTAACCCCTTCTGGGGCTGATGCTCAAGAACTGAGCTATTTTTAGCATCTGAGGCTGATGCGCTCAGACCAACTAAACTAGCCTTAGCACCCTGGCCGAGGCTCGAATGAATTGAGACACTGGCTGCAGGAGGGAAGAGGTAGAGAAAGGGAAGAGGGAAGGGGAGAGAGGGACTGGTTGCTTCTCTTGTGTGCCCTGACCAGGAATTGAACCCAGGACATCCATACACTCTATCCACTGAGCTAGCTGGCCAGGACCTAGAAGTTTTGTTTTGGCAAAAGAGAGTAAATTGTAAAAACTAGATCTTACAATATACAACCATAGGGACCATTAGCAGAGATTTTTAGGTTTTTTTTTTATGGTGAATTTTTGGTTTTGTTTTTCTTTTTTTTTCCTTGTATTTTTCTGAAGCTGGAAACGGGGAGAGACAGTCAGACAGACTCCCGCATGCGCCCGACCGGGATCCACCCGGCACGCCCACCAGGGGCGAAGCTCTGCCCACCAGGGGGCGACACTCTGCCCCTCCGAGGCGTCGCTCTCGTTGCGACCAGAGCCACTCTAGCGCCTGGGGCAGAGGCCAAAGAGCCATCCCCAGCGCCCGGGCCATCCTTGCTCCAATGGAGCCCCGGCTGCGGGAGGGGAAGAGAGAGACAGAGAGGAAGGGGGGGGGTGGAGAAGCAAATGGGTGCTTCTCCTATGTGCCCTGGCCGGGAATTGAACCCGGGTCTCCCGCACGCCAGGCCGACGCTCTACCGCTGAGCCAACCGGCCAGGGCCAGAATTTTTGGTTTTAATGATACTCATTATGGTGGAATTTAGCTGGTACAAAGTTTAATGAAGTGGTGTCAGGAGTCTTAGTTCAGAGACATTTTAGGAATGTTTTAATCTCTAGGACTGAATAAGGCTTTTTCTTTGGAGGCAAGCTATTATAATATTCTTCCTTCACTTGCCCACTTTCCCACCCACCTTCTCAGTAGTTAGGAATTCTATTTTAACATTACACGTGTACTTTAAGCTTTCTGCTGTAGAAAAAGCCTACTGTAATTAAGTTCAGTAGAATCAGCAGTACTCTCCCAAAGAATGTCCATTAAACTGTTGCACAAAGGGAGGCTTAATCGTGTGAATTATAGGTGTGAGAGTTTCAGTCTGTGAGCTCAAAGTGAGGTTATTTTGTCATTCAATTATAAGCATAATATATAGTGAGCATCTGCCATATATGGGCATTGTATGAGGTGCTATGGGGGACACAGAAAAGTAAGACATGGTTCTCTACACATAAATCCCTGATAGTTTAGTTGAGGAACTGAAACATAACATTAGAAGGGAATTTAATCTTAACAAGGAATGTATCAGTAAGTGAAAAGTACTGTAGTATAAAGCAGGACTTTGTCTTATTTTTTTTTTAGGACTTTGCATTTCTTAAGCCCATAATTTTGTTCTCCAAGTTATATGCATTCTTATCTTGCATCAGTTTTTCTTCTTCTTCTTCTTTTTTTTTAATTTATTTATTTTTTACAGAGACAGAGAGAGAGTCAGAAAGGGATAGATAGGGACAGACAGGAACGGAGAGAGACGAGAAGCATCAATCATTAGTTCTTCATTGCGTGTTGCAACACCTCAGTTGTTCACTGATTGCTTTCTCATATGTGCCTTGACTGCGGGTCTTCAGCAGACCGAGTAACCCCTCGCTGGAGCCAGTGACCTTGGGTTCAAGCTGGTGGGCTTTTATTCAAACCAGATGAGCCCGCGCTCAAGCCGGCGACCTCGGGCTCTCGAACCTGGGTCCTCCGCATCCCAGTCCGACGCTCTATCCACTGCGCCACCGCCTGGTCAGGCTAGCATCAGTTTTTAACATTTTGACTTGACCTGAAAACTTTGTGATTTCTCCTATCCTTTAACATTTCTAGATTCTTAAGATACTGCTTTGGCTTTTTGTTTGATGTGATGAAGAGTGCCCTGCCAGTACATTGCATTCAAGTATTTTATTCTTTCATGTCAATAAAGCAGATACATAGGTAGAATGTTATTTATCTCTTATAAGTATGACAGAGGCATACTTTCATAGTTCTGTTATGTATAGGTTTTCCTAGACATATTTTCTCCTACCTAAGGAAAGGGGGAGAAGAATACAGAACCTAGAGAACAAATTCGGTGTGTGTGTATGATTATGAGTTTTAATATACAATTGCCTCTTGAGCAACGTGATGGTTGGGGTGCTACCCCTGCACATATATCTACATATAGCTTTTGATTCTCTCAAAACTTAACTACTAGCCTATTGTTGACTGGAAGCCTTACTGATAACATAAACAGTCGATTAGCCTGACCTATGGTGGTGCAGTGGATAAAGCGCTGACCTGAAACACTGAAGTCACTGGTTCAAAATCCTGGGCTTGCCTGGTCAAGGCACATATAGGAATTAATGCTTCTTGCTCTTCCCCCACACCCCCTCTAAAATGAATAAATAGATTAAAAAATGTAATAAAAACCAGTTGATTAACATGTATTATGTATATGTATTACATACTGTATCCTTACAATAAAGTAGCTAAAGAAAAATGTTACTATTAGGAAGCCCAGGCTGAATAAGCTTAGTTGGTTAGAATATCATCCAGTAAAGCCAAGGTTGCAGGTTTGATTCCTGGTCAGGCCCATGTAAGAATCAACCAATGAGTGCATTAATAAGTGGAACAACAAATCTATGTTTCTCTGTCCTCCTTCCTTTCTCTCTAAAAACAATAAATAAAAATTGAAAAAATAAAATGTTATTAGGAAATAGTAAGGAAAATACATTTACATACTATACATACTCATTAAAAAAAACCCTATTTAAACCATGTGGACCCATACAGTTCAAACGCATGTGATTTAAAGGGTCAACTGTACTTATTTTGATTTTTTAAATTAAGTGAGAGTAGGGGAGCAGAGAGACAGACTCCCACATGTGTCCCAGCTGGAATCCACCTGGCAAGCCCTCTATTGGGCAATACTCTGCCTATCTGAGGGTTGCTTTGTTGCTTGTCAACTGAGCTATTTTTAATGCCTAAGGTAGAAGGCCACTGCAGTACCCTGGGCCAACTCGCTCCAGCCAAGAGCCAGTTGAGCCATGGCTGTGGGAGGGGGGAGAGAAAGAGAAAGAGAGAGAGAGAGAGAGAGAGAGAGAGAGAGAAAGAAAGAAGAAGAAGAAGAAGGAGGAGGGGTGGAGAAGCAGATGGTTGCTTCTCCTATATTCCCTGACTGGGAATCTTACCTGGGACATCCATACGCCAGGCTGACACTCTACTACTGAGCCAACTGGTCAGGGCCTGTACTTAATTTATTTTTTAATGTCTATTTTATTGATTTTTAGAAAGAGAGGAAGAGCGACAGGGAGAGAGAGATAGGAACATTGATCTGTTCCTGTATGTGTTCTGACCTGGGATTGAACATACAACCTCTATGCTTTGGGACAAGGTTCTAACCAACCCAGCTATCCAGCAAAGGCTGTACTTACCATTTTATTTGGATTATAAATGCAGTTTTCTTCTCATTTGAGAGGATATGAAAAACACAAAGAAGGAAGTGAAAAGTTTTCTATTATGCTATCCACCACTGTTAACCTCAGTGGTCCCTTGTCTGTCGTGGGGAGGGGTTAAGTTCCAGAACCCCCCATGATAGGCAAAAATCTGCAAATTAACGACCTTATATTTACTTCATTATTTATATCTATTTTAAGGCTTTATAAACCCTCCTCACACACTTTTTTTTTTCTTTACACAGAGACAGAGAGATAGATAGGGACAGACAGACAGGAACGGAGAGAGATGAGAAGCATCAATTATCAGTTTTCGTTGTGACACCTTAGTTGTTCATTGATTGCTTTCTCATATGTGCCTTGACTGTGGGGCTTCAGACGACCGAGTAACCCCTTGCTTGAGCCAGCGACCTTGGGTCCAAGCTGATGAGCTTTTTGCTCAAGCCAGATGAGCCTGTGCTCAAGCTGGCGACATCGGGGTCTCGAACCTGGGTTCTTCTGTATCCCAGTCCGACGCTCTATCCATTGCGCCACTGCCCAGTCAGGCCCTCCTCACACTCTTATAAACATTTTGTACACTGTTACTAACCTTTCCCACACTCTTATAAACATTATACTCTTAAACCTACATAATTTTAACAACATATAAAGTTCTATGCTATGTATTTCATTTCGATTTAATATTTTAATGTTTTAATTAACATTTTTATATTGTTTTTAATTTTTTAGGCTAGAAAGTGCTTATTTTACTGCAAAAATAATTAAAACAAATATATAAAAATACTTATATACCGCAAAATCCCGTGATATAGCAAAAAATCCGTGATACAAAATTAGATATATTCAATTTAAAAATCCACGATACAGTGAGACTGTGAAAAGTGAACTGCGATATGGCAGGGGACGACTACTAGTCTTTTTTAGTGGTAAGTTTTGTTTTATTAAACAAAATAAATAGCTCAGATACCTTTAGAAACAAAAATTCCCAATTATTTCAACCTTTCTTTTTTTATAGAGAGAAAGAGACAGGAAGGCAAGAGATAAGAATTGTCAACTTGTAGTTGTTCATTGATTACTTTTTGTATGTTTCATGACTGGTGTCTCAAGCTGAGCCAGTGACCCCTTGCTCAAGCCAGGGACCTTGGGCTCCAGCCAGCGACCTTGGGATCATGTCAACAATTCCATGTTCAAGCCAGCGACCCTACTCTCAAGCTGGCAAGCTTGTGCTTAAGCCTGATGAAGCCTGTACTCAAGCTGGCAAACCTGGGGTCTTGAACCTGGAACCTCAGTGTCCCAGGTTGACAGTCTATCCATTGCATCACCACCGGTCAGGCTCAACCTTTCTCAAATACATCATAGTTTTTGTATACTCTTACCACCCTTATTGGCCTTTAGTACTCTTCAGAGATGGTGCCCAAATAAGATATAATAAAGTCCAGATTTACGCAAGCCAGCCCAGCATATAGAGGAATTATTTCCTCTTAGGAGCTGGATACCATACCTACATTTTAGAGTTTTTTTGCAGATGTGTCCCATTGTTGGCTTATATTGGACTTTATTGGTATTTAAAACTTTAGTTTTGCTAACAGATTATAACAATTTTTAGCTCTTTTTCCAGTGAGTGTTTACATGCTGACATAAAAGAACTGGCTAGGGTTGGCTCAGCGGTAGAGCGTCGGCCTGGCGTGCGGGGGGACCCGGGTTTGATTCCCGGCCAGGGCACATAGGGGAAGCGCCCATTTGCTTCTCCACCCCACCCTCCTTCCTCTCTGTCTCTCTCTTCCCCTCCCGCAGCCAAGGCTCCATTGGAGCAAAGATGGCCCCGGGCGCTGGGGATGGCTCCTTGGCCTCTGCCCCAGGCGTGGTTGCGGCAGAGCGACGCCCTGGAGGGGCAGAGCATTGCCCCCTGGTGGGCAGAGCGTCGCCCCCTGGTGGGCAGAGCATCGCCAGGGGCGTGCGCCGGGTGGATCCCGGTCGGGCTCATGCGGGAGTCTGTCTGACTGTCTCTCCCCGTTTCCAGCTTCAGAAAAATACAAAAAAATATATATATAAAGCACTGGCCAGCTGATCTTTCATATAGTTTTGGTTTTACCTGTCCACCTTCATTGGAAGAGCTAGTAAGTAGTAGAATATCCAAAAGTTGGCCAGTCAGAGAATACAGAAGCAAAATCTGGATTTTATAATTATTCTTCAAATAATTTAATGATGACTATACATTTTCTAGGTGCTTTCTTTAGAATTTCTGAAATTGCAGAAGTTAAGTACTTGGATAATAATTAGAAACTGATCTCTTGGCTCGCTCTTCAAATAATATTGAAGCCTGTTCTCCCTGCCTACCCCTACCTCGCAGAAAATATGCTGCTGTAGTCTTACCCTTATTTTCTTTTTCTTTCTTTTTTATTTATTTTTTATAGAGACAGAGAGAGAGTCAGAGAGGGATAGATAGGGACAGACAGGAACGGAGAGAGATGAGAAGCATCAGTCATCAGTTTTTCATTGCGACACCTTAGTTGTTCATTGATTGCTTTCTCATATGTGCCTTGACCGTGGGCCTTCAGCAGACCGAGTAACCCCTTGCTTGAGCCAGAGACCTTGGGTCCAAGCTGGTGAGCTTTGCTCAAACCAGATAAGTCTGCGCTCAAGCTGGAGACCTCGGGGTTTCGAACCTGGGTCGCCTGTATCCCAGTCCGATGCTCTATTCACTGCGCCACCGCCTGGTCAGGCAGTCTTAACCCTTATTTTCCAAAATTCTGTCCAAACTCTTATCAGCCATCAGCCCTCCATATTTTATGGCTGTTATTGGCTCTTACAGTCATTGACCAGGGATTGGCAAAAAAAATTTTTTTTTTCATTTTTCCGAAGCTGGAAACGAGGAGGCAGTCAGACAGACTCCCGTATGTGCCTGACCGGGATCCACTCGGCATGCCCACCAGGGGGCGACGCTCTGCCCCCCTGGGGCGTCGCTCTCCTGCATCCAGAGCCACTCTAGCTCCTGAGGCAGAGGCCACAGAGCCATCCCCAGTGCCTGGGCCATCCCTGCTCCAATGGAGCCCCGGCTGCGGGAGGGGAAGAGAGAGACAGAGAGGAAGGAGAGGGGGAGGGATGGAGAAGCAAATGGGCACCTCTCCTGTGTGCCCCGGCTGGGAATCGAACCCGGGACCCCTGCATGCCAGGCTGACGCTCTACCGCTGAGCCAACCGGCCAGGGCCGGCAAAATTTTTTTTGTAAAGAACCAGGTAGTACATATTTTAGGCTTTGTGGTGTGGAATGTCTCTTCCTGAATAACACAACTGTTTTGTTGTATCAGAAAAACAGCCACAGCCTGACCAGGCAGTGGTGCAGTGGATAGACTATCAGACTGGGACACGGAGGACCCAGGTTTAAAACCCCAAGGTTGTCGGCTTGAGCATGGGCTCATCTGGCTTGAGTGCAGGCTCACCAGCTTGAGTGCGGGGTCGCTGGCTTGAGCGTGGGATCATAGACATGACCCCATGGTCGCTGGCTTGAAGCCCAAGTTTGCTGGCTTGAGCCCAAGGTCACTGGCTTGAGCAAGAGGTCACTTGCTGTGCTGTAGCCCCCCGGTTAAGGCACATATGAGAATGCAGTCAATAAACAACTAAGGTGCTGCAATGAGGAATTGATGCTTCTCATCTCTCTCCCTTCCTGTTTGTCCCTCTCTCTGTCACTGTCAAAAAAAAAAAAAAAAAAAAAAAAAAAAAAAAGAAAGAAAGAAAAACGGCTACACAGATATTACATAAATGAGTGGTCATGGCTGTGTTCCAATAAAACTATTTATGAAAACAGACATCAGTTTTACAAGGATTATGCATGTTAGTGTCAGAGTGTTTTCCAAGCTGGTTATATTTTCTAAATGAAAGATTTTTAGCATTTCAGGTTACTTTTCTGTTCTTTTAAAGTGCTATGCCTGCCATTTTATTTTAAATAGTGTTAGTTTTTGCAGCCAGCATTTTATATTATCACTAAGAATTTAAGATAATTAGATCGATATAGGTAATCAATATTGGTGCCATTTGAAATAGATTTGAAAAGAGCCATTTTTTTCCAGATTGAGATATTTTCATGTATAATTTATTCAATTTTTTTCTGTGTGTGTGTGAGGGGGCAGAGGGACAGATAGGAAGGGAAAGAGGTGAGAAGCATCAACTCATAGTTGCGGTACCTTAGTTGTTTATTGATTGCTTTCTCATATGTGCCCTGACTGGGGGGCTCCAACTGAGACAGTGACCCCTTGTTCAAGACAGCAACCTTGGGCTTCAAGCCAGTGACCATGGGGTCATGTCTATGATCCCACATTCAAGCCAGAGGAGCCCGCACTGACGCCAGCGACTTCAGGGTTTTGAACCTGGGTCAACAGCATCCCAGGTAGATGGTCTATCCATTGCACTGCTGCCTGGTCAGGCATTCCCCCCCACCCCATTTTTTGAGGTCTTTGCCTTCCTAGCATGAAAGATGTGGTTAGGAACAGACCTGCATCGTCTTTATGGAAAATGAGGAATCATTATAGTTTTTTTTTTTGTTTGTTTTTTGTTTTGTATTTTTCTGAAGCTGGAAACAGGGAGAGACAGTCAGACAGACTCCTGCATCCACCCGGCACACCCTCCAGGGGCACGCTCTGCCCACCAGGGGGAGATGCTCTGCCCCTCCGGGGCGTCGCTCTGCCACGACCAGAGCCACTCTAGTGCCTGGGGCAGAGGCCAAGGAACCATCCCCAGCGCCCGGGCCATCTTTGCTCCAATGGAGCCCTGGTTACGGGAGGGGAAGAGAGAGACAGAGAGGAAGGAGTGGGGGGTGGAGAAGCAAATGGGCGCTTCCCCTATGTGCCCTGGCCGGGAATCGAACCCGGGTCTCCCGCACGCCAGGCTGACGCTCTACCGCTGAGCCAACCGGCCAGGGCCGAGGAATCATTATAAAAGCCATCAATTATTTATTTAGATTTTTTATTTTTGTTAAGCCTAAATATATGACATATATTTGCCTTGCCCAGAAACTTCAGCTGGTTATTTTACTACTAATGTTTGGTCTAACAGGATGGGAAATTCATTCCCAATCCTGGAAAAATAGATACTTTTTTATATTTTTAATTTATTTTTTATCTTTTAGTGGGAGAGAGACAGACAGGAAGGGAGAAAGATGGGAAGCATCAATTCATAGTTATGGCACTTTAGTTGTTCATGGATTGCTTCTCATACATGCCTTGATGAAGGGGGTGTGGGAGTAGGAATGCTCCAGCGAAGCCAGTGACAACTTGCTCAAGCCAGTGACCTTGGGATTCAAGCCTCAACCATAGGATCATGTCTATGATGCCACACTCAAGCCAGCGACCGTGTGCTCAAGCTGGTGACCTTGATCTTGGGGTTTCGAACCTGGGACCTCAGCATTCCAGGTCGATGCTCTAAGCACTGTGCCACCACTGGTCAGGCAAAAATAGCTACCTTTTAAGGGACACTTATGCCAGGCATTGTGTTAAGTACTTATTTATTTTATCTCCTAAAAATTTCTTCTTCTGACCTCATTCTCTTATAGTATATTCTTTCTTTTTTATTTTTGCATTGATTTGAGAGAGGGGCAGGGGAGGGGAAGAGAGAAAGGGAGAGAGAGAGAAAAGCATCAACACATTCCATTTAGTTGTATACTCATTGGTTTCTTCTTGTATATGCCCTGACCAAGGATTGAACCCGTGACCTTGTTGAGTGGTTCAGTGTTCTAGCCATTTAGTAACCTGGCCAGGCCTATTCCTTTTCTTTTTAATTGATTTGAGAGAAAAAGAGAGAGAAAAACATCGATTTGTTGTTCTACTTATTTATGTATTCACTGGTTGATTTTTGTATGTGCCCTAAGGATCAGAACCTATAACCTTGGTGTATTGGGACAGCGCCCTAACCAACTGAGCTATCTGGCTAGGGCATTAGTTGATTTTTGTATGTGCCCTGCCCTGACCGGGGATTGAACCTACAATCTTGGCATATTGGGATAATGCTCTAACTCAGTGGTTTCAACCGTTTACCTTGAGGAGTGGTGAAAATAGAATTATTTTGGGGACTGCTAAGGCAGAAATCACCCTGAGCATAAGCGAATTTGACTAAGATCATTGGGTCTGTAATCTTCATACAACATTAGGGTGGTTAACTCTTTCACTGACCAGCATGAAATTTCCAGTGGACCAGTTAGTGGACTGGTGGTTGAAGGACACTGCTCTAACCAGCTGAGCTACGCAGCAAGGGCTAGTATATTCTTAATATAGTAGCCAGAGAGATGCTATTAAATCAGAAATGCTGGTAAAATGCTGTTAAGGTCAGGTCATATCATGCTCAAAACGTTCCAATGGCTTCCTATTTCCTTATTTAGTAAAAGCTAAAATCTGTACAGTGGTCTATCCGGTTCTAAATGATCTGAAGCCTTTTGCTTTTATACGTACTGCCAGCTCTCAGCTCCAGCTCCTTAGAATCCCTGTTTTTCTTTGATTATACCCTTTCAATACTGATTTTCTATGTCTGGGAAACTGCCTGGCTTGTTTCCTCAATTCTTTCATGTCTTGATTCAGAACTTGCTTTTTCCCTCTCTCTTCTCTGCTTTTTTGGTGTTTTTTTTTCTATAGTTTCTATCACTAGGTAACATGTCATCAATTTTTTTTGGTCATATATTTACATATTTATTTTGCTTGTTTGATGTTTCCTGTGCTAAAATTTAAATACCACAGGGCAGGTTTTTTTTTTTTTCTGTCTTGTTCACTGCTGTCTCCATACCACTTGGAACAGTGCTAATGCACAGAGTAAGTACTGAGGAAATGTTTGCTGAGTGAATGAGTAAATTGCTACAATATTATAACATGGGCATTGTTATTACTTTTATTCTGCAGATGAAGAAACTATAAAGTCCAGACAGGTTAAATAACTTGTATAAAATCACATAGCTCTTAGCCATCCTGCTGAATGGCTTTGTTTCCTATTATATCTCACCATCAGTGCCTTCTGTGCTTAGTTATAGAACATTTTTTTTTGTGTGAATATCTTACAGATATGCAAGTTTTTGTGCCTTCACTCCTATTGTTTTCTTTTTGGGAGTGTTTTTCTCCTTTCCTGCCCACTATTGAGGTAAAAATTTATTTGCATAAGAAATGGTGATTTAGAGAAGAATCAAAGGTTTGAAGTTTGTTGGGGAGGTAGAGGGATGAATATTGTAAGAAAAGGTCATATGGTAGCACATGCATGTATGTTCAAGAAGCAGGTTTGGCTGGATTGAGGTTTTGTTTAGGGGTATGATGATAAAGTTGGAGAGGGAGAGGGTTATGACCCTATTATTGTGAGTTTTGAGCTACAGACTAAGGGGCTGGTGGTTTTATCTTGTTGCCCCTTGAAGATTTTTGAGTAGAAGAGCGATAATGTATAACACTACTTTATTTTTATATTTACTTATTTATTTATTAAGTGAGAGGAGGGGAGATAGAGAGGCACACTCCCGCATGCACCCCAACCTAGACCCACTTGGCAACCTTCGTCTGGGGCCTATGCTTGAATCAGCCGAGCTGTTCTTAGCACCTGAGGCCAATGCTCGGACCAGTTGAGCCATTAGCTGAGAGTGGGGAAGAGAAAGAGAAGTAGGAGAGGGAAGGGAAGAGAAGCAGAAGGTCATTTCTCATGTGTACCCTGACCAGGTATTGAACCCGGGATGTTCATACTCTGGACTGATGCTCTGTCCACTGAGCCAACTGTCCAGGGCTTGTATAACATTACTTTAAAAAAATTTGATAGTATTGTGGTGCTAAGAATGGAGTGCTAAGAGGCTCAAATGAGGAAGAACACTTAGATTAGTACAATAATATAGTCTTGAAGGGAGGCAGTAAGGACTAAAGTTGAGAAGTGAGAGTGGAAATTAAAGCACAGACATGAGATACTTAAATATGACATAAAATCCAGACTTCTTACTGTAGCCTGTGTGATCTGACCTTTGCTTACCTCTACAACCTTATCTCCTGCTACCTTTCCTCTTATTCTGTGTGCTCTAGCCACACTGGCTATTCCTTTTCTTTGCATGGAATGTTCAAGTCTCATTCCTTCCTGTCAATGCTCAGTTTAAATCACCTCTCAGCTCTTTCCTGATCCACAAGTTTTAAGCATCCTCCCTTATTGCTTCATTCTTTTTTTTCTTTTTTTTAACTATCATAGTATATAATCACTACCTGGTTTTAAAATGTGTATTTGCCTGTCACTCTCCCTTAGAATGTCAATTCCAGCCCTGGCCAGGTAGCCCAGTTGGTTAGAACATTGACCCAGTATACCAAGGGTGTAGGTTTGATCCCTGGTCAGGCACATACAAGAACCAACCAGTGAATACATAAACAAGTTGAACAATAAATTGATGTTTCTCTCTCTCTTCCTCTCTTTCTCTCTAAAATCAATTAAAAAATGTTAATTCTATGAGAGAAAGAACTTTGTCATTTTTACTGCTATATTCTTTTTTTTTTTTTTTTTCCTGAAGCTGGAAATGGGGAGAGACAGTCAAACAGACTCCCGCATGTGCCCGACCGGGATCCACCTGGCATGCCCACCAGGGGGTGACGCTCTACCCACCAGGGGGCGATGTCTGCCCCTCCGGGGCGTCACTCTGCTGCGACCAGAGCCACTTTAGCGCCTGGGGCAGAGGCCAAGGAGCCATCCCCAGTGCCTGGGCCATCCTTGCTCCAATGGAGCCTCAGCTGCAGGAGAGGAAGAGAGAGACAGAGAGGAAGGAGAGGGGGAGGGGTGGAGAAGCAGATGGGCGCTTCTCCTGTGTGCCCTGGCCGGGAATCGAACCTGGGACTTCTGCACGCCAGGCCGACGCTCTCTACCACTGAGCCAACCAGCCAGGGCCCTGCTATAGTCTTTTAAAATTTTATTTATTTATTTATTTATCAAGTGGGAGGCAGGGAGGTAGAGAGACAGACTCCCACATGTGCCCTGACCTGGATCCACTGGGCAACCCCAGTCTCGGGGGCCAATGCTCAGTATCCAAGCTCTTTTAGTGCCGGAGGTGAGGCCATGGAGCCATCCTCAGTACTTAGGGCCAACTTGCTCATTTGAGCCATGGCTGTGGGAGGAGAAGAGAGAGAGAGAGAGAGAGAGGGAGAAAGAGTGAGAAAGAGAGGAGGAGGGAGAGGTAGAGAAGGAGATGGTTGCCTTTCTTGTGTGCCCTGACTGGGAATCGAACTGGGACTTCCACATGCTGCACTGACACTCTACTGCTGAGCCAACCTGACAGGGTCTGCTATATTCTTTTTTATTTTTTAATTTTTATTTGTTTATTGATTTTAGCAAGAGAGGAAGAGGGGGAAAGAGAGAGAGAGACAGGAACATTGAACTGTTCTGTATGTGCCTTGACCGGGGACCAAACTGGCAGCCTCTGTGCTTCAGGACAATGCTCTAGCCAACCAAACTATCTGGCCAGGGCTCACTGCTATATTCTTGTACCTAGAAAGGTACCTGGTGTACTTACTGGATTTGAAATGGGATTTGATAAATCACCTGAGTGGAGGAGTTCTCTGAGTCCAAAGTTATTAGCTTGGATATCTGTACCATTGATTGAAATAGAAAAGTCAGGAGGGATTTTTTTTTTTCAAAGTGAGAGGAGAGGAGATAGTGACACAGACTCCTGCTTGTGCCCCAAACAGGATCTAACTGGTAACCCCCGTCTGGAGGCTGATGCTCGAATCAACTGAGCTATCTTTAGTGCCCGAGTCTGATGCAGTCTGACCAACCGAGCCATCTTCAGTGCTGGGAGGCCAATGCTAGAACCAATCGAGCCACTGGCTGTGGGAGGGGTACAGGGACAGAGGGGGAAAGGGAGGAGGAGAGAAGCAGATGGTCGCTTCTCTTGTGTGCCCTAACTGGGAATCAAACCCGGGACGTCCATACACTGGCGGATGCTCTATCCACTAAGCTAGCCGGTCAGGGCCAGATTTTGGTTTTTGAAGGGAAGGTGGAGTCTGAGGTGGGGGCAGGACATCCAAGTGGTGATGTCCAGTAGGCAGTGGTCTGCTTAACTGCAACTTGCAAGGATGGTTAAGACTGAAGCTATAATCTCTTTTTACTTTTATATTTTACTATAGTGTAACATACATAAAGAACACTGGACATATCTTAAATGTACAGCTTGATGCATTTTTACAAAATGGGTATATCCTGGATTTAGCATCTGGATCAAGAAAGAGTTATTACCAGCCTCATGAGGCCCCCCTCATGATTGCACATGTGATGAGCAATCATGTTTTAATTGGTATTTGTTCTGTATTTCCTTTGATTATGAATACTTTGAGGTAAGGGCCATACCTGTTTAACTTATCAAACTAACAAATTTATTTTTGTTGATGATTGCTTAGCGCAGTATTACTATATTTTCATTAAAAGTCAACCCTGGATGAGGAAAGCATTTTTCTCTAGGATTATACTCTGTAGGACTTTCTGGTGATCTTTGTTTGTTTTCCTTGTCTCTGAACTCCTATAGCATCAGTCTGTTCTACTTGATTTAATACTTCATTTATGTTATCTTTTGTTCTTTTATTTTTTCCTGTGTTCAGTTTATATTTCTTATTAGAAAGTAAGTTCCTTGAGGTTTAGAGAGAAATGACAAACATCAATTCATAGTTCATTGATTGCTTTCTCATATGTGCTTGACCGGGGTGAGGGGCTCCAGTCAAGCCAGTGACTTCTTGCTCAAGCCAGCAGCCTTTGGGTTCAAGCCAGCAACCGTGGGGTTATGTCTATGATCCCACACTCAAGCTGGTGACCCCGTGTTCAAGTTGGTGAGCCCGCACTCAAGCCGGTGATCTTGGGGTTTCAAACCTGGGTCCTCAGCATCTCAGGCCGACACTCTATCCACTGTGCCATTGCCTGGTCAGGCATATTTTATATATATATTTTTAAGTGAGAAAAGGGGAGATACAGAGATGGACTTCTGCATGCGCCCTGACTGGGATCCACCCAGCAACCCCCATCTAGGATAGATGCTCTAATCAACCAAGCTATCCTCAGCATCTGGGGCTGACGCTCAAACCAGTAGAGCCGTTGGCTACAAGAAGGGAAGAGAAAAGGGGAGGGTTTGGGGAAAAGAAGCAGATGGTTGTTTCTCATGTGTGCTCTGACTGGGGATTGAACCTGGGACGTCCGCACACTGGGCTGATGCTTTATCCACTGAGCCAACTGGCCAGGGCTGTGTTACCCTATTTTAAAGACTAAATCCTAACTAAAAATATTTGAAAACCTGAGATCTTCCTTAAGTAACATTTTAATTACTGCTGAACGCCTTGTAAAATAGCAGAGAGCTGTCCCTGGCTGGGTAGCTCAGTGAATAGAGCACCATTCTCGTGTACTGAGATCATAGGTTTGATCCTTGGGTCAGGGTGTATATGAGAAGCAACCAATGAGTGCACAATTGGAACAACTAAATGGAACGATGAGTTGATGCCACTTTCTTATGCTCTTTCTCTCTCTGTCTCTTTCTTCCCTCCTCTCCCCCTCCTCACCTTTGGATTACATTACTGTTAAGGAATGACCGGCTTGAATTAATATATTATAACATTTCCACATTTATCATATCTTCATAGGTAGTTATTAAGCATTATTAAATGTAAGGGGAATTTTCCAGTTTTTCATGATATATTTTAATGTGATTTAATTTATTTTTTAAAATAAATTTTATTTGCCTGGTCTGTGGTGGTGTAATGGATAAAGTGTTGACCTGGAATGCTGAGGTCACTGGTTCGAAACCCTGGGCTTGCCTGGTCAAGGCACATGTGGGAGTTGATGCTTCCTGCTCCTCCCCTTACTTCTCCCCTCCCCAAATAAATAAAATCTGTAAAAAAATAATAAATTTTATTATTTTAAAAGTTTTAGGTCCTGCAGCAATTGCCTGACCAGACGGTGGCACAGTGGATAGAGTGTCGGACTGGGATGCAGAGGACCCAGGTTTGAGACCCCGAGGTCACCAGCGTGAGCGTGGGCTCATCTGGTTTGAGCAAAGCTCACCAGCTTGGACCCAAGGTCGCTGGCTCGAGCAAGGGGTTACTTGGTCTGCTGAAGGCCCGTGGTCAAGGCACATATGAGAGAGCAATCAATGAACAACTAAGGTGTTGCAATGTGCAATGAAAAACTAATGATTGATGCTTCTCATCTCTCTCCGTTCCTGTCTGTCTGTCCCTGTCTGTCCCTCTCTCTGACTCACTCACTGTCTCTGTAAAAAAAAAAAAAAGTTTTAAATTTTGCTGACTAGGTGGTGGCACAGTGGATAGAACAACCTGGGACACTGAGGACCCAGGTTTGAAACCCTGAGGTCACTGGCTTGAGTGCGGACTCCTCTGGCTTGAGTATGGGCTCACCAGCTTGAGTGTGGGGTTGCTGGCTTAAGCATGGGATCATAGACATGACCCCATTGTTGTTGGCTTGAGCCCAAAGCTTGCTGGCTTGAAACCCAAGATTGCTGGCTTGAGCAAGGGGTCATTGAGTGAGCTCCCCTCCTCAGGAAACATATGAGAAAGCAATCAGTGAATAACTCAAGTGCTGCAATGATGAGTTGATGCTCCCTTCCTGTCTGACCCTGTCTGTCTGTCTCTAAATAAAAAAAAAAGTTTAGGCCCTGGCCGGTTGGCTCAGCGGTAGAGCGTCGGCCTAGCGTGCGGAGGACCCGGGTTTGATTCCCGGCCAGGGCACACAGGAGAAGCGCCCATTTGCTTCTCCACCCCTCCGCCGCGCTTTCCTCTCTGTCTCTCTCTTCCCCTCCCGCAGCCAAGGCTCCATTGGAGCAAAGATGGCCCGGGTGCTGAGGATGGCTCTGTGGCCTCTGCCTCAGGCGCTAGAGTGGCTCTGGTCGCAACATGGCGACGCCCAGGATGGGCAGAGCATCGCCCCATGGTGGGCGTGCCGGGTGGATCCCGGTCGGGTGCATGCGGGAGTCTGTCTGACTGTCTCTCCCTGTTTCCAGCTTCAGAAAAATGCAAAAAAAAAAAAAAAAAAAAAAAAAAAAAAGTTTAAAAGTTTCTAATATTATTGATTTTATAGAGAGAGGAAGGAGGGAGGGAGATAGAAACATCAATTTGTTCCATTTGTTCGTTCATTGGTTCTTTTTAAAAAATGTTTATTTTATTGATTTTAGAGAGGAAGGGGGAGGGAGGCAGGAACACTGATCTGTTTCTATATGTGCCCTGACAAGGAATCAAACTGGCAACCTCTGTGTTTCAGGATGATGCTCTAACTAACTGAGCTATCTGGCCAGGGTAATTAAAATTTTTTTTTAGAGAGGAAAGGGGAGAAAGGGGAGAGAGAGATCGAGAGAGAGAGAGAGAGAGAGAGAGAGAGAGAGAGAGAGAAACTGATTTGTTGTTCTACTTATTTATGCATTCATTGATTGGTTCTTATGTGTGTCCTGACCTAGGATCAACTTGAAACCTTGGCATATCGGGGTGATGTTCTAACCAACTGGACTAGCCGGCCATGGCCATTGGTTGATTCTGAAATGTGTCCTGACCAGGGATTGAACCCACAACCTTGGGTGTATTGGAACAGTGCTCTAACCAACTGAACTAACTGGTAGAGCGGATATATTTTTATTTCAAAGTATTTTAATCTTATTCATATGTATGTGTGTATAGATGAGTCTTATATGGTAGCTGATTTTCTTTGGGCAACCTTTATATTTAGTATCAGGTTGGCTTATATAATTAAGAAATATATGGCATCGACTTTGTTTTCCTGCATGACTTGAAAGCATAGTATGAGTCCGTGCAAGTGGGTTGGAAGGTTGCCCAGTTCAATTGAAGATTAAATAGCTACGTATATACCTGAAGCTGAAATTCTGTTTTGTATAACACTTTCCACTGGGTCGTGGAGAGACCTACGTACTACAAAAGGTAGCTACAAATAAATATAACCAGGGAGGAGCAAATGTCCTCTGTGTTAAGTTTAGTGAATGTTGTTTTTAACCACTTTTAACTATACTTTTAAGAAATTTCCACATTCACTTTAGTTTTTTGAAAGGTCCTCATCAGCCATGTTGATTCAGGAAATATGAGCATCCAGACAGCAATCCAGCCAGGACTTAATTTTACACATTTCCCAATGCTATCCTTGTTATTGTTTGATTTTTTTTTTTTAAGAGAGAGAGAGAGAGAGAGTGCATGAGTGAGAGAGAGACAGGAAGGGTGAGAGATGAGAAGTATCAATGTATTGTTGCAGCACCATAGTTGTTCATTGTTTGCTTTCTCATATGTGCTTTGACCAGGGGGCTCCAGCTGAGCCAGTGGCACCTTGCTCAAGCCAGCAACCTTGGGTTTCAAGCCAGTAACCTTCAGTCTTAAGCCAGTGACCATGAGGTCATGTCTATTATCCCATGCTCAAGCCGGCAACCTTAGGGTTTTGGTCCTCAGTGTCCCAGTACGATGCCCTCAGTGTTGATGCTCTATCTACTGTGCCACTGCCTGGTTAGGCTTGTTCGATTTTTTTTTTTTTTTTTTTTGCAGCACTTTGCTGTTTTATTATCTTCTTTCTGAGAACCTTTGTGATTGAGGGACAACGGTATTTAAATTATTTTTTTGGCCTGACCTGTGCTGGAGCAGTGGATAAAGCGTCGACCTGGAAATGCTGAGGTCGCCGGTTCAAAACCCTGGACTTGCCTGGTCAAGGCACATATGGGAGTTGATGCTTCCTGCTCCTCCCCCTTTCTCTCTCTCTCTGTCTCTTTCTCTCTTCTCTCCAAAATGAATAAATAAAATCTAAAAAACTATATATTCTAAAAAAAAAAATTAAAAAAAATATTTTTTTGTTAATTTTTTTTTTTTTTACAGAGACAGAGTCAGAGAGAGGAATAGATAGGGACAGATAGATAGGAACGGAGAGAGATGAGAAGCATCAATCATCCGTTTTTCTTTGTGACATCTTAGTTGTTCATTGATTGCTTTCTCATATGTGCCTTAACTGTGGGGCTACAGCTGACCAAGTAACCCCTTGCTTGAGCCAGCGAACTTGGGCTCAAGCTGGTGAGCTTTTGTTTTGCTCAAACCAGATGAACCCGTGCTCAAGCTGGCGACCTTGGGGTCTCAAACCTGGGTCCTCTGCATCCCAGTCCAATGCTCTATCCAGTGAGCCACCGCCTGGTTAGGCTAATTTAATTTATTTTAAAGCTAGTTTTTGCTTTTGGGTTTTTTTTTTTCCACAAAGACTGGAGGATTTTTTTTTTCTTAAATTTTCTTAATTTTAGAGGAAGGGAAAGAATGGAGAAAGACAGGAACATCGAGCTGCTCCTGTATGTGTCCTGAACTGGGAATCAAACTGGCAACCTCTGCGCTTTGGGATGATGCTCCAGCTGAGCAATCCAGCCAGGACTTAATTTTTATTGATTTTTAGAGAGACAGACTGAACAAGGGAGAGAGAAGGGAGGGGGAAGGGAAGCATTCATTTGTTGTTCCATTTAGTCGTGCATTTTTTGGTTGCTTCTCATGTGCGTCTTGACTGGGAATTGAACCTGCAACCTGGTTGTTTTGGCACGACATTCTTTACTGACTAAGGTAACCAGCCAGGGCCTAGCTATGTGATTTATAATCAATGGACAACTTAGGCTTTATTTTTTTCTCTGTGAAAGAATACAGTGTGTCCGGTCCATAAGTCATGGTGCACTTTTGACCAGTCACAGGAAAGCAACAAAAGACGATAGCAATGTGAAATCTGCACCAAATAAAAGGAAAACCCTCCCAGTTTCTATAGGATGATGTGGCAGCATGTGCGCATGCGCAGATGATGATGTAACACTGTGTATACAGCGGAGCAGCCCACGGCCATGCCAGTCGAGATGTGGATGGTACAGAGGAAAGTTCAGTGCACCCTGTGGCTCGCTAAATTTCAGTCCGTGACCAAAGTGCAACGTGAATATCGGCACCTTTATAACGAAGCGCCACCACATAGGAATAACATTACTCGGTGGGATAAGCAGTTGAAGGAAACCGGCAGTTTGGTGGAGAAACCCTGTTCTGGTAGGCCATCAGTCAGTGACGAGTCTGTAGAGGCTATATGGGATAGCTACCTAAGGAGCCCTAAAAAATCTGTGCGTGAGCCCACATCGAACTGCACTGAATAGGTATGAAACTGGGAGAGTTTTCCTTTTATTTGGTGCAGATTTCACATTTCTGTCGTCTTTTGTTGCTTTCCTGTGATGGGTCAAAAGTGCACCATGACTTTACGGACACACTGTATTAATGCGTATCTTGCTTGTTTCATGGACTTAATGTGAATTAAATATGAAACAAGTATATGTTAAAATGCTTTAGACATGTAAACTGCACCTGACCAGGTAGTGGCACAGTGGATAGAGCATTGACCTAGGACACTGAGGACCCAGGTTCAAAACCCCAAGGTTGCCTGACCTGTGGTGGTGCAGTAGATAAAACGTCAACCTGGAAACACTGAGGTCATTGGTTCAAAACCCTGGGCTTGCCTGGTTAAGGCACATATGGGAGTTGATGCTTCCAGCTCCTTCCTCCTTCTCTCTCTCTCTCTCTCTCCTCTCTCTCTCTTTCTCTTCCTCTCTCTCTCATCTCTAAAAATGAATTTAAAAAAACAACAAAAAACCCCCAAGGTTGCCACTTGAGTGTAGGATCTCTGGCTCTAGCGTGGGATCATAGAAATGATCCATGGTTGTTGGCTTGAAGCCCAAGGTTGATGGCTTGAACCCAAGGTCGCTGGATTGAGCAAGGTGTCACTGGCTGAGCTGGAGCTCCCAGTCAAGGCACATAGGAGAAAGCAATGAGTGAACAATTAAAGTGTTGCAGTTACGAGTTGATGTTTCTTATCTCTCCCTTCCTGTCTGTCTCTCTCTCTCCACCCCCAAATGTGAAATGGTATATGTATCTATAGCCTATTGTTTGTAGTCAATATTAGAGAAATTTTTTTTTGTATGGAGTATATAAAGCTTACCAAGTCAAAATCTTCCAAACAGAAAGAAGCTACAGAGGCTTTTTGGCATTTTAGGACTATAAGATGTGGTACTCTTAGGTCTCTGAGTCTTTATCTTGTTTCTAGAAAGGTTTCTTTAAAATTCAGGAATGTTTTAATAAGTACTGCTGCTGACATTAGCACCTGAAATCATTTAAAACGTTGATGGTGGGAATAATTAAGGTGTAGTGTGTGGGAAAAATTCATTTTACTTTGAAGAAACAAAGTAATTTTCAGTGGTTTAAATTTGGCACAAGATGTGTGTCTTCTGCTAGTTCACTTCTCTTAACTTTTTTTTTTTTTCTTTTTACAGAGAGAGAGAGAGATAGGGACAGACAGTAATGGAGAGAGATGAGAAGCATCAATCATCAGTTTTTCATTGTGGCACTTTAGCTGTTTATCAATTGCCCTCTCATATGTGCCTTGACCGTGGGGCTACAGCAGACCAAGTTACCCCTTGCTCAAGCCAGAGACCCTGGGTCCAAGCTGGTGAGCTTTGCTCAAACAGGATGAGCCTGCGCTCAAGCTGGTGACCTCGGGGTCTCGAATCTGGGTCCTCCGCATCCCAGTCTGATGCTCTATCCACGGCGCCACCACTCGGTCAGGCTTCTTTTAACTTTTGAAAAACTGAACTTCAATTTTATTTATGAACTCTTTAGTACAGTATTTGGTGCATTAGAGTGATTTATGCTTGGCTCTTCTCCACTTTATTTATTTTTTTTGTATTTTTCTGAAGTTGGAATCGGGGAGGCAGTCAGACAGACTCCTGCATGTGCCCGACCGGGATCCGACCGGGATCCACCCGGCATGCCCACCAGGGGGCAATGCTCTGCCCATATGGGGCGTTGCTCTGCCACAACCAAAGCCATTCTAGCGCCTGAGGCAGAGGCCACAGAGCCATCCTCAACGCCCGGGCCAACTTTGCTCTAATGGAGCCTTGGCTGTAGGAGGGGAAGAGAGAGACAGAGAGGAAGGAGAAGGGGAGGGGTGGAGAAGCAGATGAGCACTTCTCCTATGTGCCCTGGCCGGGAATTGAACCTGGGACTCCTGCACGCCAGGCCGACGCTCTACCACTGAGACAACCGGCCAGGGCTCCTTTCCACTTTATATTTGTCCTCATGACACAGAGTTTTTTCATGTGTAGGGAATCTATCCCATGGTATTTAGTAAAAATAAAAAATAAAAAAGGTTTGCATTGTACCTTTTTTTAACATTTCCATTACTTTGCCTTTATCATAAGTCCTGGGTTTCTGTGTATGATTTCTAGGTGCTGAGGATGACTGAAGAAAATCATGTAATTGAGCTGATTGTTCTAGTACGGATACGTAGTTAGTGTAATTTGGCTCATGATGTTGTAGTTATCTATGAACATTTCATTGGATATGATGCTTTCTTGTTCTGCAGGCATAAAAATACTTGATTTTTTTTTAAATTTAGAAATTAAATTCAATGGGGTGACATTGATCAATAAGAGTACATAGGGCCCTGGCCAGTTGGCTCAGCGGTAGAGCGTCGGCCTGGCGTGCGGGGGACCCGGGTTCGATTCCCAGCCAGGGCACATAGGAGAAGCGCCCATTTGCTTCTCCACCCCCACCCCTCCTCCTCTCTGTCTCTCTCTTCCCCTCCCGCAGCCAAGGCTCCATTGGAGCAAAGATGGCCCGGGCGCTGGGGATGGCTCCTTGGCCTCTGCCCCAGGCACTAGAGTGGCTCTGGTCGCAGCAGAGCGACGCCCCGGAGGGGCCGAGCATCGCCCCCTGGTGGACAGAGCGTCGCCCCTGGTGGGTGTGCCGGGTGGATCCCGGTCGGGCGCATGCGGGAGTCTGACTGTCTCTCCCCGTTTCCAGCTTCAGAAAAATACCAAAAAAAAAAAAAAAAAAAAAAAAAAAAAGAGTACATAGGTTTCAGGTGAACATCTTTACAGCATTTGAACTGTTGATTCATTTTGTACCCTTATTCATTTATTCAAATGCAGAATGGAGCAAAAGTAGATTTACAGTGTGAGTACACGAAACAGTTTATTCCTGTATTATTTATTAATTTATTATATTATTTTCTATATGAACAACTGTAAATCTTCTTTGCCCCACACTATATATTTGAGTGTACTGTGTGCTGGCCAGTATGCTAATGAGTAGAAAAATTTCAGAGGGAAATGGTAACTGTTAAAAACAGTAACAGTATGAAATACAGTGCACCTTGGTATAGGAAAATAAAGACAGAGAAAATGTTCATTTGGTTTCATGATTCAGAAGTCATCATGGTGGCCCTGGCTGGTCGGCTCAGTGGTAGAGCATCAGCCTGGCGTGCGGTGGCCTGGCTTCAGTTCCCAATGAGGGCACACAGGAGAAGCAACCATCTGCTTCTCTCTCTTCCCCCCCTCTCCCTCTCTCTTCCCTTCTCTCTCCCCCTCTTCCTCTCTCCCCCTCTCCCCTTCTCCCTCTCTCTTCCCTTCTCCCTCTCTTTCCCCCTCTCCCCCTTTTGCTCTCTCTCCCTCTTTCTCTCTCTCTCTCTCTCCCGCTCTCCTTCTCTCTTCTCCCTTTCCCTCTCTCTTACTCTCTCTTCCCCCTTCCCATAGCATGGCTTGATTGATTCAAGTGAGTTTGGCCTTGGGTGCTGAGGATTTCTTTGTGTCATCAGTCTCAGGTGCTAAAATAGCTTGGTTGCAACTGAGCAACACCCCAGATGGGTGGAGCATCACTTCACAGGGGGCTTCCCAGGTGGATCCCTGTCAGGGTGCATGTGGGGAGTCTGTTTCTCTGCCTTCCCTGCTTTCAATTTAAAAAAAAAAAAGTCATGGTGTCTGGCTTGTGGTGGTGCAGTGGAGAGAGTGCTAATCTGTAATTCTGAGGTTGCCCTTTCGAAACCCTAGGCTTGCCTAGTCAAGGCACAGATGACAAGTAACCAATGAACAGCTAGAGTGAAGCAACTACTTCTCATTCCCCCTCTCTTCCTCTCTTTCTAAAATCAATAATATAAATCTTAAAAAGTAAAAAAGTCATGACTTTAAGAGCAGTTTTTTTTGTTGTTGTTGTTTTTTTTACAGAGACAGTGAGTCAGAGAGAGGGATAGACAGGGACAGACAGACAGGAATGGAGAGAGATGAGAAGCATCAATCATTAGTTTTTCATTGCGCGTTGCAACACTTTAGTTGTTCATTGATTGCTTTCTCATATGTGCCTTGACCGCGGGCCTTCAGCAGACTTAGTAACCCCTTGCTGGAGCCAGCGACCTTGGGTTCAAGCTAATGGGCTTTTGCTCGAACCAGATGAGCCTGCGCTCAAGCTGGCGACCTCAGTCAGGGTCTCGAACCTGGGTCCTCTGCATCCCAGTCCGACGCTCTATCCACTGTACTACCGCCTGGTCAGGCAAGAGCAGTTTTTATAGGAGGTTAAGGGTGGAATCCTCCTTATAGCTGATGAAAAAGTAAATACCAAGTGATAAAGGGGTGAAAGAAGAGGATAGAAGAAAAGGGGGGGGAATGAGGGAATGAGAGAAGAAATACAAAAGGAGAGTGAGAAAGAAAAGAGGAAAGGAAGAGGGAAAGTTGGGGAAAGGGGGAAATAAATAGGAAAGAGGGGTTGGACAGGAGAGAAAAAGAGAATAACTTTTCTTTGAGAAGGTTTATTGAGAAGAGAAAGAAGAGACTGGGCCTGACCTGTGGTGGTGCAGTGGATAAAGCGTCGACCTGGAAATGCTGAGGTTGCCGGTTCGAAACCCTGGGCTTGCCTGGTTAAGGCACACATGGGAGTTGATGCTTCTAGCTCCTCCCCCCTGTCTCTCTCTCCTCTCCTCTCCTCTTCTCTCTCTCTCTCTCTCTCTTTCTTTCTCTCTCTATTTCTCTCTCTCTCTCTCTCTTTCTCCCTCCCTCCCTCTCTCTCTCTTCTCTAAAAATGAATAAATTTAAAAAATTTTTAAAAAAAGAGAGAGGCCCTGGCCAGTTGGCTCAGCGGTAGAGCGTCGGCCTGGCGTGCGGGAGACCCGGGTTCGATTCCTGGCCAGGGCACATAGGAGAAGTGTCCATTTGCTTCTCCACACCCCCCTCCTTCCTCTCTGTCTCTCTCTTCCCCTCCCGCAGCCAAGGCTGGTAGCGGCAGAGCGACCCCCCGGAGGGGCAGAGCATCCCCCCCTGGTGGGCGTGCCGGGTGGATCCCGGTCGGCCGCATGCGGGAGTCTGTCTGACTGTCTCTCCCTGTTTCCAGCTTAATAAAAATAAAAAAAAAAAAAAAAAAAAAAGAAAAGAAGAGACTGGTTGGGAGCTAGGAAGGACTTTCTTTTTAGCATAAGACCTGACCTTGTGTATGTGCTAAGGGAAGAGGTACTGTTAACAGGAAAGAAGAGGATAGCTATGGCTTGATACAACAAGGTGTTGAAGGAGGTAGGAAGGCAGTGGGAGTCTCTGTGTGGGTCAAGGGTACAGGTGGATGGCCTGGCTTTGAGCAGGAGGAAGGACACCTCATTTTCTAGGAGTGAACTAAAAATAGGTAAGGAGAGGTATGAATATGGGCAAGGTTTTAGGTAGGGTTATGAGGGAGACTGTGCCTGATAACATATCTCTAAGATCAGAAGCAAGGCTGTTGGTTGAGAGTGAAGGGCCTGGGGATGACAGGGGAGCTTGAGTTGAGAAAATGATTGAAAGATTTGTTAAGGGGAATAAAAGAGGGAATTTATCAAATTTATTTGAAAGGACTAAGGTTGGAGACTTTATAGTCATATCAGTGTATCTAGTGTGGTTTTTCTCTAGAGTAGCTCATTTCTCAGAAACAGTATGGATCTGGAGCTATTGTTTTGGGGTCAGGTTCAGAGAAAGGTGTGCAAATCTGAAGTTGCTGCTGAGTGATTTTGTTATCCAGGATCTGGGTTGGGAGGAATCAGAGGATTTGAGGGACAGGTTTCTATAAAATCATAGAGTAAGTACAATCAGAGTAAGATTTCTGTGAACTATTAGAGTAATCAAGGGGGAGCAATTTCAAGTGATGACAAGATCCAGAATAAAGAACTGAAGAATACGTGCCTGAAATAGTGTTGAGCTAAAAGTCTTTGGAACTATGAATTCTAATGTATAGTAATTGGATGGGTTATCTTCATGGACAGTGAAATTTTCCAGGATTGTGAGAGGAGATTTAGTAGAGAAGACTGAAGTAGGCTCCTAGGTCTTCAGTGAATGAGGAGGTACAGGTAAGGGAACAGAAGATGCGGGTGATGAGAAGATACATCTTGAAGGTGGGCCATAAAGGAGGTTGATTATGATCTGGAAGCTGCAATAGAAAGGCAAGGGAATGCCAATCATTTCTGCTTTGGGGGAGTATGGATTGCAGTAAAGAGAGAAAACAGAAAATGTGTAAGGGGAGAGCCAGGTTGTTTCCCCCCCCCCCCCCGAAGTGAGAAGGGGGGTGTCAGACAGACAAACTCCCACAGGCGCTGGACTGGGATCCACCCGGCGGCATGCCCACCAGGGGACGGACGCTTGGCCCCTCTGTGGTGTTGCTCCACTGCAAATGGAGTTATTCTAGTGCCTGAGGCAGAGGCCATGGAGCCATCCTCAGTGCCCCGGCCAACTCTGCTCCAATGGAGCCTTGGCTGCGGGAGGGGGAGAGAGAGAGAGAAAGGAGAAGGGGAGGGGTGGAGAAGCAGATGGGCGCTTCTCCTGTGTACCTTGACCAGGAATTGAACCTGGGACCTCCACACGCCAGGCTGATGCTCTACAGCTGAGCCAACTGGCCAGGGCTGAGCCAGGTTTTAACTCAAGGTAAACATGTAGTAAGAACATTGATCAAAAAGATTGAAGAAGTCTGAGATTTGGTAACAAGAGAATCATTATTCTCTTGGGCATAATGAAAAAGATTTGGGCAGTGATGCTATGGAAGAAACTAGAGCTGAGGACATTTAGACAAGGAAGGTGGACAGGTGGGGATATTACTGTCTTTGCTAGAGGTTATTGATGGGCTTAATTGTCTGAACTTTGAAACAGGTTATTTTGGTACCAAAGCTGGTTTAAAGTCCCAGATAGTATGTGACTTGGTCTCATAGGGGTAGTAAAGGCTTTTTATAAAGTTAAAGGCCATATTCTAGGTTGAGAGATTGATGTTCTGAGCAGAGTTAAGTTCCTTGTCAGGCAAAGGCTCTCAGGAGGAATGTGGTCAAGGGCTGGTTGTGTCCAGGATGCTTATAGAAGGACTCTAAGCCCAGGTTGGGGGGGATATGGTGACAAGGATCATTTTGGAATAGAGTGATTATCAGTTTAAAATTGAATGGCTTGTGTATATGAACTAGAGGCAAACAGAAATAACTGTTTTGTTAGGATGTTGGGATACGGGTTAATGTTTTATTTAAAATATATATATATATTTTTAACAGAGGCAAAGAGAAAGTCGGAGAGAGGGATAGACAGGGACAGACAGACAGGAATGGAGAGATGAGAAGCATCAATCATTAGTTTTTTGTTGCGACACCTTTGTTGTTCATTGATTGCCTTCTCATATGTGCCTTAACCGCGGGCCTTTAGCAGACCGAGTAACCCCTTGCTCGAGCCAGTGACCTCAGCTGGCGACCTCGGGGTCTTGAACTTGGGTCCTTGGCATCCCAGTCCAACGCTTTATCCATTGCGCCACCACCTGGTCAGGCTTAAAATATATTTTTTGGAGAATTTCTATATGAATTAAGAATCTTGCACCTGACCAGGTGATGGTACAGTGGATAGAATGTCAGCCTGAGATGCTGAGGACCCGGATTCGAAACCCCAAGGTTGCCAGTTGGAGTGTGGGCTCACCAGCTTGAGTGTGGGGTTACCGGCTTGAGCATGGGATCATAGACATGACCTCATGGTTGCTGGCTTGAAGCTAGAGGTCACTGGCTTGAAGCCCAAGGTCACTGGCTTGAGCCCAAGGTTGCTGGCTTGAGCAAGGGGTCACTGGCTTGGCTGGAGCCCTCCGGTCAAGGCACAAATGAGAAAGCAATCAGTGAACAACTAAGGCGCCGCAGCTATGAGTTGGTGCTTCTCATCTCTCTCCCTTCCTGTCTGTCCCCCCACCAAAAAAAAAAAGTCTTGGTTGCAAGTGACAGAAAATACAACCAAAATTGGCTTAAAAATATAATATTTTGTCTTATGTTACTGGAAAGTCCTGGGAAAACACTGGCTTCAGGCATGGCTTTTTGTAGTTTAGATCAGTGGTTTTCAACCACCTGTCTTCAGACTCTTGCTGGTTGTAGACCGGTGCCGGTTAATCTTTGTTCAACATCAGGTTGAACCAGGATGGTAAACATCAGGGTGGTAAACTCTTTTTTTTTAATTTTAATTTTAATTTTATTTATTTATTTATTTTTAATTTATTTTATTTTATTTTTTTACAGAGACAGAGAGAGAGTCAGAGTGGGGGATAGACATGGACAGACAGACAGGAACGGAGGGATGAGAAGCATCAATCATTAGTTTTTCGTTGCGCATTGCGACACCTTAGTTGTTCATCGATTGCCCTCTCACATGTGCCTTGACCGTGGGCCTTCAGCAGACCGAATAACCCCCTGCTCAAGCCAGCGACCTTGGGTCCAAGCTGGCGAGCTTTTTGTTCAAGTCAGATGAGCCCACGCTCAAACTGGCAACCTTGGAGTCTCGAACCTGGGTCCTCCGCATCCCAGTCCGACGCTCTATCCACTGCACCACTGCCTGGTCAGGCAGGCTGGTAAACTCTTGATGGACCAGCATGAAATTTCTGGCAGAACTGCTCTGGGCCCTGTACCAGCGGTGGTTCAAAACCACTGGTTTAGATGTGTTACTTGGATGGAGTCTCTCGCCTTCTTGGAACTCAGATCTCCTTTCCACTGTGTGTTGATTTCATCTTTAGGTTTCATGTGGCAGCAAGCTGGCTGAAATAGCTACAGTTGCTATCCTTCCGGTTCAAATGCAGTAGGAGTAACTCTTTATCCAGCAACTCAAAGAAAAGTTCTCAGTCTGATTGTTATTGAACAGATGAATAATGTGTTCATTTAAAAAATTTTTTTTTTAATTTACTAATTTTAGCAAGAGAGGACGGAAGAGAGAGACACACACACAGGAACGTAGATCTGTTCTGTGTATGTCATAACTAGGGATCGAACTGGCAACCTCTGAGCTTCCGGATAATACTCTAACCCAGTGGTCCCCAACCTTTTTTGGGCCACGGACCGGTTTAATATCAGAAAATATTTTCACGGACCGGCCTTTAGGGTGGGACGGATAAATGTGTCATGTGACCGAGACAAGAGTCAAGAGTGAGTCTTAGACGGATGTAACAGAGGGAATCTGGTCATTTTTAAAAAAGAAAACATCGTTCAAAAAAAACCCAAAAAACAAAACAAAACAAAACATTGTTCAGACTTAAATATAAATAAAACGGAAATAATGTAAGTTATTTACTCTTTCTCTGCGGACCGGACTCGGTCCGTGGCCTGGGGTTTGGGGACCACTGCTGTAACCAACCTAGCTATCTGGCCAGGCCCATATGTTTATCTTTGATTCAGTTACAGCCAAGGGAATGTAATGCCTTGATTGACATATGTCTAAGTTACTAGTAGTTATGGGTTAGGATCAGTATCTCTCTCACTGCTTTGAATTTCTTTATTTTCAGAGAAATAGTTTTTTGTTTTTTTTTTTTAGTGGTTGGGCTTGCTCAACTTTTTCTTTTTTTTTCTTTTTTTTTATTACTTTTTTATTTATTCATTTTAGAGAGGAGAGGGAGAGACAGAGAAAGAGAGAGAGAGAGAGAGGAGAGACAGAGAGAGAGAAGTGGGGGAGGAGCTAGAAGCATCAACTCCCATATGTGCCTTGACCAGGCAAGCCCAGGGTTTTGAACCGGCAACCTCAGCATTTCCAGGTTGACGCTTTATCCACTGCGCCACCACAGGTCAGGCTCCAGAGAAATAGTCTTATGTCTCTGAATTTTCCTGTGTCTAGATTGCTTTTGTCTTAGAACAGGGGTCGGGAACCTTTTTGGCTGAGAGAGCGATGAACGCCACATATTTTAAAATGTAATTCTGTGAGAGTCATACAATATGTTTAACACTAAATACAAATAAATGTGTGCATTTTATGTAAGACCAACACTTCTAAAGTACAATAAGTCTCTGAATTATTTTTAATATGTTGTTATGCTGTTGCTAACCAATGATGAATAAAGTACTGCTTACCATTAATGCGACTTCTGGTGCTGCGTGGTTTTGCTGATGGCTTTGTAATCTGGTTGATATGTGGTGAGGTTAAGCTTCATGCAGGCGTTGAGACTTTCATCCATTAAACGTGATTGTAGGTTGGTCTTAACGTTCTCTAGATGTGAGAAAGACTGCTCACATGCATACATAGAGCCAAACATTGTCAGTACAGCAATACTCACACGCTGCAGTGTATGGTATGTGACGGCAAGCGTGTTCCAAGTTTTGACAATCAGCTGGTCCGTGGGTTGAAGTTTTTTCATTTCTCCCCACTTGTGTTTGCTCGCCAGCTCTGCTTGCTGTCATGCAAGTCTTTCCAAATCTTCATTCAGTGACTTGAACTTGTTCACCCACATGTCTGAGACCTTCAGGTCAGCAGCTTGTAGCTCAAAATCTCTGACAGACACCGGGGATGTAACTCAGGTCAGCACTGTCCACTGCACACTCATGTGGATGGGTGATGAACTTAAAAAGATGAGTCCACTCACGAAATTCTCCAAAGCGCGCTTTGAATGACTGCAGGAGATTCGATGTGAAGCCCGCTAGCTGCTGGAGATCAAGATGTTGAGCAGGGTCACTTGCTGTGTATGCATCTTTAAACTCTCCCAGTTTTTCAAAGTGTAGTAAACGACCTGTTTCAATGTCTGCAATGAAGAGTTCCAGCTTGTTTTCAAATGCAAACACTGCTTGTTGAAGGGATAAGACTGTATTTCCAACGCCTTGCATTTTCACATTGAGCTGGTTCAGATGTTCAGTCATGTCCACGAGATAGTAGAACTTCAGGAGCCACTCAGTGTTAACTAACTCAGGATGCTCGATGTTTTTCATTTCAAGAGAAGTCCGGATTTTGCTCAGACAAGCCGCGAAACGGCTGAGAATCTTCCCTCTTGTCAACCAACACACATTGCTGTGCAGAAGCAGACCAGGATAATTATCCTCAACTTCATCCAGCAGTGTTTTAAACTGGCGATCATTTAAAGCTCGGGCAACAATAATGTTGACCACCCGAATGACCAGTGACATCACCTCACCAAGCTGCTCGCCACACATCTGAGCACAAAGCGCCTCCTGATGTAGGATGCAGTGAAAACTTAGGATGTGTCTCTTTTCATGTTCATGAAGAAGCGCTACAAATCCTCTGTTTTTCCCCACCATGCATGGAGCACCATCAGTAGTACACACCTAAATAAGTTTATCCATCGGTAGATTCTTTTCTTTAGTGAACTCAGTGTAAGACTTGAATAAATCCTCCCCTCTTGTCTCTTTCATAAGCAAAACAGCAAGACTTTCCTCACGTAGTGTGTCACTGACAGCATACCTTGCAATCACGCTGAACTGGGATAAATGGCTTACGTCTGTTGACTCATTCAAAGCGAGAGAAAAGAATGGTGCTGCATTTATTTCCTTCACTTGTGTTGCCTCAATTTGATTTGCCATCATGATGGTACGATCGTGAACAGTTCTTGCCGACAGAGGCATGTCTTTTATTCATTTGATTATCTTGTCTTTATCTGAAAAGTCTTCAAAAAGTTCATTGGCAACATCAAGCATGAATGTTTTGGCATACTCTCCATCCGTGAATGGCTTTCCGTTTCTCACAATTGTTAAAGCACCAGCAAAGCTAACCGAATTCTAGTCACCTTATTGGGTCCAAACATGGAGTTGCTGCTGACTAGCTTGCACTCTGCACAGTAGCTCTTTACATGCTTTCTTCCTGCTGTCCCCCGCTGGATATTTCAATACAAATGTAGTATGGCGTGTTGAAGTGCCACTTTATATTTGACTGTTTCATTGATGCAATTTTATCATTGCATACTAGACACACTGCAGAACTTGCTCTCTCCACAAAGGCGAATTCCTCTGTCCATTCCTGCTGAAAAGTATGATACTTCCCACCTTTTTCTTTTAGCCATCCATCTTCTTTGTTAGAAGAGTTTCTGCAATTAGCTAGCTGACTACTTGATTAAAAGGTGGGAAGTTTACTTCCTGACCTCACAACGACTCATGTACATTACTCATTATCTAATAAAAATTTGGTGTTGTCCCTGAGGACAGCTGTGATTGGCTCCAGCCACCTGCAACCATGAAAATGAGCAATAGGAAATGAATGGATTGTAATACATGAGAATGTTTTATATTTTTAACATTATTTTTTTTTATTAAAGATTTGTCTGCGAGCCAGATGCAGCCATCAAAAGAGCGACATGTGGCTCGTGAGCCATAGGTTCCCAACCCCTGTCTTAGAACAATCTGGATATTTGAGATTTTGTTCATTTAGTATTTCTACAACAAATTAAATCAGTGCTGAGCTTTGTGAATGCCACAGTTCCAGGTGCTTTTGGCAATCCTTCTCTCCCTCTCTTTCAAAAAAATTTTTATTTTATTTTTCATTAAGTGAGAGGCGAGGAGGCAGGGAGGCAGAGAGACAGACTCCCACATGTGCCCTAACCGGGATCCACCTGGCAAGCCCACTAAGGGGTGATGCTCTGCCCATCGGGGTTGCTGCTTTGTTGCTCAGAACCAAGCCATTTCAGTGCCTGGCAAGGCCATGTTGCCATCCTTAGCCAAATTGCTTGAATCATTCAAGCCATGGCTGAGGGAGGAGAAAAGAGAGAGAAGGGGAAGGGGATGAGAAGCAGATGGTTGCTTCTCCTGTGTGTCCTGACCGGGAATCAAACCTGGGACTTCTACATGCCAGGCCAACACTCTACTGCTGAGCCACCTGCCCAGGGTGTCTCTCTTTTGTTTTTATATTTTTTAAGATTTTATTTATTAATTTTAGAGAGAGAGAAGAGAGAGAAAGGTGGTGGGGGAGTAAGAGGAAGCTTATAGTTGTTGCTTCTCGTTTGTGCCTTGACCAGGCAAGCCCGGGGTTTTGAACCAGCACCCACTGTATTCTAGGCCAACACTTTACCCACTGCACCACCACCAGTCAGGTGAGACTATGTTTTCTTGTATTCATTTTAGCATAAAAATTTATCATTCTCCCCCTACATTGGGGTTTCTAAACTTTTAAAAAAGATTTTTAAAAAATTTATTGATTTTTGAGAGAAAGGAGGAAGGGAGAGAGAAGAGAGAAACATCGATTTGTTGTTTCATCCATTCATGCTTTTATTGGTCGATTCTTGTATGTGCCCTGATCAGGTATCAAACTTGTAACCTTGTCATGTCAGGAGGATGCTCTAACCAACTGAGCTACCTGGCCAGGGCCTGTATTGGGGGTCCCATCCCTTCCCTTCTCTTCTTTATTTTTCTCTCTCTTTTTCTTTTTTCTTTCCCTCCCTCCCTCCAACTCATTCTTGTGGCACTTTAGTTGTTGACTGATTGTTTGTGGAACTTTAGTTGTTCATTGATTGCTTTCTCATATGTACCTTGACTGGGGTGCTCCAGCCAAGCCAGTGACCTCTTGCTCAAGCCAGCAACCTTTGGGCTCAAGCCAGCGACCATGAGGTCATGTCTCTGATACCACGCTCTTGCTGGCGACCCTGTGCTCAATCTGGCGACCCCATGCTCAAACCGGATGAGCCCATGCTCCAGCTGGCGACTTCAGTGTTTTGAACCTGGGTCCTTAGTGTCCCAGGTTGATACTATCCACAGTGCCACCACCTGGTTAGGCTGCATTGAGGTTTCTTAATGTCTTTTGTGGTCTCTGGTTATATTATTCCTGTCTTACTAAACCACTCACATCACCCTTTTCTTTGTATATGCTTCTCTTACCTTATGGTTTTTAAGTCATGTATGGTTCATGCTATCTTGTGACCTGTTCTCTGGCAATATTTCTGTTCTTGCTTTCCCACTTTTCATTCAGTTAGAGAGAGAGAGGGAGAAAGAGAGAGCGTGCATTTGTATATCTAAGAGAGAAAATCTGTCATTCTTGTTGGGCTAAGCTCTTTAGCAAGCTTTTTGCTCATAGGCTGATGGCTAGTCTGTAGGACTGGTGACTTTTAGGTCAGGTGCATCCCCATAGCTAATTAATTAGGCTCTAGGGCCAGGACTATTTGGTACTTACATGGAGATTAGAAGATAATATGAAATAAGAGGCAATCACACTGCTCCTTAATATGTGAGGGGCTATTGGTAGAGCTTTAACCTTGAGGGGGAATTGTGAGTGTGTTGACTATCCTGTCCAGTGCAGTGAGAACAAGATTGCTATGCACCAAAAGAAAATTACACATAGATTTTTTGGCATTTAAGCGAAGAAGGGCACTGTTTACCCAGCAAGGACATCAAGACAGGTTCTGATAGCACTCGACTTTTGAAAATGAGAATTTCAATGAGAAGACATTAGGGGGAATGATATTGACAAATTTATGAACTATGAAGGCAGAGAGAATGCGCTAAACAATAGCAGTTGTAAATGCAAACAATCCAGATAAGAAATATTGGGCAGCATATTTAAGTACAACACATAATAGTAGTGAGAAAGAGCTGAATCCAGAGTATTGAGGTATTTTTATGCTAAGCTAAGGCGTTTAATTGCAACTTGATGTTCATTGTCCTGAATTTCTGTCTTTAAAATCACTGTGAGAATTACAAATAAGTCAAGTTTAGTCCAGAGAAGTGATATAAATTTTTTTGTAATTGAGATAAAATTGCAAGTCCTTTGAATCTTAATTTTTTGACATTAGTACTCTATTGTTCAACATTAATTTGTAAAACTTGCCTTTGTGATTTAAAAATAAGTTGTTTTTTTTTAGATTTCATTTATTGATTTTTAGAGAGAGGAGAGAGAGAGAGAGAGAGAGAGAGAGAAAGTAGGGAGAGAAACAGGAAGTATCAACTTGTAGTAGTTACTTCCTGTACATGCCTTGACCAGGCAAGCCCAGGGTTTTGAACCGACGACCTCAGCATTCCAGGTTGACGCTTTATCCACTGCGCCACCACAGGTCAGGCTAAAAATAAGTTTTGAGATATAATTCATATACTATAGTGTTCACCTATTTAAAGTATACAATTCAGTGGTTTTAGTATATTTACAGTTGTGCACACATCACCAGAATTAATTTGTAGAAGATTTCATCTTAAAAAGAAATCTTATACCTATTAGCAATCACTCCTCATTTAGCCCAATCTCTTCCAGTGTTAGGCAACTATCAGTCTACTTTGTATCTTTATGGATTCATAGGATATGAGGTCTTTTGTTACTGACTTCTTTCACTTACAATGTTTTTTTCATACATTTATATATTTATTTATTTGTGACATAGAGGGACAGATGGGGACAGACAGCCAGGAAGGGAGAGATGAGAAGCATCAATTCTTCATTGCACCTTAGTTGTTCATTGATTGCTTTCTCATATGTGCCTTGACCAGGGGGCTACAGCAGACGGAGTGTCTCCTTGCTCGAGCCAGCGACCTTGGGCTCAAACTGGTGAGTCTTGCTCAAACCAGATGAGCCCGCGCTCAAGCTGGCGACCTCGGGGTCTCGAACCTGGGTCTTCCGCGTCCCAGTTCGACGCTCTATCCACTGCGCCACCGCCTGGTCAGGGTCACTTATAATGTTTTTAAGGTTCATCAATATTGTAGTATATATTAGTACTTCATCTCTTTTGTGTGTGTGTGTGTGTGTGTGTGTGTGACAGGGACAGAGAAAGACAGAGAGAGGGACATATAGGGACAGACAGACAAGAAGGGAGAAAGATGAGAAGCATCAGTTCTTTGTTGTGGCACGTTAGTTGTTCATTGATTGCTTTCTATATGTGCCTTGACCAGGGGCTACAGTAGACAGAGTGACCCCTTGCTCAAGCCAGCGACCTTGGGCTCAAGCTGGTGAGCCTTGCTCAAACCAGATGAGCCTGTGCTCAAGCTGGTGACCTCATGGTTTCGAACCTGAGTCCTCCGCATCCCAGTCTGACACTCTATTCACTGCGCCACTGCCTGGTCAGGCAGTACTTCATTCCCTTTTATGGCTGAATAATATTCCTTTGTATGGATATATACTATCTTTTTTGTATTCTTCTTTAGTTGATGGATATATTTGGGTTGTTTTCTCTTGTTGACTACTATGAATAATGCTGGTATAAACATTATGTACATTTTTTTGGTGAACATATCTTTTCATTTTGGGGGAGTATATACCTAGTAGTGGAATTACTGGGTTATATGGCAACTCTATTTAACTTTATGAGGAACTGCCAAACTGTTTTCCAAAGCACCTATACCATGGTTTATTCCTGCCAACAGAGTATGAGAGTTTCAGTTTTTCCACATCCTTTTTTTCCCCACATCCTTGATATAGCAGTTGTTATTATCTGTCTTTTTTATTATAGCCATCTTAGTGTGAGTGAAATGACATCTATTGTGATTTTGATTTGCTTTCTCCAAGACTTTGACTTTGAGCATCTTTCCATGTGCTTTTATGGGCTTTTTGTGTATTTACTTTGGTGAGCTAAGTTCTTTGCCCATTTTTGAATTGACTTTTGTTGTTGTTGAGCTGTAAGAGTTCTTTTTTTTTTTTTAATTTTATTTATTCATTTTAGAGAGGAGAGAGAAAAGGAGAGAGAGAGAAGGTGGGGAGGAGCTGGAAGCATCAACTACCATATGTGCCTTGACCAAGCAAGCCCAGGGTTTCGAACCAGCGACCTCAGCATTTCCAGGTCAACGCTTTATCCACTGTGCCACCACAGGTCAGGCCCTGTAAGAGTTCTTTATAGATTCTGGATATTAGTCTATAAGGTCTGTAATTTGAAGATTTGTCTCCCATTCTGTGGGTTGTTTTTCACTGTATTAATAGGGTCTTTTGCTGTACAAAAAGTTTTTAATTTTGATGAAATACAGAATTTTTCTTTTGTTGCCTACGTTGACCAAATTCAAAATTGTGAAGATTTTTTTCTAATGTTTTCTTCTAAAAGTTTTATAATTTTAATGCTTACATTTAGATCATCGATCTCTTTTGAGTTAATTTTTGCATATGTTATAAGGGTCCAACTTTATTCTTTTGCCTGTGTATGTCCACTTGTGCCAGTGCCATTTGTTGATTTTTTAATATAAAGTATTTCCTCATATTTTGCATAATAGGACATTTCATATTTTATAAACTGGCCTAGCCTAAAGTTCCATTCAAAACTTTATCATATATTGCCTGACCTATGGTGGTGCAGTGGATAAGGTGTCGACCTGGAATGCTGAGATCATTGATTCAAAATCCCGGGCTTGCTTCATCAAGGCACATATGAGAAGCAATGACTATGTTTCCCGCTCTACACCCCCCCTTCTCTCTCTCTAAAAATCAATAAATGAAACCCATCATATGAAGTAAATATAAAAGGTACTATTATTATTGGAATATTAGAGTTGGAAGGTACTGTAGAAATTTTCTTCAGTCTCATTCATTTTATAAACATAGAAACCAAGTCCTAGAGAAGTTAATTAATGTCCAAGGTTGTATAGCTAATCTTAGAGATAATGCTTTAACCTAGGGGTTGGCAAATGTTTCTATAGAGGGCCAGATCGTATTTTAGGTTTTGTGGGCCAAGAGGGAAAATAGGGTATTATGTAGGTACAGTAAGTCCTCATTTAATGCCATCAATACTTTCTGTGACTTAAAGCAAACTGATGTTTAAAGAAACCAATTTTAGGCCCTGGTGGGTTAGCTCAGTCAGTTGAGTGTTTGTTGTCCTAAAACAACAAGGTTTCAGGTTTGGTCCCTGGTCAGGGCACACACAGACAACCAAAAAATTCACGACTTAGTGGAACACAAATGCTTCCCTTCTCCCTCCCCTCTCGCTTCCTCTCTCTTTCTAAAAAGTCAATAAAAATTAAGCCCTGGCTAGATAGTTTGGTTGGTTGGAGCGTCATCCTTGGAGCATGAAGATTGCCGGCTGGATTCCCTGGTCAGGGCACATACAGGAGCAGCTCAATGTTCCTTTCTCTTTTATACCTCTCTCAAAAAACAAAAGAAACAAAACACCCCACCAATTTTACTATAGGCTAATTGACATAAACAGGAGTTAAGTTTTTATGGCATCTCATCAACATTATAGTGAAATGGTGTTGAAAGAAACCATGTTATTTGTGGCGCCACTGTACTCAGAAGTGGAATTGTTGGATCATATGGTAGTTCTATTTTCAGTTTTTTTGAGGAACCTCCATACTTTTTCCATTGTGGCTGCACCAATTTACAGTCTCACCAGTAGTGCACAAAGGTTCCCTTTTCTCCATATCCTTGCCAGCATTTGTTATCTCTCTTATCTCTGGGAATGGACATCTTTTCTTATTTTAAGTCTTGACGGTATTGGATGTGTATGCCGTTTGATGTTACTTGTAATTTAAACTGTGTTTTCACAGAAATTACTTTGTTGCAATATAAGTTTTACATATAGTTACTATTTTGCCTTTTGATTTTGTGTTAAATTCATTGAGAAATATTATCAATCAAGTCTGTAGAAAAATCTAATTCCCAAAGTTTTTCAAGTTCAATAATAGTGGTTAGGGTGGTTCTCATCTGGAAAAATTTCAACTTGAAAAAAATTGCAGTCTTTACCACTGCTAGGCCTGCAAACTTTTTAATGGTCGGGTAAATCAGGATATTCACTTTCTATTTTTGATAAAAATTAATGCAGTCAATGATGGTGAAGTTCATAAGAGTGAAGTCAACCATTGGCACTACTGGTTGAATAACGTATGATAGATTCAGGTATTTTCTACAAAGTATTTTCTGATGAATAATACAATGAAGAACAGGCTTTAAACACCCTTCATTTTCACAAGCTTTGTAAATTTGTTCAGTTAAGCTTTTTTCTGCCAACAGGTATTTTAACCACTCAATTGTAATGCATCTTAGCAGATTCTACTAAATTAGTTTTTTCTCTGCTTCTTTGAAAATATTCTTACCATGCCTGACTAGGTGGTGGTGCAGTGGTTCGCTGTGATTAGTGCAGGGAAGTGGAGACCTGAGTAGGGGCGATGGAAGACTAAAGAAAACACAAAGACATAGATAGAGTTTGGGCCAGGTGGGACATTGTGCTCTGATGGAGACACAATGACTCTGAGCCTGGAAAACCCATTTATTTTATATGCTTAAACAAGAGAGTACTGTGCTGGAGGATGGAGATGATAACTATGTAACGCTCTATCCTACAAGCATATCAGGACATCCTGAACCTCTGGTGGCACTGTGCTTGTTGCCCTGCTTCTGGCGTCAATACCATTAACAGCCTTCAAGTTGTTTTAGTGACCTTACCTTGCCAGGTCACTCAAGGCTGAGCAGAGGGCCCTTCCTCTGCTCTTAGCTGCACATAGGCCAGAAGCATTCGAATGCAGTGGCTCTCAACAGTGGATAGAGCATTGGACTGGGATGCAGAGGACCCAGGTTTGAAACCCCGAGGTCACTGGCTTGAGTGTTCGCTCACCAGCTTGAGTGCAGGGTCGCTGGCTTGAGTGTTGGATCATAGACATGACCCCATGGTCACTGGCTTGAGCATTGGAGCATAGACATGACCCCATGGTTGCTGGATTGAGTCCAAAGGCCGCTGGCTTGAAGCCCAGGGTCTCTGGCTTGAGCCCAAGGATGCTGGCTTGAGCAAGGGGTCACTTGCTCTGCTGTAGGCACCCCTCTCCCACCCCATCAAGGCACATATGAGAAAGCAATCAACGAACCACTAAGATATCGCAACAGAGACTTGGGTTTGACAAGTTGGTGGGGGGGGGGAACGTTCCAGCTGAGCCAGTGACCTTTTGCTCAAGCCAGCAACCTTGGGGTCATGTCTGTGATCCCATGTCAAGGTGGACACCTCAGGATTTTGAACCTGGGTCCTCAGCATCCCAGATTGACACTTTATCCACTGTACCACTGCCTGGTCAGGCTAGACACATTTCTTTATCTATCTGCTACAGTCAAACATGATTTAATTCAGTATTTTTTTTTTAATTGAGAGGTGGGGAGTTAGAGACAGACTCTAGGCATGCACCCTGACTGGGATCCATCAGCAAGACCCCTACTAGGCGATGCTCTGCCCTTCTGGGCCTCTGCTCCTGTTGCTCACCAACTGAATTATTTTAGTGCCTGAGGCAAGGCCATGGAGCCATCCTCGTCATTCGGGGCCAACTTTGCTCTAATCGTTTGAGCCATGGCTGCGGGAGGAGAAGCAAGAGAGAGATGGGGTGGGGAGAGGGGGAGAAGAAGATGGTCGCTTCTCCTGTGTGCCCTGAATTGGGAATTGAATCCGGGACTTCCATATACTGGGCCGACGCTCTACCACTGAGCAAACTGGCCAGGGCCTAATTCAGTATTTTTCTTTTTTTTCTTTTTTTTTTAATTTTTTTTTTTTTTTTCTCATTTTTCTGAAGCTGGAGACAGGGAAAGACAGTCAGACAGACTCCCGCATGCGCCCGACCGGGATCCACCCGGCACGCCCACCAGGGGCGACGCTCTGCCCACCAGGGGGCGGTGCTCTGCCCATCCTGGGCGTCGCCATGTTGCGACCAGAGCCACTCTAGCGCCTGAGGCAGAGGCCACAGAGCCATGCCCAGCGCCCGGGCCATCTTTGCTCCAATGGAGCCTTGGCTGCGGGAGGGGAAGAGAGAGAGAGGAAAGCGCGGCGGAGGGGTGGAGAAGCAAATGGGCGCTTCTCCTGTGTGCCCTGGCCGGGAATCGAACCTGGGTCTTCCTCACGCTAGGCCGACGCTCTACCGCTGAGCCAACCGGCCAGGGCTCAAAAAAGAAATTCAGTATTTTTCAATCTCGTCTGCAGACCGGTATACTAGAAATTTCATGCTGGTTCATGAAAGATTTAACTACTCTGATGTTGTATGAAGATTATAGACCCAGTAACCTTAATTGAATTTGTTTATGCTCAGGGTGATTTCTGCCTTAGCGGTCCCCAAAATAATTCTCCTATTTTAACTGGTCCCCAAGTGCAAAAAGGTTGGAAACCAGTGATTTAAGTAACTCACCATTTTAAGGGCCTTTGTTGCTTGGCTAACAAAAGAGCAATTCAGAAGCTTACTTTAGTTGCATCCTTATTTTTATTTTTGTGAAGAAATTCAGGTTTGATGAGATCTATTTAAATATTCTGATTTTTTTGTAAGTGAGAGGAGGGGAGATAGTGAGATTCCTGCATTTGTCCAGATTGGAATCCACCTGGCAACCCTTGTCATGGGCTGATGCTCGAATCAGCCAAGCTATTTTTAGCACCTGAGACTGATGCTGGGACCAACAGTGCTATTGCTATTGCTATTGCTGAACCAACTGTGCCACTGGCTGTGGGAGGAGAAGAGAGGGAGATGGGGGAGAGGAAGGGAGATAGAAGCAGATGGTCACTTCTCTTGTGTGCCTTAACCAGGAATTGAATCCAGGATGTCCATATGTTAGGCTGATGCCCTGTCTACTGAGCCAACTGGCCAGGGCTTAAACTTTCTAATTTTTCTGATTGTTTTTCTGTGAGTTGGAAATGAGTGCTTAGTCTGGTTGATGTATATTATATTCTTGAAAAGCTTGAAAAGCTGTCAGGTTATAACTATATCACTGTATTTTGAAGTGCTCTGAGCGGCATTGCAAAGGCCCTAGAGTGTTTTGGTCTCTTGTAAATACTAAATTCTGCCATTGTAAAAATATGAAATAGTTCTCTCTTTTTAAAGCATTTAAAAATGTATAAAGTGGGGTGTACAAAAACAGGCAGACGGTCCTAGTTTGTTTGTATGCTGTAATAATTTGCCAACTTCTCCCTTAACCCTGAAGAATAAGTCTACTGGGAGGAAAATATTTCTTGATGGAGGCAAGTCTGTGAGAGAAATCATTCTGGATAACATTTTTAACATCCCTTAACTCGTACTATTTAGACTGGTTTATGTCAGTATTGATACCATCTTAGAAGAAGAAAAAGGTTGAGACAGAGATTAAGAGTTTATGTGGTTTGTTTTTTAGTTACTTATTTAAGAAAAAAACTTGTATAACCTAACCAGTGATGTTGCAGTGGATAAAACATCCAATCAGAACCCTGAGGTCGCTGGCTTTGAGCATGAGCTCATCAGTGTGCGGTCACTGGCTTGAGCAGGGAAATCATCTTCAGGATCCCAAAAGCTCACCAGCTTGAGCCTAAAGGTCGCTTGCATGAAAAGTGTAAGGTTGCTGGCTTGAGCAATGAGACAGTGCATGCTTTGGTCAAGGCACGTATGAGAAGCTCAATGTACAACTAAAGTGAAAGCAAGTAGAAGTTCATGCTTCGCACCTTCTCTCTCCCTTCTTGTCTTTCTCATTCTCTCTCTCTTTCAAAAAAAAGACTTTATAATTTGTGGGTTTTGTGTACTGTCTGAAGAGCTCTTAGCCTTCTGAGTTTCTAATCTTAGGTATTTTTTTTTGAATCAACCAAACAGTCCTCAGAGTTCAAGGCTGAAGCTCAAACCAATTGAGCCACTGGCTCTGAGAGGGGAAGAAAGAGAGGAGGAGGAGGGCCAGGGGGAGGAGGAGAGAAACAGATGGTTGCTTCTCCTGTGTGCCTACTGGGAATTGAACCTGGGATGTCCATACACTGGGCTGACACTTTGTCTACTGAGCCTCTGGCCAGAACCTAATCTTAGGTCTTTTATGTGGAAAAAAAAAAAAAAATGAATTTTCTGTCCCCATAAGAAGAGTTTATTAAACTCTTTTATTAATATTATTTATTAATATTTTGACCTAGTAATTAGTAAATCTAAAATAATTTTAAAAACATGGAATGTACTGCTCTTAGTTTAGTTTGAAATTTTAATTGTGGCAGATTTTGCACAGGATAGGAAATACCAGAAAGTTTTTATTTTCTAACTTTCTGTTTCACAGAAATTTAGAATTTTCTGTCCCCATAAGAAGAGTTTATTAAACTCTTTTATTAATAATATTTATTAATATTTTTGACCTAGTAATTAGTAAATCTAAAATAATTTAAAAAACATGGAATGTATTGCTCTTAGTTTAGTTTGAAATTTTAATTGTGGCAGATTTTGCACAGGATAGGAAATACCAGAAAGTTTTTATTTTTCTAACTTTGTTTCACAAGTCTCAACAAATTATGAAGTTGTAGGAGGCTTTGACAGAATTCTATGAAATTGTAAATAGGTGTAGTTTATCCCCAGAGATAACTCAGGGAAGCTAGGTGTGCTCTTACTATAGCAATGGTACAAAATCCTTTATTAGGATTGAGTGAAAAGCACATAATCCTTTGTTCTTTCTTGTTTTTTGTGTATTGTGATTGTTCATCCTTTATTGTTTTTTTGTTTCTAAGAGAGAGAGAAAGAGAGAGAGGGAGAGGGACAGACAGGGACAGGCAGACAGGAAGGGAGAGAGATGAGAAGCATCAGTTCTTCATTGCGGCTCCTTAGTTGTTCATTGATTGCTTTCTCACATGTGCCTTGACTGGGGAGGAGGGGGGCTACAGCAGAGCAAGCCAGGGACCTTGGGCTCAAGCCAGCAACCATGGGGTCATGTTTATGATCCTGTGCTCAAGCTGGTGAGCTCACACTCAATTCTTTCAAAAAAAATTTTTTTTTTTAAAGTAAGTTTATTTTTTTTATTTTTTTCTTTACAGGGACAGAGAGAGGGATAGATAGGGACAGACAGACAGGAATGGAGAGAGATGAGAAGCATCAATCATCAGTTTTTCATTGCGACACCTTATTTCATTGATTGGTTTCTCATATGTGCCTTGACCGCAAGCCTTCAGCAGCCAGCGACCTTGGGTCTAAGCTGGTGAGCATTTTTTATTTTGCTCAAGCTGGCAACCTCGAGGTCTCGAACCCGGGTCCTTGGCATCCCAGTCCAACGCTCTATCCACTGCGCCACCGCCTGGTCAGGCTTGCACTCAATTCTGATGAGCCCACACTCAAACCGGCAATCTCGAGGTTTTGAACCTGGGTCCTTTGCATCCCAGTTCGATGCTCTATTTATTGCGCCACTGCCTGGTTAGGCCTAATATTTTTATTTTTTATTTTTTTAGGCCTAATATTTTATTTTTAAAGTTATAAGTAATTTATTAAGAATTTAATAATGGCTACCAATTACTGAGTGATTATATGTGTGTTATTCTCTGTGGCACATGTACCATTCTCTGTTCTTTATATCTCATTTAGTGTTCTTAATAGATCTTTGAAGTAGAAAGTGTTATAATATTACTGTTTCATAGATGAGGAAATGAAGACAAATTAAGTAATTTGCCCAGTCACAGTCAGGAAATGGTAGAGTTTGGATTCATTGTGACTCCACAATTTTGGTCTGTATGCTATCATCCATCTTTCTCAAGTGTGAATCCCTTAAATCATGCATTTTTAGTGCCTGCACTTCAGAAATGCTACTCTTAGAGCAGGGGTCCCCAAACTTTTTACACAGGGGGCCAGTTCACTGTCCCTCAGACCGTTGGAGGGCCGGACTATAAAAAAACTATGAACAAATTCCTATGCACACTGCACATATCTTATTTTAAAGTAAAAAAACAAAACAGGAACAAATACAATATTTAAAATAAAGAACAAGTAAATTTAAATCAACAAACTGACCAATATTTCAATGGGAACTATGCTCCTCTCACTGACCACCAATGAAAGAGGTGCCCTTCCAGAAGTGCGGCGGGGGCCGGATAAATGGCCTCAGGGGGCCGCATGTGGCCCGCAGGCTGTAGTTTGGGGACCCTTGTCTTAGAGGAACCATTTCTCTTTGGGGCCTTGGTGTTTCTTCTATTCTTGTTGAACCTTATCTGCCTACCATCCCATCTCTTTTCCCACTTGTCTTGTAGTGAGACATATAGATCAAAGGTTAATAAAACTGGTAGAGTAGGGAAGCTAGGTGATTTTTTTTTTCTTCTTTTCCAAGTGGGAGGAGTGGAGATAGACAGACTTCCTGCATGTGCCCTGACTCAGATCCACCTGGCAACCCCCATCTGGGGCTGCTCTGCCCATCTTGGGCGATGCTCTGCTCATCTGGGGCCATGCTCATAACTGAGCTACTTTTAGCACATGAGGTGAAGGCTCCATGGAGCCATCCTTGGTGTCCGGGGCCAATGAGCTCCAACCAATTGAGCCATGGCTGCGGGAGAAGAGGGAGAAAAGAAAAGGGAGGGAGAGGGGTGGAGAAGCAGATGGTCGCTTCTCCTGTGTGCCCTGAATGGGAATCAAACCCAGGACTTCCACATGCTGGGCCGACACTCTATCACTGAGCCAGCTGGCCAGGGCCACCGGGTGATGTTTTAATTTTGGTTCTTGAAAGAAAAAAACTTAGTTAAAATTTTTTGTGTATAGACTGAAGAAAGTAAGTTAAAGAGAAATATCACAATATTAAAGACATTGCAAAACAATTAAAAAGCAGAAACAAAATCTCAAGACCTTAACCTACTATGTATAAACTCTAGTTTCCTCCCTTACCCCTGTATTTAGAGACGAACATTTTAGCGAATCAGGACCATGTTGTTTGATTCTAGGTTATTGGAAAATTACTTCAGTGCTTGTATGTGGATATTGGTTAGCAATGTATTTTTCTCACTATGACTCAGAAAAGTTTGAGAACTACTTAATACATCATATATGATACCAAATATATTTTATTTTTATTTTCTGAGTTTCATGAAGACTGCTTTTCTCCTGTGTACACATCAGTTCTTTAGATTTGTTAATCCCACTTGATAAACTTATTTTATATGTTAGTGTTCTCCAGAGTTACTTTCTAGCCTGACCCTCTTCTTTTCTTATTCAACTTCTGTGGTTCTTAACCCTCTTTTTTGGGTCATAGACTCCTTTGAAAATCTGATATAACTATGGACTCTCCCTAAAAAACTGTACATTGCAAAAACTTCTGGCCCTGACCGGTTGGCTCAGTGGTAGAGTGTCAGCCTGGCGTGCGGGGGACCTGGGTTCGATTCCCAGCCAGGGCACATAGGAGAAGCGCCCATTTGCTTCTCCACCCCCCCCTCCTTCCTCTCTGTCTCTCTCTTCCCCTCCCGCAGCCAAGGCTCCATTGGAGCAAAGATGGCCCGGGCGCTGGGGATGGCTCCTTGGCCTCTGCCCCAGGCGCTAGAGTGGCTCTGGTCGTGGCAGAGGACACCTGGAGGGGCAGAGCATCGCCCCCTGGTGGGCAGAGCGTTGCCCCTGGTGGGCGTGCCAGGTGGATCCCGGTCGGGCGCATGCGGGAGTCTGACTGTCTCTCCCCGTTTCCAGCTTCAGAAAAATACAAAAAAACCCCCAAAACTTCTGCTTACAGTTTTAGGTGTTTCGTAGGACATTCTCCCCCAGGTTGATTCCAGATTAGAGCTTCACCCTCTACGTGTCCTCCCCAAACAATTTCATTCATTTTAATTCTTCCAAATACATTGGTGATTGCCCAGTCTACATATTCAATGTGATTCTCTCTCCTGAGAGGATCTAGACCAGCGGTTCTCAACCTGTGGGTCGTGACCACCGCCGCGGTCGCGACCCACAGGTTGAGAACCGCTGATCTAGACCTTTATATCCAGTTACTTCTTAGCCATCTGGATGTCCTATTGCACTACTATACTTTGTATTTCAAATTTATAAAACTGTGTGTAGTTCCTGGAACACATTTATCTGTTCTTCAATCCTAATTCCTTGGTAATTAGGTCCTGCTGACTAATTCCTTATTCTTTGAGATATTCTCCCTCTTTAGCCTGTGTAATGTTACTCTCACCTATTTTTCTCTTACCTTTGTGACATCTTCTCTTCCTCCTTCCTAGATTCTTCTTTTACCACTTGTCCTTTAAATGTTTGCTTCCCCAGAATTCTGACCATAACTCTCTGAGATCTTTTATTCTCTACACCATTTGGGGCAATCTTTTCCAAATTCCTGGCTTTAGTTACTTCCCAAATCTTTGTATTTAGCTAAAGTTCACACTTTGATCTCCAACTGCCTGTTAGACATTTCCATTTAGACTAATGATGCCTAAATACTTGGTGGATTACATACTCCATTAAGAATCTGGAAAAAGGTATACCTCTCTCCCCAGGAAAGTACATAGGTACACGAAACTCTGCATCTTTGTTTTAAGGTGTTTCTGGGTCTTCTAGAGCAGTGATTTTCAACCTTTTTTGAGCCGAGGCACATTTTTTACATTTACAAAATCCTGGGGCACACCACCAACCAAAATGACACTCTAACTGTTAGAATTTATTTAAAGTTTAAATAAATTACATTTATTAAAAAAAGTTAAATAAAAAAGGATAACCCCCTCATTGATGTTATCCCCATGTAACATCCTTCATATATACAGTCCCGCTAATAGATACTGGAGCTTTCATCAAGGTTGTAGGTTCAAATCAATTTGGCAAATACTCTATATAGAGACTGGACAAAATCAATTTTAGAAAATGTTGGGTACTTGTGTAACATCATAAGTCTTCAGAGCATCTCTACTGTCAGATTGAGAAGTTTGCTTTCTAGGTAAGGATTCTGATAAATACTAGAGTTCTCCCTGAGGTTGTGGGTTCAAATCCTATGGTCAGCTGGGTGCAGGGACCTTGGTTCTGTCTGTTTTGATGGTGTATATAGAGATTTGAGCTCTTTAAGAAGATGACCCTTCAGGAGGCCATATACAATATAGATAACATTGTGATGCATTGTATATCACCCTCTGCGGAGGCCTCTTTTAAAAAGAAAAAGGTCAAATACTATATACACCATCAGGATAGACATAACCAGCTGAGGCTGAGGCTTCATCTAGTGGTGGCAACATTTACCTCCAGTCCTGACCAGGATTAGAAATTGGAACCATGGGGAGGAGTAGCAGCTTCAACTACTCCCCGCAGCCACACAATGACAAGTGCGCGGCAACCCGAGCGGCAACCCGAGCGGGGACCTTCCTGGGTGTGGATGAGAGGCGGCCTACTATTGGTTCGTTGCTAGTGGTCGGGATGAATCCTTGAAGGTGATTGGTCAGTGAGCATTCCCTGTGCTTCCACTCTTCCTGTCGCTGATAGCTGGAGGGATTGTGAGGGGAATGTTTACGTTCAGAGGGAGGCGGCTGGCGGTGGCCCGGATAAATAGCCTCCGCGGGCCATATCCGGCACGCAGGCCGTAGTTTGGGGACCCATGTTTAATTTCTCCATGGCACACTTGACCATGTCTCAGGGCACACTGGTTGTAAAACACTATTCTAGAGGCCTCTCCATGGACTCCTTTGAAGTATGTGATCTTCTAAGAAGTTGTGACCTAAGACATTCTTTTTTCTTTTTTACAGAGACAGAGAGAGTCAGGGAGAGGGATAGATAGGGACAGACAGACAGGAACGGAGATAAAAAGCATCAATCATCAGTTTTTCGTTGCGAGACCTTAGTTGTTCATTGATTGCTTTCTCATATGTGCCTTGACCGTGGGCCTTCAGCAGACTGAGTAACCCCTTGCTCGAGCCCCCAACCTTGGGTCCAAGCTGGTGAGCTTTGCTCAAACCAGATGAGCCCACGCTCAAGCTGGCGACCTCGGAGTCTCGAACCTGGGTCCTCCGTATCCCAATCCGACGCTCCATCCACTGTGCCACCGCCTGGTCAGGCAACTAAGACATTCTTGAATGCCTCTAATTCAGCATGTCCAAAAGCAGCATCGCTATCATTGTTTCTAATCTCTTTTTATTCTTATCCCTCTCATGCCTATAAATCTATTCATTTTCATATTAATTATTTATTAATTTATTCACTTTGCAAATATGTGAATGCCTGCTTTATTTTTTTTTAGTAGCAGGCTTACATATATAGTGATATACAGAATAGACATACTTGGCCCTCTCAAAGTTAGAGGGCCGAGACATACTCGGCCCTCTAAAGCATAGTGATTAAAAATGTGAACTTTGGATTCAAATTTTGATTCTTACTGCTTTATGACTTAGCAAATTACTTCTCTCTAACTCAGTTTCATTGGTGAAATAAATTGTGCCTGCTTCTCTGGTTATTAGGATGAAATGAATTAAAATGTGTAAAATGCTCAGTTAAGTGTTAGCTTTTATTATTTGTGATGAATAGATATGAAATGGTTGTGAATAAATAATTATACATATTGACAAATGTTATGAAATAACAGAACAGGGTACTATCAGAGAGAGTTTAGATTAGCAGGTAGGGATAGCATTGCTGAGGAAGTGGATTAAAAGAATAGATGCTAACTAGGTAAAGATTTATGAGGACTGGAAGCAGTTCAGGCAAAAAGAAAAGCTAGTAAAAGGGCCCTGAGGTAGGAAAGGGTTTGGAGAATTTGACTAAAAGGTTATTGTACCTGGAATAAGGTAGGTTATGTGGAGAATGATGTAAATGCAGAGATCTTAGGCCATATATTGAGTTTGGATTTTATTCTGTATTAAACGAGAAGCTAATGGAAGATTATAAATGGCAGAGATGGTATGGACTGATTTGTTTAGAAAGGCTTATTTGATGCTATGTAGGGAATGGATTAGAGAGGAGCTAGAATGAATGCCTAGAGATCAAGTTAAGAATCTACTGCAGCCTGACCAGGCAGTGGCACAGTGGATAGAGTGTCAGACTGGGACACAGAGGACCCAGGTTTGAAACCCCAAGGTCTCTGGCTTGAGCCCAAAAATTGCTGGCTTGAAGCCCAATGTCTCTGGCTTGAGCCACAGTCACTGGTTTGAGCAAGGGGTCACTCGCTCTGCTCTAACCCCACAGTCAAGGCACATATGAGAAAGCAATCAACGAATAACTAATATGCCCCAGTGAAGAATTGATGCTTTTCATCTCTCTTCCTTTTTGTCTGTCCCTATCTGTCCTTCTCTCTGTCTGTTACCAAAGAAAAAACAATAAAAAATAAAAATAAAAATCTATTGCAGCCCTGGCTGGGTAGCTCAGTGAGTAAAGCATCATCTCAGTGTGCCGAGGTTGTGAGGTTGTGGGTTCGATCCCTGGTCAGTGCACGTATGAGAAGCAATCAGTGAGTATACAACTAAATAGAATAGTGAGTTAATGTCTTTCTCTCTCTCTTCCCCTCAATCTCCCTCTCCCCCTCAATCTCCCTCTCCCCCTCAATCTCCCTCTCTTTTTCTCCCTCCTCTCTCCCTTTGCTTTTCCCTCCCTCCCTCAAATCAATGGAAAAATTAAACTCTATTGCAACTCTTATGCATTGTTGGTGGGAGTGCAGATTGGTGCAGCCACTATGGAAAACTATGGAGATTCCTCAAAAAATTAAAAATATAACTGCTTTATGGTTCAGTAATTCACTTCTCGTGTATATTCAAAGATAGCTAAAACACTAATTAAAAAGAATATATACACCCCTATGTTCATTGCAGTGTTATTTACAATAGTCAAGATATAGAAGCAACCCAAGTGCCCATCAACAGATGCGTGGATAAAAATGCTGTGGTACATATATACAATGGAATATTAGTTGGCCATAAGAAAGAATGGAATCTTAGTATTTGCAACAGCATGGATGGACCTAGAGGGTATTAGGCTAAGTGAAATAAATCAGTCAAAGAAAAACAAATACTGTATGATTTCACTTAAATGTGGAATCTAAAGCAGACTCATAGATACAGAGAATAGACTGATGGTCTATAGAGGGGAGGAGGGTTAGAGGACTGGATAAAAAAAGTGAAGGGATTAAGAAGTACAAATTGGTAGTTACAAAATAAGCATGGTGATGTAAAGTACAAACTAGTGAGTGTAGTCAATAGTATTGTAGTAAGTATGTATGTTGCTGGGTGGGTAGTGGAAATATCAGGGGGATCACTATGTAAAGTATATGATTATCTAACTACTATATTGTACACCTGAAACTAATACATAATAATATTGAATGTAAACTAATTAAAAAATAAAATTTAAATTAAAAAACACATTGTTAAATAAAGGTAGTTGTGAAATAATAATAATAAAGAATCATTTGCAAAAAAAGGGGGGAAAAGGTCTCTTGTAATAGTCCAGGTAAGAACTGTTTGTTGTGTTTAGGTCTAGGTTGGTTGGAAGCAGTGGAGGTAGAATTAAATGTATGGGTTTAACATGTTTTAAGTTGAGGGACTGGCTGGGTAGCTCTCTTGGTTAGAGTGTTGTACTAATACACCAAGGTTGTGGGTATGTTCCTCGGTCAGGGCACATAAAAGAATCAACCAATGAATGCATAGATAGGTGGAACAACAGGTTGATGTTTCTCTCAACTCAATAAAAAATGTTTTAAATTGAGTAGGCATCTAAATGTTTGAATGAGTGAATGTGTATATATCATGAACACCATGGAATTGTAGATGAGTAAATATTTCCCAAGTGTCCAACCACATTTCAAAGGGTAGGTTACTTCTACTTCTACATGGTACTAAGCTTACCTTTTGCATTGATGTTTACCTGTTTTACTCTTCTAAAGGCAGCCGTATTTCCTAATTCTGGATAATTTATTTTAGTTGTTTACTGACTATATAACTGCTGCTTGCAGTGCCCTCCTTTTCTCTCATTAATTTTATTTCTCCTTCCAGACCAGACCCAACTCGAAAGTCCCCTCTTCTTTGTAACCTTTCTAGATTCCCTAGGCTGTGTGCATTCCTAAGTGTTCCTAGGAGGCTTTTTCCAAACTTCCAGTAATAGTTGTGCAACATGATTATCCTTTCTCTTAATCTAGAACTTGAGATTCATGAAGGGACTTAAAAAAGTCATTCTTTTATCCCTGGTTCAGTGCCTAACACATAGTTGGTGCTTAAATATTAAACTAATCATATCCTTATTTATTTTACTTGTGCTTAGATAACCCAGAATATGTTGGATGGAATTAATCCTGGGACAAAAAATATTGGCCCTGTCTTATACTCTTTACAATTTATAATCTCTATATAAATAAATTGAATAAGGCACAACATTCATGTTGCTTGAATAATCTTTACATTCTTTATTTCTTTAACAGGTGTTCCCTGCCCTCCAGTGGTTAGATCACAGCTAACATTTTGTTAAGGTAAAAGATCCTTTTACAGTGTTTTTCAGTTATATTTAAAATCCAAGCCCTGGTCAGGGAACATGCAAGAGTCAACCAATGAATGCATAAATAAATGGAATGACAAATTGATGTTTCACTCTTTCACTCTATCTCTCTCCCCCCTCCCTTTGCTCTAAAAATCAATAAAGGTTTTTTTGGGGGGAAAATACCATTAGGTCTACTTTTCAGATAAAACAAGTACCCCACTCCTCAAGTTTCTCCTTGTCTGATGTGCTGAAAGCCTAGCTTAAACTAAGATCTGCCTCTTCCTTTGCTGCCTTGAGCCACTATGTATTCCACAGTGTTTTTAAGCCTGCTGTGATTGGTTAGGTGGTTCGCTGAGTCTGACCTTAGTTCTTGGTTTCACTAGATTCTCATGTAGCTTTTCCAAGGTTCTAGGATCTTGCCACAGTGCAAAAGCTATCATCCTGTTCTCAGTACGACCCCTGCCCCCTAAGCATGGACATTCAAAGTAGCTTGCTAGTCATGTTGCTGTCCTTTAGTCTGGATTGAATTGTCTCTTGACTAACATCCTCTTCTCCACTGATGAGAAGAGGCTGACTCTTGACTTTTTGGCAAGGTGACTTAACCCCATCCCAGGCTTGTTGTATGTTATTTTTTCTCAGAAGACCAAATCTTAGCTATCCAGGAGCCTGCAATATGGCTAGCAGTCATTTCTAAATACCGGCTGCTAAAATTTCATGGTATAGCACAAAATAAGAACAATGTCATAAATTTTTTATTTATCTAAATGTATTCAAAATAAAAGAATGTTATTATGAGGTATGTTTTCTCAAGATTTCTGGTCTCAAAATACCCATTATTTTAAGAAAGAATGGTAATAGTAGGTGTGGTATATACTGTGCAAGATAAAAATTTGGTCTATGATGTTCATCTGAATTTTTTTTGGGGGAAGTTTTATTGGTCTGTGATGTCCCAGTTATCTAGGAACTGCTGTGTTGACCATCGTAATTTATTTCCATGTTACAGTGGTGCCCTTCATGTAAAGCAAGCATGGCTTCTTTAATATGTATTAGCAGATACATTTTCAGTGTATTTTTCTGTCATAGGCTTCTTGATTTTTTTTTCTTTGCCTGATTCCAGTCTTGCACTTTACTTACTGTCTCCTAGTCATCTTCTTTGGCCAGTATCTAGTTTCTGTTTTTATATGTTCTCATGTGTGTTTTAAATTTCTCTGCATCTTTAAGCTTAGTTAGGGAAACATTTCTGTTCTTCCTTGTATGCTTTCTTAGATGAGACATTTCTCCTAAGGGCTTAGTAGTACATTGAAAACTTTTATTTATCTATATTTTAGACCTATTATTTTTTTATGTTTTTATTTTATTTTTTTGGTATTTTTCTGAAGTTAGAAGCAGGGAGGCAGTCAGACTTCCGCATGCACCCAACCGGGATCCACCTGGCAGTGCGATGCTCTGCCCATCTGGGGTGTTGCAGCGTTGCAGCTGGAGCCATTCAAGTGCCTGAGCAGAGGCCATGGAGCCGTCCTCAGTGCCTGGGCCAACTTTGCTCCAGTGGAGCCTCGGCTGCAGGGGAAGAGAGAGATAGAGAGGAAGGAGAGGGGGGAGGGTGGAGAAGCAGATGGGCGCTTCTCCTGTGTGCCCTGGTCAGGAATCGAACCCAGGACTTCCACACGCCGGACCTGTGCTCTACCGCTGAGCCAACCAGCCAGAGCCGAGACCTATTATTTTTTATTTTGTAATCCTGCTGAAACTTAACTTTCTGAACTTCATTTATCTTATTGATTCAACATTTTCCCTGTAGATCTTAGTAAAACAAACTCACTGTTAACTAAGATGTCTTTGAAGATAGTATTTACTAATTTTTTTATTATAGATGAGTATATGCAAGTAGCAGTCTCCATTACAAACTTGTTGCTTTTATTACCAGATGGTAAATTATAGAATCATAACATTTCTTTCAACATTGAGAATCTATTTCCCTTTTTTGATTTTTCTAGGTAAATATTCAGGCAGCTGTCAATAAGTAATTAGATTTTCCTAGAAAATTAAAATTCTTATCTTTGAAAGCATCTGCCCTGTCAGTAATATTTATCCATTTCTCCAAGGAGAAATAATGTGGGATAAGAGTCAGTGGTACTAGTTTTTCCTAATTATGACTGCACCCCTGTGGGGAATGTTGGCCAAAGCTAGATACTTACTTGCTTATATAATATGAGGATAGTTAAATGTATTATGATCCTGTTTTCCAAATCTCATATTGTTGGACATTAAATCATTGTTGACATTTGGATTTGCCTGGAAAACTGGAACTTGTGGTTTCATAGTCATTTAACAAATATTATGTGTCTGCTCTCTTCTAGGCACTGAAATATGGTGCTAGGCACTGAAATAGAGTGGAGCTAACAGTCTAGTGGGCAAGATGTTCATTAATACATAGGTTTAAAAATAATTACTGTTGTGGCCTGATCAGGTGGTGGTGCAATGGATAGTGTTGGACTGAGACGTGGAGGACCCAGGTTTGAGACCCCGAGGTTGCCAGCTTGAGCACGGGCTCATCTGGTTTGAGCAAGCTTACCAGCTTGAGCCCAAGGTTGCTGGCTTGAGCAAGGGGTTACTCGGTCTGCTGTAGTCCCCTGGTCAAGGCACATATGAGAAAGCAATCAATGAACAACTAACGTGCTACAACAAAGAATTGATGCTTCTCATCTCTCTCCCTTCCTGTCTGTCCCTCTCTCTGTTTCTGTCCCTGTCACAAAAAAACAAACAAAAAAACAAAAAAATAATTACTGTTGTGGTAGGTGCTGTAAAGAAATACAGGGTAAAAAAAAAAAAAAAAAAAAAAAAAAAGAAATACAATGAGAGCATATAACAACAGGGAGACCTTAACTGATGTTGGGGCTTAAGGAAAGTTTCTTGTAGTTACATGTAAGCTTAGGCATGAAGAGTTAAGTTTGAGGCATCTAGGAAGATCTTAGGCAAAATGTAAGGAACATGATTGTTCAGGCTTGAGCTATGGGCAGCAAGAGGGAATGATATTTCTTAATGGATATTGATAACATTCCATCAAATCTATCCTCTTTTTCATCCTTCTTAGCAGACATTTTCAAAAACATGTTTTTAATAGCCTACTATCTGATTTAGAAACTGACACTCTTCATTGGGTGGATTAGTTCTTTGAGGTCAGGACTCTTGTAATTTTAAATTCCTTAGTCCAATTTTTTGGATACTGGAGTTAATAATACTTTGTTCCTCGACATGAGTTGGTTTTAGGAGCAAGGACTAAATGGTAGGCAAGAATGGAGTATGACTCCCTCTTTTTTGCCCTCTGCCTAGCACACAAGTTTTTTTTTTTTTTGCATTTTTTGAAGCTGGAAACAGGGAGAGACAGTCAGACTCCCGCATGCGCCCGACCGGGATCCACCCGGCACGCCCACCATGGGGCGATGCTCTGCCCACCAGGGGGCAATGCTCTGCCCATCCTGGGCATGGCCATGTCGGGACCAGAGCCACTCTAGCACCTGAGGCAGAGGCCACAGAGCCATCCCCAGCGCCCAGGCCATCTCCGCTCCAATGGAGCCTTGGCTGCGGGAGGGGAAGAGAGAGACAGAGAGGAAGGCGCGGCGGAGGGGCAGAGAAGCAAATGGGCGCTTCTCCCGTGTGCCCTGGCCGGGAATCAAACCTGGGTCCTCCGCACGCCAGGCCGATGCTCCACTGCTGAGCCAACCGGCCAGGGCTAGCACACAAGTTTTTATGGCCAATGAAGGACTTTGTGTAAAAACAAGCTTTTTTTGTAACCCAGTCTATATTTGTAGCTCTTATTCTAAGAGTGGTCTTATTGTTTGAATTAAGATATTGTAAACAAGACCACAACCTAGGGATTTTGAGGGGTGGTAATGGTTTCATCTGAAGAGTGAGGTCATTTCTCTTTTAGTTATTTGAAAGAGGTATGTTTTAGTAGAAATCTGAACTGAGAAGGTGGAATATGAAAAGATTGGATAAGGAATATAGTTTGTCTTGTTAGTGGATTTTGTTAAGGTGTGCCACTTCTTTTGAGTTATAGTGTAGACATCTGAACAGTGCATGAGGTGCCAGCCTTTCCTCTATCCTCAGCATATACAAGGCACTTCAATATTTGTTAAATAGGAAAAATGTACATGTAAATAGGATGGGGCATATATGTTTATAGAACAATTGAACAATCTTGAATCAAAACTGTGTACTTTCTAGGCCAGACTGTTTATATTCCAGGCATTCTCTGTTTCTATCCACCTAATTTAACTAAAGTTAAATCTCTTTGAAAATTCAAGAAAAACCAAAGGAATGATTTTTGTGTTAAGCTGGATGAACAAGGTAAGCTGTGATAATTTAAGAGAATTCTGGTAGCAAGGTAAACCTGAGGAGTGTCAATTGTAGCAGTTTAGTATTTTTAAAACTTGGGTTATATAAGGATGTATTTTAAAGGAAGACATTTTGATATAGCCAAGTTAAAAAGAAAATACAACCAAGGACCCCAGTTTGAGAAATGCTGCAATAAAAGTTAAATGTAACCATTTAAGAAGTTACTTGAAAAAGCCTGACCTGTGGTGGGGCAGTGGATGGAGCCTCGACCTGGACTACTGAGGTTGCTGGTTTGAGACCGCAAACTTGCCTGGTCAAGGCACATGGGAGAAGCAACTACTATGAATTGATGCTTCCTGTACCTCCCCTATGTTTCTCTAAAATCAACTAAAAAAAAAAAAGGCAAACAAGAAGGGGTTACTTGGTACTAGCTGGATGTTAAACCAAAATTGGGCCACTGATGTGGTGTGGCATATAATTATTTTTAGATCAGCTACATAAAAACAGTTATCAACTCTCAAGAGTCCTGATAGTACATCTCTAGATATTTAGAAGTTAGGCAGACCCCAATTTGAAACAAAGTTTACCTCTCCCACCAAGAGATCCAGTGCCTAATCTTGAAAATTTGTTTTTTTAAAGTATCTGGTATTTCATACTATGTTTGCCTGGTATAGGGAAAGTGTAGCAAAAGAAAAACTCCCCTCTCCCTCCCCACTAAGCTGTCCTCATAGATTCTTCAATTAGGGATATTATTTGTGTTAACTTGTCTTTCAGGATCCAGCTACCACTAGGCATGATTGTTAAGCAGTCATCAGTCATTTATACTTTAGCATCAGGTGTTTTAATGCTAAGTCAACACAAATTTCATTTTTGACTCAAAGTGGAAATTTCGTATGACAAAACATTAGACTCTTGAAAGGAACACATTCTTGGATGAGGTGAGGTGGGAAATTCTGACTGGGCAGCTTGTAGGAAAGAGGTTTTTGGGGTCAGGGAAGAGGAGGAAGGTATCGAGTCACTTTTCAATTTTGCCTAGGATTTGTTGCACTCCTAGTGTTCTTGTTGACAGTGCCTGAATGGAGGTGTTCAGGTCAGCCTCAGAAGTCTGCAAACTTTAGCTTACACATTTTCTAGTATACTGATTCCAGCAATTTCTTCCCATGGCATATCCTCTGAGGAAAGCAGAATGAAGAAAGAGAAGACCCTTCCTAATATGCCTAGAGTCTTAACTCAGATCAGTCCTGTTGGATAAGCTTCCTCCTCTTGGCTCCTTTCTTTCAACCTCCCTCATTCTCCTCCATAGAACTTTATATTTAGTCATCTAGCACATAGTTTCTCAGTACTGTACCTACTAATTCGTTTAATTAAGAGAGTGAAAGAAAAGTTTAACATTGACCACAACATCTGCTCTCTTACTAGTTCTATTTTGCCTCTTTTCTCACTTTAAATAGCTCTCCCTTTTTACTGGAGTGTTATGTTAGCACAGAGGAAAATCAGCTGGTTCGGAATAGGGAAGAAGAGAAAGATAATTTCTGATGTTTGGGAGAAATACTGTGTTCACTTAGTTCAGCAACTGCCTGACACAGATATTCGGTAATTTTTCTTTGCACCTAATAGCTTAAATAGCTTGAACAATTGAAAACATAAAATCAAGGCATTAAAACTCAGTACAGTGCAAAATTCTCATTCTCCAAGTATTAACTTTTACCAGGACATCTTTCTCTTAATCAGGCAAGTTATTAACAAGTCTTCATCCCTTCCCATTCGGCAGTGAGGTTTTCCTTCTCCTACTGTCCTAGTGTTCTTGGTTCATGGTTATTGCATACTCGACCATTCGTTTTTTTCAAGGTTTTTTCTTCAAAGTTTCCCGACGTTCTGGCTGATCCAAGCCCACAGCGCATTGGGAGGAAGACCTCGAAATCATTTGAAGGGCTTGAGAATCCCTGGGGGCTGCGAATCCCCTGTGGGTGGGGCTGGGCGCGGTAGGGGCGGGGCCGGCAGGAGCCTTAGGGAGCCGGTGGAAGGCACAGTTGAGGAAGCCCGCGGGCGAAGGTTTCACGGTTTTCTCGAAGGCTTCGTGTGCGAGGCTGAGGGAGTTGGGGAGCCTCTCTCCTTCCTCGTCTTTCTTGATTCTGGAAGCTTCAGGAATCTTATTTCCGTTGCTGGGACCCGGAAAGGCAGCGGTTTCAGCTCCAGGGGCGGGTCCCAAGGGTCTTGTCGCTGCTATGGGGCCGTTTGGCCTCCTGTTGTTGGGGGAGGGGTGAGGGAGGTGCTGCTCGTGCCCCAGTTTGCGCATGCGCGGCGGGGTCCGAGCGGGCAGGAGCGCGTGCGCGGTGACGTGGACGTTCCGTGCGCGCGCAGGCTCTTCAGCTGGAGCGGACACACGGTGTGCGAACCGAACAGAATAACCCGCCCCCAGCGGGATGTGAAGGACTCCGGGTGAGGCCGGCCACGCCCCGCACGGTAACTCTCGGGCCTGGATTGGGAGGTGTTGCATTAGTACTAGCCCGATTGGAGTTATTTTGAGAGTTTGAAGCTCTTGTGTTTTTGAACGGCGTGAGGAGCGTTCGGCTGAGCGATCTTCGCACGCTGGGGCCAGGCCCGGCCCGGCCTTGCGCGGGGCCGTCTTTGGCGCGCGCCTTCGGTCTCCCCCCTCTTCCCCGAGCGAGGCTGCGCATGTCACCTCGCGCGCGTCCCCGGCCTTACTTCCGCGTCACGCAGCGAATTAACTGGGAACATCGACGCCAGAGAGCGGCCACGAGGCGGGCGGGGTGAGAAGCGCCCTTGGCGCGGTCCTGCGCTCGCGTGCGTGGGGTGTCGTACCGCATGGTACGATCCGCGTGATAATTTCCCTCCGGAGCGGGGCTTTAAGTTGATATACTTGCTTGTGCGCTTTGCAGATAAGAGCCCACGTTTCAGGGTTCCAAAACTCCGAGGTAAACGGTGCTGACGTCGCTTTTCTAGGGAGCTGTCTGCAGTGTTTTGACACTAGTACAAATGTCTCTTCTATCATGTAACTTTCGAGTGAATTGAGGAAAGACCGCTAGTTTAATAAACAGGGGTGAGGAAGTGAGCTGTGTAGGAGTGGGAACTTGGTAAACAAAGGACCGGTGGTTCGCAAGTGCGGAAATGAGGTCGGGGGAAACAGGTGGGAAGAGCAGGTGCTATTTTCTTTTTCTCTCGGTGGGGCAGCCTTGAACCATTTCTATTAAATTGTCAAATAGGTCTTTGTTCCCAGTGGTAGGTGCGTCAGGGGCGTGAGTAAACCTCTCCGAGCACCAGTAATCAAAGTTGAGGAATCTGTGTGCTAAGATTATGGAGAAGTTAGGGATCTTTCAAAACAAGCGGAGAATAACGTCCTCCTTTGAAGATTTTTGCTTTCCTTTTGGAACCTCGGGGATGCCTCCATCTAGCTAGGGTGGAAGCAGGGAGGACTGAAAGTCTGAAAGGAGGGATTATTGATGGCAGAACACAGTGAGTAACCAAAGTAATCTTGTAAGGGAAGACCACTCCCCCAGGATTCACGTCGCGGGAGCAGACACGTGGATGGAGGGAACTCTCCAGCCCACCTGCGCGCTGCCCGTGCATGTTGTAAAGCTCCACAGGCGTCTGCGGCGAAGTTCCTGGCAAACGCTGCCTGCCCTGCCTTTACCTTTTGGGCACGACGCCGCGGCTAAGCTGCAGGGAAAGTGGCTAGAGGCGGCATAACGGCTGGTGGGAAGGGGGCTGGCGTGGGAGGGACGGGTTGCTTGTTCTCTAGTCTCCACGGTAACTGAATGCGACTGGGTTCCTCGGATTGATCCGCGGGTTCCGGCCGGCTGCACGTGATCTGTCGGAACTGCTGTTCCCCGGAAGAGCTTTCTTTGCGGCATCTTCTCACGTGGTTTTTGGCCAGCGGGCCTCGGCAGTCGAAAAGCGGTGATTGTGGGCCCTTTATAATCGACGGCGACTGTTCTTCCCTGGGGCTGGCAGGAGGCTGTTCCGTTTCCACGGGTATGGGATCGGCGTTAGTGTTTCTAGACGCCATAGAGTTGTTTTCCAGCGGTTAATTGGGTTAGGTTCGCTTAACCGAAAACACATGCTTAGAAGTTGAGGAAGTTCAGTGCCCTGGATACCTTTGCTATACTTCAAGGCAGGGTGGCTGTTTGATTACTGTCCATTTCTGCCATGAAAGTTCTCCAAATTCTTATGCAATGGCTAGGGACCTGAGAATAGGCTAACCCCGACTTGTAGTTAGGGACCATTTCTAGGATTAAAGAAATGTTCTTGAAGCCAGCATTAACGGAATGGTATATGGTGAGTGAGATCTTAAACAAATGTGACTTTGGACCGTAAAACCTAAAGTGCTAGAGGTAGTCTTTTGGAATTCACATTATTAGGAATGTGTTGATAAAATGCCCAGAATATTGTCTGGTCTGAAATAAGTGCTTACTAATAGATAAGTACCTTTTATTTAATTACTAATATTAACTTAATGACAAGAACTGGTAATGGACTATTTCACTGATTTTTCCACCATTTGCTATCACGTTTTTCTGATTATGTTTATTCTCAATCTGTATTAAGACTTAAAATTTCTGGTTCTAGTGTATATTGTTGAGTGCTGAAATTCGAGTGAACCTATTCTCTTACAGTTTGAGAAATGTAATTTAACTTAACTGTACTCTTGAAGTGAATGATCTTAGTAAGGAACTAACATCTTGGTACCTACAATGCAGTAATGAATTTGTTGTTATGAAAAGTTATGGTTATTTTTAGCAACTTTGAAAATATTCAAAATGGGTTTACCAGTATTTGTGGTTTTCTTAATGCTTTTTTATTTTTATTTTTTGCAAATTCCTGTTTTTTGGTGTTTTTTTTTTTTAACAGAGACAGAGAGTGAGTCAGAGAGGGATAGACAGACAGGAACGGAGAGAGATGAGAAGCGTCGATCATCAGCTTTTCTTTTTATTTTGTTTTGTATTTTTCTGAAGCTGGAAACTGGGAGTCAATCAGACAGACTCCTGCATGCGCCCCACCAGGGGGCGATGCTCTGCCCATCTGGGACGTCGCTCTGTTGTGACCAGAGCCATTCTAGCGCCTGAGGCCACGGAGCCATCCTCAGCGCCCGGTCCATCTCTGCTCCAATGGAGCCTTGGTTGCGGGAAGGGAAGAGAGAGACAGAGAGGAAGCAGAGGGGGAGGGATGGAGAAACAGATGGGCGCTTCTGTGTGCCCTGGCTGGGAATCGAACCCAGGACTCCCGCACGCCAGGCTGACGCTCTACCACTGAGCCAACCAGCCAGGGCCAGTTTTTCGTTGTGACATATTTGTTGTTCATTGATTGCTTTCTCGTATGTGCCCTGACCGCAGGCCTTCAGCAGACTGAGTAACCCCTTGCTCGAGCCAGCGACCTTGGGTCCAAGCTGATGAGCTTTTGCTCAAACCAGATGAGCCCGTGCTCAGGCTGGCAACCTCGGGGTCTCGAACCTGGGTCCTCCGCATCCCAGTCCGACGCTCTATCCACTGCGCCACTGCCTGGTCAGGCATATTTTGTGTTTTTAAAGCAGTGATACTGGTTTCGAATTTTGCTTTTATTATTATTTTTTGGTACAGTATCTGAGTCATTCAATTAGGTAACTACTGAGTAAACTAAATAGTGTGTTTTGTAAGTTGGATGAGGGTCACCCACTTTAGTAAATACTTACCAAAGAGGTCATTGGTGAAAATACATTTAGAATAGGAACTCTGAAATTGTAACAGTTTGTTTATGAAACTGGCCACATTACTTACCTCAAAACAGTCTTTGTGAAAGCCTCTGTCTGCTCTCTCTGACATTTTCAGAGTGTTACATATATGTTTGCAACTAAACATTTCCTTAGCTCATTATTATAGTTATTTTATGCAGATAAAAGGTTGCTCTTGAAAAGCTGAACTGAGTTGTTTTTTTTTTTTTTAAGATTTTATTTATTCATTTTAGGTTGGGAGGGAGAGACAGAGGAAGGAGGGAAGCCAGGGTTTTGAACTGGCTACCTCAGGTCAACCAGTTCCAGGTCAACACTTGATCCACTGTGCCACCCCACAAGTCAGGCAGGATTTTTTAAATGTTGAATTATATATGTACCAAGACTGGTCTTTTAAAGCTTTTAGAGAGTCAAATACAGAGTATTTTTAGACACTTATTAGGAATATTTCTTTACCTCTTCCTAAAGTACAGTGGGTTTTTCCAATTAGAGTGGTCTTAGCTTTTAGAGTGGTATTTATTGTGTGTCTGAAACACCTGAATATGGTCAGTTGACTATTTTTTTTTAACAGAGACAGAGAGAGTCAAAGAGAGGGATAGACAGGGACAGACAGGAATGGAGAGATGAGAAGCATCAATCATTAGTTTTTCGTTGCGCATTGCGACACATAGTTGTTCATTGATTGCTTTCTCATATGTGCCTTGACCATGGGCCTTCAGCAGATCGAGTAACCCCTTGCTCGAGCCAGCAGCCTTGGGTCCAAGTTGGTGAGCTTTTGCTCAAACCAGATGAGCCCACGTTCAAGCTGGCACCTCGGGGTCTCGAACCTGGGTCCTCGGCATCCCAGTTCGACGCTCTATTCACTGCGCCACTGCCTGGTCAGGCCAGTTGACTATTATTTGATTAGATAATCCAGTGTTGTGTCTCAAAAGCATAGCCATATTCTTACAGTGAAATAAAATCTGTACCTCAAGATTGATGTGAAATAAGAATTTGATTTCTTGTTCCTAAACCAGTAGGGAGGTATGGCTTAAGTTAGAGATTGTTTTGGTCATAAATTAGATCTTTAGATTTTTTTATTTATTCATTATAGAGAGGAGAGAGAGAGAGAGAGAGAAGGGGAGAGGAGCAGGAAGCATCAACTCCCATATGCGCCTTGACCAGGCAAGCCCAGGGTTTCGAACCGGCAACCTCAGTGTTTCCAGGTTGACGCTTTATCCACTGCGCCACCACAGGTCCATAAATTAGATCTTTAGTTTTATATGTTTTGATCAACTCATGGAATAACTTGAGAGAGGATTCTTAAAAGATCTGTATATATCATAATCTGAAAGTTCTAATTTTACTGTTCAGTATATATTTTTATGTTGTTGAATTAGATTCTTGTTTACAGAGTTCAAATAAGGCAGGTTGACTTCCTGCACTTAATTTTTTTAGGTGAAAAGAAAATCTGAAATGTGTATATGCAAAGTTAGCATAAAATTTACTTCAGTGTAGTCTGTAACACTAAACTTGATTTCTGTCAGTTGAATTTTGACATTTTATAGGTTAAATTTTAAAAGATAGTGATTTTTAAAGCATTGAGTAAAACTTTTTGTCCTGGTTCTACCTGTTATGGTCTGAAAACCAAGCTTTTGTATTGTAGAAGATAATTTTTAAGAAATTCTGAACCTTTTAATGTACTGACAGGTTTGGAATAGCTAAAATTTTGGGGGGAGTAGGTCTTTGTTAACAATCATTTAAGTGTACATAAAAGTGTTTTGCATAATTGCTCACAAAAATAATTGGTGATATGTAACAAAACTTGAGTTCTCTAAGCTTTCCTCTTTTGACAAAGTCACCTTACCTGTGACTTCAAAGTGTTTAAATTTTGTTTTATGAATATCTCATAGGTGTTGCTAAAACTTGTTTTAGTAATCTAAAGAACCAAATTGTTTTAAACCTGAGGCAGCTTTTGTAAAGAATCACCCTAAACTTTCTTTTTTTGTCAACTCATTGTCACCATATATTGTTGGCCTGTTCTGTTAACTCTTCAGCTTTATCTGTGTCCATGAGTCTCAGTTTTATATCCCACTTATGTGTGAAATCATATAGTTCTTAGCTTTTTCTTATTTACTTATTTTACTTAGTATAATGTTTTCAAGGTCCATCCATGTTGTTGTAAACGGCAGTCTATCATTTCTTATTGCTGAGTAGTATTCTATTGTATCTATGTACCACATCTTTATTTAGCTCTCTCTGGAGGAACAACATATCTTGGCCACCATGTTTCCATGTCTTGGCCATCATGAACAATGCTTTGATGAACATGGGCTGCATGTTTCTTTGTGTACCAGTGTTTTCAAGTTTTTGGGTAGATACCTAGTAAAGGGATTGCTGGGTCATACGGTAATTCTATTCTTAATTTTTTGAGGTACCACCATACTTTCTTCCATAATGACTATACCAGTATATATGTCCACCAGCAGTGAATTGAGGGTTCCTTTTCCTCCACAGTATTTCCAACACTTGTTATCACCTGTCTTGTTGATAACAGCCAGTATAACAGGTGCAAGGTGGTATCTCATTGTAGATTTGATTTGCATTTCTCTAATAGCTAGTGAAGATGAGCATCTTTTAATATATCTGTTGGTCATTTATCTTCTTAGGAGAAGTGTCTGTTCAGGTCTCCTCCCCATTTAAAAAATTTTTTTTTAGAAAGGAGAGAGAGTGAGAGAGAGAGAGAAGGGGGAGGGAGGAGCAGGAAGCATCAACTCCCATATGTGCCTTGACCAGGCAAGCCCAGGGTTTTGAACCTGCGACCTCAGCGTTTCCAGGTCGATGCTTTATCCACTGCGCCACCACAGGTTAGGCCTCCTCCCCATTTTATAATTGAATTTTTGTGCTCGTTTGTTGCTGAACTTAGTGAGTTCTTTATATATTTTGGATATTAACTCTTTATTAGAGCTGTTGTTTGTGAACATCATCTTCCTTATTTATTTATTTTTATTATTTTTATTTTTTGAGAGAGACAGGAACATTAAGCTCCTCCTGTATGTGCCCTGACTGGGGCATCAAGCTAGTAGTAACCTTTGCGCTTGGGACAATGCTTCAAGCAGCTGAGCTATCTGGCTATGGCTTAATTTTTTTTTTTTTTTTTAAGAGACAGAGAGAGGAAGAGAGAGAGAGGGGAGGGGAAAGGAAGCATTCGTTTATTGTTCCTTTCAGTCATACATTCATTATTGCTTCCTGTGTGTGCCCTGACCTGGCATCGGACGTGAAACCTTATTGTTTCAGGATGATGCTCTTAACCTACCGAGCTAACCAACCAAGGCCATCTCCCTTATTTCTTAAAAATAGACTTCATATCAGAGGAGTGCTTCTTTTTTCACTTTTCTTGGGTATTAGTGCTTTTAGTGTTAGGAAGTGGTTTTCTACTTCTATATTTAGTCATAATAGGAAACAATAGCTAGCCTTAGTGAGGTCTTGATTTTTACTTGTATCTGTTATCCTTAGGCTAGAGAATATTTTAAGTTTTGGAGTTCTTCCTCCCCTCCTTTCTTTCCTTCCTTGTCTGTGGGTGTTTGTGTTGATGTGGCCAGTCCTGTAAGAAGAGATAAAATTCAGATGCTGTCCAGTAGCTCTGATGAAAGGTAAAATTAGACTTTTTAATTAAAATGAGGAGCACTGATAAGTGCTGAATTTGATTATTCAGAATTACCCATTTACATTGGTAGTAATAATGTAGCATCTTCCTTTTTTTGTGTAAAGGCTAATTGGAAGTGATAATCTAGGTAATTTAGCACATCAGTTAATTTGGATTTAACAAACTCAGATTTCTTAACTTTTTATTGAGATATAGTTTACATAGCATAAAATACACCATTTTAACAGAGACACTTGAGTTGTTTTTATTTCCTGAACATTATCATTACCTGCCCTCTTCTATTAGCAATGGTTCCAATTATCCCTCTTTCTCACTGGCAATCACGAGTTTACTTTCTGTCTATGGAGTTGCTTATTCTGGACATTTTATGTCAGTGGAATAATACAATACATGTTGTGTTTTTGGTTATAACTTTTAAGAATTAACTGGTTTACCTTTTTTTATTTAGAACTCTTTTTTTATTTTCAGAGAGAGAGACACACAAACACATACACATACAGAGGAAGGGAGAGAGATTAGAAGCATTAACTAATAGTTGTGCCACTTTAGTAGTTCATGATTGTGTCTCATACATGCCTTGATTGGGGGGACTCCAGCTAAGCCAATGAACCCTTGCTTGAGCCAGCTACCCTGGGCTCAAGCCTGTGAGCCCTACTCAAACCAAATGAGCCCGGGCTCAAGCCGGTGACCTCGAGGTTTCTAACCTGGGTCCTCTTGTGTCCCAGTCTGATGTTTTGTCCACTGTGCCACCACCTGGTCAGGCCTGAATTACTTTTTAAATACACTGGTACCTTGAGATACGAGTTTAATTTGTTCTGTAACCGAGGTCGTAAGTTAGTCAACTCGTATATCAAACAAATTTCTCCCATTTAAAATAACTGAAATAGAATTTAATCCATTACAGCCCTGTTAAACATCCCCAAACCATCCTAAATTATGAAAAAAGACATGTTTTTAATTAAGAAACACACATGTATACTTTATCAATGCATAACAAAATATATGAAATAAAAGAAAAAAGTGTTATTTAGTACTGTATTCTTACCTTGGAGACAGACGAGTGTGGCTAATGGAGGTGAATGGCCGGGAGGAAGGGATGCAGGCACTGTAGACACAAACTAAAAGTGCACTTTCTTAACACTAAATGTAAACTAAAACTGCATTTTCTTTACTTTAAACAAAACTAAAACTGCACTATTTTTTTTTCAGAGACAGAGTCAGAGAGAGGGATAGATAGGGACAGACAGACAGGAACAGAGAAATGAGAAGCATCAATCATTAGTTTCTCGTTGTGACACCTTAGTTGTTCATTGATTGCTTTCTCATATGTGCCTTGACTGTGGGCCTTCAGCAGAACGAGTAACCCCTTGCTCAAGCAGCGACCTTGGGTCCAAGCTGGTGAGCTTTGCTCAAACCAGATGAGTCTGCGCTGAAGCTGGTGACCTCGGGGTCTTGAACCTGGGTCCTCTGCATCCCAGTCCGACACTGTATCCACTGCGCCACCACCTGGTCAGGCTGTACTTTCTTTACTTAAAATGAAACCACAAAAACTTAATTGAAAAAATGTACTTTCTTAAATTAACTTTAAACTTAACCTAAGCTTAACATAACGTATTTTTCATTTAATCATCACCTGTTTTTGCCTTTTATGGCTGCACTCTTGGCACTTTCACTTGTAGGACTTTTGAATAAAAATCTATCCAAAGAGGTTTGCTTTTGCCTGCCTTTTAAAATGTTACAGAAATGTGACAAACAAGTGTCATTAAAAAGTGCTGAAGCATACCAGTTGAAACTTTTATCTGGGTGTTTCTTTTTGATGAAACTTGAAAGCTTCTCCCACATTGCCAGCATGTCTTTAATTTCACTTGCAGAAATCACTTCCTCCACCTCTACCTCCTCTTCTCTACTAACTTTTGCAGAAGCTCAGTACATTGCATCACCTGTAGCTCCTTCAACTTCTCAATTGAGAGTTCCATCTCATGTTCCTCGACAAGCTCGTTTATGTCACCCTCATCTACCTCCAGACCCATTGACTTTCCGAGGGACACAATCTCCTCCAATGCTTCTACCTCAGTCTTGGTCTCTGGTTCGAATCCTTCGAAGTCCCTGTCTGCAATAACATCAGGCCATAACTTTTTCCATGCGAGTTCAAGGTACTTCTTGTAACCTCTTGCCATGCCAGTCAATAATGTATAAACATATCACGATGTTGTAGTGATCTTTCCAAAACTCTTGAAGGGTTAGACTTGTATTCTCAGTCACCTCAAAGCAGTGGCAGAACAAGTGCTTTGTGTAAAGTTTTTTAAAGTTGGAAATGACCTGCTGATCCATAGGTTGCAAGATTGAAGTCGTGTTGGGTGGGAGGTAGAGGACTCACGAATTTGAACTCACGAGAATGTCATCTTCAAGACCAAGTAGGTGGGCTGGAGCATTTTCAAGGATTAGTAGTGCTTTCATTGGGAGTTTATTTTCTTGAAGATATTTTTTCACTGCAGGACCAAAGATGAGATTTACCCATTCAATAAAAAACTGCCATGTGACCCATGTCCTAGCATTGGCGCGCCACATAACCTGCAGTTTTTCTTTAAGAATCTTCTGAGTCTTAAAGGCTCGAGGATTTTTGGAATGATACACTAGCAGTGGTTTTACTTTACAGTCATCGCTAGCATTTGCATACAATGCAAGAGTCAGATGGTCCTTCATGGGTTTATGGTCTGGCAGCTTCTTTTCTGCGGTGATGAAAGTCCTCTGGGGCATTTTTTCCAAATCAGTCCTGTTTCATCACAGTTGAACACTTGTTGGGGGATGTAGCCTTCCTTTGTGATAAGGGTAGCAAAATGTGTGATGTACTCCTCAGTTTCCTTAACGTCAGCACTCGCAGCTTCCACCACCAAGTGGATGCCAGATCTCTTCTTGAAATTTTCAAATCAGCCATGACTTGCCTTAAACGTATCTTCTGCTGCCTCTTTTGAGGTTGATGGTTCTTTCTTCTTCAAGTCGCTGTAAATAATACGTGCCTTTTCGCATATTACAGTCTCTGTCACTATATCTCCTGCCAGCTCTTTCACCCACACCAGCAGAAGCTTCTCCATTTCTTCATGGATATTTGTCCTTAACTGGGAAAGTATTGTAGTTCCTTTCACTGGATTTGCGCTTTTGATGGCATCTTTTTGTTTAAGGATGGTACAAATTGTAGATGTATTGCAGTCGTACAGCCTTGCCAGTTCAATCACTCGTACACTATGCTCATGTTTTTCTATTATTTCTTGCTTTACTTCTATCGACATCATTCTCTTCTCACCACTGTCCTTTACTTTCACTTTCTTCGGCCCCATGATAGCACACACACAAAGTTAGTAAAAAGTGCGAAAATGATGCGAGAACGAGTACAGTGCACGAGATTTGACTTGATTCTGTGGGTAACTCATGAGAAAGAATGAGATGCTGGTGCTGTGCTGCCAATACTGGACCCGTGCACCAATGTGTCAACTAGCTGCAGCTTCCCGAATCACAACTCGTATCTTGTAATTTTGCTTGGATCTTGAACAAAATTACGGACCGAGTTGCAGCTCATATCTTAAAAATTCGTATGTTGGTCTGCTCGTATCTCAAGGTACCACTGTATTTTTTGAATGTGCTATGTGTTTAAAAGATATAAAATTTAAGAAGTGTCAGAATGTTTTTTCCCAGCCACCCAGTTTTCCTTCAGTACAGCCAATACAATCAATTCATTTTCTGTCTTCAGTCTATCTATGTCAAGCAAATAGATAATACTCTCTTCTTTCTTTGGCTTTTTTTTTTTTTTTTTTTTTTTTTACAGAGACAGAGAAAGAGTCAGAGAGAGAGATTGACAGGGACAGACAGGAACGGAGAGATGAGAAGCATCAATTATTAGTTTTTTGTTGCGCATTGCGACACCTTAGTTGTTCATTGATTGCTTTCTCATATGTGCCTTGACCGTGGGCCTTCAGCAGACTGAGTAACCCCTTGTTTGAGCCAGCAACCTTGAGTCCAAGCTGGCGAACTTTTGCTCAAACCAGATGAGCCTGCGCTGAAGCTGGTGACCTCGGGGTCTCAAACCTGGGTCCTCGCCATCGCAGTCCGACGCCCTATCCACTGCGCCACCACCTGGTCAGGCGGCTTATTTTTTTTTTACTTTAGAAAGAATAACATAATCTTTAATAAGCCTTTATTTTATTTTATTTTTGAGAGAGAGAGAGAAGGGATGAGAGAGGGAGTGTCAGGAACAGATAAAGAGATGAGAAGTATGAGCTCGTAGTTGCGGCACTTCATTTGTTCATTGATTGCTTTCTCATATGTTCCTTGACTGGGGGGCTCCAGCTGAGCCAGTGACCCCTTGATCAAGCCAGTGACCTTGGGCTCAAGCCAGTGACCTTGAGTTTCAAACTAGTGACCATGGGGTCATGGCTTTGATCCCACACTCAAGTTGGATGAGCCTGCACTTAAGCCAGTGATTCGGGGCTCGTTTTTTTTTGTTGTTTTTTTTTTTGTATTTTTTGTATTTTTCTGAAGCTGGAAACGGGGAGAGACAGTCGACTCCCGCATGCGTCCGACCGGGATCCACCCGGCACGCCCACCAAGGGCGATGCTATGCCCCTCCGGGGCGTCTCTCTGCTGCGACCAGAGCCACTCTAGCGCCTGGGGCAGAGGCCAAGGAGCCATCCCCAGCGCCCGGGCCATCTTTGCTCCAATGGAGCCTTGGCTGTGGGAAGGGAAGAGAGAGACAGAGAGGAAGGGGGGGGGGTGGAGAAGCAAATGGGCGCTTCTCCTATGTGCCCTGGCTGGGAATCGAACCCGGGTCCCCCGCACACCAGGCCGACGCTCTACCACTGAGCCAACCGGCCAGGGCCTGATTCGGGGTTTTGAAACTGGGGCCTCAGCATTCTAGGTTGATACTTTGTCCACTGTGCCATCACCTAGTCAGGCTATAACAAGTCTTTTGAACATTTTACCCTTATTATAACTTATAGATAATTTTGTATGAGTCTGTGAAGTTTATACATTTTCTTTTGTTTTTTTTTTTTTTTTTATTCATTTTAGAGAGGAGACAGAGAGGGACAGAGAGAGACAGAGAGAGAGGAGCTGGAAGCATCAACTCCCATATGTGCCTTGACCAGGCAAGCCCAGGGTTTCAAACCAGCGACCTCAGCATTTCCAGGTCGATGCTTTATCCACTGTGCTACCACAGGTCAGGCCTACATTTTCTTTTGTAACTGCAGAATGTTCCACTCTGTGGATACGCCATCATTTATTTAACCAGCCTCTATTGATAGAGGCCACAATGTCTGAGGCGGCCATTGTGACTATGTGGTGACTACAGTTATCTTACTACTGAGTTTTCTCCAGGCTTTTACTGTTCTAAATGGAAATGCAGGGAATAATCGATACATATTTATCACAGATGTTTGTGCATGCACACGGACTTAAGATAAAGTTCTAGAAGAACTGCTGTTCCATGGGATATGTACATCTGTACTCTTGATATATATATTTTGTGTGTGTGTGTGTGAGAGAGAGAGAGAAAGAGACACACACACACACACACACACACACACACACCGAGAGGGACAAATAGGGAAAACAGGAAGGGAGAGAGATGAGAAACATCACCTTTTTGTTGCGGCTTCTTAGTTGTTCATTGATTGCTTTTTCGTACGTCCCTTGACCAGAGGCTCCAACACATTGAGTGACCCCTTGCTCAAGCCAGCGACCTTGGGCTTTGAGCCAGTGACCTTTGGCTCAAGCCAGTGACCATGGGGTTTTGAACCTGGGTCCTATGCATCCCAGCCTGATGCTATATCCACTGTGCCACCGCCTGGTCAAGATGTACTCTTGATATTTTTATGTTGCCCATTCTTTTCAATACCTCTACCAAACTTTGATTTTTACCAGTTGGATAAGGTTAAAAACAGTATCTCAGGATGATTTCCATTAGCATTTCTCCTATACTGAGACTATGTGCATTTTTATAGCCATTTGCTCTTTCTATTCTTCGCCCATATTTCTATTAGGTTTTTGGTGTTGTTGATTTGTAGGAATCCTTTTTATATAGGTAAATGAGTTATTTATGCTTTAAGTTATAAATACCTCTTTCCATTTAGTCATCTGTTTTTTGATTTTGCTTGGATTATATTACTAGATATAAAAATTTACACCCTGGCTGATTGGCACAGTGTGGTAGAGTGTCAACCTAGCATGTAGAAGTCCCAGATTCGATTCTCAGTCAGGGCACACAGAAGTGACCATCTGCTTCCTCTCCCTTCTACTCCCTTTTTTATCTCCTGCAGCCATGGCTAGATTAATTCCAGTGCATAGGGTGCTGAGGATGGCTCCATGGAGTCTCTACCTGAAGTGCTAAAAATAGCTCAGTTGCCAGGGGGTGGATCCCAGTTGGGGTGCATGTGGAAGCTTGTCTCTGTATCTCCTCTACTCTCTTAAAAAAAAAAAGAAGAAAATGTGCATAATGTTGAATTTATCAAAGGTCTTGTATCCTATTTATTACCAAAAAGCTTTTCTGAAGACTTAACCCTTTGAGTAGTATGAACGTTCATGTATGTCCTTGTGCCTCCTGACCATCCAGAGTATGATTATACAAAAAATTTTATTTTAAAAATGTGTAAGGCAACATTAAAAAAAGACAGATGGCCTGACCAGGCGGTGGCGCAGTGGATAGAGCATTGGACTGGGATGCAGAGGACCCAGGTTCGAGACCCTGAGGTTACCAGTTTGAGCGCGGGCTCATCTGGTTTGAGCAAAAAGCCCACCAGCTTGAACCCAAGGTTGCTGGCTCCAGCAAGGGGTTACTCGGTCTGCTGAAGACCCACGGCCAAGGCACATATGAGAAAGCAATCAATGAACAGCTAAGGTGTTGCATCGTGCAATGAAAAACGATTGATGCTTCTCATCTCTCTCCATTCCTGTCTGTCTGTCCCTGTCTATCCCTCTCTCTGACTCACTCTCTGTCTCTGTAAAAAAACAAACAAAATAAAACAAACAAAAAAAGGCAAATGTATGTTCCTCTTGTTTTCATAAATTGGTTATCAAACAAACATGATTTTAAGTTAATAAAGCTGTAACTGAAACTAATTTTATTTTTTTTTAATTTCATTTTTTGAAAAACAAAACAAAACAAAAACTTATTCTTGGTGGTCAGCAAGCATGAAAAAAACGCACTAATCAGAGGGTTAATTAAGAATTAAAAAAATGCACTCAGGAATAGGGGAGTAATTTAAATGTTTGATCCTTCTGGAATTTTGTTCAGTGTAAAGTGTGAAATATGGAGGTAAATGTTTCTTCTCCATTAAGTTCTAATGATTTGTCATGGTTTCTTTAAATGTGTATTAAGGTAACATTTTATTTTTAATGACCCATGCTAGTACCATAATAAAGAGTGAATTCTGTATAATGGTCCTGTGGAAATTTATTTTTACTCATCCCAGAAGAACTTGCTATGTAACAGAATCTTGTGGCAGATTAATCCATAAAGTGTTGAAATACTTTTAAAATGTACAACCTTCCAATTTAGTCTCATTGAGTTGATATATTTCTGTATTGTTTTTTATAAAGTGAATATATACTTTTATTTATTTTTATGTGAGGTTATAGTATCTGTAATGAGTTATAGGAGGGCTTGGATATAGTCATTTAATTAGACTATAATGAACTTTAAAAAAGATGATTAAATAATCCAGGATGAATTTCCTTTAAAGTGATTGAGAGAAAGGCAGAAGCAACATCTTAGAAGAATTTAGGAATATATTTGGGGGTAATAATCATTTTTGTACTTCAGTTAACAAAATACTTGCTTAATTAAAGGGTTTCTGTTTTTCTGCTTATTCTTTAGGCTGGGAAGGCCATTGTGACTATGTTGTGACTACAGGTATCTTACTACTGAGTTTTCCACTGGAATCATGGAGGAGAAACAGCAGATTATATTGGCTAATCAAGATGGTGGGACAGTGGCAGGAACAGCACCTACCTTCTTTGTCATCCTAAAACAGGCAGGAAATGGCAAAACAGATCAAGGAATATTGGTTACTAATCGGGATGCCTGTGCTTTGGCTACCAGTGTGTCATCACCAGGAAAATCTAAGGGGAAGATTTGCCTTCCAGCTGATTGTACTGTGGGCGGAATCACTGTCACCTTGGATAACAATAGTATGTGGAATGAGTTCTATCATCGAAGCACAGAGATGGTTCTGACCAAGCAGGGAAGACGTATGTTCCCTTACTGTCGTTATTGGATAACAGGTTTAGATTCAAATATGAAGTATATCCTCGTCATGGATATATCTCCTGTGGATAACCATCGTTATAAGTGGAATGGTCGCTGGTGGGAACCCAGTGGGAAGGCAGAGCCTCATGTTTTGGGGAGGGTTTTTATTCATCCAGAATCTCCTTCCACAGGTCATTATTGGATGCATCAACCAGTATCTTTCTATAAACTCAAACTTACCAACAATACACTGGACCAAGAAGGGCATATCATCTTGCATTCTATGCATCGGTACCTGCCAAGGCTTCATTTGGTACCTGCAGAAAAGGCTACTGAAGTGATACAATTAAATGGTCCTGGTGTCCACACGTTTACCTTCCCACAGACTGAATTCTTTGCAGTAACAGCTTATCAGAACATACAGATTACCCAGCTGAAAATAGATTACAATCCATTTGCTAAAGGCTTCCGGGATGATGGGCTGAATAGTAAGCCCCAGAGAGATGGAAAGCAAAAGAACAGCTCTGACCAAGAAGGGACTGGTGTTCCCAGCTCTGGTCAGCGGGCCCGTCTCACAGAAGGTGAAGGGTCAGAGATACAGATAAAGGATTCGGATCCTTTATCTAGCATTTATGAAACATCAGGCAAGGGTGTGGAAAAGACTTTCCGTAATATAAATCGAGAGTTCCTTGGTTTCATGGATATTGATTCATCACTTGGTGAAGCCACTCAGTTTAAGCAAGAGGTTTCTGAAAGGTAGGTAACAATTTTTTTATTTTTAGAGATAAAAGATTTATTTTGGATTTAACTTGTTGGTTATGTGGACTGCTGATTATAGACATTCATAAATTTAAGCTACTAAAAATACACCACAACTACTTTCACATTTTGTGCATTGACTTCATTTTTCTGCAATAAGAGTTGGGTTCAAGATTCAAAGTGTAGGCAAATTAGATGATTTATCAGAATGGTGTTTTTTCATTTGTTTAGAATTTTGTTAGTCATGCATAGGAGTTCCTTGGTTATATATAAAGAACTCTATTAATTGAGGAAGGGAAAAGAAATGACCACCAGAAATGTCCATAACTGACACAAAACTTATCTAGATGAAGCACAGAAAGGATTCAAAATTATATCTAATAGTTAAGAATTTACTGCCTTATGGACATCCTAATTTATAAATTGCCTGACTAAAAAACAAGCTGAAGGTAATTACATAATAACCCTTTTAGTAGTACAAAGGTTCATGTACGTCCTTATGCCTCCTTACTAGAGTATGATCGTACATGTACGTCTTTCTTTACAGATGGGAAGTACATGAGAATTGCATGAGATAACAAAAATTTTTATTCTAAACATGTGTAAGGCAACATTACAAAAGGCAAATGTATGTTCTTGTTTCCATAAATTGGTAAACAAACCTAATTTTAAGTTAATAAAACTGTAACTAGAACTAATCTCATTTTTTGAAAAAAATTCACCCCCGGGGTAGCGAGCATGAAAAACACTCGCTACTCAAAGGATGATATACTGTTGTCTTTTTTTATTTAAACTTGGATTATTTATTATTTTTTTTAATCAAGGACTTTTCTCAGAGCAGTTTTAGGTTCACAACAACATTTGTAAAATTGAAAAGTGTAGAGTTTTTTCATAGACGACCTACCCCAACCCATGCATAGCCTCTTCCATTCTTAAAAACTCCCATCAGAGTGATTGATACATTTGTTATAATTGATGAATCAACATTTACATATCATAATCACCCAAAGTCTATAGATTACATTAGGGTTTTACTGTTTGTGTTATATATTCTTTTGGTTTGGACAAATGTATAATGACACGTATCCAACATATGTACATATGTACATTCTATACAGAGTATTTCCATTGCCCTAAAAATCCTCTGTGCTTCGCCTGTGACTATTTCCTCATGTATAAGATGCACCCTTTCCCAAAAAATTTGTGGTCTAAAAACTGGGTGCCTCTTATACAGTGGTTGTAGCTTTTTTTACTTGGATTTTCTGCTTTTTTTGCGCTTGTCTTTTTTCAAATTTTAGGTCCCAAAATTAAGGTGCATCTTACACATGGGAACGACTCTTATACATGGGGAGATACGGTAATTCTTTCCTCCTCCCCACCCCAACCTCTGGCAACCTCTCACCTTTTTATTGTTTCCATAGCTTTCCTTGTCCAGTTGTCATACACTTGAAATTGTACAGTGTGTAGGTTTTTCAGATTGGTTTCTTTCACTTAGTAATATATATTTAAGGTTCTTTCATGTCTTTTTGTGGCTTGATAGTACATTTCTTTTTAATGTAATGATATTGCATTGTCTCAGTGTACCAGCTTATTTATCTGTTTATCTACTCAAGGACATTTTAGTTACTTTCAGGTTTTGGCAAGTATGAATAAAGTTTTTATAAATATCCTTGTCCAAGTTTTCTTTAGTTCATTTGGGTCTGTAATAGCCATCTAGTATGTACAAAGTGGTATCACTGGTTTTGATTTCTATTTCCCTAATGATAGTGATGTTGAGCATCGTTCATGTGTTTATTGGTCATGTGTATATTTTCTTTAAAAATATGTTCACTCATTCTTTGCCACTTAAAAATTCTTTTTTTGTTGCTGAACTAAGGGAGTTCTTCATATGTTCTCTATATTAATGCATTGTTAAACAAATGATTTGAAAATACTTCCTCCCCCCCCCCTTTTTTTTTCTGAAGTTGGAAATGGGGAGGCAGGCAGATGCCTGCATGCACCCGACTGGGATCCACCTGGCACGCCCACCAGCGGGCGATGCTCTGCCCATCTGGGCCTTTGCTCTGTTGCGACAAGAGCCATTCTAGCGCCTGAGGCAGAGGCCACAGAGCCATCCTCAGCGCCCGGGCCAACTTTGCTCCAACGGAGCCTTGGCTGCGGGAGGGGAAGAGAGAGACAGAGAGGAAGGAGAGGGGGAGGGGTGGAGAAGCAGATGGGCGTTTCTCTGTGCCCTGGCCGGGAATCGAACCCAGGACTCCTAAACACGAGGCTGACGCTTTACCACTGAGCCAGCCGGCCAGGGCCCCTTTTATTTCTTTTTTATGCGACAGAGACAGAGACAGAGGGACAGACAGATAGGAAGGGAGACAGATGAAAAGCATCAGTTCTTCGTTGTGGCACCCTAGTTGTTCATTGATTGCTCTCTCACATGTGCCCTGACTGAGGGAGCACAGCAGACCAAGTGACTCGTTGTTCAAGCCAGTGACCCTGGGCTCAAGCTGGTGAGCTCTGCTCAAACCAAATGAGCCCATGCTCAAGCTGGCAACCTCGGGGTCTCAAACCTGGGTCCTCCACATCCCAGTCCGATGCTCTATCCACTGCACCACCGCCTGGTCAGACTTTAAAAAACATTTTTTTTTAAGTGAGAAGCTGGGAGGCAGAGAGACAGACTCCTGCATGTACCCAACTGGGATCTACCTAGCAAGCCCACTAGGGGGTGATGCTCTGTTGCAACTGGAGCCATTTTAGCATGAGGTGAGGCCATGGTGCCATTCTCAGCACTGGTGCCAACTTACTCCAGTGGAGCCATGGCTGCAGGAGGAGAAGAGAGAGAGAGATATAGAAGGGAGAGGGGGAAGGGGTGGAGAAGCAGATGGGCGCTTCTTTGTGCCTTGACCGGGAATTGAACCTGGGACATCCACACACCAGGCCGACACTTTACTACTGAGACAACTAGCCAGGACCTTACTTTCTCCCATTTTGTGAGTTGATTGTGATAGTGTCCTTTGTTGCATAAAAACAAAAGTTTTAAATTTTGATGAAGTATAATGTAAAAATATTTTTTCTTCTGCTTGTGTTTTTGGTGTCCTACTTAAGGAACCATTGCCAAACCAAGGTTATAAAGATTTCTCCCTATGTTTTTTACTAAGACTTACATATTCACTCTTTAAGTTTAGGCTTTTGATCCATTTTGTATATTTTTAATTATGTTGTAAGGGTTCAGTTTTATTCTATTGCATGTGTATATCAAGATGTTTTCCTAGCACCATTTGTCAAAAAGACTGTCCTTTTCTGATTAAATGGTCTTGGTATTCTTGTCAAAAATCAGATGCTCATATACTGGAGAGTTTATTTCTGGGCTCTCGATTCTATTTGGTCTGTCTGTCTGCTCTTAATCTGGTACACAGTGTTTTGATTACTGTAGGTTTATAGTAAGTTTTGAAATTGAGATGTGAGTCTGCCAACTCTCTCCTGATTTTTCAAGATTGTTTTGGTTATCTGGGATCTCTTGAAATTCCATATGAATTTTAGTATCTGTGTTTTTTTCTTTTACCAAAAGCACAGTTGAGATTTTTATAAGGATTACACTGAATCTGTATATTGCTTTGGCTAGTGTTACCTTCACAACATTATTTTTCCAATCCATGAACATGGGATATCTTTCCATTTATTTAGATCTTTTAATTTTTTTCAGTAATACTGTACAGTTTTTTAAATTTTATTTATTTTTAGATTTTATTTATTCATTGTTAGAGAGGAGAGAGAAAGAGAGAAGGGTAGGAGGAGCAGGAAGCATCAAGTCTTATATGTGCCTTGACTAGGCAAGCCCAGGGTTTTGAACCAGTGACCTCAGTGTTCCATGTTGATTCTTTGTGCATCGCGCCACTACAGTTCAGGCTGTATAGCTTTTTTTTTTCCATTTTTAAAAATTTTTTTATTTTTATTTATTCATTTTTAGAGAGGAGAGAAAGAGGGAGAGAGACAGAGAGAGAGAGGAGAGACAGAGAGAGAGAAGGGGGGAGGAGCTGGAAGCATCAACTCCCATATGTGCCTTGACCAGGCAAGCCCAGGGTTTCAAACTGGCGACCTCAGCATTTCCAGGTCGACGCTTTATCCACTGCGCCACCACAGGTCAGGCAGGCTGTATAGTTTTTTTTTTTTTTTTTTTTTTTTGCATTTTTCTGAAGCTGGAAACAGGGAGAGACAGTCAGACAGACTCCCGCATGCGCCCGACCGGGATCCACCCGGCACGCCCACCAGGAGGCGACGCTCTGCCCACCAGGGGGCGATGCTCTGCCCATCCTGGGCGTCGCCATGTTGCGACCAGAGCCACTCTAGCGCCTGGGGCAGAGGCCACAGAGCCATCCCCAGCGCCCGGGCCATCTTTGCTCCAATGGAGCCTTGGCTGCGGGAGGGGAAGAGAGAGACAGAGAGGAAGGCGCGGCGGAGGGGTGGAGAAGCAAATGGGCGCTTCTCCTATGTGCCCTGGCCGGGAATCGAACCCGGGTCCTCCGCACGCTAGGCCGACGCTTTACCGCTGAGCCAACCGGCCAGGGCCAGGCTATATAGTTTTTAATCTAAACATGATTCCTTGGCAAAATTGATTTCTATGTCTTTTATTCTTATTTTTTAAAAATTTTCTTTGTTTTGAGAGAAAGAGAGTTAGGAAGAAATGGAGGAGGAAAGGGGGGAGAGAAAGAGAGAGAGAAGCATCAACTTGCCATTCCACTCAGTTCCATTTAGTTGTGTACTTATTGATAGCTTCTTATATATAGCTTGACTGGGGGCGACCTTTGTGCACTGGGACAATGCCTCTTCTAGTGAGCCACCTGGCAAGGGCCTATATTTTATTTTATTTTTCCAGAGAGAGAGGAAGGGAGAGAGATTTGAGGAGGCGAGAGATGAGAAACATCAACTCATTGATGCTTCACTTTAGTTGTTTATTGATTGCTTTTCATATGTGCCTCGATTGTTGGGAGTGCCTCAAACTGAGCCAGTGACCCCTTGCTTAAGCCAGCAATCTTTGCGCTCAAGTCAGTGACCTTGGGATCATGTCAGTGACCCCTCACCTTAGCTGGTGACTTCATGGTTTGGAACTGAGGCCCTCATTGTCCCGAGAGGACACTCAGTCTATAGCACCACCACTAGTCAGGCAGTATTTTCTTTTTTTTCTTTTTTTGTATTTTTCTGAAGCTGGAAACAGGGAGGCAGTCAGACTGACTCCCGCGTGCGCCCTACCGGGATCCACCTGGCATGCCCACCAGGGGGCAATGCTCTGCCCATCTTGGGGCGTCGCTCTGCTGCAATCAGAGCCATTCTAGCGCCTGAGGCAGAGGCCACAGAGCCATCCCCAGTGCCCAGGCAAACCCTGCTCCAGTGGAGCCTTGGCTGCGGGAGGGGAAGAGAGAGGCAGAGAGGAAGGAGAGGGGGAGGGGTAGAGAAGCAGATGGGCGCTTCTCCTGTGTGCCCTGGCTGTGAATCGAACCCGGGACTCCTGCACGTCAGGTCGACACTCTACCACTGAGCCAACTGGCCAGGGCCAGGCAGTATTCTTTTTGATGCTCTTGTAAGTTGAATGGTATTCTTAAGTTCCATTTTGAAAAGGGAATTGCTGTTTTATACTGCTTATTGCTGAATGTATAAAATATAGCTGATCTATTTAAAAAAAACCTTATTTTTAATTTAGAAATTAAATTTAATGGGGTGACAATGGTCCACATAGGTTTCAGGTAAACATCTCTGTAGCACTTGGACTGTATGTTGCATTGTGGGCCCGTAACACAAATAGCTGATTCTTTTGTGTGTGTGTGTGTCAGAGATAGATAGGAACAGATAGGAAGGGAGATGAGAAGCATCAGTTCTTTGTTGCAGCACATTAGCTGTTCGTTGATTGCTTTCTCATATGTGCCTTGATGGGTGCTACAGCAGAATGAGTGACCCATTGCTCAAGCCAGTGACCTTGGGCTTAAGCCAGCAACTTTGACTTCAAGCTAGTGACCTTTGGGCTCAAGCCAGTAACCCCATGTTCAAGCTGGTAACATTGGGGTTTCCAAGCTGGGTCCTCTGCATCCCAGTCTGAAGCCCTAGCCACTGTGCTACCTCCTGGTCTGGCCCAAATTCCTGATTCTTTTTTTTTTTTTTTTGGTATTTTTCTAAGGTGAGAAGCAGGGAGGCAGAGAGACAAGACTCTTGCATATGCCCGACCAGGATCCACCTGGCAAGCCCACCAGGGGGCAATGCTCTGCCCATCTGAAGTGTTGCTCTGTTACAACTGGAGCCATTCTAGCACCTGAGGTGGAGGCCGTGGAGCCACCTGCAGTGCCCAGGCCAACTTTGCTCCAGTGGAGCCTTGGGTGCGGGAGGGGAAGAGAGAGACAGAGAGAAAGGAGAGGAGGAAGGGTTGAGAAGTAGATGGATGCTTCTCCTGTGTGCCCTGACCGAGTATCAAACCTGGGACTTCCATACGTCAGGCCGACACTGTACCACTGAGCCAGCCAGCCAGTGCCAAAGTTAAGTACTACTTTTATTTTAAAAATATTTTATTTTTATTTGTGTGAGAGAGAGAGACAGGAATGGAGAGAGATGAGAAGCATCAGTTCGTAGTTATGGCACTTTAGTTGTTCATTTATTGCTTTTCATACGTGCCTTGACCTGGGTAGGGGGGCCCTCTAGTCAAGCCAGTGACCTCTTGTTCAAGCCAGCAACCTTTGGGCTCGAGCCAGCGACCATGGGATCATTTCAAACCTGGACCTCAGTGTCCCAGGTATTGGGCTCTATCCACTGCTCCATCACTGGTCAGGCAGTTGAGCACTTTTAAATTTACGTACTTGTTGACCATTGGAACTGCTCAGGTGATCATATATATGAGGATCTGTTTTTGGACACTTTTTCCCACCAGATCAGTTTGTTTACCCAATGGCCAAAACCACATTATTTTAATTAGTATAGCTTTGTAATATAACTACCTCACTTGCAGATTCTACTTACGTGGTCATTCATTTCACCTTTTTCTAAAGTTAATTGTTGGTTCTTACCTACTTTGACGTATTTAATAAATGTTTCTTGGTTGCGTCTGGTTTATTACATGTCCTTTCCTTCTATTTTGCCCTTGTTAAGCTTTTAACTTTTTAAATAGAAATTGGTTACTGTTAACTACTGTTTAATTCTTTCAGGTCTACCTATTGCCTTAAATGTAAATAACATTTTAAGTAAAAATAGTATATTTTAGCCCCAACTTAATTAGTGTCAGACTCCATAGATTTGAAGGCAAAATCCATAAGAATACTGCCCCTACTTCAGAAGCCAGTCACAAGTGGGGTCCCTAAGCTACCTAGACTTCTGACTAATTGGCTACAAATATAGGGGTGCCTGTGAATTCTCTCAGGTTTGCTAATTCACTAAAATCACAGAACTCAGGAAAGCACCTTATATTGAACAGTTTTATTATAAAGAATACAGATTAGGACCAGCCAAATTAAGAGACATATAGGGCAAGGTCAGGAGGGTCTGAACTATGAAGTTTTCATGCCCTCTCCCCAAGAGAAACACAAAGCATGTTGCCTTCCTGGCATATTGAGGTATTCACCAACCAGGAAACTACAGTGAGTTTTGGTGTCCAGAGTTTTAGTTGAGGTTCTGTTGAGTAGGTTCAGTTAATCAAATCATTGGCCAGGTTATTGAACTCAATCTCCAGTCTCCCTCTCTTCCCTGGTGGTCATGCTGTTTTAAGTCCAAATTGGTCTTCTAGGCCTTGGCCAGTTGGCTTAGTGGTAGAGTGTTGGCCTGGCATATGGAAGTCACAGGTTCGATTCCCAGTCAGGACACACAGGAGAAACAACTATCTGCTTCTCCCTCCTACCCCCTGCCTTCTCTTTCTCTCTCTTCCCCTCCTGTAGCCATGGCCTGATTGATTTGAGAATGTTGGCCTGGGTGCTGAGGATGTCTCCATGGAGCTTCTGCCTTAGGTGCTAAGAATAGTTTGGTTCTGAGCCTGGCCCCAGACAAGCATTGCCAGTTGGGCGCATTCGGGAGTCTGTCTCTCTATCTCTGCTTCTCTTACATTAAAAAAAATAGCTCTTCTGGTAATCAACCCCATCTTGAAGCTGTCTCCTGACTATGAATCATCTTAATAGCATAATCTTAAGTGTGATCCAGTGGGCTCCTGAATGACAGAGACACTTCTATCACTCAGGAATTTTCAAGGGTTTTGGAAGCTCTGCCAGGAACCTTAGAGATAGACCAGGAAAAATCTTTATTGTACAAAAAGTTTAAAACCACATGATGAAAAAGTAGTACTTCTTTGTTTCACATCTCTTCAGTGAGAGTAGGGGAGGCAGAGACAGACTCCCGCATGCACCCTGACCATTATCCACCCATCAAGCCCACTAGGGGGTGATAACCTGCCCATTTGGAGCCCTGCCTCCATTGCAACCGGAGCCATTTTTTAGTGCCTTTGGTGGAGGCCATGGAGACATCCTCAGCGCCTGGGGCCAATTTGCTCTAGTCGAGCCATGGCTGCAGGAGAGGAAGAGAGGAGAGACAGAGAAGTGGGAGGTGAAGGGGTGGAGAAGCAGATGGTGTCTCTCCCGTGTCCCCTGACTGGGAATCAAATCTATGACTTCCACATGGCAGGCTGATGCTCTACCACTGAGCCAACTGACCAGGACCTAATTGTTTCTTGTGATATTTGCCTCTGTCTAAGTCAGGGGTCTCAAACTCGTGGCCCGCAGGCCGCATGCGGCCCGCCGAACAATTTTGTGCGGCCCGCAGACTAATCCACGGGCTTACTTAATTTTATCCAAAATATTTTGAACTTCGTGGATTAGTCTGCGGGCCGTACAAAATTGTTCGGCAGGCCGCGAGTTTGAGACCCCTGGTCTAAATCATGTACTTTATGTGAACTAATTATCAGTATGACATGTTATTCAAGTCTTTTGGCTCTTGTATTCTCTCTCATTTTGTCAGTATAGTTATCACAAAAACAAGTTTTTTTAATGTTAAGATGTATAAATGTTCAATACTGCTGAGCTATGGTATACAAGTAGTGTATCATAAACATGTTTCCTTGTATAACTGTCTTTTCAGTAGTTAATTACTGTCATTTTTTTCTTTTTCTTTTTTTTCCTAAGTACCTGGTGCTAATTCTCAAATTCTTAAATTAAACCTGAAATCCCTGAGTTCATTCAGACTCAGATAACACACACTAATTTAAGAAAGTAAAATTGTTTTTCTTTTTTTAAATTTTGAAAAAAAAATCAGCCTTGTATTTTTATTAAAGAGAGTTAGAAAGAGACTACACCTGGCAACCGAGGGGTGAGGTATTGACCTGAAAGGTGAGGTGGGCTCCAGACCTGGACTTGCAGGGGCAGGCTAGGCTGATGGTATGGATGTGGCCCAGGAGACCAAGTCCTGGCAGCAGCTGAGGAGGTGCCTAAGGGTGAGTTTTTGTAACTGGGGGGATGAACTGGTTCTGCAGAGGTTACAGGGTAGATTGGGTTGACCTGGAATGTCTCTGAAGCCGTCCTTCCTTTTCTACCTAGATCATCCACTGGTCCTGATCCTTTCTGTTCGTTGTCTTCCATGTTCACTTCATTGACCTCTCCATCAGGTGACTCATCATAGCCATCATAGCTTCATCTGATCCATGCCCTACATGTCTCTGAGTTCTCTTCACTGTCTTCTGGTTGTCTTCATCCTCCTTTTCCTCATCATCATATTGTTCTGAGGCTGGCTTGCCAATAGGTACCAGGTTGTTGTCTTTCTCTGTGATGCTCTAGAGCCAGGCTTGATGCTGCTGTTCTTCCGGCTGCAGCTCTTTCAGACAAGGTCAATTTAGATTAAACCACAGTCTCAGTCACACGGGGGAAGAGGGAAATAGGTGGACACAGCTCCTAGGCATACCAGGAAGTGGCAGCCAGTGGTCAGCTGGAAGCACCTCTTTCCGCCTGGGTGGAAGGACCCACCAGAATCTGTGACGCACCCAGGGAAAGTAAATTTTTTTTGTCTCCTGGATAATTGCTCTTTATTCTCCTTTGCCAATCTGAACTGGTCGTTCTCTTAAGACCTTAGAAAGCTAGCTGCCTTTTTCGGATTTCACTTTGCTATCATTCTATTACATTTTTAAAAAATCATTATGCTATGTGTTTTTTCAATCAAGAAATTTGTGTTCTTTGGTTTTAGAACATTTTTAGTATTTGTCTAATATTTTTTACTTTCATTTTCTTTCTTTTTGTATCTCTTTTTTGAAACTTCTTATGGTTGGATGTTTCATTTTATTTTGTTATCTGTTTGCTCAACTTTATGTTGAGATTTCATTGATTTCTAACTTAACTAAATCTTATTGCAGCTATCAGTTTCAATGTTCAAGAACTCTTCTGTTTTCTTTTGCACTCCACATTCCCTTTTCCCAGTAGATTTCTTTTTTCCTATTAATTTAATAAGCACCAGTTTGGTGGAAGATATGTTATAGGTTCTTCTAATATACACCCTTAGTACCTGTGCATATCTTCTTTTTTTTTTTTTTTTTTTCCACAGAGACAGAGTCAGAGAGAGGGACAGACAGGAACGGAGGAACAGAGAGAGATGAGAAGCATCAATCATCAGTTTTTCATTGCGACACCTTAGTTGTTCATTGATTGCTTTCTCATATGTGCCTTGATTGTGAGCCTTCAGCAGACCGAGTAACCCCTTGCTCAAGCCAGCGACCTTGGGTCCAAGCTGGTGAGCTTTGCTCAAACCACGTGAGCCTGTGCTCAAGCTGGCGACCTCAGGGTCTCAAACCTGGGTCCTCCGCATCCCAGTCCGACGCTCTATCCACTGCGTCACCACCTGGTCAGGCCTGTACATATATATCTTTTATCCTAGTCTCTATTAAATAACATTCTACTGTCAACTTGTTTGTTTCCTGCACTGGTCTGTAAATTCTTTGTGTGTAGGGACTGTGATTTTTTGGTAATCCCTGGGCCCAACAAAATTCGTCTGGTACATTACAGACCCTCATAATAGTTATCTCTCAGTATCTGCGGAGGATTGGCACCAGGAACCCCCCCACCCCAAACCATAATTGACAGATGCTCAAGCCTCTTATATAAAATAACACAGTATTTGCACATAACCTACAAAAATTCTGTATACTTTATATTTTGTTTATTTTTTTTTAGTGAGGGGGCTGGGGGAGAGAGAGAGGGACAGATGAACAGACATGCAGAAAGGGAGAGAGATGAGAAGCTCAATTTATAGGCGAGGTACTTTAGTCGTTCATAGTTGCTTTCTTATACTTATCTTGATTGGGGGGGCTCTGGCTGAGCCAGTGACCCCTTGCTCAAGCCAGCGACCATGGGATCATGTCTATCCTGTGCTCAAGCTGGTGACCTCACACTCAAGCTGGTAAGCCTTTGTCAAGCCAGTGACCTCCTGGGTTTTGAGCCGGGGTCCTCAGCGTCCCAGGTTGATCCACTGTGCTGCCATATGATCAGGCTCTTCTGTATTCTTTACATCATCTTTAGAGATTGCTTTTTAGTATCTAATGCAATGTCAATGCTATGTAAGTACTTACTATGGTATTGTTAGTGTAGACACAAGCATCAGTAGGCCTAATTATATAGTAGTACATACACATCAGCAACAACTAACTTTTTCCCCTGAATATTTGCCATCTGTGGTTGGTAAAATCCTTGGATGCCGAACCCTCAGATACAGAGGACTGACTGTAAGTATTGACTGAAGGAGCTTATCCATAGTACTCTAAGCTTTTAAGTGGGGTTTCAGAGTAGACTCAATATGTCATATTGATTTGTTGCATTGATTATGTACAGCCAATAAAAAAAGCAGCTTTTTGCTTTAAATTAATTGATGTGTACCAGTAATTGGTTTTCCCATATTCTTGCTTAGATAATCTTTCATCTAGTTTATTTGGATAGAGACTTTTTAGAAGTACGAAACTTCAGGGTTCACAAAATCCTCCTGCCAAGACAAAACTTCATGCATTATGCATAAAGTTTTTATTGAAAGATAAGGAGAGATCTTTTCTGAGAATGTTTCTAACTTAGAACTGGTTTAATTTCTCAGAAAGATGTGAAATCAGTGATTTCAGTGGGATTCTCAGTTACTGCAAACAAAATTCAGGTTGTGAGGCTAAATGAAGATACAAGCTTTCCCCTACATTTTGGAAGTTACAAAGATGAGAAGTATTATTAAGTGTGAATTCTAGATTACTTGATGTAGAATGGCATTTATGTATAAAAATATACATATAAAAACATAATAGGAAAAGGGAAAAGAAAGAACTTGTTTTGCTTAACCTTAAAAACAGAAAGGAAAACTGGACTGTGATGATTGTAAAATAATAAATTTATTAAAAACCATTGAGTTGCTATTTTTAAAATGGGTGAATTTTATGTTATGTAACTTAGTATAAAGCTGTTTAAAAAATAAATAGCTGTTTTCACAAATTCAGATTTTTGAAAGGGGGAAGTTTTTGCTTTCACATTTAAATCTGTAATCCAGGGGTTGGAAACCTTTTTGGCTGAGAGAGCCATGAACGCCACATATTTTAAAATGTAATTCCATGAGAGCCATACAACGACCCGTGTACATTATGCATTATCCAATAAAAATTTGGTGTTGTCCCGGAGGACAGCTGTGATTGGCTCCAGCCATCTGCAACCATGAATATGAATGGTAGGAAATGGATTGTAATACGTAAGAATGTTTTATATTTTTAACATTGTTATTTTTTTAATTAAAAGATTTGTCTGTGATCCAGGTGCAGCCATCAAAAGAGCCACATCTGGCTCGTGAGCCATAGGTTCCCGACCCCTGCTGTGATCCATTTTGGCTTAGTTATTGTGTATGGTGTGAGGGGAGGAGTTGGAAGTTCCCGTTTTTCCATGCAAATATCTTGGCGCTCTAGCATTATTTATTTATTTATTTAAATTAATTTTAATGGGATGACATTGATAAATCAGGGTACATATGTTCAGAGAAAACATCTCTAGGTTATTTTGACATTTGATTATGCTGCATTCCCATCACCCAAAGTCCAACTGGCTTCCGTCACCTTCTAACTGGTTTTCTTTGTGCCCCTCCCCTCTCCCAAACCCCTCCCTCTTCTCCCCCCCACCCCGTAACCCCCACACTCTTGTCCATGTCTCTGAGTCTCATTTTTATGTCCCACCTATATATGAAATCATACAGTTCTTAGTTTTTTCTGATTTACTTACTTCGCTCAGTATAATGTTATCAGGGTCCATCCATGTTGTTGTAAATGATCCGATGTCATCATTTCTTATGGCTGAGTAGTAGTCCATAGTGTATATGTACCAAAGCTTTTAATCCACTTGTCCACTGACGGACACTTGGGCTGTTTCCAGATCTTCGCTATTGTGAACAATGCTGCCATAAACATGGGAGTGCATTTCTTCTTTTCAAACAGTGCTATGGTGTTTTTGGGGTATATTCCTAAAAGTGGTATAGCTGGGTCAAAAGGCAGTTCGATTTTTAATTTTTGAGGAATCTCCATACTGTTTTCCACAGTGGCTGCACCAGTCGGCATTCTCACCAGCAGTGCAGGAGGGTTCCCCTTTCTCCACATCCTTGCCAGCACTTATTCTGTGTTGTTTTGTTGATGAGCGCCATTCTGACTGGTGTGAGGTGATATCTCATTGTGGTTTTAATTTGCATTTCTCTAATGATTAGTGATGTTGAGCATTTTTTCATATGCCTATTGGCCATCGGTATGTTCTCTTTGGAGAAGTATCTATTCATTTCTTTCACCCATTTTTTGATTGGATTGTTTGTCTTCCTGGTATTGAGTTTTACAAGTTCTTTATAAATTTTGGTTATTAACCCCTTATCGGATGTATTGTCAAATATATATATTCTCCCATTGTGTAGTTTGTCTTTTTATTCTGTTCTTACTGTCTTTAGCTGTGCAAAAGCTTTTTAGTTTGATATAGTCCCATTTGTTTATCCTGTCTTTTATTTCACTTGCCCACGGAGATAAATCAAGTATATTGCTGCGAGAGATGTCAGAGAACTTACTGCCTATGTTTTCTTCTGAGATGCTTATGGTTTTACAGCTTACATTTAAGTCTTTTATCCATTTTGAATTTATTTTTGGTAAATGGTGTAAGTTGGTGGTCTAGTTTCATTTTTTTGCAGGTAGTTGTCCAATTTTCCCAACACCATTTGTTGAAGAGGCTGTCTTTACTCCAATGTATGCTCTTACCTCCTTTGTCAAACATCAGTTGTCCATCTAGCATTATTTATTGGGAAGACTTACTTTCCCTATTAAATTGCCCTGGTGGGTTGGAAAATCAGGTGACTGTATATATTGGTGGGTTTGGGGTTTTTTTTGGATTCAATTTAGTTTCATTTGTGTATTCTTTTGCCAGTCCATAAGGTCTTGGTGATAGTAGGGATAAGTCTTGGAGTCTGGTACTGTAAGCCTTCAACTTCTGATAATAAATAGAAATCCAGTTGAGTTTTGTATGTTCATCTTTGATGGCCTTGCTAAATTAACTTAATAATTTTAATTCCTTTGGATTTTCTACATATACAATTGTGTTGCCTATGACAAAAGTTAGTTTTTTTCCTTTCCATTCTTTATGCCTATTCTCTCTCTTGCTTTATTGTATTGGTTGGACTTTCAGTAATAACTTAAAATTAAATTTTGTGAGTGGTCATTCATGTCTCTTGATCTTATAGAAAATCAGTATTTCTAGTTTGTTGTGGTAAACTAATCGGTTATACTTAAGTTATAGCTGGGTTGGTTAGGTAGTTAATAGCGTAAAATGAAAGTAATTAGGAGTCAATTGAATAGGCAAAGACACTCATAGCAAGCTAACTAACATAGACTTTAATTCACTCTTGGTTAAGATGAGTGACCAGTTAAGTCTAGGTCCTTGCTTTGGTGGGGCCCTGAACGAACTTGCTTGGAGAGGCAGAGAGGTTCACAGCAGTTGCCAAATGGTCATGGTGGGCGATCTGGAGTCTGCGTTGGAGTCTCAGGTGAATGATTTGATCTTCACCCAGCTACTTATATCTGGTTTGGCCACTCATCACGTCATCAGGTAACATTATTTCACTTAAAACATAAGTCAAGGCCTGGCTAGTTGGCTCAGTGGTAGAGCGTCGGCCTGGCGTGCAGGAGTCCCAGGTTCGATTCCCGGCCAGGGCACACAGGAGAAGTGCCCATCTGCTTCTCCACCCCTCTTCCTCTCCTTCCTGTCTCTCTCTTCCCCTCCCGCAGCTGAGGCTCCATTGGAGCAAAGTTGACCCCGGGCGTTGAGGATGGCTCCATGGCCTCCGCCTCAGGCGCTAGAATGGCTCTGGTCCCAACAGAGGAACGCCCCAGATGGGTGGAGCATCGCCCCCTGGTGGGCATGCCGGGTGGATCCCCATCGGGTGCATGCAGGAGTCTGTCTGACTGCCTCCCTGTTTCCAACTTCAGAAAAATACAAAAAAAAAAAAAAGAAAGCAAGCCATAAGTCACACATGGTCTTGATAAGATTAACAGATAAAGTTATCAGAAAAGGGAGTAAACCCATTAAGCCTTGGTAATCGGGTCTTTTACATAGTGGGCTTTTACATAAGAAATAGTTAATCACATTGTTTCACACATGGTATGCAGTTAAAACATATGGAGTTATTTCAAAAGGACGTAAACTGGTTACACTTAAATCACTCTTAGTTTCCTTTTTACGTTTTATATTAAGTTGTTTTTATGTTTACTATAACTAGTTGGATGTGTAAGTTTTTTGTAATTCCTTGTATCACATTGAGAACCTTTCTTGTCCTGATTTCCTGAGTGTTAAAAATGAGTGTTGAATTTTATCAAATGATTTTGTTGTTTACATTAAGCTGTCATATATTTCACTTTCTTTACTTTGTTAATGTGGTTACATTGCTTTTTGAGGGAGTATGGGGCAAGGACTTGAAATGCTATACCAACCAGCCTTGCATTCCTGGATAAGTATAACCTGGTCATGTTCTTTTTAAGATTGCTAGATTTAATTTGCCAGTATTTTATTGAGAATTTTTGCATCTAAATTTGTAAAGGATATTTATTGGTAATTTTATTTAATTAATTTATTTGAGAGAGAGGCAGAGACAGAGAGACAGGAATAGACAGACAAGGAGAGAGAGGAGAAGCATTCACTTGTAGTTGCAGCACCTTAGTTGTTCATTGATTGCTTCAGATTGTTCCTTGACCAGGGGGCTCCAGTGTGCCAGTGACTCTTTGCTCAAGCCAGTGACCTTGGGCTTCAGCCAGCAACTTTGGTGTCATGTCTATGATTCCACGCTCAAGCTGGTGACCTCAGGAATTTAAACCTGGGTCCTCAGTGTCATAGGCTATTTACTGGGCTGATCAGATGGTAATTTTATTTCTGATTAATTGTTTTCAGGGTTATGCTTTCTTCATGAAACAAGTTATAATTTGTTTTATTCTTGTGTATTTTCTGAATTTGTGTAAGATTGGTATTTTTCATTATGTGTTTGATAGACTTTCAGGGAAACCATGAAGTTTTGTTGGCAGGTTTCAAATCACAAATTCAATTTCTCTGTTGTTTTCTATTTCATTGATTTCCCCCACATTCCCATCTGCATTTTTTTCTATTTCCTTTGGGTTTAATTTGCCTATTTTAGATCAGGGGTTGGTAGACTAAGACCTATGGACCATAACTATACCACTGTTTGTTTTTATATTGCCTGCACACTAAGAATGGTTTTTATATTTTTAAATAGTTGTGGAACAGAAAAGAATATTTTTTCATGTGTGAAAATGATATAAAATTCAAATTGCAGTGTCTATTTGTTGGAATATAGTTATGCTCACTTATCTGTGCTTTCTTTTATGCTACAGTAGCTGAGTATTGAGTAGTTGCAGTAGAGACTATGGAACTCAAAGCCCAAAATATTTGCTACTTAGCTTTTTACAAAAAACTTAGCCCCTGACTGAATTATTGATTTTAGGCCTTTATTTTAAAGTTAAAAACTTTTCTTTGAGCACTGCTTTAGGTGCATTGTATAAATTTTAATGTATTGTGTTGATATTTGTTAGTGATTTATAGTTTGATTCTATTGTTAAAAACGTGACTAAAAACCTTTGAGATAGAAATTCATTGTGACTTTATTGCCTAGCATATGATCTGCTTTGACGAATACTTCATGCACAATCGAAAATGATGTATGTATTGTACAGTTGTTGAATATGGTGGTTATTATTATATAAAGTCTTACAGATATGTTTGGTAGTATTGATGTTCAATTCTTCTGTTTCTTGAGGTTTTGTGGAGGTTTTTTTGCATGTCTTATCAGTTACTGAGAAAGGTATTTTATAAAGTCTCACTATAATTTGGATTTGTTTCTCTTTTTAGTATTGTAAGTTTTTGATTTAAGTAATTTGAAGCTATATGATAAAGGTATGCATACATTTAGGAACTCTTTTTTTTTTTTTTTTTTAGGGAGAGAGAGAGAGAGACAAGAAGCATCAACTTACAGTTGCTGCACTTTAGTTGTTTACTGATTGGTTCTCATTTTTGCCTTGACTAGGGGTTACAGCCAAGCTAGTGACCCATTGCTCATGTCTATGATCCCATGCTCAAGCTGTTAACCCTGTGCTCAAGCTGGTGAACCTGTGCTCAAGTTGATCTCAGGGTTTCAAACTTGGGTTCTCAGTATCACAGGTGGATGCTTTATCCACTGTGCCACCATGGGTCAGGCTAGAATTGTTATGTCTTTTTTTTTTTTTTAAGTGAGAGGAGGGAAGAAAGAGGCAAGCAGGATCCACCTGGCAACTCCTGTCTGGGGTTGATACTTAAATCAGCTGAGCTATCCTCAGCACCTGAGGCCAATGCTCGGACCATTTGAGCCACTGGCTGCAAGAGGGGAAGAGAAAAGGGAGAGGGAGGGAAAGCAAAGCAGATGGTTGCTTCTTCTGTGTGCCCCTACCGGAAATTGAACCTAGGACATGCACACACACAACTGATGCTCTATCCAGTTAGCCAGCCAGCCAGGGCCCGTTATGTCTTCTTCATGTATTGAGGCCAGAAAATATTTATAATGCCCTTTTTTATTTATTTATGTATGTATGTACGTTGTGTATGTATGTATTTTTCTGAAGTGAGAAGCAGGGAGGCAGAGAGACAGACTCCCACATGGGCTTGACCGGGATCCACCCAGCATGCCCACTAGGGGGCAATGTTCTGCCCGTTTGGGCCGTTGCTCTGTTGCAACCAGAGCCATTCTAGCGCCTGAGGTGGAGGCCATGGAGCCATCCTCAGCGCTTGGGCCAACTTTGCTCCAATGGAGCTTTGGCTGTGGATGGGGAAGAGAGAGAGAGAGAAAGGAGAGGGGGAAGGGTGGAGAAGCAGATGGGCACTTCTCCTGTGTGCCCTGGCCAGAATCTAATCTGGGATTTCCAATGCCAGGCCAGTGCTCTACCACTGAGCCAACTGGCCAGGGCTGGCCTTTTAAAAAAAAAAACTTCTAATGGTACTTTCAATAAATTTTTTTTTTGTGAGAGGGAGATGAAGGGAGAGAAAAGAGAAACATCAACTGGATGTTGCAGCATTTTACTTGTTCATGGATTGCTTCTCATATGTACCTTGATGGAAAAGGGGGGAGGGCTTTAGCTGAGCCAGTGACCTTGGGCTTTAAGCCAGTGATATGTGGGCTCAAACCAGCAACCATGGATCATATTGATGATCGCATGCTCAAGCTGGCTACCTTGGGATTTCCAATCTGGGACGCCAGTATCCCAGGTCGACACTCTTATCTACTGTGCTACCACTGGTCGGGCTGATGGTACTCTTTTAAAGTCTACTTTGTTTGATATTATTGAGCCATATTGGCCATATTCTGATTTTCTATTTGTATGATTTTATCTTTTTCCTTCCTTTAACTTTCTGTGTCTTGGAATTAAAGTGTATGTGTGTTTTAAACAGCTTATATTGATAGTTAGGACTTTGTTCTTTGTCCACTGTTCAGATTTCTTGACTTTTAATTGGACTGTTTCTTCATTTAAAATTATTACTGATATTGCTGGGTTTAAAGCATTTTATCATGATATTTTCTTTTTCTCTCATCTGTTCTTTGATTATACTTCTGTTTGAATTTGGATCGAATTTTAAAATTTTTGTTTTCATTGCCTGTTGGTTTTTTAGCTATACCTCTATTTTTTTTTTCTTTTTTGTAATTGTAGTATTAGTTTGTTCAGGTTGACATAACAAAATACTCTAAGGCTAAGTGGCTCAAACACAAAAATTTCTTTTTCTCACAGTTCCGGAGGCTGGAAAGTCCAAGATAATGGTTTTGGCAGTGTTTTTTTTTGTTGAGAGCTCTTACAGCTACCACATAGTGGGGAGAGATTTCCCCACCTTTATGACTTTATTTAACCATAATTTTGTCAAGACCATATCTCACTGTATAGTCACATTAATGGGTAGGGCTTCAATGTATGAATTTGGGAGGGACACAATTTCAATCCATAGCAATAGTTATAAAGATAATATGTATCCTTAATTTCTCAAGTAGAATTGAATTAATATTATAATAGTCATGAACAGCTAATATCCTTAATTGTTCATGTCTTTGTTATTAACCCCCAAAACATTTTATTTTCAATAGTCAGTAGTCATTTAATGAAGTATAAGAAAAACAGTCTTTTATATTTACTCATATATTGATTTTCTCCTGTGTCTTTTCATTTCTTTCTCGATTTATAAAGACTTCCTTTAGTATTTTTTTAACTTTTAAAAAATTGAGGTATAGTTTACTGCCATAAAATTTATCCTTTGCAGTGTATATTTCAGTGATTTTTTAGTATATTTACAGAATTATACAGGTATAACTACAGTCATTTTCAGGACATTCCCCCCCCCCCCCCCCCAAATCTTGTGCTCTCTGCTAGTCATTTCCCATTCTTCTCAGCCACTCCTCAACCCTACATCAAATCATACACAACTATGAGTCTCCTTTTTGTTTGTCTAGATTTGTCTACTCGAGACATTTTGTACAAATGGAATTGTATGTGAATATTTTTGTGTATGTGCTTGGTTTCTTTTACTTAGTTTAATGTTTTTAAGGTTTATACATGTTGTATCATGTATCAGTGCCTCAATTCTTTTTATTGCTGAATAATATTACTTTGAGGATAATACCACATTTTATTTATCCATTCATCAGTTGGTAGACATTGAAGTTGTTTCTACATTTGGACTTGTGAATAATGTTGCCATGAACATTTGTGTACCAGTTTTCATGTGAGAACAGTTCTGGGTGGTGCTAAACTCATTCTACCCCACTGAATTGTCTTAACACTCTTGGCAATTGAAAATTAATTGATATAAATGTGGGCACTGATTAATGGACTCTGAATTCTGTTCATTTGCTCTGTATTTTTAGCCTTATGCCAATAAAACACTGTTTTGATTACTGTAGCTTTGTATTAAGTTTTGAAATTAGGAAGTATGAGTTCTCAGAACTTTTTATTTTTCAAAAAATTGGGGGTCTGTTTTTGGGTCTCGTGCATTTCCATATTAATTGTAAGATCAGTTTGTCATTTTCCACAAAAATTTCAGGTGAGTTTTGAGAGAGATTGTGTTGAGTCTGCAGATGACTTTCAGGGAGTATGGCTGTCTTAACAATACTAAGTCTTCTAGTATGTAAATATGGGGATATTTGTCCTTTTTAAAATTGTCTTTAATATCTTTCAACAGTGTTTTGTAGACTGTGTGTGTGTGTGTGTGTATAAAAGTCTTACACTTCTTTGGTTCAGTTTGTTCCTAAGTATTTTATTCTTATTGATGCTGTTGCAAATGGAATTATTTGATTTCATTTTTGATGTATATTCCTAGTGTGTAGAAATACAGGTTTTTTTTGTGTGTATTGATCCTGGATCCTGCAATCTTGCTACTCATTTATACCAATAGTTTTTTAGTGGATTTTAAAGAATTTTCTGTATACAAGACTATGTGGTCTATGAGTGGAGAATTTTTCTTTTTCATCTATAGGTCTTTTATTTATTTTTCTTTGCTGATCACCTTCATAAACTTCTTGTACAATTGAGTAGAAGTAGTGAGATCTAACATCTTTGTCTTGTTTCTGATCTTAGGAGGTAGTATTTCTTTTTTTAATTTTAATTTTTATTAATTTTTTCTTTTCAAAGTGAGAGGAGGGGAGATAGAATCCTCTGTATATGCCCCAAGCAGGATCCACCTGGTAACCCATTTGGAGCCAATGCTTGCAACTGAGCTATTTTTAGCACCTGAGGCGAAGGTGCCTTGGAGCCACCCTCAGTGCTCAGGGCTGATGTGCTCTAAACAATTGAACCATGGCTGTGGGAGGAGAAGAGAGAGAGGGAAGGAAAAGGAGGAGGGGTGGAGAAGCAGGTGGTCGCTTCTTCTGTGTGCCCTGACTGGGAATTGAATCTGGGATATTCACACACCAGGCTGACACTGAGCCAATCTGCCAGGACCCAGAAGGTAGTATATCTTATACAGTTTAAGTTCTCTCAGTTGTCTAAAAATGTCTTCAACTTTATTTATTTATTTTTAAACATCTCTAGCCTGACCAGGCGGTGGTGCAGTGGATAGAGTGTTGGACTGGAGTGTGGAAGACCCAGGTTCGAGACCCTGAGGTCACCAGCTTGAGCGCGAGCTCATCTGGCTTGAGCAAAAAAAAAAAAAAAAAGCTTACCAGCTTGGATCCAAGGTCGCTGGCTCGAGCAAGGGGTCACTCGATCTGCTGAAGGCCTGTGGTCAAGGCACATATGAGAAGGCAATCAGTGAACAACTAAGGTGTCGCAATGAGAAACTGATGCTTCTCATCTCTCTCTGTTTCTGTCTGTCCCTGTCTATCCCTCTCTCTGACTCTCTCTCTGTAAAAATTAAATAAATAACCTGACCAGGTGGTGGCGCAGTGGATAGAGCGTCGGACTGGGATGCGGAAGGACCCAGGTTCGAGACCCCGAGGTCGCCAGCTTGAGCACGGGCTCATCTGGCTTGAGTAAAGAGCTCACCAGCTTGGACCCAGGGTCGCTGGCTCCAGCAGGGGGTTGCTTGGTCTGCTGAGGGCCCACGGTCAAGGCACATGTAAGAAGGCAATCAATGAACAACTAAGAAGTCTCAACGCACAACGAGAAAACTGATGATTGATGCTTCTCATCTCTCTCCGTTCCTGTCTGTCTATCTCTGCCTCTGTAAAAACAAACAAACAAACAAACAAAAAAAACCCAAAATAAATTTTAAAAAAAATTAAATAAATAAATAAACATCTCTAGATTTTTTTTTTTTTAAATTTTATATCTTTCTGAAGCTGGAAACGGGGAGAGACAGTCAGACAGACTCCCGCATGCGCCCAACCGGGATCCACCCAGCACACCCACCAGGGGGCGATGCTCTGCCCACCAGGGGGCGATGCTCTGCCACGACCAGAGCCACTCTAGCGCCTGGGGCAGAGGCCAAGGAGCCATCCCCAGTGCCCAGGCCATCCTTGCTCCAATGGAGCCTTGGCTGCGGGAGGGGAAGAGAGAGACAGAGAAGAAGGAGAGGGGGAGGGGTGGAGAAGCAGATGGGCACTTCTCCTGTGTGCCCTGACTGGGAATCGAACCCGGGACTTCTGCACGCCAGGCCGACGCTCTACCACTGAGCCAGCCGGCCAGGGCCAACATCTCTAAATTTTTTTTTTTAATTTAATTAATTTTTTACAGAGACAGAGAGTGAGTCAGAGAGAGGGATAGACAGGGACAGACAGGATGGAGAGAGATGAGAAGCATCAATCATTAGTTTTTCGTTGCGCATTGCAACACCTTAGTTGTTCATTGATTGCTTTCTCATATGTGCCTTGACCGTGGGCCTTCAGCAGACTGAGTAACCCCTTGCTTGAGCCAGCGACCTTGGGTTCAAGCTGGTGGGCTTTTGCTCAAACCAGATGAGCCTGCGCTCAAGCTGGCAACCTTGGGGTCTCGAACCTGGGTCCTCTGCATCCCAGTCCAACGCTCTATCTACTGTGCCACCACCTTGGTCAGGCGAAAAATGTCTTCAACTTTAAAGGTTTCTTTTGCTAGATTCAGAACATTAAGTTGACTCTTTCAGTACTTTATGATAGGTGTCATTCAACGGTCTTCTGTCTTTATTATTTCCAATGAGTAGTCAGTCTGTTGTTCTCTTTGTTGTTCCCCTAATGCAGGGGTCTCAAACTCGCGGCCCGCCGAACAATTTTGTGCGGCCCGCAGACTAATCCACAAAGTTCAAAATATTTTGGATAAAATTAAGTAAGCCTAGGGTCCTACTTGTATTTTTCATTTCTCTAGCATCCTAGCTAGATATTAGCTTAGTTAACAGCAGTTGTGATGCGAACTACAGTTTCTGGTCGTTTTGTGACACTGAGTAAACTGCATGTACGATTGTGCTTGTTGTACTGATTTTTTTTTTTTTTTGCATTTTTCTGAAGCTGGAAACAGGGAGAGACAGTCAGACAGACTCCCGCATGCGCCCGACCGGGATCCACCCGGCACGCCCACCATGGGGCGATGCTCTGCCCACCAGGGGACGATGCTCTGCCCATCCTGGGCGTCGCCATGTTGCGACCAGAGCCACTCTAGCGCCTGAGGCAGAGGCCACAGAGCCATCCCCAGCGCCCGGGCCATCTTTGCTCCAATGGAGCCTTGGCTGCAGGAGGGGAAGAGAGAGACAGAGAGGAAAGCGCGGCGGAGGGGTGGAGAAGCAAATGGGCGCTTCTCCTGTGTGCCCTGGCCGGGAATCGAACCCGGGTCCTCCGCACGCTAGGCCGACGCTCTATCGCTGAGCCAACCGGCCAGGGCCTGTACTGATTTTTTTTTTGTTTTCAACTGCAGTGAGAAAAGTGTTGCGTAACAGTTGCCTTTTGTAGACCTAGTGCGGCCCGTCGAATGGCTGTGATCTCGCTCTGCGGCCCACATGCTGAGTTGAGCTTGAGACCCCTGCTCTAGTGTAATGTGTTCTTTTCCTCTGCTGTTTATAAGGTTTTTTCTTTGGATCTTCAATTTTCAGCAGCCTGACCTTGATGTGTCTAGGCATGCCTTTCTATATATTTGTTCTCCTTGGTGTTTGTTAAACTTTTTGAATCTAGAGGTTAATGTCTTTCCACTTTAGGAATATTTTGGTTCATTTTTTGTCTTCAAATGTTTCTTCTTCTGCCTTTTTGGAAGGGTAGATACTAGTATGTTAGGTTAAAGTCTTTCCACTTTTGGAATATTTTGGTTCATTTTTGTCTTCAAATGTTTCTTCTTTCTCCTGCCGTTTTGGAAGGGTAGTTACTAGTATCTTAGATCATTTGTTGTTGTCCCACAGGTCTCTGTCACACTTTCTTTGTTTTCCTCTATTTTTCAGTTTAGGGGATTTACTTTCAGCTCCCCCACATTTCAGATGTTAAGGTTGTGATTGGACTTGGTATCTTAAGTGTAAGTTCTCTGTTTTCAGGCTAGTCTTGCTGTATCATTCCTGCTTATTTTGCAGAAGTCCCCTGGAGGATACTCGGTGGAAGTGAGGACTAGTTGTCTTTGGGGTCTATCCAGAGTCGGATTTAACGGCAGGAGCACCAGACATGTACCCTGTGCCCCGACTTCTGAAGGGCCCTGCAAAACCCCAACTTTACAGTTTTTTCTAATGACACCAAGTTTGGTTTCATATGTGCAGTTTTAACATGAATAGTACATAATATTTTTTATTTATTTAAAAATATGGTTAACATGTATTTTTATGTATTTTTATTTTCCCTGTCTCTTTTTTTTAAAGGGCCCAATATTTTCTTCTGCGCTCAGAGCCTCAACCGACCTTAATCCGCCTCTGGTTCTGCCAGACTCTAGTCTGCTTATACTCAGTCATTACAAGTTTGACTGGTTTTGGCGCTGGCCATTTGGCTCAGCTATAGAGCGTCAGCCTGGTGTGTGGAAGTCCCGGGTTCAAATCCTGATCAGAGCACACAAGAGAAGCAACGATTTGATTCTCCACTCCTCCTTCTGTCTCTTCTCCTCCCCCTCCTCCCCCTCCTCTCTCCCTCCTGCAGCCATGGCTCAAATGGTTAGAGCAGTTTGGCCCCGGGCTTTGAAGATGGCTCCATGGCCTTGCCTCAGGTGCTGAAATAGCTCTGTTCAGAGCAATGGAGCAGCGGCCCTAGATGGGCAGATCATTGCCTCCTAGTGGGCTTGCCAGGTGGATCCTGGACTGGGCGCATGTGGGATACTGTCTCCCTGCCTCCATGCTTCCCTGCCTCTCACTCAATTAAAAAAAAAAGTTTAACTAGTTTCTCTCTGTCCTAGCAAACATCTTTTGCCTGGAGCTGCTTTTTTCTCTGTTCACTTATGCTTCAAGCAATGTAAATGCTGCTAAGGGTTGAAAGCAGTAGCAGTCTGTTATCTAGAGAAGGCTGGCTGATTCCTCTCTGAAATTCAGTTCATTTAGACTTACCTGTGTCCAGAGGTCTTCAATAGCTTTAAAGAAAAATTGGGTTTTTAATTTATCTAGTGTTTTCTCTTTGTTATCTCAGAAGTGATGGTCTTTGTGATCTGCAACATTTTAACTGGGAGTAAAAATCCTGCATTTAAGTATTTTCAAGTAAGGTCAAGATCTTCAAGTAGGTTGTACAGGACCAAGTAACTGCATAGTGGAGTAATGGTTGCTTGTGCATATTTGAGATAAATGAAAACTTTACAAAGACAGACTTTAACTGGGTTGGTGGATAGATAGTTCTAACACATCCGTAAGCTACATTGGTATAGTTTATATGGTTTTAATAGTTAATTGGGAGGAGGAAAAAATAACAAAAAAATTGATTTTTGAAGAATCAAAAACACTGAATCTACCCCAGTCATATATACTTGCCTTCAACTACCCTACCTTTTTTATCTTGGAAGAATTAATATTAGAGTCTTTATACTGAAAGTGAGTTTTTAAATTTTTTTCTTCTTCTTTTCCAAATGAAAAGAGGGGAGATAGATTTCCACATGTATCTGACTGGGATACACCCAGCAACCTCCATCTCGGGCCAATGCTCTGCCCATCTGGGGCCATGCTTGCAATCGAGCTAATTTTAGTGCCAGAGGCAGAGGCTCCATGGAGTCATCCTTAGTGCCCAGGGCCAATGTGCTCCAACCGGTCTGCCATGGTTGCAGGAGGAGAGGAGAGGAGAGAAAGGGATGAGAAGGGATAGGAGGGGTGGGATGGAGAAGCAGATGATCACTTCTCCTGTGTGTCCTGACCAGGAATCAAACTCAGAACATCTGCATACTGGGCTGACACTCTACCACTGAGCCAACTAACCAGGGCCTCAGTTTTAAATTTGAAAAATCACCTGGCAACAACATTGTAAATAAACTAAAAAACTACCATTTTTAAATGGTTAAGTGTTATATGAATTTTTTCTTAATTTTAAAAAAGGGAAAGATCAAGCAGGCAGTTTGAAAGGCCCTTATTGCAATTTTTAATTATAATTGACCTTTGTTTGCTTTTTTTGTGTGTTTTTGTTTTTTTACAGAGAGAGAGAGTGAGAGAGAGGGATAGATAGGGACAGGCAGACAGGAACAGAGAGAGATGAGAAGCATCAATCATCTGTTTTTTCGTTGTGACGCCTTAGTTGTTAATTGATTGCTTTCTCAAATGTGCCTTGACCGTGGACCTTCAGCAGACCGAGTAACCAGTGACTTTGGGTCCTAGCTGGTGAGCTTTGCTCACACCAGATGAGCCCGCGCTCAAGCTGGCAACCTCAGGGTCTCGAACCTGGGTCCTTCCGCATCCCAGTCCTATGCTCTATCCACTGTGCCACCACCTGGTCAGGCCCTTTGTTTGCTTTTAGTGGCAATTTATAATCACTGTATATTTCTTAAGTTTGATTTTGGTTCAGTACCAGTTGACTTCAAAATTGAGTTTATTTGAAAAATAGTGTTAGGAAAATAAGTGTTATACATATCTTTTTGATTTAGTGATAAGAGGGTTACTTGTTTAAATGTTACTCTTTATTTTATGTATATATATGTGTGAGAAATTGACAGAAAACCTAAAAGTGTGATGTTGGTAGACTGCTTTTGAGATCCTTGTTATGTTATGCAGAGTGTTTCTTGAGGAATGGCTCATAAAATATGATGTCATTTGGTTTCCAAAATCCTATTTTTTCCTCCTGAGTCTTTATTTATGGAAAAGTATCTTCTTTTCAACCCTCCCTCTCCAGACTTGTTGCCAACAATTTTGAAGATGATTCCCATGTATCATCACCATTAGACCCGAATGGAAACTTCAATGTTGTCATTAAAGAGGAGCCTCTAGAAGATTATGACTATGAACTTGGTGAGTTTCCAGAAGGGGTCACTGTGAAACAGGAAGAGACAGATGAAGAAACAGATGTATACTCAAACAGTGATGATGATCCTATACTAGAGAAACAGCTAAAGAAGCACAATAAAGTTGATAACCTAGAAGCTAACCATCCATCTTCTAAATGGTTACCAAATAGCCCATCAGGTGTTGCTAAAGCTAAAATGTTCAAATTAGATGCCGGAAAGATGCCAGTAGTCTATCTGGAGCCTTGTGCTGTCACCAAAACCACAGTGAAGATTTCTGAGCTCCCTGATAACATGCTTTCTACATCTCGGAAGGATAAGTCTTCCTTGTTGACAGAATTAGACTATTTGCCTATGTACATTGAAAATTCCAGTGAGACTAGCTTTTGCTTAGGCCAAGAATCAGAAAATGGTCTTAGAAAACATTCACCAGATCTCAAAGTGGTACAGAAATATCCCTCACTTAAAGAACCTCAGTGGAAATATCCTGATATTTCTGACAGCATGAATACAGAAAGAACACTTGACAATTCAAAGAGTACAGCTGGGGATTCATTTCTAGGAAAAGAGGACTTGGGCAGAAAGAAAACAGCCATGTTTAAGATTTCATCAGTTTCTAAGACCGTGAATGCTAATCAGAATGTCCCTCCAAATGTCACTGGAAAAAGAGGAAGGCCACGAAAATTGAAACTTTCTAAGGCCGGGCGACCACCTAAAAACACAGGAAAATCTTTGACTTCTGCAAAGAACATTCCTATGGGCCCTGGGAATACCTTTCCAGATGTGAAGCCTGATCTGGAAGACGTAGATGGTGTTCTCTTTGTTTCCTTTGAATCAAAGGTAAGATGATCATTTCAGGATTCTTTCTAAGGCTAAGTAATTCTGAATTGTATACCTGCTGGATAACCAGCTTAAAATTTAGATGGTTTTTTTTTAAAGTATCCATTATGTGAAAGTATATGCATGGGGAGCCAAGTGTCTCCAAAATATTTGGTTTAGAATAATAGGCATCACTTAAGATATTTTGTTTGAATGAAGTTAAAAATTTATATCTGCTTTGATCTCAGGTTATGATTTTCTCACTGTACAGCTGGAATTTTTCAAATCTTCAGATCTTACTGAAATTTTCACCATTATGGACTTCAGAAAGGCTTAAGTAGCCCTGGTCGGTTGCCTAATGGATAGAGCATTGCCCCAGAGTGCTGAGGTCACTGGTTTGATTCTGGGATTGCCAGCTCAAGCCCCTCTCAAAGCTCTATCCTGAGGGTACCAGCTTAACACCTAGCTTGCTGGGTTTTTTTTGTTTTGTTTTTTTTTTCTTAAGCTGGAAACGGGGAGAGACAGCCAGACAGACTCCCGCATGCGCCCGACCGGGATCCACCAGGCACGCCCACCAGCGCCTGGGGCAGAGGCCAAGGAGCCATCCCCAGCGCCCGGGCCATCTCCACTCCAGTGGAGCCCTGGCCGCGGGAGGGGAAGAGAGAGACAGAGAGGAAGGAGAGGTTAGGGGTGGAGAAGCAAATGGGCGCCTCTCCTATGTGCCCTGGCCGGGAATCGAACCGGGGTCCCCCGCACACCAGACCGACGCTCCACCGCTGAGCCAACCGGCCAGGGCCCTTAGCTTGCTGTTTTGAGCTGCAGTTAGGACATGTATGAGAAACAGTCAGTGGATGCACAACTAAGTGGAATGAGTTAATGCTTCCTTCCCTCCCTCCCTCTTTTCCCCTACCCTCCTCTCTTTCAAAAATTTTTTCCATTGATTTTAGAGAGTGAAAGAGAGGAACAAAACTACTTGTTCCACACAGTTATATATTCATTGATTGCATCTCATACGTGACCAGGCGTTGACCCGTCACCTTGGCACGCAAAGACAAAGCTTTATCCATTGAACCACCCAGCCAGGGCCTGTGCCAGCTCTTTAACTAGATTATTTTTCATTTAGATTTTTATAGAATCCAATCTATAGAATTCTATTTTATAGAATCCAATCTATTTGTAAATAGAAGTTGATTTTTTCCTACTGGCTCTTACCCACTTTCCTTGCTAATTGCTAAGTAAGCTCTCTTTACATAGGCTTTAAGAAATCTATATGCAGCCTGACTAGGCTGTGGCACAGTGGAGAGAGTGTCCACCTGGGTTGCTGAGGACCCAGGTTCAAAACTGCAAGGTTGCCGGCTTGAACATAGGATTGTTGGCTTGAGCATGGGATCATAGACATGACCCCATGGTTGCTGGCTTGATGCCCAAAGTACCTGGCTTGAGCCTAAGTTCAATTTCTTGAGCCAAGGAATCACTAAGGTGCCACAACTACAAGTTGATGCTTCTCGTCTCGCTCCCTTTTGGTCAGCCTGTCCGTCTCCCCCTTAAAAAAATCTTTATACAGATTGGCATAAATATTGTTTTTGATCAGTTAGCTGAATATAGTCAGATTTTTTTCCCTTATTAAAGTGATGTTAATGTGGAAAATTTAGAAAATATCAAAAAGTTTCAAAAAGAAAAAATGCTCTGGTTTATGTTGAAACTTTTAGAAATGATACGAATTATGTTTTTGTTTTAAATATAGGAAGCTCTAGATATTCATGCAGTTGATGGGACAACAGAAGAACCCTCTAGTCTTCAGGCATCAGCCACAAATGACCCAGGTATTATATAATGATATAAAGAGAGACGTTTTGGGATTTGACTCTAGAAATGAAAGATGGGGTGTTTATTTTTCTGAGTGCATTACTAGTCTACTTCCATTATTTGTTTTGTGAGTAGGTTGCAGAGCAAGAATTTTCCAGTTGGAAAAGGAATTGATAGAAGATTTGAAGACCTTACGGCACAAGCAAGTGATACATCCTGGTCTTCAAGAAGGTAATATTCTCTTAATAATATATATAAAACTTAGGTTTAAATTTTGTTCTCTTTCTCCTCTCCTTCCACTGTTTCCTCTCATATCCCTTCCTGTTTTTCTTTCCTTTTCTATCTCCTTTCCCCCTGTCTTTGATTGCATTTCTCTGAGGGCCTCTCTAAGCTTACATTTTTCTCTTTTCTCCCTCCATGATTCTTCTCCCCTTAGTTTAAAAACATATCTAGGTTTTGTTTTGTTTTTTTACCCTAAGAGAAACCCTATTCTGAAGATAATTATCTTATCCTTGTGAAACATAATATCTTATGCATTAAAAAAATGTATCATCGACCTGTGGTGGCGCAGTGGATAAAGCGTCGACCTGGAATGCTGAGGTCGCCGGTACGAAACCCTGGGCTTGCCTGGTCAAAGCACATATGGGAGTTGATGCTTCCTGCTCCTCCCCCTGTTCTCTCTCTATCTCTCCCTCTCTCTTTCTCCCCCCTCTCTCTAATAAAAAATGAATAAATGAAATCTAAAAAAGTAAATAAATAAAAATTAAAAAAAAAAAAAGAAATGCATTCCTTTTAAAAAAAAAAAAATGTATCATCAGGAAGTGGTATTTTCTCTTTCTTAAAACACAGTATTTTCTTCCCTATTTCTTTTAAATTTTGTTTGCTTTTGTTTCTGTAGCTTTTTGGGAGGATGAGAGGGTCCTATTTATTCTTACATACTTAGTAATATATATATATATATATACATACATATATATATATATATATATTTTTTTTTTTTTTTCCCCATTTTTCTGAAGCTGGAAACAGGGAGAGACAGTCAGACAGACTCCTGCATGCGCCCTACCGGGATCTACCCGGCACGCCCACCAGGGGCAACGCTCTGCCCACCAGGGGGCGATGCTCTGCCCATCCTGGGCGTCGCCGTGTTGCGACCAGAGCCACTCCAGTGCCTGAGGCAGAGGCCACAGAGCCATCCCCAGCGCCCAGGCCATCTTTGCTCCAATGGAGCCTTGGCTGCAGGAGGAGAAGAGAGAGACAGAGAGGAAAGCGCGGCGGAGGGGTGGAGAAGCAAATGGGCGCTTCTCCTGTGTGCCCTGGCTGGGAATTGAACCCGGGTCCTCCGCACGCTAGGCCGACGCTCTACCACTGAGCCAACCGGCCAGGGCAATATATTTAGTTGTGTAAATGGAAGAATATTTTTCTCCTTTTGTGACTAAACATTTTATATATTTTATGTATTGACTTGTGACTGAACTGAAAATTTTCACTATCTCTGATTACGTTGCTTAATTCTTTTTTTAAAATAGTGATGAAGTCTGTTACACTTAACTGCTATTGTAGTAACTACTGAAATATTTTAGGTTTATTTTATATTATTTTATTTTTTATTCTGTGAGAGGAGGGGAAGCAGAGAGACAGACTCCTGCATGCACCCCCACTGGGATCCACTTGGCAAGCCCACTGTAAGTAGTGATGCTCTGCCCATTTGGGATGTTGCTCTGTGGTTCAGCAGCTGACCTTTTAGTGCCTGAGGCAGAGGCCATGGAACCATCCTCAGTGACCTGGGTCAACTTGCTCAAACCATTCGAGCCATGGATACAGGAGGGAAAGAGAGGGTGGGGGGGAGAGAAGCAAGACTGGGGGATGGGTGCTTCTCCTGTGTGCCTTGATTGGGAATTGAACCCAGGACATCCACATGCTGGGCCAGCACTGTACCACTGAACTAACTGGCCAGGGCTTGATTTATTTTTAAGTGAGGGGAGGGGAGGTAGACTCCCACATGCACTCCAACAGGGATCAACTTGACAACCACATATGGGGCTGATGCTTGAGTCAACGGAGCTATCCTCAGTGCCTGGGGCCAATGCTCAAACCAGTGGAGCCACTGGTTGCAAGCTGGGAAAAGAGAAAAGGAGAAGAGGGAGGGAAAGAGAAGCAGATGTTTGCTTCTCATGCGTGCCCTGACCAGGGATCGAACCCAGGATGTTTGCATGCCAGGCTGACACCTTATCCACTAAGCCAACCAGCCAGAGCCAGTGACTTTTTCATTTGTACTGTATATAAAAGATTGTAAGCCATGTCCTAATTTTTAGCTTCTTATATCTTTGATTTCAAGTGTGGTTCTTGGGGTAGTTTATTGAGTTTTTGACTGTTGTCAGTTTTCTTTTCAAAGGGGACTGTCTAGCTGATTTATATTATATAGATCATTTATATCAGGGGTCCCCAAACTACGGCCCGTGGGCCGCATGCGGCCCCCTGAGGCCATTTATCCGGCCCCCGCTGCACTTCCGGAAGGGGCACCTCTTTCATTGATGGTCAGTGAGAGGAGCATAGTTCCCATTGAAATACTGGTCATTTTGTCGATTTAAATTTACTTGTTCTTTATTTTAAATATTGTATTTGTTCCCGTTTTGTTTTTTTACTTTAAAATAAGATATGTACAATGTGCATAGGGATTTGTTCATAGTTTTTTTTATAGTCAGGCCCTCCAACAGTCTGAGGGACAGTGAACTGGCCCCCTGTGTAAAAAGTTTGGGGACCCCTGACTTAATGATAGTCTAAGCATTAGGTACTAAATGATTGATTTATAAAATGATCATTTATAATTCTAAATTAAATGGTAATTAAAGAACTTTTGATTTTATGTGAAATCACATATGATCTTGAAGTGTGCAAATCTCAATCCAAGTAATAAGGACTAGATACTGTGGATTATAATGGACAATCACAGTCATACCATATTTGTCTTGCTGTGTTAACATTTGCTATTGTTTATTGTCGGCTTTCACTTTTGCTATTTTATTTAAATAATATTCTTTTCCCCCATCAGTTAATTTACTCTTTATTTTCCTTCCAACTTCCATTTTTTCCTTATGTATGCTGATAATGTATAAATACAACATTTATATTGTGTTATTTCAACCTAATCCCACATATGAGTTAGTATTAGTTTTAGAGTTAAATATATCAGTAATCCCTGCTAGTTGTTGCTCTGGTTTTCCTATTATTTCCTGTTGGGTAAGGTTTGAGTTTTTTCCTTTCTTTATAGATGTTTTAGTCAAATCTGTAATTTTTTCCTTTGTGTAATGGAGCTTCAAAGTCAGGTGCCTATGGGAACTAAGCATTAAACATAAATAAAGTGAAATAAAGCCTGAATTTGTGGGTGGGGTTGGACTTTGGTGGGCTGGAGCACAGCTACCTCTTTTAAAGGGGCAGCTACATCCATTCCTGGATTGTTGTCATATGGGAATGTAGACTCAGTACTTTCAGAAATTTTCATGTTCAGTAGAAGCTGAAATCAATATTTTTATGTAATATCTTAATTTTTAAGTGATAGCAGCTGATAACTAGCTTTTTGGGCAAAGCTTTAAAAACACTGAGCCAAACAAAATGTGTATGAGCCATCAGTTTTCACCTGTTGTACATATTCTGCATTTGGTGTCAATGTCAAGTTTTTGCTTAATCCTCAGTAGTTAAAATGAATTCAACTGCATTCTTTTATGCATTTTCTTTTTCTTGTTTTAAATACATCTGTAATCCATGTGGTACTTAACTTTTCAAAAGGTGTGAGGTAGAGTTTTGTTTTAGATTATTTTTCTCTTATTTTATTTAGGCAGATGTTCTCCCTCCTAGCCCTCCCCCCCTTTACTTCTGTTTTTTTGTTTGTTTGTTTTAAGTGAGAGGAAGGGAGATAGACTCCTATATGTGCCCTGACTGGAATCCACCCAGCAACCGCCATCTGGGGCCAATGCTCGAATCAACTGAGCTACTGGCTGCAAGATGGGAAGAGAGAGAAGGGGGAGAGGGAGAAGAGAAGCAGATGGTTGCTTCTCATATGTGCCCTGATTGGGGAACCCAGGACTTCGTACGCCAGACTGATGCTCTATCCACTGAGCCAGCCGTCCAGAGCCCCTTTTTCTTAAGACATACAATTTAAAAGAATAACTTTAAATATTTGTACTGAGTGATCCCACCCCCTGGTCTATGAAGGTAATCAAAGTATTCTCCCAGATCTCTCTGAAAATTGACACTTGAAGTAATTTTTTAAATTTCAATTTTATGTCATGTTTCTTTGCCTTTCTTTTTTCTTTTTTTATTTTAAATATTAAAGTGACAGGAGAGAAGACAGACTCCCACATGTACCCCGACCAGAATCCACCTGGCAAGCCCTCTACCAGGGCAGAGCTTTGCCCATATGGGGCCACTGCTCTGTTGCTCAGCAACTGGCTTATTTTAGTGCCTGAGGCAAGGCCATGGAGCCATCCATCCTCAGTGCCTGAGGCCAACTTGCTTGAATCATTTGAGCCATGGCTGTGGAAGGGGAAGGGAGGTGGGGTTGGAGAAGCAGATGGTCACTTCTCTTATGTACCCTGACTGGGAATTGAACCAAGGACTTCCACACACTGGGCTGACACTCTACCACTGAGTCCACTGGTTATATTTCTGTAAAAACATTCCTACTTCATTGCTACCAAGTCAATTTTATGTCAGTTTTCAAGTAAACTTTTTACTTTAGGTAAGTTTTAGATTTGCAGCAAAATTGGGAACATGCTACAGAGAGTTTTCATGTACTCTGCACAATTTCCTCTGTTATTAACAACTAGCACTAGTATAGTAGTATGTTTGCTACAGTTAGTGAGCCAGTATTGATACAATATTATCTAAAGTTCATACTTTATTCAGATTTCTTTGGTTATTTTTCTCTGTTCCATGATCCCATGTAGGAAATGACATTATATTTAGTAGTCATGTCTCCTTAGGATCCTTGGCTGAGATGGTTTCTCAGACTTACTTTGTTTTTAGTGACCTTGACAATTTTGAGTAGTACTGTTCAGGTATTTTATAGAATATCCCTCATTGGGATTTGTCTGATGTTTCATGGTTACACTGGGGTTATATGTTTGTGGGAGGAATAATACCACAGAGATAAAGTGCCACTCTTATCTTGTTATATCAAGGCTATATATTATCAGCGTGATTTGTCACTGGCCTTTCCATTCTGTACTCTTTGGAAGTCACTGTGTAGCTATACTTAATGAATAGGGAGTTATGCTCTACTTTCTTTTTTCTTTATATGCTCCACTTTCTTGAGGTTGAAGTATCTCCATAAATTACTTAGAATTTTGCTGCAGCAGACATTTGTCTATTCATCCATTTGTTCATTCATTTGTTTATATCACTATGGACTTATGAGTTCTAATGTTAAATTCCTTTATGATAGTCTTTGCAGAGTTCTCTCCTTTTTCCTTTTTAGTTATTAAAAAATATTCTGAATGTAGTGTTAAAATTAATAGCTGGAATTTTTCTTATATATGTATCTACTTTTCTGTTCTTCGTTGACTATTTTCATAGGTGTTTATTCCTCTTGAGTTTTTGTGGATGCTTTATATTTCACTGGGTTTAGCTGGAGGCAGAAATTAACAGTTTATTACTTTAGCTGACTTTGAATCTAAAGATTTTTTTCCAGTTCTTTTAAAAAAAAATTTTATTTATTGATTTTTAGAGAAAGCAGAGAGAGAGAGAGAAAAGTGGGGCGGAAGGAGGAACAGGAAGCATCAGCTCATAGTAGTTCCTTCTTACATGTGCTTTGACTGGGCAAGCCCAGGGTTCTGAACCAGTTATCTCAGTGTTCCAGGTCCACACTCCCATCTATTGCACCACCACAGGTCAGGGTCCAGTTCTAGCTATATGGATCTTTTTTTTTTTTGCAATGGTGTAATATGTATTTAAGTATCTCAGCCCTGGTCAGGTAGCTCTGTTGGTTAGAACACTGTCGTGATATACCATGGTTGTGGGTTTGATCTCTGGTCAGGGCATATACAAGAATCAGCCAATGAATGCCTAAGTAAATTAACAAATTGATGTTTCTCTCTTACTCTGTTCTTCTCTTTAAAATCAATTAAAAAAAAACACATTTAGAATGATCTCCTAATAGGCAAAAAGGCAAAAGGCATTTGGGAATATAATTTTGTTTAATATGTGGAAAGGATTTTATTTTGGGGGGCTGGAATATGCTTTCTATGAATTATTTTGTTTCATTTTCTGTAAGCTAAAGTTACTCATATGAAACCAACTAAGTCTTGATTTTTCATGTATCTGTTACTTTGGGAAGGAATATTATGCAGGCACATATTTCAGGGTAGCTTCAGGATAGGCTAAATTGGGAATTACTTTGAACCGTGTTTGTGTGCCATTTAAGGCTTTAAAAAAATATGTATATTTAAAATAAAATGATGCTCTTGTTTTTAGGACTTAGTATCACTTTTGGGGGAAGGTGGCAGTTCAAAATACAAGTAAATGCAGAAAACAAAATACATAAAAACAGTCTCTAAATTTATTATATGGGTCAGATTTTGCATGTTTATCAACTTGGTTATCAATTTGGTACATTTTTAACAACTTAACCCTTTCAGTAGTACAAACGTTTATGTACGTCCTCACTGAAAGGGTTAACAAAAATCTCACTACTCAAGTAGTTAATTCCTATTTTTTTTACCTTTTCTGTAGTCAGCTGTTCTGGTATAGTTTTTGTCAACAACAATAGATACTTTTTCTTCTGAAAGCACTACAGTATTTCATTTTATTCTTTGTTTAGCGTTCAGTTCTCACTTGAATTTGTGTAGATCTTGCTTTCTAATTCCGCTCTGCTCTCCATCCCCAACTTTCCTAGTTAATTCCTACTTGTTGTAACTTAAGAATTAGACCTTCTGAAATGTTTTACCAGATTCCCTTGGGCTTTTCAAGTGTCATTTCTTTTTGTTGACATCTCATAAGACTTATTTCCCCTATTGAAACTACTAATGAGTCAGTTGGGAAAACAAAAATGCTCATTGAGGTCTGGGAAAAGTCTTATCTCTGTCATCATTTTCATTAGACTATTTCATAGAAAAGTAGTAAAATTCTTAAAACACAAAACCCATTGTGGTGGATTAATATATTTATTTTACTGAGGAGGAAGCTAAAGCTAATAGAAGGTTAGCCCAAAGACAAGATTAGAAACCTGTTGTTTTGATTCATAATCTTATTTTCTCCCCAGTTGATTAGAAACACAAAGAAAGAATGTTTCATTTTATTGATGTTAGTTTTAACCACATCATGACATTAGATAAAATAAAAATGATAAAAGTTTTTACTTTGGCCTAAAACTGTCACCTTTATTCACATAATTCTACAAAGTATTCCTTTTCTCACAGTGCTCTTTTCTAAGTTGAAATTTTTTTTCTAAATTTTTTTTTTAAGATTTTATTTATTCATTATAGAGAGGGGGGAGGGAGAGAGAGAGAGAGAGAAGGGGGAGGAGCAGAAAGCATCAACTCCCATATGTGCCTTGACCAGGCAAGCCCAGGGTTTTGAACCGGCAACCTCAGCATTTCCAGGTTGACGCTTTATCCACTGCGCCACCACAGGTCAGGCCTAAGTTGAAATTTTTCATGGATGCATCTGATTAGCAAAACCCATGTCTCGTGTCTGCACATAAACTGCAAGAGAAATTGGAAAGTGAGGTTTTCTAACACCTGCCTTAAAGAGGTAGGCATTATAGTGGGGAAAAATAACAGCTTATATAGGAAGGGTGTTTAAAATATTTTGGGCAGCCACAAATACGCCAAACAACATTCAATACAGTTAAAAAGATGAATATAAATGCTATTATATAGTAATTCTTTTTCTGGGTAAATACCATAAGAAAAAGCTAAATACAGTATAGCAAGTTCTCATACATGGTCACATGTGTGATGTATATCCTGGTAAAAGGTGTACAATGATACTGCAGCATTGTTCATAATAGTTAAAAATAGGAAACAATTATTCTCATCAATAGAACGGTGAATAATATGGAGTATATTATAATCTGGAATAGTCTATAGCAATGAAAATAAATGCTTGAGAGATAAATCTGTCAACATAGACAAATCTCAGATGTAAATTGTTAAGCAAAAACAGTAAGGGTAAAATACTTTCCCAAAAGATTGTCTATTAACATAAGTCAATATTTATAGGCTCAATTAACTATAAATGTCATTAATAATAACTAGAGAATTAGTAGCCATAAGCAGAGCATAAGCTGAGTCTATGGTAAGTTTGTATTTGAGGTCCTAGAAAGTCTCTGGAACACAAAAGGTTAAAAGCACAAAAGATCTGAATTCTGCTATGTTTATGGATTCCGTAGTTACCTGTTGCTGTTTAGCATTTTACTGCAAACTTCGCACCTTAAAACAATACATTTATTGTCTCACAGTTTCATTGGGTCAGAAGTCTGGGTATGGCTTAACAGGGTCTCACAAAATTAATAATCAAAATGTTAGGCTTGGTTTCTCCAATTTTGAGGTTTGGGGCGGTATGTTTCTAGTTTCCCTGAGGTTGTTGGCAGAACTTGTATCCTTGAAACCCTAGCAAGATGGGTGATGCATTTATTCTTTGTTATTATATACACATAATCGTGTATATTCCACCCCTTTTGCCATACTGTGTTGCTTAGAAACAAATCATAGGCCTCTCTTACTTTCAAGGAAGGAAGAGGATAACACAAATATGTAGTACTGGGGGTTACTTTTGCCATATAAATTTTTTATTTTATCATTTTGCTCTCCACTATCTCCTAAAAATTTAGCTCTATTATCTCCCCTGCCCCTTCCTCCCTGCAACTGAAGGTTAAAAAAACCCCAATATGATTTGTGGTCCTTTTTTTTGTAGTGGGCTTAAAACTGAATTCAGTGGATCCAACAATGAGCATTGATCTGAAATACTTGGGAGTACAACTACCTTTGGCTCCAGCCACTAGCTTTCCTTTCTGGAACCTTACAGGAACCAATCCTGCCTCTCCTGGTGAGTGTATAGCATTTATGAAGTCAAATTAATTTGTGATATAAATAAAAATATACCTTTGTTAGAGACAAAGTACATTTAGGATAGTTTAGGGTAGATTTTTTATCTAGTGGTATAGTTTTAATGACTTACACATTTCAGATAAAGGCTTAGTAATTAATTGGATATTAAATATTGGCTTGCTGGGATTTTGGTCATATCTTTTACTTTTTCTTTTACAGATGCTGGATTTCCTTTTGTTTCTAGAACAGGAAAGACCAATGACTTTACTAAGATCAAGGGATGGAGGGGAAAATTTCATGGTGCTTCTGCATCTAAGAATGAAGGTAATCAATTAGCTTTTGAAAAAATTATAAATATGTTTTGTAACATGTGACCACAGCCTTTGTTAAAAGTAAGTGTTGGAGTCCTACCCTAGTAGGTGAGTTGTTTATAGCATCGTCCTGATAAGTCCAGGTTGCAGGTTTGATCCCTCGTAAAGGCACATACAAGAATCAACCAATGGCCTGACCAGACAGTGGCACAGTTGATAGAGCATCAGCCTGGGATGCTGAGGTCACAGGTTCAAAACCCCAACGTCACTGGCTTGAGTATGGGATCATAAATGTGATCCCATGGTCGCTGACTTGAGCCCAAGGTCACTGGCTTGAGCAAAGAGTTACTGGCTCTGCTGGAGGCACCCCCCCCCCCCCCATCAAGGTACATATGAGAAGTAATCAGTGAACAATGAAAGTGCTGCAACTATAATTTGATGCTTCTCATTTCTTTCCCTTCTTGTCTGTCTTGCTTTCCAATCAATGAGTGCATGAATGGGTGGAACAGCAAACCATTGTTTCTCTCTCTCTCTCAAATCAATTTAAAAATATATAAAAATAAGTAAATAAAATAAACTGAAAATAGTTGTATTGCTGATACTTGTTTATCCTCTGTGTTCCTATAGCTCTGATTCTGGGGTTCAGTCCCTATCTGTGTCAAACTTAAATAATCCCTGCCATAATTTTTAACAGCTCTTTCTTTCTGTTATTCCTATGGTTATGAAAGGCATCATTCTCAAACATTATTTCAGGACTGTATACTTCAGAGTGTATAGTGATTCCTGACAGCATTATACTTCAGAGTTTTATATGTGCTGCCATAGTGAGCACTATACAGTACTTCAGAGTTAACTTTTTTTAAAAAATTAAGTGAGAGACAGGGAAGCAGACAGACTCCCACATCTACCCTGATCTGGATCCACTTGTTAAGCCCCCTACAGGGCGATGCTCTGCCCATCTGGGGCCACTGCTCTGTTGTTCGGCGACTGAGCTATTTTAGCACCTTGAGGTGGAGGCCATGGAGCCATCCTCAGCGCCCAGGGCCAACTTGCTTGAACAGTTTGAGCCATGGCTTAGGGAGGGGAAGTGTGGGGGCCAGGGGAGAAGCGGATGGTCTCTGCTCTTGTGTGCCCTGACCAGAAATAGAACCTGGGACTTCCACATGCCAGGCTGATGCTCTATTGCTGAGCCATCCTGCCAGCGCCTAAAGTTAACTTGTAGTGCAAGCCACATTTACTATATCCTATTGGTCTTACTTTCTTAGTGTGTTTCTTTTCCTGTTGCACTTGTTGGCAGTTTGTACTCTAACCAGATAAATTTGTTGTTTGTCCAAAATAGTTCTTCTCATCTTTAAACCTTTGTACAGTATTATAATAGTGTCTTGCTACTAAACTTTTTTATTCTTTAAAAACTAAATTTTATACTTCTCTTTTTGAATCTTAACCTCTCCACATTTTTTATTATAGTCCAGGTACTGCAGTCTCTTTAATCTCTTGGCATTCTGTTGATGTCTGATTTAAGTATATATTTTTTGCTCTTAAGTTTTTATTTATGTATGGTCTCTATACTGAGGTCATAAATTGTCAAAATTTATAGACTCTTATCAGTGTTAATTATTACTAATGTTAGTACTTTTAAATAATTTATGCTAAATATATGTAATGAGGTAATTTTAGAGAATGCACTTAAATATATTATCAGTGTATGACATTTAATCTTTTTTTTTTTTTAATTTTTCTGAAATGAGAAGTGGGGAGGTAGAGAGACTCCTGCATGCACCCTGACTGGGATCCACCTGGCATGCCCACCAGGGGGCAATGCTCTGCCCATCTGGGGCATTGCTCCATTGCAACCAGAGCCATTCTAGTGCCTGAGGCAGAGGCCATGAAGCCATCCTCAGCGCCAGGGCCAACTTTGCTCCAATGGAGCGTTGGCTGCAGGAGGGGAAGAGAGAGATAGAGAGAAAGGAGAGGGGGAAAGGTGGAAAAGCAGATAGGCACTTCTCCTGTGTGCCCTGGCAGGAGTTGAACCCAGGACTTCCACACGCTGGGCTGACGCTCTACCACTGAGCCAACTGGTCAGGCCCTAAACTTTTTTTTTTTTTTTTTAAGGAGAGAGAGAGAGAAAGGGACAGATAGGAGGGAGAGAGATGAGAAACATCAGCTCATAGTTGAGGCATCTTAGTTGTTTATTGATTGCTTTCTCATATGTGCTTTGACCAAGGGGGCTCCAGCCAAGCCAGTGACCCTTTACTGAAGTCAGCAACCTTTTGGGCTCAATCCAGCAACCATGGGGTTGATGTCTAATGATTCCATGCTCAAGCCCGGTGACCTTGGGGTTTTGAACCTGGGTCCTCAGCATCCCAAGCTGATGCTCATCTACTGCTCCCCTGCCTAGTCAGGTGACATTTAATCTATTTAGTTGATTTATTTTATATTTTTCTTCTGAGGAGGGAATGCTGGCCTTTTTTGGTGTATTTTTTTAGAGATCAAAAGATCTGTCCTAAACTTCTTTTAAGTATGTGTCTTCTTATTTCTAGGTGGAAATTCAGAAGGTCCACTGAAAAACCGTTCTGCTTTCTGCAGTGATAAGCTAGATGAGTACTTGGAAAATGAAGGCAAGCTGATGGAAACAAGTATGGGTTTCTCTTCTAATGCTCCCACATCTCCTGTGGTATACCAGCTTCCCACTAAGAGTACCAGCTATGTGCGTACACTTGATAGTGTACTAAAGAAGCAATCTACCATTTCTCCTTCTACCTCTTACTCTTTGAAGCCTCATTCTGTATCCCCTGCCTCTCGAAAGGCAAAGTCTCTAAACAAGCAGGCAGCTTTCAGTGGCCGAACTAAATCATCTTATAAATCCATTTTACCGTACCCTGTTTCACCAAAGCAGAAGCACACTCATGTTGCAGGAGATAAGGGTACCAAGAATTCTTCAAACACCATCTCAGAAAATCAGGTGACTAACTTTGTTGTACCAACTTTAGATGAGAATACATTCCCAAAGCAAATTAGTTTGCGGCAGGCACACCACCAGCAGCAACATCAACAGGGCACTCGCCCTCCAGGCTTGTCTAAATCTCAAGTGAAGCTAATGGACCTCGAAGACTGTGCACTTTGGGAAGGAAAACCAAGGACCTATATTACTGAAGAGCGAGCAGATGTATCTTTAACAACCCTACTTACAGCTCAAGTAAGTATCTGTTGTTTTCCAGAGCATATATTTTCTTGGCTAGAAGGAATTAGGTTAGGATAAATGGGAATGCGATTTATTGGAAGGAGGATTGAGCATTTAGTTATCTTAGTTACAATTTAGAAGAGGTCTTCCACATTTGTTCTTCTTTATCAGCTATACCAAAGTATAGATCCCTCCTGCTGTAGAGGGAAACAGTACATTTGTGTTTTTGAATAATATTCCTCATCTATATAAAGGCATCTGGCCATTCTGAAAGTCTCTAATTTTACTCTCCAGTATGTGGACAAGTACTTCTGCTGATCTTGTTAAAACAGCTTTGAAAATTCTGCTTATACGATACTAAAGACCCCCAAATCCAAAAAATTATAAGCGTGTAGAGATAAAGCTTTTGTCTTTCAAATTTTTATATTAAAATTTTTTGTGTATTATTGCTTCAACTAACTTAGTAGCCTCTAGTGATGTGAAGTGATACAACAAAATGAGGATAATTTTTTGTCATGAAATTTCTGTACTTTCAACTTTTAATTCTGTGTCTAAATTCTAGAGCTAAAGATAATCAGATGTTGGGGCTAAATAGAAAAGTGTGCTTTATGATTAATCTTTCCTAAAGATGTTTTACACGTGGATATTGTTATTCCCTTTTTATTATCGTAGAGCAGAGGTTGGCAAACTTTCTATAAACATAGTAAATATTTTAGGTTTTGTAGGCCATGCACTCTGTTGCAGTTTCTTAACCCTGCTGTTATAATGCCATAGACATTATTTAAATGAATGAACCTGTTTGTATTTTATGAAACTTTTATTTATGAAACTGACTGGGTTTGGTCCTTGTGACTTAAATTGCCAATCTTGGCCCTAGAATATTATGTGTGATTTCCATTGAGAGTAAGTTCATCTTTCTTGATATTTTGGCTCATAATTAATTAAAATATTCTCTTGCTTCTCTGTGCTATGTATTAGAATGGGAGATTGTTCAGAGTCCTTGCTATATTCATATTCTGTCATTTGAATCTGCCATAATCTTGTGCTGTTAGTGCTGAGTGCTCAGAGAAGGAGGCAGACTAACATATGACTGACTGTAGGTTGTTAAAAAAAAATGACTATAGATTGTTGGTGGTATTGGGGGATGATTTAGTAAATTTACAATTTTCTTCTTTCACTTTAGGCATCTCTCAAAACTAAACCCATCCACACTATCATAAAGAAACGAGCCCCTCCATGCAACAATGACTTCTGTCGGTTGGGTTGCATATGTTCCAGTCTAGCTTTGGAGAAGCGCCAGCCTGCTCACTGCCGGCGACCAGATTGCATGTTTGGCTGTACTTGTTTGAAAAGAAAAGTTGTACTTGTTAAAGGGGGATCCAAAACTAAGCATTTCCAGAGGAAGGCTGCTCATCGTGATGCAGTGTGTTATGATTCTTTGGGAGATGGGCAAAGAGAAGAAGAAGAAGAGGGAGTGAGGGAGGAAGAAGAACAATTGAAAGAGAAAAAGAAGAGGAAAAAGTTGGAATACAGTGAGTATCAGTTGAGACTTAAAACAGAGTACAGTTTTATTTTTTAGAAAAGTATAGTTATTTGAAAACCTGTTTGGCCCTGGCCAGTTGTCTCAGTGGTAGAACATTGGTGTGGTGTTTTTTTTTGTTTTGTTTTGTTTTTATTTTTTCTGTAAGAGAGAGGTGGAGGAGTGGAGGAGAGATATGAGAAGCATCCTGGGTTTGATTCCTGGCCAGGGCATGCAGGAGAGGTGCCCATTTGCTTCTTCACCCCTCCCAACTCACTTTCTCTCTCTCTCTCTCTCTCTCTCTCTTTCTCTCTCTCTCTCTCTCTCTCTCTCTCTCTCTCTCCCCTCCTCCTCCTCCTCCTCCTCCTCCTCCTCCCTTCCTGCAGCCATGGCTCTATTGGAGCAGGTTGGCCCTGGGTACTGAGGATAGCACCATGGCCTCCACTTCAGGTGCTAAAAACTGGCTCTAGTTGCAACAGAGCAAGGGCCCCAGATGGGCAGAGCATTGCTCACTAGTGGGTTTGCTGGGTGGATCCCGATGGGGCAGATGAGGGAGTCTGTCTTTGCCTCCCCTCCTCTCACTAAAAACAAACAAACAAACAAACAAACACCTGTTTCAAACAAAATAGTATTACTATTTCTTTCTTTAATCCTAACCTATGATCTAATAAGAATTTTGAGAAATTTCTACTATCCTTAAATGTTCTTTCTGTAGGTCATATCTTCTACACACACACACACACACACACACACCTACCTTTTTTCAATGGAGATTTTCTTTCGAAGATGTCTTTTTTTGCCCCTTTCCCCGCCAAATTTGGGATTTGAATCTTTCATGTGGAAACTTTATTTCTCTCACCCCCAATGTTCTTTGAATATACAGATGATCAATATAATTTATTATTTTCTTCTCTCCCATCAGCTGTATTGAGGTATAATTGACAAGATTGTACATAATTAATTAAAATATACAGTATAATTTGGCATACACACACACGTTGTAAAATAACCACAATCAAGTTAACTAATACATTTTATTTTCTAGAACAAGAAACTTGCAACAGGACCTTCTGGTTGTGGTTTGGGCCACTAACCAGGGGGTTAGCGATTTGGGGACAGATTAGGGGCATATAACTGAGTTGAGCATTATTATTATACTCTTTTTTGTTTTCCCTGCAAGAGAGGAAGTGTGGGGAGGGAGATGAGATGCATCAACTTGTAGTTGTGGCATTTTCATTGTTTATTGATTACTTCTCATACAGGCCTTGACTGGGGGCTCCAGTCGAGCCACCATGGGATCATGTCAGTGATCCCACCTTCAAACCAGCAACTCTGTGCTCGAGCTGGTGTGTGACCTTGGGGTTTCAAACCTGGGTCCTCAGCATCCAAGGTTGGTGCTCTGTCCACTACAGCACCACCGGTCAGGCTGTTACTAGACTTTCTTGAAAAACTTATTATTCCTTTTTGATAAAATGTTGTGTAAACAAATTTACATATTACTTCATTCTTGATTTTCTTTACTATATATCATTTTAGTTTGTTTAAATATAAAAAACGAATTTTATCATGTAATTGAGAAGAGTTCCTTGTGTGTTAGTTTATTAGAGAATTAATATTCCTTTTTGGCAGTTTATAGTCACATTCACTATATCTTACCCTGTACTTATTTTAGTCAGAGTGGGTGATGAATGTTTCAATGTATTTTCTTCCATAGATTTTCTGTTAATTCACTTGTGTGCATCTATCCATGATATTTTTATAGAAATGGTGCTACTGTGTATGTGCTATCATAACTTTTAGAAATTTAGTATCAAAATACTCTACTTTGCATATTAACAAGTGCAAATCTATATTATAATTTTAGTTTTAATAACTTTGTTACTTAACTCCTTTAGGTTACATCTAACCTTTTTAGACTTTTAAAAAATTATAGTACAGTGATGAACATCCATGTTTAGGATAGGGTATTAAAAGTGGAATTTCTGTGACAATGAGTGCTCTTTAAACATTTGTGGATGTTGCTAGAGTTGTACCAGTCACATAATTACCAATAATTAGATGGTGCCAGTTATTCTGTATTCTTAACACAGGGTATTCAAATTGATAGGCAGAAATTGATATATTTTGATTTTATATTCTATAAATTGCCTTTAAAAACCATTTATTTTAACTTTTCAATTACAGTTGATATACAATATCATATTTCAGGTGTGCAACATAGTGATTAGCTATTTATGTAACTAAAAAGTGATTACCCTGTTAAGTCTAGTACCCACCTGATGCCCTATATAGTTATTACAATATTATTCTCTGTATTCCTGTTTTATAACTGCCAATTTGTACTTCTTAATACCACCCCATTTTTATTCATCCCTGCACCTCATCCCATCTGGCAACCATCAGTTTGTCCTCTGTACTTATGAGGCTTGTTACTGTTTTGTTCGGTTGCTTTTTAGATTCATACATAAGTGACATAATATAGTATTTGTCTTTATCTGTATGACTTATTTCAATTAGCAACTAGGTCCATCTATGTTGTTACAAATGGAAGGTTTTATTTTGTTTTATGACTGAGTAATATGCCATTGTATTTATGTACCAGTTTCTCTTTATGAAGGAGTTTTGGATTTCGTTGGATAAATACCCAGAAGTGGGATTGCTGGGTCATATGGAAGTTCTATTTAAAATTTTTTACCTACTGTTTTCCATAGTGGTTGCATCAGTTTGCAGTTCTACCAGCAGTGCACGAGGTCACATCCTCACCAACACTAATTTGTTGATATACTGATTGATTGATTTAAATGGATTTTATTGGGGTGACACTGGTTATATAATTATACAGGTTTCAGGTGACCAATTCTGCAACACTTCTATGTACACCATATTGTGTATTCACCATTTGTTGATTTATTGATATCCATTCTGACCAGTGTGAGGTGGTGTCTTATTGTAGTTTCAATTTGCATTTTCCTGGTAGTTAGTGATGTTGAACATCTTTTCATGTCTGTTGGCCATTTGTATGTTCTCTTTGGAGAACTCTATTGCTTACAATAATTAGAGGCTATTTTATCATTTCATGTGAAGCTATAAAATATCTCCTAATTGTTGTGAGCAGTATATTTGGGTCATCTGTTCATTTTTCATTGCATTGTTTGTATTTTTTGTTTTTACTTGTATGAGGTTCTTATGTATTTTGGATATTAATCCTTTATGAGATGTATCATTTGCAAATGCTTCTTCCATTCAGTAAGTTGTCTTTTTGTTTTGTTGATAGTTTCCTTCACTGTGCAAAATCTTTAAGTTCGATGTAATCCTTTGTTTTGTTTTGCTTTTCTTACCTGAGAACACATATCTAAAAACAAAGTTCTAAGAGTGATATCAAAGAATTTATTGCCTAAATTTTCTTCTAAAAGTTTCATAGCTTTGGGCCTTACATTTAAGTCTTTAATCCATTTTGAGTTTCATCTTGCATATGGTGTAAGAACATGGATCTAATTTCAGTTGTTTGTTTGTATCTGGTTTTCTTACCACCATTTACGAGATGGTCTTCAGCCCATTATATAGTCTTGCTTCCTTTGTCACAGACTAGTTGACCACCATATAGGTGTTGGTTTATTTCTGGACACTCTATTCTGGTCCACTGATCTAAGTGTCTGTTTTTATGCCAGTACAATGCTGTTTTGATTACTATAGCCTTGTGGTATAGTTTGATATCAGGTAGTGGGATACCTCCAACTTTGTAGTTCTTTCTTAAGATTGCTTTGGCTATTCAGAGTCTTTTGTGGTTCTATCTAAATTTTAGGATTATTTGCCCTAATTCTGTGAAAAATAATGGTATTTTTATAGGGATTACATTGAGTCAATAGATACTTTGGGTAGTATGGACATTTTAATGATGTTAATTTTTCCTATCCATGAACATGGTATATGCTTCCACTTATTTGTATCTTCTTCAGTTTCTTTCTTCATTGTCTTATAGTACAGGTCTTTTACATCCTTGGTTAAATTCATTTTTTGGTATTTCTTTTTGAGGCAGTTGTATTTTTAATTTCTCTTTCTGATAGATCATTATTGGTATATACAAACACAACTGACTTTTGAATATTAATTTTGTATTTGCTACTTAATGAATTCACTTATTAGTTTTAGTAGTTCTTTTTTTGGTTTGTTTTTGTTTTTGTATTTTTCCGAAGTTAGAAGCGGGGAGGAAGTCAAGACAGATTTCCACATGTGTCCGACCGGGATCCAGCCAGCATGCCCACCAGGGGGTGATGCTCTGCCCATCTGGGGCGTTGCTCCATTGTGGCTGGAGCCATTCTAGCGCCTGAGGCGGAGGCCATGGAGCTGTCCTTAGTACCCTGGCCAACTTTGCTCCAATGGAGCCTTGGCTGCGGGAGGGGAAGAGAGAGACAGAGAGGAAGAAGGGGAAGGGTGGAGAAGCAGATGGACTCTTTTCCAGTGTGCCCTAAGTGGGAGTCGAACCCGGGGCTTCCACACGTTGGGCTGATGCTCTACCTCTGGGCTGTCTATCGCTCTACCTCTGAGTCCACCAGCCAGGGCCTTAGTAGTTTTTTTGATGAACACTTAGGATTCTCTATATACAGGGTGAGGCAAAGGTAGGCTTACTGTGTGAGTACATGAAACACAGAGTTTATTCTTATATTATTATTTATTAATTGTATAAGGTCTACCGGAAAGTTCTGTCCGTTTCTATCACAAGTTTCGACATGTAAGCACATATTTATTTGGCGCATGTGTGCCTCTCTATTTTTATCACTTAATGTATACATACTGACGTAGCAAATTAACTAAAACAAAGTTGATTCACGTTAGTCTTATGTGCGAAGCGATAGTGTACCCATGGCTACTGATAAAGTTCATTTACGCCACTGTATTTTTATGAATTTCAACAAGGAAGAAATGCTACAGAAGCATGTCTGTCACATCCATCATATTCCTCAGACTTAGCACCCTCTGACTATCACTTGTTTTTGTCCTTACAAATTTTTTTTTTTTTCTTTTTCTCTGAAGCTGGAAACAGGGAGAGACAGTCAGACAGACTCCCGCATGCGCCCGACCGGGATCCACCCAGCATGCCCACCAGGGGCCACGCTCTGCCCACCAGGGGGCGATGCTCTGCCCATCCTGGGCGTCGCCATGTTGCGACCAGAGCCACTCTAGCGCCTGAGGCAGAGGCCACAGAGCCATCCCCAGCGCCCGGGCCATCCTTGCTCCAATGGAGCCTTGGCTGCGGGAGGGGAAGAGAGAGACAGAGAGGAAAGCGCGGCGGAGGGGTGGAGAAGGAAATGGGCGCTTCTCCTGTGTGCCCTGGCCGGGAATCGAACCCGGGTCCTCCGCACGCTAGGCCGACGCTCTACCGCTGAGCCAACCGGCCAGGGCCTTACAAAATTTTTTGAAGGGCAAAAAATTCAAAAATGAAGAAGATACCAAGCACCGTTTCAATTTTTTGCATCAAAAGATAAAACATTTTTCAAAAATTGGATATACAAATTGCTCTCACACTGGCAAGAAATCATTAATAATAATGGCAATTATATTATTTAATAAAGTTTATTGACGATAAGAAAAATTTGTATTTTGTTTTATTCCAAAAACGGACAGAACTTTCTGATAGACCTTATATTATTTTCCATATCAACAACTATAAACCTACTTTTGCCCCACCCTGTGTAATATCATGTCATCTGCAAATAGTTGACAGTTTTATTTCTTCCTTCCCATTTGTATGCTTTGTATTTCTTGTCTGATTGCTGTGTTTAGGTCTTTCAATACTATGTTGAATGAAAGTGCTAAAACCGGAGATCTTGGTCTTATTCCTTACTCTTAAAAGAAGCTTTCAGCCTTTTACTGTTGAGTATGATGTTAGTTATGGGTTTGTCGTACATGGCATTTACTACGTTGAGGTTCTATCTCTTCTAATTATGCTATTTTTTATCATAAATATTTCTTGAGTTTTGTCAAATGCTTTTTCTGCATCTATTTATTATTATTTTTTGTATTTTTTCTGAAGCTGGAAACGGGGAGAGACAGTCAGACAGACTCCTGCATGCGCCCGACCAGGATCCACCCGGCACGCCCACCAGGGGGCGATGCTCTGCCCCTCCGGGGCATCGCTCTGCCGTGACCAGAGCCACTCTAGCGCCTGGGGCAGAGGCCAAGGAGCCATCCCCAGCGCCCGGGCCATCTTTGCTCCAATGGAGCCTTGGCTGCGGGAGGGGAAGAGAGAGACAGAGAGGAAGGAGGGGGGGTGGTGGAGAAGCAAATGGGCGCTTCTCCTATGTGCCCTGGCCGGGAATCGAACCCGGGTCCCCCGCACGCCAGGCCGACGCTCTACCGCTGAGCCAACCGGCTAGGGCCTTTCTGTATCTATTGATATGATCATGTTATTTTTATTTATTTTGTTTTCAATGTTAATTGATTTGTGCATATTGAACCAATCTTGTATTCCAAGAAAAAATCCCACTTGATCATGGTGTATGATCTTTTTAATATATTGCTGAATTTATTTTGCTAGTATTTTATTGATGATTTTTGCATTCTATGTTCATCAGGGATATTGACTTAAATATTTTTTTTTGTAAAGTTGTCTTTGCTTTTGGTATTAGGTTGATGTAAGCCTTGTAAATGACTTTAGGAGCCTTTCATCCTTTCAGGGTTTTTTTTGTTTTTTTTACAGAGACAGAAAGAGAGTCAGAGAGAGGGATAGACAGGGACAGACAGACAGGAACGGAGAAATGAGAAGCATCAATCATTAGTTTTTCGTGGTGCGTTGCAACACCTTAGTTGTTCATTGATTGCTTTCTCATATGTGCCTTGACCGTTGGCCTTCAGCAGACCGAGTAACCCCTTGCTTGAGCCAGCGACCTTGGGTCCAAGCTGGTGAGCTTTGCCCAAACCATATGAGCCTGCGTTCAAGCTGGCGGCCTCGAGGTCTCGAACCTGGGTCCTCTGCATTCCAGTCTGATGCTCATTCCACTGCGCCACCACCTGGTCATGCTTAGTTATTTTTTATAGCTTGAGAAGGCTAGGTATTAATTCGTCTTACAATTTTTTTAAAATTCACCTGTGAAGCCATCTGTTCCAGGCCTTATGTTTGTTAGGAGGGTTTTTTTTATTATTATTACTGCTTTTATTTCATTAGTAGTTATTGGTCTGTTCAGATATATTTTTTTAACTTTAAGAAAAAACTCTATATACTCTTGGAAGAGTGTATATTTCTAGGAATTTATCCATTTCTTCCAGGTTGTTCTGTAAATTGCCTTTTTGAATTCTTTAATTTTATTGAAGTGTTTGGGTGTTTCTTGTTTGTTTGTTTTGGGGTATTTTTTGCAACATTTCCAGTAACTATATTTTTTAGGTTTAATTTTGTAATTTATATTTTAATTTAGTTCAAAGTTCCCCCCTCTCCCATCACTCCTTCCCCTGAAACTGGAAAAAGACAAGCTGGTTAAGTTTGGCTGATTAAATTTATGGTTTCTGTTTTTGGAGTACTGATTGAAAAGTCTTTCTCTAGCCTCAAGGGCAGAAATAAATTTTGATTGGATTAATAAATAGGCTTCAAAAATTAGTTTGTTAATATGATTGGGATTTATTTGATTTGTTATGGAGTATTATTTTTTTTCCCAAATGGCTAGCCAGTTGTATCATTTATTGAGAACAGATACTTTCCCTACTGGCTTGAAATGGCTACAGTCATCCCTCGCTATATCATGGCTCACTTTCGCATTCTCACTCTATCATGGATTTTTAAATTGTACATATCTAATTTTGTATTGCGGATTTTTCGCTATATTGTGGGATTTTGTGGTATATTGGTATTTTTATATATTATTTTATTTTTGCAGTAAAATTTAAAACAAAATAAATGTGGGAAGGTTTTATAAGAGTGTGGGCAGGGTTTATAAAGCCTTAAAATATATATAAATAATAAAATAAATATAAGGTTGCTACTTCACAGATTTTCGCCTATCACTGGGGGTTCTAGAACCTATCCTTGGTGATAGACTAGGGACCACTGTACTTCTTAAAAGGTTTAAAATGAAATACAGAATCATTAATTTAGGTTTGTACATAACCTTCTTTTACTGAGTTTACTGCCATGTTGCGCTTTTTGTAGCAACTCTTTTCAATTTCAAAGCAACAGTAAGTTGCAAAAGCCACATACCCTTGACTAGTGTTAAGCCCCAGAAATCAGCTTTACTTTTCAGTTTTCTCACTGGTGTAGTCCATTATAAAAAAGAACCCTTGCCTACTATGCTGTTGGAGCCATAACTTTTCTTATGTTGTTAGGGAACGATGAGGAAAGGAAAGATTTTTGTTATGATTGCTATGTAAGAGTGGGAGGTAGAAATGTTGCTGAGACCAAAAAAACAAACAAAAATGTAAAAACTGGGAGAACTTGAAGAAATCTTCTAGTATGTTTTGCAAAAGAATAGATGGCAAATGAGAAAAAAAAATTATTGATAATTTAGAATATTAAAGAAAGTAAGGAGAAAATAAAGTCAGGGTAGAAAAAGGATCTCAGAGCTGACTGATATGAAATTTCAGATTAAAAAGGCCTACTGAATATCAGTTGGTAATAATTTTAAGAATACACTATTTAGACACATATCCTTATAATATTTGAGATCATTAAGAATAAAGAAGCCTGACCAGGCAGTGGCACAGTGTATAGAGCTATCCAACTGGGAAGCAGAGGACCCAGGTTCAAAACCCCGAGGTCACCAGCCTGAGCGCAGATTCATCTGGCTTGAGTGTGGGATCATAGACATTAACACATGGTTGCTGGCTTGAGCTCAGGTCGCTGGGTTGAGCAAGGGGTCACTCTGCTCTGCTCTAGCCCCCCCACCCATGACTTATACGAGAAAGCAGTGAACAACTATGGCAACTAAGGAGCCGCAGTGAAGAATTGATGCTTCTCATCTCTCTCCCTTTCTGCCTGTTTGTCTCTCTCTGTCACCCTCCCCCCAAATAAATAAACAAAGATATCCTGAACTCTTCAGGAGAAACCCTTTGCCTAGGAAGGGTTTTAGAATCAGTTTTCTGTCAAAGATATCATCAGTAATACTGGGTTTTAGAATCTTTGTTTCTAAAATCAGAGTTGGATGGGGATGGGATGAATTTTCAACCTAAAACTCTTAGCCAATCATTATAAATCAAATATGTTCAAAAATAAAGATATACTTAAAACATAAAGGAAGTAGGCCCTGGCTGGTTGGCTTAGTGATAGAGCGTCAGCCTGGCATGTGAATGTCCTGGGTTTGATTCCCTGTCAGGGCACACAGGAAAGGTGCCCATCTGCTTCTCCACCTTTCCCCCTCTTGCTTCTTCCTCTTCCCTTCCTGCAGTTATGGCTGATAGGAGTGAGTTGGCCCTGGGTGCTGAGCATGGCTCCATGGCCTTTGCCTGAGGCGCTGAGAAAAGCTGGGTTGCTGAGCAGCAGAGTAATGCCCCAGATGGGTAGAACATCACCCCCTAGTGGGCTTGCCAGGTAGATCTCAGTGGGGTGCCTGTGGGAGTCTCTTTGTCTCTGCCTCCCCTCCTCTCACTGAATTAAAAAAAAAAAACCTGACCAGGCGGTGGCACAGTGGATAGAGCATCGGACTGGGATGCTGAGGACCCAGGTTCAAGACCCCGAGGTTGCCAGCTTGAGCACGGGCTCATCTGGTTTGAGCAAAAGCTCACCAGCATGGATGCAAGGTCGCTGGCTCAAGCAAGGGGTTACTCGGTCTGCTGAAGGCCCGTGGTCAAGGCACATATGAGAAAGCAATCAATGAACAACTAAGGTGTCGCAATGCGCAATGAAAAACTAATGATTGATGCTTCTCATCTCTCCGTTCCTGTCTGTCTGTCCCTGTCTATCCCTCTCTCTAACTCTGTCTCTGTCTCTGTAAAAACAAAACAAACAAAAATAACATAAAGGAAGGTGACCTTTTAGGAACTTCTGGGGAATTTATTGAGATTGTGCTCTAGAAAATAAATTTAAAAAGCGGGAGATATCTTCTTGTGAAGTTGATCCAGCCTAAGAGTGAGGGAAAATATCATAGGATGACAACTACATAGTAAGATTGAAAGCAACCAGTTTAATTTAAAGTGGAAAATTAGAATATGCTTAGAAGACTGTCCTCAAGAAGACATTATATATATTTGTTTTAAGAAATAACATGGTTCCTGACCAGGCGGTGGCGCAGGGGATAGAGCGTAGGACTGGGATGCGGAGGACCCAGGTTTGTGACCCTGAGGTCACCAGCTTGAGCGCGGATTCATCTGGTTTGAGCAAAGCTTACCAGCTTAGACCCAAGGTTGCTGGCTTCAGCAACGGGTTATTCGGTTTGCTGAAGGCCCGCGGTCAAGGCACATATGAGAAAGCAATCAATGAACAACTAAGGTGTCGCAACGAAAAACTGATGATTGATGCTTCTCATTTCTCTCATCAATAAGGAAAAAAGCAATTAGGAGCACTGGTTGGGAAAAAATATATTTAGGAAAATTATGGTCTAACTGTGAATCGGTAAAATTTTGATGAATTAGAGCATGTAAAAGAGAAGCTGTTTCATCAAGATAATTTGAACAAATTTAATGATACTGATTTAATTTCCTTCTGATTCTACAAGGATTAATCACATAAACATAATTTTGTAAACAAATTGATTGGTTTTTGTTTTTAGAATTGGTTTGTGTACAAAGTGCTAAAGATCTATATAATTTTAGAAGAGAAATCAGTAATAGAAACCATGAAAATATGAAAGTAGTGCTATAGCAAACGGTATTTGAGAGGTGGAGCAAGTTTAGGATGCTAATTTCCTTGCCTTTCATCACCCCGAGTCCTTAGCTACTGCTGAATCTTGGAACTGAGAAGTGTTTGACTATGAATTATTGAGGTAACCACTAAAACTAAATAAACACAAATGGTTAAAAATAATTACTTGTGGGAACAGTGACACTGGGTATGGTGTAAGACTTAAGACTTTTTAAAAAAAATTTTATGTCTTTTTGTACAGTTTGAATTTTACATGCTAGTGTAGTTTATTCTATAATTACCTATATATAAATTAAAAATTAATCTTCTCTAGGCATTTAATAATGCACTTTTTTTGTCAATGCAATAGACTTAAACATTTTCCTGCCATTAATAGCCCATTTGTGTGAACAGAGGATATGTAACATTATTACACATGCTGCCAAAGGGAGCACAGGAAACTTAACTTTATTAGACATTCTTTATGCTAAACACTGTATGAGGGTTATAGCATTTAAATTTTGCAACCCTATAAGGAGGCTTCTTCATCTTACATATGCACTAATTGAGTGTTTGGAGAGTTTAAGTAACTTTTTCCTCAAGGTCACCTTGGTTTTGAGTGGTAGGGATTTGAACCCAAGCTTTTCTGACTTCAGTTCTTCATGTTCTTTTCTACTGTGTAATGTATGGCTTCTAAAATTTGACCTTCACTCTTCTCACCTATATTTTACCCTTTTGTTTGTTAGAAATGACTGCTGCCTGACTAGGTGGTTGCACAGTGGAAGCATTGACCTGGGATGCGGAGGACCCAGGTTTCAAACCCCAAGGTTGCTGGCTTGAGCATGGTGTCTTTGGCTTGAGTGTGTGATCACAGACATGAACCCAGAGGTCTCTGGCTTGAAGCCCAAGGTTGCCGCTTGAGCCTAAAGTTGCTGGCTTGAGCAAGGGGTCACTGGTTAGGCTGGGGATCCCCCACCCCCCGTCAAGGCATGTACAAGAAACAATGAACAACTCAGGTGCTGCAACTACAAGTTGGTACTTCTCGTCTCTCTCTCCCTGTCTCTCTCTCCCTGTCTCTCTCTCACTTAAAAACAAAACCAAAAACCTGCTGATGATGTACTTAGCTGTTGTTGCTGGTACCAAGAGAAAGGATAAAATCTGGCATTCCTTTTATTTTTTTAGGCTACTTAGAGTTTTGTTAGAGATGTATACCTACAAGTTAACTATGTAAAGAGAAGATCAGTAAAATTGATATGTATAATCAAACCAATTAGGATGAAAGGAAAACACACAATTACTCGTATCAGGAATAAGAAGTGACATTATTGCAGACATTAAAATGATAATACGGGAATGTCATATACAGCTTTATGCCAATATCTTGAACAACTTAGATGAAGTGAGCAAATTCTTTGAAAACCACAAAGCTACCAAACTCAAGAAGAAATAAATAGCTGCTTAGCTCTGAACTTGTAGTGAAAAAACCCACAGTAATGACTCCGAGTTCAAATGGCTTCACTAGTGAATTCTACATTACACATAAGGGCTCAGTTCACAGAAATTCTTCCATAAAATGGCCTTAATTCTATGTGACTAGCATTACGCTGATACTCAGACCAGGAAAAGATATACTAGAAAACAGGAGTGCAGTATCCCTCATGAACATATGTAAAATTTATAAATAAAATTTTATCAAATTCAAGAATATATTTATATGAACAAGTAGGGTTTGTCCCAGGAATGCAAGGTTGATTCACATTTGAAAATAGTCTAGATCACCATTATCATAACAGACTTTAAAAAATACCGTATACCTGACCAGGCGGCGGTGCAGTGGATAGTGTCGGCCTGGGACACTGAGGTCCCAGGTTTGAAACCTTGAGGTTGCTGGCTTGAGCACGGCATCATATCCATATCCCATGGTTGCTGATTTGAGCCCAAAGGTTGCTGGCTTGAGCCCAAGGTCACTGGCTTGAGCAAGGTGTTACTAACTGTACTTACTGGCTTGGCTGGAGGCCCCCCCCCCCCATCAAGGCACATAGGAGAAAACAATCAATGAACAACTAAGGTGCCCCAACTATGAGTTGATGCTTCTCATTTCTCTTTCTTCCTGTCTGTCCATCTCTGTCTGTCTCTCTCTTGGTTAAAAAGAAAATACCATATGATGATGTTTGTTTTTTTAGATTTTATTTATTTTTGAGAGAGAAGGGGGGGAGCAGGAAGCATCAACTCCCATATGTGCCTTGACCAAGCAAGCCCAGGGTTTCAAACTGGCAACCTCAATGCTGCAGGTCGACTCTGTATCCACTGTGCCACCACAGGTCAGGCCATATGATCATTTCAAGATATTTTTTAGGCCCCAGCCAGTTGGCTCAGGGACGACCCAGTGTGCGGATGTCCCAGATTCAATCCTATTCAGGACACTCATGAAAAGTGACCATCTGCTTTTCTTCCCCTCTGCCTCCCCCTTTTTTCTCTCTTTTCATCTCATAGTCAGTAGCTTGATTGGTTCAGATGTCAGCTTCCAGTGCTGAGGATAGCTCAATTGGTCTGAGCGTCCACCTCTGGTGCTGAGGATAGCTTAGTTGATTCAAGCATCAATCCCAGATGGAGGTTGCCAGGTGGATTCCAGTAGGGGCACATGTGGGAATCTGTATCTCAATATCTGCTTCTCTCTTAAAAAAAAAGCATAATTTAAAAAATTGACAAAATTTATTTCTGGTAAAAAGTTTAGCACACTAGGAATAGAAGGAATCTTTCAGCCTGATAAAGAGCATTTGTGGAAAACTCTACAACCAACATGTTAATGGTGAGACTCGTGAGTGCTTTCCTTCTAAGATTAGGAATGAGGAAGAATGTCTTCTATCACCATGTCTGTTTCACATCATCATAGAGGTCTTAGCCAATGCACTAAAGCATGAAAAAGAAAATGCATTCATTGTAGAAAGGAAGAAGTAAAATTGGCTTTTTCATAGGCAAATTCTAAGACATCTACAGAAAAGCAACTAGCACTAGAGTGAGGTTATAGAATACAATATCAGTATACAGTATGTTTGTATGTATGCCATTGAACAATTGGAAATTGAAATAAAAAATACCATTTCATTTTTATTTTTATTTATATTCATTTTTTAGAGAGGAGAGAGAGAGAGAGACAGAAAGGAGAGAGAGACAGAGAGAGAGAAGGGGGAAGGAGCTGGAAGTATCAACTCCCATATGTGCCTTGACCAGGCAAGCCCAGGGTTTTGAACCAGCGACCTCAGCATTTCCAGGTCGACGCTTTATCCACTGCGCCACCACAGGTCAAAAATACCATTTCAAATAGCATTCAAAGAAAGGAGACAGTTACAGATAAACTTGACAAAAGTTGCATAAGATCTAAGTAAGTGGATATACTTTTTTTTTTTTTTAATTTAGTGAGAGGAGGGGAGGCAGAGAGACAGACTCCCATATTTACACTGACGGGGATCCACCTGGCAAGCTCACTAGGGGGCATGCTCTGCCCATCTGGGGCATGTTGCTCAGCAACCGAGTCCTCCTTAGTGCCTGAGGCAGAGGCCATGGAGCCATCCTCAGCATCTGGGGCCAACTCACTCCAGTTGAGCCTGGCTGCAGGAGGTGGAGAGAGAGAGAGGGAAAAAGAAGGGGAAGGGGGAAGGGGGAAGAAGCAGATGGGTGCTTCTTCTGTGTGCCCTGACTAGGAATCGAACCTGGGACATCCACTCACTAGACCTACACTGTCACTGAGCCAGCCTGCCAGGACTACTTTTCTCATTTAGTAGAAGATTCTCTTGGTAAGATATAATTTTCCACAAGTGGATTCTGATTTTACTAAAAATCCCAGCAGGTTTTTTTGGGTAGAAATTGACAGTTGTTTGTAAAATTTATATGGTAATCAAAGGCTTAGAATAGTCCTTTGATAAGTATCTTTTACAAAGAAGAACATAGGTGGGCCCCGGCTGGATGGCTTAGATAGTTAGAATGTTGTCCCAATATGCCAAGGTTGAGGTTTTGATCCCTGGTCAGAGCACATACAAGCATCAACCAGTGGATGCGTAGGAGATTGGTAGAACAACAAGTTGATATGTCTCTCTCTTTCTTCCTTCCTGTCTCTCTAAAATCAATAATAAACAGAAAAAGAACATGGTTGGTAGATTTATACTACCTAATTTTAAGATTTACTATAAAGCTGAAATAATTGGGATAAATAAAGACAATGTAGGCCAATGGAACAGAATAGAGAGTTCAGAAGTTAATACACACTTATACAAGGCCAATTAATTTTTGATACAGTTCCAAGGTAGTTCAGTGAGGGAACAGTCATCTTTTCAGCAAATGGTTATGGAGCAATTGGATAGCTGTAGACACTTCCTTCTCTAGCACAAAGTGAACCTTGACTATTACTTCATATCAGTTTATAAAAATTAACTCAGTGTCTAAGAGTTGATATCATAGATTAAACATAAGTGCTTAAAGTATAAATTTTCTAGGACAAAATATAAGATAGTTTTTTCTGAACTTGTGGCTCATAAGATTTTTTAAATAGGACATCAAAAGCAGTATTCATAAATGCAACAAAGAAAGAAAATTGAATTTTTCAAAATTAAAAACCTACTCTTCAAAAGACCTGTTAAGAAAATGAAAAGATAGCCTGACCTGTGGTGGCACAGTAGACGGGGCGTTGACCTGGGCGTTGAGGACGCTGGTTCCAGGCCTCAAGCTTGCCTGGTCAGGGCACATAAACGAAACAAGTACTGGTTGATGCTTCCCACTCCCCTCCCCCACTCCATCTCTCTCTCCTCCTAAAATCAGTGGTTAAAAATATTTTAAAATAAGAGAATGAAAAGACAAGCCACAGACTAGGAAAAACACAAAACATAACATACATCCAACATAGGACTTGTATTTAAATTTAAAAAATGAAAAATTTTGAAAGACTATTGATTTTTAGGGAGAGGAAAGAGAAAGGTTGGAGAGGAGTGGGAAGCATCAACTCAGACTAGTTGCTTTCCATATGTACCTTGACCCGGCATGCCCAGGGTTTTGAACCAGTGACCTCATCATTCCAGGTTGAATGCTTTACCAACTGTTCCACCACAGGTCAGGCTAAGAAATGAATTCTTAATACTCATTAGGAAGAATACTTAAAACTCAGTATGAAGACAGTCAGCATATTTTAAAAAACAGAAAAGTGAAACAACACTATACCACATTAGATAAAGCGTGGGGCAAAAGTAGGTTGACAGTTGTTTGTATGAAAAAATAATACAAGAATAAACTGTTTTGCCTGCTTACAACTATAAACCTACTTTTGCTCTACCCTATAGATAGACAACAGATAAATACATGAAAAGATGCTTAGCATTAGTAGTCTCACTGAGGGAAATGCTTTTGGATACCACAGAGAAATACTGTATTACCACCAGGTGGCTAAAATTAAGAAGATTGACCATACCAAATGCTGGTGAATATACTCTAGTTTCTCTTCAGATCATATAAATCTTTTGCCTTTTACAAAATGCTCTGGAAATGCTGAGGTCGCCGGTTCGAAACCCTGGGCTTGCCTGGTCAAGGCACATATGGGAGTGGATGCTTCCAGCTCCTCCCCCCTTCTCTCTCTCCTCTCTCTCTCTTCCCCTCTCTCTCTCCTTCCTAAAATGAATAAAAAAAAAATAGTGGAACAAAATGCTGGTGAGAAGATAGAACAACTTGAACTCTTATAGCTGGTAGAAATGTAAAAGAGTAAGTCACTTTGGAAAACTGTGTGATAGCTTTTTAAAATGTTAAAGATATATCTACCATACAACCTAGTTAGTTATTTTATTTCTATGTATTTACTCAACAGAAATGAAAGTCTGTGTCATCATAAATCCTTGTTCATTGGTGTTCATAACAGCTTTATTTGTAATAGCAAGAAAATTGGAAACAACCCAGGTGTCCATCAACAGGTGAATTGATTAAGAAATTTGGGATAAATACAAACAAGAATACCACTCAGCAATACAACAAAACAAACTACAGTCAGCAGTAATCTCAGGACAATAATACTGAATGAAAACAGCCAGATCTCCCAGGTCCTGCCCCCCAAAGTTAACATTTTTATTCTATTACAGTAAAGAAATCAGGGTTGAGGTAGAATCTGTAGGCAGAGGGAGGAGAGGTAACCCAGTTAAAATTATAAGAAATCTTGGAGGAGATGGTTACCTTCACTATCTTTTTTTTTTTTTTTTTTCTGAAGCTGGAAACAGGGAGAGACAGTCAGACAGACTCCCGCATGCGCCCGACCGGGATCCACCCGGCACGCCCACCAGGGGCGCCCGCTCTGCCCACCAGGGGACGATGCTCTGCCCATCCTGGGCGTCGCCATGTTGCGACCAGAGCCACTCTAGCGCCTGGGGCAGAGGCCACAGAGCCATCCCCAGCGCCTGGGCCATCTTTGCTCCAATGGAGCCTTGGCTGCGGGAGGGGAAGAGAGAGACAGAGAGGGAAAGCGCGGCGGAGGGGTGGAGAAGCAAATGGGCGCTTCTCCTGTGTGCCCTGGCTGGGAATCGAACCCAGGTCCTCCGCACGCTAGGCTGACGCTCTACCGCTGAGCCAACCGGCCAGGGCTTTTTTTTTTTTTTTTAACAGAGACAGAGAGAGTCAGAGAGAGGGATAGACAGGGACAGACAGACAGAAATGGAGAGATGAGAAGCATCAATCATTAGTTTTTCATTGTACATTGTGACACCTTAGTTGTTCATTGATTGCTTTCTCACATGCGCCTTGACCGTGGGCCTTCAGCAGCCCGAGTAACCCCTCGCTTGAGCCAGGCACCTTGGGTCCAAGCTGGTGAGTTTTTTGCTCAAACCAGATGAGCCCACGCTCAAGCTGGCGACCTCGGGGTCTCGAACCTGGGTCCTCGGCATCCCAGTCCGACACTCTGTCCACTGTGCCACCGCCTGGTCAGGCTACCTTCACTATCTTAATTGTAGTGATGGTTTCACCAGGTATGTGTATGTTAGAACTCATCAAATTGTATATATGTGATATTCTATTACAGTTATAGCTCAATAAAACTATTTTAAAAAAGGGAAAAATAAGTGTACTTATAGGACTGTTTATTGCAAATTGTTTAATACTGAAAAGATGGGAGAAAATATACTGTATAATCCGGGTTAAAGTTTTATATATTTCTACAAAAGAATACAATGTGGTCATTAAAAATGATGTAAAATATTTAAATACTCTGAGAAACATTGCACCATAGTAGTTGATCATAAAATACCATATTATCACAATTTTATCACAATATATTTGTGCATATATACATTCGTGTGTGTGTGTATGTGACAAGAGACAGAGAGGGACAGACAGGAAGGGAGAGAGATGAGAAGTATCAACTCATAGTTGTGACTTCTTAGTTGTTCATTGATTGCTTTCTCATATGTGCTTTGACGGGGGTGGGCGGCTCCAGCAGAGCAAGTGACCCCTTGCTCAAGCCAGCGATTTTGGGCTTCAAGCCAGAGACGTTTGGGCTCAAGACAGTGACTATGGGGTCATGTCTATGATCGGATGCTCAAGCCAGCAACCCTGCGCTTAAGCGGTGACCTCGGGGTTTCAAACCTGGGTCCTCTGCATCTAGTCCAACGCTTTATCCGTTGCTCCACCACCTGGTGAGACCATATATACATTTTTTAAAAAGGAAATAATGCTAAGTTTTTATAGTGATTAGCTCTGCATGTTGAGGATTTGGATGACTTCTAAAATTCATGTTCTAAGTCATCTATAATATATGTTATACCGATAATTAGTAAAGGTGTCATGTAAAGGATAATATGTGGTAGGGCTGTAAGTTTGGTTTAGATATGAATATGTAATTTTCCACACTAACAGATTGAAGAAGAGAAATTTGATATCAGCAAATGCTGTAAAGTTGAAGAAAATTCAATATTTTTTAAAGTTTTTTCATTGTAAAATAAAATACACTTAACATAAGGTTTACCAGCCTGACCAGGCGGTGGCGCAGTGGATAGAGCGTTAGACTGGGATGCAGAGGACCCAGGTTTGAGACCCCGAGGTTACCAGCTTGAGCGCAAGCTCATCTGGTTTGAGCAGAGCCCACCAGCTTGGACCCAAGGTCGCTGGCTCGAGCAAGGGGTTACTCGGTCTGCTGAAGGCTGATGGTCAAGGCACATATGAGAAAGCAATCAATGAACAACTAAGGTCTCGCAACGAAAAACTGATGATTGATGCTTCTCATCTCTCTCCGTTTCTCTCTGTCCCTGTCTATCCCTCTCTCTGACTCTCTCTCTGTCCCTGTAAAAAAAACCACAAAACAACAACATAAGGTTTGCCATTTTAACCATTTTTAAGTGCACAGTTTAGTGGTATTAAATACATTGACATAGTATTACAATAACCACCACCACCACCTGCCTCTATAACTTTTCTTCATGTTGTAAAGCTGAAACTCTGTACCTGTTAAACAATAATTCCCCATTCCCTACCCCTAACCCACTCCTAGCAACCACCATTTTACTTTCTGTCTTTATGATTTTGACTATACTATAAATTTTTCATATAAGTGGAACCATACAGTATTAGTATTTGGTGACTAGTTTATTTTGCTTAATAGAATTTTCTCAGGATTTATCCATGTTGTAGCATATTGCAGAATTTCTTTCTTTTTAAAGGCTGAATAATATTCCACTTTATGTATATACCGTATATTGCTTATCCATTCATCTGTTGATGGACCATTGGGCTGCTTCCTTGTGTTATTGAACATAGGTGTTCAATATCTCTTTGAGACCCTGCTTTTAATTTTTTTGGGTATATACCCAAAGTGGAATTTCTGGATCATATGCTAATTCTGTTTTTAATTTCTTAAGGACCTGCCATACTGTTTTGTAGAGCATCTGTACCATTTTATTGTTCTACCAACAGTGCACAAAGGTTTTAATTTTTCCAAATCCTCACCACTACTTTGAAAGTAGCCATCCTAATGGGTATGAGGTGATATCTCATTGTGGTTCTGATTTGTATTCTTTTTTTTTTTTTTTTTTTTTTTTTTTTTTCCGAAGCTGGAAGTCAGACTCCCACATGCGCCCGACCGGGATCCACCCGGCATGCCCACCAGGGGGTGATGCTCTGCCCATCTTGGGGCGTTGTTCTGCCGCAATCAGAGCCATTCTAGCGCCTGAGGCAGAGGCCACAGAGCCATCCTCAGCGCCCGGGCAAACTTTGCTCCATTGGAGCCTTGGCTGCGGGAGGGGAAGAGAGAGACAGAGAGGTGGGAGAGGGGGAGGGGTGGAGAAGCAGATGGGCGCTTCTCCTGTGTGCCCTGGCCGGGAATCGAACCCGGGACTCCTACACTCCAGGCCGACACTCTACCACTGAGCCAACCGGCCAGGGCCTGATTTGTATTCTAATGATTAGTGATGTTTAGTATCTTTTCAAGTTCTATGGCTATTTAGTTTTTTGGAGAAATGTCTGTTCAAGTTGTGAACAAAGGGGCTATGCAAAATACCTGACAAGTTCAGAGAGGCCACATGGCACGCCTGAGAAGCTCAGTGACCAAAAGTAACCACACAGGATGGTCTGATCATAAATTTCTAAGTGGGTAGGTTATAATGTGTACTCATGTTCCAGGCCTATAACTTCCTTAGCAAAATTCAGTTTTTAAGTGAGCTCTGTCCATTTTTCTCATGCACCTAGGATATCATGTCTTTGAAATGTCAGAGTAATTTTCCTACCTCCTAGAAGGCTCAACCATCAGCACCAGAATACAAACCACTAGATATGGGATCACAGAATCCCTCATTGTTACTTTGTTCCCTGCCTACCGTCTCTATGTGCTGTAAATGTTACTATCCACCAATGCAAAAGAAGTATGTGTTTCTATGTTTTGCCTCTGATCCAATCCTGGAGATTTCTGTACTGGACTTTCTCCCACATACTTAATCTATCAGAATGGATTTCATATACCTTCCTTATGTATTCTCCTTAGATTCTAATGTGTAAAATAAGCTGCAAACTGCCATTCTCTAGACTAGTATTTGTGATCTTGCTCCCCAGCATATGTTAGCAGTTTGGCTCAAATAAACTCATACATACTCTTTATGTTTGGGCATTGTTCACAATGACAGAGTCCCTTGAAATGGGTTATTTGTTGTTCTTGTATTCTGAATGTTAATCCCTTATCAGATATATGTTTTGTAATTTTTTTTTTCATTCTGTGGGTTTTTTCTGTCTTGTTAGTATCTTTTTTAGATTTTTAAAATTTTTATTTATTCATTCGTTTTTTGTGAGAGACAGACAGGGAGAGAGATGGGAAGCATCACCTCATAGTTGTGGCACTATAGTTGTTCAGTGATTGCTTCTCATACGTGCCTTGATAGGAGCTTAAGCTGAGCCAGTGACCCCTTGCTCACCTGGTGACTTTGGGCTCAAACTAGTGACCTTGATCTTCAAGCCAGTGACCTTTGGGCTCAACCCAATGACCATGTGGTTGTCTATGATCCCACGCTCAAACCAGCAACCCTGTGCTCAAGCTGGTGAGCCCGTGTTCAAGCCATTGAAACCTCAGGGTTTCAAGCCTGGATCCTCTGCGTCCCAGTCCAACACTGACCCATTGTGCTACCGCCTGGTCAGGCTGTATATGGTTCTTTATGAATGTTTTGGTCTTTAATGTTTGGCTCCTGAAAGTGGAAAAGTAGAAAATGAAAGGGGAGAGAATGTTGGCCTTTTAGTCCCTTGGAAGTCACTTAAGATACAAGAGAAAGGCTTTCAACAGTGGGGGTGGGAGAAAGGTACAACATGCTGCCTTCCTCTTTGTACCTTTGTGATGAGAAGCAGCATTCATAGCAGGGATCCCTCCTATTTGGAGAACAGGGTTCATTTTGCCCACCCTAGCTCTCATAACCTTTGTATAAGCTGCTCAGGAACATATGTAAAGCTTGTGGCTGGGGTGTGAGGAAACGACAGTTGGCTACTGTGCTAAGAGTTTATATTGATCACAGTTAATGACAGTTGATTGTCCAAGTCTTCCCCTGGAAGTTGCAAGCTTTCAACAGACTCTAGAGTTCCTAAATAGTTATAATAGGAAGATTCTGCCAGTGCAGTTGTTGTTGGGAAGGGTAGATGGATTTCCCGATGCTGCTTACTCTTCTGTCTTCCCAGGATCTTCTCAGTTTACATTCTTTTTTTTTTATTTTGTTTTTGAGAGATTAAGAGAGAGGCAGGAACATGTGCCCTGACTAGGGAATTGAACCAACAACCTCTGCTCCAGGATAATGCTCTTACTAACTGAGCTGTCTGGCCAGGGCTAAATTTCTTTTTTATTTTCAGAGAGACAGAGGAAGGGAGATGGAAGGGATAAGGAGGGAAGTAGTTATTTGTTGTTCCACTCAGTCATGTACTGATTGGCTGCTTCCTGTGTGTGCCCTGACCAGGGATTAAATCTACAACCTTGCTGTTTCGGGAAGATGTTCTTAACTAACTGAGCTAACCGGCCAGGGCAATGTTCATTCTTGATTTAAAGAAAAAAATTGTTACTATCAGAACTGAATATTGTATTGGTGTCACTTTTCATTTTCATCTGTAATTTCATTGCACTTCTAATCAAAATGTTGACAGCCTTTTATGTGAAACCCGAAAAGTTGATTCTAAAACTTATATGGAAATGCAGAGGACCTAGAAATTGCGAGGACAATCTTGGACAGTGACAAGATGGGAGGACTTGTTCTGTTGAATGTCAAAACTTATAAAACTATTACTTTTTAAGACAGGGTGAGACTGGCTTGAGTATAAAGTGAACAGATCAGTAGAACAGAATAGAGGGGCTACAGTAGATTCAAATGTATGTTGACATTTGATTTGACAAAAATGACAGGAATTAAAGATAAGAGTGATCTTTTTAATAAATGGTGGTGAAATCATTAAATATTCATATGGTAAAGAGCTAAACTATTCCTTACACCATGCATGAAAATACAATTTCTAGGCAGATTATAGACCTAATTATGAAAAGATAAACAATATAACTTTAAAAAGATAATATAGAATAATGGGAAGGTTTATTAAATAAGCATGACTGAAGAAAACCTCAATTCTTAAAGGTAATACTTTTGACTAGTTAAAAATGAGAAATTCAAGTTTTTAAGACATTAAATGAGTGAAAATATAAGCTACAGTGAGAGAACAGATATTTGCAATACCTAAGGACTTATATCCAGAATGTTGTTGAGATGTCTGCAAATTAATCACAATTTAAAAGGTTTCATAAAAAGTGGGCAAAATTTTGGAGGCACTTTGTAAAGATGATGTTGAACAGCTCATTCATCATCAGGCAAATGCAAACTAGTTCATAGCAAGGATTCAATTACATGCCTGCCAGAATGGGTATAATTAAAATCCTGGATAATATCAATTATTGATAAATGGAAACTCATATACTGCTAATGGAAATGTAAATTGGTATAACTACTTTTGAAAATAGTTTGTAATTGTCACTAATCACCAGGGAAATGCAAATTAAAGTCACAATGAGATATCATGTTACATCAGCAAATCAACTAAGAATAAGTTGTTGGCGAGGATGTGGAGAAAAGGTGCAGGGTACCCTTGTGCACTGTTGATGGAAATGCATATTGGTGCACCCACTGGGGAAAGTAGAATGAAGTTACCTCAAAAATTTAAAAATGAAACAGCCTTATGACCCAGCAATATCACTCTGGGCATATATCTGAAGAAATTCGAAACACTGATTCAAAAGAATATATGCATCCCTATGTTCACTCCAGTGTTATCTGTAATAGATTTGGAAGCAGCCCAAGTGTTCACCAGTAGATGAGTGGATTAAAAAGCTGTGGTATGTTGACCCTTGCCGTTTGGCTCAGTGGTAGAGTGATGGCCTGGCGTGTGGATGTCCCAGGTTCAATTTCTGGTCAGGGCACACAGTAAAAGCACCCATCTGCTTCTTCACCCTTTCCCTTCTCGCTTTTCTCTCTCTCTTCTCTTCCCTTCCTGCAGCCAAGGCTTGATTAGAGTGAGTTGGCCCTGGGTGATGAGGATGGCTCCATGGCCTCCACCTCAGGCTCTAAAATGGCTCCAGTTGCAATGGAGCAACAGCCGTAGATGGACAGAGCATCGCCTCCATTGCCTGTTGGATCCTGGGCAGGGTGCATGCGGGAGTCTGTGTCTGTCTCCCCTCCTCTCACTTAAAAAAAAAAAAGCTGTGGTACATTTACACAATGGAGTACTACTGTGCTGTAAAAAAGGGAAATCTTACCTTTTGTGGCAGCATGGATGGACCTGGAAAGCATTGTGTTAAGTGAAATAAGCCAGTCAGAAAGACAAGTGCCATATGATTTCATTCATATGTGGAATCTGGGGAACAAACTAAACTAACAAAATAGAAACAGGCTCATAAAAAATAGACTGACAGCTCTTCGAGGGGAGATGGGTTTTGGGGTTGGGCCAAAAGGTGAAAGAATTAAGAGAAAAAAAACTTTACAGAAACAAAGAACAGTGTGATGATTCCAGAGGGGAAGGGATGGGGGCAGGTAGGAGAGGGTATAGCAGGAATAAATGGTAATGGAAGGAGACTGACTTGGGGTGGTGAATACACAGTACAATATACAGTTGATGTATTCTAGAATTGTACATCTGAAACCTGTATAATTTTATTAAGCAATGTCACCCCAATATTCAGTGAAAAAAAATCATTGGCATTATCTACTAAAGCTGATGATTTACATGCCCTTGATCTAGTAGTTTGACTTCAAAATAACCAGCAGATCTACATTGTACAGGAATGTTTTATGGCACCATGATTCACAGTAGCTAAACCGTGAAAACAGCTCCAGAAATCTAAAACAATAGAATGAATAGACAGTAGTATGAAAAATTAGTGGAATAATCTACCACAGTTAAAATAAATGAATTATAGGTAAAGAGCAGAGATGCATTTTACAAATATAGTATTGAGTGGAAAAAAGGTAGGGAAAGTATAGCTCTGTGATTACATTTAAATGAATTGAAAAAGCAGGCAGAATTTAGAGTTGTGTATTTTGGTGTTAAAAAGGGAAGGCAAGAAGTTGGTTTATCATTTTAGCTGTTTTCTTGTGTGGGAAGGGATTGTGATTGAGAAAGGGCATACAAAAGCTTCTAGGGTTGTTGGTAATGCATTGCTTGACGTGTATAGTGTATACTTGTTAATATGTATTAAGCCATATATACATTGTTTCTATACCTGTGTGTATTATATTTGAAAATAAATAAATTCAAAACACCTACAAAAATGGGAGGGGAGAATATGGTATGTTGATTATTAGCATGACAGTTTTCTGGGACTTCTATATCTACCACTATTCATTTATGGAACAACTACTGTTGACACTGCTAGAAGTGAAAGGCTTAGATATAGACAATTAAAATGAAGGCCATTTCTAAGAGGTTACTGCCAATTTGATGAAACAGGTATGTGGTAAACATAGATGTGTGTTTATTGTAATTTTAAGTGCTACAATAACATAGGTGTCTTAATGCTTTAAGTGTCATGAGCAAAAGGTTTATTGGGAATTCGGGAGACAGTGATAATGTCAGGAGACCTTGGGAAGATAATATATAATATATTGGGAGGCATTTGAATAGAAATAAGGGGAAACCACTTTCTTGAAACAGGTTTTTCTATTCTTGGTTTCTGTGACTGTATGCTACTCAGGTTCTCCCCTTAATCTTACCTTTGCTAGCTCCATTTTTCTGGATTTCAGGTGAAGTGGTCGGAGGATCTTTAGTATATTGGGAAAGAGAGCCCAAAAGTGCTCTTGGATCGCAGGCTGTGATGAAGAATCAAGTGGATAGGGAGGGGGCTAATGGAATGTGAGGAATTGGCTCTGCCCTGGTGGGGAGTCTGTCCATTTTTATGGTTTCATATGTAGTCTCTGCCAATGACTGTCTGATTTTTATTGCTTCCCCAATTTTATGATGTTGCTGTCACTTCAGTCTTAAAAGTTCTAAGCAAGTCCTAACAGAACTTCAGCTTCTTTTCTGAATTTTCCTACTTACTGGAACCACCATTGATTCACAGTTGAAACTTGAATCTTTTTTAAGACATTTTAAGAGGTTTTCTTCTGAAGTACTATAATGTGTACTTTGTAGCTATTTTCCAAAGAAAAAGACAAACAGGGTCCTTTAATTAGTACAGTAGCTTTTAGAGACTTAAAAATCCTTGAAAGATAATTGAAAGAGGTCAAAAACAATAGGGCTTGCCCTGAGGCACTTTTATTTTTGCATTAAAATTAATGAGTATGAAATCATTAGCAACATTAGACAGCTTTTACCAAATGAGTGGTAGAGCCTCAGTAAATACCACCTTTATTGTGAAGGCATCCCTGGTTACCTATTTAAAAATCGTAACACTTGGCCTGACCTGTGGTGGCACAGTGGATAAAGCATTGACCTCTGGAACACTGAGGTTGCGGGTTCAAAACCCCTGGCTTGCCTGGTCAAGGCATGAGAATACTAGGGAGTTGATGCTTCCTGCTTCTCCCCCACCTTTCTTTCCATATCCTCTCTAAAATCAATAAATACAGTCTTTAAAAATTGTAACACTTGCCCTCAAAATACATATCTGTGCATACACGTCCTACATACTGCTTATTTCCCTTTTCTTCTGCTTTACTTTTTCTCATATGCACTTACCACAATCCAACTTTTTTTTAACACTTTTTAAAAAATTGTCTTTTTTATTGTCTGTTTTGCTCTCTTCCTCCTAACTTAAATGTAAGCTCCACGAAAATGGGGATTTTTGTTAATTTTGTTCATTACTATATCTACAAAGTCTGATATATAATAAATTCAAATATTTATACATGAATGAACACTGGGGTCTTAGAGAAGAAGCCTTTGTGAATTATGTGGCAGATGAGCTAGGTTATAAAAGTTGGATAGCAGGAACTGCTAACTAGTGAAGTAATTAGCTCAAAGTTTTTTTCTTCCTATTTTAATTTTTAAGACTTTATTCAACATTTTATGGTTCTTCTCTGAATGATGTTAGCTGTAGGAACCCTTTAGACCAGGGGTCTCCAAACTTTTTACACAGGGGGCCAGTTCACTGTCCCTCAAGACTGTTGGAGGGCCAGGCTATAAAAAAAAACTATGAACAAATCCCTATGCACACTGCATATATCTTATTTTAAAGTAAAAAAACAAAACGGGGACAAATACAATATTTAAAATAAAGAACAAGTAAATTTAAATCAACAAACTGACCAGTATTTCAATGGAAACTATGGGCCTGCTTTTGGCTAATGAGATGGTCAATGTCTGGTTCCATATTTGTCACTGCTAGCTGTAACAAGTGATATGACGCGCTTCCGGAGCCGTGACGCGTACATCCCGCGTCACCGGAAGTAGTACTGTACGTGAGGGACGCTGCTACATACAGTACTCCAGGAGCACAGGATATGGATGCTGACCACCAATGAAAGAGGTGCCCCTTCCAGAAGTGTGGTGGGGGCTGGGTAAATGACCTCAGGGGGCCGCATGTGGCCTGCGGGCCGTAGTTTGGGGACCCCTGCTTTAGACATAGTTGCGGTCTTACTATTCAGAGCAAATATTAAGTAGCAGTTTGAATTCTCCTTTGATGTAAAAGAGTATTTGAATTAAGTGTGAATGCTGCTCAGTCATATTTCATGTTATTTTAGGGAAAGAGTTTGGATCTTTGGCTTAGAACCAACTAAATCTTGAGGATTAACTATTAAAATACAATATATAATGTTTGCTTCTCTGTAACTGTCTTCTTTCTGGGATGGGCATTTTGCTTCAAGAATAAATCCTCTTAACCTAGATCTTCCATTTGTTTTCTTTTGTGTAGAACTTCTGGATGGTATGATTTAATCTCATTTGGGTTTCATTGCTTTTCTTTTGACATATTTTTGCTCTAGTGCTAAGTTCAGGCTATTTTTTGAATACAATTTGTCATCAGAGGGCAACAGTAACAGCTCAGTCTTTGAAGACAGATTAACTGGGTTTGATCCTTAATTTCTGCTTCTGCAAAATGATAATATCTCAGGGACTGCTGTGACAGTCAAATGAGGTAAAACATATTAAGTGCTTAGTGTAGGTATATAGTAAGGTTCAATAAATATTTGTTATTTGTAAAATTAAAAAGTATAGTATAGAATGGTTATCTTATTAAGATTATAAAGAAGGCCTTTTCTGACTCTGCTAAATATAATAGCATCTCCTGTTAACTTTTCATTCCTCACCATGCTACAGTTTTTCTACCTTGCACTTATTATTTGATATTGTATGTTTACTAGTTTTCTCTTAGTGAATTATAAATATGAGGGCAGAAACTTTGTTTTATTCATAGCTGTGTTCACTTTAGTGCTTAACACAGTATCGGATTTACAGTATTCAACAAATATTTGCTTAATGACTAAATTAAGGTGTATGTGGGCAACTAAAGGTTTTTTGCGGATATCTGATTGATTGATTTTTTAATGAGTTAACTGCTGTTTATGAGGAAGCATATTTTTGTATTGGTGATGTGTCGGTGAGCTTCTCTTGCCAAAAGCACCTAAAATCTTATACTTCCTTTTGTTAAGCTATATGCGAAACAGAGCCTGAACAGCCTGTTCGACATTATCCATTATGGGTGAAAGTAGAAGGTGAAGTAGATCCAGAGCCAGTTTATATCCCAACACCTTCTGTCATTGAGCCTACGAAACCATTGTTGTTGCCTCAGCCAGAAGTTTCATCTACTGTGAAGGGCAAACTACTCACTGGAATTAAACCTGTACGAGCTTATACTCCCAAACCCAATCCTGTGGTAAGCCTGGAATTTCATCTTTTATTGCAAGTTGCAAAAATCATTTGTAAAGATTATGGGTTTCAGCCAAATTTTGGTTTATATTCTGTGAATCATTTTGCTTTCGGGTAATATGTATGTAAGCTATTTCCTTTTTTATTTAATCGGTTTAGTTGCTGGCAGTTAAAAAAATGTCAAAAAAGGAGAAGTTAGTAGTAATAATTGTTTTTTTAAGTGAGAGAGGGGGACAAATGGGAACAGATAGGAAGGGAGAGAGATGAGAAGTATCAGCTCATAGTTGTGGCATCTTAATTGTTTATTGATTGCTTTCTCATACGTGCCTTAACCGGGAGACTTCAGCTGAGCCAGTGACCACTTGCTCAAGCTATCAACCTTTGGGCTCAAGCCAGCAACCATGGGGTCATGTCTATGATCCCTCACTCAAGCCAGTTGAGCCCGCACTTAAGCTGGTGACCTTGGGATTTTGCAGTCTGGGTCCCCAGTATCCCAGGCTGATGCTCAGTCCACTGCAGCACTGCCTGGTCAGGCTAGTAATTCTTAAATATAGCCAAATCTTTCTTCAGGAGGATCATATTAGATGGACTTTTAAAAAACCTGACCTGCAAAAGTCTATAACAGTTGAAATGACTATGTGAAGACTGATAGGTAAAAGAATGGTAAGCATTTATAATTATTAAATCCATTTCCATCTTCTTAGTCCATTAAATTGAAGAAAGATCCTCTTGAGTTCAGTGCTCTTCAGTAGGTCTTTGTACAAGTGCTGATTTAAAACTGTTACCAGTCTGTGATGAAATATGTATAGAAAATAAGAGTAAATATTTAGAAATTTTAATAGCAAATTGATAGTCATTTTATATATACTAAATCTAATCCAAATATTTTGGGCTTATATTTTGTCTTGTTTTTCTAGTAATCTATTTTGTATTGCATTACTAATACAAAAGTAATTAGTCAGTATTAGACTGGTAATTTAAAAGTGTGTTTTTCACCACAGATCATTGGAGAAGCATTGTTTTGGTGTGATCTGAAATTTCTTGATAGAGAATCCAATTTTTTTCTGATTACCCCAAGATTCTGCACATACAAACTGAATTTTAATTTAACTTTTTAAAGTTTGCATTTTAAAAGTTTCACATGTAATAGAAAAATTAAACATCCTTTGCATTTTCAAGTCTAGGACACTGTTTTCTCCCAACATTTGGAATGTTTTGTTGTGTGAAACTTACAGATTCGGGAAGAAGACAAGGATCCAGTCTACTTGTACTTTGAAAGTATGATGACTTGTGCCCGAGTTCGAGTATATGAACGAAAGAAAAAGGAACAGAGACAGCCATCACCATCACCATCCTCATCATTTCAGCACCCCAGCTCATGTCATTCTAGTCCAGAGACCTGTAGTGCAAAGGTGAATTACTTATTGCACAATTTCTCTTTTTTAACTTCTAGTTTCTTGTTGCTGGTATTAGAATTTGCATTACTCTCTGAATAATTTGTAGTCATTCTTGTGGGGCCGAGAAGGCTTAATTGATATGTCTATCAATTTATCTGTTTTTCTCCATACCTATTTTAGAGAACAGTTTCTCAGGGTTATTAAAAGTATTGCTTTTTTTTGGTCCTGGCCAGTTGGCTCAGTGGTAGAGTGTCAGCCCAGTGTGTGGATATCCTGGGTTCAATTCCTAGTCAGGACACACAGGAGAAGTGACCTTATGCTTCTTCACCCCTCCCCCTCCCTTTCTCTTTCTCTCTTTTTCTGTCCCATAGCCATGGCTTGATTGGTTCGAGTGCATAGGCCCTAGGTGCTGAAGATGTCTCTATGGAGCCTCTGCCTCAGGTGTTAAAAATAGCTCAGTTGTGAGCATCAGCCCCATATGGGTAGAGCATCGGCCTAGATGGGGGTGACTGGGTGGATTGTCATCTGGGTGCATGTGGAAGTCTGTCTATCTCCCCTCCTCTTACTTAAATTTAAAATAAATAAATACAACTTTTTTATTGTTTAAAGAAAGTACTGTATTTTTTTAATGTTAGAGTAATTTTTAAAAGGTTAAACATTTCTAGTTTAAATAATTTATCTGTAATTATTAGAATTCATATCTTTACACATTGATGAAATTTCTAAATACCCAAATCTTGGCCCATTAAACAGCAAATATTTTTTCTTCTTTACTTTAATACATTATAAAAAACAATGCAAATTCTTTTCTTGGTAACTTAGTCACTATCAAGGATATTGCAGAACAAGTCTGCTTGTTTTAGCAAAGAGCTATGTAATATGATAGTAATACAGCTATGTATATTGATACGATGCTTTTCCATTTTAATCTTTCTACTGTTTCAGGCTTTTTTGAGAGACTTAATTCTTATGTCTTAGTCATCATTGATAGTATATATGTTGTTGAATTGAACTATTTCTTCTTATTCCATTTCTCAGGAGCCTGATGCTGAACAACAGCCCTTGAAAACAATTACCTGTGACCTGGAGGATGATTCTGATAAATCACAAGGTCAGCATGAAAACCAGATCTTTTTTTTTCCCTTTATTTATTTATTTATTTATTTATTTATTTTTTTTCTGAAGCTGGAAACAGGGAGAGACAGTCAGACAGACTCCCGCATGCGCCCGACCGGGATCCACCCGGCACGCCCACAAGGGGCGATGCTCTGCCCACCAGGGGGCGATGCTCTGCCCATCCTGGGCGTCGCCATGTTGCGACCAGAGCCACTCTAGCGCCTGAGGCAGAGGCCACAGAGCCATCCCCAGCGCCCGGGCCATCTTTGCTCCAACGGAGCCTTGGCTGCAGGAGGGGAAGAGAGAGACAGAGAGGAAAGCGCGGCGGAGGGGTGGAGAAGCAAATGGGCGCTTCTCCTGTGTGCCCTGGCCGGGAATCGAACCCGGGTCCTCCGCACGCTAGGCCGACGCTCTACCGCTGAGCCAACCGGCCAGGGCTAAAACCAGATCTTATTATTTTGGTAGTGATTATAGTAAGAATGAGGGGAGACCAAAACTAACAATTCATAATATGTCAACCTATCCTGTTTCTAGCTTCTGCTAAAAATAGATGATAGGTAAGTTTTTTCTTTTTTTTCTTATTTCTTCTTTTTTTTTTTTTTTACAGAGACAGAGAGTGAGTCAGAGAGAGGGATAGACAGGGACAGACAGACAGGAGTGGAGAGAGATGAGAAGCATCAATCATCAGTTTTTTGTTGCGAGACCTTAGTTGTTCATTGATTGCTTTCTCATATGTGTCTTGACCGCGGGCCTTCAGCAGACCGAGTAACCCCTTGCTCGAGCCAGCAAACTTGGGTCCAAGCTGGTGAGCTTTTGCTCAAACCAGATGAGCCTGTGCTCAAGCTGGCGACCTTGGGGTCTCGAACCTGGGTCCTCTGCATCCCAGTCCGACGCTCTATCCACTGCGCCACCGCTTGGTCAGGCTTCTCATATTTTGTGGGGTTTTTTTTGTTTTTTGTTTTCTTTTTGGTGTTGGATTGTATGACTTCCTTATATACAGGGTGGGGCAAAAGTAGGTTTACAGTGTGAGTATGTGAAACAGTTTGTTCTTGTATTATTATTTATTTATTGTATTATTTTCTATACAAAGAACTGTAAATATATTTCTGCTTGTCCTGTATTTTGGACATTAACCCTTTATCAGATATTCATTGTTGAAGATCTTCTTTCATTCAGTAGGCTGTCTTTGCATTTTGTTGATGGTTTCCTTTGCTGTGCAAAAACATTTTAGTTTGGTGTAGTCTTATTTTTGTTTTGTTTCCCTTGCCCGAGGAGGTATATCAGAAAAATGTTGCTACGAGAAATGCCAGAGATTTTACTGTCAATGTTTTCTTCCTGGCATTTTATTTCAAGTCTTACATTTAAGTCTTTAATCCATTTTGAGTTTATTTTTGCATATAGTGTGTAAGAAGGTAATCTAGTTTCATATTTTTGCATTTATATGCTAATTTTCCCAACATTTATTTATTTATTTATTTTAGAGAGAGAGGAAGGGGGAGAGACAGAGAAAAACATCAGTTTTGTTGTTCCACTTAATTTATGCATTTATTGATTTTTTTTGTATTTGACCTGACTGGGGATTGAACCCACAACCTTGGCTGTAATCAACTGAGCCTACCTGGCCAGGGCCCAACATCATTTATTGAATAGACTTTCTTGATCCTATTGTATGTTCTTGCCTCTTTGTCTAATACTAATTGTCCATATATGGTATAGGTTTATTTCTGGGCTTTCTGTTGTGTTCCACTGATCTATGTGCCTTTTTTTTTTTTTTAATGCTAATATCATGCTGTTTTGATTACTGTAGCTTTTCTATTATAGTTTGATATCAGGTAACATGATGCTGCCATCTTTGTTCTTCTTTTCTCAAGACTGCTGTGGCTATTTGTCATCTTTTACGGTTTTATATAAATTTTTGGATAATTTGTTCTTGGTCTTTGAAAAATGCTATTGGTGTATGTATATATATTTTTTTAAGTGAGAAGAAGGGAGATAGACTCCGCATGTGCTTCATCTGGGATCCACCTGGCAGCAGCCCCTGTGTGGGGCTTCTGAGGCTGATGCTCGGACCAGCTGAACTATTCTCAGCTCCTGAGGCTGATACTCAAACCAGTCACGCCCTGGCTGCCATAGAGGAAGAGAGAGAAAAGAGGGAGAGGATGGGGAAGAGAAGCAGATGATCACTTCTCATGTGTGCCCTGACCGGGGATCGAACCTGGGACTCTACACATTGGGCCAGCGCTCTTATCCACTGAGCCAACCAGCCAGGGCCGCCATTGGTATTTTGATAAGAATTGTTTTGAATCTGTAGATTGCATGGGATAGTGTGGGCCTTTATGATGATAATTTTTTAATCCTATCCATAAGCATGATATATGCTTCTGTTTAGATAAAGTGTCAACCTGGAATGCTGAGGTCGCCAGTTCAAATTCCTGGTCTTGGCCCCATCAAGGCACATACGAGAAGCAACCACTATGAGTTGATGCTTCCTTCTCCTACCTTCCTCCTTTCTGTCTCTCCTCTCTCTTAAAAAAAACAAAAACAATAAAAGTATCTTCAGTTTCTTTTTTCACTATGTTATAATTTGCTGAGTACAGGTATTTTATTTTTAAGACAGATGTAAATGGAGTTGTTTTCTTAGTTTTCCTTACTGATAGTTTGTTATTGGTGTATAAAAATACAACTGATTTCTGAAATTTTTTTTTGTAACCTGCCATTTTACTGAATTTATTAGTTATAGTAGTTCTTTGGTGAAATCTTTTGGGTTCTCTATATAGAATGTAATTTCATTGCAAATGATAGTTTTACTTCTTCCTCTCCAATTTGAATGTGTTTATTTCTTCTTGTGTGTTTGCTGTGGCTAGGACTTCTAGTACTATGTTGAAGAGACTGGTAAAAGTGAACATCCCTGTCTTGTTAGTGATATTTTTTTCTTAAACTTTTTTTTGAACCTCAGTCACATTGGCATACTTAGTTATTGAAATTTTCCCTCATGCCTAAAAAGGCAGTGGAGCAGTTGGATAGAGCGTTGGACTGGGACGCGGAGGACCCAGGTTTGAAACTCTGAGGTTGCTGGCTTGAGCACGGGATCACTGGCTTGAGTGCGAGATCCTAAATATGACCCCATGGTCGCTCACTTGAGTCCAAAGTCACTGGCTTGAACAAGCGGTCACTTGCTTTGCTGTCAACCCCCGGTCAAGGCACATATGAGAAAGCAGTCAATGAAAAGTAAGGTGCCACAACAAAAAATTGATGCTTCTCATCTCTCTCCCTTCCTGTTTGTTCCTATCAGTCCCTTTCTCTGACTCTCTCTATCTCTGTCAAAAAAAAAAAAAAAAAAAAGAAAAAAATAATTTTCCCTCAGGTTCTTAATAGCTGTTGTTAGAGAAATGCAGAGGAAGGAAAGGAAGGAATATCACTGATTTATCTAGCGGAAGCTACTGCCAGATTTGATGACAAGTAATATCTAGGGAGTTTGTTTTTATTTTGCTTCCTAAGACTTTAGACACTTAAGCACTAGTGCTTTTCAACTGCTATTTTTTTTTTCTAGTGGCATGATACACAAAAAATGTGAAAATGTTTTTATAGCACACTTACGTAAAGGGAGGGTTCTGCTGGAGTGGAGAGCACCTGCCTGGGAGTACGACCACCCTTAGAGTTGACAGGATCTGTATCCTGACATATCCGTAACTAGAGAACTGGAGAACTTTGGTTGAGAGGCTCTGCTATAGAAATCTACATGTCTTGTGAAATACTCTTCTAGTTAACATGTTGCCATGAATATAAAACATGCAGAGTTTAGTAGTGATCAGCATACAATATAGAAGCAGAGCAATCATGACTAGATGTAAAAGTAATTCAGAAGTAAAAACCAAAAAGTGATTCATAAATATTTTCAGTAGAAACTAGAGGTAGAGTGCATTTCTTTTTTTTAAACCTAACACTATCTGTCTTGTTTTTTAGGATTGACTTCTTACCATGTCTTAGAAAGAATCTGGCAAAAGTTCTTTGGTTTACCTATATGGATAGCAGAACACCAAACTATACTGAATAAGCTGTAACCTGATTTATAGATTATGCTTTGTTAGCAAGATAATACTTTCTCATGTAATAAAGTAGTTATGGCTTTTAAGAGCAGTCTTAAGTGAGACTCCCTTTATTACCAAGCCTAGTTAGCAGGGCAGTGAGGACTATTATTGTCTGATTCTCTGGAATCTTTCTTTTTCCTGGAAAACTTCTAAATTAGGAGTATTAAATTACCACTGAAAATACATGGGAATGGGACACTAGGCAACTGTTGATTTTCTATACCCCTGGTATCTCTCTGAGAACTTAGGAAAAGTAACAATCTTTCAGAGTTGAATATAAAATACTGTGATGCAGAAATATCTTTTGATTTCTTATCAGAAAAGAGCTGGAAGTCTTCCTGTAATGAAGGGGAATCTTCTACCTCCTATGTGCATCAGAGGTCACCTGGTGGTCCCACCAAACTGATAGAAATCATCTCAGACTGCAACTGGGAGGAGGATCGGAACAAGATTTTGAGCATCTTATCACAGCACATCAATAGCAACATGCCACAGTCACTTAAGGTGGGCAGCTTCATCATTGAGTTGGCTTCTCAGCGAAAGAGCCGGGGTGAGAAGAACCCCCCTGTTTATTCTTCTCGTGTGAAAATCTCTATGCCATCATGTCAAGACCAAGATGATATGGCTGAGAAATCTGGATCAGAGACTCCTGATGGTCCATTATCCCCTGGGAAAATGGATGATCTCTCTCCTGTGCAGACAGATGACCTGGATTCAGTGAGGGAGAGATTACATGGAGGCAAAGGTCTGCCTTTTTATGCAGGGCTTTCTCCTGCAGGGAAGCTTGTGGCCTATAAACGTAAACCCAGTTCAAGCACATCTGGGCTTATCCAGGTGAGAATTATCTTTAATCTGGGTGCAGCACCCTTTTGTATTTAGGTAACATCTTTGTTTTTCAGAGCCCTTTGTAAACCTTATATTATTTATCTTCACATTTCCTGGAAACTGGGTAACAAAATCATTATCTCTTTTTGTAATAGGCCTAGGTTAGATATATACCTAGAGCAAATTTTTGGCACATTTATAAACAAATGTAGAGCCTAGTCTTCTCAGAAAGTTGCTCCTCTTAAACTTCATTGTCTGGGCTCTGATGATACTTTGGCAACCAAGCAGGGATAGTAAGGAATTCAGTCTGGTTCTTAGGATTATTATTACCAGAAAGCTTTAAGAATAAAACAAGGTGAAATTGAATTTAAAATAGGCAGTATATGTTTGGAAACATAGGAGAAATTTTTAATTTAGTAAGGTATTATTCAAATATATAAATTTTTAAAAATTTAAGCACAATTTGCTTAATTTATTTTTTCCTTATGTGAATCATAGCATTTTTGAAAGTATAATCATATCGTAGGACAAATATCTATTCTTACTGTTCAGTAATTTAGGCAGGTTATATTTGTAAAATTACCTGGGCATATGGAAAATCCTTTGCAAAGAGAAGTTCTGAATTAAAATAGTCAAAAGGTTTTTCTCCTCTTGCTCAGAAACATTAAATGCACTTTTTATATCAGTGTAGCAAATGTGTGGAAGTGTCTGACTTTATTAGCTTGACTGCTTCTCTGGGCTTAGGACTATTCCAGTAATAACATAGTTGATCTACTTAGTTAAAAACTTTTTATTGCAGTTTATTTATTTTTTAAATTGATTTTAGAGAGAGGAGAGGAGACTGAAGGGGGGAGGATTGGGAAGCATCAGTTCATAGTAGTTGCTTCTCATATGTGCCTTGACCTGGCAAGTCTAGGGTTTCAAACTGGCTGCAGTTTATTCTTGGTGGTCCTATATAAGTGCTTTTATTGGGATTTCTTAATCTCTTGAATGATGAGAAGAACAGTATTTTTATTTTTATGTAATTTATTGGTTGATACTTTGAGAACAGAGACTTATCTGAGACTAGTCTCTTTGAAATACAGGCATGGAAGTTTTATATTTCTCCTGTCTAGAGCTCAGAAAGCCACCATAAAATGTGACTTTGTATAAGCAGTGTGGCCACTGTAGGCTTTTGAGGAAGCTGCTGGATAGTCTTCAGAGCAGGTCCCAAGGGAGCAGATTAGGGGTATTGGTCTAGACTCCACAGAGCCTGAAAAACTGTATGGTGAAGTTTGCTTCAGGATGGAAAGATCACATTCCATGTACCAAACTGAGGCAAAGATATTCCTGATCTCTCTGAGAGTAATCATAATTTTACTTAAGTAGCAAAGAGTAATTATGTTTTGTGCCTTTGAAGAGAGAGAGTGGCTTGCTTTAGCAATCTTTACCAATTCCCTTTTAATTTAGAGAGTTTGAGTTTCTCCACCTCACTCTACCCCCTCCTCTTTTTAATACTGTTGTAAAGGAGGTGAAAGAAGGATGTCTTCTTTAGTCATCCAGCACGATGACTTAGAGAACATGGGTAAGAAACTTGGGAGGTTTTGTTTTCTCTCTTACTTAAAAAAACTACCCTGCTGCACAAAATAGGGAATCTGTCAACTCAGACAGTAGATAAAAGTCTTTACTTGATTCGTTGATTTATTTTCTTCTGACAATTTAGTGACAATTTTAAAAGTGAGTTTCTACTAGCATTTATATTGAGCTCAACATTTGTCCAAGAGATGAAGGCAGTAACTTCAAAGTTGAGTTTTTAGGAAACTGAGGTAACTCTGTTACTTAGGTTAAAGTAGACTCACTGTATATTTCCCAAATGTGAAGGATAACATGAAAGGACCCTTGTGAGAGGGTTTCATTATGCATCTCTGTGTTTGTCAGAGAGATTCCGGAAAACATATTTTTGCTGATGATTGTTAATAACTTAAGCAGAATTGTTTATTGACAGATAAAACAAATGGATTATTCCTTAGCTATAATTGTATCTTTCACATTCCTAAGATGCAGATACAATGAGTTTCTAAGACCCTCTATTTCCCAGTTACCAAAATGAAGGATGAAATAAGTTCAGAATATCAATTGATAGCATTTTTTTCACCTCCTAAAGATTACTCAGATTATACCAAATGGGAAGAGTTCATTTCTTTTCCCTTTAAATCTGAAAAATAGACTTTTAAAACATTGTAAAAATAAAACCCCTGTCAAGGGAGATGAGTTAGCAAGAGAATTTTATCTTTACAGAATTTCTCTTTGCCACTTGTTTCAGGTTAATGGTAAGAGTTACCCGCAGGCTAAGTTGCTATTGGGACAGATGGGGGCATTGCATCCAGCCAATAGGCTAGCTGCTTATATCACAGGCAGGTTGCGACCCTCAGTCCTGGACCTCTCAACCCTCAGTACTGTCATCTCCAAGGTAGCATCCAATGCCAAGGTGGCTGCATCCAGGAAACCACGTACCCTGTTGCCTTCAACATCCAATTCCAAAATGGCATCCTCCTCCGGCACTACAACAAATCGCCCTGGGAAGAATCTGAAGGCATTTGTTCCAGCAAAAAGACCAATTGGTAAGTTGGATTGTATATGTATTTTGGAAAGGCCTTGACTTTGTTGTGGGCCAGTGGATACAGTATGGAGGCTATAAAATTAGAGAAGTAAAGAATTTGGCATTATTCTTAATGTCTGTTTTGCTTAAATTTTTTTATTTTGGGGGAACTCTTCTGATGACCTGTAATACTAACTCTAGTTAGTATTACAGTTATTACCATTCTTACTTTTCCTAATTTAATATTTCTCCTATGAAGACTGATTTTTTTTTTAAATGAGGAGAGGGGAGATGGTGAGACAGACTCCCACATGCACCCCAACTGGGATCTACCCAGCAACCCCCGTCTGGGGCTGATGCTCAAATCAACTGAGCTAATTTTAGTGCCTGAGGCTGACTCTCAGACCAGCTGAGCTATCCTCAGCGCCTGGGGCTGACGCTCTACAACCAGTTGAGCCACTGGCTGCAGGCGGGTAAGGAGAGGGGGAGAGAAGCAGATTGTCGCTCATCTTGTGTGCCCTGATTGGGAATAGAACCTAGGATGTCCATATGCTGGGTCGACCCTATCTACTGAGCCACTGTCCAGGGCTGAAGACTGATTTTTTTGTTATCAGTCATTATGTATGTTCCTTGAACTTAAGAAACCATAGAGCTAGCAAAATCAAAGTGGGTTTAGTATAGGCTTAAAGTATGAAGGCTCTTATAAAGCATAATTTTGGGAACATTTTACTCATTCCTGTTCGTGAATGAAAACCTTTTTTGCTTAACATTCTATTGCTAGAATCTGTAATAATCTTTTTTGAAGCATTTGTTTTTTAGCATTGAGTGTATACAATTGGTTTATTTATTTATTTACTCAATTTTTTTTGAGAGACAGAAAGGGAGAAGACGTGAGAAGCATCAACTCGTAGTTGCGACCATTTAGTTCATTGATTGCTTCTTATATGTGTTTTGACCAGGGGCTCCAGCTGAGCCAGTGACCCCTTATTCAAGCCAGCAACATTGGGCTTCAAGCCAGTGACCTTGGAATCATGTCTATGATCCCACATTCAAGCCGGTGAGCCTGTGCTCAAGCTGGATGAACCCACACTCAAGCCAGCGACCTAGGCTTGAACCTGGGAGTTTTGAACCTGGGACTTCTGTCCCAATGCTCTATTCACTGCACCACCACTAGTCATGATACTGTTGGTTTATTGAATTTCTCTTTTTGTTGTTTCAAGTCTATTTAAGAATCTTAAGTAAAATTGTCAGTTACTGTATTTTTCCTGTAGTAGGAAATTGAAATCTCTGGCTGAATGCTGGAGTTGTGTGAAGAGAGAGGGATAATCATTGAATATCTTACAAATAACCCTTTTTTTTTCTTTATAAAAAATAGTGGTGATTAAAAAAAGTGTTATATTCCGCCTGCTCATGAAAAATGTCATCACATAATTTAGAAATATGTAACACTTAACTGTCTCATGAGTCTTCAATAAAGAGGTGGAGGTGCTGGTACAGGAGGAAGTGGTGGAAATAAGTTTTAAAATTAGAGTTAGGGGAAAAGATCTTCTTACTTTATCGGTTTGAAGTTGTGTGTGCTGTATGGTCTTGTTAGGGTCCTGGCAAATTGGCTGTATTGTATAGACAAAGATTTTTAGTAGGAACACCCCATTTTAATCCTTTTCTTGTTAGAATATAAAGGTTTGGCATGGGTTGAGGAAGTTTATGGAAATTGACACATATAATGCAGGTAGGTAGTACCTGTAAGAAGTTGACCCAGTGGTTCACACAATAAATGTTGATAAACACAGTCACTAAGAGGAAAAGATATGAGAACTGAAGATTTTTGACCTGCAAATTTTTATTTGCAGCGGCTCGACCCTCTCCTGGTGGTGTGTTCACACAGTTTGTGATGAGTAAAGTTGGAGCCCTGCAGCAGAAGATACCTGGAGTTAGCACACCCCAACCCCTAACAGGGCCACAGAAGTTCAGTATCAGACCTTCTCCAGTAATGGTCGTCACACCTGTGGTTTCTTCCGAGGCAGTTCAGGTGTGCAGCCCTGTGACTGCTGCTGTCACTCCTACCACCCCTCAAGTGTTATTAGAGAATGTTACTGCTGTGACACCTATGACTGCTATTTCTGACGTGGGAACTAAAGAAACTACTTATCCTTCTGGTGCCACCACTGCAGGGGTTGTTGAGGTCTCTGAAACTAATGCCAGCACCCCTGTAACATCTACCCAGTCTACAGCCACTGTGAACCTTATCAAAACAACTGGGATAACTACCCCTGTGGCTTCAGTTGCTTTTCCTAAGTCTTTGGTAGCATCTCCTCCAACCATAACTCTTCCTGTTGCTTCCACTGCCTCCACCTCCATAGTCGTGGTGACCACAGCTGCATCTTCCTCCATGGTGACCACACCAACTTCATCTCTTGGCTCTGTACCTATTATACTCTCAGGAATTGATGGGAGTCCACCAGTGAGCCAGAGAACAGGTAAGGCCTAGATGTTACTAGCTGTTTTACTCTACAGCTGTTTATATAAGTATGGTTGTGATAAGATTATAGCTATATAGGGTAACAGTGTAGGTGTTTCTGTATAACATGATACATGTATTCTTGAACCTTTGCATTCTGCAAGACTGAACACTAAAAATAGTAGAGCTTGTGGTTAATATAGGTTTAGGACAAATCACTGAAAATCTATGCAACCTTGTTACCAGAGTACTAATAAAAATCATAAATGGTACTGTGGAGATAAATTGAACAGCTTTGACAGATGGTTTAGTGGGGCTGGTGATTTCCTCAAGGTATTAAAATTACTCAAAAACATTAGAATGGAAATGGTGGCTCAAGGGTAGTGAAATAATGCACATGGGAATGGAGCTCTGAGGCAGTAGAGCGGTCATTAAGGTGGGCACAGGAGAAAGTTGAATCTGTTGTGTACTGAGAGCTAGGGGTGTACATCTCTGATGAGAGCACCCAAATGGAGGGGCTCCTTTTTTTGGCTGGGGTGGGTTAGTCCATCTTTCTAATTAAAAAAAGAGAGAGAGAGATTATAGGCAGAATTCTGCCAATGCTGCAACAAAGCTGAGAGCTTTTTATTTGTCCTTGCTGAAGGTTAAAATTCTAAGTTCCCTTGCCTAGTAAAAATCATTTGCGAATTAGTCCGGCTCCCATTTGCTGCTGACATTATTCTCCTACTTAGTTATTATACATGAATTGATTGAAATAAAAATAAGGAGGCATATTTCTTTGCTTGGGACTCAAATATTTTGTTTATCAGCTTTTTAAGCTAAAATTAAAAATTCTTGTTGCCTTAGGATAAGTGAATTTGAAATAGTATTTTCATACTTTGGGATAATTTCCTATCCTAATTTTCCTATCCTAATTCACCCAACTAAAATAAGTAGTTTTCTGATTATACTCAGAGAGGAATTACTGTGGAAAAGAGTGAGAGACTTTGCAGGCTCTAAGGGGATATAGTCAACAGCAATTCTCTTACGGTTATGAATATACATATTTTTTTTGTGTCAGAGAGAGGGACAGGGGCAGAGAGACAGAAAGGGAGAGAGATGAGAAGCATCAGTTCTTCATTGCAGCACAGTTGTTCATTGATTGCTTTCCCATATGTGCCTTGACAGGGGGGGGGGGGATGGTACAGCAGAGTCAGTGACCCCTTGCTCAAGCTGGTGAGCCTTGCTCAAACCAGATGAGCCTGTGCTCAAGCTGGTGACCTTGGGGTTTTGAATCTGGGTCCTCTGCGTCCCAGTACGATGCTCTATCCAATGCACCACCACCTGGTCAGGCTGTGAATATTTTTACTACTAAATATTTTTGCCTTTAATGACATGGTCCAAAACCCTGTTGATATTTCAGGAAAGGAGTGACTTGGAATTTAGTTTATAATTTGAAGTTCTGTTGAAAGGAAAAGTGAATCACAGTATTAAATGTGTTAGTCTTCTGCTTCTCCCCCTAATAATCATATAAAAATGGTTAGTTTAACATATTATTTTGGAAGTGAGATCATTGTTGATAAAGCTGCTTTGATTTCTTATTGAATCTCAAGGCTCATACCTTGTCATATTTTAACTGATCATGCTTTCTAAACCATATGGGTTCTAACCTCTCTTTATCTTCTTAGTTCTGTCATGAAACTAAAAGTCGTTTAGGTTTTTGCACTTTATTTTTTTAGATTTTAGTCACTCAGACTATACATTAATGTATTTTGCGCCCATTCCCATTTGTACTATATTGACTTAATATTTTTATTTAAATCAAGTGATTTGTTTACTTAAGTTTATTTTTAAAAGGAGCGATCTTACTGTAATTAGAAGCCAACATTACTTGCCTGAATAGAGGTTAGCCTATAAGTTAAAATGCACTGGCAACAATAATGAAATATATATTCTAGCTAACTACTATAATGTATTCCTAGCATGTAGCTTGCTCTCTCTGTTAATGAAGAAAGCTAGAAAGTGTTGGCATATAAAGACATAATATCAAAGACCTGGGATTTTATTCTGTATAAAAAATCAAAAGATTAAAATTGAAAAGGAAATTACTTTCTGATAATGTGATATAGGTTAGTCTATATTCATATACCCCTAAAACCTATTACCTATCCTAATACCACTTGAGGAAATACTAATGTTAACAGATTTTTTTTTATTTGCTGTTTTACAAATGGGGCTGAATCACATAACTTGCTACATCTAAGGAAGTGTATATAATTTTGTTCTGGGTTTATGGAGAGTCCCAACTCAGTCACTTAGATGTCTGTGCTTTTTTATTTGACTTACCTTCTTTTTCTCTTGCCCCTTCCACATTTCCGTAACTACTGCCATAGTTAGCATGTGTATTAAAGGCTGTTTTTATTCTCTCAACTGGAGTAATTTAAGTTTTAATCACTCTAAAATTCAATTTAATAGAACTGTTCAGGCCCTGGCCGGTTGGCTCAGTGGATAGAGCATCGGTCCGGTGTGTGAATATTCCCGGTTCAATCCTCAGTCAGGGCACACAGGAGGAATGACCATCTGCTTCTCTTTTCCCCCCTCTCCCTTTTCTCTTTCTTCCCCTCTTTCAGCCAGGGCTTGATTGGTTTGAGCGTTGGCTCTGGTTGTGGAGGATAGCTTGGTTGATTCTAACATCGGCCCCAGACGGGTTGCTGGGTGGGTTCCAGTCAGAGTGCGCGCGTTAATCTGTCTCTCTGTCTCCCCTCCTCTCACTTTAAAAAAAATAATAAAGAAATGTTCAGGAAATTAAAGCTTTAACATGTTTTTTAATTCATTTACAACAGATGAATGCTTTCTGTTTAAATTGCACATTATTTCATTTTCAAGGGAAGTACTACATCTTCCATATATAATTTATCATTTAAATGTTAGGCATATGACTTTCTTTTAGAAATTTGATAGGTTTCTTGTGCAGAGTGCCTATCTGATAAGATATATGTTAAACTAAATCTTTGTGTTATTTATTGATTTTTCTATTTAGTGACAAAGTAATGAAAAGATTTATTAATGTTAGATAATTTTATTAATTTGAATGGCAATGTTAGACCAGTTTCATTAGCTTACTATCATTATTCCTGCCTCTTTATTCCCAAGGCCAGAAATCTGTCTGTAGATTACTCATTTTTTCTGTCTTTAGTATTTCTAAATGCTCTTGCAAACATTAAAGTGTATCTTTAGGTACTATCAGTGGTTTTAAATCTCTTAATTCACATCTTCTGCATTAACTTTTTGCTTTTTCTGTTTGCTTTAAAACTGTCTTTTGCCTCTTCCTAACCAGGCTTTATTTCTGCTTCTTTGATGTTTCTTAATTTCCTTTCATTTTGGGGGGGAGGAGTATGTATTATTTTCTTTTTGAAAAATAATTTTCACAAGTATATACACTTTTCTTATTTCTCAGTGAATTTTAAAAGCCAAGAAGTTTTTTTATACTTTATGTATACTCCTTGACTTAATCTTACATAGTTGAATATGATCTGTGAAACTAAGTCATAAGTCTAAGGAAGTGTATATAATTTTGTTCTAGGTTTATGGAGAGTCCCAACTCAGTCACTTAGATGTCTGTGCTTTTTCATTTGACTTACCTTCGTTTTCTCTTGCCCCTTCCACATTTCCATATGTGTTAACAGCTTGAATTTTAAAGTTGAAGAAGAGAATTTTGTCATAAATAATCTCACGAGCTTTAATGATAATTCAGATTTAGAAGCCTGCCCATGTTTTTTATTAAGCAGCATTATCTCTTTAAATGCACCTCTTAACAATTGATGCCTTCTTTTTTTTTACCAGCCCTAAGGCCCTGCGATGTCTGGTTAATGCTTAGGTTTAAGATAAATTGTTCTCAGCCATAGATCTATTAAGTAGTGTATCATAGAGGTACAGGATTTCACCAACTTTATAATTCAAATTAGAAGTTATTTGTAGCATGGTCAGATCCTGTGTCATAATATGTTTTCCTACCTGTGTTAAAGGGAAATTCTGATATTATGTTTTCATTTCCTGTTTTTCAGAAAACGCTTCTCATATTCCAGTGGCTACTCCACAGGTTTCTCCCAACACAGTGAAACGTGCTGGACCTCGATTGTTGTTGATTCCAGTGCAGCAGGGTTCTCCTACTGTTAGACCTGTCTCAAACACACAACTTCCTGGACATCGGATGGTCTTGCAGCCTATTAGGAGCCCAAGTGGAATGAACCTATTCAGGCACCCTAATGGGCAGATTGTACAGCTCCTCCCTTTGCATCAGCTTCGAAGCTCTAATACCCAGCCCAATTTGCAGCCTGTCATGTTCCGGAACCCAGGTATAAAACAAGATTTTTTGATGAGTTTTTCTTTTGTTGAATTACTTGGTCATGTGGTATGTTAATACACCAGAATTGGTCTCTTAGAATCACCTGTACAATTAAGAAAAATATATCTTGAATTGACCAGGTGGTGGCGCAGACAGGTGTCCCCAAACTACAGCCCGCAGGCCGCATGCGGCCCCCTGAGGCCATTTATCCGGCCCCTCGCCACACTTCCGGAAGGGGCACCTCTTTTATTGGTGGTTAGTGAGAGGAGCACTGTATGTGGCGGCCCTCCAACGGTCTGAGGGACTGTGAACTGGCCCCCTGTGTAAAAAGTTTGGGGACCCCTGGGCTAGAATGTCAGACTGTGGCACAGAGGACCCAGGTTTGAAACCCCAAGGTTGCTGGCTTGAGTGCAGACTCATTGGTCTTGAGCACAGGGTCGCTGGCTTAAGCATGAGATCATAGATATGACCCCATGGTCGCAGGCTTGAGCCCAAAGGTCACTGGCTTGAGGAAGGGGTAATTCACTCTGCTGTAGCCTCCTGGTCAAGGCACATAGGAGAAAGCAATCAGTGAACAACTAAGGAGCTACAATGAAGAATTGATGCTTCTCATCTCTCTCCCTTCCTGTCTGTCTATCCCTATCTGTCCCTTTCTCTGTCTCTCTCAAAAAAGAAAGGGGAGGGGAGGGGAGGGGAGAATGTGTCTTGAAAGCCTTGATATAGGCAGTGGTGATCTAAAGGTTCTTTTTTTTCTTACCAGGGTCTGTGATGGGAATCCGGTTACCAACTCCTTCCAAGCCTTTAGAGACTCCACCATCTACTGCTTCATCCTCTACTTTTTCTGTTATGAGTCCTGTAATACAGGCTGTTGGGTCTTCTCCAGCAGTGAATGTTATCACTCAGGCACCATCAGTGCTTTCTTCTGGACCTAGTTTTGTGTCTCAGTCTGGTACATTGACCCTGAGGATTTCCCCTCCTGAACCACAAAACTTTGCAAGTAAAATAGGCTCTGAAACCAAAATAACCTACAGCTCAGGAGGGCAACCTGTTGGTACAGCCAGCCTCATTCCTCTCCAGTCTGGTAATTTTGCCTTATTGCAGCTCCCAGGACAAAAACCTGTTCCCAGCTCCATTCTTCAGCATGTTGCTTCTCTTCAGATGAAGAGAGAATCCCAGAATGCAGACCAGAAGGATGGAACAAGCTTTTTAAAAAGAGAGCAGGAAACTAAGAAGACCCTGCAGTCAGAAGAAGCTGTAGACTCTGAAGCTAAGGTAATAAAGCAAAAAAACTTAGGAGCTACTGCCTCAGAAGAAACCCTGAATGATTCCTTGGAAGATGGGGGTGATCATTTGGATGAAGAATCCCTTACAGAGGAAGGTCTTTCAACTGTTAAACCTTCTGAGCACTCCTATATCACTGGGTCACGCACACCTGAAGAGGATAAAAATGTTGATGAAGATGGGATTAGGAATCATAACAGTTCCAAAGAAAGACTTACTCTTCTAGAAGTTAAGACCATTTCTGAAAGAGCCAGTAATATGACAGCCCAAAGTATAAGTAATGTGCAGCTTAAAAAACTTGGTAATGTGAAAGTGGAACAGCAGAAAGGATTAGACGGTTCAGAGGAAAAATCAAATAAGTTTTCAATCATCTCTAAGGAAGACTGTAAACTTGACTTACCAGAGAGCATAGTTGTGGAGCAACATCGATCTAATTTACAACCGGAGGCCAAAAAGAAGGGCCTTGGAGACTCTCTAATGGACAGTTTTAGGGAGAGATGGAGAAAACACCTAAGGGGCCCTTTGACCCAGAAATGTGTTGGAACTTCACAAGAATGCAAGAAAGAGGCAGATGAGCAGTTAATTAAAGAAATAAAGACTTGTCAGGAAAGTTCAGATATGTTTCAACAAGAACAACGCATCTCCAACTTACTTGGAAAAAGTGGAACTGAGAATATTAGAGTTTTAAAAACTGAATGTGATTCTTGGAGTAGGATTTCTAGTCCTGCACCCTTCTCCGTTGTTCCTAGGAGAGCTACAAAAGGGAGCAGAAGGGAAGGACGTTTTCAAGGTCACTTACTGCTATCAAGAGAACAGATACAACCAAAGCAAGAGAAGAAGTGTGGGAGAAGCAGTGCTGACTTCAGTGTTTTGGATTTGGAGGAAGATGAGGAAGATGAGAATGAGAAAACCGATGATTCTATTGATGAAATTGTGGATGTTGTTTCAGACTACCAGAGTGAGGAGGTTGATGATGTAGAAAAGGTGGTGAGCCTATTTTTGTTGTGACTGAAACCTCAAGAATTTAAATGATTGTTTGAGACAGTAGTTTTTCAGAAGATCACTAAGACCTTGATACATTCAGTTGGATGCTTAGATTTAGATCATGATTAAATGACTGTCGTTTTTTGGTTGTGTCAGTCAGATAACATTTATTGAGCTTACATTGTTCTTTGAGACTTGTTTGATATGGAAAGGCTGGCCTTTGCTGGATAGATGCTTGAGAATTCCTACCAAGTTAGGTTTAAAAAAAAAATCCTGAAACCATTACTCCTATTTGACCCAAATTAGAGTGTGGGTTTTTTTGTTTTTTTGTTTTTGTTTTTTTTTACATTTTCTATATAAAGCAATTGAAGCTTATCTGGTGGATATATAAGAAACAGGGAATAGGTGACTAGAACTTGGGGAGAACTTATTGCCCTGCATTTAGAGAGATATTCTTTTTGGAGAAAAATGGAAAATACCATTTAATATTTTAATATGACCGTGCCTTCAGTCACTCTCTATCTCCTGAAATTAAATAGTTTTTAGAATTTATATTTTGAACTTTGGTTGTTGTCATTCCTAATATGACCTTTATAATTTATTTTTCTGGGGCCATTTTTGTAGGGTTTCTATTTAGGGTTGTATTTGCTGAACTAAGTAACTGAGTGTTAGGTATGATATAGGGCAGAAGTGGGGCAAACTTTTTCTGTAAAGGGCCAAATTATAAATGTTTTAAACTTTCCAGGTTTGATGGCTTGCTGTTGCAACTGTTCAATTGCTGTTGTAGCATGAAAGCAGCCATGAACAGTAATAAATGAATAAGTGTAATAGCTGTGTTCCAGTAAAACTTGATTTACCAAAACGGGGTTGGCTGTGGTTTTCTGACCCCTGACATGGTATCTGCTATAAATCATAAGGAGATTATACCTAGCTGCCTGTGGGATGCCTTGAAATCTAAATGGAGTCCCTCTCTCCAGTAGTAGATAATATGGACCTTTGCAGATTGTCATGTAATGGGGTGTTTTAGAATCTCACTTCCTTGATGTTCACTCAGTCTTTATGTTACTTGATCCTTCTATGTTAATAACTAATTGCCTTATGCAGATAAAACAACAAAGTGATTAGTATTTTTAAACTCTAAAATGTTTAAATAATTTAATGTTGGTTAATTTTGTAACCTCAGTTGTCTTGTTAATAAAACAAGGATCTAGCTCTACAGTGGGATGATTCTATAGCATTTGCCTTATTTATCTCTAACCTAATACCTTCTGAGGGCAGATATATGTAGGTAACTGAAGAATCTGAATTCACTGCGTTTGGGAGTTAGATTGCAGATCTTGAGCTTTTTGCAGTCTCCCATTGTTAGCCTGGGTGAGCATCAGACCAAAAACAGTCCAACTTTAAAATCAGTGAAAACTATTACTGTTGTAAAACTGATTTAATAGAATATTTCGAGTGTCTTTAAATTTTTTTTTAAATTTATTGATGTTAGAGAGGGCAACATTGTTTGGTTATTCCACTTATTTATGCATTCATTGGTTAATTCTTGCATGTGCCCAGTCTAGAGATGGAACCCGCAATCTTGGCATATTGGGACGATACTAGAACCAACCAAGCTATCTGAACAGGAGAGTGTCTTAATTATACAGGGTGGCATTGCTTGCATTTTCTAATAGGGAATCTGACATACAAGATACACTGACCTTTTTAGAAGTAAGGACCATTATATTAAAAGATCTCTAAAATCTGAGTTCTACATTGTATTTATACACATGTATACACCCACGATACCTTTCTTTTCTTTTTCTTTTTGGTGAGAGGAGGAGAGTTAGTGAGGCAGACTCCCTGCATGTGCCCTGATCGGGATCCACTCAGCAACCCCTTTGTGGCCAATGCTTAAGTACCGAGCTATTTTTAGTGCCTGAGGTTGACGCGCTCAGACCAGCTGAGCTATCCTCAGGACTTGAGGCTATGCTCGAACCAGTTGAACCACTGACTGAGGGAAGGGAATCAGGAGAGAAGAGGGAGAGGGAGAGAAGCAGATGTTCGCTTCTCCTGTTTTCCCTGACTGGGAATCGAACCTGGGATATCTATATGCTGGGCCCACACTATCCACTAAGCCACTGGCCAGGGTCCACCCACTGTATCTTTATGCTTGTGATTAGCATTATATTGGATACTGTAAGGAAAGTTGTAAGTAGCCTCTTTTATTTAAACCTTCCATTATGAAGTTTATTGGATATTTATAGAGCCTGAAGTTAAAGTCATGCAGTGTAGGCAGACATTCTTCAACTTAAATATTATAAAGCATCTACCTACATTATTATCCAGACTGTAGATTCTGTTGGGTCTCCATTGATTTAGCTTCCTGGAGTTAATTTTAAATTTATTTATTTTTCTTTCTTTCTTTTTTTTTTTTTTTTTTTTTTTTATTTTTCCAAAGCTGGAAACGGGGAGAGAGTCAGACAGACTCCCGCATGCGCCTGACCGGGATCCACCCGGCACGCCCACCAGGGGGCGATGCTCTGCCCCTCCGGGGCGTCACTCTGCGCTGACCAGAGCCACTCCAGCGCCTGGGGCAGAGGCCAAGGAGCCATCCCCAGCGCCCGGGCCATCTTTGCTCCAATGGAGCCTTGGCTGCGGGAGGGGAAGAGAGAGAAAGAGAGGAAGGAGAGGGGGAGGGGTGGAGAGGCAGATGGGCGCCTTTCCTGTGTGCCCTGGCCGGGAATCGAACCTGGGACCTCTGCATGCCAGGCTGACGCTCTACCACTGAGCAAACCGGCCAGGGCAAGTTAATTTTAATATATGTTGTTTACATTGTTTAAATTAAGTATACTTCATTTAAATTGTGCTTAAATTGGGGGACATAAATGATGGCTTGCATTTAGTGTCTGTCAGCCTTATGAAGCCTATAATTTTGGGGTAATTTTTGGGGGGAGTAATTTTTATAGCAAGTTTAAATATAGATTGGGATGCTTTATTTTGAGTTGTGCCTCTCTGGTACAGTATGATTATACACTGCTCACAGATACTAGGGGATATTTTATCGCTTCATATTCATTTTGAAATATCCCTTAATTTTTGTGAACACTATAGATAGCATTTTCTCTGTTTAGTTTTTGGCATAGTAAACACTACTTTTAAAGGTAGACTAAATAATCTGCATTTCTCAATCTGTATAGTATATAAAGTGCATATAATATGTATTATATATACTACATATAAATAAATAATAGCACAGGGAGTTTCTGTGACGAGTGCTCAATAAATGCTTACAGATTGACTCATTTTTTGGTATAATTAGCAAGTAGTGCAAGCCTGGGCTGCATTTGATACCAGAAATTCTTCAAAAGCTCTTGTTCTGTGGGTTTGAAAGATTTAAAAGATTGAGCTATATTTTAATTTCCATATCTGCCTTAAGTCTGTTTTTGTGGATGTCTGGTATGGGGTTAGCTATGAAGCACTTTTAAAAAATTGTTTTTCAATTACAGTTTATAGTCAATATTATTTTGTATTAGTTTTAGGTACATAGCATAGAGTTAGTCAATCATGTATTTTACAAAGTGCCCCTCCAGCTCTCACCTGGCACCATCCATATTCATCACAATGTTATTGGATATGTTCCGTAGGCTGTACTTTACATCCCTGTGACTTTTGTAGCTACCAATTTGTACTTCTTAATTGCGTCACTGTTTTTACCCAGTCCCCTCAAATCATTAACCCCCCTGCAACCATTACTTTTTTCTCTGTATCTATGAGTCTGTTACGAAGCACTCTTAAAATAGAACCTGAATTTTTTTTCTATTTTTCTCCTTGCCAAATTTTATTTTACTGCTATTTCATCTTAAGGTTTATGCAGATTTAATATATCCGTACCAGAATTTTGTTCGCATCAGTACAGCCTTTTGGGGGACTCTGCTCAGTCTAATGATGTCTGTTTAATATATATCTGAGTTATACTGTAGTTCTTGGTTGTTAGCTCCATCCATATGTTACTTTATGAGTTAATTTCTTTTTATGATTAACACATTTAGGATTATCAGTACTCATGGTATAAGATCAGTGCTTGGTACTATTTGGTTTTTATAAGGGGAGCATTTGGTTGAATAGTTGAGGTGTGCTTCTTCCCAATACTTTATTAACTGTTGGAATGCTGTATTTCAGAATAACTGTGTAGAATTCATTGAGGAGGATGAGGAGCAGGTGGATATTGAGACTGTAGAAGAGCTCTCCGAGGAAGTCAATGTTGACCACATGAAGACCACAACTGCCCACACACAGACTTTTAAACAGACGTAAGTTTTTATTTCTTTTTGAATTATTTGTTTTTGACCATAAACAAAATATTCTGTTTAGGAGCTCTGGGTAACTGACCTGGTTCCTTTATTTGTCTTTTTTCTGAGTAGAGGATGAAGAGAGTAGCTGGAATTCAGAGGTAATTAACTTGCCTTTGTTATTGCTAGGAGACATTGTGTAAATGTGAATAAATAACATATGCTTTTGGAATCTACACATTGATATTGAAATATTGGTTTTGCTAGTTTGTAGTTACTGAAGCTTGGGAAGTCTTTAATCCCTCTGAATCTTTGATTCCTTACATTGAAATGAGGAAAATTTCCCCATTTGAAGTGTTAAATGAGATAATTTATGCAACTAGCATAACTGATACAGTGGATTTTCCAGTGAAGGTTAGTTCCTTTATCTGTTAAGAAAAAGACATTAAATTCTAAATGTGGTTACTTTACTAAACAGATGAGATATAGTTGGGAAAATTTTCCTACTTGTTCTACAGATGAGATGAAAATACAGAGGATGTGATGACTTGCTCAGGAAAATTTATTTCATTTTCTGTTTTAGTGAACCTTGTGTTTATTAGGGATTAGGGTATAGGAGAAAGGGCAAGATGATAGTGAGTTCTTATTTTTGTGCCAGACATTGTGCTATTTCTGTTATTACCTCATTAACCACCATATAAAGTAGCAATGAGTTGAGAAAGGAATGCTTTTTAAAAAATTGAATTTATTGAGGTGATACTGGTTAACAGAATTATATAAGTTTCAGGTGCACAATTCTACATTTGTACATTGTATTTTTTGTTCACCCCCCCCCCAAGTCAAATCTCCTTCTTTCACCATTTATCCACTCTATACACTCCTCTACTTGCCCCCATCTTCCCCACCCCAGTAATCACCACATTGTTGTCCGTGTTCATGAATTTTTGCTCAGTGCCTTCACTGCCCCCCAGCCCCCTAATCCTTCCTACTCCGGACAGCTGTCAGCCTTCTCTCTATCTGAGTCTGCCTCTGTTTTGCTTGTTCATTTTGTTCATTAGATTCCACATATGAGTGAAATCATGTTACATGTCTTTCACAGACTTATTTCACTTAATATAATGCTCTTCAGGTCCATCCATGCTGTTGCAAAGAGAAAGTAATTCTTTATTGCTAGTGATGTTTGGAAAGTCTAAGGAGGGGGAAAGTAAGTGGTCCTAGTAGCTTTCTTCATTCCAGAGCCATTTGGAGTCTACTTCAGTTGCCTTCTGCTTAAGGATGAAAGAGTGTAAATCTCTTGAAAACTTAATTTGACTTAAAGTCAGCAGTATTGGCTGGATGTAAGTTCAGCATACTAAAATTGAGTTCAAAAACAACAACAATAAAAAAAATGTAATCTAAAAACTACCATTTACAATAGTAATAAAAAAACTGGTATCAACAAAAGTTGTGCAAGACTTGTATAAATTGTTATTCAAACACATTGAAAAAGAATTCACTAAATGGAGGCATATCATGTTAATGAACTGAAATAATAAAGGACCAGGACCAAGAATAACACAGAAAGAGCAGACACTGTTGTAAAGGAAAAGATTAAGAATTTAAAACATTTTGTCTATCAATACCACTAAACAGTAAGAAGATAAACTCAGACTATAAGGAAAATATTTGCAGTAGTGTTTAACAAAGTATTGTTATCAATGATATAAAATAACTGTTACAAGTGATTCAGTTAGAAAAGGAAGTAATGTATATTTCAGGCAATTCACACAAGAGGAAACTTGAATGGCCAGTAAACAATGAAAATTAGTTAAACCTCACAAGTAATTAGGGAAATGCAAATTAAAACACAATGACTTTATTAATTCATACCCATAACATTGGTAAAATAGAAATTTCTAATAGTACTGTTGTTATCTATGTAGTTGTAGAGTAATGGGAACATAATACAGGTGGGGAGTATAAATTGTTATAATCACTTTGTTCTTTTCTTTTTTTTTGTATTTTTCTGAAGTTGGAAATGGGGAGACAGTCAGACTCCCGCATGTGCCCGACCGGGATCCACCCGGCATGCCCACCAAGGGGCGATGCTCTGCCCATCTGGGGCATTGCTCTGTCGCAACCAGAGCCATTCTAGCACCTGAGGCAGAGGCCACAGAGCCATCCTCAGCGCCCAGGCAAACTTTGCTCCAATGGAGCCTTGGCTGTGGGAGGGGAAGAGAGAGACAGAAAGGTGGGAGAGGGGGAGGGGTGGAGAAGCAGATGGGCACTTCTCCTGTGTGCCCTGGCCGGGAATTGAACCCGGGACTCCTGCACGCCAGGCCGACGCTCTACCACTGAGCCAACCGGCCAGGACCTGTTATAATCACTTTGGAGAGAGGTATAAAATTACTAAAGTTAAAAGATGTGCATGCCTTTCTCCAACCATCTATTCTACTCCTCAGTGTATGCTCTAAAAAAGCTCACACATGTACAAGGGATCATGTATGGGATTTTCCATTGTAGCAACATGAAAATTGGAAACAACCTAAATAACTACTAACATTCTGAAAAAATAAATCTTGGAAAATTTATACTTTAGGATACTATGTAGCAGTTATAATGATTTAATTAGAACTATGTATATCACCTGTCTCAGATGAGATGTTGAGTGAAACAGATCAGTTGAGACATACACTGTACTGAATATATAATGTTTAAAGTATTGTGTAATATTTTCTATTTAGGGGTATATCCTACATACCTAGTAAAACTAAGTATGTATATGGTAAACTCAGCTTGGGAGTGTTTACCTATGATTTGGAAGGAAGGAAATGTGATTGAGTAGGTTGCACATAGGATCTCTTCATTTTTAGAGGTTTTATTTCTCAAGCTAGGGGGTAAATACCTGGCTTTTCATTATGTTGTTTATACTGGTTTGTATGTCTGAAATATGTCATGATTGAAATAAGTAATTAGGTTTAGGGGCTATCTGGACACTTTCTTAGGGAAAGAATAAATTCTGTTGCCACGTACAGACCCTGAAGAAAAGCTGTTATAATTTAGACAGTTTGGGGTGGTTTAATTTAATACAGCTGTGAAAATAGGTCTTGGATTATTGAATTTCGGTAAGATATTGAAAAATACTGTCTTTATCTAGGTGCCGTACCCATATCTCTGCAGATGAAAAAACTGCTGAAAGGAGTCGAAAGGTATTTATAATATATTTAATGATAGGTACTCATTTAATAAAATTGATAACATTTGTCCTTAGGGTTAAAACAATGTTAACCTGTGTTAGAGATATTTAGAGTTAGTCTTACCAGTGAGTTAATATAATAAGGTTTGTTAATGCTTTTTATTTGCTTAATTCTTTACTATACCCAGATGATAAAATAATTTAGAAGAATTAAAATGGATATGGAGCTTATATAACACACTAGTTTTCTTAAATTCCATATCCATTTTAATCCTATAATGTAATGATATAATATAAAACAAGCTGGCATTCTTCAGTGATTTTCAGTGACCTAAAAAATTAATTGTTATCTATAATGATGGCTGGCAAGTCAAGGAGCTACGAAACTATAAGTCTTTGATTTTATCAATGCATTTACTATGTATCATAATACCATATTTAAGCAAGATTTTCTCTTTCTCCTTACTAACACTAGGAATAGAAGAGAGTTTGGTTGTTTAAATCATTTTCCAGTTGCAGTTGCTATTCTGTGTGTGTGTGTGTGTGTGTGTGTGTGTGTGTGTGAGAGAGAGAGAGAGAGAGAGAGAGAGAGACCGAAAGAGAGAGGGAGATGAGAAGCATCAATTCTTCATTGTGGCACCTTAGTTGCTCATTGATTGCTTTCTCATATGTGCCTTGACCAGGGGGCTACAGCAGACCGAGTGACACCCTTGCTCAAGCCTTTGACCTTGGGTTTAAGCTGGTGAGCCTTGTTCAAACCAGATGAGCCTGTGCTCAAGCTGGCGACCTCGGTGTTTTGAACTTGGGTCCTCCATGTCCCAGTCCAGTACTCTACCCACTGTGCACCGTGTGGTCAGGCTATTTATTCTGTCTTCCTAATTTAAGACAGTGATCAGCAAACTCATTAGTCAACGAGTTTGACAGAAGAGCCACACTCAAGGGGCCAAAGAACCAGCTGCATGCGGCTCATGAGCTGCAGTTTGCCGACCAGGGATGTAAGAGACAGAGACAGTGCTGGAGAGGCCCTGGCTGGTGGCTCAGTGGATAGAGTGTCTGCCCAGCATATGGACGTCCTGGGTTCAATTTCTGGTCAGGGCACACAGGAAAAACAACCATCTGCTTCTACCCCTCCCTCTGCTTCTTCTCTTTCTCATTTTCTGTGTAGCCATTGGTTTGATTGGTTTGAGTGTGGCCCTGGGCACTGAGGAAGCTTTGTTGGAGCACATCAGCTGCAGGCGCTAAAAAAAATAGCTCTGTACTCCAGCATTGACCCCAGATGGGGTTGCCACATAGATCTCAGTTGGGGGCATGTGGGAATCTCCCTCACTATCTCCCCTCCTCTCACCTAAAAAAAAAGAGAGACAGTGATGGAGAATTGGGTTGAGTTGGAGGGTGGTATTCAGATCCTTTCAAAAACCACTTGGTATTATTGGTTTGAGTTTGATCTGGTTTTTGAGATCACATGATTCTTATTTACTTGTAATTATTTTGTATATATTACTATATTTTTCATTTATTTTAAAACTTTTTTCAGATATAAGAATTTCATGATAGCTTATTTGTATAATCTATGGGTTTTACATGCAAATTTGTAGTGTTTTGCCATATTTATACCTGATATTAATTTTCTTCCTATCTTGTATCTTTTATTCTCTCATGCTATACTAATGCTCAATGAGTTTACCTTCAGAAATCTAGACAGTGATTTTATATAGAGTTTTAGTGTACTAGCAGGGTTATGATAAAGACAGACAATGGAAGACAACTAGAAACATCAGAGAGAAAAACACAAAATTAAACTGTAGAAGACAGGAAATGTAATTATTTGTATGAATAGTATTCATGTTGTCATAATAGGTTAGCTGCTGTTAGTGATTTTTTGAAACTTGTATAATCTGTGAATAAAGTATAGAAGACTTAATTTTAGTCTTGAAAAATGTTTAAGTACAAATGACACATTGGGAGATAAAAAGGAAGAAAAGATAAGGGGAGGGGATGGATAACGAGTGCTAATATTCTCATTTTGCAAAGAGGTACTATCTGTTGTTGATGAATTGAGAGATTGAAATTAGTATTACACTCAAGATGCAAAGGGATCAATAGAAGACCTAAAATAAATGATATATCTATATTAGGAAGGTGCAATGGTGAAATGAAGTAAGACAATCATATGAGCAAAATCCTCATCTGTGTAGCAGGAAGTAAGTAGACAGCATTGAAAATTGAAAAGCAGCCTGACCAGACGGTACAATGGATTGAGCATCAGCCTAGGACACTGAGGACCCAGGTCCGAAACACCAAGGTTGCCGGCTTGAGCGTGGGGTCGCTGGCTTGAGCCCAAAGGTTGCTGGCTTGAAGACCAAGGTCCTTGGCTTGGCTGGAGCTCCATGGTCAGGCTACATATGAGAAAGCAATCGATGAACTAAGGTGCTACAACTATGAGTTGATGTTTCTTATCTCTCTCCCTTTCTGTCTTTCTCTTTCTCTTCCTCTTCCTCTTCCTCTTCCTCTTTCTCCTTCTCAAAGAAAAAAGCATAAGTTTATGTTACTGTTTATTATTTAGGTATAGATTTAAGAACCAGAAAAATCACCTAAAAGCATCAAGTGGATGTTTCTGTGGATCCCTTTACAGGTGCAGGCACAGTTGATTTTTATTTAAGCCTTTTAAATAGTTATACTTAAAACCTTATGTGCATTTATTACTTCTTTATAATAAATAAGTTTAAAAACTGAAATATGGAATAAGAGAAAAAGGAAGCCTAAGACATCCTGAGGGCTAAGAAAGAGTTTTCTGAAAAAATGTGCAGTTTGAGTTTTATATGTTAAGAATTTACACTGTTGCTTACTCTCCCTCTCGGAAGTATGCCTATTCCTTTCCCTTTCCTTCTTCCTCTTTTTTTCCCCCACAGGTATTCATATCCTAAATTCTAGGGGACCCCCATGAGACTTGGAACCAGGGGAGCAATGGGCAATAGCAGCTCGTTCTGGCCTAACCCCTGAACCTCTCCAATTCCTCCTTTTTTCTGATTTGCCAGTGAGCCAAAGCAGCCCACCTAGGCTCTCCTCCTATTGCTTCTTCTATTTTAAGCCCTTCCTTGTTTCACTGCCCCCAGCTTTAATAAATGCACTTTCAAAATTAAAAAAAGAATTTACACTGTTAAAGTCAGGTTTGGAGAAGGACAGAATGGTAGTAAGATGACAAATTGAGAGTCTGTTTCGATAGTTCAGACAGAAGATTGTGGGTGTCCGATATAGAGCAGTTCTATTTGGGATAGAGGAAGAAGGAAAGTACATGTGGAAGATACTTAAGTGGTAATCTTTTGTTTGTATAGGCTTCACCAATGCCTCTAAAACTAAAGCCTGATTACTGGAGTGAAAAATTACAGAAAGAAGCAGAAGCTTTTGCTTACTATCGCCGGACACACACTGCCAATGAGCGGCGGCGGCGTGGTGAAATGAGAGATCTCTTTGAAAAATTGAAAATCACACTGGGTTTACTTCATTCTTCCAAGGTTTCCAAAAGTCTCATTCTCACTAGGGTAAGTGTTCTATGTAAATGACAAATAAGAGCTTGACAAAGAGAATCTTCTAGGGATATTGGAAGAAAAAATATTGCCGTTTGAGGGAAATTGAAATAAGAGTTGTATTTAACATCTGAATATGGACTAATGAGGCCCAATACATCCTTTAGGGCAGGGGTCCCCAAACTTTTTACACAAGGGGCCAGTTCACTGTCCCTCAGACTGTTAGAGGGCTGGACTATAAAAAAAACTATGTACAAATCCCTATGCACACTGCACATGTCTTATTTTAAAGTAAAAAAAAACGGGAACAATACAATATTTAAAATAAAGAACAAGTAAGTTTAAATCAACAAACTGACCAGTATTTCAATGGGAACTATGCTCTCACTGACCACCAATGAAAGAGGTGCCCCTTCCGGAAGTGCGGCGGGGGCCAGATAAATGGCCTCGAGGCCGCAGTTTGGGGACCCCTGCTTTAGAGGGAAAAGTCTTAATGTTGAGTCAGAGAAGCTTTTCATTAAAAGTCAGGTTCTTAATCAGCAGAGCTATTGTCAGAAACCCTGGTAAGCTCTCTTTAGCACAGTCGCTTTACATTGGTGTTCTTCATTGCACTTAGAACAGTTTATCTCGGTGAAAAGCACAACATAAGTGGTATTTTAACATACTTAATAATTGACATTCCTTTTAAAAGAACAGCTGAAATATTCAGGTGAGTATAAGTTTTAAGTTTGCATGGAGGGAAATACAAGGCAAGCCTTCATATCCCTCTAAACAATGTTATTTCAACCAGATTTCACTTAGACTAGGAGATGATTTTAAAGTTGATTATTAAAATCTAAGTAAGCAGAGTAAAAGGATGCTTTTTGGAAATAATTATGTTCTCTAGAATTATAAGACAGAAAACCTGCAGTTTAACAAAAAAAATAATTTCTAAGACATGAATTATTTTAAATGGCATTATAAAGTTCTCTAAAATAGTAGGTTAAATTTTTCAATAGAGACAGTTGATTGACATGATACTATTATTTCTATTCTAGGCATTCAGCGAAATTCAGGGACTAACAGATCAGGCTGACAAGTTAATAGGACAGAAAAATCTCCTGACTCGAAAACGGAATATTTTGATACGGAAAGTATCATCTCTTTCAGGTGAGACATGTGAATGGTCTCTGGTAAAGAGTATAACAGCTTTAGTAAGGAGAAATTCTCAGTAGATCTTTCAGATAGTACTTAGTTTAAGGTTTGGTTCCCATAGCGAATGGCACAGTTATCTTTTGACTAGGTGGGACTTTTTTTTTGGATTATAATCACTCTTGCCTTCCATAGTTTTGGGGAATATAGTTAAATCAACTGGATTTCAGTTGACTCTATTTCTCATTATTATGTGGGGTCACATAGAGAGTGACACTTTATTCCCTGTCAACTTATAGGTAAGACAGAAGAAGTGGTCCTGAAGAAGCTAGAGTATATTTATGCAAAACAACAAGCACTAGAGGCACAAAAAAGAAAAAAGAAGATGGGATCAGATGAGTTTGATGTGTCTCCCAGAACTAGCAAACAGCAGGAAGGATCTTCTTCATCATCTGTAGATCTCGGACAGATGTTTATTAATAACAGGAAGGGGAAACCTTTGATTCTTTCCAGGAAAAGAGACCAGGCCACAGGTAGGAGGGACATTCTTTGCTTTCCTCAATGTAGACAAGCATTAGTTTAGATTAGTTTAGTTTAGTTTAGTTTAGTGGACTGAACATCTTGTGGCCATACTTTTAGTTGTAATTGAATGAATTAAATATGGGTTGTATAAAAAGTAAAACATTAACTATATTAGATTTCAGTTTCTAGCTTTCATGCTGAAGCAAATCCTAAGAAGTTACCAGTCATGGTAACATATAAGACCTACTTATGATATAGCCTATAGTCATATGTATTTCCCTCTAGTGTTTCACTGAGTATTTTTTTTAGGCTGCCATCTTTTCAGACTTTATATATGAACTTTTGATTTCCTTGTGGTTCTGCTCATCAGTTGTAAGAAGTTTGGGTCTAGCTGAGACAAATAAATTGGAGAATTTTTAAATTTAATTTTGTTGAACCAGGCTCTTTTTTTCCATCAGATTGCCTATCAGTGAATTGATATTAAGGAACAAAGTAAATTGATTTTAACTTACTGCCCTCTCCTATCTTTATTTTTGGAAGTGAGGCAAAACTTATTTTACATTATTTGTTTATAGCCTTGGAGAATAGTATATCCTCTTTAACTCTTTCAGTAGCCTAGTGTATAAACCAGGAAGTCCGGTTTTTAAGATTAAGATAGTAGTGATGGAAACTGAAATACGAGTTAGTTTTAACATCGCAGAATCAAATGATGTTATTGCTGAGAAAGGATTTGCCATTTAGTCCAGTCACCTTATTTTACAGATGGAAAAACTGAGGTCTAGAAACTTGAAATAATTTGTTAGAGGTATATATAGGAAAGCAAGCCTAAAGGTAGAATTGTGTATGTTTTCATCCAGATTCACCATCAAGGTGATCAGAAGCATTCCATTGAAAAAGTGGTTTCATAGCTCATTCCTCAACAGTAACGAAATCTGATATTTAGGTAACCATTATTCAGTGAAAAGTAGTTCAGAAAGTAATTTACTTCTTGCCCTTTAAGTCAGTGTGTGGTTTTAAAAATGTCTCCTTGACTCATAGGCTACACTTGCATTAGCTGAGGATTTTTTATCCTTAACTAATCTCTGATCTTTCTTACAGAAAATACCTCACCCTCTAACACTACACACACCTCTGCCAACATCGTGATGACTCCACAAGGACAATTGCTCACCTTAAAAGGTCCCCTATTCTCAGGACCAGTGGTAACTGTTTCTCCTGCTCTGTTAGAAGCAGATTTGAAGCCTCAAGCCAGTGTTTCTGTGGCTCAATCAGGTATGTCATAGGTGTTGTCCTATATGGATAGTGAAAAAGAGTTACCCCTAATGTATCATAGTGACGGAGAAAGCCTTTGAATGTGTTCTGTAATGATGAAGAACTCTTATATCCACATGTGCCCTTTTAGAACACATTTGGTATTGATTTTTTTTTTTTTTTTTTTTTTTTTTTTTTTGGTATTTTTCTGAAGTTGGAAACAGGGAAGCAGTCAGACAGACTCCCACATGCGCCCGACCGGGATCCACCTGGCACGCCCACCAGGGGGCAGTGCTCTGCCCATCCAGGACATCGCTCTGTTGCAACCAGAGCCACTCTAGCGCCTGAGGCAGAGGCCATGGAGCCATCCTCAGCGCCCCGGCCAACTTTGCTCCAGTGGAGCCTTGGCTGCGGGAGGGGAAGAGAGAGACAAAGAGGAAGGAGAGGGGGAGGGGTGGAGAAGCAGATGGGCGCTTCTCCTGTGTGCCCTGGCCGGGAATCGAACCTGGGACTCCTGCATGCCAGGCCAATGCTCTACCACTGAGCCAACCGGCCAGGGCCTTTTTTTTTTTTTTTCCCTGAAGCTGGAAACGGAGAGACAGACAGACTCCCGCATGCGCCCGACCGGGATCTACCCGGCCCACCCACCAGGGGCAACGCTCTGCCCACCAGGGAGTGATGCTCTGCCCCTCTGGGGCGTTGCTCTGCTGCGACCAGAGCCACTGCAGCGCCTGGGGCAGAGGCCAAGGATCCATCCCCAGCGCCCGGGCCATCTTTGCTCCAATGGAGCCTTGGCTGCGGGAGGGGAAGAGAGAGACAGAGAGGAAGGAGGGCGTGGGGGTGGAGAAGCAGATGGACGCTTCTCCTATGTGCCCTGGCCGGGAATTGAACCCGGGTGCCCCGCACTCCAGGCCGACGCTCTACCGCTGAGCCAACTGGCCAGGGCCTTTTTTTTTTTTGAGAGAGAGAGAGATACAGAGAGGGACAAATGGGAAGAGGGGAGAGAGATGAGAAGCATCAATTCTTTGTTGCGGCACCTTAATTGTTCATTGATTACTTTATTATGTGCCTTGACCAGGGGGCTCCAGCTGAGCCAGTCATCCCTTGCTCAAGCCAGTGAGTGACCTTGGGGTCATGTCTATGACCCTATGCTAAAGCTGGTGAGCCCATGCTCAAGCCAGATGAGCCAGTGCTCAGGCCGGCGACCTCAGGTTTCTAACCTCGGTCCTCAGTGTCCCAGGCCGATGCTCTATCCACTAGGCCACCACCTGGTCAGGCTTGATTGTTTTTTGTGTTTTATTTTTGTTTTTACCTGGGATTGGGTACTATTTTGTGATCTCTAGTTATTTCTAACTAAGAAAAAAATTGAAAAGATGTAAGAGAAGGAAGACGAGAAGTCATTGTTTTAGTTTTTGGTACTGTTAATATTTGTAAATTTTGTATTTTAGTCAGAGATGATGTATTCCTACATTATGGGCCTGATTCAGTTTGAGTGCCACTTGTTTTGGGGAATAAGGAGTAGAGTTGAGAAGGAAGTCTGTTCCTTTTTTTCATGATATAGATTTTAGGCACCTGAGTTTCTATTAACATACAAGAGTATCCTTACTAATACTGCTAAACCCAGTCTGGAGGTATCATTTTTTCTCTTACAGTTCTTCCTATAGTGCTCCTCTTTCCCCTCAGAGAAGTTACTTGAGTGAACAGAATGAAGATCTGTCTGCATCAGGATAAAAAATTACCTTGGGGGCCCTGGCCGGTTGGCTCAGCGGTAGAGCGTCGGCCTGGCGTGTGGGGGACCCGGGTTCGATTCCCGGCCAGGGCACATAGGAGAGGCACCCATTTGCTTCCCCCCCCCCTTCCTCTCTGTCTCTCTCTTCCCCTCCCGCAGCCAAGGCTCCATTGGAGCAGGGATGGCCCGGCCGCTGGGGATGGCTCCTTGGCCTCTGCCCCAGGCACTAGAGTGGCTCTGGTCGCGGCAGAGTGACGCCCTGGTGGGGCAGAGCATCGCCCCCTGGTGGGCGGGCCGGGTGGATCCCAGTCGGGTGCATGCGGGAGTCTGTCTGACTGTCTCTCCCCGTTTCCAGCTTCAGAAAAATACACACACACACACACACAAAAGAATTATCTTGGGGCTCTGGCTGGATAGCTCAGTTGGCTAAAGCATCATGCGAAAGCACAGGGTTGCTGGTTTGATCCCTAGTCAGGGCACATATAGGAACAGATCAGTGTTTCTGTCTCTGTCTCTCTCTCCCTTCCTCTTTCTCTAAAATCAATAAAATAGACATTTAAAAAATGGATTTGGAGAACCTTTAAGGCCTCCATCTAAAAAAAAAAATTACCTTGGGGAGCATTTCTATAAAATAATTAAATAGAACTTTTATTAATGATGGAATATCAAATACTTTTTTTAAATAGTCTTTTGATTGGAATTTATCTATTATCTTTTTAGGCTAGGTCCATAATTTGAAGGACTAGTATTTCTATCTTTTTCATAAAAGTAGACTGGAATTTTAAGTACAGTTCCCCAAATAGTCATTGGTATGAATGAGAGATGCTTACTACTGTAGATCTAAATGTAATTTTCTCCCCCCCAGAAAATGACGACTTATTTATGATGCCAAGAATTGTTAATGTGACATCACTGGCCACAGAAGGAGGTTTGGTAGATATGAGTGGCAGCAAATATTCTCATGAAGTTCCTGATGGCAAGCCATCCGACCGCCTGAAAAACACTGTCAGGAATGAAGATAACTCCTTTGAAGATTCAGGTAGAATCTCTTCTAGAGGCAACCATAGAAATGGCAGAATGGCATTGGGTCCAACACAGGTTTTTCTGGCAAATAAAGATTCTGGTTTTCCACAAATAGTTGATGTTTCCAGTATGCAAGAAGCACAAGACTTCTTACCCAAAATGATTTCTGGTGATATGAGAGGGATTCAGTATAAATGGAAAGAGAATGAATCAAGACGAGAGAGACTGAAGCCAAAGGAGTCTCCATTTCATAAATTAAAAATGAAAGATCTCAAAGACTCAAGCATAGAGATGGAACTAAGAAAGGCAGCATCAGCTATAGAGGAAGCAGCACTGGATCCCAGCGAACTGCTAACTAATGTGGAAGATGAGGATGATACTGATGAGACACTGACATCTCTGCTCAATGAGATTGCCTTTCTTAATCAGCAACTAAATGATGACTCTGTTAGCCTGGCGGAACTGCCCAGCTCTATGGATACAGAGTTCCCAAGGGATGCTCGACAGGCTTTCATCAGTAAGCTTCCTCCTGGGAACAGAGAAAATTTTCAGGTTGGCCATTTGGGAACTGGTTTGAAAGAATTGCCTGATGTACAAGGGGAGAGTGACTCTGCCAGTCCCCTCCTCTTGCACTTGGAGGATGATGATTTTTCTGAGAATGAAAAACAAATTTCAGAACCAGCTTCTGAGCCAGATGTCCTTAAGATTGTTATTGACTCTGAGATAAAAGATTCCCTTCTTTTTCACAGGAAAGTCAGTGATGTAGGGAAGAGTACTTCTGGAGTCCCTGCAGAACCTGAAAATGTTTCCTCACCCCCCGTTCTACACATGAAGGCTGGCCTAGAGAACAGCAGTACAGATACTTTGTGGAGGCCTATGCCAAAATTGGCGCCTCTAGGATTAAAAGTAGCTAATCCTTCCAGTGATGCAGATGGTCAGAGTCTCAAGGTGATGCCTTGTTTGGCACCTGTAGCTGCCAAAGTTGGGGCAGTTGGACACAAAATAAACTTAACAGGGAATGACCAGGAATGCCGGGAGAGCAAGGTGATGCCTACATTGGCACCTGTTATGGCCAAATTGGGCAACTCTGGGACCTCACCAAGTTCTGCAGGGAAATGAACTTACTTATTTTCAGGCAGAAGCCAGGCTGTGAGGAGAAACCTCCTTTCTCTGCTGGCATCTGTTTATTTGTGTCATGAACTGTCATCCTTGACTTTGATGCAGTGGATAATGGTAGGGAAAGGGGTAGGTTGCTGACCTCGGTGTAAGAAGTTACTGCTTTGAAATTCTGATCATGTTAAAATGTGTTACCTCACTTGTGGTGCTGGGTCTCCTCATCCTCTCTAAGAAGATGTGATCCGTTACTGAACATGAGGTGCCCCTCTTACCCAAGGAATTCGTAACAAGATTATGTAGATCCATAGATGTTTCCTAATTATTCCCTCCCAGAGAAGAAGCTGCTTGAGACTTTGGACTTGCGGTGGACTGAACTGTAGTTGATAGCTGTTGTTTAAGTGCGAAATTCAAGGAATGTGGTGTACTTGTGCAGAGGGATCCAGAAGAGATAGTTTTTAGTTGGTGTTTCAAGAATAGAGAGAGGGATGGGTACCATGGAATACCAAAGTGAAGTACTTTGTGTCATTCAGCAAAATTCTCTTTCATATCCCAAGTAGCTTCCATTCCCTCATCTTTTCAATCAGACTTATCAGTCCAAGCTTTCTGGTAAATTAGGAATGCTTTTAACTTTTATTACTAAGATAATTTTTTGAGATGTTAAAAAAAATACTAATTCTCCCTTACTGTCTTTGGGCATTGAGAAGAGCATTTCATAGTACCAGGGATATATATTATATATATTTTGCAGGTAGGCATAGAGGGATCCCTCCCACTTTCACAAATCATGTCACTTGAGAGACAGCTAAAATGAAAAGCATTCCCTTCCCAGACAGAGAAAGTGGCCAAAATGAAAAATTGTGAGGCTGGATATTTCCCAAATCAAACCAGCCTCCTGGTGCTTGAAGGTTTCATTCACTATTACTTGCACAGGATGTTAAGTAAAGGAAAGTCACAGTAGGCACTCTTTACCAGGGAAATACGGCAGTATTTGAATCACAAGATATATTTTTTATTATCTGCTACCATGGATTCAATGATCTGTAGAGCTTTTTCACTCATTAGCTGTCAGGGTATGAAGGACTGGCAGCCTGTAAAGATAAAGATATATTTATATTTTTGTATAGTTGTTTTCATAGATTTCTCAAAGGCTGAAGTTTTCAACCTAGAAGATGAGATTTGTATTGAGTATAGAAATGATGTTTCCTATCTAGTTTGTAAATAATCATGGTGCACTTGAGGGGTCTCTTGGAAACTCTTGGGGGCAAGAATCACTATTCTGAAAATGTATAGACGGATTTAGCTGCTGCATTTGCCTTTCTTAAATAATTATATTTTGGAATGTAACCCATGTTCTGTCTTCATTGACAGGAGTTGCTTGTGTTGTTAAACACTAACACAAGAGCTTCCAGTGCCTGGGCTGTGCCTAGGTGATGCTATTTCTTTTACATCCCCTGCCTTCTTTATCCCAATTCCCATCAGCATATCTTCAGACCTAGGTTGTGAGACCAACTTTGGAATGGTTCTAGCCAGTGAATTATTACTTCCATGGTTGGTTCCCTTTCTAGTAACAGAATGAAAAGGGTGGAAAATTTTCCTCTGCCAGTCACAGGGGGAGCAGATTCTTTGTTTTGTGCTACTTGCCTTTCTAGACCTTGCTCATCTAGCATTCAGCCTTCCCTCCTCTAAGATTATTGAAGAAGCTTGAAGTAGGTAATGAGTGCCTCTTAGCTTCTCATTATCCTTTCCACTCTATACCCAGCAAATTTCATTCATGCCTTAGCCAAGGAGTCCAGCACCTGTCTTCCCTGCTAATAATTGTCCTTGGAGAGTTGCTAGTACTTTAATCCAGGTATAGCAGTTTCCCATTCTTTCCTTGCTTGTCCTCACATTTCCTCCTGACTTCCCAAAGCCCTTGTTATGGCTTTTGAGAGTTAGCAAAGGAACAGGCAAGTGAGCGAATACTCCTCAGGAAAAGAAGGACCATTCTGCTTCTGAACACTGTTCACTTTTTTATAGACAAACAGGTAGAAATCAGTTTTTGATGGAAAGATAATTTGTCTCAGAGATGTACAAAGGTGGAAATAAGAGATGGTTCCTGGTGATCAAGGAAGGCTGCAGATGTCATTACAAACCCCCAAGATACGGTGTTTTTAAGAGCTCTTAGAACTAGGAAGTTATTGGCTATTCTGAGGAGGGCTCAGTCTTCAGAACAATCCTGCAGTTTGACAGAAATCCAGAATATCCAGAAAGTCCTAACCTTTCACCTTACCCCAGGAGAAACTGATTTATGAAAATTACATGTGTAATTGTGAAAGATGTAATTGAGCGAGAGAAGTTGAGGAATCTGAAGAATAGTGAGCTCTCATCCTAACTCTAAGAAGCATGATATGAGTAGACCAATAATTCGCCTTTTTTATACATCTGTAAATAAATGGAATGTTTTTAAGAATATAATTATGTCAGATTTAGCTTTTTCTTTTATATATTAAATATATATCTTTCCTTTTTTGCTGTTGAAAAATGACTATTTTTTTAGAAACCCAAGAACAGAAGAAGTTTGATGAGCGGAAGGCAGAATGTGTGAACTTGAAGTAAATAAATCAGTTATAATAATTAAAGCAGGACTTTGTGTTGGGAGGTTTGTGCTTAGTTGGAGTAGAGTCTTAATGCACCGAGTCATGTTTGAGACAGGTACCACTGAAGTCGTTTTATCATAAGAATTCCTTACTGTTTTCAAATTTTCTGACATACGATTTGGGGGAGGTTTTTGGTGTTTTAATCCTTGAAGTATGTTTTAAATGAAGACTTTAGGATTTTGTACAACTTGATGTCAAGTATATGTCTCAAGAAGTCATTCTACAGTGAAGAAAGGCTAGCTTCATAGTACCAATGTGTGCAAGGAAAGGGCAAGTGAGCCTCTTACCCTGGGGAATAAAAGAACATAAACATAGTCATAGCAGGTAAGGACGATAGATGATCTTAAATCAAGATATATGTTACCTAGTACCATGACTTACAAAAAAATTTAAAAAAAAATATATATATATATACATATTGAAGTCTTTCAGATTGAACTACTCTAGGTCACAGATCAAGTCCAATTATATAAATTCATACAAATAGCTTTGTTTAGTTTCATAGTAAATGCAGGTCTTTCCCCCCAAAACTGATGAAATTGCCTGACTGTAGGCCTTTCAATAACAAGCTTGAAAATGTTTTGAATACAGAAAAAAGTCAGACAAGCCATCTATTATTTGGTCAGAGTTTAGAAGTATACTTATTTCCCCTGCTAAATTATATTGGTTGAGATATTCTAGTGGAATGGTATCAGGTGAATTGAGAGGTAAATGCACTTTGAAGACGGGTCTAAAAAAATGGTAATAACCCTTATCCCTCACGCCCAGAAGATTATTTTTTAAAAAATGCACAGAGTAGGCACATTTTCAGGTACTCTTTATAGAGAATGGTTGATAAACAAGAATCAATACATTTCTTGCACAAAATTGTTGGTTTTGAAGAAAGTACTTGTAAGAGCATCAATACTTCATGTATCTACAGAAATTTTACATGAACGTTAATGGCTAGATGCAGAGAAAATTAAAAGATGAGGTTATAGACTCATTGCCATTTGGAGAAAAAAAGATCAGTCCAAAATGCATTTTTGAAATAAGAAATTTGATATATATAACTTTTGAATTGAGGTAGTACATTAAATTTGAACTTCTCTACAAAGATATGTGTTGAGTAACAGTGATGAAGGTGTGTGTGGAATGTGAGATGGCTAAACCATGGGATGAGTTGGGAATTTTGAGACAAGTCTAAGCTCTACTGAATTTCTATTGTAAACTCTGCTGTCAGAAGAGATTTTGTTAAATAGGAATACAGTCTTGGAAGCATTGTTTTGAGATCCACCCTGTTTCCAACTGCAAGCATTGGTCTCAGCTGTCCTATAGTGCCTTGCATGTAAAGGTGCTCAATAAATATTTGAATTGATGAGCAAATGTTTAGCCTGTCAGTTTTCCAGGATCTTATAATTGCACCTATTGGCATGTTCAGTCTAGGGTGAATTTATTTGTACTTTTTAAAAATAATTAAATTTTTTTTAATTTTAGAGAAAAGGGAGAGAGAAACATTGATTTGTTTCACTTATTTATGCACTCATTGGTGTGCCCTCACTGGGATTGAACCTACCATCTTAGTGAGCTACCTGGCCAGGGCTATTTATGAATTTTTAGAGAGAGAGATATCAGTTTGTTGCTCCACTCATTCATGCATTCATTGGTTGGTTCTTTTTTTTTTTTTTTTTACAGAGGCAGAGATAGACAGGGACAGACAGACAGGAACGGAGAGAGATGAGAAGCATCAATCATCAGTTTCTCATTGTGCGCGTTGCGACTTCTTAGTTGTTCATTGATTGCTTTCTCACATGTGCCTTGACCGTGGGCCTTCAGCAGACCGAGTAACCCCCTGCTGGAGCCAGCGACCTTGGGTCCAAGCTGGTGAGCTCTTTGCTCAAGCCAGATGAGCCCGCGCTCAAGCTGGCGACCTCGGGGTCTCGAACCTGGGTCCTTACGCATCCCAGTCCGACGCTCTATCCACTGCGCCACCACCTGGTCAGGCTCATTGGTTGGTTCTTGTATGCACCCTGTGGGGGATTGAACACACAACTTTGGCATGTGGGAACAATATTCTAACCAACTTGTGAGCTACCTGGCCAGGCCAGGGCAAATCAGACAAGTGTATACATCTTTTCCTAGATATCTCTTTTAGAGTGACAACCATGTATACTGTGTAGTACATACACAAGCAGAATAAAAAGCGAAAGAATATGAATGATCAATTGCATTTTGGAGGGTGGAGTGGTGAATATATAATTTGGAGAAAAGGGAATAAGGCTTCTATTGACACTGGACCCAGGACTGTTATTTTTTGAGGAATAATTAATAAAGGTTGGGGACAGCCTAGCACAGGGGTCAGGAACCTTTTTGACTGAGAGAGCCATGAACGCCACATATTTTAAAATGTAATTCTGTGAGAGCCATACAACGACCATGTACCTTACGCATTATCCAATAAAAATTTGGTGTTGTCCCGGAGGACAGTTATGATTGGCCCCAGTCACTCGCAACCATGAACATGAGCGGTAGGAAATGAATGGCTTGTAATACATGAGAATGTTTTATATTTTTAACATTATTATTTTCTTATTAAAGATTTGTCTGTGAGCCAGATGCAGCCATCAAAAGAGCCACATCTGGCTCGCAAGCCATAGGTTCCTGACCCCTGACCTAGATCATCTTAGGCATTGAAAATTGGAACTTGAATTTGCCTCTGCAACTTAAGCTTCAGATGAGAATAATTTGGGGGCCATTTTCTCTAAGGCGATAAACCAATATAGGACAGAAAATGACCGAAGACACTCTAGAAACCCATTTTACCTGGCCATGAGTGAGGAAATCATTATTGGACCCAAAAGTGTCAGGAGAGAATTAGGAACAACTCTTGAGGATGGAAGTGGCAGTTGCTGGGAATGCAGCACATGGACACCAGGTGGCACCATTTATTAGTGTTATATTGTTTTCAACCACCATAGAGATAAAATGATAGACGAGGAATTAAAAGGAACCAATCTCCCATTTCATATTGTGGTTAACAACTTTGCCTCCTTCCAGATTTGGAGTATAAATGTGAAAATTCCGTTTTATAATTTCATTACATCTGCAGTGCATGGTTGAAGGGAAAGGGAAGCCTCATGCCTCTGGTAGCTATTGCTAGTTGGTCTAGGAGGCCATTTCTTGAGCTGTGAGTTTTACAGATCTTGTTTTTTAATACTTGGTTAGAATACATACAAGCACATACCTAGCAGCCTTGTTTTAATAATGTAGAATACATGTGCTTGACCAGGCAGTGGCGCAGTGGATAGAATGTGGACCTGGGATGCTGAGAACCCAGGTTTCAAACTGCAAGGTTGCCACCTTGAGCTGGCACGTAAGAGAAAGTCAATGAACAACTAAAATGCTGCAACTATGAGTTGATGCTTTTCATCTCTCCCTTGTTTGTCCCTGTCAGTGCCCCACTCCCATTAAAAAGACACACGAGGACATTCCTGTTTTGCCATTTGGTTGTACAAGACGCACCCACAGCAGTGGGTTTAGGGGTTCTCCCCCCCCCTTGTTAACATATCCACCAGGTGTTTCAAGGATCTAGATAGGTTAAGACACATACATGGTACTATTTCTCTGGCTTAGGATAACCTCTTTATAAGTCACTTTCTTGAAGTACCAAGGAGGCACAAATAAACTTTTATGCTGAGACACTTGTGAAATACTGTAAAGGTATTTCTGTGTACCCCCCCCCCCTACACACACACACAAGCCCCTTGTGTTAAAGCTAAAACAATACTACTAAAACTGGTGTAAGCAAGCTTGACAGTGACCTCGCCAAAGGAGTAGTACTAGGGAAAAGGTCTCATGAGTGAATTTTGATGGGAACAAGAAAAAGATCTGGATCAATGAAGCCCTTGTTATCTCAGCGTGAGAGTGCGGTGGGACGTCGTGGGAGGTTAAACAAAAGATGAAACAAGTACATTTCATAAATACATTTGTCTCTTCTCTCCCCCCCCCCCCCACACGCCTAAAGCTCTCACCCCTGTTTTCCAGCTAATTGCCTAATAGTAACACTTCCTAGCAATCTAAAGAGTTATACTCCGGAGAGTCCTTCCACGTATGTCAACGCGCTGGGCAGGCTGTGAGCAGCTATTCTAACCGCTTTGGGTTTCAGCGCTGGTGTTCAATGTGGAGCAGAACTTTATGGCTGTGTCTCAATCTTGTAATTTTGAGCTAGGAGTTAGTTTCAGCTCTGGTCCCTCGGGCCTATCAAATGCCAACCCTGGCTTCCTGGAGGCGTAGTTGCCGTCTTGCTGGGTCTCTGAGGAGTGCGCTTCTATGAGGGATCAGACCTCATGATACCATAAAAGGCTTGGTTCTTTCAATTCTGAAGTCATATTCTGTTGACCTTCTTCTAGAAGCGATATCCGCAACCAGGCTGTGCGGAATCGGTGGTTCTGAGGTCCGAGGTCCTCTGCTTCCTAGGCTTTCCCTTTGGCTCCGCCCCCACAAGTCTCATTCGTTCACTTTCGGAACGCCCTCCTGGATACAGACCGCACCCTCTCGCTTCTGCTCCGCCTGCCCAGCTCGTAGCTTGGCGATACTTCGCGTTTTGAGCCACTTGTGCCACCATAGCTGCTCTTGCTGCCGCGGCAGCGGAGCTGAAATCGCCGAGCGCGATGCTTGAGGGCGTTATGAACGTTGCAGTCCCCGGGCCACGGGGCTGGTGAGGTTGGGTCCGAGCGGGGGCGCTGGCGAGTAGCAGGGGCTTCTAAGGGAGGTGAAAGATAAAGGTCCAGGGCCTCGTGAACGGCCTAGAGCGAGCTCCCGAGGGTCGGGGTTGCGGTGGGAGGCTCCTGTGGCAGAACGGGCTGCCGGGCCACAGCGAGCCCCGCTGTGCCGAGTGTCCCCGCGCCGCCAGCGCAGGTAGCTGCTCAGGCCCCATAAGGGAGTCCTCGGTGGCCTCTGCGGCGTCCTCCTTTGGACCCTGCATTTGCAATGGGAACTGTTGGGAATTAACGGGGACTAGACCAGCTACTAGCTACTAGTCGTACTAGGGCCTGTCCATCCCTCCAGTTTAAACGCCTCTGGCAGGCATGGGCCTGTCCTGATGCTGTAAGGGGCCAGCAGGACTTGAAGCCAGAGGTGAGGAGAGGGGAAAGGGCTATATCTAGAGATAAGAGCGGCAGACTGAAAGGTGGCAGATTAGGTATGGTCGCTTTTGCTATCTCAGGCCTGTGAGAGGGCATACTGGGAGACCCTGTGGAGTGGAAAGGCAGTGCTACTGTTGAGACAGATACCAAGATTGGGCCAGGAACTGTCCCGGAGCACCTCATCCTGATGGCTGTGGAAGGGTCAACCATTACCAGCAGGCTCAAGAACCTGCTGCGATCCCCTTCCATCAAATTACGGAGGAGTAAGGCAGGAAACCGGCGAGAGGACCTCAGTTCCAAGGTGAGTCCTAGCAACTCTCCCCTCCTCTGCTCTGTTTCTCTTTCACCTACTCTTTCTTGGTAAAGGGGAGACCTAGAAGCTCCTGTTGGCTCTGAAAGATCAAATGTGTCCATCTCTACCCCTCAGGAAAGCAGTGATTTAGTTTTAGGTTAAAGGAAAAAGAGCAGCAGGGCTGGGTGGCATGCTGAGATTCATTCATGGAAAGATAATTAGGAAGAAGGCAACCTGGATTCAGTTCAGTACAAACTAAGTCTGTGCTTGGGGAAGCCAGTTGATGTGCTATGACTCGGTTTCCCTTCTTGGATCACATTCTGTGAAGGGTTAAGTTGTGACTAATGTAGCTGCAAGTGTTAGTGTCACAGCTGGGTTATGTAAGACTGTAGTAGCGTAAAGAAATGTGCTAGAACAGCTAGTCTGAGGAATTAGCTTGGCAGATACTCTTGCCTCGGGTCAAAACATTTATTTGTCTCTTCAAGAGATCTAAATTAATTTAACTGGAACTTCTTGGCTTCTTAGGAATGATAACATCAAAACAGTTCTGGTTTGCCCTTGAACATTGCTTATTTCATTCACTAAATGCCAAGAGCCACATCCCACCCTGCTGCACAGGTTCCTCAGAGACCAAGTCCCTTTTCATCCCTTCAGTTGTCTGGGTATTGGTGTTTATGTTTTCTTCTTTAGCTTTGCTGAGCCCCACAACTTTAGGAATACAAAAGTCGACTAAATTTACTTAATTCCTGAGGGAATTTAGCTAGGGCTTTTTCCCACAGGGTCATACTAGACTTTTGTATTTTATTAGCAGCCTGTAAACACAGTAGTAGCCTTGTGTGGTACAAGGTTGTTATAGGGAGAGGCATTTGAGACAGCAGAGTTTTATTGCCCTGCATGTATCTTTTTAGAGATGAGTAAAGTCATTGAGGAATGATTTAGATAGAGTATTAATGAAGAACATGGCAGGATTCTGGGAGGACTTAGTTCAGATCCCTATCCCTTAAGCAGAACTTTACTTGAATTTGGTCAGAAGGTGAATGGCCTTTCTATATATTTCTCAGAGGTCATATTAAATCAAAATTGGCCACAAGGTTTCCTGGCAGTGTAGATAGTGACTTTTCCAAGTCCTCTTATTAATTAATCATTGTTCATTTTCTCTAGATGCAGTAGAATGAGGATGAAACTTCTAAACTTTCTTAGATTTGACACTATTCAGTCATTTTTTTGTGTTGGATCATTTGTTGCTGCAAACACTCATATTCTTGACTAATAATTTGGCAATGACCAGCACTATTAGAGCAGTCTTCTCATATCTTTATCCTCTTTTTCTCACCAAGAATGGTATATAAGTAGTATAAATGTATGATGGGAATGTAGTCGTCAGTGTTAATACATATTGTAATTTTGGTCGGGATCCAGAGATATGGTCACCATTCTTTTGTTTGTTTTTGTTTTTGTATTTTTCTGAAGCTAGAAACGGGGAGAGACAGACAGACTCCCGCACGCACCCGACCGGGATCCACCCAGCATGCCCACCAGGGGGGCGACGCTCTGCCCACCAGGGGGCGATGCTCTGCCCCTCCGGGGCGTCGCTCTGCCGCGACCAGAGCCACTCCAGTGCCTGGGGCAGAGGCCAAGGAGCCATCCCCAGCGCCCGGGCCATCTTTGCTCCAGTGGAGCGCCTGGCTGCGGGAGGGGTAGAGAGAGACAGAGAGGAAGGAGAGGGGGAGGGGTGGAGAAGCAGATGGGCACTTCTCCTGTGTGCCCTGGCCGGGAATCGAACCCGGGACTTCTGCACGCCAGGCCGACGCTCTACCACTGAGCCAACCGGCCAGGGCCATGGTCACCATTCTTTAAAACTTCCCATGTCATTCATCATTCATGCATTAAACATGTTTGTTGTATGCCTATTATGTGTGGAATCAGGGATGAATAAAACATTATCTTTGCCATTCAAAGAACTTGTGGCTCGTCAGACTTGTAGAAGGATAATTACAACATGGTGTGTTAAGTGGTATAAATATGCAAAAGGTTAATGACAGCACAGGGGAAGGAACCTAAATCAGTTTAGGGGAATTAGGAAAGACTTCACAGAGGAAGGGGTGCTTGAACTGTGAGTCCTGAGGCAAGAGAAGAGAAGAAGCTCTCCAGGAAAACAGCGAAAAAGATTATCCCTTGCATCACCATTAAATACCCAGTTTCAAATAGGAATTCAGTGCTTTAGATCATTTATTTATTTATTTATTTGAGAGGAGGGGAGATAATGAGGCAGAATCCTGCATGTGCCCTGACAGGGATCCACCAGGCAACCCTGTCTGGGGCAGATGCTCGAGTCCAGAGCTATTTTTAGTGCTTGAGGTTGATGTGCTTTGACCAGCTGAGCTATCCTCAGTGCCTGGGGCCATGCTCTAACCCAGCGGTTCTCAACCTGTGGGTCACGACCCCGGTGGGGGTCGAACAACCAAAACACAGGGGTCTCCTAAAGCCATCGGAAATACATATTTTATTTAAAAATGTATAATAATTATGTATTTTCCGATGGCTTTAGGGGACCCCTGTGTTTTGGTCGTTCGACCCCCACCGGGGTCGCAACCCACAGGTTGAGAACGGCTGCTCTAACCAGTTGAGCTGCAGGAGGGGAAGAAGGAGAGAAGAGGGAGAGGAAGAGGAGGAGAAACATATGGTCGCTTCTCCTGTGTGCCCTGAGACTTAAACTCAGAACATCTATACACTGGGCTGTCACTCTATCTGCTGAGCCATCGGCCAGGGCAGCTTCAGACTCATTTTTTATTCTTTCCTTTTTTTAAGTGAGAGGGAGAGGGACAGTCAGGAAGGAGGAGAGATGAGGATCATAAACTCATAGTTGCAGCACCTTAGTTCATTGATTGCTTTCTCATATGTGCCTTGACAGGAGGGCTCCAGCCAAGCCAGTAACCCTTTGCTCAAGCCAGCAACCGTGGGCTCAAGACAGCGACCATGGGGTGATGTCTATAATCGCACACACAAGCCATTGAGTGACTCTGTGCTCAAGCTGGAAGAGCCTGTGCTCAAGCCAGCGACTTTGGAGTTTTGAACCTAGGTCCTCATCATTCCAGGCCGACCCTCTCTCAACTGTACCGGCACCTTGTCAGGCATAGATGGCTTTGTTGGTTCTAGAGCTGTGAATGAAGAAAATACTTAGCTGAAGTTGAAAGACCATTCAGTGGTCTGACAGAGCAAGAGTATTGGTGCATATCTTTAGCACTGAAAAGTAGTAGTCTTTGTGTGCCTAGGATCCTACAGGTACATGGCTCCCAACATTCCCTTGTTGAAAACTGTCTAACATAATTCTTAAAGCCTGCCTTGTGGTAACCCACATAGGACTTGCTGTGTAAAACATAAAGCTTTGTCAGCTGTTCTAATATGTGATGGCAGTGGGTAATCATGGTTACAGAGAGCTTGTGATTCATGGACAGCAAACTCTGAAATAAAATTTGAAGGCCAAAGACATATGCCCTTTGAGGGTCAAGGGACAAAGAAGGAAGTGACAGAGGGCCTTTCATGCAACTCTTACCTCAGATGGCCTGCTGCTTTGAATCATATTGTTCCTTCTTTCTAAAGTAGCCTTTTCACTAACGTCTTCACTTATTTTTGGACTCAAATCTGCATTTTCTGGAACCACAGGGCCTTCTCCGACTAGCCCCACTACCTTGGAACCAATTGTTATTTTATGTATGTCTTCATTTCCAAAGGTCAGGAGTCACATTCTTTATTTTCTTTATATTGCACTGTTTAGTACAGTGTAAGGTATACAGTAAATACTAAGTGACTAGTAAATTAATGAGAACAATTTAAAGATGTGAACTAGAGTAGGAATCAGTTTGGAATTCTGGAAGAACAGGAAATGATCAGGAGGAGTCTGTGACCTCTTTAGAAGACAAATCAAAATTAAGAATAATAGCCTGACCTGTGGTGGTGCAGTAGGTAAAGCGTTGACCTGGAAAGCTGAGGTCGCCAATTCGAAACCCTGGGCTTGCAAGGCACATATGGGAGTTGATGCTTCCTGCTCCTCCCCCTTCTCTCTCCTCTCTCTCTAAAAATGAATAAATAAAATATAAAAAATAATTTAAAAAAATTAAGAATAATAAAATGTTAGGAGACTTGACTTGGGGTGGTGAACACACAATACAATATATAGATGACATATTACAGAATTGTACACCTGAAACCTGTATAATTAATGTCACCCCAATAAATTCAATTTAAAAAGAATAGTATAATATTGAAAAAGAAGTAGTGGCCCTGACCAGCTAGCTCAGTGGTAGAGCGTTGGCCTAGCGTGTGGAAGTCCTGGGTTCGATTCCCAGCCTTCCTCTCTGTCTCTCTCTTCCCCTCCGCAGCCAAGGCTCTATTGGAGCAAAGTTGGCCTGGGTGCTGAGGATGGTTCCATGGCCTCTGCCTCAGGTTCTAGAATGACTCCAGTTGCAATGGGGCAATGCCCTAGATGGGCACAGCATCGCCCCCTTGTGGGCTTGCCAGGTGGATCTGGGTTGGGCACATGTGGGAGTCTTGTCTCTTTGCCTCCCCACTTCTCACTTCAGAAAAAGAAGAAGGAAAAAAAAAGGTAGTGAGGCAGCCTGGTTAGGAGTGAAGGACATGAGAAGGACAGGGAAGTACATATATGCAGAAAGTAGTACTCATTAAAGGCTTTTTTTTTTTTTTTTTTTGTATTTTTCTGATGTTGGAAACGGGGAGGCAGTCAGACAGACTCCTGCATGCGCCCAACCGGGATCCACCCAGCACGCCCACCAGGGGGCGATGCTCTGCCCACCTGGGGCGTTGCTCTGTTGCAACCAGAGCCATTCTAGCACCTGAGGCAGAGGCCATGGAGCCATCCTCAGCACCCGGGCCAACTTTGCTCCAATGGAGCCTTGGCTGCGGGAGGGGAAGTGAGAGACAGAGAGGAAGGAGAGGGGGAGGGGTGGAGAAGCAGATGGATGCTTTTCCTGTGTGCCCTGGCCGGGAATCGAACCCAGGACTCCTGCACGCCAGGCCGACGCTCTACCACTGAGCCAACCGGCCAGGGCATTAAAGGCTTTTTAATTAAGGAGAGATCTAGTTAAGAATATGGTTAATTGCGGAAGTCCCGGGTTCGATTCCCGGCCAGGGCACACAGGAGAGGCGCCCATCTGCTTCTCCACCCCTCCCCCTCTCCTTCCTCTCTGTCTCTCTCTTCCCCTCCCGCAGCCAAGGCTCCATTGGAGCAAAAGATAGCCTGGACGCTGGGGATGGCTCCTTGGCCTCTGCCCCAGGCGCTCGAGTGGCTCTGGTCGCGACAGAGCAACGCCCCTGATGGGCAGAGAACATAGCCCCCTGGTGGGCGTGCTGGGTGGATTCCGGTCGGGCGCATGCGGGGAGTCTGTCTGACTGCCTCCCCGTTTCCAGCTTCAGAAAAATACAAAAAAAAAAAAAAAAAAAAAGAATATGGTTAATGCCTGACCTGTGGTGGCGCAGTGGATAAAGCATCGACCTGAAAATGCTGAGGTCGCCGGTTGGAAACCCTGGGCTTGCCTGGTCAAGGCACATATGGGAGTTGATGCTTCCAGCTCCTCCCCATCTTCTCTCTCTGTCTCTCCTCTCTCTGTCTCTCTCTCCCTCTTTATCTCTCCTCTCTAAAATGAATAAATAAAATTTTAAAAAATGTAGAAAAAAAAGAATACGGTTAATATATGGTTAAAAGCTGGAGAGTTGGTAGAGATGGGAATTTAAATTATTAGAGAGTTGATGAGAGCTGAGATTTTTAAAAACATTCTCTAAGGTAGGGAAGCCTCTGCAGTATAATAGTACTGGAAATAATTTGCAGTTTTATGCCATATCTGCTGAGTCTCTAGAATAACTTACAGTTATCAGTTGTAAATACCCTTCAACTCTGAAATCCTGTACACTTAATTGTCAGGTCTATCTCTCATCTCAGTTGAGGCTATGTTATCCTTAGGCAAATGTGTGCTCTTGGTAGCTAACCCTCCCCCTATTAAAGTTTCTGAAAGATTTTTATGTGAAGGGAGTGGGGTTGTTCTTCTCTTTTAACAAAGGACAGAAATGGACTGAAGCTGAACAAACAAGATTTAAGTTAGGGACACAAAAGCATCACCTGTGCTGGAGTGCTGTTAATTTTGAAAAAGTAAGTGAAGGAGGTTTTCAGATCTTCTTTCTTAATACCCATTAATCCAGTCTGGGTTATATATTATCCCTTTTCGAAACAATGGACAAGGCGACTTGCAGCTTGCTTCTAGTTCTCAGTTTTATGAAGAAAAGTCTAATTAATTCTCATATTCTCCCCAATTTCCTTTCTCTCATTTTTTTCCCCAAAAATTTCTCCTGAATGTATGGTGGTACTTTGAGCCTTTTAACATGTGGCTCTAGGAAGTTTGTATAGATGAGCTTCGTGGAGGAGAAAAAAACTGGCAATAAATCTAACTTCAATTTTTGCTCAGTGTTTTTGTGTCCAAGTATTAGTATTGAAACTCTTTTTTTTTTTAATTGCTTTTCAGAAAGAAAGGAAGAGAGAGAGACAGAGAAAAACAACAGACTTGTTCGGCTTATTCATGCTGTCATTCTTTGATTCTTTTCTTTGATTCTTATATGTGCCCTGACCGGGGATCAAACCCATAATCTTGGCATGTCAGGACACATTTTAACCAACTGAGTTATGCAGTGAGGGCCAATATTGAAACTCTTTAATCTATCTATTTGTTACTGGGGAGACATTTATTTTTAAAACATTTATGGATCATTGGCTCTAGCTCAATGGCTTTTACTTGGGGAAAGGGTCAGGAGGGCAGTGGGACATCAGAATACCTGTGCAACATTTAAAAATACACATTCCTGGGGCATTTGGTAGTTGTATATATCCTTTTTTTTTTTTTTTTTTTAGTGAGAGAGAGAGAGAGGACAGACAGATGGGAAGGGAGAGAGATGAGAAGCATTAACTCATAATTGTGGCACCTTAGTTGTTTATTGATTGCTTTCTCACTTGTGCTTTGATCATGGTGGGCTCCAGACAAGCCAGTAACACGTTGCTCAAGCCAGCGACCATGGGGTCATGTCGATGATCCTATGCTCAAGCTGGTGACCCTGTGCTCAAGTTGATGGGTCTATGCTCAAGCCAGATGAGCCCATGCTCAAGCTGGCAATTTCGGGATTTCAAACCTGGGTTCTCAGCATCCCAGGTCGATGCTCCTGTGCTACCACCTGCTCTCGTGGTAGTTGTATGTGTCTTAAGTTATAAGGTCTACCGGAAAGTTCTTTCCATTTTTGGAATAAAACAAAATACAAATTTTTCTTACCGTCAATAAACTTTATTAAATAATATAATTGCCATAATTATTAATGATTTCTTGCCTGTGTGAGGGCAATTGTATATCCCATTTTTGAAAAATGTTTTATCTTTTGATGCAAAAAATTGAACAAGTGCTTGTTTGATATCTTCTTCATTTTTGAATTTTTTGCCCTTCAAAAAATTTTGTAAGGACAAAAGCAAGTGATAGTCGGAGGGTGCTAAGTCCGGGGAATATGGTGGATGCGACAGACATGCTTCTGTAGCATTTTTTCCTTGTTGAAATTCGTAAAAATTACAGTGGCATAAATGAACTTTATCAGTAGCCATGGGTACACTATCGCTTCACACATAAGACTAACGTGAATCAACTTTGTTTTAGTTAATTTGCTATGTCAGTATGTATACATTAAGTGATAAAAATAGAGAGGCACACATGTGCCAAATAAACATGTGCTTACGTGTCAAAACTTGTTGTGATAGTGCTAGTACCCTGATATCTGTTGGCTTTATACCCAAGCCCACATTGAGGCTTCTTGAGACTATGTAAAGCTAGCCCAGTAACTGTTCTCTTCTCCTTGAGTAGTTAAAAAAAATTTTTTTTTGCTTGACCAGTGGTAGTACAGTGGATTGAGAGTCGACCTGGGGTACTGAGGTCCTACGTTTGAAACTCTGAGGTTACTGGCTTGAGCATGGGATGTGGCTTGATCCCATCAACATGATCCCATGGTCACTAGCTTGAGCCCAAGGTCGCTGGCTTGAGCAAGCGGTAACTGGCTTGGCTGGAGCCCCCCGGTCAAGGCACATATGAGAAAACAATCAATGAACAACTAAAGTGCCACAACTACAAGTTGCTGCTTCTCATTTTTCTCCGTTTGTCTGTCTCTCAAAAAAATTTTTTTTTAATTTTTAAATTGCCGTTTACATATAATATCATACATATTTTAGTTTCAGGTGATTAGATGTTTATATCACTTATGAAATGATTATCTTGATAAAATGTAGTACCCATCTGACATCATAGTTATTACCATATTATTGGTTACATTCCCTGTGCTGTACCCTACATCCTCATGACTTTTTATAACTAGCAATTTGTAATTTGTACATCTTAGTCCTTCCCCTTTTTCATCTGTTTCCCTAAACTTCTCCCGTCTGGCAGCCATCAGTTCTCTTTATCTATGAGTTTGTTCTGGGGGTTTTTTTTGTTTTGTTTTGTTTTTCATTTATTTTGTTTTTTAGATTACACATATAAGAGAAATCATTGTATTTGTCTTTCTCTATCTTATTTCAATTAGCACAATATCCTTTAGGTCCATCCATGCTGTTACAGATGGGAGGTTTTATTTTTTTTTTTTATGGCTGAGTAATATTCTATTCTATGTATATATGTCATCTTCTTTATCCAGTCATCTCTTAATAGACACTTAGGTTGCTTCCCAAGCTTGGCTATTGTAAATAATGCTGCAGTGAATACAAGGCTGCATATATCTCCCTTTGCTGTCTAAAATATCCCATCCTCTTTAGGCTCTGAGTTGTCTTGCAAAGCTTTCCCTCATCTATTTGCCCTTACTCATTTTCAGAATCAAATAGCACTGCTGCTTTCCAAGTTTCTTTTTCCTTCTTTCACCTTGTAGTTTAAGGAAAGTTTCCCCTGTTGAATCCGTTTGAGTGACTGTCTTATTTCTTCCTAGTATTTTGAATGCCTTAGGGGCCATTGGTATTTCTCTAATTTCCTTTCTCTCCTCCATTTATCACTTGTGTGTTTTCATTTCTTGGCTGATGAAACAACTGGTAGAAGAGAGCTTGACCACTGTAATTCTCCGTCAATCCCGAGTCTAAAGTTGGGGCTTGTGGCTTTTATCACTTGGCCTTTTGTTTGGAAAACAGTTTAGGGCTTGAAATTTAGGACTATGTTTATTCAAACTAAGCTTCTCTGAGAACACAGTCTGTCCTACTGTAGTTCCCAGAGTATCTGTTGGTTTTACTTTATGTCCAGACTGCAGTGTTGGTAAAGAAAAAAACTACAGTGTTTTCAGTAGTATTTGTTGTATCATATTATACATCACATTCCCTCTTGTCTGGATTCAATTTTAGTTAATTTGTTTTTATTAATATTTATTTTATTGATTTTAGAGAGAGGAAGTGAAAGAGCAGAAACAGGAACATCCATCTGTTCCTGTATGTGCCCTGACCAGGGATTGAACTGGCAACCTCTGTGCTTTCAGACAAGGCTCTAATCAACCAAGCTATCCACTCAGGGCTGGGCTCCATTGTTTAATGCAGAACAAGGCCAGATGTTCTGCCAGCTTCCTTTTGCAGCAATTCTCAGTAGAGATATGTAATGAGAGCTGTCCACCTGCTTGGAAGTTTACTGAATTAAATCCACATCGTGGGTTTTAACTTCTGTTACTTCTTAAAATTAAAAAGAGAGAGAGAGATTGGGAGGAGGGCAAGAAATAAAGAATGACGGACAGACTGGGCAGTGTAGATCTTTAGGGTTGGTATTTTAGAGAGTTCAGATTTTCCAATTCTTGGTTTCCTTCCTCCCAACAATTGTACTAACAAGTCTGCAGTGCTTCTTAAATGGCCACGGCCTTTTCCTCTTGTTTTGAAGGATGCTTAATAAAAGAATGAGTTCACAGTATGGATAATTCCTCTTAGACTTTTAGGAGTAAATGCCACACCTTTTATTTTATCACAGAAAATATTTGTAATGCTTTTTTCTTGCTACCCTAGTCTATAAAACAATATTGTTTTTATTTTTATATAAAACAGTCTTTTATTTACCCCATGGCTGTTTATTTGGGGAAACCCAAAACACTAGTTCAAAAGACATATTCATCCATATGCTCATTACAACATCATTTGCAATAGCCAAGATATGGAAGCAACCTAAGTACCCATCAATAGGTGATTGGATAAAGAAGATGTGGTACGTATATACCATGGAATATTTCTGAACCTTAAAAAGAAAAATGGTCTGACCTGTGGTGGTGTAGTAGATAAAGCATCAACCTGGAATGCTGAAGTCTCCAGTTCAGAACCCTGGGCTTGCCAGTCAAAGCACATGCAAGAAGCAACTACTATGAGTTGATGCTCCCTTATTGTTTCCCTCCTTCCCTCCCCTCTCTCTCCTCTCTAAAATCAATAATAGTAATAAATAAATGAATTCCATGAAAAATGAAAGAAAAAAAGAATGAAATCTTACCATTTTTGACAACATGGTTGGACCTAGAGGGTCTTGTGTTGAATGAAGTAAGTTAGAGAAAGACAAATATGATTTCATTTACATGTGGAATCTAAAAAACAAAATAAATGAACAAACAAAACAGAAACAGACTCATAGATACAAAGAACATTTTGGTGGTTGCCAGAGGGGACGCTGGGTGAAAAAGGCTAAGGGGTTAAGAAGCATAAATTGGTAGTTACAAAATAGTCACAGGAAAATAAAGTACAGCATAGGGAATATAGTTAATAATATTATAATAACTGTGTATGGTGCTTGATGGGTACTAGGCTTATTGGGTTGATCACTCGTAAGCTATGTAAATGTCTAATCACTGGGTTGTATACCTGAAACTAATATAATGTTGTATGTCCACTGTAATTGAAAAATAAAAAACTATTAAGCAAAAACAACTAGATTTCTAAGTTTATATATATACTTTAAAGATGTTTTCTCTTCCCTGCCCTTTCATTCATAGTTGAGATTTAGTTTTTGAAGATCGTGGAACAATGCTTTGTGAAACTATGTGGCTGATTTTCTATCACTTTGTCAAATTCTCTTTAGTGGAGGAATACTGAGAACGGAGTTTCTTAGGTTCGTCTGGATTTGAACATTACTTCTTATTCCTGCTGAGCTCAAACAATTTCTAACTTCCCTTCATAAATCTTATCAGTCTCCGAACTCTGTGTCCCATAAGTGTAGCTGACCCCATTAAAGGTGTTGATGCTTAAAAACAAACTTTAAAAAAATTATGATATATAACAGAGAAGTTTATGAAATATATATTATTGTATTGTGAATAATTATAAAATGATTTCCCATATTACTACCACCCAAATCAAGAAATAGAACACTGCACCCTGGCCAGGTGACTTAGTGGATAAAGCGTTGACCTGGCCGCCATACGAGAAGCAATCAGTGAGTACACAACTAAAATGGAACAATTAAGTGAAACGAGTTGATGCTTCTCTTGATCTCTCTGCCATCTCTCCCTCCCTTCCCCCTTTCTTCTCTCTCTCTCTCTCAAATCAATGGAAAATTTTAAAAAAAGAAAAGAAATAGAAAACTGCCACAGCTTTGGTAGTTTCTGAAGGATGTGATGCTAATACTGTCATCAAGGTGGGTGAGGATGGAGATAAGGTTTTTCTCCTGTGTAATTAGGATGATTTTATTTTTAAAGATTACCCAAGGACTCGATCCTATTCTTATATTTTTATTTTAATTTAAATTTTATTTTTCAATTACAGTTTACATTCGATATTATTTTGTATTAGTTTCAGGTGTACAGCATAGTGGTTAGATAATTATATACTTTATAAAACGTTCCTCTAGGTCCATCCATGCTGTTGCAAATGATAAGATTTCATTTTTTTATGGCTGAGTAATATTCCATTGTATATATGTATCACAGCTTGTCTATGGATGTGCAGTTGGGTTGCTTTTATATCTTGGCTATTATAAATAGCCAGTTCACTGCAGTGAACATAGGGATGCATATATCTTTTGAATTAATGTTTTGGTATTCTTCAGAAATATACCTAGAAGTGGAATCTCTGGGTCATAAGGCAGTCTTATTTTTTATCGTTTTTTGTCGTAACTCCACATTGCTTTCCACAGTGGCTGAACCAATCTGCATTCCCACCAACAGTGCACAATAGGTTCCCTTTTCTCCATATCCTGGCCACACTTGTTGGTTGATTTATTAGTAATGGTTTTTTGACAGATATGAGATGACATTACACTGTGGCTTTAATTTGCATTTCTCAGATGATTAGTGATGTTGAACATCTTTTCATATACCTGTTGGCCATTTGTCTTCTTTGGAGAAGTATCTATTCAGGTAGTCTGCCTTTTTTAAATTTTTTATTGATTTTTAGATAGAGGGCAGAGAGTGAGAGAGAGAGAGGAGGGGGTGGGGAGAAGCAGGAAGCATCAACTCGTAGTAGTTGCTTCCCATCTGTGCCTTGACCGGGCAAGCCCAGGGTTTCGAACCAGCAACCTCAGCATTCAAGGTCAACGCTTTATCCACTGCACCGCCACAGGTCAGGCTCTGCCCTTTTTAAATTGGATCATTTGGGGCTTTGGGGGGTTTAGTTATATGAGTTCTTTATATATTTTGGATGTTAACTCCTTATTGATGTATCATTTACGAATACCTTCCATTCAGTAGGTTGTTTTTTTGTTTTATTGATAGTTTCCTTTGCTCTGTGTTCTTGTACTTTCCAAGTTTCTTCTTTTCCCATTAGATTTGTGCCATTCTGCATTTTCAGGCAGTATGCCTACTGATACTAGAAATAATAATATTTATAGTGTTAATAATGGCTAACATTTGTTGAGCTTTTGCTATATGCTGTACTAAGCATTTCATATATATTATCTCACTCAAGTTTTACATCACCCTACTTTAAGTATTTCTATTCCCATTCTGTATATCAGGAAACTGATATTAAGACAGGTTAGATTAGTAGCTGGTGGTTACATAACCTGTAGGTGGCTGAAGTGGGATTCAAACCTCGACTACCTGAACTCTAAAGCCTACATTTTATTCTCTTCTCCTCCCATGGACTCTTCATGTTCAAAACATGACACCAAGCATAGAAGTATGTCCAGTATTGCTATAGCCAAGAGTCACATCTGCATTCAGCTTGGAAAATGGTGGTACCTTAAAAAATACGCTTTTCTCCCAACATTCCTATAAGAGTTAATTTAATAAATTTCATTGTTATTTTAGAGCCATCATTCAGTAACCCTTGTCCCGCTACATACTTGCTCCTTTTCTCACCCCAACTCCAGATTTTCTGAACTGGTATCCTCACTTGTCTCCCTGTGGTTCTGTGGATACAAGAATGTCAAGTTGATAGGGTGCAGCTCCATGGTTCCAGATGTCCATAAGCCACAAGCAGTTGGTACTCCTCTCTGGAGTGATGTGAGGGAGTGGAGACCAACAGATGCCTTGGTTGTTTTTGTATATAGGTATCGTGAGACTTTCAGCTGTTTTGCTTTCAATTGGCAATTGATTGTGTACTCACATTCCTGACTGCTTGTTAGTGCTGCCTATTCCAAATCTCTCCCTTTTAAAAGATAAAGCATTTCTGTGCTTTATTATTTTATCTCTATAGCTGGCCCCACCCACAACAGACCTTATTTTTGAAGCAACAGAGAGTTGCTGAGTTAAAATACCTATTTTCTGTGGAAAAAACTGGATTTAAAATGTCCTTTGCCATGGCTGTCCTGGATTGTGGCAGTTGAAGTTCAGTGGACATGAAAATGAGCAAAATGAAGTCATTTCACTGACTCTGTTTGACTGGGTGGCCTCTGGGGTTGCTAAGTTCCTTGAACAAGTGATTTGCCTCCTCATTTGATCTCAAATTTGTATTATGGGTTCCCCACACTATCTGAAAGTAGAGTGTTCCTATGAAACCTTTTGTAAGCTGAAATGGAATAAAGCAAAGAAGCAATTACCATTAATTTACATGGAAAATTTTGTGTGTGTGTGTGTGTGTGTGTGTGACGGAGACAGAGAGAGTCAGAGAGAGGGACAGATAGGGACAGACAGGAAGGGAGAGAGATGCGAAGCATCAATTTTTCATTGCAGAACCTTAGTTGTTTATTGATTGCTTTCTCATATGTGCCTTGACCGGGGGGCTACATTAGACTGAGTGATCCCTTGCTTGAGCCAATGACCTTGGGCACAAGTGGATAGTGTCGGACTGGGATGCGGAGGACCCAAGTTTGAGATGCCGAGGTCGCCAACTTGATTGTGGGCTCATCTAGTTTGAGCAAAGCTCACCAGCTTGAGCCCAAGGTCGCTGGCTCGAGCAAAGGGTCACTTGGTCTGTTGTAGCCCCCACCCCCCAACGGTCAAGGCACATATGAAAAATCAACCATTGAACAACTAAGGAGCCGCAACGAAGAATTGATGTTTCTCATCTCTCTCCCTTCCTGTCATCTGTCCCTCTCTCTGACTCAGTCTGTCTCTGCCATAAAAAAAAAAAAAAAAAAAAAAAAAAAAAGAACTCATTATGGGATCTTAATGTATACTTTCCTACAGGTGTCCCAGTTAGTCCTACGGAGAGGTAGCCCCAAGCCAGGTGGATTGGGTAGAGGGCAGCCCAGGGATAGTTTGTTATCATGGGGGAGGAGGAGCTCAGAGCATGCTCAGGAACCCTGACCCTTGCTACCTCTCAGCTACTGCCTGGGAGAAAAGTAAGAGCTGCTTATCAGGACTAAATGTGCAACATGCAGCCTGCAGTCTATGCTCATTGGTCAGCTTCTGTTTGGGAAACCCACTATCTTTGTAGACCATGATTGTTTTCATAGGACATTATAACCTACTGCTGACTTTTCTAAACATGTCCTATCTTCTTATGATGCCCTTCATTCCTCAGGCTGCTATGGTCTCTCTTGTGAGGCCCCTATAGCAGCTGTCGTACTTTCCCTTGTAGCAAACCCAGAACTGGCTAGTTAACCGGGCTTCTAAGAGTTAATGCACATACAGATCAGTTGGTGGAGGTGAGAGGCAGTGGTCTTGCAGATCAGATTCAGATTCTGGTCCACCCCAGGACTCTGCATCTTTGCCAATTTCTCAAAAGATGCCTTTGCTGCTCTTTCCTGGGCCATACTTTGTGTAGCTAGGGGTGTGTGTGTGTGTGTGTGTGTGTGTGTGTGTGTGTGTGTAGTGGGGGATAATGAAACAAATTCCTCACTTCTGGGGAGCTGGTTTCTCTCTCATTTGTAAACTTGGAATACTGATGGCTTTTCCCAGAGCTGTTGGGAGGATTACATAAGATGAACATGAAAGCACATTGTAACATCTAAATAAGTTTACAGCAGCCAAGGTTGCAGATTTGAGTGCTAGTCAGAGCACATGTGGGAAGCAACCAATGAATGCACAGCTAAAGTGGAACAAGAAGTGCATGTTCTCCCTCCACACCCTCCCATCTCTCTAAATATCAATCAGTAATAAAAAAAAATAGTCTTTAAAAATAAATAAATAAGTTTGCAGGTGTTAAGGAACTGCTAAATATTATCAGGGTCTATAGATTTCTAGAATAACCAGTAATTTTCTTCTGATTTGCTGGTGAGGTTTTATTCCTTCAAGTTTCAACTAGTGAGAAGTCCTCTTTTGTATGTTTGCCCTCTTCAACTCTAACATTTTTTTTTTCCGAAGTAAGAAGCAAAGGGTGACAGACAGACTCCCGCATGCGCCCGACAGGGATCCACCTGACATGCCCACTAGGGGACAATGCTCTGCCCGGCTGGGCCGTTGCTCCGTTGCAACCAGAGCCATTCTAGCGCCTGAGGTGGAGGCCACAGAACCATCCTCAGCGCCTGGGCCAACTTTGCTCCAATAGAGCCTTGGCTGCAGGAGGGGAAGAGAGAAATAAAGAGAAAGGAGAGGGGAAGGGGTGGAGAAGCAGATGGGCGCTTCTCCTGTGTGCCCTGGCCAGGAATCAAACCTGGGACTTCCACATGCTAGACCAATGCTCTACCACTAAGCCAACTGGTCAGGGCCCAATTCCAACATTTAATTGTTTTCCCTGTGCAATGTTTTAAAATTTTTTATTTAAAATTTCTTAAATTTATGGTGTTAACATGGTTTCAAGTGTCCCACTCAATGTAACGTGTGCAACTTTTTATTGTTATATGGTATATCTTCAGTACCATTTTCTTCTCAACTGCTAACCAGAAGGAAGGCTTAACAAATATTCTTTTTGATACTATTGAAATCACTGGAATGATGAGCATGCTTTTGAATAGCAATCACTTCTCTAGAAATAGATATAACTTTTTTTTTCTTAAGAGGCTAATTTATTTCTATTGAGAAATAATTTGGAATGTGAATTAGTCCTAGAGCTTCCTTAGACCAAGAATTTAAAGGCAGAGTGAAAACACATTAACTTTATCACCCGTTGTTTTCAGTTTTAATGTTGTAATGAGTGTAATATTCTATTTAAATAATTTTTGCTGCAAGAAAATATATGTGGCCTGACTGGGCGGTGGCGCAGTGGATAGAGCGTCGGACTGGGATGCGGAAGACCCAGGTTCGAGACCCTGAGGTCTCCAGCTTGAGCGCGGGCTCATCTGCTTTGAGCAAGGCTCACCAGCTTGGACCCAAGGTTGCTGGCTCGAGCAAGGGGTTACTTGGTCTGCTGAAGGCCCACAGTCAAGGCACATATGAGAAAGCAATCAATGAACAATTAAAGTGTTGCAACGCGCAATGAAAAACTAATGATTGATGCTTCTCATCTCTCCGTTCCTGTCTGTCTATGCCTCTCTCTGACTCTCTCTCTGCCTCTGTTAAAAAAAAAAAAGAAAAAAAAAAAAGAAAATATATGTGAAGATTTGGGGAAACAGCACCCTCATACCTTACACTGCAAGAAAACATTCACACTGATGCAGCCTGCTTAAGGGACCATTGGATAATATCCATTAGGAGAAAAATTTGTATATTTTTATCTTTTGATGTACCAGTTATAATTCTGAGATCTTACTCTCTGCAAACATTCACACCACACAAAAGTGTATATAACTGATTTTATATTTTTTGGTGTTATTCACGGTCATGAGATCTTTGAAGTAATCCAAGTAGCCATCAGAAGGGGTTGGGGTGTGCATCTATAAAATGAAATATCTTGTGTTTGCTAAAATAGAGTGAGGTCAATCTATAGGTACCGATATTAAAACATGTACAAGATATATTAACAAAAAGCAAACTGTATAATAGTTTTTTATGTTAATGATTATGCATATTTTTGTTAAAACATACCTGTTATTATATGCATAGGAAAAAAAAAAAAGTAAGGCTATAAATACCAAACTGTTGTTAATATTGGTTACCTCAGGGAAGGATAGTAGATTATGACTGGATATTCACTATCTACATTTCTCTATTTCTGTAATGTTGGGAATTTTACAATTAGTCTGTATTATTTTTCTAAGTAGAAAAATAATAAAGGTAAAAGTCTCTCCAATTTGAAATTGTGTATTTTATATTTTAATATAAAATATTTAAATTTTGGGGCCTGACCTGTGGTGGCGCAGTGGATAAAGTGTTGACCTGGAAACGCTGAGGTCGCCGGTTCGAAACCCTGGGCTTGCCCGGTCAAGGCACATATGGGAGTTGATGCTTCCAGCTCCTCCCCCTTTCTCTCTCTCTCTGTCTCTCTCTCCTCTCTCTCTCTCTCTGTCCTCTCTAAAAATGAATAAATAAAAAAAAATTAAAAATCATTTAAAAAAAAAGAAGAGGTGTTGTATGTAGGAGATAGCTTTTAAAAAAATATTTAAATTTTGGGATCTATATCATTATTTTATTAAAGCAGTTATGTACAATTGTTACTGAAAAAATATATCTGGTACAATAAACTTCTGGTAATAAGAGAACAAAATACTTTCTCACAAATTAATCATTAACTTGTTGAATTTAAGATAATTTATTTCTACTATCTTCAAAAACATTTCCTTGGTTAGCTTTGGTAAATAAATTTTTTTTTGATACTTTCTGAAGTACATGTGCTTTCTAAAAAGATGTTTTATGTAACGAATACAGAGAAACATAAAGAAGAAAACAAGTCACTCATAATTCCACCATTCAGAATAACTACTCATAGCTGTATTTATTTCTTCTTATAAAGGACAGATAAGGCTCTTTTTAAACAATAGAATTGTTACTTTTATGAAAAAGTATTATCTTTTTGGACTTATTGTTTAATTATAATTTAAGTAAGATGTGTGTTGAGCCATGCCATGCATGTGTTTACTAAAGTCAAGGATACAACTGTTTTGTTTGTAATCATTTAAGGCACATGGATTATTCCATTCAGGCCTTCCCTTCTTCTGGAAAGACATCAAAAACTGGTTTCCTGTTCCATCTTCTAGGTCTGGTTGTGAATGTGGAGAATTCTCTAGGAGGTTAAATAACTTTCTCATTAAGATGAACCAAAGTGCCTGACCTGTGGTGGCACAGTGGATAAAGCGTTGACCTGGAAACGCTGAGGTTGCCGGTTCGAAACCCTGGGCTTGCCTGGTCAAGGCACATATGGGAGTTGATGCTTCCAGCTCCTCCCCACATTCTCTCTGTGTCTCTCCTCTCTCTCTCCCTTCCTCTCTCCTCTCTAAAATGAATAAGTAAAATTTAAAAAAAAAAAAGATGAACCAAACATATTCACAAATATCTTTAATGTATTAAAAATAGATTCAATAAATATATGGTAAACACTGTACCCTGTGCTAAAGCAGTGGTCCCCAACTCCTGGGCCGCGGACCGGTACCGGTCCGTGGGCCATTTGGTACCAGTCTACAGAGAAAGAATAAATAACTTACATTATTTCCGTTTTATTTATATTTAAGTCTGAACAATGTTTTATTTTTAAAAAATGAACAGATTCCCTCTTTTATATCCATCTAAGACTCACTCTTGACGCTTGTCTCGGTCACCTGATACATTTATCTGTCCCACGCCGGTCCATGAAAATATTTTCTGACATTAAACCGGTCCGTGGCCCAAAAAAGGTTGGGGACCACTGTGCTAAAGCACAGAGTTGGATGAGATATGGCCTTGGCCTTCCAGGAGATTACAGACTAATAGGAGAAAGAAGACAGATCCACAAAGAACTTCTCTACAAGGTACTAAGTAGCACATGCCATGTGAATGATGCAAATTAAGTGCTACTGTAGGAATACCAAGGAGGGAGAAATCATTTCTGTCCAGAGTGATCACAGAAAGAATCCTAGGGATGTGACATTTGAGCTGGTCCTTGAAGGAAGAGTAGGATTTTAGTATGGGGTGGTTGAAGGGAGGGGTATTCCAGGTAGAAGAAGAATGTAAACTAAAGCCCCAAAGCTCCTTTCTAGAATAATGAATATTCCAGATTTGCAAACATACTATTCATACAGGTGAGTAGTAGGAAATAGAATAATAAAACAGATAGGGCCCATTGAAAGAGAACTCTGGATACTATGCTAAGACAATAATTTATTTAGTTGGCAGTAAGGAGCCATTGACAATTTTTGAGCGAGGAGGCACATAAAGCTATGTCCTGGAAAGGTTATTCTCATGGGTTGCAGGATGTGAGGACAGGGTCTATGGTAAGCATATTGATTAGAAAGCCATTACTATATCTGGTAAGGAGATTGGTTAGAAAGCCATTACTATATCTGGTAAGGAGATTGGTTAGAAAGCCGTTACTATATCCAGGAATGTGGTGCTGAAGGCCTAAACCAGAGTGTTGATATTAGGAATGGAAAAGATGCAAGCATTTTACAGAGAATAATATGTTGAAGAAACCTTTCTTTTCCTAGGAGAGTCCTATGGCACAAGCTGGCATGATTGCAGGACACCAAGAATCCCCCCCTCATTGTCTCACAACACATGTTCTCTTTGCATATTTTATCCAGATAAGGAACAGTCAGTGTCTTCTCCTTGGTACAAAGTTGGGAAACCAAGAGATTAGGAAAACTCAAGGACCTGACCAGGCGGTGGTGCAGTGGATAGCGTGTCGGACTGGGATGCAGAGGACCCAGGTTCAAGACCCTGAGGTCGCCAGCTTGAGCGCGGGCTCATCTGGTTTGAGCAAAAGCTCACCAGCTTGGACCCAAGGTCACTGGCTCAAGCAAGGGGTTACTCGGTCTGCTGAAGGCCCACAGTCAAGGCACATATGAGAAAGCAATCAATGAACAACTAAGGTGTCTCAACGAAAAACTATTTAATTGATGCTTCTCGTCTCTCTCCGTTCCTGCCTGTCTCTATCTATCCCTCTCTCTGACTCTCTGTCTCTTAAAAAAAAAAGAAAAGTTCTCTGTATCTATAACTTTTTAAAAAAGAAAAAAAACTGAGGCATGTTGAGTTGGTGAATGAAGGGGAGTTAGATTTTTCTTGATGATCAGACCTTTAGCTCTTAAAGCTTTGTGGTTCTGGTCTTGCTGTAGAGGGAAATTTTTTACCTTATTTTGGTTGCTTAAATTAAGATATCTCTTGTGGCCCTGGCCAGTTGGCTCAGCGGTAGAGCATCGGCCTGGCGTGCGTGGGACCGGGGTTCGATTCCCGGCCAGGGCACATAGGAGAAGCGCCCATTTGCTTCTCCACCCCCCCCCTCCTTCCTCTCTGTCTCTCTCTTCCCCTCCCGCAGCCAAGGCTCCATTGGAGCAAAGATGGCCCGGGCGCTGGGGATGGCTCCTTGGCCTCTGCCCCAGGCGCTAGAGTGGCTCTGGTCACAGCAGAGCGGTGCCCCGGAGGGGCAGATCATCACCCCCTGGTGGGCAGAGCCTCGCCCCTGGTGGGCGTGCCGGGTGGATCCCGGTTGGGCGCATACGGGAGTCTGTCTGACTGTCTCTCCCTGTTTCCAGCTTCAGAAAAATACAAAAAAAAAAAAAAAAGATATCTCTTGTGCTTGCCTTCTGATAGCTGGATGAGAAAGGGAGGGTAGAAGTGCCTGGTCTGTACCAGGCACTGTGTTGTTAAAACTGGTCTTTGGACTTGAGCGCATGCTGATGTTTATATTAATTGAGTCCTTCAGCTAGAGGCCCCTTATTCCCTCCCCTCTTATCTGAGGTCTTATGCTCTTTTAACCTCTTTCTCTTTCTGCACATGAAATAAGATTCTCTGCTTCTGAAACAGTAATGTCAGTTGCCTTGGAAATGGGTGTCAGCTGTCCATGTTAACTGTAGATCAAGTACCGCTGGACATGGGCAAGATCTGACTACGTGGGTCCTCTGGCATTGTAAGAACCTCCATTCGCCTTTCTCTGTAATCATCTCAGTGAGGAGAGGTCAGAACCCATTTTTTTTTTTTTTTGTATTTTTTTTTTTGTATTTTTCTGAAGCTAGAAACGGGGAGAGACAGTCAGACAGACTCCCACATGCGCCCGACCGGGATCCACCTGGCACGCCCACCAGGGGGCGATGCTCTGCCCCTCCGGGGCATCGCTCTGCCATGACCAGAGCCACTCTAGCGCCTGGGGCAGAGGCCAAAGAGCCATCCCAGCGCCCGGGCCATCTTTGCTCCAATGGAGCCTCGGCTGCAGGAGGGGAAGAGAGAGACAGAGAGGAAGGAGAGGGGGAGGGGTGGAGAAGCAGATGGGCGCTTCTCCTGTATGCCCTGGCCGGGAATCAAACCCAGGACTTCTGCACGCCAGGCCGACGCTCTACCACTGAGCCAACCGGCCAGGGCCAGAACCCATTTTTTAAAGACAATTTCAGCTACTGGTAAGGCCTGCAATTTATTTTTTAAACATTAAAGCTAGCAGGGGAGGACCCTATTGGCTCTCTACTTTATCCTGTGCCCTCTGCCTACTACCTTAGTTCCCAGACTTGTCCCTGTTGGTTCCCCAAAGGCACAGTGACTTCCCCATGCACTCTTTCAGAAACTGCAACGTTCTAGTGGTTTTGGAGAACCTGACCTCCCTCCTCAGGTCACCATGGTTTCTGTAACTGGACAGATCTGGGTCTAAATCCTGATTGTTCCACTCACTGCTTACCTGCCTCCTTCATCTGTAAATGAAGATAATGCTTCTCCTTCATAAAGCTGTCAAGAGTGTTAAATGAGATAATCCTGTAAAGTGCTTAGCACAATTCTTGGCACAGAGTACACACACATGTAGTGAATGGTAGCTGTTATAGTTGTAGGTCCTCTCTATACAAGATACTTTGTACCCCATGGGTCTGGATATCGATTTTTTTCAAATTATAAGAGAAAGTTTACTTAGAAAGTTACAGAGGTAGTAAGAGTGAGCCACCTGGGCTATGCAGACTCAGGAAACAAGTTACAGAAACAAAAGAAGGGCCCTTGGAGCTTAGAAGTGAGAAGCGCAAAGGTAATGCATCTGGGGGAAGAAGAGGAGGACCGGAAAGGTGGGGGCACGCTCAGGGGAGGGAGAGCGCCTGGGTATTCTTGTAAGAATACTGGAAACATTGTTTTCTCTTTAGCCCTAGGAGTGGCTGTAATTTGGAAACAAAAAGGAAAATGCATTAATTTAATAGTTCCCTACCTAATTAATCATTAGAACCACCTGGAGAGCTTTATTATGCAGATTATTGAACCCCACTCCATGTCTGTAGATTGAAAATCTTTCAAGAAAGGAGATGGGAATAATGAAATGGGACTGCTATCTGAAAAAAATCTGTTAAACCTCCTGAGTAATTCTGTTGATAGGGCAGGACTGGGAACCTTTGTTCTCTAGTCTCCAGGGATTTAGGACTAGAGCAGTGGTGGGATTCAAATAATTTAACAACTAGTTCTCTGCCCTAATGACCATTTTAAGTATAAAAAAAACAATATACCGAAATGTAGTTTATTATTTCTTGCGTTTAATACTTAAATAAGAACAATAAAAGTACATGGAACTAGATTATAAGAAAGAGTTTTAGCCTGACCAGGCGGTGGCGCAGTGGATAGAGCATCGGACTGGTACACAGAGGATCCCCGTTCGAAACCCAGAGGTTGCTGGCTTGAGCATGGGCTCATCTGGTTTGAGTGTGGGGTCTCTGGCTTGAGAAAGGGGTCACTCACTCTGCTGTAGCCCCTGGTCAAGGCACATATGAGAAAGCAATTAATGAACAACTAAGGAGCTGCAACAAAGAATTGATGCTTCTCATCTCTCTCCCTTCCTGTCTGTCTGTTCCTATCTGTCCTTCTCTCTGTCTTTGTCACAAAAAAAGTTTTAAAATACTAATGAAAATATAATATACATTTTCTTCATTTTGTTGCTACTAAACGAAAATTTCTAGGCTGAGTTAATAAACGGCATAGGTTATGCTGATTAAATATGACCAAATAATGTGTACGACAAACCTGTTATGGGAAGGTTGTGAGCATTCTTCCACAGCTTCTGAAATGGGCAGTAACCCTTGAAATCTATATTTCTATTGGTTCATTGTGTCCTAGCTTTCTGTTGGTTTCACTGTTCTGAGAACACCAGCACACTCATAGTATCTCGGGAATTTTGGGCATAACACAAAGCTGAAACAAGTGACAGCTTGTCAGCCCCTACTTGTTTGGCACTTTTTCTCTTTACATTATATGTTTGTTTACTGAAGTAACAAACGCAAGGGAGTTAAAATGTAGTGTTTCATCAAAAGTATAATGAGTTTTATAAAATGAATAAATATTACAAGCATAGTTCTGTCAAATTTTTTTCACCTGTGGATGGAATGAACAGGCGCTTAGAATACACTGTTGCACAGATAAACATTAAAAAAGAGTAAGGAATGTAAATTTGTAATTTCCACATTGGGCGGCTGCCCAGGCTCACAGCTTAGAGAGAATCCTGGTGACAAGTGCCATTTTAATAGCCAGTTCTCTGAACTCAACAAAAAATTTAGGTATTGGTTCTGCCGAACCAGTGCAAACCGGCTGAATCCCACCATTGGACTAGAGAATCTCTAAGTTTACCTCCTCCCAAGCAGTGGCAGATTTACCTTCCTTAGAAGCTGAGGCTATTTTAATCTCAGCCCAGAGAATTGGCTCAACTCCAGCTGATTCTGAACTCAAGCAAGGGTGTGTGGTTTTTCTGTCATATTGGAAGTTACTTGTTTCTAGGAGCCTTTATGGTTTAGAACTTGTAAATCAGCCAGATGGGGTAGAGACCAGAGCGGAGTAGAGAGGCAAGGTCTGTTCTACAGTCTTGGAGTGGCCATCATGACCCTTCCTGCTTCTGACCAGATGGCACCTTGGACTCTGAAGGAGCAGGAGTGAACGAGCTTTGGCATAACACCTGCCTCCCCCTTTCCCTCCTCGGGCCAGTCACTAGGTCTCTGCCCAGCTGGCTAAATCTCTGCACAAAGCCTGGCCTCGGGCTTCCTCTGTGGCTTGCATAAGTGGCAATTCTCAGAATCTGGTGGAGATTCTGCTTTGTGAGATTAGAGTGTTGTGTGTGGGCCAGAGAAAAGCATAGTTATTCTTAACCTGCAGGAAGGGAGGGAAAGACGAGAGTGCTCTGGACAAGTCTGTGACATGTTTGTTTATAGAAATACCAAGTCTGTGGTTTGGCTAGGATGACTTATATAACTCAGGTATTTATAACTTATATTCAGTGGGATTGAGAAGTGGAGAAAGGGAGAAGGAAGAAACTGGTGGCAATAAAATATGGCAACACCATCAGAGATAGGCTTCCTCCAAGTTGCTGGGGTTTCCTTTACCAGTTTGAGGTCAGCTAAATCTTAGATGACCCTGGCCTTTGGTGACTCTGGCCTCTTAGTTCCACTATTGCAGACTCCCTGTAGTGGCCCATCATTCTAAGAAAGGAATACCCCTGGCTCAACCAGAAGCCCTACTCTAATAGCGTCATTATCTTGGCTCTACAAACTAGATCTTTTATTGGCTGGTGTTTCTCTTCTAGTTTGTGAGCTGCACAGTTCTGGGAGGTTGGGGTGGGGGGGTGCGGGTGAGAGAGATGGAGATAAAGAGAACAGAAAAACTTAGAAGGCCCTGTTCTTTGATCTTGTGTTAGAGGTCTGGGACTGCTTGGGACCCTGTTGCCATCTGTTACAGATGACTGGATTCTGGAGAGTCCTTTTCTTGCCTCCTTTACTTCTCTTTAGCACATCAACCAACTGTCCCTTCTGGGAATTCTCCCCTTCACTGGCTTCCTGGTTCTCCTCCCTTTCTAACGGCTGGCACCGCATCTTCTTCATACTCTAAAGATAGGTATTTTTCATGGTTCTAGCCTTTCTCTCCCCTTTCCTTTTTTCAACTCCTGTCTCATTGTACTTTTCAATGGTGGTTTTCACCTCCATGTGAATAATTCTCAGATATCGATTTCTAGTCATGACCTCTCTCCGAGCATTAATTCCTTGTTCAAGTTGCTAAGTTGAACATTCTATGTTTCCTACTAAATATCTCTGAAACACCTTAGATTCAACACATCTAAAATAGACATCACTGGCTCCCATTCTTCCTTTTGTATCCAGACCCAGGTCCTCTTTTTGATTATGGTACCATTTCTTTTCATGGTACCACCCTATTCCCTATCTCTGAGGTTCAAGATTTGAGTTTTCTTTTTCCTCCGACTTCTCCACTGCCCAGTCTTGGCAATTCTGTTTGCTTTGTCACTTTTGAATCCATCATTTCTACTCCCACTATCTTCATGCTGATCTAGATTCTCATTCTCACCTGAACTATTTTAACAGCTTCCTGCCCGGGTTGTGTGTCTTATATACATTATCGCCAAAATAGAGCTTTGATTATGTCCCTGGCTTGAAACCCTTCAATGGCTTCCCATGCCTACTCATAGCCCACTCCGTTTGGCATTCCAGCCCTTCCTGGTCTGGTTGCAGTCTGCCTCTCCTGACTTACTATCCTATACAATCTTTGCTTTCCTCATTGCTCAACTGCTCAGTTATTTCCTTCTGCCAAACTTTTGGTCATGCAGTTTCTTCTACTGAGAATTTCTGCTGTCTCTGTGTCCACCTATCAAAATTGACGGCCACATCCAAATACCATCTTACCCTCCAAGAAAGCTTTGTTGTTTTTCTTTCCTGATTCTGTTCAGAAATCATTTCTCTTCCTCTTCTTTGAGCACTCTGTATCTTTCTCATGACTCTTGTCACATAGTGGCTTGCTTTGTAGTATATCATTCATCTTCCTTGATGGATTTTGAGTGTAGAGGGTAAAGTATGTGTATTCTTTATCTTAGGATTTCCCCATAGCCTCCCAGTGGCTCTCAAACATTTTGTAGAACAGCCTGCATTAAGAAATACATTATAGCCTGACCAGGTGGTGGCGCAGTGGATAGAGCGTCGGACTGGGATGCAGAAGGACCCAGGTTCGAGACCCCGAGGTCGCCAGCTTGAGCGCGGGCTCATCTGGCTTGAACAAAGAGCTCACCAGCTTGGACCCAAGGTCGCTGGCTCCAGCAGGGGGTTACTCGGTCTGCTGAAGGCCCACGGTCAAGGCACATGTGAGAAAGCAATCAATGAACAACTAAGAAGTCGCAACGCGCACAACGAGAAACTGATGATTGATGCTTCTCATCTCTCTCCGTTCCTGTCTGTCTGTCCCTGTCTATCTCTGCCTCTGTAAAAAAAAAAAAAAAAAAAAAAAAAAATACATTATATATTGTGACCCAGTACACATACACACACATGTGCACACACACCCTGAAACAAAAGCTTCATGATAAATACCCTTAGAACATGCCATGTGAGATATATATATGTATATGGTGACAGAGACAGAGATAGGGACAGACAGAAAGGCAGAAAGGGAGAGATGAGAAGCATCAGTTCTTTGTTGTGGCTCCTTAATTGTTCATTGATTTCTTTCCCATATGTGCGTTGACTGGGGGCCTACAGCAGAGTGAGTGACCCCTTGCTCAATCCAGCGACCTTGGGCTCAAGCCAGCAACCATGGGGTCATGTCTATGATCCCACGCTCAAGCCAGCGACCCTGCACTCAAGCTGGTGAGCCCGCGCTCAAGCCGGTGACCTTAGTGTTTCGAACCTGGCTCCTCTGTGTTCCAGTCTGACACTGTATTCACTGTACCACCACCTGGTCAGGCGAGATTTATTTTATTCTATTTGTTCATTACCCACTAAATTGATTTTAAGTCCCATTTAATAGGCATGTTGGAAAATACTGTTTTTCTAAGATGAATGAGTAGTCTGTCGCCTCTAAGTCACCTGTTTTTTCTGTCTTCTTTAATTAGAGCCAGAATAGCACTTAAACAGTTGGCTTTATTCCTATTTTCTCTTTTGGGAATAGGCTATTATGAAGTTATCCTTTTATCTCATTATAGCGAGGGATGATTTTACTTTCCTTTTTTCTCTCAGGATACAATACTGCCCTGTCTAGTACATGCTGGGAGTGATGGATATTCAAGCCCTCCTTCACAGTATACCTGTAGTAATTCTGTCCTTCTGCAGCCTTGTTTCCAGGGAAAGATGACACCCTTTTTCAGGCTGGTATAGGCTTTCCTCTTATCTCAGCACCCCACCTGCCAAAGCAAAGGCTGGGTCACAACTTAATTCTTCTTCCTGTTTTTAGGCCGTGTTTTGGATGTGAGGAGATCGGTATAGAGTACAAAGTGAATGCTTTTTTCTTAGCTCTGAGTTTTTACTTGTACATGAAGCGATGTTCCTAGATCTATTGGATATATAGTGGGGTGCTAGCTGCCTGTCGTAGTTGTCTCCCAAGTCATAATCTGTTACCTAAATTCGTATGTGTCTTTGGGCTATGTTTCATTGGCATTTGGATAATGATGGTTCAGAATTGAAGTCCCTGTCAGAACTTTGGGCCTCATGCTAGACTTTGAATGTAGCTGTTTTCTTTTCAGTGACAATAGAATATTATTTTATTTATTTTTAAACCATTTATTTATTTATTTATTTATTTTTCTGAAGTTGGAAACAGGGAGGCAGTCAGACTCCTTCATGCGCCCTACCGGGATTTATCTGGCATGCCCACCAGGGGGCGATGCTCTGCCCATCTGGGGCGTCGCTCTGTTGCAACCAGAGCCACTCTAGCGCCTGAGGCAGAGGCCATGGAGCCATCCCCAGAGCCCGGGCCAACTTTGCTCTAATGGAGCCTTGGCTGCGGGAGGGGAAGAGAGAGACAAAGAGGAAGAAGAGGGGGAGGGGTGGAGAAGCAGATGGGTGCTTCTCCTGTGTGCCCTGGCCGGGAATCAAACCCGGGACTCCTGCACGCCAGGCCGATGCTCTACCACTGAGCCAACCGGCCAGGGCCATTTTTTTTTTTTTTTTTTTTTTTTTATTATTTTTTTTTCTTCTCATTTTTCTGAAGCTGGAAACAGGGAGAGACAGTCAGACAGACTCCCGCAGCGCCCGACCGGGATCCACCCGGCACGCCCACCAGGGGCAACACTCTGCCCACCAGGGAGCGATGCTCTGCCCATCCTGGGCGTTGCCATGTTGCGACCAGAGCCACTCTAGCGCCTGAGGCAGAGGCCACAGAGCCATCCCCAGCGCCCGGGCCATCTTTGCTCCAATGGAGCCTTGGCTGCGGGAGGGGAAGAGAGAGACAGAGAGGAAAGCGCAGCGGAGGGGTGGAGAAGCAAATGGGCGCTTCTCCTGTGTGCCCTGGCCGGGAATCGAACCCCGGGCCCTCCGCACGCTAGGCTGACGCTCTACCGCTGAGCCAACCGGCCAGGGCCTATTTTTTAATTACAGTTGACATACAATGTTATGTTAGTTTCAGGTGTATATTCTAGTGATCAGATTATATAACTTACTGACCATCCCAATAAATCTCATACCCATCTGACACCATACAGAATTATTAGATTATTACTAACTATAGTCCCTATGTGGTACTTTACATCCCCAGGACTGTTCTGTAACTACCAGTTTGTACTTCTTAATCCCTTCACCTTTTCCACCCATCCCTCCAGCCCCCTCCCATTTGGCAATTATCAAAATGTTGTCTGTATCTATGAGTCTGTTTCTGTTCTGCTTTTTATTTTGTCTTTTAGATTCAATTGTTGATATATATTTACTGCTATTTTATTATTATTATTATTATTTTATTTTTTTACAGAGACAGAGAGAGTCAGAGTGAGGGATAGACAAGGACAGACAGACAGGAACGGAGAGATGAGAAACATCAATCATCAGCCTTTCGTTGCGCACTGCGACACCTTAGTTGTTCATTGATTGTTCTCTCACATGTGCCTTGACCGTGGGCCCCCAGCAGACAGAATAACCCCTTGCTCGAGCCAGCAGCCCTGGGTCCAAGCTGGCGAGCTTTTTGCTCAAACCAGATGAGCCCGCGCTCAAACTGGCAACCTCGGGGTCTCGAACCTGGGCCCTCTGCATCCCAGTCCGACGTTCTATCCACTGCGCCACCGCCTGGTCAGGCTTTACTGCTATTTTATTGTTTCTATTTTAATCTTTATTTTTCTCCTTCTTAAAGACCCTTTAACATTTCATGTAATACTGGTTTGGTGGTGATGAACTACTTTAGCTTTAGCTTTTTCTTGTCTGGGAAGCTCATTATATATCTTTGGGTTCTAAATGATAGCTTTGCTGGGTAGAGTAATTTTGGTTGTAGGTCCTTACTTTTCATTACTTTGAATATTTCTTGCCACTCCCTTCTGGCCTGCACAGTTTCTGCTGAGAAATCAGCTGACAGTCTGTCTTATGGGAGCTCCCTTGTAGGTAACTGCCTTTCTGTTGAAGTTTTTAAGCTTCTTTTATTGTTTTTAACATTTTACATTTTAATTATGATGTGTCTTGGTGCAAGCATTTTTGGGTTTGTCTGCTTTGGACTCTCTGCATTCCTGGACTTGTATTTCTATTTCCTTCACCAGGTTAGGAAAGTTTTCCATCATTATTTTTTTGAATAGGTTTTCAGTTTCTTGATCTCTCTCTTCTCCTTCCAGCACCTCCATGATCTGAATGTTGGTATGCTTGAACTAGTTCCAGAGGTTTCTTACTGTAACCTCATTTTTTAAAATTTCTTTTTCTTTTTGCTGTTCTGATTGGGTATTTTCTGTGTGTTTTTTTTTTTTAATTTATTTTGGTGAGAGGCAGGGTGGGGAGGGAGAAAGAGGGAGAGACAAGGACAGGAACATAGATCTGTTCCTGTATGTGCCCTGACCAAGGATCAAACCAGCAACCTCTGTGCTTTGGGAGGATGTTCCAACCAACTGAGCTATCTGGCCAAGGCTGATGGGGTGTTTTTGCTTTCTTTCTTTTTTTTTTTCTTTTTTTTTTTTTTGAGAGAGAGAGGGAGGGAGAGAGAGATGAAAAACATCAACCTGAAGTTGCGTCACTTTTGTTGTTGAGTGCTTCTCATACATGCCTTGACTGGGGGAGGGGCTCCAACAGAGCCAGGGACCCTGGGTTCAAGCCAGTGACCTTGGGCTCAAGCCAGCGACCATGGGATCATGTCGGTGATCCCACACTCAGTCTGATGACCCCGCGCTCAAGCTGGCAAGCCTGCACTCAAGCCGATGAACTTGGGGTTTTGAACTTGGGTCCTCAGTGTTCCAGATCGACACTATATCCACTGTGCTACCACCAGTCAAGCTTTTTTGCTTCTTTATATTCCAAATTGCTGTTTTGATTCTGAGCCTTATCTATGCTGTTGATTTCCTGTAAGTTATTCTCCATTTCAGCTAGTGTCTCCTTCATTTCTGACTGGTTCTTTTTTATGGTTTCCTTGTCTTTTTTTATGCTGTTGAAGTTCTGAGTTCATCTACTCTTCCCCTAAGCTCATTGAGCATCCTGTAACCAATGTTTTGAGCTCTGCATCTAATAGATTGCTTGCGTTCACCCCACAGAGCAGGACTTCCTTCAGCAGGGCTCTAGTGCCCACTAAGTCTGTCCCTTGAGTGTGTTGCTCATGGAGGTGGTTGGGTGGTGCTTTGACGTGGTCTAAAGCTGTCCACTGGGTGGGCTGGCTCTGGGGCCTCCCATGAGGTGCACAAGGTCAGCTCCCACCTTCGTTCTGCTCGGGGCAACTCAGCATGAGCTACAGAGCAATCTGCAGATGGTTGCTCCTTGTACTGAGCTTAGAGTTGCTCAGGAGAGCCCACTGAGAGCCAGCTGCCACTTAATGAGAGATACGGGTCCCACTAAGGCCAGAAACTGCTTGTTTGAGAGATTTTTAGGAAATCTGAAGCATGAGCCAAGACAAATCATTTGTATGGAAAATCCACTGGAAACAGATTATGTGGGTCCACAAGATGGTGGGGGTGTCTCAGGGAATCACCAGGGCGGGGTGAACACTGATAGCCAGGTTGACAGACTCAGATATGGTGCCCGCCTGCTAGTTCCGTGGAGGAAGGGCTCAGAAAAGGAACAGTGGTCTCTGCCTGCCCTTCTGTCTGTAAGAAAGCTGCTTCTCCAGCCCTTGCTCTTATGCCAGACAATCCGTTTCCTCCCCATGTGTCCTTGGTACCTTTCAACCTGCTGCTGCAGCACTGGAACTCAGGGGCAGTGGGTCTGAGTAAGTCTGTGTATGGGCCCTTTAAGAGGAACTGCCTGGGACTCCTGCAGACCTCCATCTCACTCAGCCACAATTCCCTCTGGTTGTTACAGCCAGAAGTTATGGAGACTTCTCTTCCTGGCACCGGAACACTAAGCTGGGAACCCTGGTGGGGGCTGGGATCCCTTGCTCCTTGGGGGGACCTCCGCAGCCCAGATATCGTGATTTTATTCACCTTTTTCCACATCTCTGTCCCTCATATTAGTCTCTATGTGGCTTCTTTATATGCTAAGTTATCAGACTATGTTCAGCTAGATTTCAGGCAGTTCTGAATTATGGTTGTTTTGTAGTTTAGGTGTATTTTTGATGTGGTTGTGGGAGGATGTGAGTATTGCATTTACCTACACCATCATCTTAACTGGAAGTCAGTGAATTCAGCTATTTTCCCTTAGGGCCTCTTCCCTGTGCCAGTTTCCTCAAATGATGCTTGAGGCCAGAATCTCACAGTTGTGAGCTTGATGATATAGTATTCAAGAGGGGCTAGGTCAGTGGTCCCCATCCCCTGGGCCGCAGACCGGTACCGGCCCATGAGCCATTTGGTACCGGTCTGCAGAGAAAGAATAAATATTATTTCCGTTTTATTTATATTTAAGTCTGAACGATGTTTTATTTTTTAAAAATGACCAGATTCCTTCTTTTACATCCATCTAAGACTCACTCTTGACGCTGTCTCGGTCACGTGATACATTTATCCATCCCACCCTAAAGGCCGGTTCGTGAAAATATTTTCTGACATTAAACCAGTCCGTGGCCCAAAAAAGGTTGGGGACCACTAGGCTAGGTGATTGATTCTCAAAGTGGGGTTTGAGGACCCCTGGTGTCCCAAAAACCCTTTTAAGGGATCCATGAGATCCCCCTTTTGCATTTACATTTCCAGATCAGGCCAGATTTTCTTTATATTCAACTGGAATAACATTACAACAGATTGAATGTAGATGCAGATATGAAAATCCAGCTGTTTTCTGTTGAACCAGATATTAAAGAGATTTGCAAAAATATTAAACAATGCCACTCTTCTCATTAATTTTTTTTATTTGGAAAGTTTATTTTTATTAAAAGTGTTATGTTAGCATATAATGGGTATATTTTTAATGAATTAACAAATATATTTAAATATTTACATTATAAATTTTTGTTATTATTAGGTGAGAGGAGAGATAGTGAGGCAGCGTCCTGCACATGCCCTAACTGGGATCTGCCCGGCAAACCCGTCTGGGGCTGATGCTTGAGTACCGAGCTATTTTTAGCACCTGAGGCTGATATACTCAGACCAACCAAACTGTCCTTAGTGCCCAGGGCTACGTTTGAACCAATTGAGCCACTGGCTGTAGGAGGGGAAGACAGAGAGATGGGGGAGAGGAAGGGAGGAGAAGCAGATGGTAACTTCTCCTGTGTGCCTTGACCAGCAGTCAAACCCAGGACATCCATATGCCAGGTCAACACTCTTATCCACTGAGCCACTGGCCAGGGCTTATCATTTCTGTAGTAAATATTGATAAAAATAACATGTAAACAAGCTTTTTGGGGTCCTTGATAATTTCTAAGCATGTACCAAAAGAAGAAACTAAAGCGTGTAAGAGACCAAAACATGAAAATTGCTGGGCTAGGTCACACTATGGTAACACATCACCTCACAATCTCTCTCACTTAACAAGTAGTTATTTCTTGTTCATGCTTATATTTAGTGTGGGTCATCACAGGGCTTATGTTTGTCAAAGTTACTCATGGACCCAAACTGCTGCCATACTAAAAAGTCAGAAGAAGGGGTATACACTGTGGTTCTTGAAAGCTTCCACTGGGAGCGTCATGTCAGAGCATCATGAAAATGTGCAGCCTTTTAAGTACCTAAGCGAGAGACCTAAATTAAATAAAAACACATGTTCTTGAGCGTATTGTGCCCTTTCCTCCTGCATTGCTGGGTGAGTATCAGTGATAGGGCTTGAGGATAACGAGAGAATTCAGGGATGTATATTATCGAAGGATGTTGCTCATGAGATACTAAGCTCTATACCCCATCCTGGACCATATCTTTTCTGTTTTTGTTTTTTTTGTTTTGTTTTGTATTTTTCTGAAGCTGGAAACGGGGAAAGACAGTCAGACAGACTCCTGCATGCGCCCGACCGGGATCCACCCGGCACGCCCACCAGGGGGCGACGCTCTGCCCACCAGGGGGCGATGCTCTGCCCCTCCGGGGTGTTGCTCTGTTGCAACCAGAGCCACTCCAGCGCCTGGGGCAGAGGCCAAGAAGCCATCCCCAGCGCACGGGCCATCTTTGCTCCAATGGAGCCTCGCTGCGGGAAGGGAAGAGAGAGGCAGAGAGGAAGGAGAGGGGGAGGGGTGGAGAAGCAGATGGGCACTTCTCCTGTGTGCCCTGGCCGGGAATCGAACCCGGGACTTCTGCACGCCAGGCCGACGCTCTACCACTGAGCCAACTGGCCAGGGCTCTTTTCTGTTTTTAACATTTACTATGCAATATGTAAGACATATGATAAAGACATATGGAATATTAGAGTGAACAATTGTGTGCCCACTGTCAGCTTGTCCTCATATGGACGTTGTCTTTCTGTCACAACAGTTTTAGATACTGGGTGGAGAGCAACTCTCATGGCCTGAAATACCAGTGTTCCTGGGGTTTTCATGTCTTGTCTTTCGCTGTTTCTGAAGCCTCTGCCATGCATTCATTTATTCATCAAATATTTATCAAGTGCCCTTGTGTACCAGCATGATATAAATTATGTGCCATGGATTTGATTCATCAGTAAGGGATAGCTCCTTGCCCTCAAGGAGTTTATATTCTGGTGGAGAAGACAGACAATAATTAGGTTGACAGAGATATGATTAATGTCAGGTCACTGCCTGACTCTAAGTATAATGAAGAAAAATAAAACAGGGTAATTATACAATGATGGCAGAAAAAGCTAGTATGGAGAGCCTTTTCTGAGGCAGAGACCTTTGAACAAAGACCTGAGGGCCTGACCTGTGGTGGCGCAGTGGATAAAGTGTCGACCTGGGAACGCTGAGGTCGCCGGTTCAAAAAAAAAACCCTGGGCTTGCCTGGCCAAGGCACATATGAGAGTTGATGCTTTCTGCTCCTCTCCCTTCTCTCTCTCTGCCTGACCTGTGGTGGCACAGTGGATAAAGCGTCGACCTGGAAATGCTGAGATCGCCGGTTCAAAACCCTGGGCTTGCCAGGCCGAGGCACATATGGGAGTTGATGCTTCCAGCTCCTCCCCCCTTCTCTCTCTTTGTCTCTCTCTCCTCTCTAAAATGAATAAAAAAAAAAAAAATAATAATAATAATAAAAAAAAGACCTGAGAGAATTAGCTTTGTGAATAACTGGAAGGGGCATTTTAGTCCATGGAATAGCCTATGCGAAGAACCTTAGGCTAGAATCTGCTTGAGGTGCTTACTGCAGCCAGGATGGTGGGGGTGGCAAGTGAGAGGGATAGTGTAACAAATGAGGTCAGGGAGGTAGCCAGTGGCCAGATGATTTAGGGCCTTGTGAACCAGGATAAAGTATTGGATTTGAACTTAAGGATAGGAAGGTTTTGAGCAGAGTAAATGACATGTGTATGTAAAAATAATCACTGTGGCCTGTCATGTTGGAAAAAGACTGTCAGGGGCAAGGCCTGAAGTGGAGAGAACATGTAGGAGTTACAGCTGCAGACCAAGTGAGAGATAATAGTTGCTTAAACTCATTGTAGTGTTGGTAAATGTTTGCAGGCTCTCTGAGAGGAAAAAGGGACCCTGATATGTAGTGTTTGCTGATTTCCATGGTGTCCGTGCTCCCACTGTCGCTGAATGTGGAGGTGGGAAAAGAGTGCACGACCAGCTCTCACAGCCAGTGCAGGCTGGCTCCAGCACAGCACTGCTGGAACTTGGGTCCCTTTAGTTTTTAGAGTGTTTGCAGGGAGGATCCAGGTTTGTCTCCATTTTCTAGGGTACATGGAAACAATACCGTGTTTTTGGAAAGAAAAGATATGCAAAAAGTTATGAGAAGAAGAATCAGTTTATAAAGCCCATCGTGCTGGAGCTTTGTAAAATAAGCCTAGATGTTGGAGGCCTTGCAGGCTCTCTGACCTCTCAGATACTTTGAAAGTGGAGTTCAGCCCAAAACCTCCCTGCAAACAGGAAGCTGGTTTGAGTTAGAACATAAAATAAAAACCAGCTGATGCCCCTGTTTTCCCCTCCTCTTCCCCTCCACAGAGCCAAAGGAAACTGCCTTTCCCCCCTTGGATAGATAGTTTCTCAGAAAGCCAGAAAAAGCCAAAAACCACAAATCCTTTGCAAATAAGCCAAGTTTTGAGCCCTGGCAAACTGCTGACTGTGGGGTTTCCTAGCCCAGATGTCTGTGCTCTGCTGAGAATCCTGGGAGGAAAATGACTGGGAAACACAGACGTGCCAGATAGCAGAGCCTGAAACCCAGGCCCAGCAGAAAACGATGGTATGTAGCAGGGTTTTGCTAACTATAGCTTCCAGCCATTTTGTAGGTCATGAAATCAATAAAGTAGGCCATCACCAGAATTATTTTTAATGAAATAGAGTACAGCCTGGTCTGTGGTGGTGCAATGGAGAAGGCATCGACCTTCAGTGCAGGGGTCACTGGTTTGAAACCCCAGGCTTACCCAATCAAGGCACATACAAGAAGCAACTTCTACGAGTAGATGCTTCCTGCTCCTTTCTCCGTCTTTCTCTCACTATCCTCTCTCTAAAATAAATAAATAAAATCTGAAATAGATTACAATAAAAAATAGAGTATTACATTACTAACTATACCTAGTACTATATGCAATAAGAATAAGTATTGTTTTATGAAACTTTGTTTCACTTTTATATACATACACACACTACATATTATAAGATGTGTTTCTTATTGTGAGTCATGGTCAAAAATGTTAAACACTAGTCTTGGGAACCATTTGAGATCTTGCTCCCCTGCATACATCCTCAGTTTGGCTCAGATAACTCATAAAATTTCTCAAAAACAAACAAACAAAAACACTGGCCTTTAGGCTCTGAATAACTCACATCTCCTTTCTGCTTTAGACTGCTGGCAAAAGGTTCACACTAGTTTCAGAATCAATCCTCTATGGAAATGGATCATCTACCCACAAAATACCTACCCACATTCCTGTCAGAAGAAAAAGAAGCTGAGAACCAATGGACTGGTCTGATTCTTTGGGACCAAGCTAAAGCTAAGGGAGTGATTGATGCGAATTTGAAGCCAAAAACTTTGTCTGAAATCAGATTAGCTTGAAGAAAATAGGACTTGAGCAGTGTTTTAGCTTACTGCACTTGATTTTATGACCTTTCCCATCTGTCTGGGTAATGCAGCTTGGGCTTCTCTCTCCTCTGCAGTAGGCAGTTGATGCAGCAGCAATGTTCCTGAGCACCCTCCTTTGGGATAGCCAGAGGCACAATGCCAGCATAGGGGGTGGTGCCCTGAGCTGAGTGTCCTCCACATTTCCCCAGGATTATTTTGTGCTTTCCTGCCACTGCCTGGCCTGTCAGAAAGGTGACTGGGTGCCAGGGGCTCATTAAGCTGAGACTATGTTAGAACACACTATCAAGAATGTATCGCCCTTAAAAATAATGTATTGAGGGTCCATTTTTCCATCAGGAAGGACTTTGGTATTAAGGAGACTATAACTACTATGCCTTCCAGTGCTTGGATGAAACCTCAGATGTGTGGCCTGGCCAAGTGTCAGCAATTATGTTGTTGGAGTGATCAATGTGTAAGTTTGCTGTGGCTAAACCAAGAAAGAAGGTATATGGAGATTTCTACAGAAATTATGATTCCATGAAAGATTATTTGTTTTTTTAGTGAAAGAGACTCTGGACAGGAGAGAGATGAGAATCATCAACTTGTAGTTACATCACATTAGATGTTCATTGATTGCATCTCATTTGTGCCTTGACTGTGGGGAGGGGGGCTCCACTTGAACCAGTGACCCCTTGTTCAAGTCAGCTACCTTGGGCTTCAAGTCAGCAATCTTGGGGTTTCGAACCTGGGACTCTAGCATCCCAGGTTGATGCTCTGTCAACTGCATCACCACCAGTTAGGTCCATGAAAGATTTTGAGGAGATGAGCGAAGCTAGTATCTTTCAGAATGTAAAGTTATTTCCAAATGTAAAGAATTCTTTGGGTTGAGTCCCTGGAAGTTTGTCATTGACCTGTGTTTCTGAACTATGAAATATGAATATTTGAGCTAAGGAATAGTTTTTCCTGATAAACAACTAACAAAAACATGTATTGAATAGGCTAAAGTTAGTTTATCCCATACTAGTTTTAGTGCCTCAGATAGGCCCAAGGGTAACTGGTAAGTTTGATGCTTGCCAGGTGGTTATGGGTCGGCTTGGTATCCTAGAACTAATCTGCCTCTCTGTGAATAGACTAAGAATTTGGTCCATATCCCTAAGAAGCACAGAAGACTCTTGGGACCCTTCTGGAAAATAGGTTTTAATTATAATGTCTTTATTTTGGTCCTTGGCAGCCACAGGGCATTTCTTTACAAACTAATTTAAACTAAAATGGTCCTTGGAGATGGGAATTTAAACAGGCCCTCTAGGAGTACTTTGAACCCTCCAGCTGGGACAGTAAGAGAAAGAATGACCCTAAAGCTACTGTAATTGATTCTGGGCTTCCCCTCCCTAGAAACTGGCCTGGACTAGTAGGAGATCACTCTGCCACAGATATGAATACCCATGAAGTGTTTCTGGTTCTCATCTCCCTCCTAGGGCCTCCGAGACTCTCTTATCAGAGTACAGTCTAGCGTGTTTACTTGGCCATTCAAATTCAGAAGGCCCTTTCTTTGAGCCAACGAAAACCAAGGACGTCTCTGAGGAGACCCAGTGTAGGGAATCCAGACAGTACTAGAGAAAACTGGACCTGGAGTGACAGCAAGATATTTTGTAGCAGGGGTAAGATTTAGTGACAAGCAAGAGGTTATAGGGAAGTCTGACTCTCACTTGACATCATGTGACTGAAAGACCAGTAAACTAATTTGAGGTTAGTCCACTGTGCACCCTGGAGACTGCAGATGTGTGGGGTAACAATAGTGATGATGGGAGTGATGGTGAATATCCTGTGTAGTCATGTCCTCTTAGAATATCTGAGCACTTTCCACATGTTTCCCTTTCATCTCTGTGGGAATTGTGGCTTAATAATAATAATTAGAATATTCTGAGCATTTGTGCTTTGCAAAACACACCATTAAGCCATGTTTCTGCCTCCTAGGCTCATAGTCTTTATGAACTGGCAGACATATGGGTAGGGGTGGGGTCCTCTGATGGAGAAGAACATGATAGAATGCAAAGATCAAGGACATGTTTGTCACTTAAATGATACCTAACATTTTTCTGGTTCTTGGTAAATCAGAGTGGCCTTTCTTTCATGCCTGCCAAGGCACAAAGGTCAGTGACCTCCCTTGAATATCATCCACCCAAGAGTCAGTCTGGGGATCAAGGGCTTTATCTTCTTGTAATAGAGCCTTTCTGGATTGGGAGAGTGCTTTTTCTTTTCTGGCCAGGAGCAGAGTTTTAACCTCTTCATTTTCATTCCCATGGTACCAGAGGATTGAACCCTGTTAAAAGCCAGTGATGCACACTGGCTTTTCCCCAGGTGAATAAGGGACCTGTGGCCAGAAAAGAACCTGGAAAAGTCAATAGCCCATTCTCCCGAAGCAGGGCCATCAGGAAAGTAGTCAGCACTACAGGATGATCCCAAGTACCTTCAGTACCTCTTTTCCAACCACTCTGTCCATAACATGTCACTTCTCTGTCTTGCTCTAACAGGTGACCTTGGAGAAGGTGCTTGGAATAACAGTGTCTGGAGGTAGAGGACTTGCTTGTGACCCCCGAACTGGTTTAGTTGCCTATCCAGCTGGGTAAGTACCTTGGAAGAGGTCTCATTGCATGTGAATTTATAGCTATGCTAAACCGGTTGAAGTGGCCAGGGGTTTTCTGGTATCTTCTGGGAGATACATCCAGGTTAATGTTTTGGTGTCATTTTTGTAAAGGAGATGCAGGGCCAGACAAAAGCGCTGGCTTTTGGCCACCATCCCCACCCACACATACAGATTGGCATTTTATATTACACACAGCTCCCAATACTATCTTTAATATCTACTTTATCATTTAAAAAAACATGTTTATTGACATGGAATTCATATAACGCACAATTTGGCCATTTAAAATTCACAATTCAGTGGTTTCTAGTATATCCACAGAATTGTGTAGCCATCACTACAGTCAGTTATAGAACATTTTCATCACCCTAAAAGAAATCCTGTACTCATTAGTAATCACTCTCCATTTCCCCCTAAGATCTCCAGCCTTGGGTAACAACTAATTTATATTCTATGTAGACTTGCCTGTTCTGGATATTTTATATAGATGGAGTCATATACTGTTTGTCCTTTTATGACTTGCTTTTATCATTTAGCGTAATGTTTTCATGATTCATACATGTTGTAGCAGGTATTAGTACTATAATTCCTTTTTATAGCCAAGTAACCTTACATCCAAGATAAGCATTTTCTTGCGTCATCAGTTGATCGCACTCGAGTATTGTTCCCACTTTTTGGCTGTTATGAAAAGCTGCTGTGAACATTTATCTGCTCTGATCACCTTGAGAAATGTCAGTGCCCTGGAAGGAAAGCAGGCTCTGGGCTGGTGTTCTGCTCTCCCTTGCTGCTGTCTCACTTCTCTGCTCTTGCAGATAGAAATCTCAGCCATCGTTTTGTTAAGGCTTTTGCAGAAGTGTTTCTTTTGGAGGCTCAGGGCCATGCCTGTTTCTTGTCTGTCAGCCTCTGTTCCGTGCTCCTGGGCACAGAGACACAAAAATGAGAAGGCTACTGCTCTCCTTCTCTTGCCTCTCAGCCTGGGAATGCCGAGTTTCCCCACCTGAGTTTGTGAGTTTGTGTAGGTTTTGTGCCAGATACATGATTTTCTTAGTTTTATCATCCCATCACAAAAGCTACCTTATCAAGAACTTAACTCTGCTGCGCAGTCTGTGAAGCATTTTACAGGAATTATTTAATACTCAAAGCAGCCATGTGAGGTTGGTACTGTTATTGTTCTATATTTTAGAAACTAAAATTCAAAGAGCTTAAGCTGTTGGTGCAAGGTCACACAGCTAGTGTCTGTAGTGGGATTCCAACTCAAGTAGTCTGAGTGCAGAGCTCTTAATTTTAAAATGAGGGAAGATCAGACTTTCTGCTCATTTTTAAAAGTGACTTTTGCTTGACCAGGCAGTGGCACAGTGGATAGAGTGTCGATCTGGGATGCTGAGAACCCAGGTTCGGTACCCTGAGGTTGCCGGCTTGAGTGCAGGCTCTTTCGGCTTGGGCTCAGGCTCACCAGCTTGAGGCTGGTCACTGGCTTGAACCGAAAGGTTGCTGGCTTGAGCAAGGGGTCACTGGCTTGGCTAGAGCCCCCTACCCCCGTCAAGGCACATATAAGAAAGCAATCAATGAACAACTAAGGTGCCACAACTATGAGTTGATGCTTCTCATCTCTTTCTCTTCCTCTCTCTAAAAACAAACAAACAAATAAATAAATAAAGGTGACTTTCTCCCTAAGATGTCTACTTACATTTGAATGAGAAGAGCCCAATTTATGGGCATCTCAGTCTATGTTAGGGAGACTTCTGTCCTTGGGCTCTGGGGTCAGTGTCTTCTGAGTGGCCTTCTGGCATTTGATACCTGGTGGAGATGCTGTGGGAGCTGCACTGGCTTTGCCCTGCAGAAGCAAGTCCACGAATGACCTCTGTTGCTGGATACCCTGTGCAGCCTGCCTCAGGGGAATTCCTTTCATGCCTGCCACTGCCTGGGAAAGCTAGGTTCCTTGTTGGAGGTGGGGATGGGGCTGGGTAGGAACAGCCTGGGCTTCTGCTCAGTGCATGCTGAGCCCTGTGTCCTGCCTTTGAATCATGGAGCCCTGCCCGTTTCTTCCCCACACACCCCTGAACCTCAGGCCTGGCTCCTTTAAGGGCGAGTGTTTAAGGACAGGTCCTATCTGCTTCATGTGCCTTTCCGTCATTATCCTTCCAGGTGTTATGTGGGAGATTTCCTGCTGTGACCTCAGGTAGATTTCCTCAGTGTGCTTGTCTTGGGCCGGCCCTGGATAGTGCCCAGATCTACTCCCTGACCTTTTGATTTCCTAGAACTTTAAGTTCTCTTTTTGCAACTGGCCCCTTTCTGGCTGTTCAGTTTTGCTCTGTGCTAGAGCTGCCTGATGTGCCTCTGGGGTATCTGGGGGCCACCAGAGTCTGTGTGAGCCAGGCGGCTCATTCCTTCCCTCCTTCTCTTCCTTTTCTTCCTATCTGGTGATCCTAACACCCCCACCCCACCCCACCCCCACTCTCCTGTTCCTACTGAGCATGTTGGTCTGGGAGCAGCTCAGGTATCCTAGAAACAAGAAGAGAAACAAAGCTCAGAACATTCTCTCAGAGGCCTAGAGGCAAATATCAAACCAAAACAAAGTTTTCTGAAAGGAAATGAAACAGCTCAGGGAGGGCAGGGTTGGAACTCAGGCAGAAGTCTCTGGGCAGAGAACCCTCAGTTTTAGTGGCTCCAACATCTCTTCTGCAGAGTTCTCCCTTTGCTGTGGTTCTCCCCACAGGAAGCCTACCCCTCACCTGTCACCTTTCAGCCCCCTGCCCTAGGAGACCAGGCTGTTCCCCAGGTAGCCTCTTTGAAGGACTCAGTTTAGTTAACACTCAGAATTGACTTGGGCCCCTTTCCTGACTGGCTTGGTAGAGGGTTCAGGGGCTTTAGAGTCCGCACAGCCCCTATTGCTACTGTGGAGCCAGTCAGTGCTGAGAAAAGACTTCTCTTGGCCCCCAGTGCCAGGGCCTGGCTTGGGTGAATGCCATAGGCAGAAGAGCTACTGGAGTGGGAGGTGTCCTGGAAAGATGACTGTACCTATCTGGCAGCCAAGAGGAGACATTTTGGTTGCTTTAACTAGGGAGGAGGAGGGGAAACTCATTTCTCCTGAGAAGGCTCTTCATTTACTCAGCCCGTGTTGGAATTTATGCTGAAATCCCAGCTTCAAAGCACTGGACCAGGCGTGAAGCCACAGAATCTTCTCTTGAACTGTGTTCTAATGACATCTGAACTGAAGGTGCACAGAGCTACTTTCTTATTGTCTGTGGCAAGCCTTCTGTGGGCGTTGTGGAGAGACTGTGTGAACTTGAGAAATGAGGATGCTTGACTTGATGCCCTGAGGGATGTGAATCTGTGAATAAGACAGGCAGGGACACTACTTTTGTGGGGTTTACAATATGCATGTAAACAAAAAAATGAGCAATATCAGAGAGTGATAAATGTTCAAGAAAATAAAACTGGGTGATGGAAGAAACAACATGTGAAGTTTGACACTGAAGTGTTATAGGTAGAAAAAACCTCAAGTGTAAAGGTCCCAAGGAGAGAAGGCATCCATCCCCTCACTTTCCTGAGAAATGAAACAGTAGCCATGGTGGCTAGACCATAATGACTGAGAGTAAGGAGACTCAGACCTGCCACTTTGACCTGGATTGTAAGTCTTATACCTTACAGAGATTCAACTCTTGTCCGGGAAGAAAATATGTCTAACTTGATCAGGCGGTGACGCAGTGGATAGAATGTCAGCCTGGGATACAGAGAACCCATGTTCAAAACCCCAAGGTCGCCTGACCAGGCAGTGGTGCAGTGGACAGAGTGTCGGACTGGGATGCGGAGGACCCAGGTTCGAGACTCCGAGGTCGCCAGCTTGACCACGGGCTCAAGAAAAAAGCAGCATACTGGTAGCTCTACACTGGTGGCCATGTTATTCACTGGATTATTACCAAGTTTTTTCTCATGCCTTAGTGCTGGGGGGGCGGCAGGAATAGGGGTTCATAAAATGTCCCCGTGGGTCTCATGGCCTGGCTTAAGAGGGTTACTTATTTGGAAGGCTTTGGAGTTCCAGGTGTCTAAAGAGGACCACAACCAAGGATGCCCTAGGAAACATCCTAGGCTTATTATTTCATAGAATATTGATAGTTAAAGCTGTAAGATTTCCCCTTTTGGGGTAAATCTGGATAGACAGTCTATAACTGCACACCTGGATGAGGACCCTAATGAGTCACTGGTATCCAGCAAGTCCTAGATGGGATGCCATAGTTGGGTGCCTGCTACAACAGCTGACTCCCTGGATACCCCTGCTGTCATCCTTAAACACAGGGGTCACCTAAAGCCATCGGAAATTTCCCCTGTGTTTTGGTCGTTCAACCCCTGCCGGGGTCACGACCCACAGGTTGAGAACCGCTGGGATAGAGCGTCAGACTGGGATGCGGAGGACGGACCCAGGTTTGAGACCCCGAGGTCACCAGCTTGAGCGCAGGCTCATCTGGTTTGAACAAAGCTCACCAGCTTGGACCCAAGGTCACTGGCTTGAGCAAGGGGTCACTCGGTCTGCTGAAGGCCCATGGTCAAGGAACATATGAGAAAGCAATCAATGAACAACTAAGGTGTCGCAACGAAAAACTGATGATTGATGCTTCTCATCTCTCTCCATTCCTATCTGTCCCTATCTATCCCTCTCTCTGTCTCTCTGTCTCTGTAAAAAAACAAAAAACAAAAAAACCCAATATGGCTAGGAGCACCATGCTGGTTACTTTGACCATGATCTTCAGTCTCACAACAATTCTTTGAGGTAGATGCTATATTTCTATTTTACCATTGAGGAAATTGAGGTTCAGAGAAGTTAAGGAATATGCCCAAGATCACACAGTATGTTACCAGACAAGTCTTTCTGACCACAGTTTTCTTGTTTCCATCATCACTCTGCCCTTGAGCATCAGTGTGTCCTAGCAGCCTGAGATGGGGATCACGGGCCTGCCCGAAGTCCCTAGTTCACAGGCCTGCTGCTCAGAAGGTTCGGCAGCCGGGCTTTGAGCTCTCACAGCTACAGACTTAAAGATTTATTCACTTAGAAATATTTATTGAGCACCTATCTTCAAGGCCCTAGGGATGTAACAGCAAACAAAACAGACAAAAATACCCCCTTCACAGAGCAGGCAATCTACTGATGAAGATAGATCCCCTCCATCCAAGAAAGTAAAGTATACTGTTATAAGTTGATGTGTGCTTTGAAAAAAGTATATATAAGCAAAAGTAGTGAAAGAATGGGAAACCGCGGGATATGGAGTTGTAATGTAAAATAGGACTAGAGCGTGACATTTGAGCAGGGCTTTAGAATCCTTTGGTGTTCTTCTGTGAGTCACTTGATTTTACCTGGTCTGAAATTCTAAAACACAATGTCTCTGCTCGAACCTTCTGTGTTTTGCTATCTTTATGTGCTGGTGCATTCATTGCTCATCCCAGTTTGTTTCTGTGTTCTGAGAGATGGAGAGTGATAGGAGGCCATTCATGTGGGAAAACTGGGTTCTTGGTGGTGGCAGCAGGCTTGGACCTGTCCAGGGGAGGGAGTTGTCGAGGGCTGGGTTTCCTGATTCGGAGAAGTTCCTGGTCCATGGGCCCAGCACCTGGTACTGGTGCTCCTTGTGACTTTCAGTCTGAAGCCCAAGGTACTGAGGCCTCACTGTCTTCCTGTGAGAGTGAGCAGTCTCCCTGCACCTGCACCTGCACCATGGGGTTCTGAATTACAGGACTCAGCTGGTTGGGCCAGCCCAGACTTGTTAAGGCAGGGGTCCCCACACTACAGCCTGCAGGCTGCATGCGGCCCCCAGAGGCCATTTATGCAGCCCCTGCCGCACTTCCGGAAGGGGCACCTCTTTCATTGGTGGTCAGTGGAATGCATCCTGTGCTCCAAGAGTACTGTATGTGGCGGCACCGCAAAGCGCAGCGTCGCTCACGTACAGTACTACTTCCGGTGACGTGGGATGCACGCGTCACGGCTCCGGAAGCGCGTCATATCACTTGTTATGGCTAGCAGTGACAAATATGGAACCGAACATTGACCATTTCATTAGCCAAAAAAAGCTGGCCCATAGTTCCCATTGAAATACTGGTCAGTTTGTTGGTTTAAATTTACTTGTTATTTTAAATATTTTATTTGTTCCCGGTTTTTTTTTTACTTTAAGATATGTGCAGTGTGCATAGGGATTTGTTCATATTTTTTTTTTATTTTTTAAATTTTTATTTATTTATTCATTTTAGAGAGGAGAGAGAGAGGGAGATAGAGAGAGACAGAGAGGAGAGAGAGAGAAGGGGGGAGGAGCTGAAAGCATCAACTCCCATATGTGCCTTGACCAGGCAAGCCCAGGGTTTTGAACCGGCGACCTCAGCATTTCCAGGTCGACGCTTTATCCACTGCGCCACCACAGGTCAGGCCTCATAGTTTTTTTAATAGTCCGGCCCTCCAACGGTCTGAGGGACAGTGAACTGGCCCCCTGTATAAAAAGTTTGGGGACCCCTGTGTTAAGGATTTTGGCCAGCTCTGCAAGGGTCACGTGAAGATAACTGCTTGCTGTGCTGGGCTAGGTCAGGGACTTGGAGGCCAAGGGTCAAAGACTGATTATGCAAACTGAGCCCCACCCTCTTTTCCAGCAGACTGAGGCGGCTCTCACATCAGTGTTTTTGAGGTCTGTTCTCTTGAGAGGACCTCAACAAACTGGCCCAGGGGGAACTTTGGATGTCTTTGCCAAGTTCTGCCCTCACTTCAACATCTGCATTATTGTCCCTGCAAATGTGACCATGGGTTGGTCTTTTTCTTCCTTTTTTCTGTGTTGGAAGCATTCCAAATTTGAATAATTAGGAGTAAAAATTTCAGCTTAAGGGCCTACTTTGTTTTTCCCTCCTTTGCTTAACTCTTCAATGCCACACCTGAGAATGTTTTCAGGTTGTAGTGTGTTGGGGGGGAGATGTTAGAAAAAGGAAGAGTGGTCTCATAGCCAGTTATCTTTCTACCTATATATTTTTACACACACGCACACACATGTTGCTCGCCCTCCTCTTTCCACTATTGAGTTGCACTTAGGGGAAGGAAGAAACAGAAGATGTTGGGGTCCAGCAAGAATTTGTGTGTACTTGCTTGAAAACTGTTTTAAGCAGTATTATTACTGGAAAGAAGACCTGGCCCTTCACGTCTGCCTAGGGCTGGCTGGTAGTGTGTGGGTTCTTGACTCAGGCAGGCAGGATTTCACAATGAGTCCAGGTGATTTTGAGAGTAAGTTTATTAAAGCTGGGGACAGTTAAACGAGTAATGGCCTAGAAAAGAAGCAGCAACAGGAAAGAGTCTTGGCCGGGCTACTTTAGCTCTCTAGAAACCTTATGGGAAAGAAATGAGTCTACACTAGGAAGTCAGAGAAAAGGGGACCTTGGAGACCGGCTCAAGAGGTTAGCCCTGGACAAGCTGCTGCTGCTGCCTGTTGCCAGAAAGGGTTGGGCCATTCCATTTAATAAAGTCTCACAATGGCGGACAAGCACACAGGCAGAGGAAACTGCCTCTCAGGCAAACAAACAGCAAAATAGCCCCTCACAGTGGCGGGCAGGAAATCCTCACATCTGCAATCCCCCTGAGCACAAGCACCTATAGCCTTATATAGGCCATGCACACTTGCCTTTGCCACGTGCTCACACTAATCAGGCATAGTGCTTGCATATAGTAACCCCATGAGCAAGCCTAACACAACTGCCCCACATTCCACCCTTTAAGGGTTGCTTGCTTCATAATCTACATGGCATCAAATATTGATGACAGCAACAGCAAAAGTTACACAATAATTACAAAGGTGTTCTTCACAATGTCTCCCTGAGCACTTTGCCCAAGGTGCAAACTGGAGACCCAACTCCCCACCCCACGGTGCCAACAAGGCCACCCCTTGTAGGTTGGTGGGACCTGTACAGTCCTGGGCCATGTCCATTGAGAGCAAAAAGTGTCTTTGGTGCGTCTGCCCAACTGGGTGAGAGCAGCTTCCCAGTGCAGGAGGATATCCACCAGAGCTGCCCCCCGCCCATCAGGGTCTCTCATACTGTCCAAAGGTGGCGTGCTTATCCAACAAGGGAGCCGGTGCCCACCTCTGGCTGCAGTCCATGATAGCCCGGCTATCTGTGCAAATCACCAAGGTAAAGGTCCGTTACAGGCAACTAGGTTCACAAAGGGCCTCAGGCCTCCCTCCTTATTCCTGCCATCATGGCAGCTCTGAAGACACTGCCCCAAGGAGGAGCACGTGGGAACAGTGGTCAGCTTCTCCACCTCTGCTCCAGAGAGCATGATGCCATCCACCCCTATGCCCCACAATCACAGCAACCCTACCAGGGGTGGTACTCTTTGATGCTGGGCTTTTACCTTCTGGATGGCCACTGGCCGGGCTCCAAGTGTGCTGACGGCAGCTTCAGCCCAACCCTCCTCATCCTGGGAAGAGGAGCTGGAAACGCCTGCTCCCGCCAACTCAGAGCCACTCTGACAGCACGGCTCCATCTTTGGCTCCTGCGGCTGCCAGCTCTCAGCCTGAAGCTGAACCCACAGTTGTTCCTCTGACAACTGCTGCTGCCAACGTTCAGCTTCTAAGGTAGACTGCAACTCACAAACCTGTTCGGCCTCCTCCAACGCTCGCTCCAGTTCAAGCCATTGCTGCCGCTCAGTATGCAGCTCATTCTGGAGCTTTCGACCTTGCTCAGCTGCTTGCACAGAGCTCTTGGTTTCTTCTCATAGGATTGTAAAAATCGGCCAGTCCACGGTCCCCAAAAGGACAACCATGGGGAGCCTTAACAACAACCAGTCCTCTACCCCACCCCTCAAGGATGGTTGCGGCTCCATACCCATCTGCTCCGAATCCTGCCCACTACGACATGTAATGCTGGTGGCCGCCATCATAGCCAGGCGGGTTCACACTGGATTTGGGCAGATAGTAGAAAAACTGCGGAGCCAGAAAGGGTTGGGCTATCCCATTTAATAAAGTCTCACAATGGCGGACAAGCACACAGGCAGGGGAAACCACCCCTCAGGCAAACAAACAGCAAAATGGCCCCTCACAGTGGAGAGCAGGCAACCTGCCATCCACAATCCCCATCTTTCATCTCTCTCAAATGCAAGCACCCATGGCCTTACATAGGCTATGCACACGTGCCTCTGCCACGTGCTCATGCACTAATCAGGCAAAGTGCTTGCAGCTAGTAACCCCACGAACAAGCCTAACCCAGCTGCCCCACACTCCCCTAGTTGCAGATTTCTCAGAGACCCTTAGAGTTTAGGAGATGAAGGCCTGTGGGGGAAGAGGAAGAGGAGGAAGGGAAAGGCACAGGTGTATTCCTGGGAGGGAGAGAGTACATGGGGGGGGGTCTTCGTTTTGAGGGGTTTTAAAGACTGATAATTGAGGAGAGATCTCAGTAGAATATTCAGTTTTTCAGGTGTGCCTTTGCAGGGTTGTCTTCTCTGCTGGTTTGGTCAGCACTAAGAGGTCCTTAGTCACTGCCCCTGGTCCTTGCATCGCCCACTTGATTTTGCTGCTTTTGTGGGCTTGGTGCTAAAATACAACTGAGGCCTAGATGTTATCTCTAAGGAAGTGAACTTCAGTATCTGGCTATAAATTGCTTGGCCAGTTTGTTCAGCTATCTGTCTCAGTTTCCCCATTCTACTTGTAAGAAAATTTATCTAGCTTATTACTATATTTTGCCGCAGTGTGATGCATTGCCCTTGAAGGTCATGATGCTGCTTTGGGATGATGGCTTTAAAGGAAAACTCAAAAGCTAATCATAGAGCCCTCCTCACCTACTTGTTCTAGATTTGGAATGCTACTGGCTGAAATATGCATCAAGTCAGTTGAAGTTAGATCACTTCTCAACTGAAGCCTTCTGCCATAGTTTATCTGTAGCTAATCAGAAAGCGAAGTAACCTGTAACCGCTTAGACTAGAAGCTATTGCTGGAGCGAGGAGCCTGCAGAGGCCCTCCTCAGCAGGTGAGCACAGAGAGCAAGAGGGTTCAGCAAACATCAGGAAGATGAGCCCAAGAGCTTGCTAGGCTCTTACTGATGGTGGCAAGCCTGGGGGGTGTATCATCATTTTTCACAGACTGAATAAAGTATTAAAATCTAAATATTTAAATCTATGAACTTTGAATTGTAACTGCTATGATACTCACTGTGCCCTGCTCTGATTTCCAAAAATTCTATCAGTTAAATACTCTTTTCCCCCCAAAAGACAAAAAAACCTCTTCCTCAGAGTGCCCTAGTTTTCTGTCCTTCTCAGAGGCTCTTGCCCTCAGCACCCTGCCTCAGGTCACTGAGCTTCCTGTGTTTCAACTGCAGTGTTCTCTTCTTTGCCCCACTCACTCTCCCTGCTTCTCTTTGAGCACTGCTTCTGGGATTCTGACTCTGTTTCACTTCAGCTGAGTGGCCCTGAGCAGCTTACCTCACTGCTCTGAACTCATTTCTCCATCTATAAAGTGGGGCTAACTGTACCAGCAGTCTAAGGTTGTCGTAAGGATTAGCTAAGATGACATCAGAGTTGCTTAGCAGCGTGCCTGCTACATAGAAAGTGCTTGATAAACGGGAGTTCTTATTGGGCAGGGTGAAAGGCACAAGATGAGTTACTTAAAGAAGTGGACGCCTTCATATTTAGAGTTCATTGAAACTGTTGCGTGATGCTTCTGAACTTAGCCGGGATATGTTACTTCTGTTATCTTTCCATTTCGGTGCTGCTCTCCCAGATAAAGGTAGTTTCTCCTTTAGTATTTCCCCATCCCTTCCTTGCTACCTTGCAAGCTTATCATCTCCTAAGCCGATGCAGATATTTTCTTTCCCCAATCTTAACCTAAGTCTTCTTTTTTAGCTGCCTTCCCAGAACAAAAGATGAAGTCTCTTTAAGGTTTGTATCATCACTTAGAGACCTTAACAGAGTTCACCGGACAGTCCTGGGGCATCTGGTTTCCAGGGGCCCCTGCAGCGTCATTTCCATGTTCCAGGGGTAGTCTCATGGCTCCTACTATGTGTCAGAAAACCTTTTCATCTTCACAGAAGTCCTATGAGCTAGATCCAGGTGTCTCCTTTTATATAGATAAGGAAACAGGCTTGTGACTTACCCAGGGTCACAAGTTGCACATGGCAGAATAAGGACTCAGCTTGGTGTCTGACTCTGAACCCACAATGTCCCTTTTGCCCCACTCTGCGTCTGAGGATCCAGGGGTCCTTGGTCCCTTCTTCCATAGATGATAGGTGTGTGGAGTAGGGGAGCCTCACAGCACCAAGCTAGTGGACTGTGGGAGACACTCATCCTTTCAATAAATGTTTCTTGAACAACTGCAATGGGCCAGACTCGGCTAGGCTCCGGACACAAAGCAGTGAGCAAAACCAGGCCCAGTTTCCACCCTCAAGGAATGCATAGTCTAACGGGAGAGATGATCGAGGCTAAATGTAAAATTGCAGCTGTGATAAATGTCATAAAAGGTTGATACACTGTTCCATGACATCATATATGAGGCTATATAACCTGAGATCCAAAAGACGACTAAGGATAAACTTGTTGGAAAAGAGAGAGAAGAATGTTGTAGACAAGGGAAGTGGCTCCTTCAAAGGCCCTGTAGTGGAAGGAGCATAGCAAGTTAAAGGGAGTGAAAGAATGTAGTTGGAGCATGATCCCCGGTGAGGCTGGTGGGTGGGCAGGGGTCACACCTCCCGGGGCCTTCATGAGCACTTTCAGGAGTCTGATCTTAGAAACTTCCCAGGGGTTATCAGCAAAGGGTGACATCTTAAGCTCAGAGGTATGTGCTTGTTTGGTGTAAAGAGTGCTGGCAAGTCCTGGTTCTGCTCTGTAGGAGCCTATGTTTCTGAGCCTAAGTTTTCTTGTCTCACAGTTTTGGAAGGCTGGACCAGGTGATCTTTAAAGTCACCTAACACAGTACATTTAATTTCTTTCATCCTTTCTTCAGCTCTAAGTTACTGTAATGCCTGTGGCCGAGGCCAGGCAGGTTCACATTGGATTCGGGCAGACGGTAAAGAAACCGTGCAGCCAGAAAACATTAGGGCCATTCCATTTAATAAAGTTTCACAATGGCAGATAAGCACGCAGGCAGGGGGTAAACTCTTCTCCAGCACACAAACAGCAAAATGGCCCCTCACAGTGACAGGCAGGCAACTCACCATCCACAACCCCCCCCCCCCATCTCTCTTGAACTCAAACATCCATAGCCTTATATAGGCTATGCACACATGCCTCCTCTGCCAGGTGCTTATGCACTAATCAAGCAAAGTGCTTGCAGCTGGTACACCAGCAAGCAAGCCTAACACAGCTGCCCCACAGTTACTATGAGTCCATCTGTTTTGGAGGAATTAGGCTCCCTGTATCTTGGATTGCCCCTAATAGAAGCTGGGAAAGTGTGCATTGGGGTGTGTGTGTGTGTGTGTGTGTGTGTGTGTGTGTATGTTTTGGGAGAGGAGAAGGAGAGTGATAGGACCCAGAGCTTCCAAAGCCATCTGATTTTTGTTATGTTTAAAAACTCTCCTTACATAGCATTCTGTAAAGGAAGCAGGAGACTGCAAGTTGGTATAAAAAGAAAAAGGAGAACGGGAAACAAAGAAAGATTAGGAGATGGGGAGAAAGAAAGCAGTGGGAAAGGATTTGAGGGAGGAGGGTGTTAGAGGAGAAGAAGGGGGTTAGATGACTCAGGAATTCAAAGGCTGTTGAATCAGTCTGGCAGTTCTGGGCATACCTGGTGCACCTCAGAGATCCCAGCGTCCCCAGAGATTGCCTGTGGAGTTTGCATATATTGTCATCGAATCTAAGGTGCTCAACACTCACTAGCAGGTTGTACCTGCCCTTGCTTCAAGATTCTAACAAGTATGAATTTCAGGTGTGGGGCCAATAGGGGTTTTCCTACTAAACAAGTCTAGGTCTGGGGATGCTGTTCTGCTCATTTGCTTCCCCTCCCCTCACCTAGTACAGTAGGCCTCATGCTTGCTCCTGTCAGCTAGTTATAGGGCTGACAAAGTAGAGGCAGAAGGTACAACAGGGTCAGGCCTGCTGACAGCCGAGGAGCCTAAGGGAGAATACTGCCTAGCTATGGCTTCTGGCTTCTTGCCCCTGACTCCTACCATCTAGCCTCCTCTCCCGAGTTGACTGGAAGTCACTCTGAACCTGATCCCATCTAGCCTTGCCACCTGACAGAGAGGGTACTGCTGCCCTCCTCTCTGCAAGGTGGGTGGAGCCCCTGACTGCCTTCTGGCAACCCAGAGGCTCCTTCTCAGGCTCCTCGGGGCCAGGAATTCTCAGGGCTGGGCCTGGGAGCTCGGAGACACTGGACAGGCTTTCTCTGCCCCTCCCCTTAGTCTTCCTGAGATTTTTTTGCAATTTTGGCCACCTACCTCCCACCCCCTTCCTCATCTGACGTGTAGAGGTTGTGGAGGGCCCGCTCCTGCCAAGTGCACACATGAGTGCACATGTGAAAGGCCTCACCTTACCTTGGAGCACAAATGCTTGACACACGTATGAGTCTAAGCCTGTGAACTGGCTGTATACCCATGTCCTGCATTGCCCAAATCATGCATAGTCTTCCCTCCTGTACCCCTTCCAGGGCTATGTGTGAGGACTGTGGAAGGCCTGTGTTGCTGCCCTTTGTGGGTATGACCAGAGATGGTGCTGGTGTTTAGGGATCTGGTTGGAATAGGATTCCTTGCCTTACCAGGTGGTGGCGCAATGAATAAAGCGTTGGCCTGGGACTCAGAGGTCTCAGGTTTGAAACCCCGAGGTCCCCAGTGTGAGCGCGGGTTCATTTGGCTTGAGCATGGAATCATTAACATGACCCCATGATCACTGCCTTGAAGCCCAAGGTCGCTGGCTTGAGCAAGGGGTCACTGGCTCAGCTGGTGCCCTCAGTCAATTCACATATGAGAAAGCAATCAATAAACAATTAAGGTGCTGCAAAGAAAAATTGATGCTTCTTATCTCTCTCCCTTCCTGTCTGTCTGTTCCTCTGCCTCTCTCTGTCTGTCTGTCTCTCTCTCTCTCACTTAAAAAAATGAAGGCTTCCTTTCACTGTCATGGGGCTGTACAGATAGGCCCTTGTGAGCAAAGAAAGGAAGAACTGATTGCAGGAGAAAGTAGTCATTTGCCCTCAGTGGCAAGTGGAGCCTCTCTAGTGGGTGACTGGAATTCCAGGTGGCCTGGGAGCCCCTGGGGAAGCTGTGGTTTGGTGCTAAGTGAATTGTTTAACTTATCTCCCCAGGTGTGTGGTCGTGCTGTTCAATCCCCGGAAGCACAAGCAGCACCATATCCTTAACAGTTCCAGGTAAATGGTCTGGGCCCTTAGGAAATATTTCCTTCTCCTGGGAACTGTGGCAAGGGCACAGTCTGTCTGGGTGTTTGTGGCTCTTGGGACTGGGACCTGGTTGGGCCTCAGGGCCAGAGAGGAAAATGCCACATTTGCCATTGGTGTCTGCTAGTCTTGCCATTTCTTTTCTTTTTTTTTTTTTTTAGGTCATTTTATTTTATTAAATTAATTTTATTGAGGTGACACTGGTTAACATAATTATACAGGTTTCAGGTACCCAATTCTATAGCACATCTCTGTATACTGTATTGTGTGTTCACTGCCCCTCTGAAGTCAAGTCTTTGTCCATCACCATTTATCCCTCCCTACCCTCCACTGCCCCCTCCCTGGCTACCTTTTGAGGGAACTATGAGGGAGCCAGGCTTAGGTCACGCTGCCAGTGCCCCTCTGAACCTGCCTCCTCTCTTGCAGAAAAACCATCACTGCCCTTGCCTTCTCCCCTGATGGCAAGTACTTGGTCACAGGAGAGGTGAGTGTAAAGGGGGCTGTAAGTCTCTGGAGAGAGTGTGTGGTCTGCCCTCAGCAGAGAGCTACAATCCTAGGCCTGTTTAGGGCTGCTGCCCCATTGGCTTTCTAAACAGAAGCCAAATCCTGATGTTTGCTACACCTTAAACAATGGCTCTTAAACTTTAGTGTGCATCAGAATCATCTGAAAGTATTGTAAAGTACACAGTGCTGGGCCTAACCCCAGAGTTTTGGGTTCTGTAGGTCTGGAATAGGGCTCCAAAATTTGCATATCTAACAAGTTCCCACATTGTGCTGATTCTGATGGTTTAGGAAGCACACTTTGAAAACCATTGCCTTAAAATATTTCTTATCCCCGGAGGTCCCCTGCTGGGCACATGAAGAATACACCTCTTCTCAGTCTTAAAGGGAGGCAGTGGGGGCAGAAATAGGTCTGAGTGGTAATAGTTCTCAGCCCTAGCTGTACATCAGAATCACTCAAGAAGCTTTAAACAAATACAGAGGTGTAGACCCTCACCCAGAGATATTGAACAAAACCTGGGGCCATTTTATCAGTGATAATCACTGTTGTCCTGAGATATTTATTATTTTCCCTCTACCTTTGCCCTGTATAGCACTCTGCTCTTGACTCGTGGCCAGGTCTTAGAGAGATTGTATGCAGTAGCTGGGAGGCTGGGGCCCCAACTCTGAAAGGCTAGTGGGGTCTGTATGCTTCTGGATCTCACTTCCAGTTCTTGCCTCCCTGTAGAGTGGGCATATGCCAGCAGTGCGAGTCTGGGATGTGGCTGAGCGTAGCCAGGTGGCAGAGCTGCAGGAGCATAAGTATGGTGTGGCTTGCGTGGCCTTCTCCCCTAGCGCCAAGTACATTGTCTCCGTGGGCTACCAGCATGACATGATCGTCAACGTCTGGGCCTGGAAGGTGAGTGGGCTGCTGGGCTGGCCTGGCAGCCTCATGAGCGTCTGAGGGCCAGTTTGGGAGCCAGGAAAATACTGACTTGAACCCCTTCATTCTGTTCTGCTGATCTCAGTCTCATTCTAGAAAATGTTCTGGAGCAGGAAAGAGCAACTATATAGCCAAGTGTGGTGGTGAAAAGGGGCTAGCTTTGTGCCTTTGAGGACCTCCAGAGGACATGAACCTCATCAATTCCCCTGGAAAGGGGTTCTCCTCTCTCCCCTGCCCTCCCCACTTTTTTAATAATATTTTTTCTTTTTTTTAAAAATTATTTTTATTTATTCATTTTAGAGAAGAGAGAGAGAGAGAAGGGGGGGAGGAGCAGGAAGCATCAACTGCCATATGTGCCTTGACCAGGCAAGCCCAGGGTTTTGAACCGGCGACCTCAGAATTCCAGCCTCCCCACTTTTTTTGAGCAGTAAATCCTGGAAAGAAACTTTTTTTTTCAAGTGTAAATACTGTCTAACCCTCCTCCATCCTCTGTGCCTCTTACTTCTTAGCTCCAAGAGGCAAAATCTTGATTCTTCCTTTGGCTTTCCCTCCAGAAAAACATTGTGGTGGCCTCCAATAAGGTGTCTAGTCGTGTGACAGCAGTGTCCTTCTCTGAAGATTGCAGCTACTTTGTCACTGCAGGCAACCGACACATCAAATTCTGGTACCTTGATGATAGCAAGACCTCAAAGGTGAGACGCTGAGGCAGGAAGTACCCACCAGGGCCAGGCCCCGCTCAGCCCACCCCGGGGGGCCTGCTCCACTCGCACCTCTCTCTGCTTGCTCAGCAGCTATATAGAAGTCCTGGAGGAGCCAGATGCTCTCCAACCGAAGAGTAGTCTCAAAGAACAAGGAGGTCCTAGTTTCCAGGGGCAGGCTCTGGGGGGACAGGTGGGCAGTAGTGGTGTGTCTCCACAGGTGAATGCCACTGTGCCCCTGCTGGGCCGCTCAGGGCTGCTGGGGGAGCTGCGGAACAACTTGTTCACGGATGTGGCCTGTGGCCGAGGGAAAAAGGCAGACAGCACCTTCTGCATCACATCCTCTGGGCTACTGTGCGAGTTCAGTGATCGGAGGCTTTTGGATAAGTGGGTGGAGCTGAGAGTAAGTACCTCTGGTCCCTTTGGTTGGGGCTGTGCATGTCTTGGCTCAGGGGAAAACTGATACCTATGGCTCCATACTAGGGGCTGGGCCCTCGTGCATGCAGGAGGGGACCCCAGGAGAAAGAACCGTGAGGGAGCCAGAGCTCGGCCTAGTTCCAGCCCATGGAGATCTGTATAACTGCTTCTTCTTTGCTGTCTTCCTGTTTTTCTTTCCCTTGCTTTCCTCTTCTGCTCAGAACACAGACAGCTTCACAGTAAGTGATGCCTAGACTCTCCTGTCTTCCTCATGCTGTTTCTTTCTCTTCCCTGGGCTTTTTCCTACTTTGTTTTCTTTGTCAAAATCTCTCATACCTTAGAAGGGTCCCTAGGGGACTCCCATCCCCCAAACTGCACATGACTATGGGCCCTCTGGCCACCTGCTGCTAGAGGGAAGGGCATCTCTAGATGAGAGCTGATGGACTCAGGCCAGAGCAGCTGTGCTGCTTTTCCCTTGGCCCTGCCTTGGCTGGTCTCTCCTCTTGGCAGGTGACTATTGAGGGGTTGGGCAGGTGGCCTGTGCTGACCTGAGCCCCTCTGCCTGCAGACCACTGTGGCCTATTGCATCTCTGTGAGCCAAGACTACATCTTCTGTGGCTGTGCTGATGGCACCGTGCGCCTCTTCAACCCCTCTAACCTGCACTTTCTCAGCACCCTGCCCCGACCTCATGCCTTGGGGACAGACATTGCTAGCATTACAGAGGCCAGGTGAGCTATGTGAGCCCCCTGCCTTCATTCATAGACTCTGCTATGCCCAGCCTTCAGGGAACAAGGTAAAGAGTGGATCAGTGCCTCAGAGATAACCAGGAATAATACCTCTATAGACAAACAATTTGGGTTTGTTGGTACTCGTTGCAACCAAGGAGAACCAGGGGCTATTTTAAGTGTGGGAGGGGTATTGTAAGATTTGGGATATTGTGATTTTAGAAATGGTTCAAGAGATTGAAAGTTTGCTCTGATTGGATGCTGTCAGGAAGTAGGGACAATTCTGTAGTTAGACATCTTAATAATTTCTATCGAAAAGGTTGGGCAAAGCTATAATTGATAAAGAAGCAACAATTAATCCTGATAGATGGGGAAGGGTGATGTTTGGTCATTTTTGTGGTTTGCACAGTGATCTTGTTTTTATCTCTGCTCCAACACCATGACAGAGTTGTCTTGTTTTAGGTTTGCTCTGTCATGGCCATAGAGTAACCTTATCTGATGTTGGTGTTCTGTGACATTGTAGGTGTTTATCAGTAGAACACCATGGCCCAGCAGCTAGTGCCAGGTCAGCTGACAGCTGACAGCTGTCAGGGGCTGCTTTTGTCTTTCTTAAGCAACTGTTTTCAAACCTGTGGGTCTGGAGGGGGTTCCCAGGCTCTGCTCCTTCCTTCATGGTTTGGCTTCCGTTTTCATTCCCTTCAGTCTTCCATTTTATCAGTTACTTCACTCACCAGTTTGCCTGTCCTCTTTCCCACAGTCGCCTCTTCTCTGGAGTGGCCAATGCCAAGTATCCAGACACCATTGCCTTGACCTTTGATCCCACTAATCAGTGGCTGTCTTGTGTATACAACGACCACAGCATTTATGTTTGGGATGTGAGGGACCCCAAGAAAGTAGGCAAGGTGTACTCGGCTCTGTATCATTCCTCCTGCGTCTGGAGTGTTGAGGTATGTGGCTGGGTTGGCTTGAGACCGACCAGGTTTGCTGGGATACCATTGTGAAGACAGAAAGTGGGGATCCCCAAGTATGATGTTATGTTCCTGCTGCCTCCTTGTTTCTCTAGCATCATCCCTGTGTATTGCCAATCCTCAGATAGGTCCTAAGCATTGAGCTTGAATTTTAGTGCTTATATATCTTGGGCTTTTTCCAATGTACTCTTGTCCATTCTTAGCTTTGCCTTGTCCTAGGCTGAGTGATATTGTACAAGTTAATGAATTTGATCAAGCCTCAGTTTTTTCAACTATAAAGTAATATACCTGATTCACCTAATTTTTCTAAGAATTAAATGAAATAATGTTAAGTGGGAAACATAGAAGAGTTGGTACATAGTAGGTGCTTGGTTAATATGCTTTCCCTTAGGGATTATGAAGAATGTCTAATAGTTATGGCTTGTTTACTATGTCACAGACATTGGGCTAAGTCTTGGCCAGCATTATCTCTTTCATCTCATTCCTTTCTCTCTGGGCAAAGGACTGCTCCCTCTGGAGATCTGACTTTGTTCCCTCTGCCCCTTCAGGTTTACCCAGAAGTGAAGGACAGTAACCAAGCCTGCCTTCCCCCTAGTTCCTTCATCACTTGTTCCTCAGACAACACCATCCGCCTGTGGAACACAGAGAGCTCCGGGGTCCATGGCTCTACCCTGCACCGGAATATCCTCAGCAATGTGAGCCGTCAGGCCTTAGGGCCCTTACTCCATACTTAGTATCCCCATCCCCTCAGCCTTCACACCTTCTCAGGAACTAGGTCCCCAGACCTTGATCTTCCAGCTCTTATCTGACTGGGCTCTATAAGCCAAAGGTTTATCTTGTCCAGCAAAACAAACATCGCCCCTTGCAGCTGTACTGGGTCAGGCCTGCCTTATCCACTTCTCCACACCTGTTCCACTATAGGATCTCATTAAGATCATCTATGTGGATGGGAATACTCAGGCCCTGCTGGACAGCGAGCTGCCCGGAGGAGACAAAGCTGATGGGTCCCTGATGGATCCCCGCGTGGGCATCCGTTCTGTGTGTATCAGCCCCAATGGACAGCATCTAGCTTCGGGGGACCGTATTGGCACACTCAGGTAACACCTGGCCTGGAGTGGGTACTGGCTGCCTCCCATGGTGCAGGCTGGGGGAATTAGGTCCTCAAGGACAGAGCTTTAGAAAAATTTGGTTCAAAAAGATTGGAGAAGATATTTATATACAAGGAAAGATAATTTAAATGAAGAAACACAGCAGAAACCATCTTACCCAAGTGATCAAGCTTTGTATCTCCATATCAACATCATGAAGCCCATAATATGATATACAAATAAGGATATAGCATTGTTTCTATGGTATTCTTGCCAAAAATGTATAAGCTCAGTCCAATCATGGGAAAGCATCAGACAAATTCAAATTGAGGCACATGTGACGGAGTACCTATATGGATTAATACTCTTAAAAAATGTCAAGGTCTTGCCTGACCTGTGGTGGCGCAGTGGATAAAGCATCGACCTGGAAATGCTGAGGTCGCCGGTTCGAAACCCTGGGCTTGCCTGGACAAGGCACATATGGGAGTTGATGCTTCCAGCTCCTCCCCCCTTCTCTCTCTCTGTGTCTCCTCTCTCTCTCTCTCTCTCTCTCTCTCTCTCTCTCTCCCTCTCTGCTCTAAAATGAATAAATAAAAAAAAATTAAAAAAAAATGTCAAGGTCTTGAAAGATATGGAAAGACTGAAGAACTATTCAAGACTGCAGAAAACCAAAGAGAAATAACAACTACATGCAAATTGGATAGGAGCCTGGATCCAGAAAAAGAACATTGTGGAAAAACTGGTGAAATTCAGATAAAGCCTTCCATTAATAGTATTGTATGAATGTAACTTTCCTGGTTCTGGTAATTCAATTGTTATGTAAGATGTTAATATTAGGGAAAGCTGGGTAAAGGAAATGTGGAAACTTCTATAATCATTGCAACTTTTCTCTAAGCCTAAAAGTTTAAAAATAAATAAGAATAAAGGTTGGGGGAGAGCAGAGGAAGCAGGTGAGTCTCTCCTCCTGCAGCATAGCAATGACCTCTACACTCATCTTCTCAATTTTACAGGGTGCACGAGCTACAGTCCTTAAGTGAGATGCTGAAGGTGGAAGCCCACGACTCGGAAATTCTGTGCCTGGAGTACTCGAAGCCAGACACAGGTAAGAAGGAGACCTGGCCCCTAGCCCACAGTGGCACAGTGCTTCTCCAGTCCTGCCAGTGCCACTTACCTCTGTCCTGGCTTTTGTATGTGGGACTGAAAGGTTTTGAAACATTTATTGTGTCTGCAGGTTTAGAGGACAGCTCCATTCCTGCTCCATGGGGCTCAGTTACTGTAGGCTTCTTTGCAGGGTTGATAGGGGCCTGCTCTGGGCACTTGTGGGATGATGAATTCTTCCAACCCCAGGTCTGAAGCTGCTAGCGTCAGCAAGCCGGGACAGGTTGATCCACGTGCTGGATGCTGGACGGGAGTATAGCCTACAGCAGACACTGGATGAGCACTCGTCCTCCATCACTGCTGTCAAATTTGCAGGTGGGTGCAGGGCAATTGAAACACATTCTGCCACTTACCACCAACATCACCCTTACCTCTCGCACTGCCACCTGCCTCCTGCCTCTGTGAGAAGGGTGTGCCTGTCTTGATGGAGTGTTAGACAGCTGCTGGGAGGCCTCGGGCTGGATGGGAAGACAGATGGCATGTAGATTCTCAGTCCAGGGGACCCTGAGCAAACCAGGTTGGCTGAGGATAGGGATAAAGGAAAGCCTTGGCGTGGAGGTAAACATCCTGATTTAATTGGTTGTCCCAGTCATGTAGAGTAGTAGCTCAACAGGCGGGGTATATGGCGGGAAGGCAGAGGAAAGGCTGGCCCTGTGCGTTGAGAGCAGTGGGAGTAGCTAGGCCCCTCTCCTCCATAGCCAGCGATGGGCAAGTCCGCATGATCAGTTGTGGAGCAGACAAGAGCATCTACTTCCGCACTGCACAGAAGGTGAGTGGTGAGATTTTCCTGAATGGGGCAGTAGGTGGCGGTGGGGGTCCCTACCACTCTTGTACCTGAGGTTATGGGACATAAAGAGAGGAGCAAGCAAGGTTCTCTGGGCCTGGTGAGACATTTGAGCTCAGGGTCTTTCCACATGCTCCACTCTCGCAGTCTGGAGATGGAGTACAGTTTACACGGACACACCATGTGGTACGGAAGACGACCCTCTATGACATGGATGTAGAGCCCAGCTGGAAGTACACGGCTATTGGCTGCCAGGATCGAAATATTCGGTGAGCATCCCTTTTTCTGTCCATCTAACTATATTCCTTCATGCCTGAGGAGCTCAGCTCTAGATACCTCAGTCCCTCTGTCTGTCTTTTTGGCAAGAACTTTATGCCCCCTCAAACCTATGGAATGAGTACTTTGCCTCACCCAAGAGGTGGTAGTCCCTTTGGTGTTGGGTAGTGGCTCCCATAGAGAGCGGGGCTGGGAGCGAGTTCTGGCATTTCTATCACCTAGGTGTACTTGATCGTGACTTCTTCTTCATGTGAATGAGCGTGTGTTTCTTTGTAGGATCTTTAACATCAGCAGTGGGAAGCAAAAGAAACTATTTAAAGGGTCACAGGGTGAGGATGGCACTCTGATTAAGGTAAGGGGCCAGTAGGATGGCCTCTGGGCCAGAGACAGGAGGATGAGGGTAGTAGGTGGAGAGAGACTGGTGCTTCCCTTCTTCCAGCTGTGTGTCCCACTCCTCAGGTGCAGACAGACCCCTCGGGGATCTACATTGCTACCAGCTGTTCTGACAAGAACCTCTCCATATTTGACTTCTTCTCAGGCGAATGTGTGGCCACCATGTTTGGCCACTCAGGTGAGTGTAGCCCCAATACTTTACCCCTGGAACTTGACTCTTTCTCCCTTCAGTTTTTTGGGACCCATCAGAGCTGCCTGTCCCTCCTTCCAACCAATGCCTGACCTCCACTGTTGGAACAGAAGCTTGGCAGAACTTCAGGATGGTTCATGGACAATATTTGTTCTTCACAGAGATTGTCACTGGCATGAAATTTAGTAATGACTGCAAACATCTCATCTCTGTGTCAGGGGACAGGTGAGCAGAATCCATCTTCACTGAGACACAGATTCTTCCTCTGAACCCAGACATACCCTGCTCCATCCTCCCTCTTCACCTCAGTGCTGTCTCTGGGAAGTAGGGCTGAATAGGGATATTTCTTGGCTGGACCTACCCTGGCATTAGACTCAGAGGGTGGCTCTCATCTCCTTGCCAGCTTATGGAGGAGGTGAACTAATGGTGTTGCCAACCCCAGGGGCTACCCCTCCCTCACCCTACTCTGTGGCTCTACCCAGCTGTATATTTGTGTGGCGCCTGAGCTCTGAGATGACCATCAGCATGAGGCAGCGCCTGGCCGAGCTGCGCCAGCGTCAGCGTGGGGGCAAGCAGCCAGGACCATCCTCTCCCCAAAGGGCTGCTGGACCCACTCGGTGAGAACAGAGAATGGGGGGTATGGGCAGGCAGTGGGTGGGTGTCCACATTGCTCACTGTCGTCTTACTGCTCTCGCTCCTTGTTCTGAACCTCCCTTTCAGCAACTCTGTATCCTCCAACACCTGTTGCTCACACGAAGACTCATGTTGTCCTCTTCCCCCATTGAGTCTCTTCTCCCTGTGACCTTCCTTGTCTTGGACTCAGGCCCGAGGCCCCGTCAATGCTGTCTTCTGGACCAGCTCTCTCATCAGACAGTGACAAGGAGGGAGAAGATGAGGGCACTGAAGAAGAAGAACTTCCAGCTCTGCCTACCCTTGCCAAGGGTACCAAGAAAGAGCCAGGTCTGTGGAAGTCTGTCATGGGGCTAGGCAGGCACTAGTTGGTATAGTGGCTACATAAGTCCTTTCTGGGACTGTGGGGGTAAGAGTATGTGAGCTGAGGAGGCCAGAGCATCATTGTGGCCACATAGGGTATGGGCTGGTGTGGGGCCAGGGCTCTGGGGTGGGTGGGCAGGAGACACTCTCTGACTGCCTGTGTCTGTCTAGCCTTGGTGCCCAGCTCAGCGCTGCCCCGAAGCCAGTCCCACTGGGAGATGAGTCGGGTGAGTCACCATCATTAAAATGCCCTCCTTACATTACAGGTTACAGGAGTGAAAGAAGGTGAAAGGAGAGCTCTCTGGGCTTGGCGGGGCATTTGGGCATGGGGTCTTCCCACATCCTTTGTATCCAAAGAAGGGCCCCATGGGGGAGTTCAGGCAGCTGGGCTAGTCCCAGGTTAGAGATGGAGATGTTTCCTTCCTGTGGGCCAGGTGAGGGACTACAAGGATTAGTCACTGCTAGGGGAAGTACTGCACTTGTTCAGCTGTCCTTAGGCCTGGGAGTAAATATGAACAAAGAACAGGTTGAGGTGGGGAGTAGTAAGGGGGTGTTTAGAAGTAAAGTTCAAGAAAATCAAAGGTCCACAGAGCAGAACTATGGAGAAACTATAGTTTTAAAGACCCCAGGTTAGGAGGTAAGCTCAGAACTCCCAAATAGTTAGGTTAGAGAGAAAAAGCCATAAGAGGGCCAGTAACTGAATGACTACTCAGAGTAGTAGAAGGAGAGTGTAATGCCAGTGGCCAAGGCCAGGCAGGTTCACATTGGGTTCGGACAGACGGTAGAGGAACTATGGAACCGGGAAGGGTTGGGCCATTCCTGTTTAATAGTCTTGCAATGGCAGACGAGCAAACTGGCAGGAGAAACCTTTTCCCATTGCAGCAGGCAAACAAACAGCAAAACACAGTGGCGGGCAGGCAATCTTCCATCCGCCCTGAGTCAGACCACCCTTACATAGGCTCTGCACATGTGGCGTGCTTACGACTAGTCATGCAAAGTACAAGCGAGCAAGCCTAACACAGCTGTGTTCCCAACATTCCACCCCTTTAGGGTTGCTCGCCCACAATCTATGCAACAGGTATCTTCTGTGATGGTCCCTGTGCAAGGAGTAAAGTACATTACATAAACAAACAGAGACTACAGCACAAGTTATACAGTAATCACAAAGGCCCAGTGCAGTCCCCACTTGTCCTGTGTCGAGATATCAAGTGCCAGCCCCTTTCATTGTCAGCAGCAGTTACCTGGGATAATGGTGTGGTGCCTCTCCTGCGTTCTGACGAGGCCGGTGTCTCAAGCCTGGGCTATCGGTTTGTTCTTGATGCTATGAATGGACTTGGGGTCCTTGCTGAGACTGTTTTCAGGGTAGGGAACTTCTGGAGACTCCTAGCTCTAAGGTGTACATGACACCAGGTAAACATTGAGACCAGAAGGTCGTCTAAGACAGTATGTAGAGTGAAGCTAAGAGCATGAACTCCGGAGCCAAACTGCCTGAGTAATAACCTATAGGCAGGCCACTTACTGTCTTTGGGACTTGGACAGGTTACTTAAGCCTGCTCTGCTTCAGTTTCCTAATCTGTAAATACGGGGATATTAGTACCTACTTCATAAGCTGGTTGTACGGTTTCAGTGAGCTAATACATGTGAAGTGCCTGGCACACAGTAAGTGATATATAAATTTTTGCTAAAAATTTTGTTTGATTGTTAACTGTTACATGTCTCCCACCGCTGCCCCACACCAGGCCAAAGAGACAGTGGAGTTCCTAGACCCAGCTCCTACAGCCAGCCAAGGACCCAGAAGAAGGGGGCGCTGGTCTCAGTCAGGCGTGGAGCTGAGTGTTCGTTCCATGCTGGACCTGCGGCAGCTGGAGACGCTGACTCCAAGCCCTAGGGGCCCTAGCAGGGACTCTCTGGCCGTGACCCCATCTGGTTCTGGGAAGCATGGTCAGCAGGCCCCTGAGGACTCACAGGCTATCCAGGTGAGCCAGCTTTCTCCCAGTTCCATAGAGATCTCCAAGCAGCCTTGTGCCAACACCTAGAGCCTGAGCGCTGGTCCAGCTATGCTCACTCTGCCCCTATGGCACCTGGGTAACCTGAACTGCAAATTCAGGGTGGGGCTAGTCAGGCTGCATGCTGTAGTGATTGTCTTGGTCTGGGCTCCTTGGAGGGCTGATGATAATATGTAGTGGCTGGAGGCTAGCAGCCACAGTGCTAATATAGTTCTTCTAGAGCAGGGGTCCCCAAACTTTTTACACAGGGGCCCAGTTCACTGTCCCTCAGACTGTTGGAGGGCCAGACTATAAAAAAAAACTATGAACAAATCCCTATGCACACTGCACATATCTTATTTTAAAGTAAAAAAACAAAACGGGAACAAATACAATATTTAAAATAAAGAACAAGTAAATTTAAATCAACAAACTGACCAGTATTTCAATGGGAACTATGCTCCTCCCACTGACCACCAATGAAAGAGGTGCCCCTTCCAGAAGTGCGGCGGAGGCCGGATAAATGGCCTCAGGGGGCCATAGTTTGGGGACCCCTGTTCTAGAGGCTCAAGAACACTGGTTGGGGCCCAGCCTGGTTTTTGGTGTCTGTCCTCAGAGTTGGAGTATTCAGCATTTCTCAGAATTGATGTACACCCCTTCCTCTTTTCCCAGACTCACTATGACATCAGCTACCCCAGTATCATACTTTTGTGTGTTTCTAGAATGAAAAGCCCCCTCCGCCTCAGGCTTCCCAACCCTGTTCCTGCCCCCATGTTATCCGATTGTTGTCCCAAGAGGAAGGGGTCTTTCCCCAAGATCTGGAGCCAACATCCATGGAAGATGGTATTGTCTACCCAGAGCCGAGTGACAGCCCCATCTTGGATACCAGGCAAGGGTCCATGCAGCCTCCAGTCTACCCTTCCCTCTGAGTGTTCTTTAATGAGCAGAAGGCTGGTCCCAGGGTACTCAGGCTTGCTCTTCATGTCAGCACTGCCTCATCTCCCATCCTGCTCAGAGCAGGAGGAGAGGAAGTCAGGGGTCTAGTGGGGCTGCTGCTTATCCCTGCTCACTGCCTCTTTTTGCCCCTGCTGGCCTTCCTGGCAGTGAGTTCCAGGTGCAGGCACCAGCTCGAGGGACCCAGGGAAGAGTGTACACAGGCAGCAGGGGCTCAGAGAAGCACAGCCCTGACAGTGCCTGCTCTGTGGATTATAGCAGCAGCCGCCTTTCCAGCCCTGAGCACCCCAATGAAGGTGAGGCTGCAGCCCTGAGGGAGGGCCAGAACCACACAGGTCAGTGGACAGAGGTGGGAGTGGAGGCCCTGGTGACAGATGGGCCCAGGATGATGCTTCTCTCCCCCTCCTCCACATCCAGACTCTGAGAGCACAGAGCCCTTGAGTGTGGATGGCATTTCCTCAGACCTTGAAGAGCCAGCTGAGTGTGATGAGGAAGAGGAGGAAGAGGAGGGAGGCCCTGGCCCCTACGAGCTGCAGGAAGGCAGCCCCCATACCCCGGACCAGGAGCAGTTTTTAAAACAGCACTTTGAGACTCTGGCCAGTGGGGCTGCTCCAGGTGTGGTCAGAAGGCCAGCATGTGGTCACTGCAGTCTGCCTGGCTCCCCTCCTTGCCTGGCTCAGAGGTTCAGAGGGAGGTTCAAAGGGAGGCCATGTCCTGGCACTTGCCTTCTCTAGGGGGTAGAATCTGGGGCGGGAGTTTCGTTCATTTCCTGATTTCTGTCACCCTGGCAGGGGGCCCAGTTCGGGTACCAGAAAGGACCGAATCTCAGAGCATCTCTTCACGATTCCTTCTGCAAGTGCTAACGCCCCCACTCAGGTACTCTCCCTAAGCAGCTCTCACTTTGCCATGAGGAGCTCTGGCTTTCCTGACCGCCCTCTGCTTCCGATTAGGGCCAGTCCTGCCCCTGACGCAGCATGGAGCCTCCTCTCTCCAAGGCTTTCCATGCACAACGGTATTTCGCACTCTCCGAGTTTTGGGACAACCAGCCTGTCTGGCTTTATGCTGCCCTTCTCTCCTAGCGCCTCCCTAGAGCTGTGGGAACTTCTCCCCATCTTGGCAAGAAAGAACCTGAGCCTCCCCTGGGCCTTCTTTCACATTTCCTCCCTGTAGGGAACCGCCCCCATCTTCCTCAAGCCTGGCACTGACATTGAGGCCAGTGCAGGTGCCGCAGGCTTCTGGGGAGCAGCTGAGAGGCAATGGTGCTAACCCTCCAGGAGCACCCCCAGAGGCGGAGTCCTCCCCTGGAAACCCTGGCGCCCAGCAGGCAGCTCCTGTGCTCTTGCCACGATGCCGTCTCAGCAGGGACAGCAGCTGGACCCCCAAGAGAGTGGCCACAGCCAGTCCCTTAGGTGGACTCCAGAAAGCCCATTCCGTGCAGAGTCTGGTGCCACAGGGTGAGGAGTCTGGTGGGCTCAGCTGCAGGGTGTGGGAGTGTGGAGCACGTGAGCATGCTGGAGGAAGGAGGGTCTGAGGTAGCCCTCTGTGTTACTGCACTTGGGTGTCCTTTAGTGGTATGTGCAGGGCACAGGAGCTCCTCAGGAATTCAGCCTTGGCACCTGGGATGCCTTCCTCACTACCTAACCTGCATATATCTGTCTCCTCTGTAGGTGAGGCTCTTCCACCAGGCCCATTACTCTTACGGGAGATGGAAGCCCAGGAGGGCCTAAGTTCCCTGTCCCAGGCTGATGGCTGTCTGTCTCAACCCCACTCCTACCAGAACCCCACCACCAGCTTCATGGCCAAGATATCTCGCAGCATTTCTGTTGGGGAGAACCTGGGCCTGCCAACTGAACCTCAAGTTTCTGTCCCCATCCGGGTCTCACCACTCAGGCAGCTGGCCCTGCCCAGCAGGGCTCATCTGGTCCTGGACATTCCAAAGCCACTGCCTGATCGTCCTACCCTGGCCACATTCTCACCTGTTACCAGGGGCCGGGCCCCTGGTGAGGCAGAACATCCTGGTTCCTCAATGGGCGTAGGAAAGGCTCAAAGTACAACTGAGAGGCGGGCCTGTTTAGGGGAGGGTATCCCTCCCAGGCCTAGGACAGAGTGCCAGGTTCAACCTGGGCCCAACAGCCTTTGTGCCCAGCACCTGCCGGTTGGCAGCCTCCTCCAAGACCCTGAGAACTTGCAGCTCCCACCCCCTGAGAAGACTCCCAGCCCCATGGAGTGCACCAGGCGAGGAATAGCCCTAAGCCAGGCCTCAGGTGTGCACGGCTCCCCAGCTTTCATCTCCTGTCCCATCCTCTTTCTCTCACTTTTGTTGGTCACTCTGGCTCCATCCCATTTCTCTGCATCCAGTTTCTGGTGGTTTTGTCCTGTCTGTTCCTGTCTTAGTCTGTAAGTCACACCCCTGATGGTGAGACACTCCTGGCAACCGTCCTTATCTCCCTGTGACCCACTTGCCCTTCTGTGCCCTCTGTCCCTGGGGCTGGGGCCGGCCATTTCCTCTAGACCTTATTTTCTGAATGGTGCCAAGAAGGGGTTGGGAAAGAAGAGGCAAGAGGAAAGGACTGCGGCCAATTGGAAGGGGTATAATGCTAGTGGGTAGACCTGTCCTGCTGTCAGGGCCATGGGTGGGAGGCCTGAAAGGGCAGCTTTGCTGGGCCTGAGCAATGCCTGTCTCTTCTAGAACCCACGGTAAGCCTGGAGCAGTGCGAACAGCTTGTGGCAGAGCTCCGGGGCGGTTTGCGCCGAGCTGTGCAGCTCTACCACTTGGTACGTGTGGGGCAGCCACCAGTGGGGGAGTCAGCAGGGCGGGAGTGCTGGCTGAATCTCCAGAACAATGAAAGGCTCTCCCACTGATGGGTGGGTAGAGCAATCAAGAACATACTGAGCAAGGGGGTGAGAGGCCAAGCTGGGCCACTTGAACCAAACAGCTGTTGGTTATTTCTAAGAGCTGGAGACTTTCTTAGACAAGAAGGCGGGATAGAGAGCCCACATGTCCTAGTTTGCTTAGGACCATCCCAGTTTATGCCTGTTGTCCTGGTATGATTATTAATAGTGTCCCTTTTCATATTCAAAAGTTATTTGTCTGCCCGGACATGGGGGTAGTCCAGCAGGGCCATGCCTTGAAAGAAGAGTTACTACCAAAATGTAGAGGGACTCCTCCTTTGAGGTTTCCCCACAGTCTGCCTCCATCCATAGCCTTTGGTCATACTTGCTGATCTTGGAGTGTGGAACTTCCAGCCACACCCAGCCAGGCATGCAGTCCTTTCTTTGGGGGCAGGCTACCCAGGTGGGGCCCCTTCTTTTTTTAGACATGCATTGACAGGTCGCTTTACTATTCCTCCAACCCATTTCCCGGGTCCTGTTGCAGGTGGCTAGCTGCAAGACGCCCTCAGCGGAGCAAAGTAGCATCATCCAGCTCCTCAGAAACACCTTCTCTTCAGTGCAGCAGGAGCTAGAGGCCCTGGCCGGGACAGTGCTGTCCAGCCCTGGCGGGAGCCCTGGGGCTGTAGGAGCTGAGCAAACACAGGCCCTGCTAGAGCAATACTCAGAGCTGCTGCTTCGAGCTGTGGAACGGCGCATGGAACGCAGACTCTGAATTCCAGAAACCTGTCCCAAGTGAATGCTCCCCCTATTCCAAACTAGCCCCTCCTCCACTCACTCAAACCTGTGGGGGTGCTTGGAGTGGACAGCAGTAATCGTGCTCGGAGGGGAAGCAGCTTTCTCAGCTGCTTCTCATGGGGTCCCTGTATTTATTAATTTATTTCCTTGACTGTTGCTTCACTTTCTTGGAACTTCTGCCTCCACAGCCATTCCAGTGGCTTATGCAGGAGTTAGGTCTTGGGTCTTTGTCATCTTGGTGCTGTAAGGAGTATGAGGGCAACCCTGCCCCATCTGGGGGAGATCAGGAAGTGCTGGCCCTCTCTCTTCTTAGAAGCCATTTGAAATTACTGCAGGGATTAGCTCCCTGGGGTGGAGCACATACACAGGGTATTCACTGGGTAGAGCTGAGAGGTAATGTGGTATTCAGTGCCCTTCAGCCAATAGTATAGCCTCTCCTCTACCTCCACTTCCCCTCACATACCAGCTGCACTCCCCTGGCTGCCAGAGCAGGGGTTATTGCTTTTCTCCAATTCCTGGCAGTTCAGAAAGGCAGACCCTCTGGCCCTCCAGGGCATTCCCAGCCATCAGGAAACAAGTTGGTATCAAGGCCTGAGCTCCTACATTCCACTTCCATCTCCCTTTCTGTCTTGGCCAGAACTTGTGGATCCAGCTGTGGGATGTTACTGCAGGACAGTAAAGCCCTCTGCTAGGCAGACATGAAGCCCTGACCTCCTTTCCTTAGGCCCTTGGCCTTCCCAGTCCTCCAACCCTTGTCCCCAGCAGGCTACTGGAGCCCAGAGGCCATCTCCCTACATCCTGAGTGATTCTCAGTGAGAAGCCTGTGTTGGAGTTTTCCTCATGGTTTACAGGGCGCTGGCCCACCTTCTGAAGACCTTGGCCACAGATACACACACACACACACACACACACACACACACACACACACACACACACACACTGTCTCTCTCATGCTCTCTCTCTCTCATACTTGCCAGTTGGGTAAGGGTACATTGCTAGAGTACTTGGCCAAGTACCCAAGTACTTGGTTGTGTGTGCCTGGTTTCCTCATGTCCTGCCGCAGCTGCACCACCCTTACCACCCTGGCTCATGTAGAATGCCTATTAAGAAGCATGAAACGGGGGGGGGGGGGGGGGAGCATGAGGCACACTAAACCCAAATTCTGGGTTCTTGGTGTCACCAGTCTAGGTGGTATGAGATGGCACATACGGTACCCTATCAAAGGCAGTGCTAGGCACCTAAGGTGCTCCGGATATTGAAGGTTGAGGGGAGGGAGGCACATGGGACTGCAGCAGTGGCCAAGAGACACTGGAAAGGTGGTAGGAGGGACAGGTAAGTGGTAGAGGTGGGGGGACAGATTAGAATTAGAAGGGCAGTTCAGGGTGAGGAGAAGGAGATAGGGCACAGTGGGCAGGTAGAGTAGGACCAAGTAGCGAAGCAGTTACTGAAGAATTGGGGTGAAGAACGTGTCTCTGGGCCCAGCTGCTTCCCTCTGCTTCAGGTGAGGCACTTTACCATGGCTTCAGGCCACAAAAGCCCATTCTTCCATGAACAGACCTTTGGGCTCTACTGGCTGTACAGGCAGAGAGGCTTAGAAAGAAATGGTATTGTTTGAATCAGCCTGAGTGCACCTGAAAAGATGGAGCCTATTTCACCCCCACTGTTCTCTACTACCACCACCTGTATGGCCGATCTACAGAGAATCCGGGGCCCAAGAACTCATAACTGAGGGTGGATTCCCTGGCAGGGCTGCAGTTAACCTAGTTCGGTTTAAAAATATACTTGCAACTCAACCCCCCTCATCCACAACCCGAACACCAGCCACAGCACACCCGAACAGGGCTCTGGCCCGGCCCTCTGGGCTGGGTTCCTCGTAATCCTTAGCCAGTTTGACCCTCACAAGGAGGAAGCAATACTCTGGCTGATGTTTGTGAGAAGGTGGCCGCCCTTCCCCAACCCTCAGCCCAGCGTCGGGGAAGGGGTCCTGTGGCCGGGCTGGTGCCCATTCCTTTCTGCATGTCTGAGGCCACTCAACTGCCGTCCCTGCCCAGATTTTCCCTGACCCAGTTTTGAAAGCCCCCTTATTTATAAATTTTATATTTTGTCCAGGGCCTGGCGCTTTCCTACTCCCCAGGTCTCACGGGGCAGGGGCTGTTTTTAACATGTCTGTTTGTATTGATGTATGAACTTGTTAATAAACAGTCATTTGTTAATTCTGGGACGCCAGCAAATGGGGCAGGCATCAAAAGGCTCTTCTCGCTCGCCGCATGGGTAGCGGAATCCGCATTGCGCGGGGGGGCGGGGAGAGGAGACTTGTCTCCAGGCTGCGAACGTGAGCGGAGGGGACAACGAAGCGACGGGAGAAGATCGCGGGACCGCGTCCAGGGGCGGGGGCACCTGGGCGGGGTTCTAAGGGGAGGGCGGGGCTAAAAGGGGAGGGTGGGCCTCGGGCGGCGTCATGGCGGAGGTGGCTTTGGACGCTGTGCGGAGGGAGTTACGAGAATTCCCCGCGGCTGTAAGGGGTGAGTGGGTTCGCTCAGGCTGTGACGTCCTAGTTTTGATTGCAGATCAGTCTTGGGACGCGGGAGTGCCGTGGGCATACCCGGGACCCGGTCCCGGAGTTGTGTGGCCCTGGTGCTTCCTGGGAGCACAATAGTTCTTAAACTCGAGTGCACAACCTCGTACACGGGACTGGTTGATGCCTCCTTTCTGACACTTCTGTCGATTCCCCTCCTCCAGTCCCGCGGGTAGGTTCTTCAGCTCCCCTCTTCCCGTGTTTGCACGCCCTCGTGGCTTCCTGCGCTGATTGTTCCGGTGTTGTCCTGCGTTTCCCACAGCCAGCCCTGCACTGAATAATCGGGGGTCTGTTGTTGCCCTTCCCATCCTTTCTTGCCCTGAAGTCTTTAAGGTGGTCGGATTCTCCCTCTCTGAACCCCTCTCTGCTGGATCTCTTTATTCAAGAACCGACTCCTCCAAGCTGGGGGCCTTGCAAGAGCTTGGGGAGAATTAGGGGCAGCTGCACAAATGATCACAGGTTCCCCACTGCTTGGTTTTTATTTTTCTTCCTCTTTCCCTTCCTTCTTCTCTTCCTTCCTTTTATCTTTTTATTTTTATTTTTTTATTTTTGCATTTTTCTGAAGCTGGAAACAGGGAGAGACAGTCAGACAAACTCCGGTATGCACCCAACCGGGATCCACTCGGCACGCCCACCAGGGGGCGATGCTCTGCCCATCCTGGGCGTCGCCATGTTGCGACCAGAGCTACTCTAGCGCCTGAGGCAGAGGCCACAGAGCCATCCCCAGCGCCTGGGCCATCTTTGCTCCAATGGAGCCTTGGCTGCGGGAGGGGAAGAGAGAGACAGAGAGGAAGGCGCTGCGGAGGGGTGGAGAAGCAAATGGGCGCTTCCCCTGTGTGCCCTGGCCGGGAATCGAACCTGGGTCCTCTGCACGCTAGGCCGACGCTCTACCGCTGAGCCAACCGGCCAGGGCTTACCTTTTTATTTTTAAGTGATTTATCATGATTTTAAGTGAATAGAACATGAGCACATGGTTTTGATAACAGGATTTATAATGTAAAATAAGCTTTCCTCCCTTTCCAGGCCCAATTTGCATCCTTCCAGAAACACTTTGTAGCCACACACAAGATTATATACCTCCTTTTTTATACAAATGATAGAACTGCTAAATACACTATTTTACCTTATGTATCTTGGAGATCATTTCCTATCTTTTTTTTTTTTTTTTGGTGACAGACAGAGGGACAGATAGGGACAGACAGACAGAAAGGGAGAGAGATGAGAAGCATCAATTCTTTTTGCATCTCCTTAGTTGTTCATTGATGCTTTCTCATATGTGCCTTGACTGGGAGTGGGGGCTGCAGCAGAGCAAGTGACCCCTTGCTCAAGCCAGTGACCATGGGGTCATGTCTATGATCCCATAGACTCAATGACCTCAGGGTTTTGAACCTGGGTCCTCTGTGTTCTAGTCTGACGCTCTATCCACTATGCCACTGCCTGGTCAGGCCATTTCCTATCTGTGCTGCAGTCTTTTTCCCACTTGGGTACTGAGGAGCCACTGAGCCATTTCACCCGCAGGTGTTGTAAAGTACCAAAGGCTACAGAATTAATATTAATATTTTAAGAGGCTTGGAGAACATTTTATTAATTTGGGTTAAGGTGTGCAGAGAAGTTGTGAGAATAGTCTCTGTACTGTGTGATTGGCATAGTCAGGATGGCCCTTGGCATTGTGTTGCAAATGCAGAGGGGAGGAAAACATGGATCCCCAGACATTCCACCACACCTGTGGGGAAAAGGGTGAATGGCTAGCCAGGTACAGGGAGAGAAAAGCCAAAATAAACCTTTTCTCATAGCAATGAGCCATTTGCGGGAATTTGTCCCCATTGAAACTACCTCTCCTATGTAAATGCGTGTGGTTAACACGTGTGACTCTGGACGGAGAGATAGCAGATGAACACTAGATAATATAGGAATACCTTTTAATATGTAAAGAGACATCTTTCTACCATTGCAGTTGGCTTGTAAACTTTGTTTTCCCCAAAAGGATGTATGGCTTGCAAATTGAACGTGGTCCTATCATGTTAAAGGACATATGACTATAACCAATAGTGGTAAGGGGCTCCTAATTGCAATTTTTGCTTCTGTACTTCCCACTTACAAAACTATAAAAACTAAGTAGAACAAAGGGCCGGGGCACTCTTTTTCCTTCAGAATTCTGTCGGAGTAGCCGCCGCTTGGCCAAGCTAGACAATAAAGCTTTGATGTGTAACCAACGGACCTTGTTCCTGTCTTCCATGTTTTGGGTCCCTCCGAATTTGGCTTAACAGGTAGTAGTGCTGTAATCAGCCCACTGTTAGGCATTTAGATCATTCCCAATCTATTCCCAATCTATAATGCTGCAATGAAAATATCTGTTTAACAAATAGTACTGCCATGTGCTGCACGTCAAGCTGGGTAATTTCCTTATGCAAACATCACAGTATATTTACACAAACCTAGATAATATAGCCTACTATTATAATTGTATATGCTATACATACTTTTTGTGACTGCCAGTATCACCACAAACCTGATGGGACCACTGTTGTATTTGTGATCTGTTGGCCAAAACAATTTTATGTGGCCTATGACTATACTTTTGTTTGGGATACATCACTGAACAAAACAGATCTCTGCCCTGGTAGAGTTTACAATTCTGAGGAGACAGACAATGAACCATAGGCCCACTAAGTGAGTAAATTATATAGTAGAAGAAATGAGTTACAAGGTAAGTGCTCTGAGGGAAAAGAAAAACAAAGCAGAATGATGGACCTCAGGATGCTGGGGTGGAGTGCATGTTATAAGTTTAAATAAGGTGGTCAGGGTAGGCTTCCTTGATAAGGCGACATTTGAGCACAGGCTCAAAGTAAGGAGAGGGGGAAATGTTCAGACATCTGAGAGAAGAGCATTAGGGTAAAGGACGGGAGTGTGCCTGGTGTGTTCAAGGAACAGTGAAGAGCCAGTGTGCCTGGAGCAGAGTCTGTGCACATGCCTGAGTATTTTTTTTATTTTTGTATTTTTCTGAAGCTGGAAACGGGGAGAGACAGTCAGACAGACTCCTGCATGCGCCCGACCGGGATCCACCCGGCACGCCCACCAGGGGCAACGCTCTGCCCACCAGGGGGCAATGCTCTGCCCCTCCGGGGCGTCGCTCTGCCGCGACCAGAGCCACTCTAGTGCCTGGGGAAGAGGCCAAGGAGCCATCCCCAGCGCCCGGGCCATCTTTGCTCCAATGGAGCCTTGGCTGCAGGAGGGGAAGAGAGAGACAGAGAGGAAGGAGGGAGAGGGGGTAGAGAAGCAAATGGGCGCTTCTCTTATGTGCCCTGGCCGGGAATCGAACCCGGGTCCCCCGCATGCCAGGCCGACGCTCTACTGCTGAGCCAACCGGCCAGGGCCACCTGAGTATTTTTGTTGGCTAAATTTCTAGCAGAAAAATTGTTGGGCCCGAGGAATTTGTTGGATCCCTTTTGAAACTTCCTCACTTTGAAGCTACAGGAGAAGACAGTGGATCTTTTTTTCTAAAAGAAAACGATTAAATGGTGAGAAAGTAAAACTGAAGTAGCTGCAGAAAGTACAAAGGGTAAAAAAAAAATGGCAGTTTCAGTGTACTTTAAAATCCTAGTGAGAATTATTAATGGGGAGATTCACTGAGCCCCACATCAACACCCCTCACCACCACCACTAGGGGACTGCTTTGATGGGTTGGTATGACTTGGAAGGTCCTTTGCCAGTTTCTTCCTGTTGCTCCCTTATCTACTTGGCAGGTCCCATCTTATTCTCTTGCCTGTGAAGTAAGCATGCATACCAGCACTTTTCAGTTTTCCTGGGCCCATCAGGGTCTGTCTTCCCACTCAGTTCCAATTCTTTTTCTAATGACATTTACTTTTTGACTGATTGCAAGGCAGAGATGCCCGGTGAGACACAGTTGTGAAAGAGAAAGCTTGTCCTCAGAGGTGCAAATGAATGCAGTGGCCATTTGGGGTAGGAGGCAATCACCACCCATTGGGGGTTAAGACATTCAGGCTAGAACTCAAGGATGACCATAACAAAGTAAAGCCTTGTATCCTTTATAAAAGCCAGGAGAAAGGCATTCCAGTCGGAGTGAGCAGTAGGAACAAAGTGTGGAACTACCTGAGTAGTGTGTGTGGGAAGGGGCAGGTACCAGACAGGAGGAAACCAGACTGGAAAAGTAGGTTGGGCCTGAATGCACACCAAGCAGACAGTATTTTGTAAGGAGTAGTATTAAGTCATCAAAGGACTTTTTTTACTGGGGGTGTGACAAGATGCAGTTGTATTTAGGAAGATGACTGGGACGAGGGTGAGGGTGAGGATGAGGGATGCTTTGAGAGGGTGGGGAATTAAACCAAGGAAACCAATTAGTTCACTGCAGCAACCATCCAGCCAGGAGATGTTGGAGACTTTCATTCAACCATTAAGCAAATATTTACTGAGTGCCTACTGTTTCTTCAGTATTATTCTAGACCCCAGGGATGTATCAGTGAACAAGACAAGCATCCCTACCATCAGGCTTACATTCTACCAAGAGACAGACCAATAAACAGTTTGTATATAGTGTGTTAGATGGTAATAAGTGATAGGAAAACGGAAATATAAAGGAAGGGATATAAGGATTATTGGGAGAAGATTACAGTTTTTAAAAGGGTGGCCTGGGAGGGAAGCCTTATTGAAGTGACATTTGAGAACCCAAAGGAGGTGGGTGAATGTGGGTACCAGCCGAGGAAAGGAGGAGGGTGGTTTGACAGTCACAGGAGATTGAATCAATAGGACTTAGAGACAATTAATGGGATGACAGAAGTGAGAGAAGAAAGAGTCAAAAAGGAGAGATTTTTATTCAGGTGACACAGGGCCACTATAGACTCCTGCATAGGCAGCGAGCGACTGCACAACCTGCCCAAGCGCATGTGGCAGCCTTGGGTGTCTGAGGATGTGATTCTGTTCAGTAAGAGCAAACCCACAGTTCAGCCCTCGCTGTTGCTCATGTCTGTCTCTCAGGTTAGGTTGTAAGCTTCCTAAGGTGGTGATTGGATCAACCACTGATACCTTCACATTAGCCAAACCAAGTACTGAGCACATGCTGGGTGCTCAGTAAATATCACTGTTAGAGGGTGCTGTCCATAACCCCAATCCTCCCACACCCGCTTGTAACCTTGGGGCCTCAGCTGTACTCATTCTGGAGGTCCCAGCACTGCCTCAGTGGCTGCCTTTCCTGATGGATGCCAGGAGGTTGGCCATTCTCAAGGGAGAAAGCTGGGGGTCCGTGGTGCGGCTGGGCATGGTCCCACGGAGGGTTTGGATAATGGGCTGAGCAAGCAGCCCGTGGCTCTGTCGACTCTTGAGGCCCATACTGGTGTGTGTGTGTGTGTGTACCTCAAGCTTACTCCTTAAATTCCTTCCTCATTCAATTCCTGATTGTCCATGATCTCTTAGTCACCAATGGGCGTTGTCTAGGGACACAGTGTGGCCTGCCCAGGGAGGGCATCTCTTATGCAGACAGTGCAGCAGCCACTGGGTGCTGTTGGCTTCAACCTCCCCACACCCCTTTTCCAGAGCTCAGTGTGCCTCTTTCTGTGCCCTACCTGGATGAGCCCCCAACTCCACTGCACTTCTACCGGGACTGGGTCTGCCCCAACAGGCCCTGCATCATCCGCAACGCCCTGAAGCACTGGCCAGCCCTCCAGAAGTGGTCTCTCCCCTACCTCAGGTGGTGGCTGCCCCCGCAGGATGTGGGCGGTGCGGGTGGCATCTGGGCGTGGACTGAATGTCCATTCTTCCAGAACCACAGTGGGCTCCACGGAGGTGAGTGTGGCCATAACCCCAGATGGCTATGCGGACGTTGTGAGAGGGGACCGCTTTGTGATGCCTGCTGAGCACCGCCTGCCCCTGAGCCACGTGCTGGACGTGCTGGAGGGCCGAGCCCAACACCCAGGAGTCCTCTATGTGCAGAAGCAGTGCTCCAACCTGCCCACCGAGCTGCCCCAGCTGCTGCCTGATCTGGAGCCCCATGTGCCCTGGGCCTCGGAGGCGCTGGGTGAGTGGAGGTGGGGGCCCTGCTTGCTTCTTCTCTCCCTTCCATGATGACTTGGCCCACGCTCTTGGCCCCACAGGGTCAGATGCTGTGCACTAATCGCTCAAGTCCCCAGGCCTGGACTGAAGTGAACTACTGAAGACTGGCTGCCCCTCACCCATGACCCACCTCTGCCTTTCTCCCTGTGACCACTCTGCTCCCACCCGTGTTCTGGCCCAGCATCACTGTAAGGTGTTTAATCCCAGCCTGGCTTTCAGGACGCCCTCTCCTAATTTACCCTCTTTCCTCTGACCTGCAGGAAAAATGCCTGATGCTGTGAACTTCTGGCTGGGGGAGGCGGCTGCAGTGACATCGTGTAGGTGTCAGGTGGGGGGGAGACCAAGAGTTGGAGGTTGGGCCTGGACCAAAGTTAGACTGTCTCTTCTCTAAGATTTCTTCTGGGATTCTGGGCTCGGACATAAGAGAGGACCTCCCCTGACAGCTCAGGTGGGGGAAAGTACCCATGGCATTGGGGGTGGAGGGCACTGTTTCTTCTAAGTCCTTAGAAAGCTTTCCAAAGGCAAGCTAGGTGAGGGGGTAAGCTCAGGAGAGCCCTTAGCTAGAATTCCCCTGTTGTGGAAATGAGCACAGGGCCTGGCAACTGTCAGTTCTCTGGAGGACAAAGATTGGAAATGCCTGAAGCCCACCAGACACCTTGGTATTCCCTTAAATCTGCTCTGACATTGCATGCTCTTATACCATAAACTGTCTTGGGGTGCAGGGGCCCCAACACGATTGTTTGCCTCCTCCTGTGCCCTGCCCTTTACAACCCTGCCCACCGGGCCTTCTTTGTGTTGGCAGTGCATAAGGACCACTATGAGAACCTCTACTGTGTGGTCTCGGGAGAGAAGTACTTCCTGCTCCATCCCCCCAGTGACCGGCCCTTCATCCCCTATGGTAGGGGACTTGGCCTGCAGGGACTCTGGAGAGCAGGCAGCTCGAGGTGGAGGGAGGGCAGCAAGGGCCCTGGGCAAGCTAGTGCCCCCGGCCTGGGGTGTGGACGCAGGGTTTCCACTGCACCAGGGCTCCCGACCTTGCCCTGGTACCCAAGGAATGAATAAACGGGGTGGCTGGCAAGCGGCAGTCCTCTTGAGGGTCCCCACACCTTTCTCCCTCTGGTTTCAGAGATATACACACCGGCAACCTACCAGCTAACTGAAGAGGGCTCCTTTACAATGGTGGATGAGGAGGCCATGGAGAAGGTGTCTGTCTGGTTCCAGGGCCCCAGGGAGGGGAAAGGGTAGGAACTTGGGCTCTGAGCAGCAGGCACAAAGGAGCTGGGGCAGTGGCACCTTGCTCTGAAAAATCCCTAAGCCTGCGCCTTCCAGTGCTGAGCAGGGCAGGACCCATGGTGTTTACCTTTGGAGGAGATAGAGTTGGAGGGCCTGAGGCTTCAGGCCTGTTCCCTGGCAGCCACTGTGTCCCCAGGTGCCCTGGATCCCGCTGGACCCACTGGCTCCAGATCTGGCTCAGTACCCCAGTTACAGTCAGGCCCAGGCTCTTCGCTGTACGGTGCGGGCTGGTGAGATGCTCTACCTGCCAGCCCTGTGGTTCCACCATGTCCAGCAGTCCCATGCCTGCATTGCTGGTGAGGAGCTGCCCAGTCACCCAGAGGCAGGCCCAGCAGGGAATGGGTCAGGGAGGGGAAGGGTCAGGAAAGCTGTAGGTTAGCAGGGGGACCCTCATGCTTAGGTCTCATTTTGCCTGCAGTGAATTTCTGGTACGACATGGAGTATGACCTCAAGTACAGTTACTTCCAGCTGCTCGACTCCCTCACTAAGGCCTCAGGCCTTGACTGATGGAGCCCTGGTGAACATTGCCGTGGACAACTCGCGGTCAATTCAAGAGGCAACTTGGAGTCAGAATGTGCTGGCTCCTGGTACAGCTCAGCTTGCAGTCTGCTTTGTAGGATCTCTGGAGGCTGTCTGGAGGACCAGGAGGGACCAGGCAGGTGTGGGTGTGGGCTCACACAGGTGAGGCAGCAGCCCGTACTGGAGGAGGAGTGGGTCTCCAGGTGTGGCACCACCTCTTACCTCCATGACCTTGGGTGAGTTAATGCCTTGGAGCATTGATATTTTCCTGTCTGCAAAATAGATAATGATGGTTCCTACCTCACAGGGTGTTGTGAGGCTTGGAGATGATATCTATAAGGACAGCATGGGGCTGGCCCGAGGGATTGTTCAATAAAAGATGGCTGTGAATCATGTGTGCTGAGACTTCCTCTCGAAATTGCCTTCTGTGGTCTGGTGAGGGCTGGGAGGTTCAGCTAAAAATTTCAGGGTGACTGTGATTGGGGGTGATCTCTGGGTCCAGGCCTGGGCCCGAGGAGCACTCTACTGCCCCTCTATTCGTGACAGCCATGGCAGCCCCTGTTGGCAAGCAGGCTGACCTCGTTCTCGCCATGGCCCTTTGGCACAGATCCCATTGATTTGGGGCCTGCAAAGCAATTTCTAGCTTTGTTGTTCAGCTCCAGGGTAGTTGGTGAGTCTGGTTCCTTGAGGGTCAGTCACCCTTGCTGCTTCTCCTACAAGCACAAGTAGGAGGGTACAGAAGCCCCTGTCCCTCTGGAGACTGTTCCCCTGTGGAAGGAGTGGGTCTCCGCACTGAGACCCTCCCTGCTCCACCAACCTGGCCCTGGGGATTGGAGAGCCCCCTTTCCCACATGCCGACCCAGAGGCCTCATCCCCTATCATCCAGCACCCAGCTCCACCCAGCCGGCTTTGAAGGGCTGTTTCATAGAACAGCCACGCCCTTGGCGGGTCAGGGTGGCCTGGGGCACTCCTCTCACATTGGCCAAGCACAAGCAAGACTGGGTATTCCTGTCGTACTGGCATTGGGAAGTTATGGAAGCCCTGCAATGGGGGAAATGGCTCTTCTGTTGCTGCTGTTCTGGGCCCACCACCTGCTTCCTGAAGGTGGCTCCTCCAAGCCTCACCTTCCAGTCTCTGCTCAGCCTCTGACAGCGAGCTCTCCCGGGGGCCCCCTCCTCTAGGTGAGACCTGAGAGAGCTGGGAGAGCAGGTCTGGGTGGGTGGGCAGAATGGGTGATGGCTGGAGAGAATGGGTCTTTGGGGGTGTTGGTCCCCCACCACAGGGATGGTCAGTGGTTTTGTACAAGTTTAAGGTACCTCATTTCCTGGATAAGTAGCTGATCTAGGAATGAGTGGCTTGGGTGGAGTGGAAGCAATTGGGAGGGGCCAGGGAGGAGCTTGGAGCCAGCTGGGACATCCCTGGCTCTGGATTAAAAAGCTGACAGTCCTTGGTTCTCCAGCCACTGCCTGTCATTCCTGGTTCCTGAGGACTCAGCCTCATGGCTCTGGTAAGACGGGGAACTGGGCCTCCACTCGGACCCCTGGTTCGCCCGGGGCCTGGTTAATGCTGTTTCTTAAAGGAACTATGGGCTTCTTAGACCAGGATGCTGAGCAGAAGCTTGGGATGAGGGACCATCCTGAGTTCCTCCTGCCCTAGGGATAGGCCCAGGTAGAGCTCCCTGGAGCCGTGGACCAGATAACTCAGGCTCCCAGCTGCTGTCCTGGGCCCCCAGAAGGAAGTGGCTGCTCCCGTGCTCCTTCTGACTCAGTGGTTTGGGGGAAGGGCGGCCAGGGCTGACACTGGTAGAGGAGCTTCCCCCGTTCTCTGGGTCCCATCAGTCAGGGCCAGAAGGCCAAAAGAAAGACCTGGTTGGCACAGCTTCCCCTGCCTTGGCAGCCTGCCAGGGCCCACATCCCCAGACCAGGGTTCTGGGTTTGGTTGGAGCTGCCGGAGGACCACTGTTAGCCTGACCTTGTAGGACCTGAAGGACTTGACAACCTGTGGGTGGTCTGACCTGGTAACTGCTGTCACTACCTTAGTAGAGAGCCCATTTCCAGAACTGTCCCCTAGCCAAGGGTGGAGAGTGTAGGGGCCAGGAGCAGCTCAGCCAGGGGCCCACAGCCAGGCGGAGCCCTGACATGCTTCTTCCCTGGGCCCCTGCTGCCCGGACCAGCCTCAAGGCTACTACCCATCAAGGGTGAGCTGGGGGTGTGGGACAAGGGAGACTGCCAGGAAGTGGAAGCAGGCTCCTGTGGGGACTGAGAGCCCAAGTCTGGAGCTAGCCTGGCCCAATCCTGGCCCTGACCGTGGGCAAATGACAAGTCTTTCTGCCTCAGTTTCCTGATGGAGTTGATCATAAGTGGTGTCCATGCATAGGGTGGTTGTGTGATTAAATTAGTTAATGTACAAAAAGATGACCCAGAGCATTGTATGAGTGTTGGCAGGCATCATCAGCAGGTATTGTAGCCTCCTTTCTTTTCTTTTTTAGCAAGAGAGATAGAGACGGAGAGAGGTACAGATAGGGACAGACAGAAAGGAAAAGAGATGAGAAGCATCAGTTCTTCGTTGTGGCACCTTAGTTGTTCATTGATTGCTTTCTCATATGTGCCTTGACTGTGGGGCTCCAGCCAAGAAGTGACCCCTTGCTCAAGCCAGCAACCTTAGGCTTCAAGCCAGCGACCATGGGGTCATGTCTGATTTCATGCTCAAGCCGGTGACCTTGGGGGTTGAACCTGAGTCCTCTGCAACCTAGTGTGAAGCTCTATCCACTGTGCCACCGCCTGGTCAGGCCGTAGCCTCCTTTCCATTCAGGCCTGTGGCTAGGCAGGGGTGGACCTTTTGGTTCAGAATTAGGCCTCCATGGGTCACTGCAGCCTCCCTTTAGACCTTTGACTCCTTTGGGTCTCTCTGCCAAGAACAAACCTGTCCCTTTCTCCTCTGCAGGCAAAGGTACATGGGACCTGCCTGCTCACCATTCGTGTCCTGCAGGCCCGTGGCCTGCCCTCCAAGGACCTAGGTAAGTGCTGGGTCCAGGGTGGGCAACAGTTTGCAGCTGCATTCAGATTGGGGCAGGGGAGGTGGGAAGAGGTATGAATAGGGCTGGGTGTGCAGGGGGCTCTTGGGTGGAAAGTCTCAGTCAGCGCTCTGCCTCTGCTCTTCTGCCTCCTGACCCATCCCCATTCCTTGGGTCTCTAGGTCTTCCATGGGTGACCGGGCTGGGAAGGGCTCTTGACAATCACCAAGTGCTTGTTCCTCCTTCCCACAGTGACCCCCTCTGATTGCTATGTGACTCTGTGGCTGCCTACGGCCTCCAGCCACAGGCTCCGGACACGCACAGTGAAGAACAGCAGAAACCCCATCTGGAATCAGAGCTTCCGCTTCCGAATCCACAGCCAGCTCAAGGTGGGCCAGGAATCAGCCCAGCCGTGCTGACTGTCCCTGTTCCTGCCGCTGTCCACTCCCAGTCCTCTGTCCTGCCCCACTCACCTCCCCTTTCTACCCCTCCTTCCTGCAGCCCCCTCACTCTGTTCCCCTTCCAGAACGTCCTACAACTGCAAGTCTTTGACCAGGACCTTCTGACCAGTGATGACCCCGTGCTGTCGGTGCTGTTTGACGTGGGGACTTTGCGGGTGGGGGAGTTCCGCCATGAGCGCTTCCCCCAGAGCCCTCAGGCAAGGCTGCTTCCTGGGCAGGGGGGGGCCTGTGCCCTGGGAGGGGGGATGCTTGGGTGAGCGGTTGAGTACATGGGGCCCTCTTCTCCAGTGAGTGGTCCAGGCTTTCCTGGCATCCCAGGGGCCTCTGTCAGCTGGTAGCTACAGAGGCAGAGGAGCCATCCCGTCCCCAACCCTCCTTTTTGACCCTTAAGCTAAGGGCAGCTTTCTCGGAGCAGTCCAGAGAAGGTGGACGGGGTAACCTGTTGATGGGCACTGGCTCTCCCCCCACTGGGGCCCCAGCTGGCACCTGGGTTGGAATCTGCGCATGCCTTCTCTGTCTCTCTCTTTCCTGCCCCGTCCCTGTCCTGGTCACTTCCCCTCCCCTCTCCTCCCCTCCCCTCCCCTACCTTACCCTACCCTTCCCTTCCCTCCCCTCCCCTCCCCTACCCTACCTTCCCCTACCCTTCCCTTCCCTACCCTCCCCTACCTACCCTTTCCTACCCTACTATCCCCTTCCCTCCCCTACCTTACCCTACCCTTCCCTTCCCTACCCTCCCTACCCTACCCTTTCCTACCCTACTCTCCCCTTCCCTCCCCTTTCCTCCGCTCCCCTCTCCTACCCTCCCCTACCTTCCCCTACCCTTCCCTACTCTCCCCTACCCTACCCTACCCTCTCCACTTTTTTTAAACCATCCTTTCCCCTCTGTCCCCTCTCCCTTTCTAACTTGCTTCTTTCTCTCTCCAGGGTGAGAAGCAGCTGGAAGTTGAATTTCGGCTGCAGAGTGTGTGAGTCAGGGGCCATGGGACAGTTCCCAGGTGAGGGTGCTTCTTTCTGGGAAGGACAGGGCCCAGCACACCCAGAGCCGACACCCTTCCCTGGGAGACAGCCAGGGATAAAGGAGGAATGCCCAGGCTTTGTTGGGGGATGAGCACCTCAGAACCTGGACTCCCACTTAGGGCCACTGGGGGTTCTTTCAGGACAGACGGTGCTGAGCAGCTCGTCAGCAACGGCATCCTGGTGGTGAGTCTAGGACCCCTCCCTCAAGCCATCTGCTTGTCCTCCTTCCCAAGCTTCAGGTCCACCATGGGGGTTGGGGGAGTAGCAGTGAGTTGGGGGACCCTGGGTTTTCAGTTCCTCAAGGTGATGCAACCCTGCCTGACCAGTGGTGGCGCAGTGCCTAGAGCACCAGCCTGGGACTCAGAGGACCCAGGTTTGAAACCCCGTGGTCGCTGGCTTGAGCATGGGGTCACTCGATCTGCTGTAGTTCCTGGGTCAAGGCACATATGAGAAAGCAGTCAATGAACAACTAAGGTGCCACAACAAAGAATTGATGCTTCTCATCTGTCCCTCCTATCCTTCTGTCCCTATCTGTCCCTGCCCTCCCCCTCTCGTGCGCATGCATGCTAAAAAAGGGGGGAGGAATGCCACCTCAAGCAAATGTTTGCTGACTCAGGCCAAGGTAATAAAGTGCTGAGGAGCAAGAGCCAGGGTGCTGGGAGGGTGGGGCCTCTTACAGGGGAAGGTCTATGTCTGAGGGGTTCTCTGAATGACTCAGGCCCGGGAGCTCTCCTGCTTGCATGTTCGACTGGAGGAGGCTGAGGGCCAGAAGGGTGAGTCCCTCACTGACCCCTGGGAGAACCCTCGGCCCTTGTCTTCCCCTTTGTGTGCAGATCCTCAGCACTCAGGCAGGAGCAGTGGTTGGGGGGGTGCAAGTTCATGCTGGGGCTCTTCTCCATCCTCAGAGGGGCTGTGGAGGGGACATTCCATGCCCCGGCCTCGTCCCGGGCCAGCCAGCCATCTCAGTGCGGGGAGGGACGTGCCCCCCCAGGCCCTTTAGGCAAGATGAGGGTCTCTGTGGGCCAAGATCCTATTCTCAGGCTCTCTGCTCTGGTTCCTGTGTTCAGGGTCAGAGGGCAAAATTCAGCTTGTGGTTCCTGGGTCCTGTGAGGGTCCACAGGAGGCCTTAGTGGGGACTGCCTCCTGCTTCCATTGCGTGGCCTGCTGGGAGCAAGAGCTGAGTATCCATCTGCAGGTAATGCACCATTTGCTCCCACGAGGGGCCTACAGATCCTTTCCCTTCCTTCCCTCAGCACCTCCTCCCAGACTGTCCCTCTGCTCACCTGGAGCCCCCCAGCACCCCCCTCACGCCCTGGCAGAGTCAGCACCCTGGGGGGAGTGTGGGGCGGGGCTGACGCTGGCCTCATGACCCCCTTCCCGCTGCTTCTCTGTCACTCCCTGGGCAGTTGGGGAAGTCCTTGCTGGAAAGGAAAGGTAGATTCTTAGCTCTTTCATCCCTCCTGCAGGATACCCCACAGGAGCAACTGAAGGTGCCCTTGAGGGCCCTGCCTCCTGGCCAAGTGGTGAGACTCGTCTTCCCTACGTCCCAGGTACTGGTCTCCAGAGGAAGAAAGCCAGATGCAAGGTCAGGGCTGGGCCCCAGGCTCTGAAGGAGTGGCCTGCTTCAGTTGAAACTTCTGTCTTTGGTCCAGATAAGTGCTGGACCAGGCTCGGCGGAGGGGTCCTCTGAGCATCCCTGCCTTCAGGTGTCAGGCCTGGCCCCTGTGGAGATGGCCAAGGGCCCAAGGGAGCATGGGGGCATCGTGGGGTATGGTGTGGGCTGTGTGGCCCACCTTTGTGACTGGAGCATTTATGGTTTTCAGGAGCCCCTGATGAAAGTGGAGCTGAAAAAGGAAGGGTAAGGGCTGGGCTGGGCCCTGGGGAAGGCCATGGGGAGAGCAGCCAGGGGCGGGGCCCAGTGGTCAGGCCCTCGGCCTGGAGGAGCGAAGGGCAGGGCAGCGTGGCTCCCAGCACAACACCTGGAATCTTTTCTTAGTTGCTCAGGGCTTTGCTCCCAGGGTGGCTCATGGTGTGTGGGGAGCCTTAGCAGATGGAGGCTCGTTTTAACATTTTACTTGCATTTCTGCTTTACTCGGAGGGGTGTTAGCCTAGCCCAGTGCCTGGCTCTTGGAAGGCACTTGATAAACATTTGGCTAGAAAAAACAGGTGGAAGGTGAGGAGAGTGGTTTGAGGCCCAGTGAGGGCAAGAAAACCAGGAGAGGAGAGGAATGGTGCATCTTCGGGTGGCATCTATTGTGGGGGAATTTAGCTGGTCGTCACAAAATGAGCAGTAGCTGGCCCCGGCCTTCCCCATGCCCGGAGGACTGGCTGCTCTCTACGGAGGGCGGGAGCGCTGGTTCCGTCCCTCTGTCATCACTGTCGGGTGCGTGAGGGTAGGAGTAGATCTGTGGTATTGGGTCCCACCCAGGCATGTCTGGACCTGGGACCCCAGAGGGGGCTCTTTAGTCACCAGTGTTGCTGGGTCTATGACTTGCTTTGTGGCATTTCCCAAGTGTGTTCCCTCATGGGTCTAGATTCATCCCCCACCCCTCCGCCCCATCCACATGTGTCACACTTCTGCCAGGACACAGGAGGAGGGCTGAGGGTTGGGGAGAGGAGAGAAGAGACGGCAGTGGGTTTTTCAGGGAGGCAGACTCAGCTTCCCTTCTCTGAAGAGGCTGGGAGCTGCCTGATGGGCCCTGCCTTTCCACCAGCCCCAAGGAGCTGGCTGTGCGGCTGGGCTGCGGGCCCTGTGCTGAGGAACAAGCCTTCCTGAGCAGGAGGAAGCAGGTGGTGGCCCAGGCCTTGAAGCAGGCCCTGCAGCTGGATGGAGACCTGCAGGACGATGAGGTCTGGGGACTGGCTGGAGGGGGCAGGCGCCCTTAGCCTTGCTTGGGTCCAGAGCCCGCTACTGAATGCTGGAACTGGTTGTTCACTAACCAAACCAGGGCTAGTGCCAAGCTGGGCTTGGACCCGCCTCCTCTCTTCCTGCCTCTGCTCGCTGCCCTTTCTCTGATGTTATCAGGAGCTTGATCACATTAAATTCAGAACACTGCATGAGACACTTGAAGCTTGCAAGCTACCCCACTGGACTAGCTTTCCTTCTTGTTGGTTCTTGATCCTTGGCCTGGTCCAGGTTATGAGACCAGACCTAGTCTGACCAATCAGTAAGACATACAACCTGAGGGCTGCCTGCTGGCCTGGGGCAGTCCCTGGAGGTTCAGATTAGCCTGGGAATCTCCTCAGGAGATGACCTGTCCTTGCAAGAGGCAGAGGGGTGGCACTATGGGAATTTTGTTTGTGTTTTTTTTTTTTTTAGCGAGAGAGTCTAGAGACAGACAGACACAGATAGGGACAGACAGAGAGAGAGAGATGAGAAGCGTCAATTCTTCATTGCAGCACCTTTGTTCATTGATTGCTTTCTCATATGTGCCTAGACTGGGGATGAAGGGTCTATAGCTGAGCCAGTGACCCCTTGCTCAAGCCAGCGACCTCAGGGTTTCAAACCTGGCTCCTCTGTGCTCTATCCACTGCACCACCGCCTGGTCAGGCAACCTGGTTGATTTTTGAGATGACCGTGTGGCTTTCAAAAGCAGTCACCAGACTACTCAGGTTAGAGGTGAGGAGACGAGTCCTGGAACTGGCCTGGTCCATTTTCCTTGGAGTTCTTAAAACCAGGCAAGCCTGACCGTCAAGAGGCTTCTCCTTCTCCTTCCCCTTCTCCTTCCCCTTCCCCTTCTCCTTCTTTCTCCTTCTCCTTCTCCTTCTCCTTCTCCTCCTCCTCCTCCTTCTCCTCCTCCTCCTCCTCCTTCTCTTTCTCCTTCCCCTTCTCCTCCTCTTCCTCCTCCTCCTCCTTCTCCTTCTCCTTCTCCTCCTTCTTTCTCCTTCTCCTTCTCCTTCTCCTCCTTCTTTCTCCTTCTCCTTCTCCTTCTTTCTCCTTCTCCTTCTCCTTCTCCTTCTCCTCCTTCTTTCTCCTTCTCCTTCTCCTTCTCCTTCTTTCTCCTTCTCCTTCTTTCTCCTTCTCCTTCTCCTTCTTTCTCCTTCTCCTTCTCCTTCTCCTTCTCCTCCTTCTTTCTCCTTCTCCTTCTCCTTCTTTCTCCTTCTCCTTCTCCTTCTCCTTCTCCTCCTTCTTTCTCCTTCTCCTTCTCCTTCTCCTTCTTTCTCCTTCTCCTTCTTTCTCCTTCTCCTTCTCCTTCTCCTTCTTTCTCCTTCTCCTTCTCCTTCTCCTCCTTCTTTCTCCTTCTCCTTCTCCTTCTCCTTCTTTCTCCTTCTCCTTCTCCTCCTTCTTTCTCCTCCTTCTCCTTCTCCTTCTCCTCCTCCTCCTCTTCCTCCTCCTCCTCCTCCTCCTCCTCCTCATTCTTCTTCTTCCTTCTTTCTTCTCCTTCTTTCTTCTTTTTTTTTAAGTCAGAGGAGAGGAGATAGACAGACTTCCACATGTGCCCTGACTTGGACCCATCAAGCACCCCTGTCTCCGGCCAGTGCTTGAGCTATTTTTAGCACCTAAGGCTGATGTGCTTGGACAACTCAAACTATCCTTAGCGCCCGGGGTGTATGCTCGAACCAGTTGAGCCACTGGCTGTGGGAGAGAAACCAATGGTTGCTTCCCTGTGTGCCCCAACCAGCCAGAGCCAAGAGGCTACTTCTGACTAATCAACAGGCCTGACTAGAACTGGTCCAAAGAGCCCCAAGTAGATTTTGAGCAGCCTTAGCTGTGGGTGAGCTGAGCGACCGCTTGGCTTACTACCTCCTCTTCCTGTGGCTCGTCCGCCCTGTCCTGAGGCCTCTCTGACCCTGGCTGTGCTCTCTTTCAGATCCCAGTGGTAGCTGTTATGGCCACTGGTGGTGGGATCCGGGCGATGACTTCACTGTATGGGCAGCTGGCTGGCCTGAGGGAGCTGGGCCTCTTGGATTGCATTTCCTATATAACAGGGGCCTCAGGGTCCACCTGGTAAGCTGGTGACAGGTTGTGTGTAGGCGCCTGGGGGTGGCTGGTTGGGTTGTGGCAGGGGTTGGGGTGGGTAAGGCTTTTGGGCATAAGCCTCTCCACCCAAATTGGACGGGCTGAGAGAATGCATGTGCCAAAGAGAAATATGCTCAGGGGACCCTTGGAAGGTGCCTGCCAGGCTGCTGTCCTAGAACAGAGCCCAAGGCGTGCGGTAGGGTCTTTGAGTGGTGGTCCCCCTGGCTTTGGCTTTGGCTTTTCCAGGGCATTGGCCAACCTCTATGAGGACCCAGAGTGGTCTCAGAAGGATCTGGCAGGGCCCACCGAGTTGCTGAAGACCCAAGTGACCAAGAGCAAGCTGGGTGTGCTGGCCCCCCGCCAGCTGCAGTGGTACCGGCAGGAGTTGGCCGAGCGTGCCCGCCTGGGCCACCCGACCTGCTTCACCAACCTGTGGGCCCTCATCAACGAGGCGCTGCTGCATGGTGAGGTGTGTGGGGGGGTGCAGTCTGGGTAGTGGAGGTGGGTGGCAAGGCCACAGGATGGTCCGGAGATGAGAGCAACCCTGGGTAGCAATGGGTGTGAAAGACCCCAGGTACCAGGAAGCCATGGCTTTAGGCTCAAATTATCTCTACCCCATGCCCCAGCCCCATGACCACAAACTCTCAGACCAGCGGGAGGCCCTGAGTCGTGGCCAGAATCCTCTGCCCATCTACTGTGCCCTCAACACCAAGGGGAAGAACCTGACCACCTTTGAGTTTGGAGGTGAGTAGCCTGGAGCTGAGACCCATGCTTTCCTGGCTAGTGGGGCAAGGGGTCAGTGGGCCTGTGTGTAGGAGGCGGGTGTTATACCCACTTCTGGACCAGGCCCCAGGCTTTCTAGAGACTGCCATTCAGGCTTTGGGATAGGGGCGAGAGCCTTAGGTCTTATGCCCACAGGGCCAGCAATAAGGCTGAGCCTCTAGGTCACCAGGCTGCCCTGACATAAAGTCTGTGGTGGGTGCATTGGTGCCGAAGGTCCTCAGGTCCTGGGCCCCGTGGTAAGGCCGTGTGGCCTCCTTACAGAGTGGTGCGAATTCTCCCCCTACGAGGTCGGCTTTCCCAAGTATGGGGCCTTCATCCCCTCCGAGCTCTTTGGCTCTGAGTTCTTCATGGGGCGCCTGACGAAGCGGCTTCCTGAGTCTCGCATCTGCTTCCTGGAAGGTGAGGGGGGTGGGAAGGCTGGAGAAGCTGGGGTATTAGGGAGAAGGGCCCTGGGAGAGATGGCGGGCCTTGACCTTCCTCATTCAGTCACTGAGATGTCTCCTGGTTTAGGATGGGCCTTGGGGAAGGGTCAGGTTGTGATGGGGTGAGGGGCTCTCTTCCCTGCGTGTCCCCTATCTCAGGTATCTGGAGCAATCTGTATGCAGCCAACCTCCAGGACAGCTTATACTGGGCCTCAGAACCCAGCCAGTTCTGGGACCGCTGGGCACAGCATCAGGCCAGCCTGGGTAGGTGCCTAGACTCCTTATTAGGATGTAGGGTGGCCGGTGGGCTGTGTTTGGGAGAAGGTGGACTCTCAGGCCTTTGAGAGTCCACAGAGGCTGGGACAAAGACCCAGGGGTACCCATTTCCTGAAAGACATCCTGCTTCCCTCTTGACTGCAGACAAGGAGCAGGCCCCCCTTCTGAAGACAGAAGAGCCTCCCACGGTGGCCGGCAGGATAGCTGAATTTTTCACTGACCTTCTGACACGGCGCCCACTTGCCCAAGCCTCCCACAATTTCCTGCATGGCCTCCATTTCCACAAGGACTATTTCCAACATCCTCACTTCTCCACCTGGAAAGGTATCTATCTGCTTTTCTCCTCATCTCAGCTCTCCGGTCTTCCCATGGCCGCCTGCGCCTGGGATCCTTGGCCTAGACACCCACACTCTGTCACCCCTCACCCCCAAGCCCTGTGAGTTCAGTTCCTCGGGCTGCTTGGAGCGAGAGCCCTTTTTCTCTCCTGTGTTGGAGAGCAGGGTCAGAGTCCCTTCCGCAGCAGCAGGGAGCTGGCATTAGGCCCAAGGGCTGGTGCACTGAGCACCTGTGACAGCTGCTTTTCCACCCCATCCTCCCAACCTTTCCAGCCACCAAACTGGACGGGCTCCCCAACCAGCTGACACCTTCAGAGCCCCACCTGTGTCTGCTGGATGTTGGCTACCTCATCAACACCAGCTGCCCACCCCTCCTGCAGCCCACACGGGACGTGGACCTCATCCTGTCACTGGATTACAACCTCCATGGCGCCTTTCAGGTGGGCTGCAGCAGGCTGGAGGCAGCGGGCAGCCCCAGGTCTGGCGTCCTGGCCGGTGTCTCCAGGGTGATCAGCTTTGGAGTCCAGTGTCTAGCTCACCTTTCCTTAAGGGCTGTCACAGTGACACCGCGTGAACGGGAAACTGAAGTCATAGAATCCACAACCAGGGAACCGTGTGTCAAAATGTATTTTATGCTTGGGTCCCCTTTGGTCCTGGCCCCCTGATTTGAGCCTCTGCTGGTCCAGGGAAGGGTTTACCTCCCAGTTGTGGAACTGGGGCCTTGTGAGCAGCCCGCTCTGCTGAGCCCGGTGGAGCTGCGGCGGGGGCTCTCAGGTTTGGAGCGCTTCCCCAAGTCTGGCCCACTCTGCTGGGCCCACTCGAGTCTGAGTTGGCCTCTGGGCACTAACTCCCACATGTGTTAGTGGACCTCCACGTTCAGTCAGCCTGCTGTTGGGGACCCTGGGGAGCCCGTGGGCCGCCCTCTGACGCCACTCCTGCCCACCCTGCAGCAGCTGCAGCTCCTCGGCCGGTTCTGCCAGGAGCAAGGGATCCCGTTCCCCCCCATCTCGCCCAGCCCCGAGGAGCAGTGCCAGCCTCGGGAGTGCCGCCTGTTCCTGGACACCGACTGCCCCGAAGCCCCTGCTGTGCTGCACTTCCCCCTGGTCAACGACTCCTTCCGGGAGCACTCGGCCCCTGGTGAGCCGCCGTCCCAGCCTCTGCCCCTCACCCTGCTGGTGCCCCAGGCCCCCCCGTCCCTTGTCCCACTTCTCTATCCTTTATGTCTCTGAAGGTGACCCCCAGCTCCCTCCACTTCCAGTGTCCCCACCCCCCACCCCGGTGCCCGGGCTGCACTCTCTCTCCACTAGGGGTCCGCCGGACAGCGGAGGAGCAGGAGGCTGGAGAGGTGAACCTGTCTTCATCCAACTCCCCCTACCACTACTCGAAGGTGACCTACAGCCAGGAGGACGTGGACAAGCTGCTGCACCTGACACATTACAACATCTGCAACAACCGGCAGCAGCTGCTGGAGGCCCTGCGTGAGGCCATGCGGCGGCGGAGACGGCACAGGCAGCACCGGCCCCAGTGATGGCGGCACGCGCCGGGCGCTCCCACCTGGCCTGCTGCCCCTGACTTTCTTTCAGGCTCACTCCCTGTCTCTCTGGCAGCTCTGGTTGAGTTGGGGCAGAAACCATCATTACCAGGGGTTCCAGGACCTCTGGGGGTGCAGATGGCCCCACTGGGGGCTCCACCACAGTGTGTACCCAGCACCCCCTAGATGTGGCACTGAAGCCACCAGTAAGCCTGCCACAGACAACTCTGGGTAGGTCGAGCCTTCTAAAAGGGCTGGAGCCTGGTCCCCGTGATGTGGGCAGGAGATGGCTTCCTTTTGAGCACAGAGAAGATTCAGAGATTGGGTATAAGCCAGGGGTAAAGATGGGGTGCCAGGAGCAGCACTGCCTATATTTGTGTACGGGTTAAGAGCCCCGTGACCTGTGTCTGTTCTTTGCTACCTGGAGTAGTTGTACGGCATAAAATAGAATGCTTTATATCTTACAGAGGCTCGTACAAATGTGGGGCATTGTCTGAGATTCTGTCATCGCTGCCGAGAAGGGACATGTTAGTCCAGGCTCTTGGATACCCAGGGCGAGGACTGGTGTAAGAAACAAAATGTCTCCCCTGCCACCCCATGAAACTGGCGAGTCAGCAGGGGCCTCCCCTGAAATGTGGGTCATCTGCTCCCAGCTCTTCTCCAGGCAGGAGGGAGGGACGGAGAGGGACGGAGGCTGCAGCCCTGGCTCTGCCCAGATGAGCAGACTTGCAGGCAGTGACCGCCAGCACCTGTCCTTACTTGGTCAGGGACCTTGGGGTGTGGCCAGGGAGTCAGTCAGGGCTGCTTCCTCTCCCACGACAGGGGTAGCCAGACCTGGGACCAGATGAGCTGAAGAAAGAGACTAGCGGGTAGCCTCCCGGGCTGTGGGCTGGGAGAGGGACTAGCGGGTAGCCTCCCGGGCTGTGGCCTGGGAGAGGGACTAGCGGGTAGCCTCCCCGGGCCGTGGGCTGGGAGAGGGACTAGCGGGTAGCCTCCCGGGCCGTGGGCTGGGAGAGAGACTAGCGGGTAGCCTCCCCGGGCCGTGGGCTGGGAGAGGGACTAGCGGGTAGCCTCCCCGGGCCGTGGGCTGGGAGAGGGACTAGCGGGTAGCCTCCCCGGGCCGTGGGCTGGGGGAGGGACTAGCGGGTAGCCTCCCCGGGCCGTGGGCTGGGGGAGTGACTAGCAGCATAGCCTCCCCGGGCCATGGGCTGGGGGAGGGACTAGCGGGTAGCCTCCCCGGGCCGTGGGCTGGGGGAGTGACTAGCAGCATAGCCTCCCCGGGCCGTGGGCTGGGGGAGGGACTAGCAGCATAGCCTCCCCGGGCCGTGGGCTGGGGGAGAGACTAGCAGCATAGCCTCCCCGGGCCGTGGGCTGGGGGAGAGACTAGCAGCATAGCCTCCCCGGGCCGTGGGCTGGGGGAGAGACTAGCAGCATAGCCTCCCCGGGCCGTGGGCTGGGGGAGAGACTAGCAGCATAGCCTCCCCGGGCTGTGGCCTGGGGGTGGGGTGGTGGTTCTGTCTCTTAACAAGTAATCTTTTTTCCTGCAGTCAGTAGGGCCCAGGTAACTGAGTCTTGTTCTGGTCCCCAAGGGGGTGTCCTCACTTGTAACCCTGAGCTTTGGTGGTACCTCAGGGTTCACTTCAGGGCCCAGACCTGTGGAGAGAACTGGGAAGCAGAGTGAATTCAGGGCCTAGGGACCCCAGATTCTTCTCCCCATACTTGTGCCCCAGGCTACTGGCTTCCCTGTCAACACCCTACCTCCTCCTAATGTTGATGAGGACAGCAGGCAGCTGCAGGAGTGACCCTGGTGTGTGAGCTGGATGGGAGATTACTGGGTCTCACTGCGTGTCTGCCCTGGCCCAGCGACTCAGTCCCTGCCCTGGGCATGTGGCTAGAGCCACAGAGTAGAAGAAATGGCTGTCTTGCTAGCCTTAGATACCACTGTGTCCAGGACAAAGCCATTCACTCAGCAAAACATCACCTGAATCATAAATTAGAACCTGTACCCTGTAGGAGTGTGAGTGGATCCTTTACCAGGGACCACAGTTACGGCTGCTGCCCGTTATGATGTGAGTGCTCCTCTGACATGAGGCCGTGTCTGTGGATCTCTGTCTAACTCTCTGGGTTTGTCTCTGTGTGTGACTTTGTGTGGGGGTCTTGGGGTCTATGGGTATGTGTTTGGGTGACATCCTGACTCCTGGTCTCTAGGACAGAAGGCCCCCCTTCTCCCTTGGAGCAGGGCTGAAGCAGGAGAGGAGGGAAGTAGAGAGCAGGGAGAGGTTAAGGGTGTGGGAGGGGTCTGGCTGTCCTGCAGACAGTGCTGTCTTGGAGAAGAGGAGAACAAGGAACAAGGGGGGTGTGGTCCCAGGTGGATAGAGCCAGGCGAGCTCTCTAGCATGTGCAAAGGTAGCCCAGGGGCCACTCAGCTTGGGTCTGGCCTGAGCAGGAAAGGTGCTGGGAACAGTGTGCAGTTTCCTCTGCAGGGCCAGTGTCTGCAGCAGTTCCAGCGCCGTGGGTGGCCATCGGCGCACGTGCATCTCCCTCAGCAAGGAGGGTGGGGACAGCCGTGGAATCCGGGGAAAGGGAGCCTCGTGACCCTGATTCTTCTGTCGCTGCTGAGAGTGAGCAGGGGTTTGCACCAGACACGGTAGGTGCTAGGGCTTTCTGTTTCTCATAGGTGGTCCAGGACCTCAAACTGGGATTTATTGCATTCACTAGCAGTGTAGGTCTGAGTGTCAGGACCTTGGCCTAAGAGGGCAGCAGCTGGGCTGGTCATGAGGCTCAGGATGCCCACCTGCACACCTGGGTGCCCTGCCTGAGTGGAGTGGCCATGCTGGGCACCTCCTCAGTGGCACACTCAGCCAGGAAGTCCAGAGGCCTGGCTCTGAGCTCTGGGCTTAGACTCAGCTGCAGAGCAAGGGAAGAACACTGGTCAGCCCCAGGTTAGACGCTCAGGCAGAGTCCCTGCAGGCTCCCACCTCTTGGCTGTGATCTAAATGTATCTCCCCCACCATTTCCCCCACCAAAATTCATGTTAGAATCCTATCCCCAAGGTGATAGTAGTAGGAAGAGGGAGGGGCTTTGGGAGGTGACTAGGTTATGAGACTAGAGGCCTTAGAAGAGAGACCCTGGGAGCACCCTCCCTCTTCTGCCTGGGAAGGCACAGTACAGAGGCACCACCTGCAACTGAAAGACAGCCTTCACCAGACACCCAGTTTGCCAGCACCTTGACCTTGGACTTTCCAGCCTCCAGAACTATGAGAAATAAATCTGTTGGGTATAACCTATCCAGTCTGCGGGTGTTTTTGTTACAGCAGCCCGAACAGACTAAGGCATTCCTGCTTCTGGAAATTCCCTGCATATCAAGCCTCGTGGGGGGGCGCACTGTGCAGGCCAAGCACCCCCAGTGCCTCCCACCTCCAGGAAGGCGAAATGCTGGCAGCCTAAGAAAGGCTCAGCCTGAAGGAGATAGTGAAGAAACTTGAGATTCCTTTGGGATTCTGGAATTACAGGCCCAGGGAGATCTCTGGGGGAACAAAGATCGTGTGAAGAACAGAGCCAGGAACCCAAAGCCTGGGAGGAGCAGGATCTCTGCTCTGCTGCTTGGCCTGCCACCCAGACAGCCATAGATCAAACTCTCTGCCTCCTGTGCAAGGACCCCTGACCCCAAGCTCGTGACTGCTCTTGGGAGGTTCTACCTGCTGGTCAGTGGGTCCCAGGGCCAGTGTCTCCCCTGCAGCCCTCACCTTAAGGAGGAAGTATGTATCCTGTTATGGCAGTGCCTTGGCCTCTCAAACTGGGCTCCCACCAGGTCAAGGGAGCCTGTGGAAGCCACATTCCGAGGGTCAGCATAGCCATCAGCTTTTCCCAGTGGTCCTCTGTCCTCTGTGTCCTCCAATCCCCACTGCCCAGTACCTCTGTTGCCATCCTTCCCCAATGGAATAGGCTGCCCCTGACCAAGATCCCAATATAGCTGTCCCAGCTGGGCTGTGGAGGGAAGGCAGTGAGGTTGGACCAACTGCACCAGGACCAAGTTTCCTCGGGAAACCAGGGAGCAACTTATAATGAAGCCAGAAGAGGAGGAAGAGCCCCATCCTCTACTCTACTTGGGTTGGTGCAAAAGCTGGGAAGAGACCCTATGAAGAAACTATGCTAAGAATGGAGGGCCAGGGGAGTTCACCAGAATCCACAATGCCAAGGGACCAGGCCCTGATGCCCCCCCTTGGACATCCCAAGCCCCTCTAGTGGTTCTGTGGAGGGGAGCCGCCCAGAGCAGGTGCCCCCTGGCATTTACCTGCTGCCCCCCAGGCCGGAGCTGCTGCTTAAGCTCCAAAGACCCCTCTATGGGGGGGCACCCTTCACATCCTGAAAACGCAACATGGGGCCCAGGAAAACATCAGGACCCGCACAGAGGAGGAGGGGGCTAGTTACGCACTCCTCCCCTACCTCCTCATTGTTGATAACCCCTGGCCCCTGGGCCTCAGGGCTGGTTTCAGGGTATGGCCCTGCCCCCCACAGCCCCACTGAGGTGCTGCTGCCCTGCTGCCTGCTCCGGAGAAGGGGATACACTGCCTGGCAGTGACACCTGGCTGCAAGTCCCTTGTCTCAGCCAGATGTGCTCTTGGCCACCAGCTTCTAAGGCCTGTCCTGGAGGGAGGTTAGCCCGCTGCCAACTCTTCTGGGTTTTAGCCCCTTCACCTGTTGCAGTAGCTTCTGTTCCCACTGGGAGAGGGCAGTAAGGAACCCTGGCTGGGACATGGGGGCTCCGAGCTCACCCTCTCCTTCCCACACCCCTCCCTCCCAGAGGGAGCCTGTGTCTTCAGATCAACAGTCTTTTCTCTCAGCCCAACCCGCCATGGCATCCAGCCCGCCAGGACATGGGTGCACACACTCTGAAGCTGTCAAGGGCAAGACTGGGGTTTCCTCAAGGGTCAGAGGTAGTCTCCGTGCCCTGGGGAGACCCCGACTTTCAGGCTGAGACAGGGACTGCTCCCACCACCGGCCTCAGGCCCCATCTCCTAGGCTTCCCCTGCCTCAGCCTCACTCCCCCCTGCCTTCCTCTGTAGTTGGACAAACTTATCCTCCTGGGCCACCAACAGCTTTTCTAAGTCCTGATGTCTGTGGAGCAACAGCTCTACATCCAATACCGAGTGCCAGGGCGGAGAAAGCCAGGGGGAGGGTCAGCCCCTGGGGAGGAGAAAGCCGGGTGAGGGCCAGCCCCTGGGGATGCCAGAGCTTGCTCCCTTCCCTCTGCAGCTGGCCTGGGTGCAGCGAGAGGAGCAGTCGGAGCTGCCCTGGACCGTAGCTGTTAGCACAGGGGGCAAGAGGGCAGAGCCTTGGCTCACCCTGCAGCTGGAGTCCAGTGGGAGGCCCTCCCAGAAGGCCAGCCAGGCCTGTCTGCTTCATCCCCTGCTGCAGTTTCTGCAGGCCCCAGCGTTCTTGTCAATGTTCCATGCAGGGCCCAGGCCTCCTCAAGGTTCTGCAGCTGCCCTTCCAGCTCCTGCAGACACTCTGTCACCTGAAGGGTAGGGGTGCTTCGGGTGGGCTGTTGAGCAGAGCCACCCAGGTGGGGCAGGATTGGAGTGCCCAGCAGAAGTGGGGGGGGGGCTGAGAGGCCCGGATCCTCTCTTTTCCATCCCTCTCTCTCCACCCCTAGCCTGGCCTTCCTCTCCCCGCGAGGGGTTCTGAGGCCTTCGGTAATCAGGCTCTGTGCCCAGCTTAACTCCAGGCCCACCACTGTGTTTGTACTTCCAGGGACATGAAGTGGACATTGTCTACCAGCTGCTGCCCCTCCTGCTGTACATCCTGGGTGTGAAGGCAGTGCTCCCTGATTTCTCGCCTCAGTTCCTCATGCTGCTCCAGGAGCCGCCGGGCCCCAGCCACATACATCCACAGCCAGCTCCTCTGTGGATAGCAGCGCCTGCTTCTCCTAAGCCCAGGCTCTGTGTGCATGCAGGGGCAGCCGGGAGTTGGGGGGGGGGCAGGGCAGGAGCTATGCAGAAGAAGGTAGAATCCAGTTTCCCTAAGAGCTGAAGTGGCTGAAGTGACCCCCCCACACTGCAGGGCAGAGCGGAACCAACAGCTGGGGCAGGATGCCACCTACAGCAGTTCCCGACAGCGTCCGAGGAAGGTGCGTCCCTGGGCAGCCTGCTCCCGCTGCTGGTTCTGCTTTTGGGCCTTCGCATCCAGGGTGGCCCAGGCCTCCTGCGCCTCGGCCAGCTGCTGGACCAGGCTTCCCTGAGCCACAGGTTGTAGCAGGCCTAATCAGCAGGACTTCATCAGCACCTCTGCCACCTTCTCTCCATAGCTGCCAATTCCCTCTGCAGCCAGAACGTATGAGCTGACCTCACTTGGTAGCCACCCTGCCGCATGATCCTTGTTCGGGGAGCGTCCAGTTCTCTCTGAGGAGTCCTGCTCTGCTTCCCACTCTCCCAGGCCATCTCTGCTGTGCTCCACAGCCTGGAAGAGCAACCCCTGGGCCAGGAGGGTCCTTGCCTCTCACCTCCGGGTACCCCTTATCCACCACCTTCAGGGAGTGGCTCAGACAGGAAGCCCACTTACCTCCAGGTGCCTGTGCTGCTGCTGCAGGGACTGCACCGATGACAGCCTGTGGTCACAGGCGTCTCTTGCCATCAGGGTGGCCTCTCCTGCATCTAGCCCCGGGGCTCAGCCACTGCCGGCTCAAAGCTATGCACCTCAGGGGCTGCAGCCACGCTCTGGGAGAGGAGGGAGGGCCTGCTCTGGGCTCAGCTTATTCCCAGCGTCCTTCCTCCCTGGAGTCATGGCAACTTGTTCATGACCACCATGCCCAGAAAATGTCCTAGACGTGGCAGCTGCTCAGTGAATGTGTGATCTTACTGGTAATGTGGTTGGGCCTCAGGGGACTTCTGTGGGGAGAGGGCCTTCAGGGCACAACTCAGGAGAGAGGCTGAGATGGAGGCTCTGAAGCGGGCGGGGATGGGTCCATGTGAGGAGGAGGTTGGTTTGGGGGCATCCATAGGGCCAAGAGGAGAAGGTCAGCTCAGGAGGCTGCTCCGGCTTAGACCCTCAGAGGCAGCATCTCTGGGCTGTGGGGTCTGCTGGCGGCTCAAGGAGCTGGGCTGCTTTTATAGAAACCACCAGCTGTGCTGAGAGCTAAGCTTGTGAGGGAACACCTGGCAAACAAATCCACCCGGAGCACTGAGCTGAGAAGAGTGAATGAACGAAGGAGCATCTGCCGCGTGACAGTGAACTCGTGCCCAGTAAGTGTGGTTAAAGAGAAGAGAGCAACAAGACATACATGTAAATAGAACTGAAGCCTGTGGTTAAGGGGCGTGGTGGGGGCTAGCAGTTGGCCAGACGTGCTGTCTGTTTCTCCGTGGAGGTGTGAGCTGCACTCGGAGGAAACACACAGGTGGAGAAGGCAGGAGGTGGAAGACTTCGAGACTCACAGTCTGCTTGGTGCTGGGAGCTAGAGGCAGGCAGACAGAGAGAGAGAGGAGAGAGAGAAAGAGCGAGAGAGATACAGAGACTGAGAGACAGAGACATACCCCCCCACACACACACACAAACACACACACACCTGGTGGGTCTGCCTGTCCCTGGCCCCCACAGAAAGCACAGATGGCCCTGCCCCTTGGCGACCCCTGGCCTGTGGCAGCTACCTGCATGCTGGCTTTTATGCCCTGTCTAGCCTCTCCCAAGTGGCTTTGATGCAACTCCTCTGCACTTGAATCTGGGGATGGCACCTGGGCGCTGCCCACTCCCGGTCGCCTGCCGGCTCTCTTAGGGCGGCACGTTGGCCTGCCCCGCACTCTGACTTCCTTTCTGAAAAGCATCAAACTTCTCTTCCAAGGCCTGCAAGTGTCCGGCAGCTCTGGGAGCTCAAAAGGGCTTGACAGTATCTGACAGTCCCAATGCCCCTCACCCCATGCTCTAGACCCAAAGGGTCTCCCAGAGCCCAGAGCCCCCCAATCCTGTTCTGCTCACCCCTTATTCCCCAGACACACACCTTTGCCTAGCTCAGCCTCAATTCACTTATGCCAGGTTCACTCAGGAGTGGGTCACCATGATGTCCTCAGGTCTTGTCCAGAGTCCTGAGACTCAGCAGTGGCCACCTTGCCGACCAACCAGGCATCGAGGAGCAGGGCCTCACGCTCCAGTTGGTAGAGCTGCAGCTGTTCCTGCAGGCCTTGCCCCTGCCATCCACTCTCTGCAATAGCCCCAAATGCACCTTCCTCACGACCTGCACCCAGGCCAGCAGCTTGGGGCTGTGGCACGAAGGAGAGCCCCACCAAAGCCCTTTCTGTCCACCCCGGACCAGCCTTGTGTGCCTCTGCAGGGGGTGCCCTCCCTGCTCTTCCCCAGACGGGCCTGGCTCCCACCCACCTTTCTGGGTTCTGCCTGCCTTCCCGATGGCTGATGGCTGCCGAAGTCTCTCGATGCACGAGCCGAACCCCTCCAGGCCTCTCCTGCTGGCCTCCAGCTGCCACATAGAAAGACCTATGTGGTCTCAGCACTCTGGCCCATGTCCTCAATGTCCAGGATATAGCTCCATTCAGCCAGCCAGGATTCTGCCGCCAGGAGTTGGGGTGACGCGGAACAGGACAGTTTTCCCAGAGTAATGCCCTTCTGAGAGGGGAGAAACCAGAAGAATGCAAGAGAAAGAGTCTGCAGGAATGACTGACTCAGCCAGTTAAAGATTATCCACATCCTATAGATCTCTAACTGATCTCCTGGAGACTCTTTTTTTTTTTTTCATTTTTCTGAAGCTGGAAACGGGGAGGCAGACAGACTCGCGCATGCGCACGACCGGGATCCACCCGGCATGCCCACCAGGGGGCGATATTCTGCCCCTTTGGGGCGTTGCTCTGTTGCATCCAGAGCCATTCTAGCGCCTGAGGCAGAGGCCACAGAGCCATCCCCAGCGCCCGGGCCATCTTTGCTCCAATGGAGCCTCGGCTGCAGGAGGGGAAGAGAGAGACAGAGAGGAAGGAGAGGGGGAGGGGTGGAGAAGCAGATGGGCACTTCTCCTGTGTGCCCTGGCTGGGAATTTAACCCGGGACTCCTGCACGCCAGGCCGACGCTCTACCGCTGAACCAACCGGCCAGGGCCTCCTGGAGACTCTTAAAACACAGGAATAACAGGATCTGTAAATAAATAGGACCAGAGGCCCGGAAACCTCTTCCCCCTTGCTGCCCTGCCGAAACTCCCCCACTTCACCTTGAGTCATGAGGTGCACGTAGGACCTCAGGCAAAGGAATCACGTGCTCCTTGCATGGACCCTGTAAAAGGTATATGAGATGTAAGAAATCTAACTTCAGGGAGCTCCTGCTTTGGTGCTACTAACTTCATGTGCTCCACCAGCTACTAATAAATTCCTCTTCCTCTGTTAAGTTGTATGGATGTCTATTCTCCTCCGTATGGATGGCATTTTCCTGCCACACTCCAGGGCTCCCCACTTAGGGTTCATGCTTTGGGATTGAGAACAGTGGTTCTTAGTCGGGCCACACCCTCAAATCAACTAAGGGCTTTAAAAATGCCCCATTCCTGGCTCTCACCCTGGAAAGATCCTAGTTTGGTCTGGAATGGAGCGTAAGTATCAACATTTCTGAGAGAATCATGGATTGAAAACCACTGGTTTAGAAGAAATAGCAAACCTGAACCCAACCCAGGGGAATTATGCAGCGGGAAATATGCAGAAGGGAGCCTGAGCGCAGGATAGCACCCGGTGAAGGTGACAAAGATGCACAGAGCTGGGAGACACACCGGGTCACCCTCCGGGGCTGCGTCCTCTCCGGGTTTTCTCACGCCCACTCCAGCCCTCTCTACGCCTCCCCACCTCACCCCTCACCTCTGGGTTTTCTCACGCCCACTCCAGCCCTCTCGATGCCTCCCCACCTCACCCCTCACCTCTGTCGGGAGCTGCTGGGTGTCCTGAGCTCCCCGCAGCTGCTGCCGCCTCTGCGAGGCCAGCCCACGGCGTTCTCCAGCAGCTGCACCTGCGCAGCCACGTCCGGGGCAGCAGAGTGCCCTGCCAGCCTGCCGCAGCTTATGCCCTGTGCCCACCACTACCTGGATCAGAGCCTTGTTGCTGCTCATCCCACTCGCCAGGTTCTGTGGAGTTGGGGAAGACGAAATGGGAATGCTATTGGCAACTATGCTGGAGACCCCAGGGTGATGCCAGAAGCCTCCTGGGACCCCACGGACTTGCCCCCAACAAATTCCCTGTCCTTGTGATTAACAAAGAATCGAGGTGCTCCAGAGCGCCCTGGAGGGTGAGCACTCAGTTGGCCACAGCTCCATTTCCTCGGTGGACTGGAGGCGTGGGCCCACACGTGGTGCTGCTCCTGCAGGCGCTGCGGGTGCTCAGGCTCCAGTCCCGGGTAGACACAAGGGCCAGCCTCTCCAGCACCCAGGTCATCTCCTCATCAGCATCCCTGAAGAACTGCAAGAGGAGGCTCGGGGCCTCAGGGCTGTCCTGTGCCCCCTCGGGGGCTCCCACAGGCTCTTGCATCTGCAGCAGTAGGCAGGCAGTGGGGCCAAGGAGCTGGGCATCATGGTCATCAGTGTTAGGGCCAAACATTGCTCCCTCATCTGTGCCCCTCCCCGAAGGCAGTGGAGGCAGCTGCCTTTCAAGTGGGCTTGCTCTTTCCTACCCTGGGCAAGGCAGCGGCCTTCCCACATAAAGACCTGTGCCTGCCTGGCTACTGTGGCCTCCAGTTCTCCTTGAGCCCCCAGGATCCCCCCGGGGCCACCCTGGTCCTGTCCCCCTATGGGGGCTCTCAGCTCGACCTCCACAGGCTCCAGCCAGCTCTCCAGTTCCTCCACTCTTCTCTGTAGATGCAGGGCCTGGGGCAGGATGGATGTGGGCATGAGAGGGAGAGGCCGGAGCCTCTCCCGCCTGCTCACAGCCCGCGGGGCCTCACCTCGCAGGCCCCCGGTAGGTTGGCTGCCTTTCTCTGGCAGTTGGCCTGCAGCTCGTCTCAGATATCTTCCGGCTCCTGCAAGTGCTCCTGGGTGGTCTCTGAGGCCAGGTGCCCCCCTCCCCACTGCCTCTGCCCCTCTGACAGCCACAACATGGACTGCTGGAGCTGGGCACTTGTGTCAGTGCCAACCACCAGCCCTACGCTTGCAATCTCTGTGTGCTGGCTGTGTGATCTTGGGCAAGTTCTTTAACCTTTCTGAACTCATTAGTCATATCCATTTCATTGAGATAATAATGGTTATTTTGTTTAAATGAGATAAAACATTTAACATAGTTCATAGGGCACTTTATATCAGAGGGAACCAACCTGGGTTCAGGGCCTACACTCTGTAGGTAAATTTAAAAGAAGCTACACTTTGACTCCAGGACTGCTGGCTATGTCCTGACTGTGTCTTCTAATACCTTTCTAAGGTAGTTTTAAAAGCCATCATGTCAAAAGATGACCTTTAACATAGTTGAAAAGCCCCTCTTTGGAGAGGGTGCCTGGGGAAGCTGCTGTTTCTCACTGCCCTTTGGTTCTCAGCGTGGTGCCTGCTCACTGACAGTACTTAGTGACCATCGGCTACCCACGGCTGTGGTTCAGAGCCACTGCCGGGCTGTGCAGTCGCCGCGTGCTCTGGCCGGCCAGGCTGCTGCACGGTCCCCAGCTGCGCCCCTGGGCCTGTCACCGTCTGCAGCCTTTGTTGTTGGTGCACACTTGTGTCCAGCTCAGCCTGGAGACTCCGCAACTGCGCCTGCAGCCTGGCTGGGTCCTGCCAGCCCTCTTCCAGGGCCACCAGGTTCTTCTCTCTAGCCGTGTGCCACCTGGATGCACAGGGAGGACCAGGCTCTGTTGCCTAGAGCTCTCCACTTCCCCTTCATTTCTGGGCTGCCCTGAGGAAGAGTGGCCCTCTCTGGGGGCAACTTCTTCCCACACAACCATTCCCCAGCCCGGTCGGCAGGAACCTTGTAGGAATCCTGCAGGCAAGTCTGTAGCTGCTGGAGCTCCTCCAGTTGGCGGTGGCGGTTATGGGCTCACTCCAGGAGTGCCTCTGTCCTGCCAGAAGGAGGGTCTCATGTGCTCACAGGTCTGTCTACGGGACCCGGAGCTGCGACGGGGGTGATTGCTCATGCACATCCCTGTGCGAATGGGTGCCCTGCCAGCCTAGGACAGCCTTTCTCGGGTGCCAGTGTACCCCGAATCTGGGGTTTTCCTTGAAATGGAGACACATTCTATCTTTCTTTCTCTTTCTTTCTTTCTTCTTTTTCTTTCTTTCTTTCTCTTTTTTTTTTTTTTTAGCAAGAGAGAGAGAGGCAGATAGACAGGGACAGACAGGCTGGAAGGGAGAGAAATGAGAAGCATCAGTTCTTCATTGTGGCACATTAGTTGTTCATTGATTGCTTTCTCATATGTGCCTTGACCAGGGGGGCTGCAGCAGAGTGAGTGACCCCTTGCTCAAGCCAGTGACCTTGGGCTCAAGCCAGTGACATTTGGGCTCAAGCCAGCGACTATGAGGTCATGTCTATGGTCCCATGCTCAAGCCAGGAACCCTGTGCTCAAGCTGGTAAACCTGCACTCAAGCTGGATGAGCCCACGCTCAAGCCAGTGATTTCAGGGTTTCAAACCTGTGTCCTCAGCATCCCAGTCCAATGCTCTATCCACTGCACTACCGCCTGGTCAGGTTCAGACTCCCCTCTTTCTTACTGTCTGTTGTGAGCTGAATTGTGTTCCCCTGCCCCCCAAAATACTTATGTTGAAGTCCTAATCCCCAATACCTGAGAATGTGACTTTATTTGGAGATAGGGCCTGTAAAGAGGTAATTAAGTTAAAATGAGATTATAGAGGGCAGGCCCTAATATGACATGACAGGTGTCCATGTAAGAAGAGATTAAGACACAGAAACACATACAAGGATGACTGTGAGAACACAGAGAGAGATGACAGCCATCTGTAAGCCAAGGACACCACCCCTGCTAACATCTTGGTCCAGGACTTTCAGCTTCCAGAACTGTGAGAAAATAAGTTTTAGTCGGCTAAGCCGTCCAGCCTGTGGTATTTTGTGATGGCAGCCTGAGCAGACTAGTACAGTGTCTGTACAACTTCTGTCGTGAGCTGCTATTAGTACGAATGTTTTGAGCAGGCGCCTCCAAAATCTATCTGTATGTGTGTGGTGTGTGCATGTATCTAAATATAGATTGATGTGTTTATGTAAGAACTTCCTTACCAGTGTATTAAGTATATACATTGCCATGTGTACAAAATAGAAATTAGATCAATAAAAATTAGGAAAAGAAGTTCTAGTCCGCCCCCTCACTCTGGGGTTCCCACCCACACCTCACATCCGCAGAATCTCCACACCGGTGTGTTACCTTTGTTTCCCTGCTGGGGTGCCAAAGGGTGGGGGCCGGGAGACGCAGAGAAGCTTCTGACACAAACACCCTACGGCAGTGCCAGAGCCTGGGAGGGGCGGGGGGCACAGTCCTGGGGGCAGTTGGGGCTGCCAGGCATGGTCTGAAGTGACTGGGCATAGGGGTTCTTGACACAGCCCAGCAAGCTAACCGTCTGCCATCTGTGTTAATCAAGGACCCCTCAGGGTTCCTAGCCAGGGGTCCTCTTGTAAGGAGGGGGGTGCTCACTGAGCCCCTGCCAGGACTCCAGCATAAGGAATCACAAACATTATGGGCTCTGGTGGGCTCTCTCAGGATAGAGACCCCCTGCCACTCTGGGTTCCAGCTGTAGGCCCAAATCTGCCTTGATCTAAATGTCTGAGGAGCTGGATGAGGCAGCTGAACCAGGTGGGCTTCTGTGAGAAAAAATACATGGAACCTGGTGTCTTGAAGCTGTATCAGTTTCAGTTAAATGAGCATAAAAAAAAATCTGTCAACCTGCCCGAGTGCCAGGTACCATGCTGAGACAGCAAGGCCACCTTTTCTATCCTCACACAGTCCTCAGAGGCAGGTATTGTTAGCCCTTTGTAGTAAACACCAGACTCCGGGAGAAACCTGCCCCAGTGCCCTTATGAATGGGCAACAAGGAACTCAGGGTGTCTGGCTCTGCAGGCCTGGTGCTTAACCACTGTGCTCTGCTACTGTCGTTCCATCAGGCTGTTTCTCACTCAGCTTCCCAGTATATATTTCTTGGTAAAACTCCCCCTGATCTCAGCCAAATGACCACGTGCTACTTGACATCCATAATGGGCCAACTCACTGCAGGGCCGGGAGTTGCGGGTCCCTGGCATCTGACTGCAGCCCTTGGAAAGGCTGGTGAGTGTGGGCCAAGAGACAGAAGGGCAGGAAGGGAAGAGCTGGATGCCCCATGCCCATGCCAGCCCACCCACAACTCCGCTCGCCCCAGAGCAAGGGGCCCCTGAGGAGCATGGCCTGGCACCGCCCAGGGCACGCTGGGTCTTGGGGCATCCAGCCCAGTGCAGGCTGCGGGCTGCAGCTTCCAGTGCGTTGGTCTTTTCTGCCTGTGCCTCCAGATCCGTGTGCTTCCACAGGAGGGTCTCCACATTTGCCAAGGGGACCTGGTGGGAGAAGAGAAGCTGATACTGCCCACGGGGATGCCCCCACCCCATCCCATGAGCTATCCTACCAAACATCGCTGTCATGGGGAGTGCTCTGCCCAAACAACCCCCTCAGCCCTCTCAGGGTTGTATCTGGCATTAAGACTACGATTGCCCTGGCTGGTTGGCTCAGTGGTAGAGCGTCGGCCTGGCGTGCAGAAGTCCCAGGTTCGATTCCTGGCCAGGGCACACAGGAGAAGCGCCCATCTGCTTCTCCACCCCTCCCCCTCTCCTTCCTCTCCGTCTCTCTCTTCCCCTCTTGCAGCCGAGGCTCCATTGGAGCAAAGATGGCCCAGGCGCTGGGGATGGCTCCTTGGCCTCTGCCCCAGGCGCTAGAGTGGCTCTGGTCGCAACAGAGCATCGCCCCTGGTGGGCGTGCCGGGTGGATCCCGGTCGGGCGCATGCGGGAGTCTGTCTGACTGTCTGTCCCCGTTTTCAGCTTCGGAAAAATACAAAATAAATAAATAAATAAATAAATAAATAAATAAATAAAAAGACTATGATTGCCAGCCAGTGAAGGTGCTGAGGGGTAAGGCTGAAGTGTCAGCATTTCCAGGGGAGGTGGAGCTTTTCACCTAACAAGACACCTTCCTCCACTGCACTCCCAGTCAGGCCACCTCAGCACAGGACGGGCTAGCCCCCAGTTGTTCTCTGAGGTTTCCGTGAGTCAGGCTCACCAAACACAGGGGTTGGGACACTGGTCGGAAAAGCAAACCTCTGGGTGTAAGGAAGTGAGGAGGGCAGAGGTGAGAAGAGTGGAGGGAAGAGGGCAAGAACGGGTCCAGGGCCACACACACGCACCCTCTACGCTCCCACGACATTCCCCGTGGGGCCTGGCCCAGGTGCGCCTGAACTGCGCACAGGGAAGAGCAAGTGACCGCCCGGTGACTGATGTGACTGAGGTGGGGAGACCCCTTGGTCCGGGGAGCTCAGGCGGCACTGGCTGGTTTGGTCCTCATGGTGCTCTGCAAACCCTTCCTCACTCTTGCTGTGCACCTGCTGCTAGACCCTCGCTGGCTGGGCAGACTTCCTGGCTGCAAGCCAACATTGCATCTGCTCCACAGAGCTCAGAAATCACTGTTGAGAAAGAAAAAGGCAAGAGGAAATGAGCAGAGGGTCCAGCGACTGCAGGTGCATGAACCGGTGGTGGCCCAGTGGAGAAACCAGGGACCTGGGGCCGGTTCAACAGAATGAGTCCACAGCAGGCAAGGCTTGTGGGCAAGCTGGGTGGTGAGTGGTAGGAAGAGGCCCTGGCATAGCAGCGTCTCTGGCTTTGGCTTTGACCAGGGGTGATGGGGTTAGTGCAGGCCCAGGGGGTAGGGGCAGGATGGCGGCTGCTGACCTGTAGCTTCAAAGCTGGTGCTCCTGCCAGGCCCCTTCCAGGCTGCTCAGCTCCTGCTCTAAGCCAGCCAGGGCCTGTATGTTGGGGGTAGACAGGTGCCCAGCTGCAAGCAGTCGCCTCTCTGTGCTCCGGGCCAAGCTTACGCTGTCTGTTCGGGAGTCCGGCTCACCCTGTAACAGGGCTGGACTCAGATACCAGAGGCTGAGGCATTCAGGGCTGGCGGAGGCCCAGTGGAAAGGAGGAGAGGTGGGGAGAGAGCTGAGGGAGTGGGATGGAAGAGGAGAAAAGCAGAGGCAGGTGACAGAGAAAGGACCCAGGAGAAAGCTGGGATTACAGTAAGGGAGAAGAGACACGGGGAGATGTCAGGGGAAGCCCAGGTCCCAGCCGCCCATCTTTCACTCCTGGTGTTCCGTTAACGTGCGCGGGGCCTCCGCAGCACCGCGGGGAGCATTCAGGCATCCATCTCAGGCCGCAGCCTCTGGGCCCAGACCTGCAGCTCCTGCAGCATCTCCCGCAGTTTCCGAGCTTGGTGCGAGGCATCCAGGTGCTCCCTCCTGCCCACAGAGTCTCTGAGGCCCTTCCCCCTGTGCCCCCCACCCCGCTGCCTTCTGTTCCTGAATCCCCTCAGCCAAAGAAGGTCAGGGCTGGGGAACGGATGGGGTGACCACACAGATGGTTATTTGAGGGATGGAGAAAGATTCTTAGAGGAAAACTGGGGCCAGAGGTGTGATTAGGTGCCAAAGAACTGCAAAAATTAATAGTAGTATTTTAAAAGGAAGAGTCAGACCCCCTAACTCCTCCTTTCTGAAAAGAAAAAAAAACCCCAGAGAAAGAGATTAAAGGGGCAAAAGTTAGTAACTAATCATAGTTTAACTATAGTTCTCTGGAAGGACTAAGGCCACTTGCTAGACAGCAAAGAAGACGACGGTTATCTGAAAACTTCCTCTTCCCCTTCAATAGGATCCTTTAGGAGACAGTGTTTACATATCCTACACTGATTCCAGCTCTTCCTCCCCTCCTGGAGTCCTGAGAGTGACACATACCTCTAGACCAGCGGTTCTCAACCTGTGGGTCGCGACCCCTGTGTTTTGGTCATTCGACCCCCGCTGGGGTCGCGACCCACAGGTTGAGAACCGCTGCTCTAGACAGAGGGATCACGAGGCCACTCCCCTTGCCTGAAAAACCTGCATTCTGGAACATTTCATATGCTTTCTAATAATCATCCCTTTTGAAATCCTTTATATGTATAAACTTTTAAAACTAAAGCTAGGCTCAATACTTTTAGCAAAGGTAATCTCCTATTTCCTTATTCTTTTTTGTGTATGTGGCAGAGACAGAGAGAGTCAGAGAGAGGGACAGATAGGGACAGATAGACAGGAAGGGAGAGAGATGAGAAACATCAATTCTTCCTTGCGGTTCCTTAGTTGTTCATTGATGGCTTTCTCATATGTGCCTTGACCGGGGTACTACAGCAGACCGAGACCCCTTGCTCGAGCCAACGACCTTGGGTCCAAGCTGGTGAGCCTTGCTCAAACCCAATGAGCCCATGCTCAAGCTGGCAAGGACCTCGGGGTCTGGAACCCTGGTCTTCTGCGTCCCAGTCCGACGCTCTATCCACTGCGCCACCGACTGGTCAGGCCCTATTTCCTTATTCTAAGCTAAAACTTTTCACTGTTGTGGCAACGACCCTAGAAGATTTGGGAATGTCTTTGATATGTAAAATGACATATATCATTATTGTGTTACCTTGTAAGTTTTGATATGTAGGAATGTTTTTTTCCTTTTAATAGATCTATAGATAAATGTTATAAGCTTGTTAATAATTGACTATTGTGTCATCTTCCCCCCTCCTTTTCCCCCAACCTGTATGTGATCAAGTCTATATAACTAGCCTCAGAGCTATATTCGAGGCTGCACGATTTGGGTTATCTATACCCCATGTAGGTCCTATATAGCCAGCTTATTAATAAAAACCTTCTAAAATTTTTTCTGTATCCTGCCTTGGTGTCTCTACCTAACCTGCGGAATTAAGGTAATATACTTCATAACAAAGGGAAGTATGGGGACTGAGGGCTGGGTCAGCAGGGTAGTAAGGATCACACCACTCCTGGGCCCCGCGCTGGAGCTGCAGCCCACTGGCCACCATCTCCTGCTGCTTGCAGCTGAGGCTGTGGGCTGCCTGGGGCTTTCTCTGGCAGAAGCAGCCCACCTCATGCTCTAGGGGCTGTGGGGGAAGCAGGGCCAAGGGCCAGGGCCAGGAGGGAGGTTTTACTCAGGGGAGCTGGAGTAGTAACAGCTGAGCGGACCTGGCTGGCTCTCGGGGTTCTGAGCCCCCTTGTCTTCTGCATGCCTCCCCAGCATCCCGCAGAGGGGGTGCCCTGGGTCCACCTCCACGCCCTGCCGCACACCTCCACCCGGCCCGGAAGAGGCCCGTTTCCTGCTTCAACTTCTCCAGTTTCCACAGCAGCCTCTGCGCGCTCTCCAAATCTTTCCTGTAGTCTGGGGCCTGGACCAGAGCGGGCTGGGTAGGAGAGAAGATAGATGGGCTTTGCCTTTCTCCAGCTCCTCCCTCCCTGCAGAGGGATGCCTGGGGGCAGGTTTCTGTGTAGAAAGCACCCAGTGTGATTCCTCTCCCGTGCCCTCCGTGGGGCTGGAGCAGGGTGCTGGCCCCGGCCTGAGGCCCCTTCCTTCTGTGAAGGAGGCAGGTCCCAAGCGGAGACCGGGGGTGGGGATTTGCTCTGAGGCAGTGACTGCTCGCTGTGAGGGGTTTCCACATACATGGTCTCATTTGACCCTCACTCCTTCGGGGGGCGTGGACATGGACAGCCAGGTCTGGCTGGGATGGGAATCACAGGTGACAGGAGGATGGTTCACATGGGGCTTCTCTGGCTGCCGACCACTCCTTCACTTCTGCCACTGCCAGCGTTTGGCCCAAGTCTCTCTGCGGCGCTGACGTAGTCCTGGGGCAAACATCCCATGGATTCTGAGCTTGCTCAGGGACAACAGAGGAGACACTGGGGTGGGGGACCTGGCCTCTGGGCTCACGGTGCTTCTGGGGGTAAAAAGATCCAGGTGGGTTAGCCTCCAAGACTGAACTTGGGGCTTCTATAGTCCAGAGGTGATCCCGAGAGCCCCTGGTGGACCCCTGACAGACTCTTTTTTTTTTTTAAATGACTAGGGTCATTTGTTTTTTTTGTTGTTGTTGTTTTTTTATTTATTCATTTTAGAGAGGAGAGGGAGAGACAGAGGGATAGAGAAAGAGGAGAGACATAGAGAGAGAAGGGGGAGGAGCTGGAAGCATCAACTCCCATATGTGCCTTGACCAGGAAAGCCCAGGGTTTTGAACCGGCGACCTCAGCATTTCTAGGTCAACGCTTTATCCACTGCGCCACCACAGGTCAGACCCCTGACAGACTCTTGGTGGGACCCTCAGGTACCTCAGCTGAAGAGGAGAGGTGGGTGAGGGCAGAACCTGCAGCTGGCCACACTCCCCTCTGGGCTGCCTTTGCTCTTTGACCACTTACTTTCCCCCTGATCCACTCAGTGATGGCGTCCAGCTCACAGGACAATGTGTGTATCTTCAAGCTGCCTCTGGTACTTGAGCAGGTTGCCATGGAAACTGTGCCACTTGGCAGAGAAGATGTGAGGGTGAGTCTGAGGTGGCCCTCCAGTCCCCTCTCCTGCCCCACTGCTTCCCTATCTTGGGACAGGCTGCTGACGAGCTGGTGTTGCTGCTGGCAGATGGTCTTGACTTGTTCGGGGTCCCAGTTCTTGAGGGGCAGTGACAAGTCGTTGATGCTCCTGATGTGTGTGCCATCCACTGAGTCCTGCGGTGGGTGCAGGGTGAGTGCACTGGCACCACCCACTCTGAGACCCTTGCTTGTATGAAGGTCTACTTGGGCCCAAGAGAGCGGGAGGAGCAGCTTGTCTGGGGAGTGGAGGCAGCTGCTTCCTTTGCTGTGGCATCACATCCCATCCTGTCCCGGTTCAACGAGCAGATTCTAGGAGCCTGCAGCCTCAGAGTCACCTCTAAGGCTAGAAGTGTGCCCCCGAGTCAGGATCAGACAGAAGGCGGTGGGTGGGTATGCACTGATGAACAGAAGCTTTTAAAGTTTAAAGGTGGCTTGTTGGGATAAGAAAAGCAAAGTGAGGGGTGGAATAAAATGATGAGTGTGGGCCTCGTGGGGTTGGGTGTCCCCACTCTGGAGAGTCACTGGACTGAGGCTGCTAGGCACCAGGTGGGACTTACAGGTACACGGGGAGGAGTCCCCGACAGTGGGCGGGATTGCAGGCTTCCTGCCCCTAGTAAAAGCACCTTGTATTTGTAGAGCATGTTAAATTTCCAAAGCACTTCCTTATGAAGTATCTCAGATGAGATGGGCAGGGAAAGGGGTTTTCTCCTTTTACAGATGCCAGAGCAGAGCTCAGAGATTAATGCAGCTACACTGTGGCCGAGCCAGGATTCAGGCCCAGCTCCCTTCTGAGTCTAGTGCTCTTTCTGCTACAGCATCTGGTACAGCGGCCGTGAAATCCCACCATTAGCAAAGGGTACCTTAGCTTGGGGTTATGCAGCCTTTTAAAAAATCATATATACTTACATTAGGGGGATGAGGTACACATTTGGTCTCTAACACCTGATTGTGAATATATCTTTCCAAGTGCTTTTCTCTATTCTATATAAGAGAAATAGATGTGGGTGGTGACAAGAGGAGGAGATGCTGAGATGCTGAGAGTTGGTTACTGATTTTCCACTACATCCAGGCATATGGGCATTCTTGCATTCTTTACTTTCAATTTTGAAATAATTATAGATGCATGAGAGATTGCAAAAGTGGTATAGAAAAATTCCATTGCTCTTGCCTCGGCTTTCCCTGATCAGTAACATCTTACATATCTACAGTACAATATGGAAACCAGGAAACTGGCATTGGTTTAACTATTAACTAGACTACAGATTTCACTCAGAGTTCATCAGTTTCTACATGTGCTCATCTGTGTGTAGGTGGTATAGTGTTATGTAGTTTTGTTACGTGCACCTATTTGTGTAACCACCACCACACACATATGCTCTCTGACCTAAGAGTAAGTGTTATCCCCATTTTAAAGACGAAGAACTAACGAATGCTCAGTGAGATAGGAGAGCCTGCCTAAGCACATACAGGTAGTCAGTGCGGAGGTGACACTTGAGCCCATGCCTGGCTCCAGAGCCCACGCTCGGTCAGTGCTCTGAGCTGTATTTCCCAATGAGGGATGTGTAGGCTGAGCTCTCCCCTGCAGGACCCCAGCCCAGACCCCCCGGAACTCCCGGAGCTGTTTGAGGAGCTGCGGGCAATGCTCCAGGTTCTGTCCCAGATGCTCACCACCACCTCCTGTGGAGGCCAAGGATCCAGGGGCAGCACTCTGAGCACCAGCCTTGGTGCTCCCAGCCCCCTGGCACCCAGCTGCTAGGGCTCCCTCCTGTCAGGGAACCAGGGGGCTACAGGCCTGGGGCTCCCCCATTTCTTAGCCACACGGCCTCACCCCCAGCTCTGCCCCTGCCCAGCTGTGTCTCACCGTGTCCTGGATCCAAGCTTCACAAAAGTCCACCCTCTGCAGGAACTCCAGGTTCTGCCTCAGCTTCTCCCAGTGTCCCCACAACGCCAGCAGCCTCTGGGAGACCTCCGCCCGAGGGTGGCTCTGTGCCAGGAGACTCTCATCCTCCTGGAGAAGTAAGGGACACCAGAAGATGCTGCCTGGCAACCTTCCTACTGCTTTTCTGCCATCACAGGACCCCTCGCCTTTCTGGTTTGCCATCTGGAGTCCCACTTTGGGGCAGGTCTGGGCTGAGGGCCTGGCTGTTACCTTGCCAACAGAAATGATGGCCTCCTCATGGGCCTGGACCTCAGCTTGGAAGGCCTGGTGCTTCTGCAGCTAACCTCAATGTCTCTTTCAGATCCCCAGGAAGAAGCAGCTCTCCCAGTGGCTGAACCTGATCCTGGATCCAGTCCGCAGACTGGTGGGCATGGTGACATGAACCCCATGGTGCTGATACTGCTTCTGTCCACAGAGACATCTGCCCACCTACCTCCAGTTGTGCCCGGTAGCTGACTGCTGGCTCCAAGGCTGGGATTGGGCAGAGCCTGGTAAATGAACCAATGATTCTAGCCCAGGAAGACATGTCCCAGTCCACACTGGACTCCCAGCCACAGAAAGGGAGCTTGGGTGGTAGTTATGCTGGAGATGGGGCTTGCCTACTCCCTGGACTGCTCTGCTCTCTTCGTCCTGGCCCTGCAAGAGCCGAGGATGCAGTAGGATTTGCACAAAGGGTCTTTGAATGAAATATTCTGGGCTTTAGCATGGCCTTTGAGAAAGCCACTCAACTCTCTAAACCCCAGTGTCCTCATTACAGGGTTGGGGTGGAGGCTGAATGAGCCCAGGAAGGTCAATGTCATCTGTAAACTGTAAAATGTGGCCCAAATAGAAGGCACTGGGTCGGGGTGGCCCTCTGACCTGGGTCATGGCCCTGGTGAAGCCAGCTGTCAGGAGGGAGGTGTGCAGGGCCTGTCTCTGGGTCTCAGCCGGTTCCTTCATGTGAGCCTAAGGCTCCAGCACTGTAGGGCGCAGGCTCTGAACCCTGGGGCCCTGGAGCGTCTGCTGGTTCACACAGGGCTGCCTCCTGTGGAGCGAGGGGCACAGCCTGCCCCCCTGGTACCCCCCCCCCCACTGGTGAGGTGGCAGCAGGGGCCAGCCCACAGGGAAGCCCTCACCTCAAGCCTGTGCAGCCCAGGGCTGACCTAGGGCTGGCTGATCCTCCCAGCAAGCCAGGACCCAGTGACCACACGATATGGGGCCAAGTGAACTCCTTGTCCCTGCACTGTGGCCCACCCCATCCAGGGCCCCCTTCGTTTTTTTTTTTTTTTTTTTTTCTTTTTCAGAGACAGAGAGAGTCATAGAAAGGGACAGACAGGGACAGACAGACAGGAAGGGAGAGAGATGAGAAACATCAATTCTTTGTTGCAGCTCCTTAGTTGTTCATTGATTGCTTTCCCATATGTGCCTTGACTGGGATGCAAAAGCAGACCGAGTGACCCCCTTGCTCGAGCCAGCGATCTTGGGTCCAAGCTGGTGAGCTTGGCTCAAACCAGATGAGCTCGCGCTCAAGCTGGTGACCTCGGGGTCTCGAACCTGGGTCCTCCACATCCCAGTCCGATGCTCTATCCACTGCGCCACCGCCTGGCCAGGCCAAGGCCCCCTTCTTGAGTCACATGTTCACCTCTGCTCAGTCAGCCCCAGTCATGTGCCCCTAGCCCCACAGGCCACCCCCCACATCAGCATTGCCTCTGGCTACTCACCAAGTACCCTGTGTCCTCCAAAGTTCCCAGGCTCTCCCCTTCTCCCCAACCTGATCAAGCCCAGGACTCCCTGAGCCCATTACCATCTCATCCTGGGCAGTCAGCACCTTCTGGAAGATCTCGTGCTTGCGGGTCAACTGCTCCACCTCTTCCACCAAGCTCCCCAGGGCACTGGTTTTCAGGGAGACCTGGATCAGAGGCCATCAGGGACTGTCCAGAAAATCAGCTCCCTCACCTGTTTGCAGCCATCTGTGCCAAGGTGGTGCACCGCCTTTGTGCTCCGTGTCAAGGAAAAAGCCAGAGCCCCAGGAAGCAAGAGAGTGAGTAAGAGAGGCGGAAACCGTAAGAAGAGGGAGCAGGAAGACGTGTGTTGTGTGGTGAGGGCACTGCCTCCTGGGCAATGAGCATCTCATCCAGGTGGCCACGCTTCTTAAGGAAGAGCTGCTCCTGGCGCATGGCTTGCAGCGTCTCTTGCTTCTGCTCCCAGGCCTGGAACACCTCCTCTCGCCTGTCCTGCAGGGCTTGCAGCCCTTCCTGGACTGGGGACAGGCACGTGGGAGCCTGTACTGGTGCAGCCGCATGGATGAGAGGAAAGTGGGTCCTGAGGGAAGCCTTGGAGGGGAGGCTGGTGTGGCATGGCAGAGCCCAAGGTCAGGCTCAGGCTAGGTCAGGGGAGCCTGGGGAAACCAGAAAAGAGGGCTCAGTCTACTGCCATACCACCCTGAACGTGCCCGATCTCATCAGAAAAGAGGGCCCACCTCCCTGATGGGTGTTCCTGCAGCCAGAAGTGCCTGCTGGCCCAGTTGGACAGCCCACTGGTATAGCTCCTCCTGGGCTTCTAGCTCTGCTCGAAACTGCTACGGACACTGAGCTTTGTTGGGCCACTGCTGGCCTCCTGGGAGCTCTCCTCTGCCTGCAGCTCCTGCCACACACCGTCCGCCCAGGATGTGTAGTTTCGTACCTGGATCCCAGGGAGATGGAAGGAGAGAGCTGGGTGAGGGCTGGCTGGGCATCAGAGAACCAGGCTTTAGACACAACTATAGCTCACCTGGGTCCACTCCCATATCTCAGCGGCCTGCGCTGTCCCAGGCCCAGTCTCAGGTGAGGCTCAGGGCCCTTTGTTCCCTGGTCCTCCATTGTCATCCAACCAAGTCCTCCCAGAGTCCCTGAACCTCCTCGTCACCCTTACCAAGGCTCATCTCCACCCTCTCCTTTTGCTGCCTGTCTTATTTTATTTATTTTTTCTTTAAATTTTTAAAAATTCGCCTGACCTGTGGTGGCGCAGTGGATAAAGTGTCGACCTGGAAACGCTGAGGTCGCCGGTTCGAAACCCTGGGCTTGCCTGGTCAAGGCACATATGGGAGTTGATGCTTCCAGCTCCTCCCCCCTTCTCTCTGTCTCTCCTCTCTCTCTCTCTCTGTCTGTCTCTCCCTCTCCTCTCTAAAATGAATAAATAAAAAATAAAAAAAAAAAAGTGGCCCCTGAGCCACTTTTAAGAAAAAAAAAAAAAAAAAAAATTTTAAAAATTCATTGTGTTAACATGTTTTCACGTGTCCCACTCGATATATACCCTCAACCCCCCGGATCGCACTGCCCATGCCCCTGGGCCGCCTGTTTCAGCAGACCCTTCTCCTCCGTCTCCTAGGCCGCCTGTCCCTCCAGGACCGAGGCCTTCTTTGCCTCATGAGGGCTTCTCTGGCCCCTTGACTCCTCGCTGCTCACCTTGTCTTCTAGATTTCCGATTTAAGACGAACTATCTTCTGTTGATGTGTGTATGAACAGTGTTAGAGCTGGAGGGCCTGATCCAGGTGTGGATATCTCACTGCCCAGATATAGAAGGGGAGATCGCATCGGCGTGTGAATGAGATCTGTAAACTCTGGGTATGCACAACTGGGCTAACAACCTAGGGCCAGGTGCCTGGTTCAAGCCCACCCTGCTTGAAGGTGGTACAACTGGATCCCTAAACTCAAGCTTTTTTGTAGTGTCTTAGTTTGGGCTTTCTGGTCGAGCAGGCACTGGGACCTGAGGACTTCTGGGACATCCCACGCCAGGGCCCACTGTCCCAACCTGACTCTCTTAAGTATTAGACTCATCTCAGCTAGACAGACTCCATGAAAGCAGTAGTTTCTTCTTATACAAAGCTTCTGTGTCACCCTCCGCTCTCCACCTATATAGAGCTAAACACAGATGTTAAATGACCCAGAGGTTGTTGTCTAAAATATCTGAGTCTTCATTTACAGGCTTTCTTGGACCATTTTTACTCTCCAGCCCTGGGCTGGGACCCCTATCTCCTGACTTCCCTGAACTGGTGTTGACTCAGACCTAAGTAGTCACACTGCTCAGCTCTCTGAACAGCCAGAGGGACACCCAGACACGCCCATGCTCTTCCACCTCCGTCCACACATTGTCTTCTCTCTGGTGCCCACTCCAGCTGGAGCCGCACTGCTCCATGCATAGCTTCAGGGCCTCCCAGGCCCCACCAGCACCTGCTGCCTCCGCTGCACTGCATGGGCCTCAGGCCCCGCACCCACCTTCTGCCCCATGCCTGCAGTCTCCAGCAGCTCCTGCACCTGGGGTCAGAGCAGGGCACAGGGAGAGAAGCATTATGCCCTCCTAGATGCTGAAGGGCTTGTTCATCCTGCAGACCCCGCCTTGGGGCATGCCCTGTCACCCAGTGAGCCCAACTGGAGGCCCCAAGGGAGTGTGGGAAATGTAGAGGGCGTGCCTGAGGAGGCCTGAGGGCACTAAGGGGGAGATGCAGGCACTGGGCTCACCTGCCACTCAGTGCCCACGAGTCCACTCTCCAGCCCCTATGTCTTCTCAGCTGAGCCTCCAGCCCACGCAGGTCCTGGGCCCCATCACTGGGGAGGCTTGTGGCTTTCTCCTGAGGAGAGGGGAGGGCCAAGGGCATCGGGAATGGAAGGCAGGGCACTGAGCCTGGGGTGGATCACGTCTAGAAAGAATCCTCCCTCTCCCGCTGGGATCACACCTGGACCTGGGTGAGGGTTTCTGACAAATCTCTGTGAACTTTGAGGGTAATCTCAGCATCGTGGAGCAGCTAGCCTTGGGCCTGCTTCAGCCCCCACAGCTCAGCCAGGCAGCCCTGCCCCAGGAATGGGGGACAAAGCAGCAGATCAGCCACTGCAGTCCAGCAATGCAGTCCACCTCCTCAGCTGGTCTGGCCAGTGCCAGCCCTCCTCTTCTCTGGGCACATCCAGGACTGTCCCAAAGCTCCCCTTCTTATACCCTTTCCTGCCTCCAGCCCTCACTTCAATCCCTCCTCCCTGGAGCCTGCCTTTCCAGTTTCTTTACTCTGAGTTCAGTCCTTCACGGCTCTCACGCTCAGCGCTTATATAGTTGGTGTCTCTGCTTTGTGGGACTCCTATCTTGCGTGTTGCAGTCTCAATATAACAATCAGATTATAATGCTTGAGGGAAGGGACCACTGCTTCTCTCCATTCCTCATTTACTCTGCAAACTCTCACTGAGCTCCTAAGGCCTCTGCCAGGCCCGCTCTGCGCTAAGTAAGGGTTATGACCTTGCCTCATAGCACATAGGTTGGGGGTGGGCATTAGGCATTCTTTCCTCAACTCCTCCAGGTCTTGGGAGCCTGTGTTTTGGAAATGTGTCTCTGGAGGTCTAGGCGGGGCTCCTGAACCCACACACCCAGCCTCACCTCCCTGCACAGGCCATGGCCCCCTGCGGCTGGGTCAGCTTCCCTGGAACCAGACCTCTGTTGACTCCTTGTGGGCAGGCGAGCTTTGTGGCCCTGAGAGCGTGCTACCGGCTCTCTTAACACTCACTCCAGGACCTGCCTGCTGGCCTCACCTGCTGTGCACTGCCTCCGATGGGCCTCAGGGCGGCGCTGGGCCCATGCTCTTGCAGGCCCTCCACCAGTTGCTGGCAGGTTGCCACTCGCTGGCCGCCCATCTCCAGTTGGTGCTGAAACTTTGCAAACTTGGTGCAGAGGCGCTAAGGAGAAGAAGGAGATTGAGTGGCTGGGTGGCTCCCAGCCAGCAAGGCAGCAAGCAGCCAGCCCGGGAAGTGAGGCATCTCAGCGCCTGCCCTCTCTACTCAGAGGTCTATCCTCAACCAGGGCTCCTAAGTCCCAGGGCCCCTTTCTCCACACTGCCAGACAGGCCAGCCACCCTCATACCCAGCACTTTGCCTCAGGGCTGCTTTGCCCCGCCCTCTTCTCACCAGACACAGGCGTGATCTCCTCCGAGGCTCTCTCCTCCTCCGGCTGCCTGTGTCTAGCCGGCCAGCCAACCCTGCAGCTCCTTGGCCTCCCTCCAGCTCCCGGTCCTTGGAGGGATAACTCCTGGTTCCCCAGAAATTAGCTGCCCAAACCCCTGGAGACAGCTAGCCTAGGCAGAGGAGGTGACCTCAGGAGGTTATTTTGGTCCCTGTCCAAGCCTATGGCTCCGAATGCAGGGAGAAGTAAACACAGGCCAGTATAGGGCAGGAGTGTAGGGATGTGGGGAGAGCTGGGAGCTGAGGTGCCTGTTCCCGCCTCGAGGAGGAGCTGAGGTGCCTGTTCCCGCCTCGAGGGGGAGCTGAGGTGTCTGTTCCCGCCTCGAGGGCCGTCGCGGAGGAATTTATGGAAAGAGGTGAGCAACACACAGCAGGACTCATGTGACACATCTCTATGGACTGGGTTCATGAGTTCCTTCCAACTCAGGGTTGTGAGACGGAAACAGTCAACTGTGGCTGAACCTCCTGCGCCCAGAGGGGGTACAGTCACCCTCAGCGTGCGGCTGCCAACTCCTGCAGGGCCCAACGCTGCTCCTAGACCCTCTCTTGCACTGCACACCCCTGCTCAGGGGCCTCGGGGTCACTGAGGATTTGGGCCCTCTGGTCAAGCTTCTCCCTGGAGCTCCAATAAAGAGCCAGTTCCTGTTGCAGTCTGCCAGCACACCCATGCCGGGCTCAGACTGGGTGACCTACCTTTCCACCTCCCATCCATGTGCCCACCATCTCCCCCTGTCCACTCACCCACCCTTCTATCCACCCACGCTTCCATCACCCACCTACCCATTAGTGATGGAATTCTTACTGTCCTACAAATGTGAAGACATGGTCTGTGCCCTCAGAGGCTCACTATTTAGCAGGGAAGGGTGAATCCTGGGTAATCTGGGTCTAGGAAGAGAGGGCATAGGAGGCACTGTACTAGATTCCAACATCACAGGATAAGGAATGGACAGAGTTAAGCGAGTTTCCCAGGATGCCTGGGACACCAAAGCTCCACGAGGCACAGCTACAGGTCTGTGCCTCAGGAATGGCCCTTGGAAAGTCTTCAGTTACAGGACATTGAAACACAGACCACTAGGGCTACAGAGAAAAAATGAGCAGACAAGAGGAAAATTCAATGACAACAGGAACCAAGATTGCTTTGGTCCAGGCTTTGGGGCTTGTGCGGTCCTTGAGCCTGATCTCAGAGAGGAGGAGGGAGTTCCAGGCCTTTCTCCTTTTAATCAGGAGATGCTTGTGGGCGAGAGAGGCTGTAGGAAGGGTATTTGACTAGCTCAGAGGATGATAATAAAAGTGTGGGAGGAAAAACCCTTAGGAAGACAAGAACAAGGCTAGAACAAGTGACCCTAAGAGAGGAAAAAGGTGCCAGAGGGAGGAGAGGAAGCAAGAAGAGAAGGCAGGAAGCCCAAGTCACGGTGTAGATTAGTACAGAGACTAAAGAGGGAAAGGGTCCTCCAAAGGCGGGTTGCCTCTGGGCCCTGGTCAGTTGGCTCAGCGGTAGAGCGTCAGCCTGGCATGTGGAAGTCCCAGGTTCGATTCCCAGTCAGGGCACACAGGAGAAGCACCCATCTGCTTCTCTACCCTTCTCCCTCTTCTTCTTCTCTATCTCTCTCTTCCCCTCCCACAGCCAAGGCCTCATTGGAGCAAAGTTGGCCCAGGCGCTGAGGATGGCTCTATGGCCTCTGCCTCAGGTGCTAGAATGGCTCCAGCTGCAACAGAGCAACAGCCCAGATGGGCAGAGCATCGCCCCATGGTGGGCTTGTCAGGTGGATCCCAGTCGGGCACATGTGGGAGTCTGTCTGTCTACCTCTCCGCTTCTAACTTAGAAAAAAATACAAAAATTTTTTTAAAAAGGGGGGTTGCCTCTAAAGAAGGGGAGCACTGAGGATGAGAAGAGGCCCCAAAAGATTTGGGTGGGTGGTAGGGAAGGGGCTGGCTATGTCTTCAGGAAGAAATAGCAGGGCTCTGTGCTTCCAAGAAGTAGGAAGTGCCCTTTGGGTGTGTGGTGACCCTGTCCTCATGGCCCATCATCACCCAAGTCCAGAATGTGTGGAGGATGCTCAGGACATGGTACCTGGTGCTTCTCAATGAGCCTGATGGTGGCAGCCTCATCTCCGCCACAGTCCTGACTGCTCACCAGCAGCCACTTCTCCACCCTGTGTCTCAAGCTCTGACACATCAGAAAATACTGCCAAGAATGGTGCTGACTCATCTTGATGATCTTGGGACCCTTCATTGCCCCTTGGGGACATCCTGCCAGGCTCTCCAGCAGTCAGTTCAAAGAGGCTTCTGTGCCCATATGGGGACCAGCCAGCTCTTGGCCCAGAGCTCTCAGCACTGACCCACCTCCCAGAGGGTCCCAGGCCCAGCAGAGCTCACTCACAGAGCCTGCCTGACTTTGGCCACTGTCCCGACCCTGTGCTCTCTGCATCCTACCTGCTGAGAAGCAACAGTTCACTGCAGGCACTGGGCTTGTGCCTCTCATGCCTGCTGCAGCTCTGCCCAGCAGCCTTCCAGCTTCTGGCACTGCTCCATGATGTGCTGGGCTTGGGGGTGCCCCGAGGCTGCCAGGCTCCATCTAGAACCAGACACCTTAGCACCAGTCCCTGGTGGGCTTTCCCCTCTGTCCTGAGACTCTATCATGGAATAGCATGAGGAGTTGCTGTCTCCAGAGTCCCTTAGCTACAGGTGCCCATAAAAGAGCTACTGATATGGCTCCAGGCCGCATTTGTGGCAAAACTGTCAGGGAGAGACTAGCTATGATAGAGACCTGGAAACCAGGACACCCTGAGTAGCAGCAGAGGGCTTCTAAGGCTTGGGAACGGGACATCACAGATCCTGGGAGCAAGAGGGGGCCATTGCCTCATGTTTGTGGCAAAGTCTCTGGGCATCAACCAAGCATACGTTGAAGCTGGCAGAGCATGCACTGGGCATGTGCTCAGCAACCCATGTGATCTCCAAGGTGGTCAGGGGGTAGAACTGGTACAGCTCAACCGAGGCCTGTAGCTGTAGGTGCCAGGTGACCAGATGTTCCTGCAGGGACTCCAACCTGGGTAGAGGCAGAAGAGATGAGAGATGATGGGAACACATGAGGACAAACCTTCAATCCTTCCCTTGCCTCAGCTAGTAACCTGTGAGGAATAAGGCGGGGCACAGCGGAAGCCTCATATGATGGAGAGAGAGGGTGGAGGCAGCTGGAAAGGGCCTAGGGTTCAACCTCCCACCCAGGTGACCCATCTGACTTCAGAGATTATGGGATGCTTAGGATGCTTAGCTGGAGTCTCTGACCCTTTTATCCTACTCATAAGGGAAGGGGATTTGGACAACCTCAGGTCATGTAGATGTCACCCTGCCAGGCTCACGGTGAAACCACCCTCAGGTTCCCGTGGGAGGGTGACACACAGTGGGGTGAAGATGCAACAGGCAGGTGAGTATCTCTAGAGGTACTTTTGGGTTTCCTCCGTGATGGGCTGGGAATGGACTAACCGGTGGGCCTGGGAGATGAGAGCAGCCACCTGTAGGCCAGTGCCTGGCTCTTACCTCCCAGCTGGCAGTGCCATTTCTGCAGCCCCGGCTGGAGCACGGGACCTGCCCCATCTCCGCACTCTGCAGAACCGGCCCCAGCTGCTCTGTCTTCTCCTTGGCGTCCCGGGGAGGGACGATGGTGCACATCCGGCTCCCCACAGGTAGGCTAGCAAATGACCTTTCTTGGGCTCTAGGACTGAATGCTTATAGCACACCATATTCACCAAGGACCTACTGGGGACCTCTCTGTCTTTGACATTTCTATCCCCCACCGGCAATGCCCAAACCTTCCCCTAGGACCTTATGAACACCCTGTCCCCTCACGCCTCTCCCTCCCTGGGGGACTCAAACTGTATTAACCACACGCTGGGCACCCAGGAGACGACCCTTTGTGGACCTACCAGTGGGTAAAGCCAGGCTCCACTTGTCACAGGCCAGAGGCAGCCAAAGGCTGCAGGACTTCCCAGGGCTGTTCCAGAGTCAGCAAAACACCCTGGCTCTTATCTGTTCCCAGCCCAGCCCAGCCCAGACTCAGTCTCCCTCCTGTGCCTTGCTCCCCCATTCAGATGAGCCGTAGCAGCCCCAGGAGTTGGGCCTGCTGACTCGCCTGCTGGGGCTTCTTCCCATGCTCTTCCATCTTGCAGTTCAACTCTTCCCACTGGCTACTCAGGCCTCGCAGCCTGGCCTGCACATTCTCCTGGGCACAGGGCCCATTGCTCAATAGCTTTCTCCCTACCTGTGTGGACACAAGGGCCCAGGGAGTCTTGTTGAGCTACTGGCCCCAGGATCAGCCACAGCAGGCTAGACCCATGTGGCAGAGGTGGGGGTGGCTGGCTACAGGGCTGCAAGGGCTCGAGCAGTTCATGTGGCCCCAAAGCTGTGGTCAGAGGAGGGAGAGCTCTCCTCTGATGCCCATAAACAGTGCAAGATGAGCGGGCATCCAGCTGCTGGTAGGAAAGGGCTTTGTTCATGCGGAGGCGGTAGGTCCTGGGCTGCTCCGGACAGTTGAGGGGAGGAGACAGTGGAGGCTTTCTGGGCTGGTTTGGGTGTGTATACAGACCTGGGGGTGCCTAGCTGAGTGGAGGAGGAAGCTGGACAATCCTAACTGCCTGGTAACTGAGGGTGATTATTCCTCGGGTGAGTATGTTCCATGAAAACATGCCATACAGCAGGGCAGGGGATATGAACAAGTAGGCCCTATGTCCTCTGTCCAGTATCCCCACCTGCTGCAGGCCCTCCATGTGCCCATGGGTGGCCAGTGGCTTGTGCTCAGCTCCTTCGAGTCACTTGAGTTTTTGCAGGATGTTGCCGGACTCCCGGGAGGGCTCATCCACTGCCATCAGCTCCTTCTCCTCCACCCACAGCATCAGTTCAGCCGCATCTCACTTCCCTCCCTGCCCAAGAACCAGGGGAGATTGAGTCTCACAGACTAAGGGTGAGGGCTGGTGTGAGGACCTCTTTCATAGGGTCTAAGGGACAAGAGGAGTGTGGCTGGGGGTTACTGCTCCCAAGTAGGGGAGGAAAACGGAGCTCAGGAAGGAACCATCTCAGGGAAAATAGTCGGAGGAGACCAGGAGATTCGGGACTCGGCCCCACAGTGCCCTCGCCCAGCAAGGAGGAGAGCCTGACTGGTCCCCCTGCTCCAGCCTACATCAGCCGGAGCCATCTCTCTCCAAACAGGCTTACATTTTGGGAGGCCTGTGGACTGGCCCAGCTCTCTGGGCAGTTGAACAAATATCTGACAGAGCCCAGGTCTGTGGCTGGTGCCTATGTCCCATGCAAGAACCTAGAATGTGTCCAGAAATGATGGGGAAGAGGAGTAGCCGAATGAGGGAGGGTGAGGGGGTCATTCAAGACTGTGAGCCCAGCCCTGCCTCGGAGCAGTGTGGTCGCGGTTTTCCTTATCGGGAGTAATCAGGCATAATACCTGTCTCCCAGGGGTGCTGCGACGGTCAGTGATGTAATGTGTAGGAAGTGCTCTGTAAACTGTAAAGTGCTGTGCACGGTGCACAGTTGTTAGTGCAGCAGTGGACTCGCAGACACTCCTCTAGGGGAGGCCTCATGCACCTGGGCTGGCTCCTTTACCTGGAGCTGGAGGAGAGCCAGCAGCTGCCTCCTCCTCTGATCACTCTTCTCTTAGACCGCTGTCCACTGTGCCTGGATGCTCTGAAGCTGCTCTCTGACCCTGGAGGGTAGGCGGAGGTGGGGGTGTGTGGGGAGGGCTCCATAATGCATGGGGTCCGCCCCAAAGGTCAGCCCACCACAGCCCAGGGTATCCCTTCCCATCCCATCCTTACTCTCCACCCACTCTCCCAGCCTCAGGGCAACAGACTGCGCAGACTGAGAAAGAAAAGCTGCTTCTCAGACAGGCCTATGCTCACTTGTGTGCAGCAGGGTGCTGGCTCTGAGGCAGCTTCCTGCCATGTGCCCACAGAGCCTCTGCTCCAGCGTCCAGGGTTCCCAGGAACCGCCCAAACCCTGTTGGGGACCGAAATATAAACAGAGTGTTTTTACAAACTGCATATCCAGGGGACAGAGGTGCTGCTGGGCCAAACCCTCCACTTCACCTGTTCAGTTAACAAAGAGCTATGCCCGATTCTTGCTTGTCCCACCCATGTTCTCCGGAGGAGGCTGGTAGCTAGTTTATTACTGGTGTGAAGTTAGATCTAAATGGTATGGTGGAGGTTGTCTTTGAGTTGTCTTGGAAACAATTGAATTGCTAATGGATCACGTTTTTTCCCTGAATAAAAACTGATGTGCTTTGGGAGCAGTCATGTTACGGCTGAGGAACAGTAGAGACTGTTCGCCATGCTGTCCTCCTGAGCCCATCTTTATGTATATATCTTTAAGTCTCTGTCTATCATTTATTTAATTCCATACCTTTTCCCGTTCGAGGACCCCGTAATAGACTTGTCGTGGCTGGACCGTGACAAAACCCTTCATGCCGCTGCAGCAGGCTCTGGGCCTCCCCCACACCCTCCTGGGGGTGCAGAGACTGGGGATCATGCTTGGGAGCATGGGGATGAGCTCCCATCTCACTCACTACTGGCCCAGAGACCTCCTGCCAAGCCTGGTCCCGGTGATGGGGAAGTGGCACCCAGCTGCATGTCCCTGGCTCTGTGCCCCAAGGCTGTCCAGAGTCAGGAAGGCCTTGTGGTTGGCACAGTTGTCAGAGAAACCAACCACTGCTTGGCCCAAACTCTGCAGCTCCAGCCCCTCCTGCAGCTGCTACGTTTCTGCTCCCAGGCAATCTTCAGCCCCCGGCTGTGCTGGCCCAGGAGCCTCAGAGTCCTGGTCACCTCTTGGGAGTCCAAGGCTGCCCTGGGCTGGCCCTGAGTCTCCAGCTGCTGCATCCTGCCCAAGACGACAGCAGGTCAAAGCCTATCCCTCCTCTCACCAACCTTCCTCCTATTTCGCATCCATGGTCATTCATCTCAGAGCTCTGACGTGAAGGTAGCGGGAGGGGGTGTGAGGCTGGTTAACTCCATGGTTCACTCATCCCATGGGACAGCTGTGCCCGGGCCCACTAGTAAGACACTAAGTGTAAGAGCCCCGGCCTAGTACTTAGGGCTCAATAGTCCCCATGCTCCCTGCCATGTCACACCCTTGCTCAGGCTGGCCATGCGGACAGCTAATGCCCAGGCAAGGAGACAGCACAGTTTGGGAACAGGTAACACCTTTGTGGGAATTAGGAAAAGGCTCCACTGCTCTGAGCTGACACAGCCCTGAACCTGGTGGTAAAGTCTGGTGGGCAGAGGGTAGGCTAGATCAGTGCCTGGTCGCCTGTCAGGTTCCCTGCTGTGGGCACAGTCTGCAGACTGCTCGATAACCCTGCCTGCCTGACAGGCCCGAACCACAGCCTTTGAAGGAGGAGAGGCAGACCATCCTGAGGCGAGTGCCACAGTCCTGTGACAGTCCTGGTCCATTGCCCCTGGGGATAGTGTGGTCTGTGTCACTCAGAAGGGCTGAGAGACTAGGCAGCCCTGAAAGAAAGCAATCTGTCCCATTCCCTGGATGGTATGGCCAGGCCTGGACTGGACAGAACCTTCAGGCCGCTCAAACTTTGCCCTGGGCCCCTCCCTGAACGTGCAGAATGCCTGATCAGTTCTTAGTTATATCTTTTCTCTTTGAAAACCTGCCTCAGGCATCATGCTAGACACCAGCCTGGGTTAAGCCCCTGAGTGATACACTGCTTCCTGCTTCTCCCTTTCTGGTGACCTGTCCTGACAGGCCTTGGCCGGTCTGAAGTTAGCTCTGTCCACCCTTCTGTCCTGACCTATCCTGCTGCCAGCGGATGCAGGCCAGCTTCTGCTGGGCTGAGGCCACACCTACCACCTCCTCCTAGCTGTGCCGCGGAGTGGACACCCCCCACCCACGCAGCCATTGCCCACTCTCCCACAGGAAGCTGTGCTGGGCCTGCACCTGCGCCCGTTGGGCCACTGGCTGCTGCGCCTGCTCAAGTGGCTCCTGTAGCATCTCCACCTGTTCCTGTAGGGCCTGGTTCTCTGTGGGGCCTGACTTCTCGACGTGGGGGGACAGGTCCACCACCCAGTTAATGCCTTGCCCTGGGCTGGGTAACCAGGCCTGTTTTCCCTAGGGAAGGGGGGGCTTTGAACCCCCACCTCCCCCTGGACTTAGAGGCAGCAAACATGTGTGGCCCTCTCTCCCTTTCTCCACGAGCATTTCTTACACTGTTCCCCCACGTTTGACCCTGTACTTCAGATAGCACCTCCTGCCCATCCTCACCACCCCAGTTCCTGTCTCCTTCCACATTCCCTAACCCTGCTCAGGCCTTCCCTCCCTCCCCTGGCATTGTCACTGTGCCAAACCCAGGCTGTACTTTACGGCCACCCTGGGCAGGTAGTGGGTGGTCCTCTCCAGGGCTAACATCTGCTGGGCCAGCTGTAGGAGGCGGCGGCTGTCTTCTGAGCCCCTGGCTCCAGAGCTTCCAGCTGGACGTCATGTCTTGCAGCTGGACCTGTGGGTGGCCACACTCCTGCAGAAACATGCACACATCCGTGATGAGCACCAGTTGCGTTTCCTTCTCCATCTTCAGGGCCTTTAGCTGCCCCAGCCTGGGCAGAGGGAGAAGGATGTTGCCACTACAGGAACACTTCCCTGTCCATCCTGGGGCCTTGGCCAGAGGCTCACATGATAGAAGCTACTGGGCATGCTGGCCCAGTCCCTCTCCTCCCGTCTCTGACACATCCAGGCTTTCTTCCTGGCATCTTTGGAAGCAGGTGAGCAGGCCCTTAGACCTCTGCCCTGAGTCCAACCTGCACCCCTTACCCTGCACTCCTTCTTCCTTCTCACCTCGGGCAGAATCCCTCCTGCTGTTGCTGGATTTTGGCCGAGTTGCTTAGCAGAGCTGATGATGTCAGCCCATGGCCCTTTCCCACAGCCAGAGCAGTGAGGAAATTCTAGGGAAAGGAGGACCCAGGTCTTGAAAGTGCTTATTTTCTTCCCACATTCTCCTCAAGACTATGAATGACCTCAGATGTGCTCTGTTACAGATATGTTCAAGCTGCATCCCTCTGGAAGAATATGGTTTTGTGTCCTTAAAGGGCTAGGAGAGCCCTTTGAAAATTCAAGGACAAGTATTCAAATTGGAAAGGAAAGCCCTGGCTGGTAGGCTCAGCGGTAGTCAGCTCAGTGTGTGGAAGTCCTGGGTTCAATTCCCAGTCAGGGCACACAGGAGAAGCAATCATCTGCTTCTCCAACCTCTCCTCCTTCTCTCTCTCTCTCTCTCTTTTTCTCCTGCAGCCATGGTTGAATGGTTTGAACAAGTTGGCCCCGGGGCACTGAAGATGGCTCCATGGCCTTGCCTCAGGTGCTAAAATACCTCAGTTGCAGAGCAACAAAGCAGTGGCCCCAGATGGGCAAAGCATTGCCCAGTTGGGGTGCATGTGTGTAAGAAATGACTCTGCACCAATATAAAGGGCAGTTAACTGCAGAGCAAGGGTTAATTGGAGACGAGAGATCTTGGAGTATATTGGCCATAAAGAGACACTGGCCAGGGTTACTCGAATGCATGTACGCAGGATTCTTGGAGGAATGCCTCCAAGAACCAGATGTCCTCTGTGATTGATAAGCTCTGGAACTCTGACTCTTCTTGTGTCCTTGTTCATGAAAAACAAACAAACAAAAAACAGTAGATGTGCAGGGTTGGGGATGAAACAGATGGGAAAAAAAGCTGTGTAACTTTCTAGTTTTATCTGCTGAGCTACGTACGGCTTTTGAAACTCAATAAATATGCAGTAGCACTGTTTCTTGGGGCTGGTCTGCCTACAAGTTTCAGCCCTCTGCCCAGTAATTAGAATCTAGTGTGTCTTTTGCCTTGCGAGCCCAAACCATAAATTCATAACACATGTGGGAGTCCATCTCTCTGCCTCCCCACCTCTCCCTTAATAAGAAAGAATAAAATAAAACAAATTAGAAAGGAAGAAGTAAAACTATCACTATTTGCAGATGACATGATATATGCAAATCCTAAAGATTTCACCAAAAAATCGTTAGAATTAATCAATGAATTCAGTAAAGTCATAGGATACAAAATCAATGCACACAAATCCATTGCATTGCTATACACTAATAACAAAAGAGAAACTAAAAAAAAAATTACACTTACAATTGCATTAAAAAGAATAATAATATACCTAGGAATAAATTTAACCAGAGGTGAAGACCTGTACACTGAAAACTATAAGACATTGATGAGAGAAATTAAAGAAGACATAAATAAATGGAAAGATATTCTATGCTCATGGCCTGGAAGACATAATAGTAAAATGTCCATACTACCCCACACACTCTAGATTCAGTGCAATCCCTATCAAACTTCCAATAGCATCTTTCATGGAAAAAACAATCTTATATTTTGTATGGAACCACAAAAGACCCTAAATAACCAAAGCAATATTGATAAAGAACAAATCTGGAGGCAGCATGCTCCCTGATAGCAAACTAAAGCATATCACAAAACTACAGTAATCCAAACAGTATGGTATTGGCATAAAAACAGACACACAGTTCAATGGCACAAAATAGAGAGCCCAGAAGTAAACTCATGCCTATATGGTCACTTCATATACGACAAAGGAGGCAAGAAGATACAATTGGGAAAGGACAATAAATGGTGTTGGGAAACTGACTAGCCACATGCAAAAGAATGAAACTAGACTACTATCTTACACCATACACAAAACTTAACTCAAAATGGATTAAAAAAAACAAAAAACAAAACAAACAAACAAAAAAAGGATTAAAAGTTGGAGGTAAGACCTGAAACCATAAAACTCCATAAAACTCATAGGCGGTGCACTGTTTGACATAGTCTTGGCAATAATTTTCTGGATTTGATATCAAAATCAAAGGTCACAAAAGAAAAAATAAACAAGTAGGACTACACCAAACTAAAAAGCTTTTGCACAACAAAATTAAAAGGCAAACTTTTGACACCATCAACAAAATTAAAAGGTAAACTTTCAGGGGAGACAAGTATTTATAAATCATATAGCTAATAAGGATATATCCAAAATATCTAAATAACTCATACAATGCAATAGCAAAAACAAACAAAGAAACAAACAAAAAACTTCAAACAATCTGATTTAAAAATGGGCAGAGAATCTGAAGACTTTTTTTTTGTGTGGCAGAGACAGAGAGAGTCAGAGAGAGGGACAGATAGGGACAGACAGACAGAAAGGGAGAGAGATAAGAAACATCAATTCTTCATTGCAGGTTCTTAGTTGTTCATTGATTGCTTTCTCATATGTGCCTTGACCGGGGGGCTACAGCAGACCTAGTGACCCCTTGCTCGAGCCAGCAACCTTGTGTCCAAGCTGGTGAGCCTTGCTCAAACTAGATGAGCTCACGCTCAAGTTGGTGACCTCGGGGTTTGGAACCTGGGTCCTCTGCATCCCAGTCTGACGCTCTATCCACTGCGCCACTGCCTGGTCAGGCTGAAGACATTTTTTTAAAGAAGATATATGCATGGCCAACACGTTCATAAAAATGGTACTCAACATCATTAATCACCAAGAAAATTCAAATCCAAATGACAATGAGATATCAATTACCTCACACCTGTTAGAATGGTTATTATATAATAAGACAAGAATTTGTAAGTGCTGAGAGGCTGTGGAGAAAAGGAAATCCTTGTGCACTGTTGGTAGGAATACAAATTGGTGCAGCCACTTTGGAAATCAGTATGTAGGTTCCTCAAAAAATTAGACGTAGAACTACCACATAATCCAGCAATTTCACTTCTAGGTATTTCTCTGAAGAAAACAAAATATTAACTGGAAAAGAATATGCACCCTCATGTTCACTGTAGCATTATTTACAATAGATAAGGTATGGAAACAACCTAGACATCCATCAGTGGATGAATGGATAAAGAAGATGTGACACATATATACAACGGAATATTATTCAGCCATAAAAAGAAGGAAATCTTGCTATTTGGGACAATGTGGATGGACCTTGAGGGTATTATGCTAAGTGGAATAAGTCAAAGATAAGTATAATATGGCAGCACTCACATGTGAGATTAAAAAAAAACCAAACAAGCTCATAGAGAACAGATTGGTGGTTGTCAGAGGCAGTGGGTGGTGGTGGGCAAACTGGGTGAAGGGAGTCAAAAGGTACAAACTTCTAGTTACAAATAAGTCCTGGGGATGTAATGTACGCATGGTGACTACAGTCAACACCATATTGCATATTTGAAAGTAACTAAGAGAGTGAATCTTAAAAGTTTTCATCACAAGAAAAAAAATTAACTATGGATGGTAACAGATGTTACCTAAATTTATTGTGGTGATCATTGTGTAATGTATACAAATATGGAACGCTGAAAGCTAATCTAATGTATGTGAATTATACCTCACTAAAAAGTTCAAGGCCAGATCCTTCCTCCCACACAGGATTACAGTTACCATGGAGAACTGAGGCACAGTTATGAATGAAGAGGAGGCGGACAAGGTGAGGAGGGGAGTACAGGAACAAGGAGAGGCAGCCGGGCTGAGCAGCTAAAATTCCCCCTTGGCTCCAGAGACTGTACCTCAAATTTGAGCTGCATGGCCTGCAAGTTGTCAGCCTGGGGCTGCAGCATTGGAGCAGTGCTGTCTGCTTCTCAGCCAGAACTGGAGCTCCTCCCATGAGCCATAGGAACCAAACAGAGCCACTGCCTCCTCCGGCCAGGCCCTGTGGTGCCGAGAACAGGCAGGCCCAGAGGGCAGCGTGAGTGAGGGTTAATGCCCTCCCCCTCAGTCACTCAGAGTGGGCCCTGCAGCAGAGCCCATGTCAGCACCAGAGAGCGTTTCTGCCTCATTGCCGGGCTCTGTGCCCTCTGTGTCCAGGGGAGGGAGCTGGCATCAGCTCAGCAGGTAGAGGGCCCTGGCGGAATGTGCTCTTTTAAGCTTGTCTTACTCAAGCCCTTCAGCTCTCAGGCACACTCTGCACTTCTCCCTTGGGACCTGGCTGGACTCACATCCGCTCCAGGCTCTCCTCCAGCCACTCCCCAGCTCTCTTCTGAGCTCCAGGCGCCCTGGCCTCCACTCGCCCGCTGGGCCTTTCGCCTGCCTTTGCATAGGTCCTGCTGAGGACATTGCCACCCTGCCATCTCCCCTGCCTTCCAACTTTACCTGCTCTCAGCTTTGTGTTCAAGTCTCAGCCTGAAATCCTTCCCTCTGAGACACCGTCCCTGTCTCCCCAGCTCCACTTGGGCTCCTGTCTCATGTGCTTCCATGACACCTGCATCCATCTGATAATTTGCGTTCCACCTTCCCTGCCACGATGCCAACTCCTTGAGGGCAGGGAGCCTGTCCAGTTACTGCTCTGTCCCTGGGTTCACAACTCAGGGTCTAGCACAGAGTAGGTGCCTCATGGGCATTCTTGAACAGGAGCATTACCTCTGCCAGGGCCCGCAGGCCCTTGTAGTCCTGGCTCAGCAGTCCTGTGTCTGGAGTATGGTGTTGGGATCAAAGTCAGGGTCAGGCTCAAGTGGGAGGACTATCTTCTGAGTGCCCTGGAGGCCAGAGCAGCAGGACTCCTCAACCCAGGCCTTTGGTTCCTTGGTTCCTTTAGAGAGCTCAAGGCAGACACTACCTGTGCTGACACAGAGGGCGGTGTGTCCAGAGGGGCTCCCCCAAGCCGCAGAAGGCTTGGCGGAGACGGGGAAGAGCACTTGTACCCGGGGTTCCTGCTCCATGACCTGGCTGGTGGGCACCCTGGCCTGGCAGCCCTCCCAGTCCCCCAGCTCCCAGGTGTCGGGGCCTGTCCGGTGTCCTGGCTGTGGGGCCTCCCCTGGGAGCGAGGTGGAAGCACAGGTGCTGTGGGGTGCTGGCCCTCCCCACGGGGGGTAGACGAGCATCTGGTCTCCGTTTGTCCGTCTGTACTTCTAGCTCTGGGTGTGATAAGGTGTCAAGGAACTGCAAAACTGTTGATACTGGTATTTCAAGAAGAAGAGCCAGGCCCCCCCTTACCCCTCCTTTCTGAGGAGAAAAAAACAACAAAAAAACCCCAGAAGATTTGGGAATGTCTTTGATATGTAGAACATTTATGCTACTGTGTTGAAGTATAAAACATTTATCGCTAGCTACTGTGTTATCTTGTAGTCTTAATGTGTAGGAATGTTCTTCCTTTTAATAGATCCTATAGATAAATGTTGTAAGCTTATCAGTAAATGACTTTTGTATCATGCTCCCCCTCCTTTCCCCCCAACCAGCTTGTGATCATGTCTATATAACCAAGCGCAGGACTATAATCAAGGCGGCACGATTTGGGTTAGCTATACCCCGTGTCAGTCATATGTAGCTGGCTTACTAATAAATCTCCTCCTAAAATTTCTTCTGTGTCCTGCCTTGGTGTCTCTATGTAACCCGCGGATTAGAGCACACTGCTTTATAACCTGGCCAAGGGTCAGACGGAGCAGCAGAAGCCAGGGTGGCTGCACAGCGTGGGGCAGAGGGCCCTGGAGAGAAGGAACAGGCATAAGGAAGGATGGGAGGGGGGAAAAACAAAGAGCAGGTGGAAGCCAGAGAAGAGACTTGGAACTTGGGGCAGCTTCACATATTTCTTTCTGTTGAGCTCCAAGTAGTTTCCCCTTAACTTTCTCCCTTCAATAGTTGGATGCCCCAGAGAGCCACACAGAGTAAATTTATGATGGTTTGATTAAGCTCCCACAGGAGGTCTTGGCCTTGTACCTCTGTAGCTGAAGTGCATTTGAACCCGGGAACATGAGTGCTGGCTGCTGGGAGGGTGCTAAGAGTTGGGTCCTGGGATCTCTCAGTCACATTGCCATCAGCCTTCTTGGGGTGCCCTCTGTGTGGAGGAGGAAAGGCTCTGCTTGGCTGCAAAGTGGCTCCCCACCCCCAGCATAGGGAGTACCTCTGCACCCCCTCAGAACATTATGGGGTAAAGCAAGGGTGCCAAAATGCCAGGGACCGAGCATAACCCCCCTGTTGATACCAGGGCTGGCTGGGTAGTAGAAAACACAAAAGAACACAGGGTACTACTTGTTCATTCATTCAAACAACACAAACTGGAAAAGCAGGCCACATGGAACACAAAGGCAACACTAAAAACAGCATGTGTTAGTATAACGCAAGTGCTAGGAGTGAAATATCATAACACACAGTGAGGGATGGGGTAGGAACAGCCCTGGACCAGGAGTTGGGAGGCCTCCCTGCAGGGATAGCCACATGTCCTTGGGCACTAATTTGGCTTCTCTGAGTGTTGGTTACCTCATCTGCAAAGGGAGGGGCTTAGACCAGACAACCGTCAATGTACTGTCGATCTTATAAAAAATATTAATTATGTGATCCAGGGAAAAATGCAAAGAAAAAAGGAGAGATTTAATCTTGGCTAAGTTTGAACCACAGACCTTTCAGGCTTGGTAGTCAGGTGCCATGTAAATGAACCGTGAAGGCCGGACCAAAAACCGTCAGCTACTGATGACTCAGCCACGCCATCTCCCAAGATGTGAGAACCTGATTTGCAGCTCACAGGGTGCATGCACGTGGCTGGGCAGAGAGGGGGCCCAGCACATCATGGAGTTTCCTCAGGAATTAGGGTGGAGGAAGGGGCTAAATGTGAGTGTAGGGTCTGAGAGCCTGTGACTTCCACATCGTGAGCTACACATTCAACTTGTGGAAAGAGGACTGCAAACCCTGATAAGACTGAGCCAATCACGAACGTGTTTTCAAAACTGGGGAATCAAAGAACTGAGGGCGGGGGTGGTTTTCAGACAGCAGTCTGGTGTATTGATGAGGCCACCACAAACCTACCAGAACCAAGGCAGGAGAGAGCGCTGGGCAGGGCCTAAGGGCAAAGGGTCACATTAGGTCCGGCTGAGAAAGTAAAAGGGACATTCCTGGGAGAACCTGATTATTGCCCGGTAACTGGTGGGCAAAGTGCACAGAGCCAAAATATAGTTGCACGATCTCCATAGGCGTGGGCAGAGGGGATTCCTCTAACACTGGGCTGCAAGGGGAGATGCGCACCATGAGAGGTGCCCAGGCTGTAACCACTGACGCTTGCTGGTCCAACTGCTGCGGCTCAGCCCCAAGGCACGCACAGCACGCACAGCACGCTCAGCACAGCACGCTCCAGCCGCAGGTGGTGCGCAGCGGGGCCTTGGCGCTCGCCTCATCTAGCCCACAGAATGCGTTCTCCAGAGAGCACCGCTGCTCCCATAGCCACAAGGCTGCGTCCTCCGCGTCCGTCCGTAAAGTACTCCGGAGAGAAGGGCTGGCTGGGCACTGGCCAACCCTGCACACACCACTCACCAGTCTGTAGCCCGCATCCCACTACCTGTTGGATGAGCAAGATTGCCTGCAGCTGCGCGCCCAGTTGCACTGACAGGGCACGGATCTGCTGCCACGCCTCCTGCACTGTCTCAGCCTGCTCCTGGGGATCTGGCTATGTAGGGGCCAGCAGACGCCCAGGTGCAGTTCCCTCCACTGGAGACCAGTGCACACAGCCTGGTAGCGGTGGAGCTCGGCTTCCAGGGCCTGGCAGAATGTAGAGCAGAGAGTGGGTATAAGGGAGCAGTGGCAGGGAGGTGGAACAAGCAGGACACAGGGTAGCAGACACCTCGTGTTTCTATAGAGCGGCTGTGATCTGGCCAAGATCCTAACCCTGGGCCACATCCTCTACCAACTGTCTGCGCTCCCTCAGCCAGGCTTCCTCTTCCTCACAGTTGTGCAGGAGCTCTGACCCAGCAGGGCCTGCTCCAGCAGGGTCACTGAGGGGCTGGCTGTGGGGTGGGAAGGGGGCTCCCCACTCAGCTCAGACACTCCCCTTAGGTAGACAGAAATTTTTTAGCCCTCTGGATGACTCAACAGGGAAGATAGAGGCCTTGGGGGGGGGTGAGGATCAGTTGCCAGGCTAGCAGGATTTTAACCTGGGCAGGAGGTAATTTGCATTACAGAAAAGTTCTGGAGAAGGTAGAGGAGTTGGGGTGAGCTCTTATCAGGCTCTGACAAGAGACACCAGGCTCTGGTGGAGCTGAGAGAGCTCCTGGACACCTGCGGCACGTCCACACTAGTGCCCAGGGAGGAGCTCAGCTCTGTGGTCTGGCAGGCCAGATGGCTTGCATGGGCTCCATGAGCAGAGACCTGGGCCTCCAGCAGGTCATACCTTTGCAGCAGCCCAGTACCTCTGCCAGCTGTTGTCCACAAGCTGTGGAGCTGATCAGCACCTGGCCAGAGATGAGTGGTCATCACAGTCCCAGAGTGCTGGGTCCCCACGAGTGCCAAGAGCTGGAACACCTGCCGTATTCCCCAGGGGTCTGCTGGTCCAGGACCCACCTGCAGCTCCTTGAGCTGGCTGCAGGCAGTCTCCAACTCCTGCAGCAGGCTTAGCACAGCCATTCATTTCCTCTGCCCTTGGAGATGCTGAAGGAGCTGCTCCCAGTGCCGAGTATTCTCCAAGTACCTGAAGAACATGAGTAAGGGTGGTGTCCACCAGACTGGCGCAGGGAGCTGCCTTGGGGTGCACAGCTTGTTGGGAGCTTGGCTGTCCTGGAGGAGCCTGACCTCCCTGGACGAGGGCTGTGAGCATCCTAGCCTTGGGCGGTAAGGGCAACGCCTCCCTGCCTCTTAGATACAGGCAGAGAGGCCAAGAGGCCTGGGAGGCTCAGGCCTTCATGCCCTGCCCCAAGCCTTCTTTCCCATCCCCATCTCAGTTGATAGCAACTCCATCCTTCCAGATGCCGGGCTAAAACCTCGATAACTCCCTTTCTCACATCCCACATCAGTTCTGTCTTCAAGTCCTCTTGGATTGAAAATACATCTAGAATTTGCCATTTCTTGTCACCTCCACTGCTTCTTGGACTGGGTTATTTAAATGGCTTCCCAACTGCTCTCCCTGTTTCTGCTTTTGCCATTTCTGTCTGTTCTGGCATCCAGAGTGATTGTTGTAAAACAAAAGTTAGATTGTGCCCCTCTTCTGCTCAAGCCTTCCCAAGAATTCCTATCTTTCTCAGAGGAAAAACCAAGTCCTTACTGTGTCCTACAGAGCCCAGCACGATCTCTGCTCCACCCCTTACCCCTGTACCTTCCTGACCCCAACTCCTATTTGTCCACTTTGGCCAACATCGGCCTCTATGCTGTTTTCCAAACATTCATGTGATATACCCACCTTGGGCCACTGCACCGCCTCCTCGGCCTAGTACAGTCTGTCCCCTAGTATGGCTGGCCCTTCCTTTCTGGTCTTTGCTTAAAAGTGCACATACTCTGGCCACCCAATCTAACTCCCTCCCCTCCCCTTGCAACCTCTTATTTTCTTCTCCTGCTTTATTATTATTTTATCACCATCTCACATACTATACATTTTCTTATTTGCCCATTTGCCTTAATAGTGTGTTACTCCATGAGGGGAGAGATTTTTGTGTGTACCTTTGTCACTGCAAAATCTCTGGCGCTTTAAATGGTGCTTGGGAATTACAAACACTTGATAAGTGCCTGTTCAGTGAGTGAATTAATAAGAGGCTATCCAGAGAGAACAGTGTTCTACCAGAAGGAATGAATTATAAGTGGTGGAATTTCAGGCATCAGCAGGAGCTAGATCTTTTTAAAGGGAACCCTGCATCCAGGTCACCCCTCTGTGGGAATGGGTATGTATAATCAGAGGCATGGTAGGAAGTTTTGAGGATGGTTTATGTGCCTGGGGCTCACCTACAGGCCACATCTGCCCAGCTGTGGTATTGCTCCTGCTGGAGGATGTCCTTGATCTTGACCAATGCCTGGAGGCACCCTTCCTGGGGCAGGATGATGGCCTCTAGCATGCCCAGCCTCTGGGCGGCCACCTTCACTGTGGCTGGGCTGGCTCGCAGGGCTGCAACCTGGTCCAGCACCTGCTCTGTGTCTGTCAGAAAGCTCTCCCAGAGGGCTGCCTTGTGCTGGAAGCGCCAGGCCAGGGTTTCTAGCCCCTCCAGCTGCAGGAGTCTCTGCTGCAGTGCCTTGCTCTGTGAGGCCTCTGCCTGCTCCAGGCCTGCCCAGCACTGGGACAGTTCTGCAGGGCCCAGGCCCTCATGAAGCAGGAAGGGCCTACGGTTCTGGCCTCAGAGTGTTGTCTGCAGCCGGAAGAGCAGGTCCTCTGTGGCCGCTCTCTGCTGCAGCTGCAATGGCTTCTCCTGGGTACAGAAGGAGGCAAAGGCCACCAGTAGCTGGCGCGTGGCAGACAGGGAGTCTGGGAAATCCCGTGCTTACAGCTGCACCTGTGTCTCTGCAATCCAGCACAGTAGGTCGGCCAGCAGGTGCTTGCACTGGGTCTGCAGCTCCTCTGTGTCCTGGAGCTGAAGCAGGATCTGGCGGAGGGCATGGGAAGGGTCAGGGTGACACTCTGGGGCAGGCCCTGGAATGAAGGCACTCCCATTTTGGACACCAAATACCAGCCAGGGTTATCTAGGTGGGTGGTAGCTCCTTCCCTCAGTTGAGAATGCGCTGAAATGGGGTCAACCCAACTGCCAGAGAAGTAGGTCTGCCTGCATTGCCCACTCAGACCTGGGACTGTGGGGCCCCCATCCAACTCGCTTCTATCTTATTTTACCCCATTTGGCCTCACCTTTGAGGATGCTATGCTTTTTCTGAGCTTTTGTTTCCTTCCCTGATCCACCCACCCCATGCCCATACTCTTAAAGCAGCTCAGCGCGCTTGGCCTGGATCATCTTCCCGTGCCAACCGAGACACCAACGCTGAGAACAGCCCTCCATGGTCTCAGCCTCTGCCATCGTGCGTAGCAAGTAAGAGAGCCCCCAAAATCATGGGCTCAGCCCAGTAGAGCTGCTGCTTCTGTACTTTCCTTACAGAGTCCAGGAATTCCCCTGAGCCTTTTAATCCTATTAGGAGTTCAGCAGCCTAAGAGCGGTGGGGGCGGGGAGGGCAGGATCAGAAGGGGACGTCACTCACTAGGCTTTCTCTGTGTGCCAGGGACCATGTGGGCACTTTGCTCATGCTCCCTTAAACCCTCACAGCAGCCTTCTATCACCCAGGCACTATGGCTTCCATTCTATGGATGGTGCACAGTGACGTTAGGTGAGTGGCTCTGGCCACACAACCAGGAAGTGGCAGGGGCAGGCTTCAGCCCAGGTATGTCTGACTCCGGGGCCCCGCTGCCCTCCCTTCTTCTTGGTGCCACCTTCCCTTTGTCATCAGTCTCAACGAGTCTCCTCTGGACAATCTGCCCTGGTGCAAGCAGGAGAGTGGTGGTAGTACAGGGGGGCCTAGGTCACAACGGAGCGCTCATCAGGCTGCAGGGCCGCATATCCTCGGGCCCAGCAGCCGAGCAATGCCCAGCTTCTGCTCAGCCATGCGGAGAGCAAGGTCGAGGTTGGGCAGTGGGCGGTCAGGCCGCAGGGAGGTAGTCAAGCAGGTCTGGCCTGGACAGAGAGCAGACAGGGCTCTTCACCAGAGCCATTTACTGCTTGGGCGTAAGTAGATTTGTTAAAAAGGCCAATAAGCTCCTATTGGTCGCTCACACCTTACTGGGCATTAGTTCTCCCCTGATACTCACCTGAGAGCCTGGCTGGAAGAATAAGGCTCTGACAGAGAGGGTAGGGTTAATTTGGCTCAGGGGCCAGGCTCCTGGGGAGGCGGAGCCCCAAAGGGCCGGTGCTTGAGAGGAAGAAGACTGAGAGTACAGCCAGGGACACAAAATGGAGACAGGAAGGGCTCAAAGGCAAACCTGGCCAATTGCGTGGAATTTCCTAGAAAAGGGGGTTTGGGGTGATCACAGACCAGGGCCTTGGCTAGCAGCCCTCTCTACTTCTGTGCCCAGGGTGCAGGGGTCAGGGTACATGGGACGATGGGCAGGTGGAGGACTTGAGCCCCAGAGCAGTTGCTCAGTGGGTGGAAGCCTCCAGGAAGAAGGCTGAGGCCTGTCTCAGGCCAGGTCAGGGCTGGGACCCTCTTTCACACACACACCTATGGGTGTGGATGAGGGTGCTGAAGCCCAGCCTGTTGCTACAGCTACGGGAGAAGTCGGTGATGTTGATGTTGGCATAGAAGGCTGTCTTCCGCTGGCACCAGACCAGCAGAGCTTCCTTGGCAGATAGCAAAGCTTCCTTGGTCTGTGATCACCCAGAACCCCCTTTTCTAGGAAATTCTACGCAATTGGCCAGGTTTGCCTTTGAGCCCTTCCTGTCTCTATTTTGTGTCCCGGGCTGTACTCTCAGTCTTCTTCCTCTCAAGCACCAGCCCTTTGGGGCTCCGCCTCCCCAGGAGCCTGGCCCCTGAGCCAAATTAACCCTACCCTCTCTGTCAGAGCCTTATTCTTCCAGCCAGGCTATCGAGTGAGTATCAGGGGAGAACTAATGCCCAGTAAGGTTGCACTGGCCCCAAGCTCCTCCTGGAGTGACAGAGCATGCGGAGATAGATGGGGAGGCAGCAGAGCCTGTAGCTGTGGGGGAGGCAGGCTGGGTGTGGCTGTGATCCTGCTTCCCCACCTTCCAAAGCCATGAACGCTGATGGTGCTTCTAAAGCAGGGGTAGTCAACCTTTTTATACCTACCGCCCACTTCTGTATCTCTATTAGTAGTAAAATTTTCTAACCGCCCACTGGTTCCACAGTAATGGTGATTTATTGATATAAAGTAGGGAAGTAACTTTACTTTATAAAATTTATAAAGCAGAGGTGAGCCAGATGTGGCTCTTTTGATGGCTGCATCTGGCTCGCAGACAAATCTTTAATAAAAAAAATAATGTTAAAAAAAATTTATAAAGCAGAGTTACAGCAAGTTAAAGCATATAATAATAATTACTTACCAAGTACTTTATGTCAGATTTTCACTAAGTTTGGCAGAATAAATCTTTATAAAACAACTTACTATAGTTAAATCTATCTTTTTATTTATACTTTGGTTGCTCCGCTACCGCCCACCATGAAAGCTGGAATGCCATGAAAGCTAGTGGGAGTTAGGGACCAGGTTGACTACCACTGTTAAATCTAAAGAATCAGGGTCTTATGGATTTCTGTACAGTTCGGACTCACGAGGCAAAAGACACACCAGATTCAAATAACTGGGCAGAGGGCTGAAACTCTTAGGCGGAATCAGCCCCGAGAAACAGCGCCTCTGCATATTTATTGAGTTCCAAAAGCCGTAGCTCAGCAGAGAAAACTAGAAAGTTACACAGCCTTTTCTCCCATCCGTTTCATCCCCAACCCTGCACATCTAATGTTTCTTTTCATGAACAAGGACACAAGAAGAGAGTTCCAGAGCTTATCAATCACAGAGGACATCTGGTTCTTGGAGGCATTCCTCCAAGAATCCTGAATACATTGCATTGAGTAACCCTGGCCAGTGTCTCTTTATGGCCAATATACTCCAAGATCTCTCGTCTCCAGTTAACCCTTGCTCTCCAGTTAACTGCCCTTTATATTGGTGGATAGTCGTCTCCTACATCAGGGTGTCTGAAAGCTGTTACCTCCAAGCAGCTGGCTTTGAGTTACAACTGGTGACAACAGTAGCAGTAGCCCCCTTTGAATGGGCTGGGCATTGTGCTAACCAACCCTATGCCACATGGAATTGAGGCCAGCTTCATTAGACCCACTCCTAGTCACTGTGGGCTTTCTGCCATCTAGGCTTTGGTCCCATGCACATAGCTCTCCACCCGTCACAGCCCTGTAAGGTAGGCACTATCAGTATTTATGTTCTAAGGGTGACACAGTGAGGTGCAGTAAGAGATTAAGAAGCTGTCCAGTATCCCCCAGCTGTTGGGGAGGGTCTCACTTGACCCAGAACTGTTGACAGGGAGCCCACCTGTGATGTATGAGTCCACCTGTCTCCCACCTGAATGCCTCATGCAGCTGCCTGAAGGAAGATCAGGTGCTTTTGCAGGCTGAGAAATGACTATCTGTATTCCCCACCCCCCTGCATGTTCCTCTTATTGACACTGCCATTTCCTTTATTTTGCCGTTCACTAGTGAATGACTTGTCCCAGCTCAGATCTGAAGCCCATGAATCTAGTTCTCACTTCAGCATATGAAATCTCTCTGACATTCCAAGTTGTTTGCCTGTGGTTGAAGAGTGAATAGTAATTGTGTGGATATCAAGGATCTGCTGTGGGGATGACAGTGGGTGGAACTGCTCTGTGTGTGGACCTGGGGAGCCGGCGGTGCAGCCAGGGCTGGGCTGGGTAATCGCACTAGGTGGTGAGACAGACCCTGTCTAGGGAGATGGGGGAATCTGGAAACCAGGATGATGACCCAGATGAGTCCCGGGATGAGTGTCTGGTCTCTGTCCACAATGTCCTCTGGCTCAGTGAGGGGGATCAGCACCTGTGGGCACGGTTAGCTAGCTCGGCGTGAAGCCTGTGCACCAGAGAAGGCTCAGAGTAATCGCTAGTCCAGGGAAGCATCCTGGAATCTGTCCTGCCCCACAGGATCCCCAAGCCAGAAGCAGACGCAGGGTACAAAGCCAGGCAAGCAAAGGCTTTCTAATTGGTTGGGGCTCTGGCCCAAGCCCACCAGGGTGAAGCCCCAACCTGGTGAACTTAGCTGGACCACTGGAGTGGGGGTACCCCCATATGAGAGCTACAGGTAAACTCCCCATAAGGTCTGGCAGGAAGCTGGCTTCAGCCAGTCATCTGCCCTGTGGGAGGGGCTGAATCCCGGGTACTATCCATGGGTACACTTTGCTATAGCCCTGTGGTATGTAGAGGATGCACCCCATGCTCTGCCCTCTTCTCCTGGCATCCCCAAACCCTTTTGCATTCCCCTCAGCTTGGAGTTGGAGTATCTGGCTGATGGGGTATTGGTCTGCTCATACCAACTAATGAGTGCTGATCTTCCCAACCTTGAGTTTCATGACAACATGCTGGTAGCTTGAAATCAACCATGGTGGGGGTATCAGTGCCTCAGAAACCAGCAAATGCTACAAACCAGGGCCTTAATTTCCCCCCAGGGAGCTGGTTGTTAAAGATTTACCCAGCACACCACTGATCTGGGTTTAACTGAACTGTCTCCCCTGAAATAGGTCCCCGTGGTCAGACCTGGGCTTTGCTGACTGCAGTCCTGAAGTCTGACATCGAGTGCCCAGCACATCGCATTCTCCAGAAGTGAGTTCCTCCCACATTCTGCTACTTATTAACCAGGATTTGGAGCAACTCCCTTGTTTTTGCTTGACCTCAGCTGTCTTGGATGAATAGTAGAGATGAGGTTGTCACCTCCACAAGCTGCGTATCCGTGACACGACCAGGATGTAAGCTGGAGGGGAGGTGCAGGGTCTCTGCCATGGGGCTTGCACCCTTCCCGAGTTCCCCAAGGGGAGCTGGCTGGCTCGCAGGCCATTACCCCTGGGGCCAAGTAGGGCCTGGCATTCTGTGGCAGCAGCTTTCTGCTTTTCCCTGTGCCCGGGGATCACAGTGCTCCTGTCCCTTGTTTTGGTTTCTTACCTCCTCAGACTCCCTCCAGCACACCAGGCTCCCGCGGGACTGACTGCTGTGACCTCCAATCCAGGACATAAGTGACAGGCAGACACACTCAGGCTCAGCCCAGCCAGTTCCAGTTCAGTGACTTCACATCCTCTCTGACAGCCTCCTCTCAGCTGAGCCCTCCTAATTCCTGCTTCTCACTATAAATGACCCCTGCAAAGCCCCCGACACGGACCATGAGGGTTCTGCTGTGTCCCTGGAGCACCTATCTCCCTTTAGTGACTATTTCTTTCTTTCTTCCTTCCTCCCCTCCCTCTCTTTTTCCCTCCTTCCTTCCTTCCTTCCCTCTCTCCCTCCCTCCTTCCCTCCCTTTTCTCTTCTCTTCTCTTCTCTTCTCTTCTCTTCTCTTCTCTTCTCTTCTCTTCTCTTCTCTTCTCTTCTCTTTTCCTTTCTTCCTTCCTTTCTTTCTTTCTTTCTTTCTTTCTTTCTTTCTTTCTTTCCTTCTTTCTCTCTCTCTCTCTTTCTTTCTTTCTTTCTTTCTTTCTTTCTTTCTTTCTTTCTTTCTTTCTTTCTTTATTTCTTTCTTTCTTTCTCTTTAGTGAAAAAGAGACAGACAGGAAGGGAGAGAAATGAGAAGCATCAATTCTTTCTTGCGGCACCTTAGTTGTTCATGGATTGATTTCTCATACGTGCCTTGACCGGGGGCTCCAGTTGAGCCAGTGACCCCTTGCTCAAGCCAGTGACCTTGGGGTCATGTCTATGATCCTACACTCAAACTGGCAACTCCGCGCTCAAGCTGGTGAACCTCGCGCTCAAGCCAGATGAGCTCGTCAAGCCAGTGACTTTGGGGTTTTGAACCTGGGTCCTCCACATCCCAGGCCGACACTCTATCCACTGCGCACCGCCTGGTCAGGCTAGTGACTATCTCTTTGGCTTTTACTTTCTTTCAGGGTCCATCATTTGCTGAGGCCCCTTCCTGCTAGCTGGCCCAGCTTCTGCAAGGCAGACTCTGAATCTCTCCCCTCCACAGCGTGGCTCAGTGTCTGGGACCCTTACCCTGTGTCCTAACCACAGCCTGCCTCCCGTGGCCCCAAATATGGGCTCTGATGGTCGGTGACCATAGGTCTTCCCTGGTAAACAGTTTCCTCAGTTATGAAAAGAGAAGGTTAAGAGTGCACTGAATCTTCTAGCTTAGAATCCTGCGATTCTCTCACTACAGTCAGGGGCAGAGCACAGTCACGCCTACTAGGGATGATGGCTGCTGGTTGGGTGCTCTCTTAGCTGGGAATACAGGGCTAGGCAGGGCCTTGCTCCTTCTGGAGTCAGACTCCAGAGCCCCTGCTGTGCCCTGTGGCCAGCCCAGGAGAGACAGTCTAGGAGGCCAGCCTGTCCCTGCTGCCCACCCAGCACCGTGCCCAGAAGCCCTCTTCCCAGGGCCCACCTCGGCCCCGAGGAAGGCAGAGCCTAGCTGCTGTTCCCCAGGGGGTGTATGCACATTCGGCCCCAGCTGGGGGTGGCCGGGCCTCAGGGAGACGAGCTCCAGCAGTCGCAGTAGGTGGGTGCCGTCAGCCAGCTCTGTGTGCAGGTTCTGGAGCTTGAGGCCCACCTGGGACAGAAAGGGGGAAGACACAGGGTCAGCCCAGCCTCACCTGTCTGCCCCATCCCAGGACCTGTGAGGAGCGGTGCAGAGCAGCTGCCTCAAGGAAGGAGCATTGGCCTCAGCTGTGCTGTTGGGTGGAGAGACGCCTCAGCTGGATGACCTCCTCACCGGCTCCGGGGTCCACTGGCCAGAGAGCTGGGGGGAGGTAGAGGTGTGCTATGAACCACCCTGGCTGCCCTCACCCGGCCCTGCTGGAAGATGTTGTTGATCCAGTTGGTGAAGTCTTCTCCTGCATCCACATGTGCTGTGCCTGCAGCTTGTGAGAGTCTTGTAGGCAGAGTCCGTGGTGGGACGGGGCTGGGAAAGCTGTCCCAAGGCTGTGTCCGGCCTCCTGCTTCGGGTGTCCTGTAGCCCCAAGGAGTTGCTTGAGGTTGTGGGGCCAATGAGCCATCAGCCCTAGAGCCCTTTGGGGATGAGGGGCTAGTGGACAGAAGTTTCCCTAAGCTGAAGATGTTGGGGGTAGGGAGGCTTGGGGAGGAATGTGGATATGATGACTCCTCTGTGGGACAGTCTTGCCTCTTCTAGGGGTAAGGGGACCCTTCCTGTCACACTGCCCCTACATTTGGTGGAAGGTTGCAGCTTAGCCAGGTAATGTTCTATGCTCCTGGTCAGCGTCCTGCACTTGAATGGTTCAGGGCCCCTTTTGCCCACCCCACTTTCCAGATTCTTCTCAGAGCTCTGATGCCAGAGGTCTCCCCTGGGCCACAGGGATTGGCTGCCGCTCCTTGGCATAAATAGGGTGGTGGAAGGAAAACAGCTCGCCTTACCAATGTCTGGGTCTGGGGTGGAGACCTGGCTGGACAGATGGAGACAAAAGACAGCAGGAACTGTTTTGGGGGGGGGAGAGCCATTAGGAGAGACCGAGGCTGGAGCTGGGAGGTTATGCCATGTCCCTCCTCTTGAGCCAGCAGGACGGTGGGCACAGCACACAGCCAGCGTTAGCCTCCCGCCTGCCATAGGGCGTGGAGGGGGAGCTCAGGAATGCTCCAGACCATTGACCCAGGATCCCTCCTTTATCATGTCTCCAGTGTCAGGTGGGGGTCCTGGTTCCCAAGACACAGGGGCCCATAGGGTGGCCTGCAGCAGGCTGGAGTTGGGAGCCCTATGGAGGAGCCGCAGCCTGGGTAAAAACTGGAACGTAGAATCTCTGGTCAGAAGCTTCTGCAGTGGGGGCCTGCCTCTCTGCACCCCACAGTGCCTCTTTGGGAGCACCCACAAGGAAGGGGTGGGAGGGAACATGCTGGACTGGGGCCCCACCACTCCCCTCCTGGGGAATCGGTCAGACCCTGGGCTCAGCTTCCCAGCCCGACAGAACCGCACCCAACCTAGCCTGGGGTTCACTGGCAGTACTCTCCTGTGCTGGGGTTACTTTCTGAAAGGGGTTCCCCTGGAGGGGTAACCTGACCCAAAGAGGCCATGGGGACGGCCGTAGCTCCTCCCAATCCAGCGCGTTCATGCCAGGGCTCTCCTGTGCGCCGCCACCCCTGGAGTCGCTGTGCCGCTCCGCTCAGAGGCAGGGCTGCTCTCTCTCCCTCCCTGAGCCACAGGACAGCGTGCGAGGGGGAGAGTGAGTTCTATTCACATGGTTCACAGCATAGTATGGCTGAACTCGGGGTAGCAGTCTCTGAACTGGGGTATGTGTCTTGGTTCATTCACCCAGTGGCCTTGGGAGACTCCGGAAGGAGACAGCACTTCTCACAGAGGCGTCCCGGACAGGCAAGGCCAATGAGGAGCCCAGCGGCCACAGCCTGCCCCTGAGAGACCGGGAGGACGAATCATACCTGAACCCAGGCTGTGGCTCTTGGGGTGGGGCAACTGCCCTACATCTGAGAGGAGCATGTCCCTGTGAGAGTCCTGCTGCCACTGGCTGGCTGCCTGGTTCTTGGGATGAGCCCCAGCTACCTCCTCGCTCACAGCCCAGAGCCAATCAGTCTCCAGTGGCTGCTGCGTGCCCCCCCCACCCCCCACCCCCCGTGCTCCATGCTCCGTCTCCCCACCCCACCCACTCTCACTGCCCCTGCAGGTGCTCATCGTGGGTCTTCCCCCGCCATCCTGCCTGCACAGCAGCCTACTCGGCCCCCTGATTCACCTCCCAGAGCACGACTCTGCTCACACCTATGAAGACTCTCCATTCTGCCCGTGCCTGGACGGAAACAGTTTTCCTGCCCACATCTGGGCTTCAGCTGTTCTCTTAGCTTAGAATGTCCTTTCTAGTTGCCATTGTCCTATTCTATCAGCCCAGTTTCAATACTGCTCCTTGTAGTATTCTACGTCCCCAGCTTGTTTCTCTTCCTATTAAGACCCTTGGCCCAGGGCACCTTGTGTGACATGACCACTGGAGGATGGCAGGAAGTTGTATGACACTTTGGACACAGATCTCAGCAGAAGTTGTTGTATCTGAGGTTGTTGAGTGGAGCTGCAGAACTGCTTTTCTCCCCATTAGCTCAATTGCAGGAAAGCCACTGCAGTGACTGATTGTAGCCCCTACTGAAATGAGAATCCTGTTGGTTTTGGATTATTTACCTTAAAGGTAAGTGAAATCTCTAGTCAAATGGGGTTAAATAGTATAAAAGGAGCGTGGCAGGAGGACTTTAGGTGAGGTTTGATCCAGCAGCTCAAATGATGCCACCACACACCTGGATTACCTCAGCCTAACCTCCCTGCCCTGCCCTCAGCAGTTCTGGGCACCCTCTCAATGCCATTTATATTGTTGCACCAATAGGCTTGCTTCTTTGCATTGCATGGTTTAGAGAAGAGAACATTTCTCCTAAGAGTTGAAACAAGTCTGAAGGGCTTGGCTCTCATAGGCTTGAATCGAACCACATGTCCACTCCTGAACCAACTTCTGTGACCAGGGGATGAATTGCTCTAATTAGCTCAAGCCAATCAGGACCCACCCTGGAAAGAAGGGGAAGGGGGTCTAGCTCACCCAAACCTCATGGCTCAGACAGAGGGCGGGGAAGTGCGGAGTGCTCTGGAGAGGAATTCTAAGTCTGGATCACCAGGAGGTAGACGGTTGCCAGTGGGAAAACCCCACGTCTGCAGTGGGCGGTCCACCGTGAGGTGTGGGAGAGGCAGGGGCAGTGCCCGCCGCCAGGCCTGCAGTCCAGCACTATGCACCTTCTGTGTGTGGGAAGAGGGCATCACGGCAGGACTGCTCCTCCGAGTGTTCGGTGCTGCTGTTCCGTCCTTGGAAGGGTCCCCTCTAGTCTTGGCTTCCAGTCGCTCTCAGTGGGGGCGTTAGCTTCCCTTGAGGCCTGCCCCCAGTGGATGGAGCTGCTTTCCCTCTAAAGAAGCCCCATTTTGGGAGTCTCCTACCCAGAGCGAACACAGGAAGTCAGGGGTCACAAGGATAGTGTGCCAAAGGGGTACTCCATCTCCTAACTCCTCTGCCTGTTTCCGAATGGATGACGGGATCCCTGCTTTACTCCAGAGACAGCTAGCTGCACCCAGTCCCTGGACAATCAGAGCTGGGAGAGGAAAGGTAGTGGTGTTTTTCAGAAATTTATTGATCAGTAGACTCTTTTTTGACACTGCTAAAAAAGATTACAAAAAAAATGTAGCATTGTGTATTAACTGCATTGGCTAATTGACATGTAACCTGACTGTTGGGAAAATGTTTAAAGTTAGGCTTGGTCACTTTTTTCGGCTGTGCAGCCATAATACCTGATATAACCACAGACATAGGACCTTGAGCCCTGCCTTAATGTAAGCTCCTTATGTAATCAAGGACATGGTTTTTGACAAAATGCCACTATTGTCTGATTAGCTGCACCTGAGTGCAGCTCAGCTGCTGCTGTCACTATTGTTGCTGCCACCCAATAAAGCATGCATCATCTACAGACAGGTCTGCACATCTTCTTCAGCTCCCGGCCCCAGCCTTATGTCCCTTGCCTCCAAACTCAGACTTGACACTTGATATAGATGGCAGGATGGTGTAAGTGTCCCTACCATCCCACCAGAGGACATGTGGCCTCAGACTGGGTTGTGGTACCCCCTGGCTGCGATCCCAACATCTTGGGCTCTTCCCGAGGAGTGGGGGGAGGTAGATGGGAGCCCGCAGGGTTTGGAGAAGGCCTTGTGTGTCCCTGAAGACGCAATTTCTGAGAAGTCTCGGGTTGCAGCCGGCCGAGTTGGCTGGCTGTTCCTCACGGCCTTGAAGCAGCAGCATGAAGCCCAAGTGGATGTTTTATGGCTCGAGGAGGAATGGCTGGAAGCCTGTGGACGAGCTCTTGAGCACGAGCTCGCTTATCCGGGGGAGGACCCAAAATCTGTGGACACTGGTGAGCCTGGGAACAGGGGAGAGGAAGTTCCACCCCTGGCCCAGAACAGCATGCATGCCTGGTGGTGAAGCAGAGGCTGGGGCTTGACCAACCTCTAGCCCGGGGGAGGGGGTGTGGTGGTCCGGAGGCCCCCCTGGAGGTGACAGAATTTACCAGGTACACTACTTACACTCCCACCGAGCCGAGGGGGCTCAGGAAGCAGAGCCGGCAGCATCTGGGGGAGCCCATCCCAGCTTGGCTCCTTCACTTATGGGAGGAAGGAGCAGACAGTCTGCATTACCGCCTGCTGAGATGGAGAGGCTGGCCTCCATCACCATACATCCGTCCTTGAGACAGTGACCGCAGAGCAGCTGGCGCTTGGGAGGCGCCCAGCGTGACCACTCGCTGATGGACTGGCTGATGTGGATGGGACACCTGTCAGGTTGGAAAAGGCTCTACACGTGGGTGAGGGCTTTGAGAAACAAACAGAAAACACGCCCCCACAGAGGCAGGGGCTGTGACGTAGATATTTCTTATAGCTCTGCGGGCAGAAACTGAAAGCACTCCAGATTGGGAGGTGCGAGCCGAAGAGCTCCAGTAGTAGGAGCTGAGAGCCGAACGCCAGCAGCAGCAGACACTGGATGACACCAGTTGCTGGAGGAGCAGCCGCCTTTGTGCCGGGGGAGCAACTCTGGGTCTGCGGTAATGGCTGCCTCTGACTTCTTCAAGGGTGAGGGGCTGAGATGAGCCTTCTCAGGCTCAAAGCCCGGCAGCAGAGCGCGCGCCTCAGGGGCAGGCACAACCTGTAGAGCATTCTGTGGTCCAGCCCTCGACCCATACAGAGTTAGAGTTAGGGATGCAGTTCAGGTGGAAACCCACCGGGTCTCTAGCAGCCTGGTTGCTGTGGTTATGGGACACAGGGGTGGAGGGTGTCATGCTCTCCGGAGCACAGATTCCCTGGAGCACCCTGCTTGCTCTTTTTAGGTCCCTGGTGGCCATTCTGGGCCTGCAGCCCATCAACGTGATCATGCAGATGGTGGTGGATTTGGGGAAAGCAAAGGCAGTGCAGCACCCAAGGGCATGAGGGCTGCCCCTGCTGACCCCCCAACCCCCACAAGGAAAAGGGCTGCTGAAGGTAACCAGACTGAAGTTTCGGCCATTGAAGAAGCAGAGGAAACGAGCACTATGCACACAGCGCGCGGTGAGACTACTGTGCAGGAAGGAGCTGAGGGGGTCGGGGGACCCCCAAGCCTTGTTCTGTTTGAATAGGGGGAAGGCCAAGAGACCCTCTTAAAAGGGATAGGCAGGGACCAAAGGCCTTGTATGGAATTGGCAATCCACTGGTCCCCTTCTATTGTGAAATAAGTGTTAGCGTGGATGGATACCAGCGCTGACTGCTCCCTCCCCTACAGGAACCCGGAGAGGTTCCCTGGGCCCCCCGTGGCCACTGGTAGTTGCAGGGCTTGGGCTGTCTAAGTGAGGCCAGTATTTGTTCCATTGGAGATGGGAGACTGCCTCCTACGCCATGCAGCGCACTGTGTCCTATCCCTGAATACATCTTAAGGGTAGATAGTTGTCTTACAAGGGCTGCAGTTGGGAGTTCCACCTTTGGGTTTAGGTCATGAAGGTGGTGTTGCAGAGGCATGGAAGCACATCCCCCCTTGTCGCCTGCCTCCCTCCCCGCAGGGGACTGACACTGAGCAGTGTTGGGAGGACGTGTGAGGGCGTGCTCCCTAGGTTCTCCTGCAGCTGTGGGCAGGAGTGGAGCTGGCAGGGGGCTCCCACATGGAAGGCCGAGAGGACAGGAGGAAATCACAGGAGCAATTCTACTAAAATTAGAAGAGTGGGAGCTGTTTGGCTGGCACACAGCCCTTGCAACTCACCAGTGTGGCCTGTGCACAAGCCAGACAGGAAACCTTTGTAGGCCTCTTGGGATATTGGCATGTGTTCATTCCCTACCTAGCCTGGGCCACTCACCCTTTGTACCGACTGTGTTGGAAGGGGGCAGTCTGGAATTGGACTTCAGAGGCAGAGCAGGACTTTGAGGATGCCTGGTGGGCAGTGGCCCAGGCACAGGCCCTACAAGTGGTTGATCCCACTAAGCCTTTCCAATTAAATGTTAATGTAACCCCTGACAGGTTTGAATGGGGCCTATTGTAGAAGTCTGGGCAAAGATGCACCACTCTAGGCTTTCGGTCCCAGTTATGTTAAGGCGCCAAGACTCGCTACTTCTTGGTGGAGAAACATCTAATAGCTGTCTGTGTGGTCCCGCAGGCCTGCTAGTCCATTACCTTTTAGAAGCCAGTGCAAGTCAGCACTGCCTACCCGAGAGCCAGATGGGTGCGCTCATGGGTGTCTGCTCCCAAGTCGGGTGTAGCGCAAACTGCGACTTTGGCTTTAGTGGAGTGCCGCTCTAGAGCAAAGAGCTGTACTGAGTGCTAGCCCTCTGACCCAGGAGCCGCAAGTGTTGGGCCCCATTGCCTTTGCAGAGCTGCCGGGTGCCATGCAGGGGTTGATGTCACCTCCGGTCTCTATTGTGAAGGGATGCCAGATGAGCAGCATAGTGTCAGCCAGGCCTTGCCTGGGTTGGCAAAAGAAACCTGGGAGGTAGAACGTCTCACTGGAGACCCTCTCCAGAAAGGGAGGGGCATTCCTAGCATCACGATGCTGTGCCACCTTGCTTGTTACTGTTGGTATAGCTTGCTCAGTTAAGTTTTTGCTGCAGTCTCTATTGCTGTTGTGGGATATAGATAATATACCTCATTCCTCGCAGAGGGACGCTTGCAGAAGAAACCTATTGCGTAGATTGTGAGGCAAGCAACCCTAAGGGGAGGACTGTCGGGAAAATGGTTCAAGTTAGGCTTGCTCACCTGTTTTTAGGCTGTGTAGCCATAATGCCTGAAGCAATCAAGGACACAGGACCTTGAGCACTGCCCTAATATGAGCACCTTATGGAATCAAGGACGTGGTTTTTGACTGACACTATTGTCTGATTAGCCATAAAAAGTCTGAGTGAAGCGGCCTGCTGCTGTTATTGTTGCTGCTGCTGCCCAACAAAGCAGCAGCATCTCTACAGACAAGTTCTTCGGCTCCCGTCCCCTCACAGCCTACATCTTACCTCCAACCTCGAGCCCAACACTGACACTCTACTAGGCCCACATTTACCTGAATAAACTCAGTGGTTGTCTGTCCTAAGAATGGCCTCTGCCACATGGTGGAAATCAAGTGACTCTGTGAAATGCTCTCTTATCTTCAAGGCAGTTTTTCTGAGGCACTGGATGTGAGGCAGAACCCTGGTAGTTAAACCCCATACTGGCAGTGGACTCCAGTACAAGACGTTCTCAGTGTGGGTGAAGCAGCTCCTTAGGAGACCCAACAAACCACTGGAATGGGCAGGGGCAGGGGCAGCGGGCTCGGGCTCTGCCAAGGCCTCTCCTGGGGGCTGGAAGAGGAGACATTATGCTTCTCCTCACATGCTCACCTACCTAGACACCCAGCCCCATGATAACAGAATAACAATTCAACTATTCAAGGCCCACCATCTTGTGAGAGGAACCATAGCCGCAAGTCCAAATTCGCTATTGTTGCATAATGACAAGTGGTCCAAAGAGAAAAGTCTGGCCCTGGAGAAGTGAAAGCCAATGAGATGAATGGCTCTAACCACTGAAGACTGACCCCAACTGGGCCATCCCACTGCACAGGGAGAAAAGAATCCATTTTTGACGCTGGGCCGGAGCAAAGGCTGAAGCAGGCTGGGCGTCTGCACATCCCCACAGGGCTGGGGAGTTTGGGCAGGGCTTACTTAGTGCCCGATTCTTTCTACAGGTTCCAGGCCTCATCAGCAGGCTGACAACTGGGACGTCAACTTCAGGAAGAGCAGGCTCCAGTTTCCATCCTAACTGCAGCAGTTTGTTGCACACTGTATGCGCTGCATAGAAACTAGATTTTCTTCCGTGGACTCCTGGTGAGCATGAGGTAGTTTCTAGAACTATAGTTTACCTGCTTCTGCCCTCCCAATCATCGGTGAACACTTCAGGAGGGGTGCTTTGAAAACTGGGCTAGTGTGGGGAGGGCAGTAAGGTAGGTCAAGGTGAGCAGACGCCACTGGAACCTGCAGGCTGCCTGGGGCAGGGGTGGGACAGTGGGGGCTTTGCACACAGAGTAGAGCTTGTGCGAGGCCTGGGAAGATATGGGTCCTCACCGGGTGCCTTCCCTGATGTTTTCCAGTTTTTCTTTCTAATCAATTCCAATGACTTCATGTTAGAAGATGTTAAGAAAAATAAACATGTGACATTTTTTTTTTCCTCAGTAGGAAAAGATTGAGCTTCCAGGTGTTCTCCCACCTGCAGGCATGGCAGGATGGGGTCACGACACGGGAGTTTCTTTCCGCATAGAAACCAGAAACCTCAGTCCACTGGCTCTCTAAAACAGTTTTCTTACATGTCTCTCCATAGACAGCACTCGGCCACATCTACATATGTACATATTGACAAGTGTTAAAAAGACATATTCATGTGACATATACATATGTGTACATATTTATCTTTATATAGGACAACTCAGTAGAGTTAAAGAAGCAAGATAATTCTGAGTGGAAAAGCAGCTAACCTTGGCATCTCTAAGTCTATGAACCATCGAACCCTCTTCTCTCAATTCAGCCCTGCAGTGGACTCCACGGTGCCTACCCACTCGGGCAGTCCTAGTGCATTCACAGAACCATCTGCTCCATTCCAGTGCTGGAATTATAAACATCTCTTTTCTCTGTGTCTAATTTAAAAGTGCTCAGTAAGAATAAAGACCATACTAGTCATTTATTTCTATTAAAATTATTTAGAAAGCAAGCTAGGTAGTGTGAGTTGGCATCTGCGTACATGCTCCTCTAAAGTAAAACATATCTCTTAAGTCTGCGGTTCTGACCCTGATGTCATAGGTAACACCAAACAAACAAACAAACAAAACTGACTTTTGGAAGGCTCAGGTGGGACTGTTTGGATCTCATTCCCTCTGGCGCTGGCAGGGCCTGTGCCAGGCAGTCATCCTTTCCTATCCCTCTCTTACTGCAGCGCACTGTGTGACGGGGAGGCGCCGCACTCCCCAGCTGGAGCGCGCAGAGCGGGGAGGGGCGTGAGCATCACCACCCCCACCTGACACCGGCAGCTGAGTGGGAGGCCCAGAGGGGCTGACACAGGAGACAGAGAACCCTCATGCCTCACGATTGGCATTCATGATACAAACCACACAGCTTTTTGAAGGTTTTATATAAAAGGTTCCACCTGTTTCTGTATAAAGGCTTTTATCCGATAAGAAAAAAACCAAAACAAAACTGGACATAATAAAAATGACTTTTAAAAAATTAAGAATAGCGTGTAATGCTAGTGGACCGACCTTTTCTACCTGACACCTCAGGGCAGGCTGGATCCTCATTCCTGTGTCTGCAGGCCCAGGACTCGGCACTCAGTAAGACATGCTTGGTGAATTTAAATGCTGCCACTGACCAAGGGGACTTGGGGACATGTAACAAGTCTAAGCGACAACTGGGGAGAACCATCTCCTTTCTGAAGTTTTAAGTATGATAAATAGACTTTGCTACAAACTATTGGTCAGACCAGTAAGAAAAGCTAATCATCGGACTTCGACATGACTTGAAGTGAATACTAGAAATCTTGCCGGGCTAATAAAATTAATTATTAATTCCTAATTAATTCCAAATTCCTAACCAAACACAATTTTGCGGGGAAGGCCACGGGGTGGGGCTGGGAGGGCCGCTCGGCAGGGAGCCGGAACAGATGCTGCCTGAGCCCGGCTGCCTGTCTGCTTGGGGCCGCGAAAGGCACGGGGCACATACAGACACGGTGCACCCTCCTTTTAAACCTTGGGCAGCAGTTTCTTTCTCTTTGGTAGACAGTCTGGAGAGAACAGAACCCTTTCTGCTGTTTCTTTCCACTCTTAACATAGCAGGAAATAAATAAGATCATCTTTGCTCGGTCAGGCTGCACTCTGAGGGACGAGTTCCGGATGATGAGCGGGGCAGGGAGCCAGCAGATTCACGCTGCGGCGCTGGCCCCAGCTCCCAGCTCTCGGACTCCAGCAGGCCCACCTCCATACTTATGTCTCTCCAGGTTTGAGAACTCTTTGGTCAATTTCTGTTTCTTCTCCACCCTACAATCTCCTATCCTCCATCCTCTCAATATTTTAATAAAAACTTGTGAGAATTTTATAGGTCAAAGAACCTCATCTAGTGTCCAGTGTCTGCCCTCCCTACTCTACATATGGGTAAACTGAGGCCCAGAGAGGGCAGTGCCTTGCCCAGGGCCACTCAGTGAGTCAGTGGCAGCAAGGGTCTCTGGCCCAAGCCCCAGGACTCCCACCCCACACTGCCTGCCCTGTGGGTGCCCTGTCCCTCAGTCAGCCTTCTGAAGGGACTTCCTGTGAGAGGGGGGCACGAGATGGGGGGGCAGGCTGTTGGGCAGCTCGTAGCCGTCCAGCTTGATCTTGATGAGGTGCTTGGCCAGCGCGAACTCCTCCTCGTCCAGCATGCCATCACAGTCACAGTCGGCCAGCTTCCAGATTTTGCCCAGGACGCTGTTGGGCAGCTTGGAGGTCACCATTTCCTTCTTGGCATTGACACCTGTTATTTTGCCATTGACAGGTGACAGGGTGTAGAAGAGCTCATCGTAGACAGGCTTGTCTTTGGCCACAACCCACTCCTCCTCATCGGCGCCCTCCCCGGCGCCCTCCCCATAGCCCTGGTTGAAGGGGCCCTCAGCAGTGCCGTCGAAGGCGCCGCCCTGCACGAGCTGAGTGGGCATGTTCAGCTCCTCTTGGCTGATGAGGCCCATCAGGGACGAGATCTTGCTGGTCAGCATGTTGTCCACGGCCTCGATCAGCTTGGGCTTCAGTGAGTGGAATTTGGTGAAGTCATAGTTCTCAAGCTGTTCCTGTGAAAGGAGAAACCGCAGACTCGGTTACAGGCCCTCTCTTCAGGGAGCAAGCAGGGAGGGGAGCCGAGGGAGAGGAATGCTTTTCTAAAGCAGATACTCCACACCCTGGGCCGTTCCAGAGCTCGCTCTCTGGTGGAGTCCCACATCCAAACTCCTAGACAAAGGAGTGGCTTACCAAAAAAACAAAAACAAAATGCCAAGACCAACCACCACCACCAAAATACCCACCTTCCCATCTTATAGAATTGCTGTTCTGGGGCAGTCCTTCCACACTTAACTAGGCTTGCACTGAACCTGGGAATCAGCCTGACATAGAACCTTATTCTTAATTGCTATATAATACTGAATTTATATCGGAGTCACTGTCACTGACTTTGTCTCACCCTCAGATGTGTAGGTTGTTTCCAATGGAGAATCAAAATTGTGTTCTCTAGGGTATACTGGCAGGGCAGACATTTTTTGTTATTCATTTAGAAGTGGAACCCTTAGCTTTATTGTTTTTAAATTTTTAAAAAGTATTTTATTTATTGATTTTACGGAGGGGAGGGAAAGCGAGAAGTATCAACTCATAGTTGCTTCACTTTAGTTGTCCACTGATCGCTTGTTGTATGAGCCTTGACCAGGCAAGCCCAGGGTTATGAACTGGCAACCTCAGGGTTCCAGATCAATGCTCTATCCACTGTGCAGCCACCACAGGCGAGGGACACTTAGCTGTAGATGGCAGAGGGGACAGAACTGAAAGCTAAAGAGCCTGACATTATTTCTAGAGAGGCACCGCCAATCCTCTTCTTAGCAGCGAACTCTGGAGCTGTCAAATCTCGTTGGGCTGGGCTGACATCAGTGTACGGCCTGCACTTAGCTTAAAGCAGCAAGGTGGTGCAGACCGAGTTTCTAAAACACAATCCTCCATCCTCACTGGCAGACTGTGGTCACCTGCATGTCACCCAACATCAGCTCCAAACCATGCTGCCAACATCTGAGTCAGCCAAGGGGGCTGAGATAGGAACAGCCAGAAGGAGGAAAGCAGGAAGCCTACACAAAAATCCGAGTGCTGCTGAGGTTAACAAGCCTGGATTTCCCTGGGTGCACAAATACCTCCCCTCCTTCCTCATGAACAAGCCTGAGCTCTGAGCACACACAGAGCCCCTGTGTCTGGCCACGCAGACAATGAGGGTGGTGTCCGCCCAAACTTCCCCCGCTCCTGTAGGGGCATGGAAACCTCTGGGAAGTTGGCAAGGGGAAATGGCCACATATCTGTAGGGGTGGACAGGAAACAGCAATGGTAGCCATTCCTGCCTTGGAGGGCACACAGGAAATACACCCTGCACTCCCCCATCACCCAGGTCCGACCAGAGAGTGTGTGGGTACAAATCAAACTGCCATCCCTGCCCTCCACCAGGGTGACTCCAAAACAGAAACCTTCCGAATGGGATAAATGCATCCTGGGTAATTTAAAGATTTAGTCATCAATAACTGCATCTATCAAAGCCACCTAGCCCAGAATCCTGGAACTGCTCTCTCCCAAAACTCAAAGGGCAGTTTCTAGCCCAGTCTCCATGGGCCATCCCTTGCCCATCCACTCTGAACATTTATCAGATGTGGTTTTCAAACTCTGAGAAGGTTTGGGCTGATGGGGGATGGCTCTGCTGCCCTCTGCTGTTGAAATGCTGCCAACTCCTCAGCTGCAGTAGTGGAATTCTCCTTGGAGGACTATTGGGTCAGTAATCAAGGTGACCTCGCTAGTGTTCTTGTTTTCCAGGATGGACATATCAGTGTGGTAAATCAGATTCCCTCCCAAAGGGGCACTTTGTGTGTGGGGACACAGGCAGCTTTACCAGCAGGTCACAGGCATTTCCTAGCACCAGGCACAAGCCTTCAAAATACATTTGACTCGCCTGACCTGTGGTGGCACAGTGGATAAAGCGTCAACCTGGAAATGCTGAGGTTGCTGGTTCAAAACCCTGGCTTCCTGGGTCAAGGCACATATGGGAGTTGATGCTTCCTGCTTCTCTCTCTCTCTCTCTCTCTCTGTCTTCCCTCTCTATAATAAATAAATAAAATCTTTAAAAAAAAAAAAAATACATTTGACTCGTTAAGGCTGAGCCTGCCAGACCAGCTTGGTCTATGAGAGCACAGGGAGAACAGAGACTTAGAGATGGCATCAGCGAACTCCCTGAGTGACCCTCAGGTGTGCAAAGATCATGATAAAGTCATTGCCAAGCTCAAGCCCCACCCCTGTCCCAGACGCAGCTGACGTGAGGTGCAGTGCCTGTGTTGTAGAGGAAGTCAGACTCAGGGATGACAGCCCTGACCACCCATTCCCCGTTTCTCCACCTGAGCTTCCTAGGTGACAGCAAACTACCCAAGGTATCAGGTGACTGAAAGCACACCTTGCAAGCTTCAGGCCCACCTGGTCCCTGGGCAGTCCCTGAAGGGATTGGGGTGGTGTGTGATCAGGACCCACCTAGCTTCCCAAGGAGGAAGCCCCTCCCTGCTTTCAGGGGCTTGCTCTGAAACTGCTGGTCTATAAGCCCTGTGAGAGTCAGATTCAGGGCTGGGCCAGGGTCTGAGATAGTCACTACCTTAGAGCCTGCTATATTATCTGTGTGAATGGAAAAGAGTGCCTATGTAGCAGGCCCGACAAGCTCAGCGACCAAGAAGAACCACGCGAAATGTCTAATCATGAATTCTTAACTGGGCGTGTCACGGTGCATAGTCACATTCCGGGCCTATAGATTCCTTAATAAAAGGTTAATTTGTGCCTTCAGAACTTTTTTTTAAAGACTTTATTTATTCATTTTAGAGAGGTGAGGGGAGTAGGAAGCGTCAACTCCCATATGTGCCTTGACCAGACAAGCCCAGGGTTTCAAACCAGCGACCTCAGCGTTCCAGGTCAATGCTTTATCCACTGCGCCACCACAGGTCAGGCAAGAACCCTCTTTACCAGACCCCTCGGAGGAGGCCTTACTACCTGCACCAGGGTAGGACTACCAGGAAACCCCTTACTGTTATCTCGTTGCCTCAGAACAGCTCTATCTACTACAAACGAGAAACGTTAAGTACCCTGCACCTACCAATGTAAAACAAGTATGAATCTAATATTTCACTTTTTATCCAGTCCCAGAGATCTCCCTGCTTTGCTTTCTCCTGCCTCCTTAAACGACCAGTAATGGACTTCATGTGCCTTACACTTTCTCCTTTGGTTCTAAATGTATGAAAAGAACTGCAAACTGCCCTTCTTTGGAGCACTTTTCTTTTTCTTTTTTGTATTTTTCTGAAGGTGGAATCGGGGAGGCAGTCAGACAGACTCCCGCATGCGCTGGACCGGGATCCAACCGGCATGCCCACCAGGGGCGATACTCTGTTGCAACCAGAGCCATTCTAGCGCCTGAGGCAGAGGCTACAGAGCCATCCTCGCTGCCCGGGCCATCTTTGCTCCAATGGAGCCTTGGCTGCGGAAGGGGAAGAGAGAGACAGAGAGGAAGGAGAGGGGGAGGGGTGGAGAAGCAGATGGTTGCCTCTCCTGTGTGCCCTGGCCCGGAATCGAATGCCAGGCCGACGCTCTACCACTGAGCCAACTGGCTAGGGCCTGGAGCACTTTTTCAACCCTTTGAGATTTTGCTTCTGGAGGTCCTCAGTGTTTCGGCTCAAATAAACTCTTTTGAAGTTTTTCTATAAGCTTGGACCTTCCTTTGTTGACATGAACATACACTAAAACTTGATGACAACTCATTCAACACACACTAACTGAGCACCTGTGACATACCAGGTGCTGGGTCTATGGCAGTGAACAGGACACAGTCACTGGCCTCATGGAATTACAGCTTTATTAGAAAGAGCCCCTAAATAACAGACCATGATACATTAATTAATTACACCGAGGCACAACAGCACTTGTGTGGTGACAAGGAGCACATGTCCTAATAATAACCCTCGCCAACCATAGTCATAGTGGCAAAAGATCATAATCCACAATGTACAGCCCATAGGGGCAAAGATTTCTGCCATTTGTTCATTGACTTATTCTGGGGCCTAGAAGAGTGCCTGGCCACAGTAGACATAGTATTTCTTGGGTGAAAGAATAAGTGAGTACGGGTGAATGGGGCACTTGTCAGGTAGAGCTCCCTGATACTAGTCCTGGGCACTCAGGAGGTGTCCACTGAAGGCGCGAAGGTGCCTGGTGCAGGGCCTGGCCCACAGGGTTCTCAGTGAAGGCCTGGGCCTTTCCTTTATTGTCCAGCCCACTGGGCTGGGCCTGCTCCTAGGAGCCGAGGTGAGGGGCCACCGGCTTCCTTGTTTTCTTCCCCAGGACTGCCCTCTGCCCCAGCTCTGACCCGGCCAGGCCCAGGCTGACGAGGCAGACAGCCCCAGGCCCAACCTTCCAGCTGCAGATTTCAAACTGTTCTCTCACTTCAGTGTTGCCTTTCTTTGGGGCTCAGGGAACAGCCAGTATGAGGTACCCTTTGTTTGGCCTATGTAGTAGTATCTTTGAAAGTTTAAGCCTGACCAGGCGGTGGCACAGTGGATACAGCGTTAGACTGCGATGTGTAGGACCCAGGTTCAAAACCCTGAGGTCGCCGGCTTGAGCCCAAAGGTCGCTGGCTTGAGCAAGCAGTCACTCACTCTGCTGTATCCCTTGCTCAAGGCACATATGAGAAAGCAATCACTGAACAACCAAGAAGCCGCAATGAAGAATTGATGCTTCTCATCTCTCTCCCTATCTGTCCATCTGTCTGACTCTTTGTCTCTGTCAAAAAAAAAAAAAAATAAATAAATAAAAAGAAAGAAGAAAGGAAGAAAGTTTGAGAACAACTTTGAAAACCAGGGTACTTCCCAGACTTCCAGCTTCTCCTGAGCCATCCAGGCCTATTTTCCCACAGGGCAGGGCCAACCGGGCAGGCAGGGCTTCCCTCCTAGGGGGGGGTTAGAATCTCCAATCTGCCCCCACCACGGGCCCCCACAAGTTCTCATCTCAATTGTAGAATTGACTTCTTCCTTGTAGAGATATTTCTAGAAACCCGTATCTGTGTCAAATGTGAGAAAGTAGGAGGTAGTTGGGGAGAGTGACACGGTTGCTGTGCACCTGGCCTGCCTCACCTGTCCACCTGGCCCGCCTCACCTGTCCACCTGGCCCGCCTCACCTGTCCACGTTATTGGCTGGGGGCTGCGGCCATCTCGGTTTGCACTGCGGCTCCCACTGCAGACAGGTCCTTGCACTGGACAAGAGGACGGTCAGTCTGGCTCTGTGAAGATCATCTTCTTGCCCAGAGCAAGGACCTGTTTGCCTCAGCAGAAGGATGTGTTCAGTGTTGATCTGTTCATTTAACACAACTGTGGGGCGGTGGACACACTGGTCAGGCCGGGGTGGCTGAATGCAGCACCTACTCAGGCTGACCTAGGGCTGGTCCACATACATCTTAGGGAGACCCTGAAATCTGACCAAAGGCCCAATGTGGACACTTAAGCAAAATCTTCAGTGAGCATGTCTCACTGTGTCCAGTCCAGCCGAGTCCACAGAGCCCCATGGCCTCCGACTGTCCCCGAGGCTGTAAGCAGTGGCGTGGCCCAAGCACAGACTCCCACAGCAGGGCAGTGCTGGACACGGCCGGCCGAGGGGGCAGCCTGGGTGACCTCCAAGGTCACTCCCAGCTCTAATTCCCTTAGGTTCTGGGATTCTAAAAAAACAGGTGTCACTTCAACATCCAAACAACCTTGAATAGAGCCTGAGAAGGCGACTCATATTTTTTCATGTGAGTTTAACTTCCGAAATGTGTCCCCTTTTGTTTTAATGTTTCAGGAGGCAGATAACTTCTGCTTTCTTCACAGCAGCCCCTTATCACAGATCCCCATTAGGAAGATGAATTAATTGCATTCTCCTCCATCCTAAACCACGAAACCACGTGTGGCCAGCAACCAGCCAGACCAGGCGGTGGTGCCCCTGCCCCTGCCACTGTACCTGCATTGCCTTGACCTCTGGGAAGTCCCCTGCAGAAATCTGGTATTCTCGCTGCAGCTGAACGTAGATTTCTGGCAACCTGCTGATAAGCTCTCTTTTCTTGTTTTCCTTTCCAAAAACACTCGGCATCTCCTTCTTCAGGTGGCTGATGATGTAGGCATGTACCTGAAAGGACACATGTCTGTGAGAACGTGCCGTTTAGAAGTCACCAGAAGGACAAACAAGATGGCATCTTATGTGCATCACAACACACAACCAGACACCCATGCAGAGCCACGGTCCCAGGGACAGGGAGGGCAAGGGCTGGGGGAGAGGAAGGGCGACCGACCGGGGGAGTTATATGGCCACAGCTCAGTTGTGACTGAGTGGCTATTCTGTGTCTGTGTAGGGAGTGAGTGCAGTGGGTGGGGCCTGGCTGGGAAAGACCTTATTCTGGTGATTAACCAGAAGATCTAAAGAGAGTTCCACCAGGGCCAGTGCCGGGAGCACCAGGAAACGAAACTGGAGCTGATGTAATGGCTGATCATGGAATCCTGTGCCCAGGGAGTGGTGACATGGGCAGTCCCTTAACCTTCCTGTGAACGGTGCAGATCTAGAGGGTTCCACAGGGGGCACTAAAGTCATTTCTGCACAGGACCAGCTGCCTGGGCCAGGCTGGACAGTAGAAGCTCGCTCTGGGAGAGAGGACCCCAGCACACGAGGGGGGAGCCCCAGAAGCCCTGGTCACACGGCCGACCAGGACCCGAAGGGCGGTGAATCCTGCTTGCCCGTCTTACCACCTTCCTTAACCTCTGCACTCTTCCACTGCTTTCCAACTTTAGGGCATTAAGAAATGTTCATTACAAAAGTTCTTTTTGTGTATCTAGACTTCTACAGAGTAATTTAGAAGTCAAGAAAATAACTAAAATGAGAAAGGATGAAAAACAGAGCAGTGATTATAAAACAAAAATGACTCTGTAGCTATAGAAAATCCTATTATAGAAAACAGACTTCTATAATCTTGTGGAAGAATGGAAATTAAATAAAGGGGGTACAGATACATCCCACAGTTCAGCTGAGCCTCTGTGCGTGGACACGCACTGGGCGCAGCCAAGGCCGCTGTGCTGAGAGCTGCTAGAACGAGGAAGGGCACAGTGCGGATGCCTGTCGGCAGCCAGCACCCACCTCTCCGGCCCCACGAAGGTCACGTCTACATTAGCTCCCACTGTGCTGCCTGGCTGTTGCTACAAGTATAGGTTGGGAGAGATTATTCTAAACTTTTTGTCACTAGTAAACTTGTTTATTTACTTATTTTTCAAATCAAAATAACATAACATTTACACGATTCTTTGAGATGGAGAAACCCAGTCTGCGAATCCTTTATTTGGAGTGACGGGCTTCAACTGCATTCCTGAGGATGTGATGACTGAGTGGTAGACCAGTAATTTTCTTGTCTTGGATAGTGATGCCGACTTGGTTTGGACGGGGCTGAGGAAGGCCCTGCGAGGCCCTGAAGGACCTGGAGCGCTGTCCTATCTAGTCAGGGAGAACCAGCTGTTCACCGGGGTCCTTGCGTCGTTTCCTTGGCGTCGGCCCTCCTGGAACCCCTGGACGGAACCTGTGGACTCAGCCCCCTTCCGTGCCCAGCCCTGCTCTGCTCTGGAGCAGCCCCGGCTGAAGTAGGAAGTTCCACAGCTGCTTAGTCTCCAAGGGTTTCTTACCAACACCAACCCCTCACCGCCACTCGCTCAGGCCTGGGGCAGCTGGCAGGCCTGTTTAGAGTTTCCTAAGATCCCCTCACCACCTACGGCTGGGGTACCTCAGAGCTTCCAGCCCTTGCTCAGGGAAGGCTGACTCCCCACCCAGCCTCTGGCCCCCTAGGGTTGGTGCCTGTCCCGGACACTTCCTGGGACCCAGGAGCCTGCTCCACCTGGGCTGCGCTGCAGGTGATGTGCACTACCACAGCTCTCCCTCCCACTGCCTGGCACCTGCTCCCTGACCTCTGCCCTCACGGTGTCCAGTGGCTGATGACTAAAGCTACTGAATAATGGGTCCCCTTTGGCCACCAGGTCTCCAGGGCCCTGACATAACTAGGGCAGTTTTCGTGCCAGTCCTCAACTCCCCCTCCTCCCACCTGCCTGGTGCTCCGAGTCACGATCCTCAGGCGGCCTGCTCATAACTGCAGGCTGCTCTCAGCCTTAACCTCCATCCACTTCCAGGAAGTTCCTTTGGCCTGTTTCGTGGAAGTTTCCTATTGCGCTGCCTCTGCATGGTCGCCCCCCTCCTGCCCTTCCCTGGGCATCCTGAGACAATAACCCAGGGTCAGATTCCATGACTGGGCCCCACCTCTAAGAAGCTTATTAAGTTACAAGGTAAATTATAATCCATAGAATCATGGAGTATTAAATCTGGAAGGGTCCCCCTATATCTAAATGAATACTTGGTTCCAGTAAACTCATTTGACTTACTCAAGTCACACAGCTAGTTAGGGGACATAGAGTTGACACTATCATTCAACTGACTCATCCTTGCCCTTACAGAATTGCTTACAGTGGGTATGAATTAAAAAAGTTACTGAAGCCTGACCAGGCGGTGGTGCAATGGATAGAGCATTGGACTGGGACATGGAGGACCCAGGTTCGAAACCTCAAGGTCGCCAGCTTGAGCACAGGCTCATCTGGTTTGAGCAAGGCTCACTAGCTTGAGCCCAAGGTTGCTGGCTCGAGCAAGGGGTCACTGGCTTTGCTGTAGCATCCCGGTCAAGACACATATGAGAAAGGAATCAATGAACTAAGGTGCTGCAATGAAGAATTGATGCTTCTCATCTCTTTCCCTTCCTGTCTGTCTGTCCCTTCCCTCTTTCTGACTCTGTCACAAAAACAAAACAAAACAAAAAACTTACTGAAGCTGTTGAAAATCTGGACTTCTAAATGAACTGTGTCCTATAGAACAACAGTGTGGACAACTTTGAGGTTTGGCTTCTGATCGTTCCTAAGTCACAGGGAAGCTCTTCCCTTCCACACACAACACTATGAACACAATGTGGGCAAAACCTGCAATCTTCTGGCAGAACGTCACCTTGTAATTTTCTAAGGATTCTTGGTAAACAGGGCACAGCTGGGCTGGCTGAAATCCCTAGTTAATGTCAACAAAAGCCCTGATGTGTCAAAGGTGCTTCTCCAAATAAATACCTGGAGGGACAGACCAGGCAATGGTTTTGTGGAATGAAGTAGAAATTGTCTGACACCTTTTGTTCTTCAGAGAAAACTCACAGAGAAGAAGAGAAACAGCAGTGGGAAGGGCGGGTCTGGCCAGTTGGCTTAGCAGTAGAGTGTTGGCCTAGCAGTGTTGGCCCAGCGTGTAGAAGTCCCGGGTTTGATTCCTGGTCAGGACGCGACTGCTGCTTCTATATCCTTCCCCCTCCCCTTCTCTCTCTCACCTTCCTGCAGCCATGGCTTGAATGGTTCAAGCAAAGTTGGCCCTGGGTACTGAGGATGGCTCCATGGCCTGGCCTCAGGTGCTGAAATAGCTTGGTTGTTGAGCAACGAAGCAGCGGCCCCAGATGGGCAGCACATCAGCTCCCTATGGGGCTTGCCTGATAGATCCAGGTCGGAACACATGCAGATGTCTGTCTCTTTGCCTCCTCGCCTTTCACTTAATGAAAGAAAAAAAAAAAAAAAAGAAGAGAAGAGGGGGGAGAGGGAGAAGAGTGGAGAGAGGGAGAAGAGGGGGAGGCAGGACAACACCTAGCACTGGAAGGCCAGGGTCGGGCCTGCCACCACTGGCCACTCACCGAGCAACTCCAATCATCTAATCCCCGGCCTTAGTTTGCCCATTGAAGCTTGGAAATTAAAACCCTTACCTCACAGGGAGGGTTGTTATCAAGAGGTCATGGACTTGAATGTACTCTGTCCACTAGAAAGAGGACTAAAAATGTTCCTTGTTCTTGACTAATTGTCAAAGACTAATAGCTGGAGGGGTAGCAATGCCAGAGAAGGATCGTGGTTATTTAGTGCTTACTGAGTAATTAATAAACTCTCCATATTTGAACAGTAGTATGATGACCTTGGGTCCCAAGTGCTTTATTCACAAGTGAAGGACATGAACCCTGGGGGTTTTTGAATATTCTTGTCTTGTTCAATTCACCCATTCCACTGTATAAAACCGGAAAAGCCCCAAATGTCAATTTATTTCTGAGCTAATAACTCAATGAGCAGAAAGAGATGTCTTCCCTTTAAATGAACATGAATTGATAGTTCACATACAGACTCTGCCATGGCCTCATTAACTGTGCTTAGGGACAAATGTTTATATATATATATACACTGCTCACAAAAATGAGGGGATATTTCAAAATGAATATGAAGCTATAAAATATCCCCTCATTTTTGTGAGCAGTGTTTATCAAGACTGAGAAGCATGTACGCAGAGTGATATTGGATATACCCACCCTGGGCTTGGAGGGCAAACACCGGCAGGGAGCGTGGGAAGCTTCCAGTGCTTATGGTCAGTAAGAACGGAAATGCTCATGGAAGCTGGATTCTGGGGAGCAGCCTGGGGAAGTCAGTCTGGGAAAACCTGACTCTACACTGTGCAACCTCATCTGCAAGCCTAAGAGGACCTGCTGGACACCTGCGTCTTCATAGGCCTGCTGGAACCTTGCACAGAGCACTCAATGTCAGGGGATCAGCATGAATTTAAAGTCAATTTATGATGATATAAGAAATTTGGTTTATAAAGACCCAAAAGATGAACCCTAGGCATAGGAGAGTGTAAGACCGGGAGAGGCAGAGAGAAGCAGCTGACAGGTTTCCACTTGAGCGGGTGTGTGTTCTTCTGCTGAAATCATGGCTGACACTGACAGCCATGTGATTCTGAGGAGTGTGAAAGGGGACAGGGGACTCACTCAGTCATCTTCAAAGAGACAGGCTTCCTGCACGGTTCAAGCACTGACACACGTCCACGGCATTTCAGGGCTGCTGATTGAGCTGTTTTTAGAAGCCCTACGGCGGACTAGCATTAAAGGGATCATCACCACCTACTGTAGAATGACTCACACTCCTTAGCCTAGGCTCATCTGGTGAATTTCAAAATGTCTAACTTCTCCACAGAAGGAGATGACAGTGCAGACAAACCAGGGAGCTGGGCTCTACACACTACACGTGACCAAGAAGAGGACACGCTCTGCTCTGAAGATAAAACTAAATTCCA